>NW_020290406.1:327500-1650411 GCF_003184545.1 Aspergillus heteromorphus CBS 117.55
ACGGGTGTGACGGGTCTTGCGGTTTCCGTGGATCCCCCCGGGGCTGGCGGGGTTGGTGATACTGAATTGGTTGGGGTGCAGGAGCAGAGCATTGGTATCGGCCAGGTCCAGCTGCTCTTTCTCCCGCATCAGACGAGCCCTCTTGCCCGAGATGGTCTGCACCAGACGTTCCCGAAGGGTCGCCGAGAGGTTCTTGTATTCCTCCTCCGCGAAATGCACTCGAAACGCATACTCGTGCTTGAACCGTTCGAGGTTGTTGTTGTGACGATTCTATCGAAGTCCCATCAGTATGTGCATAACGCAAACCGGGCCGACGGTTGACGGCAAAACAAGACGAAAAAAAAAAAAACTTACCACCAACATCGCCAGATCCGCATCCTTGTCCGTCTTAACCTGATTGACTTCCTGCACGAACCGCGAGTACCACATGCCGGCCAGACTGGCCATCTCCTTGGCGAACTTGCCCCCGCCGACGGTGTTTTCAATCAGCTGGGAGATGTCATCCGCGGAGTCGGGGAGCGGGCCCGACTCGTAGGGATCGGCATTGTTGATGAGGGTCATATCACATTGGAGGGCATGCAATTGCTGGCGGAACTGGGTATCTCTGTTCTGGCTAAAGGAGGCCGTGAGGTCATGGAGGCGCTCTTGGAGCGCGCTGCGGCGTTTGTCCCGCTTGGACAGCGGCACGCTGGTCGGGGGACTGATCGAGCGGCCTCTGGATTGGGTGTTGTTGGACATGGCTGGGACCCCGTTCCCATGAATGGGGGACGGCGGGGCAGGGGAGTAGGCCATTGCTAGGGGGAATCGCCAGCTGGCTGAGATTGGAGAGGGAGAGAGAATAGGCAGAGGGAGAAGGAGAGGGTGGAGGGCAGAAGGCAGAGGGCAGTGCGAGATGAGTGAGAGCGACGATCGATGTATCAGTGGAGACACCGACAGGGGCTTGCAGGAAACTGCTGCCGGGACCGAGCAAGGCTAGACCGTGATATTCGGAGAGCAGTATGCATAAGCACGTCGGAAACACAGCCGGACAAATTCGCGGCGACGAGAAGGACGAGGCAGACGAGGCAGAAGAAGAAGATTGAACTGCGAGAGTGACGGAGCCCCAGAAGGCGGGAGCCCGGCCGTTGCCCGATCCGGCATAGCCTCGGTGACATCTTTGACCGCCCGCTGTCAGCCCAGGACGGTATTGTATTGAGGGAGTGTGCGTACTACTATAACCTATTGATAAAGCATGTTGATGTCTCTACGGAGAGATGTTGAGAATATGACTATTCTGCCTGGGATAGGGTGATCTTACGTCTGCCATTGTCGCGCTGTTGGAGGGGTGATTGAGTCCGGTCCAACGGGGTTAAGTATTTACTACTACTAAGGATCCCATCTCCGCTTTTGCCGTATTGTTACCATCAGACAGATCGTACCACAATGGCTACACAGAACTGTACAATGGTCGTCTATAGCACCATACAGTCAAATCTACTCCTGAAAGTTACAATTAACACAATACATCTCTGACTGGATCATGTATTTCCATAATCTAGTAATAATAATGAAGATAATAATAATAATAATCACATGCTAGTAGTGGTCGTCACGCTTCCATGAAACAAATATCCTGGGTATTTCATCCGATGATAGCAAATGCACAGTCAATGCTCCCTAGACATCCAGAACCAAGTCCAACACCCCAGACGCCGCCGGACCCGCCAGATCCCCTTTTATCGCAGTTATATATCCAGCAGGAAATGAAAAGAAAAGACAAGAAGAATTGAGCGTCGAGGGAAGGGCGGGCGGGGAGGTCGATTCTGCAGCCGGCTCCACAGCTGCCGCTCCCGCTCAGTGAGACCGCCGGATCACGAAAACTCCCAGCTCCACGCCGTCGCGCAGCTCCGAGTCCTCGCCGTACGGTCGTCGTCGGATCCCGTCAAGAATCTCGCCCAGAAGCATGGCAGACGTCACTTCCTTGTCCTCCAGGATGTAATTGGTCGACATGTTCGACACGGCTTTCGTGGCGGGGAGCCGCCGCCCGTTCTGCCAGTACACGCTCAACACCTCCTTCATGCGAGCCTTTTCTTGGTGAATGTACCACTCCGTCCACATGTCCCGATCCAGATGCGCACTGCCTTTGCGGGCATCAACGATGCTGAATTGGGAAGAGGAGGAGCTCAGGGTGCAACACAGCTGAGCGAGGTTTTCCCGCATGGTGTCGAAGTCCTCCATGTGGGCCACCGAGGACAGCTTGCCCAGGTACCGGCCGATGTCGGTGGACAATTCATTGACGACCACGAGCTGACGAAGCAAGGGGTCTAGGATAGGCCCGAGGTACTGCGACTTGAACGTCGATGCACCCCTGCGGGTCGGGTAGACAAACAATAACGAACCCCCTTCCGGCGACAGCTCAGACAATCGGTCTACCAGGAAGGACGGGCGGTAAGGCGAGAACAGGTCTTTGTACTCCTGTGCTGATGATGGGGGAAGGTACCGTTCCAGAACCGATACGTGGACGGTGTGCGGCGGGACGACCGGCATCGGACAGTGTGACATTTTGGACTGGATTGGTCCCCGGAAGTCGTGATAGGCCGAAACAACAGCTGCGCTGGAGAAGACGGCCGGGTTGAAGTAGTCCTCGCTCGGGAACAGAGAGCGGGGCGTGGGCGGCGGAGAGCAAGGTAGGTTGGACAGGCTAAATTGCTCCGGGACCGCGTGTGTTATGTTGATGTACGGGGACTGTCCTTGGCAGAGGCGATTCTGAACCGCTTGGACGAGGGCACAGTACACGCTATCATTTGCTGATACGGTAGTGGATTTGTCTGCCGGACGGGGGTATGGAAGCATTTGAGAGACGATCTTCACGGCTTCTCCGCGAGTATTCGAGATCGGAAGCGATGACACTATCCCAAAGATCCATTAGCGTGTGCAATTAAGGGAGAATCATTCCGCCCGATCCACCCACTCACCTGTGGCTTCGATGCTAGTCTCTAGCCATGAATTGTGGTCACAATCCATGTCGCCCGATGACCCGGGACTTCCACCCGAGCTTGAAGGCGAGATGTTGGAAAGCTGATCGGATGGGCTGCTGAGGCCATCTGGGGCCCTTCCTGGCGAGTTGTCGATGTTCCGGCCATCATCCATGGCCATCGGCCCGGGTTCCCGGTTCATATGCGACTCGAATAGCAACATTCCCGACGAAGGGTTCCACGCGATATGGTCGTTGTCTTCCGGGGGGGTCGGAGGCAAGGCGGAGAGATAGTCGCTTGTAGTGGGGGTCTCCCACACCCCGGAGGTCGACTGGGACGCTCGAGCCGCCAGCGAGCCCGAAGCGGGAGATGTGGTGGTAGTGGTGAGACGGAGACGGGAATCGGCAGGGTTGGTCCGGGGGTCAGTCCGGCCAGGGGTTTTGGATGCTGCGAGGCCGAGTTCTTCGAATGAGGGCAGATGCAGGGAGGCGTTGCTGCGAGACAGGAAACGGGAGACGGGAGAAGGCTTTGTTGGGAAGGATCCTTGAGAGGCCCGTCGCTTCAATCGACTCGAGCCTGTCTGTGGATGAAATGGAGATGGCGATGAGGATGGTAGTTGATGCTGTGTCTTGAGGGGGGAAATGGGGCTTAATTGGAGGGGATCTTGGGAGTCAAACGGAGATACGGCTCTCATCGGAGTGCTGGGTTCCCCGGACACTTCTGACGACGAAGCGGATGAGGACGACGACGACGACGAAGAGATTGGCGAGCGCATGACCGAGCTGTCGCGCACCACAGAGGTAGGTCGATAAGGTCCATGGCACTGTGAAGGATTCATCCAGTCTGCGTTGGGCTACTGGCGAGCTAGAAGCCTAGGACAGTGAGGAGGGCGGGCCCAGCCAACAATAATAGATCCACGAGTGCGCTCAAAGGCGGAGAGGCGTCAAATGCAGGAGCTGCCTGGTTCCAGATGCCAGGATGGGCTCTCAGGGGGTGGTCGTGGAGTTCGTGGAGTGCCGAGAAGGATCGTGAAAGTTGGGTGTAGTTTGGTCGAGAGACCGACAGCACATGGAAAGTTAGCTGGCCGGGGGGGGGGGGTGGGCAGCGGGAGGTATAATGGGAGCGGACGGAAGCGAGCAGAGGCTAGATTAGAAGAGACGGTCGGGAAGACGAAAAGCAGGTGACCAGGCGGAGAGAGGGAGACTGGCGAGCGAGGGAGGGGTGGAGGAAATAGTATGAGAGAAGAGGGGATAGGCGGGAGGGTAGAAGGTTAAAGGTGAAGGTGGTGATGAGTGGTGGAAGGGAGAGTGGGGGAGAGGGAGAGGGAGAGAGTGGTGGTGGTGGTGGTGATGATGATGATGATGATACAGTGGGGAAGAGCGAGCGAGATTGAAGGGGGAGGAAGAGAAAGAGCCATCGGGGCGTCTGAGAAAGTTTAGTCCTGCGGTTCAGGATGGAGAGACCGAGAGAGAGAGCAAGTCGTCCGACAGCCGAAAAAGGATCATGACGCCTGGGAAATGACCCAAGGGCGAGACGAGACGGCCTCGACGCAGAGACTGACAGCCAAGAGCCCTCGGGCTGCGACTTTCCACCGGCGTTCTAGACCCGGGCGGGCTTGGCCTGATTGGGGAATTCATGACACGAGGACGCCCGGTCGGGCCAGTCAGCGGGTGAGCAATGCAGGTGTATAAAACGGGACACATTTAATCTAGTTATCCCCCTCCACCTGCAGCGCCGCGTACGAGGTACAGTGTACTGTGTACGAGTAAGGTACGGAGTACAGGGAGTCATCAACATAATTCTGATTATAATTATGATTATGATTATAATTCACTTTCCTTCCTTTTTTTTTTTTCTGTCTTTACACCGGATGATTCCCCCTCTCTTACCGGTGCTGATGCTGATGCTGGCGCTGCTCCGTGACCTGCTCAGCGCGCGGCCAAAACAGGCCCAGACGCCGCCGACTCATCTAGGCCTCCATAGTGGCTGATCGGAGCTAGACCGGGTCAGGCCCAGCGATACCGTAACGGGCATTACACGGGCCCTCCGCCAGGCGGCCAGGCGGCTTGGGTGGACGAGCAGAGTGCCCACCTTTTTAGTTTTGCCCCCCAAAAAGATGAGGGACCCACCGCCGCCTGGCCTTTTCCCGGACTGGGCGCGCGAGTGAGGTGCTGCCGGCTGGCTGGTGCTGGCCGCTGGCCGCCCGCTGGGTAGACTGGACCCTGGAAGCCATCGAGCCGGCACCCGGGTTTGGGATAAATGACCTCCCCCCTCCATCCATGACGCGGGTAGGATTTCTATGGATCAACATGTAGTCTAGATAGATACTAACTTCGTGGCTAGATATTTAATAGATATTTATCTATCTAGCTACGACTTTACTCGCTAGGCGAGCGGCGGATGGAAACCGACTGCATGGCCATGGAGGGGGCTACTACCCCGTCCCGAGTCGGCAGTCGGTAAAGTTCACGATCTGCTCGATCGGGAGGTAGCAGTTATTTCACCCGGGGGGAGACCGCGAGGGTTGCTTTTTCTTAAACCCCATTATTAATGCTACTATTATATTGAGTCAGGTAGTATTGGATAGTACTAGGTATTATTCTTCTTCCCATACAGCGGCAATGGCAGTGGCAGTGAGTGGCCTGGGCTCGGTAATGCGTTTACCACCGCCGTGGATCTCGTATTACACGGATCAGCATCACTTTATCGATCGTCTACGGTCTACACCGTCTTGTCCGAGGCTTGATTGCTAGTAGTCTCACATCCAGTAGATACATGAATCTGTTGCATGTAGCTCAGATCATGGGTTGGGGGGGGTGCTTGCGGGATCTGATGCGAAACCGGTCGCAAGAGCAGCCTAGCGAGGCAAACCCGGAAGATAGTCCCTGATCAAATCACGATGGATCCTCCGTGAAAAAAACAATCACTGCTTAGTGTGCTGTGTAGGGTGGGTGGGATGGGTAGCGTATAAATAGATTGTGCTAGCACTCTTCACAGGAGTATCTAGATAGTTCGGGTCTTGAGGATTCTTCCTACGCTTAATATTACTCCGTTCTATTCAACCCGTCTGCACATGACCTATAACATCCACACCGTCAATTAGTAGACCTGGGTGGTTAATTTCTCGTACGCAGTAGGGTAAAAGTGGACGTCGGGTGGACGCGCACCCCAAGAGGAAAAAAAAAAAAAAAAAGGTTCTGGAAGTCCCCAGTCAGTCAGTCGGTCACCACCCACACCTAACAGCGCCTCCCCCGACCGTCGAACTGTCCAACTGTCCAACTGTCCAACAACCCGCAAATCTCCCTTCCTGGTCGGGTCCCTCAAAAATTCGGTTGGATCTTGACGTCGACTGTCTGGCCTCACCCTGGTTCGGCACGGCGCTTCAGCGGCTGCCATTGGCCGTGAGGGCAGAAGAAGGCTTGCTTGCATGGCGCGATCGCATCCACTGCCGCTTCCGGGCGGCCAGACAGACGCCTAGACCCTTGTTCCGTGCTGCCGAAAAGATCCGCCTAAAGTGGTCCAGAATCAATCAGGTTCAATTATTGTCATTGGTGTGAGGGCGGGTTATGGTCCGGCTTAAGGTTCAATGTTCTTGGATCAGCCCAGGTCGATGGTGCCGGCCTCTCGACCTGACTGGCTTCGAGCCCGGAAGGTCAGGGTGTTAGGTAGAAGGTTAGGCCAGCTCAAGATAGGGTACCTTACCTGACCTACAACTTTCTTTGCCTCCTGTACCTACAGATCCGTCCAGGCTATCGTGGATCCGGCATGGCTCCCGTCGGCGAGCTGGGGGAGGGAAGGGGGAAAGGATTGAGGCTGAGGCTGAGGCCTGGGTTGTACTTTTGGCTGGCTGGCGGTGCTGACGGTCTACAGCAGCACCTACATGCCTATCTATACATTTATCTATCTATCCACCAAAAAAATAAGTACCATGGCCTGTGCATCTACTAAACGGGATGGTCTACTCCCTATCTCAGCCTCACGGCATCGCATCTGACCTGAGATATCATGACAATCGCTCCCCCCCCCCTTCCGGTCGGTCGGTTGGTCAGTCTGTCGTACACCGCAGAGGGAGGGGACACCGCAGACGGAGTGTATATCAAGCCGTCCTCTCCACTCGCCGCAATCCAGAACAGAGCAGTCAATTGGATGCATCGGGACGTGTCCCTAGCCAAAGCAGACGGGAATGGGATGTCGTAAGTGGCTGCAGGGAGCTCACCTGCATGCCCAACTATTGTCTAATAGGGCATGTTCATCATCCAGCAGACCCCCCCTCTCCGAGTTATATTGGTCTGGAATGAGCGCCAGGCTTTTGAATCCACGGTCAGTGAGATTGGACCCTGGCGGACTGGCACTGGCAGACGGGGGGCGTGGGCGTGGGCGTGGGCGCAGTGGCAGTGGCAGTGGCAGTGGTGTCGACGTTCATGCCTGACGGGTGCCACGCCCACTACGTAGACTCCCGAGCAGTACCACCTGCCTAGTAGGGAAGGTACCCCGTCAGCAGCGGGCACTCCCTATAGTATATACTATCCACCCCTCCGAAAGGAAGCGAGGAGGGGAGGGGAGACGACAGGCCCAGCCAGCCCGTAGCCCAAAACCTTCCTATCCGAACCCGATGATATCCACCCCCCCAAGCCAAGTCGACGATCATCATCAATGCGTCCGTCCGTCCGCTGGTGCCAATCCCCTTGTCCATGGAGTCCCATTGACATTGATTTATTGACACTTGATTGCTACTGGCGTGACAGTTCAGTCTAAGATCCAACAAATCAACTAGTCTACTGTTAGATAGTACTGCTCACCACCGCACCCAAGAAACCAGAACTAAGGGAGAAAACCACGCGGCCGGCCACGCTGACGGCCCCCAAACTTGATTTTCCAGGCCAATCCCGCTGTAGATCCTTTGACAACCTGTTTCCCGAGTGATGGGTAAGATACGGGGACTACTGTAGGTTCTACACTAGGTGGATAGATAGTAAGGTACTCTGTTCCACTGAGCTGGTGGTGGTGGTGGTGGTGGTGGTGGTGGTGATTCTGCACACGCCAGGGACCACCACACCAGACCGACTGACCGCATGCCCTGCTCTGCCCTGGCCGGCCACGATCTCGACTTGTCTCTCTGTACCACCAGGAGTCAGTAAGACAACCACCCAACCACAACCACAACCACCAGGGTACTGGTAGGTAGGTAGGAAGGTAGGGTGATCGCAAGTGGGCAGCTCCAGCCCAGCAGCCCAGCAGCCCAGTCCAGCCCAGCCCAGCCCATTTCATCTCATCTCCATCTCCATCCAGCTCCATCCAGCTCTTTCGATCGGTACTCAGTGATCAGTACATAGTAAACAGATGATCAGGTGGTAATCCCCGTCCTCGTACTCCGCAGTCGTCGAGCCTCCAGCTCGGCCGCGGGCCCATCTAGGCCCTCAAGATAGACACCTGAGGCATACATGTGCCGTGATGACCAGCTGATACGCAGGCAGACCGAAGGACCGAAGGACCGTCGAACCTCGAACCTCGACCTCAAACATCGCATCCATGGAACTTCGCCTCGCCTCCGTCCCCGTTTAGAGTTCCCCACGCACGCACCACGAAAAGAAAAAGAAAAAGAAAAAGAAAAGAAAAGTCGCCACTCTCCAGAAGTGACAATAATTACACCGCTCATCTCCGCCAGCATACGACATCATCTCAACAGTCAGGTAGGTAGATAGGTACTTCGTACTTGTGGTGCCCTGTAGTGTCTGTCTCCTGATCTGATCTGATCCGATCTGCGGTCATACACGGTCCCAGACTTCCAGACTCCCAGACTCCCAGACTCCCAGACTTCCTAGAAAAAAAAGACAGGCAACTCCACAGTAGTAATATCGCCAACCGTCTCCAGTCCCGGTCCCAGGGCCAGTCCCATGATATTAGTATTATTACCTGACCCATCATCCACACTCCTCCCACTCCATAAGGTAGATAGTAGATATCCATCCATCCTGTCAGTAACAATCTCATCCATGTCCACTGTCTGTCTGTCTGTCTGTCTGTCTGCTTGTCTACCTTACTTCTCTACCGACAGCGGGTACAAGCGCCCATCCACCCACTCATCCAGAGAAGACGGATGGACGGACGGATGAATAAAATAAGATAAAAAAAAAACAACAACAAAAAAATAATACAACCTAGATTAATATTAGATTAAACCATGAACATAGCCGTTATTTGCCGCCGACTTACGCAGACACTAATCTACTCTCTACTATACAACATTAGTTGGCACTTTGTACCTAGTTAGTTTGTACTGTTATCTATCTATCTGGGTCCGTCATCTAACGTTCTATACCTTAGTGGTCGCGTCCCGTGTCCCCCACCGGTGTCTCAGGTATATACCAGGGAACACCAACGTTGGGTTTCAGAGGTCTTGGAGGGCAGGCAGGGTTTCAATTGTTGTCTCGGGGGTGTGGTTTGGTTCGATTTGATTTGTTCGGTTCGACGTTTTCCGTTGTACTGCTGTGTATACATACTACTGTTAGGAGTGTGATGGTTTCTGGTAGGGATCCGTGTGTGTGCCTCGTCACATAGATACGAGGTAAGGTGGTGGTGATGGTGATGGTGGTGTGGTGTACGCGCAACGCAAAGCAAGTCGGAGACTGGCAGACGGGTGAGCGGGAGACTACGTAGGACAAGGACAGCCTGCGGCATCTTGTTCTTCGCTGAGTGTACGGCTACGGCGGCGATCTGGATTCAGACTGGGTTTCATGCTCAGTTACTCTGCATGGTAGGAGTACGTGTCTGTTTACTGTACATGGTACCAGAAGTAGCTCCATCATTATCATTATTATCACCTCAACCTCCATCCCACGGCTAATCCTGTTGCCATTCCATCCCATTCCGTATTTTCCGGCTCTTCCAATTAGCCCCCATACCCTTTGCTCTCCTTCGGAACCGTGGCTGTTCCCAAAATAACCTCTCCCTGGGGCCACGCTTTGCGCCCCCTTGCTGCCTGTGGCTTACACGATCTAGACACCTTCATTCAAGCCACTCGCGCCATACGGCATGTATCTCCGCGGAAGAATGCTCCAGGGTACAGCATCGACGGGAAGGTTTTGTCCACGCGGCTTTCCGTCCAGTAGACAAAGAAATGTGTGCATAGATACCGCCCGCATGACTCATGCAGCAGTTCTGCGAAGAGAGGCGCTCGGCGTCTTTGGATCCGGGCTGCACATCACCGGTTGCGTATTGTGGAGGCTGCCATAACTCATTGGATTGGTTGAGTGAGAATGCAAGCCTTGTCCGCGCTGAGGCAGCCCTCAGTCTCGGCAATCACACTGGATGGACAAGGTGTTAATCGCAGGACATGCAATTCATGTCCAAAGTACCGGTGGCCACGAAGTCGAAGGGAGTATGGTTGTTGTATATATCCGTAATCGCTTGGTCAATTGACACAAGCACCCTTTGTCACTTAAGAAGTCACGGATCGTCTCCGGGCGTCCGCATGTCTGCGCGTGTGTAGTCGCTGGGGTCGTTCATTCAATCGGGAATGCAGACGACTGGTACTGGCCTTGGCGAAGAGCTTCTGGTCTTCGCCAGAGGTGAGAGGCATCTGGGTGCAGCTGGATTGCTTCACCGTAACCGAGGGGCGCGACGAGTCACTCCGAAAGTGGGCGCTGGATTTGTACGACGTCTGAGGCTGCAGGTCTTGCCGACTGAGAGCGGCCTGCAGTTCCAAGCACTGCAGCACCAGCTGCTTCACGCCGTCGGTCAACGCACAGGCCCGGTATTCGATCTCGGGCCAGAAGGCATCGCCCCAGAAAGGATCCTGGCGGACCGCTGTCTCCAGCGACTCATACCAGAAGTCAAAGTTGGGCAGTCTCCTCTTAGCGCTGGGCAGGTCCAGACCCTGCAGGTGGTCTGACAGCAGGCACGCCACGGCCACAAAACGGATAGTGGGCTCGGAGTTCAAAACGTGCAGGACGATGCAGGCGGGGCAACGCTGGGTCAAGTACCAATCGTGCTCCTCACTAAGGATGGAATGCAGCCACGCATATGCACCGCGCGCCTCACCGCGGAACGCCCGTTCAGACTCCGCTCCTTTGCGACTGGGGAGCACGCTTGTCGCGATGCGCGAGGCTTGGTTGTGGAGCAGGAAGAGAGGGAGGAGGATGGTGTGGATGATGTCGCGATGCAGGCGGAAGGTCTCCTGCATCTGGTCGGTACAAGAATGGCGATGCTCGGAGCAAAAGCTGTGGCACGCGGTCATTAGCGATGGGTAAATCGTCGCGATAGACTTGGTAGCCACATACCTAGGAGCCTTCATGCCCAATTCCTGGCGCCGCAGATGTTCCCGCACAAGGCGGAAGGCATCGTTCCGGTCGAGGCTGTCGCGGTCCCGGGAGGAGAGGCGAAACGGGGAGAAGGTGTTGGTGGTGGACATTTTGCGGTCAGCCGCTTGTCGCGCAACAGAGCCTGGTATCGAATGTGGCCTAAAGGGGGAGGCGAATATGATATATCCAAGACACAAAAATAGAAATCCCGTGGCTTGCGAATATACGGCTCAGGATGACGTCGCACAGGTTTGGGCGGGACGGTACGGAGTAGCCAAAACGACTAATCCGAGCCAATCAAGCGAGGTGGGAGCGGGCGGAGAAGCTTTCCTGGGAGATCGATGATATGAGACGGGAGAACCACGGATAGCATGATCCAGACCAGAAGTCAAAGTCGTTATCGGTGGTGATGACGAGGACGATAATGGGGGGGGAGGGAAAGATGGGATAGCGAAGGGGAGGGAGAAGGGAAAGAACGGGAAGGGGGGGGACAATGGTAATTGTAGATATAGCAACGCGAAGCGAGCGAAGAGGGGAGGGATAAGAACAAAAGAGGGGGGGGGGGAATGGATTTTAATTGAAATGAAAAGGGAAAAGGAGGAAATGAGACGTTGCTGAGATTCCTTGGAAGGAAAGCGCACGCATGCGGGAAGGAAGCCCAAGTCAGGTGCGGCGGCCCCGTCAACGCGCAAGCCGGCGACGATCCGGCCTCGCTAGTCTGCGACACTCCATCACACTACAACACCACCACTACACTGTCGTATCGCCCGCCCGGGCCTCGCTGCTGCTGTTACTGCTTGCAACCGCCTTCTCACCTCCCACCTCCTCCCACCCCCCCCCCCCCGCCTCCCAACCAGCCTACATAAGACACCTCGTACTGCCACCACCACACCACACCACCTTCTTTTTTCTCTCCGACTCTTTATGCTTTTGCCAGTGCCTTTGGGCAGCAGCCGGTGAAAGAGGCCGGTGAGAGACGACCCCCCCCCCTCCTCAGGTCTGGTCTCCAGATGATCCTAATTATTAGTGCGTGGGCCCGCCAGGGTCTCGATCGTTGCCAAGCCCCACCGGCCCTCGTGCTGGACAAGGCCAGAGGCAGCCAGACGCCCAACTGGCCGAGAAAAGGGGGGCAAGCCCGGGCGAGCCCTCGCGAGTGGCCAGGTTCTTCCCGCCATATTAATAGCACCACTTCGCTGGACGATGATTAAATCACTTGAAAGCACCGCGCTATTGTTTGAGAGATTAATGACCTCAACGCCTCCTCCGCGACCTGCCAACCTGCCAACCCGCCAGCCCGCCAGCCCGCCAGCCAGGAACCACAGCCGATCAAACAAGATACCATGATCTAATTGCGACAGGCTAAATCTATCCACCCGGCCCCCTGTCGCTGGCCCTATGGGTTTCACCACGGCAATAATCGTTGCGGAAATGATGAAATCATGAGCAATTGTGTGTGCACCACTGCACCATGCCACTAGCCCAGCCCTGGCCGGAACCCGGCCCCCTCCGCGGTCACGTGCACGCATCCCGGGGTTCCCCTTTCGGCGTCGGAATCAACAATCCAAGCCAATCCACTGTCCGGAGTACTAGTAGATAGATATATCTGGATATTGGATACCCCTCGTAGAAACCTAGAAGGTCTCCTATCCCTGGCTGGCGCCGGCATTTTCAGGGGTGGTGTCCCATCCATTCTCCCCGCAGATACCTCCGGCTCGGAGCATTATTCGCAGCATATGGTTGCGACCCTGCATACATCCATGCTGTCGATCCTTCACCCTGGCATCCGCGACTCTCCAGCGGCTCTCCCCTCCCTTCCATCTCGCGGCATTCCTTCCTCGCCAGTCCGTCGGAGATAGCATGCCTGGTCGCTCGTGCGATCGCGAGCCATCCTGAGATACAGGCACTTGCGGAATACTTTTGACGTCACTCTCCCTGCAGACACCCCCCCCGAGTATGTCTCCTTCAGGGGATTGACAGTGTCGTGGTATGGCTGGGAGTCAGGACAATGCCCTCAGATGCCTCCCAATGCATGACTTCATTGGGATTCTCTCGCATATTAAAGCGAAATGATCCTGCCGACAAACGAAACTACAATCGCCATTCCCTTTGCTGTCGCGGGCTGTCTGGGATATCCGTTCGGTTGTTTTTTCCGGTTCACTGCAGAGCAGAAAGCACTTGGTCCTGCAGTCTCCTGTACATTTCAGTCTTCAATTTTCTTATCGGCGCCAAGTTGGACAGGTCCACTTGCCTATTGTCAGTGTGCTGGTAACCGGACACTCTCATCAGACCGACCTGCGGAACAACCTCGCAGCCCACCAAGGGATACTCAACAAGGCCCAACTCACGCTCGGTGAAGAAGACAAACCATGGCAGGAACACGCTGGTCACCGTCCGTGGCAGCCATTTTGCTGCTGAGCACGCTTAGCGCTGTCCATGCCATCCAGACAATCTCCGCCGTCGGGTCCAAGTTTTTCTACGAGGACGGGACGCAGTACTATATCAAAGGTGAGAGCGATTCGACCCACGAGTACTACCAGCACGCACTGACCATTTCCCCCCCATGGTCTAGGCATCGCCTACCAGCTCATCCCGGAAGATCCCCTGATTGACACCGCTCAATGCACGCGAGATGCGGGCCGCATGGCCGAGTTGGGCACCAATGCAATTCGCGTGTACCATGTGGACCCCCAAGCCGACCACGACGGCTGCATGAAAGCATTCGCAGACGCAGGCATCTACCTGTTCGTCGATCTGGACACGTTCGACACGTCCATCTCACAGGTCCGTTGTCCCATGCCCATGCCCCATGACCTATCACCTTCATTCCTTCAACCCATCAACCAACCAACCAACCAACCAACCATTGCCCAAACCTAGCTCACCATCCCACAGGATGACCCCCACTGGACGCAGCCGCAGCTCGACAGCTTCAAAGCAGTCGTCGACGAATTCCAACAATACGACAACACGGCAGGCTTCTTCGTCGGCAATGAAGTCCTCACCACGCCGGCAGGCTCCTCCGCAGCACCATACGTCCTAGCCGCGGTACGCGACATCAAATCATACCGGAACGAGAAGAACTACCGCTCGATCCCGGTAGGCTACTCAGCAGCCGACATCGCGGAGCTGCGGCCCATGCTGCAGAACTACCTGGTGTGCCGCGCGGACGCCTCAGAACGGCTGGACTTCTTCGCGCTGAACGCGTACGAATGGTGCGGCGACGCCTCCTACCAGACCTCGGGCTACCAGGTCCTGCAGTCCCAGGCCGACGGATTCCCAGTCCCAATCTTCTTCTCCGAGACCGGCTGCAACACCGTCCGCCCGCGCACCTTCACCGACCAAGCCGCCATCTTCGGCCCAGACATGTCGCAGACCTGGTCGGGCGCCATGATCTACGAATGGATCGAAGAGACAAACGACTACGGCCTGATCAACTACGGTCCCCACGTCGATAACCCTGACCCCGCCGCCGCTGCGGCTGTTGACCCCACCACCCTCCAAGACGGCTTCCCTCGCAAAGGCGATCCCAACCCCATCGCCCCCGACTTCGAGAACCTGAAGGCCCAATGGGCCACCCTCAACCCCTCCGGAGTCGCTCTGTCAGATTACCTGCCCAGCACCGCTGCAATCACCCTTCCGGATTGTCCCGCCTCCACGGCTGGCGGGTGGTCGGTTGACCCTAGCGCGCCGCTGCCAACCCTCGGTGAGACATTCCATCGTCCCGCCGACTCTGCTTCCCCTACCACTGCCACCGCGTCAGGCGCTTCGGCCTCGGGCTCGTCAGGGAGCGAGGCTACTGGCTCCAGTTCTGGTTCTGGTTCTGGTTCTGGTTCAAGCAGCTCATCAATCACCCAATCCCGCGCGGGATCGACCCCGTCTGCATCGCCCACATACGAGCTCAGTAACGGTGCGGGGTCGCTGGGAGGTCCATGTCCGAGTGGTTTTGTGAATATCGCCGTCATGTTGTCCTTGTTTGTTGGGGGGTTGGCTGTGTGGTTGTGAGTGAGTGAGTGATGAGTGATGATGATGGAGAAGAAGAAGAAGAAGGGATGCGTGTAACGATCTTTTTGTTTTTCTTGGATTGCTTTGCTTTGCTTTGTTTAGTTTGCGATGGATACGGATTGTATACGATGATGCCTGCCTGATCAGGTACTGATACCGATACCGATACGATGATCCCCCCCCCCCCCCGCGGAAGCGATGAGATAGGAGGAAGACCGGCTACTGGCTAGCCACGACGAAAAACAGGACAGGATAAATTATATATATATATATATATATCTATAGATTGGAGTTGGATTCTGTATTGGCATTTGGAAAGCGCACGCATGTCTTACGGCTTTGTTTTGTTTTGGGTTTGGTTTGGTTGGGTTGGGTTGGGTTGGGTTGGGCTGGGTTTGGTTAGTGTTAGTTTAGTTTAGATAGACATGTAGACGATAAGTTCTAGGGTAGGTAGCAATCAGCATGACTACAATATGATAGTATAGTATTTATTATATTCTATTTAAGGCAATAAATAAATTGCTTCGTATCCGGGGAGGAGAAGTGAAGTGGTGCTTGTTGAGGTAAACAATGGATTGTTTGATTAATGAACACTTAAAAAAAATAAAATACAGTAGATTAGTATAAAATATATACCTACCTACTAGTACTTAGCAATGATAAGCAAGGGGTAAGGGGTAAGGGGTAAGGGGCAAGGGGTAAGGAGCAAGGAGCAAAGCTGGTAGATAGGTAGGTAGATAGATAGGTAGGTAGGTCAGTAAGTAAGTAAACATGTAGTAAGGTAAGGATATCACAATCACAATCACAATGACAGCACAGCACACACCCAAGCCAGAAAACCATTCATTCATCATCAATCATCGAGCCTCCTCTCTTCCTCTCTTCCTCTCTTCCTCTCTTCCTCTCTTCCTCTCTCCCTCTCTTCCTCTCTTCCTCTCTCCCTCTCTCCCTCTCCCACATCAAAGATAAAGTAATAGTAAACACAAGAATAACCAATTAACCAACCAGCCACCCATCCACCCACCCATCACCCCGATTACAAAACAAAATCCAAAGCAAGCCCAACTGGTATACCCATCCAGCCACCGAATAACAGTCAGAAAAAAACCCCCCCCCGAAAAGTGAAAGAGAAACATGTACAAGGCAGACGAGGAAGTATACAAAATAGGTACGGAGGATGAAATCGGTATGGAGTACAAGAAGTCAGTAATAAGTAAGAGGAGGTCAATAAGTAAGAGGTGGTGTGGAGAGAATAGATATGGTCATTGAGTGAGATTGAATCTGAGAATGGGTATTGATATTGACATTGATATTGCGATTGCGGATAGGAGAAGGGGAATAGGGAATGGAGAGGATAGTTAAGTGTGGATGGGTAGGTGGATGAATGGATGGACAAAAATGATACAGACGAGGAGGGAGGAAGGACTCCATCGTGGGTTTGTTGTATGTATGGCATGTAGACATGTAGGTATGTAGACGATAGGATATGATGGGACGGGAAGGGACGAGATGTAGAACTAGATAGGTAAGAGAGAGAGAATGTTACTTCCCCAACGCGATGCTATAATTCCACGAAGGATCATTATGCATTGCAGGGCTGAGTGCCTGATCGGGGTCCAGCCAAGGCGCAGGACCCGGCGAGGTAGTATATTTCTTATCATAATCCAGATCCGCATCGCTCGCATAGACATAATTGTCCATGCAATGCGGATCAGGTAAGCTGGTATCCGAAGCCGAAGCGGAGGGAGAAAGGCGCAGACTAGCGGGCCCACCCCCCGAGCTGGTGGAGGAATATTCCGCGCCGGTCAGACTATTTGGCGATGGAGAACGCGGGGCGGGGGGTCCCGTGCGTGGCACGACGAGGTTGTTGGATGAGGACTCTGCCTCGGCGAGTGTCGCGAGACGGAGCCGGTTTTGGGACTTGGGGACGTGGCATTGCAGGTTGGAGGTACAGTGGAGGGTTGCCGCGCCGTCGAGTTTCTGGAGAGCCTGGGCGAAGTGTTGTTCGACCTGGAAGGCGGACGGGCGGTCGTAGGGGTCTTTGTTCAGCATGGTTCGCACGACAGCGAGCATGGGGCGGACGGCCTGGAAGATGGGGTCTTTGTGTTTCTTGGCGTCGCTGTCGAGGGAAGTGATCCACGAGCTGACCTGGCCGGCGTTGCGGTCGAGGTGGAAGGAGCAGTCGGCGACGCCGCCGCCGCGGCCAGCGGTGCGGTTTTTGGCGCCGCGGTGGTGGGCGAAGGCGGACAGCTTGCGCTTGCAGAGATGGGTGAAGATGTCGAGGATGACGGCGCCGAGGGAGAACAGGTCCGATGCCTCGGGGTCGGTTTGACGTGTCTGCCACGTGTGGACGATGGCTGCGTTGGAGCCGATGATGGGGTATCCGTAGCTGCTTGCGGTGGCGTTGGAGGATCCCGATGAGTTGGAGGACATGATGGATGGGGTGTAGAACATGGGTCGTTTCATGGATGATATAACGCGCTTGCGGGCGCTTCCATTGCTGGATCCGGAGGAAGAGGAGTTGGTGAACGACACTCGAGAGGGCGAGCCCCGAAGACCTATGCGGATGGCGGTTCCCTGCGACGTCACGGAGTCGGCGCGCGGAGCCTCGGACTCTTGATCGGATGGCTGAGAGCTCCGGAACCTGGCGAGGCTCAGCATCGGCGGGCGCGAGGATTGTTTGCGAGCCGAACGCCCTCCAGAGGGGAGGGCAAGAGTGGCACGCGGTGCACTCGTGTCCTGGATGGAAATTGAACGCACCCAGCGTTCTGGGGCGCCGTACTGGTAGGATTCGACGTCGTCCAGCTTGACCGGAGATAGAAGCGTGTCGAGCGCCTCGTACTGGCCCAGGAAGATCCGAAACTCCCCATCCACCATGATGTTTGATGGGCGTATTAGACTGTGGGGTTGGCTGTGTGCATGCAGCCACGATAGCGCATTGGCCAGACAGTGGGGCCAGTTGACCAGGATTTCTCGACGCTTGCTCTTTTCCAGCTTCTTAAAGGCCTGGGGCTGGTCGGTAAGGAAAGACATCAGGGTGCGTTCGTACACGCCCGAAAACAGAATGCAGATGGAATTGTCCACGAAGTACGACGCATAGATGGAGTAGATGTGATCGTGGGACAGCCTCCTCAAGGAGCGAATCTCCTCAAGGACCTCATTTTCCTCGAAGAAATGCGGCGCACCCCCTATCGACACTTGTGTCCGCAGAAGCACACGGCTCTTGGCCCCGGCCACGACGACCTTTTCCACGCCCTCCCTCACCAAGGCGTTCCCAGTCCGAAGCAGCTCCACGGGCACGCCTTCATTCTGGGTGTACTTGACGTGGCCCCCCTCGCTGATCCCACGCACGGTGAACCGCCATTGGGCGAGGAAGAACTTGTTGGCAAGGTCGGGATTCTCACCCTCGGAGGTGAGAGGGAGACGAGCGGCGCTGGGGGCCGAGAAGGGCAGATCCGTGTCGTCCAGCGACTCGTCCACCAGGGCGAAGATGCGGTCCGGGACGCCGATGTCAACGAGGATCAGATAGAGGCGACCCGCCTTGGCAAGGATCCAGTCGAGGTAGGATTCGCTGGTCAGGCCCTCTCCCCAGGGCAACGGGGCGACGAGACGGTGGAGGATGCTGGACGGAAGATGGTTGAAGATGTATTCGGGGGTCAGGGTGGCCTTTACTCGATCCTCTGGCCACCAGAGTGACGTGACGGCCGCCGACATTTCGCAGTCATGGCGATCTGGATCGAGAGGGGGCTCTTCCCCGCAGGCGGGCGCCGACATCTATTATAGCCACGGAAGGGGGGGGGCAAGGAGAGGGGGCGATGTATCGAAAGTAAGCCACAGGGCACCTAATCCTGGTCGGCCGCGAGTAGGACAGACTCCACGGACATGTCTCTTTGCGGATCGTAGCGAGCGGCTGTCATAAAAGGATGCCCGGACGAGGCAGTGGACAGGGAGGCAAAATAATTATAAACCTAAAGCCGGGGGATCGAAGGGGGAGGGGGGTCAATGGTTAATCGAGATAAATTGAGGCAAGAAAGGAAATTGTAATTAGGCCAATAAACATCAAACTTAATGGGGATAGATATCGGGGGAATACAGGCGGCGGAGGGCCTAACCGGTGGTGGACACGAGGCTTATCAAGTCCTCAAGCCCCCCCCCCCTCAGCAAGGGATACCCATGGCATTATTGGCAGGGCTCCAATCAATAGTGGTACTTGCGGATGGAGGCAGCCAGGTACTTTTCTTTCGTTCTGTTCCACGGGGTTCCGAGTAACACGCTCACGATATCAGCCGGGCAGGCATGGCCCATGGGACCTTCTTCAGCGCGCAAAAGGAACGCGCACACGAAAAAGAAAATAGACCTCCCGAAGAACCATGTTTAGCCAAGGCACTAGACTAGACTCAAGCTCGAGGACGAGTGGCAGGGATCTCCGAGAGCGTGGCAACGGTTCTGGAGGGGCGCGCTCCGACTGAAGGGGACTTGGCCCGCGAGCCAACAGGGCATCAGGGCCGTTGCTTGACTTTGCAGTGGGGGAGACGAGGAGTGGAGTGGAGTCATAGACTCATAGAGTTCGGAAGGGGGGAGCGGAGCTACCATCGTTCGAGCCATAGTTTCCATAGTTAGAGCGATGGGTCGGAGGCAGAGAGATCGGGGGGGAACGATTAGATACTCACGGGGCATTGGCAGTTCCGTCAGGAGTACGGACGTACGTACGTAGATAGTCGGGGAGTCAGGAGTTCCGGTAGCCTAGACGACTACTAGACTCCGGACGCGGTTAGTCTACGGAGAGAGATGTGGGATGTGGGATGTGGGATGAAGATTTCAAGATGATGATGAAGGAAGGAATGAAATGCCACGCGATAAGGAAAGAAAGCATGACTCCGGATCACGGGGCGCTCGCTCCCTTCTACCTGGTAATCATTCACCTCCCCTTCCAGGATGTCCTCCTAAATTTACCCAACATCCCAGCGAACTATTGACCCCCCTAGGGTACCTAAATATGACCACTGACATCTATCAAATCGATCAGTAACAATCCCTTTGTGATCCATCATCCTTCTGTCTGTCTGTCCCCTACCCCCGAGAAGGATTGCCCCCCCCGTCCACTGATCGTCGGGCGCATCTTTCTGATTTTATTTTAATAGAAGAAGAAAAAAAAAAAAAAAAAAGCAACCTGACGTGGCGCTAGAACCAGAACAGTCCCAGGCAAATAATAAATGGATGTGATTGTGGCAGACACTATCATCTGTGAATCTCTGGTTCACTTCAACCCTACAATAGCCACAGCAGCCACCACATTCCCATTCCCCATTTCCATCCCAGCGGGAAGCCCGGAACCGAGTTACTACTTACTCAGTACTCCGTACTCCGGACTCCGTACTACCTGGATAGATCGTAGGTATCTATCTAGTAGGATGCTGCGAGTTCCGCGCATGGTACTTCCCCATCCGGCGGCGGTCCTGTTCGTCATCCCTGCCTGTCTGGATTCAGGCTTATCAGTTGACGGTTTGACAGCGAGGTTTACTCATGGGATTGCCTCTGTTAGTCACGGCCGCCAAGATAAGCCATTCCTCAATTCACTCACTGCTGGCTGGCTGGCTACAGTTGCCTGTGCGGACACCCGTGAAGACGACCAGATACTACTACTTACTATGGACGGTAGGATTCGGCTCTTAGCATATAAGTATGTATGTAAAATGTTATTCTTATTATTCTTATTATGATCGCTGCTGGTAGCACAGCACAGCCAGAACCCCCAACTTTTGCAAGTACCCAGGTGTGGTCCGCGCGCCTCTCGTCCAAACAACCAAATTAATATTAATGGAGACTGACTCCGGAGTAAGTATCTAAGTACATCATATCTCCAACCCAAAGCAAAGGCACGACGTACATTAGCTCCAGTCATCGACAGTGTCAGGTAAAACAAGGACCAAAAAAATTCGCGTCGCGTCCTGCTTATCTCTCTCTCTCGGGGCTGCCACGGGATTCGCCGGTCCGCCCGGGGCATGTTCGGCCTTAGGCCCGGACTTGGGAATAGTAATAATCATAGTCACCTCTCCAGGTAAATAATAATAGGTAAATAATATAATAAATAGACTAGACATAAGTACGAAGTATCAACTGAACTGATAAAAGATTCTAGCGTGGCGCGCTTACATAGTTTGGTTCGGTTTTTTGGTTCAGCTTATCTATCTCTTCTCTCTCTCTTGAGCGGCGCGAGCCTTGTCCGTGCGTTTAGGTACTGTCTGTCTGTCTGTATGTATGTCTATCCAGTAGGTACTAGATACTCCGTAGTATCCACTGAATACTCTGTTCGATCGCGAACTGACTAAGACGTCATACAAATGGTTTGTTAGCCGACGGACCCTGACTCTTCAGAGTTCAGAGTTCAGACAAACGAACCCCTTCCAGTAGTTCCACCAGAAGACCCTTCTTCCTTGTTCCTTTGTTTCTTTGCAAGATGCTATCTACTCTCTCTCTCTCTCTCTCTCTCTCTATCTATCTAAACACGATAATCTACTAGGTAGTACGAGGTACCTAGGGTAAGATCGTACTCTAATCTAGACGAAACCAGATCAGATTGGTCGATTGGTTTCATATCGCCCATTTTTCAGTGCGAAGAAACAAAAATAAAAAAATAATAATAAAAAGAAAAGAGATGCTAGTAGGAATGTCATTTGCCTGTGCAAAAGAGCGAAAATTCATTGTTACTTTTTTTTTTCCCCTTCTTTTTTTTCTCTTTCTTTTGCAGTGTGCCCTTCCCCTTCCTTCAGGTGGGATGGCGTCGAGACTATTCCTGTGAATAATGTCTCCGGAGGTACGGTAGGTAGTGTACTCCGTAAATATGCATGTATGTATGTATTGGAAGATCGATAAGTAGTAGTCGGTAGGTAAGGTAAGGTAGGTAGGTATGTGCAGTCGGTCATGACCGTCAGTTGGATGCTCGGTGTTGGTCGGTTCGGTCGGTTCGCTGGTCAGTTCGGTCGTCAGTCGTCGGTAGTTGGTCAGTCAGTTGGTCGGTTGGATCGTCATTGAAGAACGATAAATAAACAGTAGGGTGAGCGAGTAAGTAGGTAAGTATGGACAAAAATAAAATCCAAAGTCCCAAGCTAGTCATCCCATGCATGAGGGAAGAATCTTCCTTCCACCCCCCATGCTATGGTCGCAGCCTCTTCTTCTTCTTCTTCTTCTTCATCTTTCTGGTGCCCCCCTTTCCCCAAATTAGGAAGAAGGTCCTGCAGAAGAGCTGATCATAATTAGAAATCGTCGTCAAGTCGTAAAAGTTTTCCCTTCCTTCCTGGCTTCGCATCGCATCAACCCCCTAACCTGACGGGAAAACCACCTGTCAGAAATGCTGACCATTTCATGACACCCCCACCCTTCTGCGTCCCCGGTAGGAAAACAACACTACCCAAGTACCGGTATGTATCCCTCTAACAAGCACATCCCCAAATCTATGACCCAATGCGCCGTATCCGGTGCAATCTGCTATTGGTCCGTTGTGTCGTGGCGACCGGTCGCGGCTGCTGATGATTTTGCTGATGATGGTCGTGTTGATGTTGTTGTTGTTGCTCCTCGTAGGATTTTCGTCGGATCCAGGATTTGCGAAAATGTTGCTGCTCTTCGTCTTGCTGTTTCGCTCGATGATGGATGAATTGCTCATGGGCCTCTTTTTCCTCGTGCAGGTCTTTGATCTGGTGGATGGTGTGTCAGTTATGCAGGTACATCCATACAACAGAAAAAGCAGAAGCCCTAAGTCGGATCCGTGGCTGGCTGGCTGGCTGGCTAGAGAGTCGAGGCGAGGCGAAGATGCACGGAAACGGAAAGAATATCAAAAAAAGGAAAATGCATGGAAAGGGAAATGCAGCATGCAGGCCAAAAAAAGAAAAAAGAAAACGAAAACCATGGCCTTTGGGGTGAAATGGGAAAGATAGGAAAGCGAGAGAGAGAGAGAGAGAGAGAGAGAGACATACATGAGCTAACCACAACTCCTGCTCAGAACTCCAGGCTTTCTGACATCTAGCGAGTTCGCTTCTCGCGATGGCCAGTTTCCGCTCCTGCTCCATCGTCCACCGACATCTGCCCCCGACCAGACTGGCCCAGCTGACGATGCGCACCAGCCTGGTCCTGCTGCTGGAGCTGCTGCTGCTGCTGCTGCTGCTGCTGCTGTGGCCCAGATCGGAGTCGTCACTGGGGCTCACCGCCATGTGGGCATCGTCCGTCAATGCGAAGGCATCGTCGGGATACTGCACGGCGTCGCTCCAGCGAATCTCCTCGATGGGCGGATCCAAGTCGATTTCTTTCCCCTTCCAGGTGGCTCGGTCGGTGCGTTTGGTGAACAGGGACAGGCCCAGGACATACTTGACCGGATTACTGACCCCCATGTGGTACATTTTTGCTGTTCTGTTCGGTCGTATTCCCTATGTGATGTGCTCTTGGTTGTTCACTGTTGACCGCTTTTTGAGTGAGCAAATGGAATGTGCAATACTGCTGCTGCCGCGGATGTAAGTATTGGTGTTGATGTTGGTGGTGGTGGTGATGATGATGATGATGTTGTTGTTGTTGCGGCTTGGGTAGGGAATACCGGCTGGCTTGCTTGCGGGCAGAAAACGTACACAGGCCATTTGGACATGCTTCTTATATATCATATCGCTACGGCAGCTCACCCTCCCTTCCCACGCTGAGGAGCGGCTAGGACGTCGGTTGCAGACAGGCAGACGCTGGGCCAGAAAATCCGGTTTTAGGCGCCATAAGAGACAACCCGACTTCAGGCCTCTAGGAATGGGGCTAGGCTCGTATGTCGCGTCTTCTGCTTGGCTGGGCGCTCCAATACCTGACGCCGTGCAGTCAGAACTACAATACTGTGTGCAGCCAGTGGGGTTCGTTCGATGGCCTCGATTCGATTCCATTGATTCATTCAGTCCAGGGAGAGGGAGTGTATCTATCGATCGCTTCCCCCCCCCTCATGCCCCCATGCTACCTACCTAATTTGGTGAGACGCACCCCGTGGAGCTAGAAACGTGGCACTGGGACTCAGTCAAGTCAGTCTTTGTCGAACACATCCAATCCATACAGGAACCGGTTCGAAACAATATTGAGCAGTGTTCGACCCGCGATGACGAGCATCCTGTTCCCATCCCTAAAGCAAACATTGATACAGCACGATCTCGTTCCATGGGAATCCGTCAAACTGTGCTTCGTCCATTGGTCTATACGGGGGGCTCTGATCAACTTCGAGGCCAGACCACTGCCTTCCAAACCGGACTGAAGGGAGCGAATTTCTCTCTTGCGCCAAAACAGGGGGGCAGATGTGATGCATACACCAATGATGACGTCGCATTTCCTCTCTCCAGATTATGAACGAGTACAGTAAAAAAAAAATCCGTCGGCAGCTGACTCGTCCAGATCCAATCAGATACAGCGAGTCCAAAACAAAAGAAACCAAGAGGGGGAATAGTACATGGTACACGGGACATGGTACACATAGACAAAAGTAGATGTAGATGCTATACAAGAAAGAACATAAGGCCAAAACGGGGAAGTGAGCCTGCCACCCAATGACCACCAGAATCCAAATCCATTGGTTCGCCACCCGTAAAGACCCGAAAACATGTACCCTGACAAACAAGAATAGAAGTCGTTACAGCGTGTGCTAGCCTATGCGCCAGCAAAGTCTTTGTTTCATAGAATTATCGTGCCGAGTTTAGGCGGCAGAGGCCAACCGACGTGCAGGTCTGAGAAGTCAGATGCGCCACGTCTCGTAGGCTGCGTCCCTGCTTCTCAGATGCCCTGCCCTCGGGCGATCATCGTGGAGCCTCTGCTTCCTTTCTTGCCTAATCTGTTCACCAATGATTATGCTGATCAGCCTTTTGTGCACGTCCGCCTCTGTCCAACTGATGTGGCCCGTTCCGCCTGCCTTAATGTCAGCCTGGGATAGCTGCTGCGCAAATCTGTCGATAATAGCAAATTGGAGCTCCGTGACAGGAACCCCATACACCCCATCGGACGTCCAAATCCAGTCTCCAATGATATCGGACCGGCCAGGGGCCGGGTGGTAGGGGAAGCGCTCAGGGTATAGTTTCGCCGAGCGGTAGAGACGATGCAGCAAGCGATAGTGATCATCAGAAAAGTAGTCGGGAGGGAACGCTGGTGATTGGCCTTTGGGCGTTTCATCCTCCGCGTTTTCCTCCTCCTTCTCTTCGGTGTCTTCCACTGAAGCCTCCTCATTTTCAACTAGTTGGAAAGACTTGGAGCTAGAGATACTCTGCTGTTCATCCTCTGGCTCCGCAAATTGGAGCGGTCGTGGTGTTTCGTCCTTGTCCTCCCAGTGAACGTCTTCATCGCCGTGTGTTGGCTGTACGGCGTGTAGCTTCTCATATTCGTCATCGTCCGAGCTATCCTCCCCCAATGACTCGTTATGGTTATTAGGCTTTGGTCTGAGCCATTGAGGTGTGAAGTTGGTGATCTTCTTGAACCAGGATGGCGCTGGATTATCATGGTTGGCAAGCCGTGGACGTTCGGGGGTGATGTCAGTTGTCTCTTGAACGGCATGCACCTCGGCTGCAGCGGCACTGGAAATACTTTCGACTTCGTCGGCTTCCAGAGTCAGTTCATGACGCAGTCTTTCCATTTCCAATCTAGTCGTCGGATCAATCTGAAACGTCTCATCGTCCGAGTATCGGCCAGGACTCGACTCCACGTAGCTCTCTGACTGCCGATCCTGGTCAGACACATGGGCATCGATGTCCTGTGGTTTCCGAAATGCTGGTGAGCGGCCCACAGTGCCCCCAGCCACACTGTCCAAGGGACTGCTTTTCCCGTAATAGTACTGATGGCGCTTTGGCGTATCCTGGGCACGGTACGCAGACGTCAAGTCAACGTCTTGCTCCCGTAATTGTTTAACTCTTGACCGGCCCAAAAACGGCACAATTTCCTGTTCGGTTGTCCAATGAGCGGGCGAGTAGATTTGGCCGTTCTGACGCCGAGCAGAGGTCCAGCCACCTTTCCAAGGGCTAGATTCGTCTTGCCTAGGTTGTGTGTCACTCTGGTCGTCTTCAACACTCTGTTCGTCTTGAAGCGGCGACAATTGATCTGAGTGGTTGCCCTGATTACGGGCCTCTTGCGGCCAGGTGTCTTCGTACCCGTCATCTTCATCTCCCTCATCCAGTGGCTGGGATTCTACGTGGGCGTCCTCGTTGGGAACGGATTCTGACTCGTAATCGAGCTCGTCCTCATGTTCACCCTCAAGCTCACCCTCGAACTCGCCCTCCAAGTCGCCCTCCAAGTCGCCTTCCAAGTCACCCTCAAGATCATCCTGAAAGTTGTCTTCCAGGTCGTCCTGTAAGTTGTCTTCAAGATCGTCTTGGAAATTGTCTTCAAAATCGTCCTCAAAATCGCCTTCTAATTGGCCCTCTTCCGCCCTGGCGCCGTCTTCGACAGATGGCTGATCATTCTCGTCACTGTTTATCACAATGATCTGGCTAGAATTTGCCATCTGGATCTCCCGGCTGATGGCTTCTCTCTCCCGCTGCCACTCCTCCATCTGCCGTCTCATGTGTGTGCCTGGGGTGTCGTGGTGGGCTGTCTTGTTCAGTTCTTTCTGGGGTGACTTAAATCCACTCACTCCCCTGTCTCCCCGGTACAAACTTTGTGTACTTGATTCTCTTTGTGCCCTGGTTTGTCTGGGTCTCTCTTTTTCTGCTTGTCTCCGCCTTTTAACGAGTGCATGTCCAAATGCCAAGCCAGCACGTAATTCTCGTTGTTGTTCAGGGGCGAAGTCGCGGAAAAGAAGCTCCAGTCGTTTTCTCGACGCGTCAAGCATTGAATCTTGGTCTCTCGAGGAGTTGCGTGCTGCCAAATCTAACCATAGGTCTGAGGAGGCTTTTTCTTTCTTTGAGTTCATGAGAGGCCCCTCAAGAGCAAGTCCAGCACGGACTATCCTAACAAGCCTGGATAATGGCCTTCGCGCTTGTCGAACAGAGGCTGTTGATAGTACAGTAGCCGATGGTTTGGGTACATTATGGGTATGTTCAAGCCGGCTGTTTGACCAACGATCTAGTGAGATATTTGATCCAGTGGCGTGAGGGGGAGGCGGACTGGGCGACTGTTCATCTATCGTAGAGCTCAGCTGTGTTTTTCGGATAGGTGCAGTCTCCCCGTGATCATGGCTGGTAGCCGATGCTCTTCGTTTCAACACTCCATTTGATTTTCGCTCTAAGAAGGGCCTAAGCGCACTTTTAGTAGCTTGGGAGTGGCTGTTCATATTGAGTTCATGCTGCTTGGCCGATGGTAGTGTATCCAGAGACACCATGCTAAAGCCCTCACTTTCCATAATGGAGTCAAACTCCCTGTGTTCGTCCGTTGGGTCATTTGTAGATTGGATCGCACTTGAACGGCGATTCATAACGGGAACTTCATTCGTCTCCTGAGACCGTTGTGTCTTCTCTTCTTCTGCTACCGATGAGGAGGTTGGTGTCGGGTAGATGCGTGGCGGTCTTGGAGTACGACCGGCGTGTAGTGTATTTTCGGAAGGGTTGGTCTGTATTTCGCGAACGGGTGATGGCATTTTGGATGGAGTTGAGTTCAAATTGTACTCATCGTTCTCTGCATAGCCTTGGTCCACGTTATCAACGTTCGGTGTGTCGAATGTCACGCGAGGAGAGCTTCGATCTAGGGCAGCCAGATCAAGGTCCTCCATCTGAACATCATTCGCAGGGGGTTCATCAATGTCCATAGCCTGGTCGCCGGCGTAATCATCGTCAGATCCTGCGTCCGCTCCAAGATTCAGAGGGCTCCAGTCGCGCGCGGGTTCAACGATGGGAGCTTCTTGAACGATATCTTGATCCATCGGCTGCTCGCCATTGTGCAGTATCTCCGGTTCCGGTTCGCTCTTCCTCGGTCGACCTCGTTTCCTCTTCTGTCCTGTACCTCCCGGACCCGGGGTGTGGCCCGGGCTGCCGGCGCGTGGAGTCGCATCCGGCATCATTGTGTCCGACTTCCTTGGGCGACCTCTGCGTCTTCGGGGGGTCTGTTCGGTATCATCTTTGAGGGGGACTTTCATTGTCGTGGTCGAGGGTTTTATGCGCTTGCGCGTCGGACTGCCTGGATTTGTTTCGTCGTCTTGTGTTGCTTCCAGTGTAACCCGAATCCTCCACGGGCTAACATTTCCGTCGGATTGAAGATTTTCGGGGGACAACACTCTCTGCTGCCCGTTCAGCTTCATTGTCGGGGAGGCAGGAAGAACGACATCGTTGAATTTGAAGGAGTGGGCACTTTTGGAAGGACTAAGGTTAATGCGCGACCGCCCTTTGCCCTTCGCGGTCCGCGGGCTTTGTAGGAGGCGGAAGTTGGCAGGCGACATGAAGCTTTGGCGACCGGAAAAGGGGATAAATGGAGAGGAGATTAAATAATCGACGTCGCCAGCTGGCCCAAGAATGTCCGGGGAGGAGCTAGGACTGCGGGAGGACATATCGCTATGCAAACAACGATGCGGCGCATGTGAGGGGCGACTTTTGACCCCCCGTCGCGTCTCATGGGGACGGGCCCGATGTGAATGACTTCGACGGCGTTGCTAGATAAACAGCACCATTTTGAGGGCAAACAAGCGTGTAGTTGTCAGGGTGCAGTGATCATTCCCTGGAGGAAATCTATATCATCCACAGTAGCTGCGTAATCGCGGGGAAAGTGAGTGAAGTCACTGCATAACATAAACAAGTCTCCCGATCAGGCAGGCCGAGCGACCGGGACAGGAGAGAATGCTTAGGTCATCCGGGCTGGTGGTTGTTCCGAGCCGGGATGTGCGGGAAAGCAAGTAAGCCCACATGGCAGTCCTATCAGTCTAGACTGTGGAGTATTTACAGCACCTCCCCGGAATGCACTTCTTTTCCCAGTGCCGTGACTGTTCCTGACAGCCGATGGCACTCCGTACATAGTACTTTTATACATTTTCGTACCACTGGCTCCGAACATGATGATCTCTTAACCCTCAGTCTGTCGAAGTGCGCGAACAGTGGAAAGCCTCAGGATCGACAGGCCGGTTGCCTTCCCCGCAACTTCTGGCCGTCCCCCACCGGAACTGCCCCGAAGCAGCCTAGCGCTATTCCCGGTGGCTGCGCGAGTGCCTTCCACTTCCCGTGGCTTCATCTGCACGACGGAATACTGGAATAAGGAGACCACCCGCCAACACGGTCTCACCACCACCACAGGACGCCATTGATCCTTGCCCTTTGACCTCCCTTTATCCGATCACTTACTTCGACTTGCGGTCAGGCTGTGGTCAGACGCGGCCCAACATCTTCCGCCCAGCCTCGATTCGCCCAGCCCCGGAGCTTCTGTCCACGGCAACGCGGGACTAGTGAAGCTCCCCACGCTTACTGGCATCAGACCCCTGGCACGACCACCTCAATTCCACCCTTGGTGAGATGACGCATTCCCTCGGATAATTTGGCAATGAGCTAAACATGAACTAACTAGGCAATTAGCTGCATTCCTACCCCAGTTCTTGCGTCCCTGCGTCTTGGTTTCCCCGCCCTCTGGTCAGGCGCACCATCATGAGGTGAATGCCAAACAAAAGTCTGGAGCAAATAAATAGTATGGGGCGCTCCCCCAGATCCGGTCAGGGACTTCCCCAGTTTCTCGGCTGCTTCCGTTCCCTGCTCCTCCCTGCCCGGATCACACCGCGGGTCTTGTTCGTATACTGCCTCATCTTCCTTGCTACCATCATCTTCATAGGCATCAGGATGCATTTCAGAACCACTCTTTCTTCTGTCCTCTACGGGATGCCCGCGCTGTCACAAATCGCATCTGTGTCGGCCGCGGCCACCGCAGACCCTTTCCGCCTCTACACCATCAGCGCAGAAAACATCACTGCCAAGCTCATCCCATATGGGGCACGCTTGACCTCTCTGCTCGTGCCTGACCGCGACGGCAACCTACAGGATGTTGTCGTAGGCTATGATGACCCCAAGCAGTACCTCATCGACACCGAAACAAATCACACTTACTTCGGTGCGGTTGTCGGTCGGTATGCCAATCGTATTAAGAATGGCACTTTCGATATTGGCACTTCTGTGTACCATATCCCTGAAAACGAGAACGGTGGCGAAGACACGCTCCACGGTGGCTGGGTGGGTTATGACCAGCGTAACTGGACAGTCACCTCGTACACCAACTCCTCCATCACTTTCAGTTTCGTTGATCGTGGACTGGAGGGCTTCCCCGGAGACGTTGTCACCCATGCCACGTTCAGCGTTCAGACTGAAACCACCACCGAGAACCCCAGGGGTCTCCCTCAGTTGACTACCAAACTCGTGTCCCTGGCCCTGACCGAGACGACGCCCATCATGCTTGCCAACCACATCTACTGGAACTTGAATGCCTTCAAAGACGAGACAGTCCTGAATGACACCTGGCTACAGCTCCCGCTGTCCAGACGGTTCATCGGCTCAAACGGAATCTTGATTCCCAACGGCACCATCCTAGATGTGAGCGCCTACGACGGCGCTACCGACTTCACCACCGGAAAGCTTGTGGGCGAGGACATCGAATCTGCAGATGGTCTATGCGGAACCGACTGCACCGGATACGACACTTGCTTCATCGTGGACCGTCCCCCTCAGTATGCTGCTCGCAACTCTATTGTTCCCATTGTCCACATGAACTCCAGCACCACCGGTATCAGCCTCGACGTCGCCACGAACCAGCAGGCACTCCAGATCTACTCCTGCAATGGCCAGAACGGCACCATCCCCGTCAAGCAATCCCAGATCAAGCGCAACCAGGAGGAGGGAATCGACGGAGCTGAGTACGTCAACAAGTATGGCTGCATTGTCATTGAGACGGAGGGTTGGATCGACGCCATCAACCAGCCCCAGTGGGGTCAGCTCTCCGATCAGATCTATTCCCCCGAGACCGGCCCTGCCGTCAACTGGGCTACCTACCAGTTCGGTACTATCTAGTCCACGAGTTGCATGCAGCTTGAATTCTCGCCCTGGTTGGCCATCTAGCTGGTTCTTGGGCTCATGCTTTCCATGAAGTTGATTTTGGTTTTCTCGCCTCTTAAAATCCCTCCTTGTAAATTCCGCGGCCGTGTACATACATACTGTGATACGTCACGTCAACTTTGACATGGGACGTGCACAAGCTTCTACGTTGAACGTGATCGCTAGGAATCTAATTTAACAAAGTTTGAAACTCGAAATTCTCAGTCATTCTGCTTTAAAGATTCTAGCGGGTATCGTATCTACTGCTAACTGTTTTGACAACCTCATTAAGGACAAAACCACAGGGTATTTCAGAAGACGGGACAACAAGAAAACAGGAATGCCTTCTCCTACAGTCCCAGACATGATTTAGGGGAAAAAAACGAAGTGTATGCATAGATGGTATCCAAATCATCCCCAGCCGGCTAAAGTCCAGCTAGACCGGTCGCCTCCGGTGCGTAGCCCGGATCGTCTATCAGGAGCATGGCCATGAGTCTCCAAATCTCGGCTAGCACCCGCCAGACCGTGCTGTAGGTACTTCTCTCGCTCAATCTCGACTAATCCTCGGGTTTTGAGACTGGTGAGCAGACTGGCTCCGGCCCAGGAACCCAGGGATTCGACTTCCCGGAAGACGCCCTGGACGGGTGGTACGGTGTCCTTGTCTTTGTTGTTACGACGGATCTTCTGCTCAATAGGGTCGATTTCCTCTTCGTCTTGTGTTTCTGAGGTAGATGTTTCCGTGGGGGATTTCGGAGAATCGGGCGAGACCTCGGGTGTCAAGTCAGCGGGAGGAGGTGCTTGCGAAAGTCGCAGGGTCTGGAGCCTCTGTCGTTGTTGTTCGATAACCTTTCCACGGACAGGTGACCAGCCATGCTGCTGGACTAGGAACGCCACCTCGTTGAGAATGCGCTGTCGGATCCCTGGGATATTCGAACCTCCACCAATGAAGATGATGCGCGACATACACGTGCCGCGGACATCGGGCGGTAAACTTAGGAGGGTGTTGTACACCAGGAGCGGCAGTGGCTTTTCCTCGTCGTCCAGCTCACAGTCTGGTACACCTTTTGCGAAAAGAACTCCTTCCACCGGTTCTGTGAGTTTCGAGTATGGGATGTCGATGTAGGCCGTACCAGGGGCCGACGGGGAAGGTAGCGACACTATTTCATCGGAGACCGAAGCAAGGCCCTGGTTTGCCGTGTCGACATCGCTCTCTTGAGGCTCTGCTACTTGCTGCTGCGATGGACCCAATGAGCCTTTGGGAGACACTGTGGGCTGACACCATAAGAAGCGACTGGCAACTTCTTCGCAAAGATCAAAATTGACGGCAATTTCGTCGCCTGGTTGCGAGGCTGCGCTGTTGTTGGAAAGCCGCGTAAGCAGTCGCCCTGTGTCCTGCAGCAGCAACTTCATTGCCCTCGTACTGCGTTTCAACGATATCTCCCTGTATTCGTAGACCCCGGTCACGACCGTTTCTGACCATCCAATGTCCACCACCAAAGCTGAGCGCATCCCAGCTGCGATCACGGCCATAGGTGCGGTGGTCAGGAGGGTGATACTCGGAAACCGCCAGCGGCTGAAAAGAGTCGACAGAAGTGAAGACAACAGCGGATGTGGCATGATTGATGGTAGCACTAGGACCAGTCGCGATGTCCCCGCGTCTGTCAATAGGTACTTGTTGTAGGTCTCTCGGAACATGCGCTCGATCTTGTCTTCAATGAGACCCAATTCCATGTCGCGAACGTTCATCTTCCAGAGTTCGTATGCGCCAGTCCATTCCTCTGCCTTCACTGATGGCGGCTCTGTGCCATGGCTGTTTCTCAGCCAGCCTCTGTAGTCGCCGACCCTCCTGGACTCTTCTGGGCCACATCCAACAACGCACATCGGGGAGCTCTCGCCCTCAAATCCAGCCCGAAGCCATCTGGAACCAAACTCGAATATGATCGCATCTTCCTCCCCGCGAAACGACGTGCTCGCAGACGAACTGCTTGCAAAGGAGGAATTGTTGGAGCGGAGGTGGTGTTGGGGCGTATGGGGCGATGACGGTCCCCCAGACTGGCTGTGACGGAAACTCATGGAGATAGGGCGCTTATCGTCAAAAGCGAAGGAAGAGGAGGCGCTGGTCATGTCTTTGCGAGAGCGGGTTGCTGGGATGGGTGTCGTGTTCGCAGTCCAGTTCAATGCGCGGGGAAGGTTCGGAGACGGAGGATCGATTGCTTCGTGGGCCACGCGCAGGTCATACTTCCTCTCCACAGAAATGTCTGTGTCGAGTAGCTTCAGATCATCCCTGTGACCGATAGGGGCTCGTAGACGCAACAATTGCCAGTTTGGGGCGATTGGCAATTGCTCGAAGGCCAAAGGGAAGCCGCGACAAGCTGCGGCTCCGGCGGGCGGATCTACATCGGGCCGCGTCGCCCACGCCGACGTCAACAAAACAACACTGCGAACTCACTCTCCAACCACTTGGACGTCGGCGCGGTCTGGTCTTGAGGACGCTGTGGACTTGGTATCTTGGATGTCACCTTTTGGAAGGTTGACAAGCTGTCCGAATGGGTATTCCGGGGTAAGTGGGCCAGTTTCAGGTGATGCTGCTCGTTGTCTCGGGAGAAGAAATATATCTCTCCCTTTGCAGGAGACACATCAATTAAGCAGATCAAGGGCTAATATGACCAAGGCTCATCCATGCGATTGGCGCTGGAGAACGCATTTCCCTGTCTAAATTGGCCATAACGCACCTGCAACGCACACATCGCCCGATTCGTGTCGCTGTTGATATTTCGATATGGCTCTTTCAAGTGCAGGCCGGTCGAGGCGGCAGAAACCCGGAACTCCGCACGCTGTTCTACAGGCTGTTGAAAATCTTGGCGCTCCCAATCCACCCTCTCTTTGTGTATGATGGGAAAAATAAACCGCCTTTCAAGAGAGGCAAGGCTGTATCGGGTCGCAGTTATGGAAGTGCACCAATCATTCGACTTTCGAAGATTCTGGTGGACTTGTTCAGGTTTCCTCGTCATGAAGCGCCGGGAGAAGCTGAAGCTGAATGCGCAAAGTTGCAAAGAACTGGAGTTGTTGATGCGGTCATGAGCAATGACGTCGATGCGTTGATGTTTGGATCAACATTTACCATTATGAACTTCTCAAAGGAAAGTGGTAGTGGTACCGCAGCGGCGACACATGTCACTTGTTACAGCATGGATGGCTCAGGAGAGCCATCCAGGGTGATGCTTGATCGTGCAGGCATGATCTTGTTTGCCATGCTGAGTGGAGGTGACTACTTGCCGTCGGGAGTTCCCAAATGTGGTAGCAAGCTGGCAGGAGAAATTGCAAAAGCTGGTTTCGGTGCCGATCTTCTTGAAATACTTGACTCGGAGGGCGATGAGCTCGATACAAAATTGGGCGAATGGAGAGAAAGGCTCCAGTATGAGCTGGAAGAAAACGAAAGCGGCTATTTCCAGACCAAACATAAAGTTGTCCGAGTCCCAGAGACATTCCCTGACAGAACGCTTTTGTCATATTACGCCAAGCCTGTGGTATCAAAGACGAGGGACATAGAAGCTCTTCAAGAGCGTCTAGTGGATGCCTGGGACAAGGAAATTGATGTCGTGGAACTCAGGAGATTTACCGCCGATTCTTTTGAATGGAATTATCGCTCTGGGGCAAGGAAAGTGACAAGGTTGCTCGCAGAACCGCTCATCTCTTACCGACTCCGCCTTGGACGACAAGCATCAGCCTTCCCTCAGAATTCCCCTAGGCTATCCAACAGCAACGTGCCAATGCTGCAAAAAGTCTACAAGAGTCGATCAAGCTATAGTACTGATGGCATGACAGAAATTCAGGTTGACATGATACCTGTTGACGTCGTTGGTTTTGACATACTTTCCGATGAACCGAACCCTCCACTTCCTTCCCAAGAATCAACGGTATCAGGAGATGAGGAAGAAGAGGAACCAGAGAACAATGCAGAACCCGTCCTTCAGTCTCCAACCAAGAAGCGTGTCACCAAGCGGTATGATCCTTATGCTTCGGAGAAGTTGTGGGTCTTCGAAACCCTGGCCACGATAGGGATTCCAGAAGTTGTGGCAAATTGGAAAAAGGAGCAGGCTGAGAAGGCAGCGCCGAAGAAGCCAACTGCTCGGAAGACAGGCCCCAGGAAGAAGGGACCAATCGACCCGGGCATGAAGCGGGGTAGCATATTGAAGTATGGCACTCTTACAAAGGAGCGCTCTGAAATCTCTGGCCAAAAGAGCGCACAGCTCCTCGAGGCCGCAATCTCTGCAAAGTCACCTGCGGAGCCTAGCTTGTCGAATTACAGTCAGTCTCCAGACTTTCCCAGCCATTCACCAACTTCTAACCCATTTACTTAACAGTATCCATCGACTGACCAGTGCAATGATCCTACAGCTTTTGATGACTTGATTGACCAATTTTCGTCATTAAGTCATGAAGCACCTAGCGGAAATACTAAACCGCAGCCTAAATTCGAACGTCACCGTGTCACAGGCGGATGCGGGCCGTCCTCCACAGATGAGGTTGATAACGAGGTATCGGGGTTCTCTGGAGCAGATGGTTTATCCGATCTATTGCCTTCTTCTAGTTCGAGGAAAACTAGAACAAGTTCGAAACAGAATAGCCAAAGGCCAGCTACAAATAGTACGAAGCACGCAACTCGTTCATTCGCCAGCCATCAAGACGCATTGGAATCTCCTGAGAACCGGCCTCGACCTCAGAAGTCATCTCAGGTCGAAGAACTAGAACAAGCAATTTCCTCGATCGCATTAGATAATACCGTGCCTTGCAAATCGACAAAGAAATCTGCTTCCTCGACAAAGCCCCCGACTGGGAGAAAGTCTTCCAGAAAGAAAGCGGATACCACCAAACCCAATCTTGCGGAGTCGAAACCCCACACGATCCATTCTCTGCTATCGGACGAAGAGGACTATCCTATTTCCAATTGCAAAGAAAGCGATGATGCTGCGTACTCGGCGCAACGACGAAGAGGAACCTCCGAAGGAAAGAAAACAGTTAGAACAAGCAAAATTGAAGCACCAGGATCCAAGCCCGTGGATCCCAAGGTATCAAGCGATTCCCGAACGACAACAACACACGTGGAATCCGTCATTGTACACAATGGATATTGGACGATAGACACCACCACCACCACCACCACCACCACCACCACCGAACCTGAGCAGGCCTCAGACGAATCGACAGAAGCCACTACTAGCATGGGAGACAATACGGGGAATCGCAGCAAAAAGAAGCGGATTCCCCGTGTGAGCATTCTGGACTTGAGCTAGGAATTTACACTACGCATGGGCTTGGGGGATACTATACCTTCCCGGTCCAATCGATTGCTATTTTGACCTCATTGGCGAAGCATTACAGGCGTTGAAGACTTACTTGTGGTTAAACGGGCAATACCACTCATAATATCAATACCAATTGCACAGGACCATATCATATCATATCATATCGCTGAGACGGTTTACTTCTTTCTTTCTATTAGGAGGGGACTGTGATTAGCCTATGTGTATAGATTTGCAAGCGCCGAAAGCCACGCCGATCCAGGATATCTGATTCATGAAAGAAAAATGACCTTTCGGGGGCGAAGACGAGATTTTCTGTGGGTCCTTTATTCATCATTACATTTGTGGACCGCGCAGGAATCAGGAAGAAGGGTGAGGTTAGGGTAGTAGTAGAGGAGAGTGAGTAGTGACATTGGGTAGTAGGTAGTTGGTGTATGTGTAATGGGGAATGGGAAATGACGGGGCTAAACAGAAAGAAATGTGTCAAAAGATGGACGGGTACTGCGCTTCTCGAATTCGTTGTCAAAGTCTTTGGGTTGGCAGAAAATAGGCAAGGTACAATGTACTGAAGGGGGGGGGGGGGGGGGTTGTAGGGTAAACAACAAGGCGAATAAGGGCAGGGGAAGGGAATCAAAAGCAAATGTATTTATCGAAGGGTATACACGACCGCTAGACATCAGCCGAAAATCTTCAAAAAGCCCCACAGACCGATACCACTGAGGATAGGTATTGTGAGGTTATCGTCCATGCCGAAAATATCCACGAACTCGCTTCCAGCAGCCACCAGACCGGAGACGATGCTCATGACGCCGAGGGCGAACGGGCCCGAGATGATAGCGCTGGATGTGTCCGCGGTCCAACCGATGAGGTTCTTGAATGAGTCCGGGATAAGGTTGAGTTGGCCAGTAAACATGAACGAGCCTTCGGGATCATTGGGGAACGTCCCGATGTAGGGTACAAAGTAGCCCCAGAACGCGGCGGCGGTGATGACGCCAACGAGCCAGGCGCTCAGCGTACCGGCAAAACTCTTGCCTTTGCGCAGTTGGAATGTGTGGCGGCCGTAGAGACGGCCGAATGTAGAGGCTGCAGTATCGCACCAGCTCAGCAGCAGCACGCTCATGACTCCAATGTCCTTGGGGAGGAAGCGCAACACGGTGTATGCGCCCACAAGGTACCAGATCACACCGTTGTATCCGGAGACCTCCGTTTCGCGCATGAGCGCGCCAACGCAACGGATGTACAAGTTGTTTACTGTCTCGGATTGGTGGCGGACTATATCGATTGTGGCAATTGGTACGAGAGCTCCGAACAGCCACGGGGTGATCTGGAGGGGTTGTATGCCGCGTCTGTAGAGGTGGAGGGTCAGGAAGCCGATGGATACATGGAGGAGCTTGCGCGGGATCTCATGGCGATGGATGAAGCTGCGGTAACGGCCGTGGAGAGGTATAAGACCGAGGGGAGAAGGGGATCGAGAGATGTCGGGCCAACCGCCGCCGGGTTTCGTGAGCGGCGATAGATACCCGTTGGACGACGCTGTATGGCCGTTTGTCTGGGCCTTGGGCTTGCCGGCCGGCATCTTCGGGCGAGATCTTCGATTACGGCGCCGGGTAGACTCTGGAGAGCCGGTTGGGCTGCGAGATCGCGCGCGCGAACGCTCCTTGTCCGAGTCTGCACCATCTTTTTCTTCCTCCGTCACCTCTCCCAGTCGCTGTCGTCGCCGCGCTGCGGAGCGCGTCGTGGGTCCGAAGTAGTCTCGTGAGCTTGACCTCCGTTCTGATGAAGCGGGCGACGGAGGGATGACTCGAGGAGTCTCCGGTATGGCGTCTTGGTTGGAAGGCATGTCGACTGCGCGGATGGAGAAAGGCGGAAGAGCCGGGGCTTGGATCAGCCCGGATAGCGGCCGTGGGGAGGTGATAAGGGTGGGGGAGGAGCACGCGCCGAAGCTGGATGGACTGAGTGCAGTGAGCGACGCAATATTGGGCAAATGGTTTCGATGGAGGGTAGTAGGATGTGGATGCAAGGCTCGAGTAGGGTCGTAGTATGTATGTACTAGGCAGAAACACCGTCACGCATGACGTTCCACGTTTAGTCGAGAATCGGCATAGGCCCCCAAAAGGTCGCGGGAAGGCACAACGAGGAATGGCAAGGTATTATGGCACAGGTGAGCTGTATCTGCGACAGAAGGAGGTCATGCGACTAGGATGTCGATGCTTGTTGACAAGTTGACAAGTTAAGGCTGGGCCGAACTTTCAGCTGGACGGTCAGGATTCCTTCTTCTTCCGCCGAATCCGCGGCCCCGTCACGTGCGGCGGCAGGGCGCGCTCACCGCCCTCGATATCTAATCGTCGCGCTTCCGATAAGGAAAAAAAATGAAGAGCAAAAATTCCAGGATCGAGGCTCCACGGCGGCACGGCGCAGCTTCCATTGTTCGAGTCGCATCGAATCTGACAAGAGACTGACCAACCGGAGAGTCGCAACTTACACACATATCGAACAATGGCCCCCAAACCGCCCCCTGGCACATCCGCCAGAGCCTGGGACGGAGTGACGCCCGCTCTGTCGGATTGGGTTCTCGATGCTGTTGCCTCCATGGGGTTCACGCGCATGACCCCCGTCCAAGCATCGGCCATTCCTCTTTTCATGGCGCATAAGGATGTCGTGGTGGAGGCGGTCACAGGCAGTGGGAAGACCCTTTCCTTCTTGATCCCGGTGGTCGAAAAGCTTTTGCGCCTGGAAGAGCCGCTGAAGAAGCACCATGTTGGCTCCATCATCATTTCTCCTACGAGGTTAGCGGACCCGTAGGGAAGGAACGAATCCTGTTACCAGAGCTGACTTCTCTATCTAGAGAACTTGCCACGCAGATTTATACCGTGTTGACGTCCTTGCTTGCTTTCCACCCCCCCTCTGCTGCAGCCATCAACCCCCCCGAAGACGGCGATGCGCCCCGTCAAAAACACACCTCCTCTACCCTCAAAGTCGTCCCCCAACTTCTCCTCGGCGGCTCGACATCCCCGGCGGAAGATCTCAGTGCTTTCCTCAAGAACTCGCCGAACTTGTTGGTGGCTACCCCGGGCCGGCTGCTAGAGTTACTCTCCTCGCCCCACGTTCACTGCCCCCAGTCGTCTTTCGAAATGCTAGTCATGGACGAAGCAGACAGACTGCTTGATCTTGGTTTCAAGGATACTTTGCAGAATATCTTGCGTCGTCTGCCTAAGCAACGGCGGACAGGTCTGTTCAGTGCCAGCGTCAGTGAGGCTGTTGATCAGATCGTCCGAGTTGGTCTGCGCAACCCCGTCAAGGTTATGGTCAAAGTAAAGGGCACTTCGGGTGTTCAGGACAAGCGTACTCCTGCCAGGTTTGTCCATCCGCCCGTTGTACTGTTTAAGCATCGGGTTGCTAATATGTCTTGAAACAGTCTACAGATGACTTACCTTGCAACCCCCCCTCAGCACAAATTTTCCGCCCTCAAAAACATCCTTTACTCCGTGGAGCCCACTCCTCAAAAAACCATATTCTTCGTCTCGACATGCTCGGGCGTGGACTACCTTTCCGGAATCCTGCCCTCTATGTTGGGCGAGGATTTCCAGTTAATACCGTTGCATGGTAAACACCAAGCAAACGTCCGCGAAAAGAACTTCAACCGCTTCGTCAACTCCCACACTCCCGCCATTCTCCTCACCACCGATGTCGCCTCTCGTGGACTGGATATTCCTTCCGTCGACGTTGTCGTCCAGATCGACCCCCCCTCCGATCCGAAGACATTCATCCACAGATGCGGCCGTGCCGGACGAGCCGGCCGCAAAGGGCTGAGTGTCGTCCTGCTTCACCCAGGACGCGAGGAAGACTACGTGAATTTCCTCGAAGTCCGCAAAACCCCCGTCTCACCATACCCCCGAATCCTCAACTTTTCCGAAGCGGACGCCACGGCAGCCACGGCCGCGGCTCGCAAAGCCGTGCTCGCAGATCGGACCCTCCACGACCGTGGCCAGAAGGCCTTTGTCAGCTGGTTCAGAAGTTACAGCAAGCACCAAGCGAGCAGTATCTTCCGCGTCGCCGATCTGGACTGGGAAGCGCTCGGCAAAGCATGGGGACTGCTGAAGCTGCCCAAGATGCCCGAACTCAGGAATTTCGAAGGCGACCGGTCCCTTGGCGTCAGCCTGGACTGGGAAAACTACACATATAAGGACAAACAGCGGGAGAAGCGCCGCAAGGAACAGCTCCAGGAAATGGCCCAGAATACCCCCGCGGAGGACCCATCCTCCGGCAAGAGACGGGCTAGTGAGAGCGTCGCGTGGAGCAGAAACCTCGACAACCGCAACAAGAAGCAGAAGCGCAGAGAGGCGAAGCACGAACGCCAGAAGCAAGACAGGTGGGAGAAGCTGACGGAGGAGGAGCGCAAGAAGATCACGGAAACCGAGCAGATGGTCGAACAGATCCGGGCAAAGAACGAGGAAGAACGACGGCTCAGACGGGCAGCCAAGGCCAACGAAGCCAAGGACAAGAAGGGCCCCGAAGATGAGGAATTCAACGGGTTTGATTGATATGATCCCACTCGCATACATGCTTGCATCCATGTCTAAATGAACATGCCTGTCTCGTCTCTTCTTGCCTCTGATACCATATACTACTATACTCTGTATCTATAGACTCTTTGCAATCTATATCCACTTCGAAGGGACAATCATCTATTTCTTTTCTCTTATTATGATACTCCCCTTCCAATACACAATTCATTGCCCACCCTTCGCCCCATCCTTCTTCCCACCCTCACCACCAGCCTCCCGAATCGGTGAACTCAACTCACTCGTCAAAAACTTCAACCAATCCTCCTCTCCAATACCCTCAAACGCTTCTTCCATGACCGTATCCAGACCCTGAATCCCAAAATCCCCCAACCCCCCAGAAGCACCAATAATCCCCTGAAACGAAGGAGCCATCAGCGCCGCAGGCGCAGCCGTAGCCATGATCCCCTCACCAGCAGCAGCACCACCACCAGCACCACCAGCAGCACCACCACCAGAAGCACCACCACCAACACCGGAAGCCACCACCCGATCTTCCTCCCTCTTCAACACACTAACACTATTATTATTCTGCCCCGGAAACGGCGAAGGCGACCTTATCATAAAGCGAGCAGCATCGATCTCCTCCGCTTTCAAACCACCAGGGTTTGTCAGATTGGCCGTGTTGTACATCCGCAGCGCCATGTCGTCGTCCAGCGGGGAGAAGAGCCCACAGCACGCGACGCAATGTCTCTGTCCGACGCCGCGAGCAATGAGCTGTTCGGGACAGACTTGGATCAGCGGCGCGGGGTTTTCGTTCGGCGATGGGTAGAGCACTGCCTTGGCGCAGGGTTGGACCAGTTGGAGGAAGTGGCAGGTGCAGGGCGGTTTGTTGGGCTTGTAGTAGCACATTTTTTTTTCTTGCCCTTTTCTTTTCTCTTGTTCTGATGATGATGATGATGATGATGATGATGATGAATTGGGGATCTTCGATCTGAGTGGGCTTTGAGAGGTGATGAGGATGTGTATGTGTGTATGTATGTGGATAGGTATGTCTCTAGATGGAATAGATGATGGGTGGTGGTAATGGCCTTATATGTAGTGGGCTTTGTTGGTTTCTTTGATGGGGGGGGTTGCTGCTATTTCTATCTCTTTGCTTTGAATGGGCATTGCTGTGATGTGAAGCTGGCCAGGCCTTTGTCTGTCTCCCTATTGTCGGGGACAATGACGGGTAGCATGGCGGCATCCTGGCTTTGATACTGTAGCAAAGAGTATCAACGATGCTTTTTGTTCGGGGTTTGTAGTGGCTTTGTCGAAGATCTCTTTTGCATGAAAGCTTTTGTCCGCGTAGTCAAGTTTCAGCCAAAGTTGTTTGAGGACGATGAAACAAAAGTATGATATTAAAGCACTCTTATTCGTCATTCGCTAAATGATACTCATACAAACAAACAAGGGCCTTCAATGCAAAACACCACATATGCTCTGCAAAACACCAGGGGAAGATAGCACCGCTGTTAATAACTCCCTCGGGTACACAGAATCCGCCACCCTTGAACAAAATCAACAATGCGAAACATAATCAGTCTGGGGCCCGCTAAGAACAAACACTAGACCACGCGGATGCAATTGGCCACAGTGTAAACAAACCAGTAGCAGGTGTGCAGATCTTAATACAACAAGATCCAAAGGCATCATCAACCCCAGGCAATGCAACGAGGCTAAACCAGCTTGACGGAGCCGAAGGTAAAACATATCCACAGTAACAAGGGCACAGAAACAACAGAGATAGCCTGCACCAACTATTAACAAATGCGACAACCCGGTTTATGCGAGAGTAGCTTCAGACATCCCCATTTCCAATTCGCGCTTGAATGCCTCCAGACCGGGAGTCCAAATGTTGTCATAAGCATAATCAACCACCGAGGGGTCCCAAACTTCATTCACAAATTCGATCGCCTCACGACTAAAGCCTTGCTCTTCATATGTCACGGGCTGAGGCCACTCAAGATCACGAAGGTCTCCAGATGGGCAATTTTCATAAAGCCACTGAGCCTCGCGAGCAAACTCATCATCACCAAAATCTTCAATGGGCCGATGCTCAGATTGAGGGGCTGGCACGGCTGCAGACGCAGGTACTGGAGTAGCTGCGACGGACATGGGAACCATGTCAGGTGTGGCTGTCAAAGGGCTTGAGTACCGGCTTGCAGTACGAAGGCCACTAGGGGTCTTAGGCTTGTATTTCTCTGCCTGAGAGCGAGCTCTGGCGAGGGCTTCATCGTCGATCTTCGCCGGTGTTGACGGAAGTGCAAAAGCGGGAGCTGGACGTGGAGTCGGACGGGGTTCCGGGGTTTGTGCGGCAACCGGAGTGGCAGTCTGCGGGCTGGGGGCAGACAAATTGGCTGCAGGAGATGCACCAGCGGATCCGCTTGATTCAGAGTCATCCGAAAAAGCATCGTAATCCAGTTGGAATGTACCCTGTGTGTTCGGGACAAAACCAGGGCGGCTTCGTGGATCTTCGACTTCAAGCGCTGGAGCGGGAGCAGAATCGGGGGCACGTGTTGGGGTCTCCGGAGTAGAGAGGGAGTTAGAGTCGCTGCCCATTCCAATGAAGTGTCTTCCTCGATACGGATCAGTCGCACGAGCACGCTGTCTGAGCTTGGATGGAGTGTTCTCTGGACTCGCGTCAAACCGGACTTTCTTTGATGACGGACGCTCCGAGCGAAGGGCACTGCGAACAGCTGTCTTGGCCAGGATCCCAGTTTTCTTTGGTTCAATTCGTGAAGAAGTTTCCTGCTCATCTTCACTTTCGGAGCTGTAGCAGAAGTAGTCCAAATCCATTCCATAGCTACATCCCGGCGGGTTGGGAATCACATCAGGCGACGGGGACCGCTTGCGCTTCTTTGGCGTTTCCTGTGCCTCGCTGGCCTGCTGAGAAGTAACCTCGCGTCCACGAGTTACACTTGCCTGGCTGTCTGAAACGGTGGGCTCTTGTGGTTTAGGCTCTTCCACTGACAGTGGCATTGGCAGTTCTTCAGTAGAACGAGATTCGGAAGGAGCAGAGGATGAGGTCGCTGGCTCCGTTTTAGAGATATTCTTGTTAGACGTATCCTTTTTGTAGATATCCCCAAGGTAAAGGGACCTGTCAATAGGTGTTGGGAAGAGAGACCAGGATCTGCGAGGTCGCTTCTTAGGCGGTTCCTCGCTGGGACTGCGACTGGTCTGCACTTGGTTTTCAGAGACGGTTGGTTGCGGCTGAGAAGATTGCGTGCGGAGTGTGCGGGTGATACGCTCGGAAGATGGTTGTGGGGGCACTGGCTCTGGTTAGATAGATGGACAGTGGTGAAAGAGAGGCAACATACCCGACACTTCAGCTCGTTCAGGACTTCCTCCGAAAGGGTGCAGAATCCGAGAGAAGCGGCGAGGTACAGAGTTGAGGAGGCCCCGGATATTCCAGCCCCTGTGAGTGCGCTCGGGAGTAGACGGTTGCTGGACTGTAGATAACTGTTCCGAAGACGAAGCAGCTGAGGTTTGGTTTTGTTCTACACCTCGGTTAGACGAGTGGTCCCCATCAATGGAGAAGTCAAACTTGGACTGTGGCGGTTGTGGGAATGGACTGGGAGAAGCAGATAACTCGGATGCCTGGCGCTGCCGATCAGCAGCCTGCTGATCGAGTAACTGTGACACGCGGAAAACGGTTGAATGGATACGGCCCTCTCGTTCGACCGCGCGGCGTCGTCGTCTCTCGGAGTGTGGCGCGATGTTCGCCGTCAAGGCACGGGGTCGAGTTGCAGGGCGATATGGGGTGCTTCCTGGGGGTCCAAGATTGCGGCGTTTGTTCGCCACGGGCGTCTCAGGCTCGGCCTCGTCGCTGATTTCCGAAATCGCGCGTTTCTTATTTGCTACGCGGCGCGTCAGCTTCTTTCTCTTGGCTTTCATTGTTTGTTTCCCTGGACTTCCCAGGGAGGACACCACGTTGGGGGCACCTGAGCCGGGGTCGGGACTTTCTTCCCGCAGCGGAGACAACACCTGGACCTCACGCCGCCTCTTTCGCAGGAAGTAGTCCCGAACCCCATCCTGAGGGGTCGAGGGGGCCTTGGCCACCCTCGCCAACTCAACCGACGCCGACGGCCCTTCCACAAGCTGTCCTGTGATGCGGTGAACATAGCTCGTGGAAGGGACCTGCTGAGCCCAATTCAAGGGCCCAGCAAGCTCTCCAGTCGGCGTGGGTGTCGACTCCATCAAAGGGACAGCCGCTTCATTAGACGAGCGAGGTGTAACACTGTCCAAAGACAATCCAGCGAAGGCTGAAATCAGCGCTTCAACCTGCTCGTCCTCCACGACTGCCTCTTCTCCGGAGTCCGCAACGGAGGCAGACTGCTCGGAGGATATCGAAGTGATGACTTCGGTCCTCCGCCATTCCATTGGCCCCGTCACGGTTTGTCCCGCAGGCGGCTCGAGGGTGCGGTCCCCCGCAACAGGAGTCGAAGTCGAGCGCTTATCGTTTCCCTCCGGAAACTCGATGTCGATAGCGCCTGACTCCTGTGCGGTGCGTGGTGCCAGGACTGCCTCGGTCTGATCCTCCGACGCCAATGATGGCGTTTTCGACCTCTCCGAAAGAGGTGAGCCAACACTGCTCAGGTCGTCGAGGAGAGGCTGCAGACACGAGACAGCCCAGGCTCCCCGGGAGTCCGGGGTGTCGTCCTCGTCGGCGTCCTTGGGGCTAGGGTCCATTGGGGAGGAGGCTGTGGGTTCCAAAGGGAGGGTCGACTCACATTCAGGGTCCGACTCCTTGGGCTCGGTTCTGGGGGGTTCAATGTTCTTCTCCGAATCATTGTTGTCGGCTTCCAATGTGCTCGGGACCGTTGCCTCTTCCTCATGATGGGTTTGTACATCTTCGTCAGACGCCGCTTTATCCGCGTTGCGGGTTGACCGGCGCGTCGTGCGCTTAGTAGAGGTGGCCTTGCGCGACTGGGCCTTGGTGGTGGATTTCTTCGCGGTACTATCGCCCTTTTTAGTTGCGCGTTGGGACTTCGCACGGGTCGCATACTGCGATGAGGTTGCTGAGATTGTGGCATCCTGCTGTGTGTTGCTTCTTGTGGACCTAGTCCGACGAGGAACACGATCATCATCGAGTGACACCAGGCCACCAGGGGACGCTTGCTGCGAACGGGTGCGCATCGTGACTGTGTGCGTTGAGATATGGAAGAGAAAAGTTCGATGTGAGGGGTGCAACACGGCACCGTAACGATTTCCGACTTACAAAGTACGTCAAGCCTCAAGGAGATCAAGTCTCTGGGCGAGGAAGGGCGGGGGGGAAAACGCGGCCAGGGTGGGTAGACTTCGTAATTTGCTTTTCAGAGTGACACAAGCCTCTACGAGATCAAGTCTCTAGGCAAGAAGTAGCGGAAGAAAAGAAGCGGTGGAAGTGCGGAGGTTTAGATGCGGCAAATGCGTGCGTGAGGTTGAGAAGGTACAGAGTGAGACAACAACACTATGCAGGAAGACCTGACTCGTAAGATGGTTAAGCCTTGTAAAGGTCGAGTCCGTTGGTCGAGAGGCGTATGAGCAGAAAGATGGTCGCGTAGGTGGTTAGGACGCGAATGGCGGTTCGGAGGACAGAGGGAAGAGACGATGGGGTTTTATCTGACTTGAAACGCAAGCCAAACCTTGTTAGAAGAAGGACTGCTTGGTTGAGATGCGTGTTGGGAGACAGATAGCAAAAGTAGGGATTCGGTGACGCGAATGCGATATCCGAAGAACAAAGAGGGATGGAGATGGGAGAAGAAGAAGAAAAGGGAGGAAGAAGAGGGGGAGAGGAGGGGAGGGGATATATCATAACACTGACTTACAGTGAATATGTTGTGTTGGGAAGGCGTGTTGCAACGCGTCTGGGCGGGGCCCTCAGACAGTGAACAACATTTGGTACTTACCGTGTTGAGCAGATTTGAGGCATTGGGAAGTGAATGAAGTTTGGGGGAACTTTTGCGCGGGAAATTTGCGACTCGGGGGGGTGACGTCTCGGCAGAACACCGGGCGGTCGGGATCTCGCCCAATGATGGCTCGCCGCCATACTACGGTACTATGTACCAATTCCGCTTGGGTCTTCATGGGACAGTGCAAGGATTATAGGTATTGCTTCAGTGCTTGCCAGTAGGTGATCATTGCATAGCGCGTACATGTACTGAGTATATTGTATGGATCCATGGCACAAATTCTCTGGTCCCTTGTAGGCGCTTTCAATTTTCAAAGCTTAGTGGAAATCACCACGGCTACTACCCAGTTTGTACACAGTGGAACTTCCAGAATACAAAGGATCGAGGCTCAAGGATACAAAACGGTTCACGGGCTCTTTGTTACATGGATTGAAAATCATTAAGCTTAAACAAGATGAAGAAACAGGGATAGTATAATACAAACGCTAATAAGCCCATTTAGAAGCTGATCTCACCTTTCCAGGCAGCATCCGACAGGCCAAGACTCTCCATCACGTTCTTCCACCTCTCGCCACCCCTGTCCTTCCTCCGAAGGTATCGAAGCATCTTTTGTCTCCGGTGGACAAGAACGCGCAGATTGCGCTTGTTGTGTTTATCTTGCCTGGCTGTCAGAAGGTGCTCAGTCAATCTGAGGATCTTCAACGTAAGGATAGCAATCTGAACTTCCGGAGAGCCAGTATCCGGACCAGCACGGGCGATCTGCTGTTCAACCTGTTCAGCGTGAACCCTCGTTTCGCCCAATTCGTTGCTAACATCCTCCTTCGCCAGCCCCAGCACACGGTCGGTATTGTGTCTGCCGAATGTCTCAATGCAGCTCTGAGTGTGAAGCCGCATGTGGTCCTTTGCGTTTCCGTTACCAATACCAGCAATTCGACGGATCGCCTCCTCGGCATTCTCGTGTTCTTTGATGTGCCTCTCAGCCGCTTCCTTCTCGAGCTGGGGGTCAGCGGTGTCTCGATCTGCATTCTGAAGGGGCGTAGTCAAGTCCTTCGAGTATTCCATAGCTGCCCTAAGACCTTCCGGGGTGATAAAATAGTTGAGCTTTGGGTCCTGCGGAAGCGATTGTGTTTTCTTGATCTCTTCAATGAAAGGTGTCGGCCGACTTTGGACGGGGTCGCCAAGAGACTCTGCGCGTTCTTTGGTGAGGACTTGTTGGCGGGAGATATTGGCGGCCTTGCGCTGGCGGGATTGCGCCAGTAGGAAAGGGTCATGTCTCCTGATCTCCCGTGATCTGGAGGAGCCCGCTCTCACGGAGGTTTGCGTCGGGTTCAATGACAGTGCAGCGAAGGGGCTTTGGATGGATGAGGAACCTAGTGTAACAGCGACCTGGTTAGTGACTAGGCTGAAAGGCAATGGATATCCAAAGCAGAAAGGGGCAAAAAATACCAGTAAAGGCCCTCAGAGAGGACTGGGTAGGGAATCGGGGAGGCATATTTGTAAGGCCAGCATGTAATGACTCCAATAGCCTTAGAACAACAGGTCCGCGCGACCCGCTGGCTCTGAAGTTGTCCGAAATCTCGACAACGGGTATGACGCTAGTACCGATCCAGCGACGCATGTGCACGTGACCTGTCGGACGGATCGGCGGCTCTTCTTGGCTAACCCTAGCCCTAAAATTCACAAACGGCAAGCGAAATTCATCGACCATCTCAGGTTGTGGTGTCGAAAGTTCAGCTTCGCGTTCGTCTCTTCCTCGTCACCACCACCGCGACAAGCGCCAGCCGATTGATATACTCATTTCGATATCCTTCGCAATATCAATCGCCCACCATGGCCCCCTCCCAGCTCCCCCCGATGTTCAACCCCACCCCCCAGGACATTGAGATGCTCCTGGCCGCTCAGTGCCACCTGGGCTCCAAGAACCTCCAGTCTCACATGGAGCCTTACCTCTGGAAGACTCGCCCCGATGGTGTCAACGTTCTCAACATTGGCAAGACCTGGTACGTTTGTTGCTAAGGCGGGACATCTATGCGGTATTATTCAACACTCGAGTCTAACTTGCGCGCGCGCAATTTTACAGGGAGAAGATCCTCTTGGCTGCCCGTATCATCGCCACCATTGACAACCCGGCCGACATCTGTGTCATCTCTGCTCGTCCCTACGGTCAGCGTGCTGTCCTGAAGTTCGCTTCCCACACCGGTGCCACCGCCATCGCTGGTCGTTTCACCCCCGGTAACTTCACCAACTACATCACCCGCTCTTTCAAGGAGCCCCGCCTGATCATCGTCACCGACCCCCGTACCGACGCCCAGGCTATCAAGGAGGCCAGCTACGTCAACATCCCCGTCATCGCTCTCTGCGACACCGACTCCCCCACCGACTTCGTTGATGTTGCCATCCCCACCAACAACAAGGGTCGCCACGCCATCGGTCTCGTCTGGTGGCTCCTGGCCCGTGAGGTCCTCCGTCTCCGCGGTACCCTCGCTTCCCGTGAGGTTGACTGGGATGTCGTTGTCGATCTTTACTTCTACCGTGACCCCGAGGCTGAGGAGAACAAGGAGATCGCCGATGAGACCAAGGTCCCCGGTGCTGAGGAGATCGGTGCCGCTCCCATCGAGTCCGGCTTCGCTGGCGAGAACTGGGATGTCCAGGGTGCCGGTGCTGGTGTTCCCGGCACTGCTTTCGCTGCTGCTAGCGCTGCTGCTGGTGCTACCAGCTGGGAGGCCGATGGTGCTGACTGGGCTGCCAACTCTGCCGCTCCTGCTGGTGAGAGCTGGGCTGAGGCCCAGCCCGCTGAGGGCAAGTGGTAAACGTCTGAACCCGGTGACGAAGATGGCTATTGAGAGGGGATTATGATCATTTTCTTTTTCTCACGAAGCAAAGGCGATCGATCGGTGAGTGACGAGGACTCCTCGATCCATCAGAAGGGATACCCGGTGGTGGTCCCTGCGCAAAGAAATGAATCCCTTGTCATGTCTATCCTAGTCTCTGTTCAGCAAAAAAATCAAAAGACAAAGAAGAAAAAGGAAAAAGAATCAACGGGAGCCCCACTACTTCAAATCATCCTTTTCCTACCTTTTCTTACGTGGTATGCTCCAGCAAAGTCTACTTCCACACGTCCGTTTTTACATTTCGTTTATGGTGGATCGGGGAGGAATTGCCTTGCCAAGAATTGACTGGCGCTTATGAGGGAAAGATATCCAGTTGTTCTCTTGCCTCGGTGAGCTTCTGGGGGAAAGCCCTGTGCTGTCAATTTCACAAGGTGGACTTAATCGTTACCTTGGTTTCTCCTTGTATGTTTATCATAGCCGTAATGGAAAAGTGATGCCAGCTACCATTGTATCCCATGTATCAGTATGGTTCCGAGTAGTCGGTAGTCGACGTAAAATAGCCTGAGTATCTCAAGGTAGCTAAAGTAGAAACCATGCTGATAGCGACCGCGCCCATCGCTTTGTCACAATATTCGAAGTTACAACACATCCAACTCCAACCAGTTCTTTATAGTACAGCAAAAGAAAGCATAAACTAATGGATCCGGAAACAAATCTCGAGGGGTATCAAACGCATCATAAAATAACACAGGTCCCAGCAGTCTGACCACCAGCTTTGGTTGTCGTCATCCCTGCTAGACGGGCAATATCTTCGAATGTCTCCGCCAGAAGCTCCCCAGTCACAGCCGAGCACTCTGCATACCGATCACAGCGGAGTTCCTGCGCGATCCGATACGACTATATCGGTTAGGTTAGAGCCCATATACAGCCCAGATAGATCCAGACTCTCCAGTATCTCGAGCACTATTAGAAAGAGCACTCACCTCTTGTGGGTAGATAATCCCCTCGCCTTCTACCCTGAGATCTCTCTTCAGACCCACCATCATGATGGGAATGCGTTCTCCATGCCCGTACTGGAAGTACCTAGTGATATCGTTTCGCCACTAGGTAAAATAGATGAGTTTCCACTCGAACCCCATTATAAGGAACGGTTTCAATCACTCACGGTCCTGAGGCTATCCAACGTTTCTCTGTTCGAGATGTCAAACGCCAGAAGAATAACGTCCGGTTTCAGGGTAGACCAATGCTGGTTGGGACTCGCTGTATCATATACCTCAAGGGCGAAAGATTTCTTTGAGAAGCGGATATCATAAAGAAAGGGCTGGTCACTGTCCCGGAGAAGATGTATCTGGATATCTGCAGGGTTTGGTCGTTGTCCTGGGGCCCTGCGGGGGTTGGATTTCAAGCTTCTGCGGGTTTGTTAGATTTACTGGGGTTCAAGTGACATGGATTCAATAGCTCCTTGAAAGACGCCTGAGAGTATGTGCTCTCAGATGTCTGTACTCACGAGAGAAATGTCGATTTTCCGCATCCCGAATCTCCCAACACAACGATGGTCACTGTCTCGTCCTCAAGACGCTCGTTGTCCCCCATTATAAATGGTATTCTGAGGCAGTCTCTACTACCTAGACCCCTTATTCAAGCCTTGTGGCTACCGTGCAGGTTCTCTCTTATGCGCGATTTTCTTTAAGAACAATAGAAGTCCAAGATGCGTAAAGTCGTTCGGTCTAATGTCCGGGATAAAAAGGTTAAATGCTATAAAAAACTGGATATATAAGCAGACAGTAGCAACTATGAATGTTCCAGTGGAACTTCCAATTCAGTTCCTGCACGGCCACATAAAAAACAAAGCTCTGATCTTTTTTAATTACGTGTATATCAAATATCTCTGAAAAAAGAATATGGAGAAAAAGATAAAGAGAATGTCGACCACCTAAATGCCTAGGTAGTATAGTACTCCGTACCATGCCCTCCAATGCGCACCATGCTTCCCCCCTCTCCCCGTGTAATATTACCATACAGTCATGTTACACAGCCACCCCAATGCCGTCGGAACTCCAAATTTTTGCGGCGCAACGAACAATTTCCCCTCCAAGGCAATTCAAACCGCGTGAGGCACACCCACCGTGCTCACGGGAATGCGAAGACTCCCAGGGAACATCCGTTATTTCTCGAATCTCACTCTGGGACCTTTTACGTCTGCACTAAGGACAGCGTTTCAATTCCTCCCCAGAGCAAACGCCCAAGTCACCTTCCCCGTGACAAAAACCATGTCCGGCACCGCTGAGGAACAACAAGTTCCTCCTAGCCAGCCCGACTACTCAACATGGACCTCGTCGAGTCTTATCGCTCGGATCACGGAGTTAGAGCGTCAGCTGCACACCCGGACAGCGGAATACGCCGCGTCGCCATCGATCCAGCCTGAGGATCCGGCTCAGGATGCAGCGAGGAGCACCACGGCAGCGAACAAACCCAAGCCCTCCTCTCCTGCGAACAAAAAGAAGGAGGTGCGACCGCCTAAGCCTCCGAAGCCGCGCAGGGAAATCGACCCGTCCAGATACCATACGCGGCATATCGCTCTGAAGTTCGCCTATTTGGGGCAAAGATACAACGGGCTTGAGCATGCAAATGGGAATGCCACGCCATTGCCGACTATTGAGGAGGAGATGTACAAGGCCCTGCGAAAGACGCGCCTGATCTTCCCCACAGATACTTCGGGTGATGAGTTTGTGGATAGCATCGCGCCGAGAGAGACGAAGCCATACTGGATCAACTGGGATGGTTGCGAGTATTCCAAGGCTGGGCGTACAGATCGGGGTGTGAGCGCCTTTGGGCAGGTCATTGGTATCAGAGTGCGGAGTGCACGCCCGAAGCTCAAAGAGGTTGTGCAGTCGGAGGAGAATGTGGATACAGCTATGCGGGATACGGAGGAGGCGGACACTCTGGTTGACGATGGTTGGGATGATGTCAAAGATGAGCTACCCTACGCGAGTATCCTGAATAAGGTTCTCCCTGAGGATATTCGAGTACTGGCGTGGTGCCCACGTCCTCCTAAGGATTTTGATGCCCGCTTCTCTTGCGGGGAACGCCATTACAAATACTTCTTCACCCAACCGGCCTTTTCTCCTACGCCGGGTCCTTCTGGATTGATGTCCCGTGATGGAAAGGGCACGACACCGAAATACAGAGAGGGTTGGCTGGACATTGAAGCGATGCGTGAAGCCGCCAAATATTTCGTGGGAACGCACGACTTCCGGAATTTCTGCAAATTGGATGTCACCAAACAAATCGAGTCTTTCCATCGGGACATCTTCCGCGCCGATATTGAAATCCTCGATGCTAGAACTAGACCGCTGGGCTACGTCACTACGCCAGAATTCCGAGCAGTGGAGGAGGAGCAGAGTGCAGATTCCGCGACGGAAGCTTTGCCAACTGCTTCTCAGGTATATGTGTTCAATTTGGAAGGGTCTGCCTTTTTGTGGCACCAGGTCCGACACATAGTCAGTGTTCTGTTCCTGGTAGGCCAGGGGCTCGAGCCGCCATCCATCGTGGCTGATCTGCTCGACGTCTCCAAGAACCCGCGAAAGCCGACATATGAGATGGCTTCAGATGCCCCCCTCGTACTTTGGGATTGCATGTACCCAACCAAGGGGAGTGGCAGTCGTGCAGACACCTTAGATTGGGTCTATGCCGGTGATGTTCGACAAATAAAGTCTCATCTCGGCAAGGGAGGCGGGAAATTCGGTCTTGGGGGAATCGTAGAGGAGCTCTGGTCTGTTTGGAGACAGCGCAAGATGGATGAGATTCTGGCCGGTGCATTACTAGACAAGGTGGTCAGCCAGGGTGATCAGACTGTCACCACGAGTGGAGGAACAAACCCAGTCTGGGAGAGAAAAAATCGAGGCCAGAAGATCTTCTTCGGCGCCAATCATTCCAAAACGGGTGGGGATTATATCCCAGTCATGCAAAAGAGGAAGACGGAGCTCGTGGAAGTCCAAAACGCGAGGTGGCTTGCAGCGAAGCAGCGGAAAACCGAGGCTGGCGCGAAGCCTACCAGGATGGAAATATAGGCAAATTCTGTACATACTCCGGTTTAATGTATATGCATGTGGTGAAGCTCCATGTCTGTTTGTTCCGTCTTTCCTCTAAAAGCGCTTCCGGCTGCATTAAGACTTTGAATCGTACAGGCATCGCCGTGAACCTCTCCAGACCTCCTCCAATATTTGTCGGTTTGGTAATAGTTTCTGGCCGATGTTAGTATGTAAGTGGAGCAGCAAGGTATGGGGTCATTTAGGGACTTACAGGGAAGACCACAACTACTTCACTTTCACCTTTTACAATAACCGCGAGATAGAAGCGGACCTCGAACCCTTTGAAAGCTTCATGGATCACAATATCCTGGATCTGTGTCGTGGGTATAAATCTCGTCGAGGCTTTGGATAGATAGGTCTGAGAGGAGGTGGACGTTTGGATACCGAGACCGCGAATGACCAGGAGCGACTCTTCTGTAAAACGCCAATGGCTGTTAGCATCAAGGTGGAGATTTTTCAGTATGAATGGTTCAAACAAACCTGTATATCCCTTTCTGAAAACACCATAAATCACGACCGTGCTGGCCAACACCACAACTGGGGAGCTGTACGCATCTGCGACGCGACAGACCGATGACCCCATTGAACTCGACCACATCGTCGTCCAACGTATCCAGGAACCATCTTGCAAAAACAAGGAATGGCGGAATTTAGCAATATCCAGGAGGAGTACGCAGACAAGCGCTAGTACGCGCAATAATATTTGGAGATAGAAGAGTGCCTTCGCTGCCGTGCTCGTGTGTCTGGAGGCATTGGAAACGGTGAATGAGACGGTCGTCGGAGACGGGCGCCGCAGTATGAGGCGACCTGGCATCTAGGGTGGTAATGGTTCAAGAGAATTAGGCTGAAAGATAGTCCATTGAAGCGCACCGACAGAGACAACAGGCAGGAGAGCGCTGGGGATATATGTTCAAGATGGCCAGACCTTTATCGCATTGGAATTATTGAACTCCGCTCCGCGCTGCAATCCGGACCTCTTCGAGTCTAGTCCCTTTACGGACTAGAGAATCTCACACATCCATTTGGGGCATCTGCAGTACACCGTCACGTGCGCATTGTCGCATCTCCTGATCTTAAACACCTGTCCTACAGGTTGCCCAACGTTGTTGCCTTATCAGTGACCATGGATATGTTTCCATCCCATGTTCTCGGATGCGGACGTTGGGGGCAGCAGAAAGAGACCTGTGGTCACACTTGAACAGGAGAGTCTGTCTGATAGCCGATATAGAGATAAATACAGCCCCGAGGAATTGGCGACATGTCTATCATTATGAAAGGAGGGTTCTTTGTTGATGCATGAGGAAGGGATCCCTGGGGATAGTGACTCCCACCAAGGTACGGTCCAGGTGACAAGTGATCCACGGAGAAACTACAAGATCTTACTGTTGACAGCGTCTCTCCTGCTAATTCTTACAGAATATGGATGGCTAACAGCTGACAGGAACCACATTGCACAACTCCTTAGCATTTGTCTACAGTTCCTTGAAGGTGACACTTGTCGGTATGGCGATCCACGCATGTACAAGTAGACTTGTGAGCAATTTATTCCTGCCTGTTTTGACCCCCTTTCCATGGAATTTGTTTACTGACCATGCGATGCACAGGTAGATTGAATGGGCCATTAATGGGGCAGTCGTAATGTTTCTCGGCCCTTCTTCCCTTACCGCCTGCCCATATGTTGCTTGGGCCTGAGACATGGGCATAAGAAGACTGCATAGAAATCCAGCTCCATTTTGTTCCTCCCCATATGCATTTTCTCTCCCATTTTTTCCCATGTTGCTTCTGGTTTCTTTCCCCCGTTCAGCCTTATTTTCCATGTACCTACCGGCAAATGGAGACAACTCGTCCTTGGTGTAATGCGGCAGCTACTAAGCCCCTCCGTAACGGGCAAGGTAGCTACTGTTATTTATGTGCAGCGAGAGACCGAGTGATCTGGCAGACGGTGGGGGTCTGGCTGACCATTTGCTGGATGCTGTGTTGTTGCATTCCCCCCTCAACTTTGGAACCATCCCCGGGCCTGGAGATGGGCTTTCAAGCGGGACTGCGGGGCCGCTGAATTTGTCGAAGACGGCCAAGCCGGTCTAGCCCGATGCAGCAACTGCGGCCTGAGGCTCCCTGCGGCAGACACCCGAGGCTGCAGCAAGGCCGGTTCCACTCGCGGGAGAGGCATTTTTTTTTTCGTCGTCTCTATGGCCGACTCACACGACTCTCAATCTCTCCGTTTCAATGTCTTCCCCATACATTCGCTTGGGCCCCGTTCTTGATTCCCCGCCATGAGGTAGTTGCCTACTCGTCCTCGCCGCGACATCACTTGTTCTCCTTTTGCCGTCCGAGCTCGCCTTCTATAGTGCTAATCCCACCATTCGTGCCGCCCCTCCAGATCCGCCGTTTCACCGGATTTTGCTCCTTTGTCCCCGCTTCCGAATCGGCCATCCTCGCCTGTGATCCTATATCCCCCCAGCTTTCCTGAAGCGTCCCAGCCCGACACCCAGGTCAAAATGGTCCGGAACATCGTTGTCATCGGAGGGACCTCCCATCCTCAATTGACTCAGACCATCTGCAGTGTCCTTGGCATCCCCCCGGCCGACGTCCTCTTGTCGAAATTCTCCGTTGGTGAGACCCGAGTCGAAATCAAAGAATCTGTCCGTGGAAAAGATGTCTACATCATCCAGTCTGGTGGCGGAAAAGTGAATGATACCCTCATGGAACTTCTCATCACCATCTCTGCCTGCAAGACCGCCTCCGCCAAGAGAGTCACCGCAGTCCTCCCGCTTTTCCCCTACTCGCGTCAGAGTGACATCCCTTACAACAAGTCAGGAGCTCCTCTGGTCAAATCATCCCTTGCGGGGAAACAGGGAAATAACTACACCTTTGAAAGTACCCCGCCTACCCCACACCCGGGGAAGCCAGAGAGCGGAGGCCTTCTCATGAATGGCGTGGATAACCTGCAGAAGAGCCTGGCAAAGGCCCAGTTGGAGGACATTAGCAACGGTAGCCCCGTGAAGAGGCAGCGCCCGGCCAACGGTCTTCCCCGCAGCGACACTATGGATTCCTTCATGGCCGAGGGCAGCAAATTTGCTTCTCCCAACGGCAACGCTGCCGACGAGAAGATCAACAACTTCCAACCGCGCCCTGGTTACAAGCAGTGGGTGGCTCAGGCAGGAACCTTGGTAGCTGACTTGCTCACCTGCGCTGGCGCCGACCATATCATCACGATGGACCTTCATGACCCTCAATATCAGGGATTCTTCGATATCCCCGTCGACAACCTGTACGGCCGACCTCTTCTCAAGAGTTACATCCAGCGCAACACCCCCAACTACAAAAATGCTGTCATTGTCAGTCCCGATGCAGGCGGTGCAAAGCGCGCTACGGCGATTGCCGACTCCATGGGCATTGAATTTGCCCTGATCCACAAGGTTCGCATTCCATAGACTGCTGTAGTTTTTCCTTTCGACTATTCTAACAACATGTAGGAGCGTCGCCCCACGCGGATAACGGATCGTCAGAATGCGACCATGATGTTGGTTGGTGACGTCAAGGATCGGACGGCTATCCTAATTGATGACCTTGCCGATACTTCGAACACGATCACCAGAGCGGCGAAGCTCCTGAAAAAGGAAGGGGCCTCCCAGGTCTATGCCCTGGTCACTCACGGCATTCTGAGCGGAGATGCTATTGACCGCATCAACGCTAGCGCTCTCGACAAGGTGGTTGTCACCAACAGTGTGGATCAGTCGGACCATCTGCGCAGGTGCCCGAAGCTGGAAGTTTTGGAAGTCGGCCATGTCTTCGCTGAGGTAGGTTTATTGGAGATAACTCCCGGTCACTTGACGCATACTAATGCGCTATAGGCTATCCGTCGTGTCCACCACGGTGAGAGTATCAGTGTTCTTTTCCAGTACGACTAGTCTATCTCGTCGTAACGTTTCTTTTGCATGTGACATGCCCTTTACCGGGAAGGACGAAGCCTTTAAAAAAAGGAGTGATGAAATGAGGTCATATATTGATGAATTTCTTTATCGTGTCTTTGACATTTGCTATACTACTTTGGCTTTTATAAGCATACCATTGCATATCATTCTTGCTTTCCAAACATATCAACCAAGACTTAAGAGGAGCGGACAGACACGTCTTCAGGGCTAGCAAAGCGCATCTCCTGTTCTGGGACCCTCTTCTTCTGGACTTTCACACCCTGTTTCCATATCTCGGTCCTGTATGAGAATCGTTGGGTGCGCCATCCGCGCCATCCACGTCTCGACTTCGGTTTGGTTGGTTTTTGGACTGCAACTGTCATGAAATTCGCTTAGACAGATTGGCTCAGAGCTTAGTACATATCCATGATTGTGAAAAAATGACTTATACGCAGCACAAAAAGCATGCTGGCTAGTCTGGTATTATTATAATACGACACATGCGTGTGGTTGTACGCACCCATCATAATGAAAGGTAGAGAGAATCCAGTTTCATCTAGAAACTCTATCACAGGCAGAATTCCCAAACTCCCGGGGCAAGGATAGCAAAGACTGGCGAGCCAAAACTAGTATAGGTATGCTGGGCGATTTGATGCGCTCATTACAGAGACTGGGTACTGACTAGACACGACTGAAACAATGGAGAAATGAAGGCGCCCAGAAGCAACAGGATACTCGAGGTTACACATGCAGCATGAGAGAGGTACATATTGCGGCAGGATATTTTGAGGAAGGTCAGATGGAAACGGAGTGACATAAGGGATATGGTATCTAGAAAACGGAGATAAAGTTTCCAATCCTCTCTTTCTGGTTCTGGGCAATGCACTCGGCAATCCAGGTCACGTTGCGGATTTCCTGCATCGGAAGTTAGCTTGAATCCTTGACCACCTGTAAGGGCGAGGGGGGGCACAACTCACCTGCTCCTTCAGTCTCATCCATGCGTATACAACGGCGGGAGTGAACTGCCGCGTGAATACCACTTTGCTCATCTCCATCTCCTTCTGGTAGAACAGATCCTCCAGACTCTTTCCGTCCGATCCTCCCAGACCACCACCTCCCTGAGTGAGACCGACAGCATCGAAGAACGCCTTGTAGTCCGCGGAGATGCTCACGGCGAGAGCCACGGACTCGATATCATCGGCCCGGGAAAGCATCAAGGATCCCTCCGGGTAAAGCTTGCCAAACTCCGGGTAGAGCTTCCTCCGCTCTGGCTTTGAGAGCTCCGTGCCAAAGGAGTTCAACGTGATGTTGATCGCACGTCGGTCGGCCTCGAACTGCAAGATATCCGACATGACCTCTTGTGTCGGGGTGCCCTTGAGATCGGGGTGTGTGTTGACGAAGTTGTGGAAGTCCTCCAGGTAGTTCTTGTAGAGGGTGTTGCGCACGATCTCGATGTTCAGCTCGTCCAGATCCTGGTGGCTCAGGCTGCCCCTGAAGTAACCGGCAAGCGGTGTCTCAATCAGGACGGAGTTGTAGAGCTCTTCAATGTTCGTGGCGACGCACAGGACGGGCAGAGTTTCGAACCAGCCCAGGGGATGGCATCGCTCCAGGAGCTCGCGGGTGTCACGCTCGTGTAGGGTACCGGTGATGAGCAGGGCGATGTTGTCGATCATGTACCCGTAGGTGAGATACTGCAGGAATTTGGCGGTCGACCCCGTGGCCTGCGCGAGGAGGTAGCGGAACTCAGCGACCAGCTTATCCGTCATTTTGCCCGCCAGGGCAGAGGTAGAGGGGTTAGGAGGGAGAGAGGCGAGGAAGTCGCCATATGCGGGGGCGAGCTGCAGCTTGACATCTGGTAGAACACAGCATCGTCAGCTTCTGACAAGGAGATAGCGGTAGCCTTGATGTTACCAACCATCGATGGTTTCGCATTGGGTCAGGTTGGAGTAGTGCTGGCCGGTTAGAAGGCTGTTCCGATAACCTCGGACAATGCCCTCGATGTAGCTGTAAATATGCGAATTAGCGACCCCAAGGGAGACCAGCAGAGTCCAGTCAGATCAGACATACCCGCTACTGACGTTAAAGAACAAACCCTCCATTGTGGGCAGGCAGATGAGCAGAAGAAGTCCGGATGTCCACAACTACTACCTGGTCTCCGCCGCAGTCGATAGACTGACGACCAGTCGCTGATGCATCGGCATCCCGTGCGGCTGACATAATCGCGCACCGCCACGGCGGGCCACCAGCCACTCGCATGGCGCTTTTCGCTTTTTTCACTTTTTAGTTTCTTGAGGTTAAAAAATATTCAGCGGATTTCAATCCATCCCGTCCAGCACGCCAATCCCCTCCCACCCCCCGGCCCATCTCCCTTTCCTTTCTCGCCTCTAGCTGTTCTTCTGTCTATATTTTGCAGCTAGAAGTTGAGGTCGTCCACCATGACGCTTTTCATCCTTACGGAAACCAGCGCGGGCTATGCCCTGCTCAAGGCCAAGGACAAGAAGTTGTTGAAGAGAGACGATCTGGCGACTGAAGCCGCCACTCCCGAGGGCGTGTCCAACCTGTAAGTGGCCTCTTTTTCTCCTTTTAGACTCGATTGGACCTCGTTGGGCTTTGTCCGGCGCGTGGTGCCTTCAATGCAAAAATTTTCCCCCGCGTCCCCGGCTAACCGCCCGCCGCATGTAGTGTCAAGTTGAAGAGCTTCCAGAAGTTCGATAGCGCTGCTTCCGCCCTGGAGGAGGTTGCTTCCCTCGTCGAAGGAAAGGTCACTCCTCGCCTCGCCAACCTGTTGAACGAAGTCAAGGATGAGAAGAAGGTTTCGCTGGCCGTCTCCGACCCGAAGCTCGGTATGTGGTTTTTGCACCCGCTGTGCGAAAGTTTTCAAAGTTTCTCAATGACTGACTGGAAACTCCAGGCACTGCCATCAGCAAGCTCCCCGGTCTTTCGATCGAGCTCGTGGCCGACTCTTCCACGACCGACATCTATCGTGCCATCCGTGAACACCTGCCCACTCTCATCCCCGGCCTTCTCCCCCAGGACATGTCCACCATGTCCCTGGGTCTCTCGCACTCTCTCGCCAGACACAAGCTCAAGTTCTCCCCCGACAAAATCGACACTATGATTGTGCAGGCCATTGGTCTTTTGGATGATTTGGACAAGGAGCTGAACAACTACGCCATGCGTGTGAAGGAATGGTACGGCTGGCACTTCCCCGAGCTGGCAAAGATCCTGAACGACAACATCGCCTATGCCAGACTCGTCCTCAAGATGGGCATGCGTTCCAACTGGGAGACTTCGGATCTCGCTGAGATCCTTCCCGAGGAGATCGAGGGTGCCGTCAAGGCCGCCGCGGACCGCTCCATGGGTACCGAGATCAGCCAGGATGACCTGGAACACATTCAGGCTCTTGCCGAGCAGGTCGTTGGCTTCGCTGAGTACCGTACACAGTTGGCTGGCTACCTCACCTCCCGCATGAACGCCATTGCCCCCAACCTGACTGCCCTCGTCGGTGACCTGGTCGGCGCCCGCCTCATCGCCCACGCCGGTAGCTTGACCAACCTGTCTAAGAGCCCCGCCAGTACCATCCAGATTCTGGGTGCTGAGAAGGCGCTGTTCCGTGCTCTTAAGACCAAGCACGACACTCCCAAGTACGGTCTGATCTACCACGCTTCCCTCATCGGCCAGGCCACCGGCAAGAACAAGGGTAAGATGGCCAGAGTTTTGGCCGCCAAGGCTTCCCTTGGTCTGCGTGTGGACGCTCTGGCCGAGTGGGATGACGATGCCACCGAGGAGGACAAGAGCGCTCTGGGTACGGAAGCCCGCTACAACCTCGAGCGCAAGCTCGCTGCCATGGAGGGCAAGGCTCTCAAGCCCCGCGGTGTTAACATTGCCCCCAACGGTGCCGCCTCTCAGCCCAAGAAGTTCGAACTCAACGAAGCCCGGAAATACAACGCTGACGCTGATGCCGTCACGGGCGACGAGCCTGTGTCTGCCAAGAAGAGCAAGAACAAGAAGCTCGTTGAGGAGGTTGAGGACGAGGAGATGGCTGACGCCGACTCCTCCGATGAGGAGGCTGAGGCCAAGGAGGACGACTCCTCCGAGTCCGAGGATGAGTCCCCCAAGAAGAAGTCCAAGAAGAGCAAGGATTCCGATATCGAGAAGCTGGCTGAGAAGGCCGGTCTGAGCGTCAAGCGGTACCAGCGCAAGCTCGAACGCGGCGAGATCCAGTTCGATAAGGAGGGCAACCCCAGCGCTATCAGCAAGAAGGACGTGAAGAAGGCCAAGAAGGAGTCCAAGAAGTCGGCCAAGGGTGAGGAGAAGAAGCGCAAGCGGTCAGACGACGGCGAGGTCGACAACACCGAGAAAAAGAAGAAGAAGAAGAAGAAGGGTGAGGAGTAAACAACAAAACAAAGGAAGTCATCTCGAAAAAAAAAGTTAAACACCGGATGGAATGCTTCAATTTCTGTATGATATCACACCATGTGGGCCGATTTTCTATTTTCTCTTTCGCTATTTGCTTGAAGATTATACTGTGTTTGGGTGGCATTTGATGGGATGGAATTTACTATCCTGGCGCAGAGGTGCTTGTTGGTCTAGGGCAGTTCAGTTCCAGAAATAATGTTCCTTTCTGAGTTGGTTTGTGTGTAGTAGTCTCGGGTGGTGGTGGTGTTGTAGTGAGCCTGCAAGTGTACTTTGTAAAAACCTTCTGCAGCATAGTAGTTGCGTGTTTACTCCGTAGAAGTTTTTGTAATAACCATTGTTCAAAAATTACGGACTTAGTGTTACCCAGTTTCGCGGGGATTTAGAACAAAATAGTCAATCATTTTTATTCATGATCATGATTCAACTTCATTATTCTTAACGACTTCACAAGCTAACTTTATAATACAGAACATATTCTCACAAACATGCGCAGTTCCCCTCATCGACAATGGCTCACTAAAGGGAAAAGGCATGATTTGTTTGATCAAGGTATATATATATATACTATATATATATATAAAGTTTACTCCAGGGCAAGAATCCTGGCAACAGCGGCCTCGGCAACAACCATGATAGTGGCCTGGATGTTACCGGTGGGCAGGTCGGGGTGGATACCGCCGTCGACGACGAACTATACGAGTAGATGGTTAGCGGGTTGTTACAAGAGAGAGAAGAGGGAGCGAAGCAACACCGTGCAAGCAAGCAAGCAAGGATGATACATACCAGGTTGTCCATTCCGTAGACCTTGGTGTTGAGGTCAACGACGGAGGTACCGTTGTAGCGGCCATCGTCGGTACCGAGCTTGGTGGTGGTGGTGTAGTGCATACCAGCGCTCAGGCTTCCAATGATGGCAGAGACGTTGGTGTAAGTCTCCAGAGAGAAGCCAGTGGAGGGGTCAGTGATGTCGTTGACCAACGACTGGACGAAGGCGGTAGCGGCTTCGCGGTCGCCCTCGGTCTGGAGGTAGGGAGACACGTCGAAGATGGTCTCACCCTCGACGTTCAGGCCGAGGACACCGGAGGAGGTCAGACCGTGGGTCATGTATGTGGTGATGGTGACAACGTCGGTGTCGGTGGGGGCGCAAGAACCCTGGTAGTAGCGGGTCTGGTTGTCGACATTGTTGGAGCTGAAGAAGATCATACGGTGCTTTCCCTCGGTCAGGACACCGCTGCCCTGGGCGTAGAGGTCGATGTCGGCGGTGTCAGTGCCGTTGACGATGGCAGCGTAGTCGAGGAGGCCGTAGGTGCCGTTGGTCTTGACGATGATGGAGAAGATGGGGTGGTCCTTGAGGCCAACACCAACGGGGAGGTCGAGCCATTCGCTCTTGGGGGGAACAGTCACGCCGCTCTCCTCGGCGATCTCGATCTGGGCGCTGGGGCCAATACCGGAGTTGAAGAGGATGCGAGGGGTGTGGAGGGCACCGGAGGAGAGGATGACTCTTCCGCTGTCGGCCAGAGTGATGTTCTCAAGAGCGCCGGAAGCGTTCTCGACCTCCACGCCGGTCACCTGGCTGCCGGAGCGAAGAACGCGGATCACCTTGGTGCCGTAACGGAGGCTGAAGTTGTCGCTCGTCTCAGCCAAGGGCAAGTAGGTGCGAACCGGGCCGGCACGGACCTCATCCTTGATGTTCCAGGCAGGGTGGCTGTAGACCTGATACTTCTCGTTGGGCTGGGTGATCATGTCAACAGACGTCCATCCAAGGTTGCTGAAGAAGTTGGAGAGAACAGTGTAGAGACCCTGGTCGTAGCGCTTGCCATCAGCCGAGGGCTGGATGGTCCCGGGGTTACGCGCATACAGCCTCTCTGAAGCGGCCTTGACGTCGTCCCATTTCCAGCCCTCGGGCCATCCTTCGTCGAAATCGCGCTCGGGGGGGTGCACGAAGACCATGTAGTTGACGGTCACACCGCCACCGAGCACGCAGGCAGCATATCCCTCGGTATCCGTGCAGATATACTCATCCCACTGGGGAAGCTTGCCAATATCGGCAGACAGACCGGGCAGATCAATGTTCGTCAGGGTGTTGTTCCAGACGAGGGTCTCGTTAGCTCCAGTAGCGACAGTCGGGCCGTAACCTCTCTCCAACAACAAGACCTTCTTGTTGGCTTCAACCAGTCTCTCGGCGGTGATGATACCGGACGGGCCTCCCCCGACAACAATGTAGTCATAGGAGTCAGTGCTGCTCGAGTGAGCAGCGTGAACGGCGTGGCCGGCGTGGGCAGTGGCCGCAGCTCCGACAACGGAGCTGGAGGCAGCAAGGCCTGCAAGGAGGAAGGAACGCATGATGAAGATTCTGGGCGGTACAGCACTGGAATTTGAGTCAAGGGAGGGAGGTTGATCTTTATATTTATAGTCTCGCGTGGCACTGTGAAGAAGTGCACCCCTCCATGCTCCGTCAGGGCCTGGCTCCCAACTTCCCGTATTCTTAGTCAATAGATACCTAGCTCACGCGAGCAATTGATCCCGAGCATTTGTTGGGAGGGTCCAGGACTCCTCTTCCGGCTGCCATGTCCGTGCCAAAACCCTCCGATCCCGAAAAAATACGGCCAGAAAACGGCTCAGGTCCCACCGGCAGAGACAGCAAATTCATCTCGGATCAGGGAATCCCGTTCCGGTCCGAGAGGCTGACCCTCTTGGTCATATCTTTCTCAGCATCGGGGGTTCCGCAGGATTCATATGGAACGTAGTGGACAGTGGTGTGAAGTACTCCGTAGTCAGACCGAAAAACCTCTCAACCTGCAGTCACCATCTTATCACGGCCGATCAACTCGATCAAGGTTGCTAGAGGCGGGCTCGGTGGGTCCCCTAAGAGCGCCGGACGTTTAGGGCTTTAAGCTAAGGCATCGGGAAGATTTCAAAGACTTGACAAATCCAAGCCTAAGCCAGAGTGGATCATCTGGATCTTCTAAATCCTTCCCTGCGCCCTGGTCAGACTTGTGGTGCTTCACACTAGGCTGAGAAAGTAGAAATCAATGAGGGGGATTTTACAAATAATAATATTTCACTCAGGCTAAGCCGCCTTTGCCACTCGGAAAACCACGCCGGCAGTCAAGTTGTATCGCGATCCACGGCTTGGGGAAACTCCTCGAGGGTTTGGATTCCGCTGGCATCCTCGATAATCCATACTTTTGCGAAGAAGTCTCTCGAATTCTAGACGGAATGATAGATACCCGGGCAGGGTCAGGCAGGGAGGGATTAAGTCCTCATCCGTGGGCTAAGACCTAGGAGAGTAGTGCAACCTATCTATTCTTATGACGCCGTCAGAAAAGTAGTTGTGCTAGGTGCCACTAACATGCGAAAATGGAAGTTAGTACTCATCTAGGTAGCTGCAGGAATGGGAATCCTAGTCTGCACGCTTGTCGAAGATTGCTAAGCTTTCGCTTGATATTAAGTATTCTCAGTCTTTGTTTTACCGACACGCGATGTCAGGGGGGGGGGGGGGGGGGGGGAAATGCTGGGATGTTGCAAGCTGCAGGCGTGCAGCAGCGGACTCGGCGGCTGTGGCACTCGGGTACCTGTAGCGAAGTACTGTACATAGAGAGAGTACGGAAACTGTCCCGAGCAGAGTAAGAACTAAGATTCAACCACAGCCGCCGCCTGACCCTGACAGCAGCTGACTTTCAATACGAGCGAACGGAAGTTTTCCGTCGTCCACTTCTACTATCTAAGACCTATCTAAGACCTATCTACAGAGTAGGCAGTGGATAGACATTAATTAGTTCTCCGTCGTCTAATTGCCTTATCATCACCACCTTCGTTTACGCTAGGTGCCTGGATACGAACCTGAAGATGTCCCTCGAGTCCAACGCACTCTACATCGCGCTCTTCATCCGCGACGACCCACCAAAGCCGAACGATTATCACTGGGCTCTCTACTACTATCACAACAGCACTAGCAGTAGTAGTGGCATGAAGTATCACATCCGCAACGAAGGTAACGGCTGGATGGCCGCTCACGGCCTAGAATCAGGCGCCGGCATCCTCAAGACCTTCCTCCTGGTGGGACTAGTCCACATTGCAAGTATTCCTCCGACACCGCTAGCACAAGAGTCTCTCGATCGCGTATTTAGGAGCCACGATGGGCAGCTGAATGAGGATGAGACTATCACCTGCCGGACTTGGGCGTTGAAGGTGCTGCTGAGACAGTTGCAGGAGCAGTTAGGGGTGCTAGACGGGATAGAGTTGGAGATGTTAGAGCAGGAAGTGATGGAATGGGGGAACCAGTATAGATTCGAAGCGAGTCGGAATGTACAGCCCAGGCCCGTGGGGAAGAGTCGATATCTGACAATGTGAAGTGAGGTGAAGCTTAAGCTTCTCTTGTCTCCTGCTCCCCCTCCCAGTAGTCTATCTCCTTACCGCCTCCCGTTGAATGCCCGGCAGAATCGCCCGTTTGCTTCTCCGCCCCGCATTATTCCACCACTTTTTTTCCGCACCTCGTACGTTATCGAGCAAATCGATCGACTCATATCCTTCGCCCCATCCAAGCAGAGTATTCAAAATGAGGGTATGCCGGTCCATGCTCCCTGCGATCACATATCATTACTAAGAAAAAGAAAACAGATCGTCGACCCCCAATCCGCCGTCCTCACCAACATCGAGGTCCTGGCCTATGTAACGGCCAATCCACCAAGACGACCCCCCAACCCGCCGCCGAACTCAAGACACTGGGTCCCGAGTCCGGATCTCAGAGACCACAATACCGTCGTTAAGGAGGTACGTTGCAGCCCTCGAGGCCTTCCCATATACACCAATCAGTTATGCGTCGCTGTACAACAGTCAGTCAGCTAGCCGGGGCTCGTCGCGGGACTTCAAGCTACGCTACGCTACATAGATAGATAGTACAAGGTAGACGAATGCATATCTATCTATCTACAGCTGCAATTTACCCAATATCTCCTACTCTTCTTCTTTCGTGTTTGTAAATTCCAAGGAGAAAGGGAGACTGACAAGACCAACAGATACACAATTACGTCGCCCGTCTCTCTCCACATCTATACAACTACCCAAAATACACACACCAAACGCCCGCGCAAATACAAGCCCAGTCGCAAGCACTATCGCAACAACAATCCACATCGACAGCCCTTCCTCCTGCCCAACTCAACGTTCCAACGCCGCTGGATCATGCCCTCCGCGACCTTGTCACGAGGCTACAGCCTTATGGGCTGACGAAGGGTGAGGTGCTCATGATCGTGAACCTCGGCGTGGGGCTAAACCCCCCCGCGGCGGATGGTGATACCGAGGGAGGGGAGGGAGAGGAGGACGAGAATGCGGAACAGGGCGATGCGGAGGATGCGAACCAGATGGATGTGGATGGGGCGGAGGCGGGTGATGGCGAGGGGCAAGGGGAGTTGCCGGAGGAGGATTACGGAGCGCTTGCTTTGTTGGATACGGTCATTGAAGAGCGGGAAGAGAGACTGAGCAGTGAAGATGTCATGAATGTCTTGGCTATCATTCGGGAGACTTTGGGGTCTAAGAGGCTATCCGGGGGAGAGGGTATCGATGAGGAGGGATAGAGGCCACCTTAATATACATAACACTATCATTATACCAAACTTCTGTACATTGAATCGCGTCCAGCTACTGATTTTGTAAGCCAATCGACGTATATGTTCTATCTAATATCTATACAACCCGGTGTCTTTTGGGGTATCCACTGGGATACTCCAGCCAAACCCAGAAAAAAAATATCATACAAATGACCTCTATGCCAGGCTGCTATGAAGCCTGCAAAGCATGCAAGGCAAGGCACATATTTCAAGATTTTGCACAAGAACCAGTTCGCTGAAAAAAAAAACCAACGGCAGTAAACCCCAAACACCACATCAATATGCGCTGCCAATGCTGATGGCTAGCGCTCGCTGCACCTTGCAGCTTGAAATGGGTAATATATGCAGGAAGGAAAAAGAGGAATGCGTTTATAGGTGAAACGTTCATATCCTCATGACAGCCTAAGCCACTTCCATGGTTCTCTGAAGAGCCAGTCACAGAGATCCAAGGGGGCTTTGCCATATTAGGATACCGTTTTAGTTTTCTTTGCCCTTGATAACGTTGCCAAATTTGTTGTAGACCGGCTCATCGGCATCTTCGCCATTCTCTTTTCCATAGGGTCCAAGTTCATCGGCGAAGAGTTCTTTGTCATAACTTCCGCAGACTTCGGTGTAGGCGAGCCATTCGCCCTTGTCGGTCCAGATTCCCCCCTTACCGCCGCGCATATCCCACCATTCTTGGCCTCCCAGCAAAGCAGACTGGGAAGCATCGAATCCATTCGGTGTACGCATATACTTGCGTAGAAGAGCACGGGCCCATGGCTGGTACCACATCTCGGACCACCACTTATCTAGGACAGCGTGGTCCCCATCTAGGTGCAACAGAGCCGGAACAGACGCCGAGTGAGTGTTGGTCAGCAATGGAATATTATGCCATGTATGGTTGCGCGGATCTGGAAGTTTATCAAGAGTAGCATTGAACGGTGGGTTCGGCCATTCATCCTTGCCAAATTTGGGCTGAACGAACGGATTGCCAATGTTCTCCGTGGTAATATCCGTAGGGATCAGCAGGCGTTTCTCTCTGGGAACGCCATGCTCCATCTGCACACCTGACGTCTTGGTGACATTGTTATAATGAAGCCATTCGACATCCATCTTAGCATTACGCATGTTGAAGAATAGCCGGGATTCATAGTCGACCCCAATACCATATTCGTATCGGGTTCCATGCTCAAGACGTGGTGGAGTAGCTCCTGTGATGTTCGACGCGTCTGAAATGCCGATCAGAGTGTAAAGCCACTCCTTGAACCCGTTCGCAGTATTTCGCCTTTCCAGCTCGCGGACGTATTCTTGTCGACCGAAAATCTGAGTCATCGCTAGATAATCACCCCGCGCATTACGGTGCTGGTGCACAAATCGTAGTACCTCAGCATATAGCATCTTGAGATCAGCCGCCTGGCCAATTACTGCACCAGGCTTAAGCCAGCGCGGCCGATTCAAGTGCCCCTGAGGGTGGGTATCCGTCTTCCACCCATAAGCATCCGGGGGCAGGCTAGACTGCGGAACAGTGACACACCCAGCATCCATTTCGAGGCCGGGAAAGCACTCCTTGCTGGCTGCGAACATCACTCTTTGCGAGTACTTCTGTATCGTTTCTTGCGCCTCTGTACGGTAGGGCCTGTCCACCGTCACAGTCCCATACTTTTCTAGTAACTTCGCATTGTTCTCCCTAAGCAGGTTTTGATACCGCTGGATCAACACCTCGGGCGGCAGTTGGAAAAAAATATCCTGAGGGTCAAGGACGAGGACAAGGTCGGTATCCTTTATCTGCGAACTATATGCAAGATAGTTATATATGCCCGCTATCCGGTCCACCATGGAGGCGTATTCCGTGGATCCTTCCGGGTGGGCTTTGCCGTAGTTGATCAACGTGGGTGGGGGGTAGTTTAGAATCATAGCCGACGTCAAGCTACGGCATAGCGAGGAGGACTTGCGCGACGTAGGTATAAGAAGGTGAAAGGACGGGCTGGACTTTTGCAGACTATGCAAAAGGGTTTCGTTACGATCCAAAGCATGTCTTCCTGGAAAGACCATCGGAGAGTCTTCAGGGCGCTCGCGGGAGGGAGGATATGAGGGGTATTTAAGCCAATAGTTGACAGGTGGCTAACGGAAACATGATTGCGTTAGTATCAATTACCTACTTGGGCTCTCGGATCGAGGACTCACTTCGCCAGAACGCGACAACAGGGTGATGAAAAAGAAGCATGCGACGACTATGAACACAAGTGTCCTGGCCGGACGAGCCCTTAGGCGACGAGGGTGAAACTGTTGCTGCCATAATGTGGTCATTGACGACTGCATGGAATGATATTGATCGACCCACGGGCCGTCTAGGATGCCGTGAAACGACATCTCGAAAGCTCAGGATGAGGGAACTGGACACGGTGTATATCGAAGCACCACCGCTCAGCACGGGCGACGGACGATCTGATTCGACGTCAGGTCGCGCTGATCAGAGAAGGGTAGCCAAAGTGAAAGAGGATCTTCCCAACGATGAGCATTCCTGCAGGTGTGATGCGATTAGGAGGAAGAGGCAAGATTAAGAGGATTCATCGGGAATCGTAGAACGCCATGCTGGAAGCGGGGGGAGGGGGGTAGAACAACGGTCGGCGGTGGTGGTGGTGGTGACAACGGCAGCGATATGAAGGTGAGGTGAGGATTGCAGCGTGTCGGGAGGGAGATCCATGCCACGCGGACGCAGAGCAGGAACTTGAAGGCGGACGGAAGACCACTTCAGCAAAAAGTGACCAGTTGGGTCAGGATTTACGTCGCCGGTGGGGCGGGCCAGGGACTGGGGGAGAAGGCGGCGCGGCCATTGGCCTGCCCTCATCGTCTCCCGCGCATTTGGCTCCTCACCTTTCCCTTCTGGATCCCCGGGCTGGGTCTCCGTCGGGATTGCGACCATCATGCTCTGTGCCGCTGTGCTCTGTACCACCGGGTCATTCTTTTTCAATGGTGGCAGTTGCAGTTTTGGTTTCAAATCTGGCTTGGATGAGCACATGTCACGCAATCTAGATACTACATGCCTCACACCGGACAACTATTCCGTCCCCCGTACGGAGTACATGGTTCTTATTCAGCGGGAAACACCATTCTTCGGATCTGCCGCGTCATCGAGTCTGCACATCCCCGACTGCCCGTGCCCTCCAGGGCTTGGCATCAGTCGCATGGTGGTTTCAAATTGCTTGCTCATTTGTCCATCGCTGGCCCTGCCTTCCGCCTACGTCGATATCTGACGTCTCCCCGTGCATAGATCCACCCTCAATCTACTTTCGAACTAGATGCCCCCGTCCACGGCGAGCTATGCCGCCCGAACTTGAACTATCGCAGTCTCAAACCGTAGTTTATGGCAGGCCGAGGTCGGACAGGTATGTAGATATGGACTACTCCGTACGATGGATGAAATAGATAATTGCGGGGTATCTTCGAACTTCCAGAAGGCACTTGGGGATACCATAGTACTTAGGAACTGAGGGGATTTGCTTGGACCGTTGAACCTGGAGAAAACCCGCCTATCATAAATTTCCCGAAAGACAGGGGCAAAGCGCTAACTTTACAGTATTCACCACCCATCCTTGTATGTACACTACTACTAACGCCGCAACGAGTCCTAAGGTATGCCAGCATAATATACAGCACACTTCTCTGGAATTCACTCCAGATAAATTTCTTCTCGTAGCCGCTGCAAATTGCGAAAGATGCCACCCCCAGGTCCCTCGCTTTCCTGGCGCCGATGACCAGCCGAAGGTCCCTTCGTAAACGAGCCAGCTGGCTGCTGGAATTGATCGGCCCGGCCTTGGGTTTCCAGAGCTTTGCGACGGTCGTCCACTATTTTAACCAGACTGTCTACAAACCTATTTCGGGCTTTCTCCTCAGCGGTTCCCCTCCACATCGTTGCCAAAATCCGTAGTGACTCGACATGGCTTGTGGCAGCTTGAATCCCTTCCTGGCCGCCGCCGTTGCTATCCAGAAGCTCAGTCACCTGGGTCCGCAATTTTTTGGCAACCTCCTGTCCCTTCTCCTCGCGGCTCTGATTCTCCGGTCCAGGATCTGGAGCTGATACCGATATAAAGGACGACGCGATGGAGGTCTCCGAGGGCGGTAGTGGCCATTCCATGGCATCTCCGAATGTCTGCACCACTTCTTCCAACCGGGCCCGTACTTGGTTCAACGTTCGTAGCTTCGTGATGTATTCGGGGTCCTGTATGACTTTTCCCTCTTGTTGTTGCTCCTTCTCTTCCTGGTCATCTCCAGCTTCTTCTTTGATCTGACCGTTGTCTACATCTTCGGGAACAAATTTCGCAATATCCCCCTGTAATGCCTCCGTCAATGTATCAGAGAGTCCGATTGTCTCTCCACGCAGCACTTCAACCTCGTAGGCTAGTCGGCCCCCACCCCGGAGAATCTCATCGGTAAGTTGTGTCAGGGTGTTCGAGTGTCGGACATTTTGCGCATTGATTTGGGAGAGAACAGATTGGACCTGGGTGGAAAGTTCGGGCAGAGGAACGGCCCCGGTGGACCCTCGCGAAAGATTCGTTTGTGTTGACGCCAGCGTCAGTGGAGGAAGAACATCGTTGAGGTATTCGACGGGATCAAAAGATTTATCAATGAAGTCGGGTGTTATCTCGAGCGATGGGCGTGAGCCTGGTGTTCGAGCAGCTGGACTAGGGGTGGGTGAAGGAGCCATCGAGTCGGGGAAACGTTCCTGCCTGGGAGCAATAGGGGGCAAGTTCGCCCTGTAAGTACCTATAGCATAAATCGTCGAATCACCAAAGCTAGATTCGGTGAGGAGTGCAATGAGTTATTTTATGGCCGGCAAAAACAATGCGACTACAACGGGCTGTTACTCCACCTGCTGAGCTGACCGGCCCCATCACACCGCTCTCGGCAGTATTTAATGCTTACCATCTATAGATACGGAGGGAATGGCCTACTACGTAGTACCTAGGATTATACGTTCTGGCCTTGCAAATACGCCGCGAAAAACTAAAAGTATTCTATAGTCACAGGGGCCATTAGAATGGAGCAAGAATTTCCCCACGTAATCTGCATGATCATAGTAATAATTACATTATGAGCATAACATTGTGGACGCATTACTGGTGTATCATAATCGTAGAACAAAAGAAGGGGGGTATCGTCAAATCCAGGTAAGAATCCCAGCGTATTGGGAATCTGAGCGAGAGGGGAGGTAGCCAGTAGGAAGACTACCTGGTGGCGCGGTATCCTGAAGCTATAAAGATTCAAACAGCCTTAAACATTAGCATATACTCATCGCGATGAAGCACTCTTATTGCTTGTGATTAGGCAATCATAGCAAGTCGTCTTCAGATATCTTCAACCACCCGCGCATTCATTGCACGTTGGAACCCGTCATCGGGCTTCCCGTATCGACTGGGCCCTTCGCCAGCACTTTCAGCAGCAGCCAGCTGTTGTTGCACAGTCTGATTCATAGCCGGCAAGAAAATAACTTTGCTATTAGCTGTCTTGGCCATAGATTGCATCGCCTCAAGGTAGCGGATTTGCATCGCAGGTGCAGAAGAGAGAATGTCGGCAGCCTAAGCCATGAGGATTAGCCATTGCAAAAAAAAAAAAAAAAAAAACAGCCGGTCAGACGGGTTATACCTGACGCATCAGTTTGGCCGACTCGACCTCGGCACGAGCTGCAATGACCTTGCTCTCACCAATCCGCTTAGATTGTGCCGCCATCGAAAGAGAATCTTGCAGGTCTTCACTGAAAATGATGTCTTTGATGAGCATAGACTCGACCAGAACACCCCATCCAGCAGCAACGTCCTCGATGATTTCCGAGGTCGACTGGGCGATCTCTTCGCGACGTTCAATCACATCCTGCAGAACCCTCGCTCCAATGACATGGCGCAGTGTTGTTTGAGTGCGCTCCACGAGTGCCTGTCGCACATTGGAGATACCGAATGCGGCCTTGTGGGGAGAGACAATCTGGTAGTAGATCACCGAGGTCAGGTTGAGGTTAACGTTATCCTTGGTCATGCAGGTCTGGCGAGGAACTTCGACGATCTGGATTTTGACATCCACAGCAGTGAGATGCTCACTCAGTGGGTTAATTTTGACCAGACCGGGATCAACAGAGCGTTCGAATCTATAAAATGCAGGAGTAAGCACATAGACTCTTAGGATATTCAACCAGTGTAACAGGGATTACGAACCGTCCGAATCTTGTAACCAAGCCAACTTCACCTTGGGCAACTGGTTTGAATGGGTTGGGGCAACAGACACAGCATGGAATGGCACCCAGCCCTCCAATGCACTCACCGAGCCCGTGAACTAGATAGCGAGGCGGTTTGGTTAGATCTGCGGCACTGGGGCTATCTATGATAATTAAGGGATTGTGAGACTTACTAAACGATGCATACCATCCATGGGCATCGGGGTTTTCATCACCATGCTCAATTTGCTGTGCATACCTGGGCTGTAGATCTCCCAGGCGAGCCGGTTGGACGTGGACCAAGCCTGACGACTGACCAGCGTCTGTGGCTTGCCGAACTGGCGCTTTGCCATTTATTTCAGCACTTCTTTCCGCCGACATATTGGAAGCAAATAAGGTCGGTCGCAAATACTGGGATGGGTTGGAATGTATTATATAGCCGGGAGGTACAACTCAATGTGAAGCTTGAATGGAATTAAGAATGAATGGAGAGGGGTTTAATAACACGGTCGATGGAAGAGGGGGTGAGAGGGGTTTAAATACCGTCGAAGTAGCTGCAACCTTACTGTGGTAGTAATAGCTGGCAGTCAAGCCACCCAAGGTAGCTCCTAGTTCTTCCCGTAGCACTGCGCTCCGTCATCATGTAAACTCAGATCCGTGTTCTCCGCAAGAACACTGTGGGTCGCGAGTTTGGGCCCGATACTCCGATGGTCCCTTTAGCCTTCAGATGTCTTGGCCTTCCGGCCTACCTGAAAGGAGTCTAGCACATTCCTGCTGGGCGCCTTGGAGTTGGGTCCTTACTTCCTGACGCTTCGTCTGCACTTTAGTCCAACTTAATGATGGTGCTCCGCCTCCCAAGGCTGAGCAACCCTAAAGAGCCCCAAGGGCCAAAACCCACTTAGTAGCATCGATGTTTGGGTCGTTCCAGAAATTTGAGTCTTCGTTGTTAGCTGTACCCATCGTCATAAGCAGTTTGATTTGTTTTCACTCAGTCACGAGTACTGTGTGTGCGCCGCAGGGACTTGACCCATGACCGGCTTCTCCGGCCTCACATCTAAGCCTCTCGATGCCGCCCTAGTCAGTCACTACTAGTCACGTATCTAGTTCATGCGTCAATATTCTCCCTCAAAGGTGAGTAGACTAGATGATGCACTGCCAGGTTGACAGACCAAACAGGGTTCTTCCCCCAATAAGGCTGGTACGACGGGATACAGAGCGGGACACGGGTGGGACCACCCCAGTACTTTACCAGAACGTTTCTCCCCAGGCACTTTGGTCCTATCACTGCCCACGTGAGCTAGGTGTTTCCATCTGCGTAAAAGACATCCATTGCCCAGTGGCCATTTTCGAGAGTTTTTTGCCATGTCACTCTTGTGGACGCCCAGCCCTACGTCATAGGAATCACGGCCTACAGTGCTCCTTCAGTCTCCTAGTGGGCTAATCCTAGGGGCTATCTAAGGCTGATTGATGGACTCGGAGTGTGGCCGAACGAGGGATTTAGCTTTTTTTTGTTCTGTTGTCTTACTTCGCGCTATGGATCACGGGTGATGAAAGGGATTGTTTTCGTTGCACCGTTATGGCGTATAGTGCAGTCCATTTCTTCGAGCATCAGGGTCCAGTGTCTTTCGGCAAATGGCTTTGCATAGCCCTCCTAGTACGGAGTGCACTAACAGTACACTTTCCATGATGGTCGCAGTACTTTCTTGGCCCGAGGCCCTGACAAAGAGGCTCTTTTGGGGCCTGTCTGTCATCCTATGTCATTGGCCAAGTCCCCACTACGGCCAAGTGACCGGGCGCGCAAGGGGGCTGTGCTTCTGCTTCCGCACTTGACCTTCAACTGAATACGGATAGCGGCAAGTCCGATCATGATATTTCTCTCAATTCAAATCATGTTTAGGTGGGACAGTAGTTCATGCAAGAGCCCTGCGTGAAGTTGATCAGATCGTGGTCATTTCTACTCCTACGTGTATGATGTGTCTTCAATAGGGAGGGCAATGGGCAAGGGCATCAGAATGCGAAAGATAATCAATCGGGCAATTCCGCGAGGGACGTCGGCCTTCCGGCGGTGGAGTGGGTCGTTCGCATGCCTCTGCCGGTGTGCGTACCTGTGACTTTTTTTCAACATCAACCTATGGTCTTTCGTAGATAATTGTTTAGATTAGTATACGAAGTACTTTTGGCTAATTTCCGCAACAATGGATCCCCTTCACTGCGCTCTCTATCCGAATATTGCTGGGCATATACTCCGTATCTACTCCGTAGTAGTACTTTCCTGATGCAGTTCGACAATGGGTGATAGGTCGATCCGTCCATTGTCCTAAGCGGGGAAGATAGATATCTGTGTAGCTGTTAGCATTGTAAATAAATAATATTGTCGAGCCCAGCATATATTGTATTCTATATGGTAAACACTCATAGCCAGTGTAAGAAAATGGGCATTGGACTACTTACTAAATTGGCCTATAGTAAAAATTACTAGCAAAACTTACATCCATAAGCATCATTGGTCTAGTGGTAGAATTCATCGTTGCCATCGATGAGGCCCGTGTTCGATTCACGGATGATGCAGTTGTATTTTCCTTTTTTTTGAATTTTAATCCCTTTTCCAATTATCCCTTCCCTTATTTTCCAAGGCCCAGGACCCAAATGGCTCTTCTTTGTCGCTCATATGGTGTATCAGGATTATTACAGAAGCTGTCTAGGTGGGCAACTTTTTTGATAGCAAAGCTAGAGTGGCTTAACCTGACCGTTATACCTTAACCTTAACCTGGCCATAACCTGGCGGTCAGGTTAAGGTATAAAAAATTTTTAACTGTACAGTTAAGATCAGGTTAAGATACAACTGTTACTATAATCATTTATATCTGCCGGTCAGAAAGATCAGGTATAGCAGGTAGATTAATAACCGCAGATTAATTTATAATATATATATTCTTCTTATATAGATAATATATAAAGTGTAATATATATTTAATTACAGTATAGATATAATAATATTTTTTAGATATAGTCTATTGCTCGATCTGCTTAATTGATCACGTTAAGAGATATATTATACTCTGAAAAAGGCTTTTACAGAATCTAGTATAGAAGAAATAAGAAAAGATACAGAATATTTATTCTTTATACTGTTCGGGACGATGATTATAATAGTATAGAAATTATAAAGACCGGGTCTCTATCTCTATCTAAATATATATAATAGTTGAAGACTTAGATAAGACTAGTTTGTGATAGAATAACCCAGCTATCGGGATAAAGGTCATCGGGATGACGTGTTATAGTGGTTGTGAGAGTCGTGAGGTCATCGATAGTGGTTCTACACCTCTCCGGCACCTATAAGGTGCCGATCCCTCTGTAAGGAGCTACTGATCCTTCAAGAATCAGTCTATCTCGTGGATATAGGCTACCTTTGTCATTGTCAAACAAATACACAGTGTTTCATGATTAATTTCTTATCTAGTCGACAGACTTTCTATCCTAACAAGTAGATCCTATTATATTCTGATTCTTCTCTTTTTGACTATCTAAGAAAGATATCACTTATTAAAGATAGTAAAGAAATAGAAGCACTCAGCAATTAAATTAATCCAGAATTCTCGCCAAATATTATTCTTACTGTTAAAGAGATTTAACAGCTAGAAGATTATATTTATTAATTAAAACAAGCTATCAACTTACAGCGAAGAATAGCTTATCTTTAAAAAAATAGCTCCCCGAGTGAAACCTTCTTAAGATATTATCAATCCTCCCCCAAATCAGAAAAGAATAAGAAAGAAATCAAGTTTAAAGATATTTCTCACTTTGTTCTGAACTTCAATCTTTAAAAATATCAAGAATAAATTATTAATTTAGAATATATATTCAGAGATATATCTAAGAAATATTTATTAGAGAAACATAAGATTCTTGCTGCTATCAGTTATATAGACTTAATATATAAACAGAAATAGTACTGTTTTATAAATAATAAAAGTCTAAAAGAGAGACAATTTCTCAAGAAATTATAATCTTAATTCAAAGATTAGACTCTTATACTAATTCAAAACACTATTACTCTTTAATCAGATATTATAACTTAACTTAAACAGGCTTATCAGTAATATAGTCAGAATCTGCAAGAGTTTTATACTTATCTTAATATCTTAAAGCAATATTTTTCTTACTAAACAGAAAAAAAAAGAGTCTTATTCTATTTTACTAAGCTACTATTAAATCTAAATTATTATATTTAAAAGTATATTCCCTATCTATCAGAGAAATAGAATAAAATAGTGGCTATTACTACTCACTATTATAAACTATAAGAAAATAGAGAAAAACATAAGTAAAATAATAATTAATTTAGTAATTATAAACCACACAAGCACTTCCAAGAAATCACTAGTAAAATTATTAAAAAAGATATCCTAAATTATAGAGAAAATCTTATTAAAAAGAATAGTAATTAATTATAATACTTTATATATAAAAATACTTAATATCTTATAAACTAATATTCTATCAAAGACAAAAGAGTTCAATTTGCTAGAATCTATTAATTCTTATCAGATTTAGAGAGAAAAGTAGAAAAATTAAAATAGACTTTATAATTTTAACTTCTTTATCTATAGTAAAGACTATATATTATTTTTATATTTCTATTTATATTCAAAATAGTCTTAAAATCTTTACAGATCTGAATAGCTGCGTCGAAGTAAATATTATTAGTTATTAATTTATTAAAGTTTATAATCTTTAATATATTTTAATTACTATGCCAAAGATTAAAGCTATTAATTAAATTACTACTTCTATCTATAATATATAAAAAGTCTCTATTATTATTATTAATTTACGAGAAGGCATCTATATTTTTGAATAATATTATATAAAAATTAATCAGGATTTTTGACTAAAAGACAGCCCTGTACTACTTTTAATAATTATATTTTATAATCTATATATTATCTTATTAGTATAAAACCATCAGTAATAATTTAGTATACTGTTTATTTTACTGCTTTTTATTATTTAATTTATTAAAATAACTCAAAACTTAGTAAGAATATATATTATTATTAAGTTTTCTGAAGATATCTGATTATCAGAAAAAGAATCTTATAATTTATTATTAAATTCTAAGATAATTTCTGTTAAATTTAAGCAGTTCTAAAATATATTTTTTATAAATTTCTTTTAACAGCTATCTTCTTATAGCCCTATAGATTATATTATTAATATTAAATCTAATAAAATATTTTCTTATAGTCTAATATATCTCTTATTTAAAGCCAAACTTAAGATTCTATAAGAATATATTAAAGAAAATCTAAAACTAAATTAAATTTAATCTTTAAAGAGTCCTGCTGAAGTCTCTATTCTTTTTATATTTAAAAAAAATAATAACTTATATTTTTATATAGACTACAGAGATCTTAATAAGATTTTTATTAAGAATTATTATTTTTTATCTCTTATTTTAAAGATTCTTAACAGAATTTCGGAAAGTATCTACTTTTTAAAGATTAATATCAAGAATATATACTATTAAATCTGTATTAAGAAAGATAATAAATAAAAAACAGTATTTTATACTTAATACAGCTACTTTAAATATATAGTTATATTATTTAAATTAACTAATATTTTAATAATTTTTTAAAATTATATATATACTGCGCTTTAAGAACTTCTTAATAACTTTTATATAGTATATCTGAATAATATTCTTATTTTTTTATTAAATAAAAATCTTATATAAAGTATATTTATTAAGTTTTAGAGAGACTTTAAAAAGCTCAGCTTTATATAAAATTATTAAAATATTTATTTTATTAATCTTAAGTTAAATTTCTGAAGTATATTATTAACTCTAATAAAGTATTTATAGATTCTTGACAGATAAATAATATTATTTTATAGCTAATTCTTAAAAATTATTATAATATCTAGATTTTTCTTAGATTTTATAATTTTTATTAATAATTTATTTAAAACTATTCTTATATTATCTTATCTCTTATTTCTTTATTTTATAGAATAATTAATAAACAGAAGCTAGAAAAAATTTATCTAATCTTAATTAAATAGACTGCTTTCCGCTGTTTTATTATTATTTTTTAATAAATAATAAGTATCTTTATTAATATATTTTAATTCTACAAAATCCCGCTGTTTAGAAATTAATATATTAAAAAAAGAAATAAGTAGTATTCTATTCTAATCTAATATTAAAAATATATTTTATTTAGTTATATTCTGATTCTATAAGTTTTTTAATATTAAGCTAAATTATAATACTCTAGATTAAGAGCTATTTATTATTATTTATTTTTTTAAATAATAATAATAATATTTAGAAGATATTTTTTAAATAATTAAGATTTTATTAGACTATTTGAACTTGCAATCTTTTATATATTAAATCTAAATTAATAAAAAATAAGCTTAATAATTTATAAGTCTAATTTTTTATAATTTTATTATTAAATATAAAATAGAAAAATTAAATTCAGCAGATAGATTCTTCAGAATATTTTTTAAATCTTAAATAAAATCTATTTTTTAAGAGAAACTATTAACTCTAATTTAAGTATAATTTATAGATATATTATTTCTAATAATAAAAGATTTTATTAAAGAAAAAATTCAGTTTAAATCTTAAGATATATAGGATTACTCTGAATTTAATATTTATATTATATTAAGCTTAAAAAATTCTAATAGTTAAGCTAATATAAAGACAGCTGACTAAGCTGCTTAAAAAAATTTATTTTAAAAAAAATTTATTTTTTAATTTATAGTATTATAAATATATATCACAGAAGTTTTATATTTAGATATATATAATTCTAAACTTTAAGAAATAATCTTATATTTATAAAATAATAATCTAGAGATATAATAATAAAAAACTATTATTTAATAAAAATAATTAGATTAAAAGTATTAAATTATTAAAATAACTGATTATATTTATTTTAAAGATTAATATTATATTCTCTTTTCTAAGATATTATATCAGATACTTATTAAGCTATATTATAATAATTTATTAATAAAATATTTTAAAAAGATCTAAACAGAAGTATTATTATATAGAAAGTTCTATTAAAATAGATTATAATATAATATAATTAAATATATTCAAACTTATCTAATATACTAAGAAATTACTGTTCTAAAATATTAATTATATAACAGTCTTAAATTATTATTAATTTTATTATATCTTTTTATTAAATTAATAATAGATTTTATTACAGAGCTGTCTTCTATTATCTAATATAAAAAGACTATTAATATTATTCTAATTATTATTAATTAATTCTTAAAATACTATCTTTTCTTTATTATTTTATTTATAATAACTGCCCCAGATCTTGCCGAACTGTTTTATAAATAGATTAAATTAATTTTTAGATTCTTAAATAAAATTATATCTAATTAAAAATTAATTTTTATTAATAAATTCTGATTAAATTTAGTCTATAATAATTATATAATCTTAAAGCTTTTAACTATATTCTATTCTTAAATTAATAATTAAATAGAATAGATAAATTAAATACTTAAATACTATTTTTAATACTATTTTAATTAATATAATATTAATTAATTATTAATTTTTTTAAATACTTAATTCGCCTGTAATAATATAAATAATATAATTATAGATTAATTATCTTATAATATTCTTTATAACTTTTTATTAGATTTTTATATTAAAATTAAGATTAATTTTCAGCAACAAGAAGTCCCAGTAATATAGAATAAAATTAAAAAACTTAAAGAAATAAAAGAACAGCTATAAAAGATATAGTAAATAATTATAAAAAAATAAAAAAAATATTATAATAAATATAGAAAGCTATTTTATTTTAAAAAAAAAATTTAATTAAGCTATTAACTTAGAATTTATAACTTAAAAAATTAAAAAAACTAGCTCTAAAATTTATAAAATTCTTTTAAATCTTTAAATATATTAGATCTTAGATATATTAATTATATTTATCTAAGAAATATAGATAAATTTATAATATATTTTATATTTTTTTATTAGAACTGTGAAATACTAAAAAAGATTATAAAAAATTATTTTTAATATCTAAGCTAAATAATAAAAATAAATAAAAAATTAAAAAAGTTAAAAATTATTAATACTATAATAGTTAGAATTACTATTTAATTAAATAAAAAAAATAATTAAGCAAGTATAATTAATAAATTTCTAATAAAAATATAAAAAATATATCTGAAGCTATAAAATAATACTAAAAATATTATAAGAAGTATTATATATTAAAAAAACAGAAGATAATTATTAATAAATTATTTTATATTCTTAAGAAATAAGCTACAGAAATATTAATCTCTTAATATTTTTTATTAATTATATTATCGCGAATTAAATATATTAATAAATATAAAATTATTCTGCTATAAAATAACAGAAAATATTTAAATATATTTAGTTATATTTATTATTTATTTATAAAATAAATAATAATAATAATCAGACTCTTTTATTATAATTTAAAAATATTTACAGAGAAAATAAACTTCAGAAGAAGAATATAAAGATTTATAATTAATTTAATAATATTATTTTTATTATTTAAAGTTGATTTATTATTATTAATATCCGGATATTAAATATATACTATAACTCTTACTAAATTAAGAAAATTCTGCAGAGTAGAAATTTAGTCTATATATTCTAGATTATTAGACAGTAAATATAACAGTATTTTTATTTTATAAATATAATAATTCTTTAATAAGATATAAAGATTAGAATAGAGAACTAACTATACTAAAAAATATAATAAATCTTAATAAACTTAATATACTCAGCAGTAAACTTCTAATAGAATATTAATAATAAAATTATAAAGATCTTATCTTTTAATTATAACAAGAACTTATATACTTAATAATCTTGATATTTTTTAATAAGAATTTATAAGTATAAGTATTCTTCATACTATTAAATATCTTTATAAAAATATAAATCTCTTTATAAACAGTCTGCTTAATATTATTATTTTAATATTCTTTTTTTAGAATCAAAGTAGCCTATTTAATAATCTTTATAAGATTATAAATATTTTCTAGCAGATTAGTTATAGACTCAAGAGATATTAGTAAATTATATATATATAATATAAAATATATAAAATCTATAAAATCACAAGTCTTTTTTCCCGCGAAATAGAAATAATATAGAATAGATATCTTTATATTTAATAAATAATTAATATTATACAGAGTATTCTTCTTAAAATTAAAATTATTATTTATATATCTCAGACAGTGCATGCAGAAGTTATAGCAGGCTTTAATAAAAATATTTTACTTAAGACATACTGTTTTTTTTACTATTATAAAATAATTAAAAATAAGATTAATATTCGACAAAGAAGAGAATAATAGTAATATAGTATAGATAAAAATAATAAAGATTATATAAAATAATAAAAAAATATAAAGAAAATAATTACAAATCACTAAAGAAATAATAATTATAAAATAAAAAAAAAGAAGAAAGAGAAGTAATATAAGAGATTTTTTTATTTATATTTCTTTATAGGGGATCTATTTATATAAATATAATATAAGAGATTCTTTTGTTTATACTTCTTCGCAGGAAATCCATCTATATAAATATAACTAAATACTTATAAAGCTATACAGAAACAGTATATAATCCTATTTATACTGTATATCCCGCGAGTTTTCTATCTTTCGCTATCAGATCCCCACTGTTTCGAATTAGGAATATATAAGACTATCCCCAACACCCGAGCCAGGTGGCTCGTCCCAGCGGAGGAGGGCGCTATTTGTGATAGAATAATCCAGCTATCGGGATAAAGATTATCGGGATGATATGTTATAGTAATTATAAGAGTCATGAGGTCATCGATAGTGGTTCTACACCTCTCCGGCATCTATAAGATGCCGATCCCTCTATAAGAAGCTACTGATCCTTCAAGAATCAGTCTATCTCGTGGATATAGGCTACCTTTGTCATTGTCAAACGAATACACGGTGTTTCATGGTTGATTCCTTACCTAGTCGACAGGCTTTCTACCCTGACAAGTAGATCCTATCACATAGTTCTTCTAATAGAACTAGTTTCTGAGTTTTTAATTCCCGGGTGTTGCAAGATATAAAAACATATAATATAGTAGATATAAGAGATTCCATCAGAAAATAATACATCTTCCTGAAAGCTGTCTTATATTGTTAATAACTTTTCTTGATTAAAGTAAAATAGCAGTTTTTTAGCTTATATATAATCTTTAGAAAAGATTATCTCCTGCTATTAATTCTGAAAAATAAGAAGCTTTTCTTAAAGAGCTGAATATAGAACAATCTTCCGATTCCTCGCAATATATATAATCTTAAGATTTGGGGGAGGAGAAAAGATCTGACTTAAGAAGCTTATCTCAGTTTAGGCATTATTATAATTTATAAAGATCTAAGAAATAGAAGAAGAAGGCTTAATAGTATTCTCTAAAAATAAATCAGATAACTATAATTGACTTATAATTCTGAAGCTGTTCTGTAAATAATAAATATAAAAAGATAGAAGCAGAAAACTCTATAAAGATAGTTTGTTTTACTTCAAGATATAACTTCGCGTAAATATAATCTATTATATTTTAATATACAGCTGAGGCGCCTGCTATATCTTATTTATTTCAGTAGACCTAGCAAGCAGAAATTTATATCTAAAGCCTAGAGTTATAGAATAGTCCCTTCTCTTAAACAGAGCTGCTTAAGATATAATAGACTAGAATAGAAAATAGATATTTATAGAAGAGATCTGCAAAAGACTTTTATAAAATCTTTTATAAGAGCTGTAATATCACAGTATAGATCTAATATATTCTGTTTATTTATTCTACTTGTCAACAATATGGGCAGACTGGCCAGTTCGCTGCCTAAGGCTCGCCAGTTCGCTGCCTAAGGCTCACCAGTTTGCAGCCTCAGGCCAGTTGGCTGCCTTAGACCACCAGTTAGCAGACTGATAATTTCAAATTCTGCCTACCCCGCAGCGGAGCAAGAGACCTTACTTTTATTAATTATTCTAGTCTTTATTCAACCACTGATTCTATTGTTCTCAGCCCTATTCTAATTATATAATTTTTATATAATTTTTATATAATTTTATATATTTTTATATGCTTTTAATAGCCAATTGGCTATAAATATAAATAAAAAGATCTCTTAGTTTTTAATCAATTTTTTAACAAGTTTTAATTAAGTTGAATTAGCTTTTAGTCTCTTTCTAATTTTTAATTCTTTTTATTATTTCTTTTATCTTTCTCTTATTTTTCTTTTATCTTTATCTCACTTTCACCTCACTTTTATATCTAATTTATATAAGAAAGTGAGAGTTCAGTGAAGTCTTTCTAAGAGATCAGAGAAAAGTTCTTACTTAGTTATCTAATCTCTGATTTTTCTTACTTTTTTACTTCTCTTATCTTTCTCTTACTTTTATCTCACTTTTGCACCCAATTTATATAAGAAAGTAAAAATTTAATAAAGTCTTCTAAAGAAAAGTTCTTAATTATAAGCCTAATTATATTTTTATATTAATTCTTTATTAATATCTCTGAGACTCTTTATATTCTTTTATTTCTCTTATTTTTACTTTATCTCTGACTTAAAATTTGTATAGAAAATTATAAAACTTTTAAGTAAAAAATAAGATCTATCTAAATTCTTAAATTTTTTTGATTATTTCTTTATTATATCTTAAAATCAGCAATTTAAGAAAGTTTCTATTATTCTTAATAATTAATCTGATTAATTTTTTTGAATTAATTAAATTTAATTATTTGCTATTAATAAAAATATCTGAGAATATATAAATCTAGATTTATCTAAGAAATCTAACTATTTTATCAAGCCAGTTGCTATATCTATTTCAGACTTTAATTATTATATTATTTTAATAGTAGATCATAGTGAATCAGACTATTTTTTATATCAGAAAATTATAAATCAATTTAATTATTAATTCAAGAAATAAAAGGAAATTATCTCTAGACTAGTCTCTTTAAGTTTATTAATAAATTCTATATTAAGCAAGTAAAATTAATATACTATACTTAATTTAAAAAAGCCCTATTAAATTTTACAAGCCCTAAAGAAGAGGATTATTTCTATTAATTAATCCTATATAAAAAAAGTTATTAATAAATATTATAAGCTGTGATTCTCAGAAACAAAGAATTCTATTAAGAATTATATAACTTAATAAAAGCTTGTTTATTTAGAAATAGTAAAGCTAAAATTAAGTAAGATTATTAATCCTATTCAGATAATCTATAACTTTCTTGAATTAATTCAGAAAATAATAAGTAATTTTATAATAATTTAATAATTAAAATTAATTAATAATAAAAATAATCAGAAAGAATTATTTGAGTTTCTTAAGATAATATAAAGAGTATATAATTAGATTTATCTAAATTCTTAAATTAGATAATCTATCAAGCCAGTTAGCAGTAATAATAATAGAATCAGCCATACCTTCTTTCAAGATCTTTCAGATAATTCTAAATCAACTGTTTTAATAACTAAGTCAAAACAAACTTCTTAAAATAATAAAATATTAATAAAAAAATAAAGATTTAAGAATCGGCCCTGTCTATATAAATCAGACAAGAATAATAGATTTCATAATTTTAATAATTATTTCTATATTAATAAGAAACTAAGAGATTCTGAATAGAAGCCTGAGGCCGAAATCTTAAACTATTTTAGAGATACTTTCAGAAATAGCCCTAAACTAAGATATTCTTTTAAATAATACTGCCAGGCTCACCAAACACCGCCTTTGTTTAATAAGAATAATAAAATAACTGTCAAGACAAAAAAGATCTTCTTAGTAATAAGTCAACAAACTATCTATTTAGAATAATTATTAATATTCTATTTATCTTAATAAGCTTTTGATACTGCTTCAGATAGTCATATCTGTAATTTCTTAAATTTCTTTATTAATTATATTTCTATTATAAATAAAAGTAGATTAATAAGAATAGAAGATACTGTCTTAATTATTTAAGATTATAAAATAGTTATTTTTTATTTTACTTATCTAAATAGAAAAAATCTATATTTTAAACTCAAAGAAGTAATCTATATTTCTTAATTTTATATAAATATTCTCTTAGCTGTAAAAGCTGACAAAAAAAGATTATTTCTAAATAAAAAAAATAGATTTCTTAAACAGACAGATAAAACTTTACTATACTAAATTAAGAAAATCAAAGAAATATACTATATTTAATAGAAACAAAAATCTAGTTCTGCTATAGCCATCACTGCTGAATTAAGCTAGTTAATTATTAAGATAAGTCAGTTAGCTATCTCAGGCTCGCCAGTTCGCGGCCTCAAGCCAATCAAACTCTCAGAACGCTAATATAAAACACCTGGAATAGCCAAAGAATAGTATAAAAGATTAAGACACTCTGATAAAGAAGCTCTAAATTATCTAAATAATTTAGTTCAGAGAATTAATATTACTAATTTATTAAAACAGACTAGCTCAGATAAGCTAAGCTAAATTAAAAAATATCTTATATATAAAATTAGTTAATCAGAAAGACAAATTTTAAGATAAAAATTTAAAAAAGAAAGTTAGGTATTTGAATTAATTTATTAGAACTTAATTTATATAATAAATAGAATTAATAAACAGAGATATATCAGTTATCTTTATTATTTCTATTTAAAATTTTATCTAGAGCAAGTCCTAACTTTCAAATCAGATATTTTAAAATCAATTATCAATATAATTTAATTAATTATTAATTAGTTTAAGATAATATTCAAGAGATTTTATTCTGATCAGGACCGGAATCTTAGTATCTTTCTAATCTAGACTAGTGTTAAAAACCTACTAATTAGTTATTCACCAGTTTATCAGCCAGAGCAAAATCTATATATAGAAAGATCCAGAGCTCTAATTATTTTTAAAATAAGAAGTTTATTAATTAATTCAGGACTTCTTATATTTTTATAGTCTGAAATAATAAATTCGGCTATTTTTATTTTAAACAGAATACCAAACAAACAACTAAATTAAAAAATATTATATAAAACTATCTAAAAAAGTCTTTTACAGTTATCTAGAAAACCAGATATTTCCTGTTTAAGAAAGTATAGATTATATATCTATATCTAAATTAGTAACTTGCTTAAAGAAAATAAACTAGGGCCCAGAGTTCTAATTAATTATCTAATTAACTATCAGATAATTAATATTTAACAGATCTGAGTATTTATTTTTAAAAGAGTAATTTCAGCTTGTGATATTATTTTTAATAAAAATTTTAATTATAAATAATATATTAAATTCGAAAATCTATTAATAAAGCAAGAAATAACTGAATTAGTTAATTCTATTTAATTAAAATAATCAGATATCTCTATTTCTGAAGAATCTGAAGAATCTGATATAGATAAAAATCTTTCTAATTCAGAAATATTAAAATAAATATCTAAATCTTTATCAAGTAATTAATTAAAATAAGACCAGTTAATAATCTCAGGCCAGTTAGCTACTGAGCCAAGCCAGTTAGCAGTCTTAGATAATTAGTTAAATATCTTATAAAATAATAATATAATTATAAAAGATTTATTATCTTTATCGCCTGATCTATCTTCTTCACCGCCTTAGATTCTTATTAATAATTCAAATATCAATAAGCTGATTAATAAAACTGAGTTCTTAAATATTAAATTAATCAGAGACCTGAAACAGATCCGCTTAGAATTATCTAATTCTAATTCTAAAAGAGCTAGGCTCACTCTTCAAGTTATTCAAACAATAGTTAATTATATTAATAAGAATAAAATTCTTTATATTAATTCCTTATTACTTCCACCTCCGCCTACCAACTGGCGAGAAATAAGAAATCACATGTTTTCAAGCCAATTTACTCAGGCTGCCAAAACTGAAATGTGATAGAATAACCCAGCTATCGGGATAAAGATCATCGGGATGATATATTATAGTGGTTGTGAGAGTCGTGAGATTATTAATAATGGTTCTATATCTCTCTGGTATCTATAAGATATTAATCTCTCTATAAGAAGCTACTGATTCTTTAAGAATCAGTTTATTTTATAAATATAGACTATCTTTGTTATTATTAAATAAATATACAGTATTTTATAATTAATTTCTTATCTAGTTAATAAACTTTTTATTCTAATAAATAAATTTTATTATATTCTGATTCTTCTTTTTTTGACTATCTAAGAAAGATATTATCTATTAAAAATAATAAAAAAATAGAAGTACTTAGTAATTAAATTAATTCAGAATTCTTATTAAATATTATTCTTACTATTAAAGAGATTTAACAGCTAGAAGATTATATTTATTAATTAAAATAAGCTATCAACTTACAGCGAAGAATAGTTTATTTTTAAAAAAATAGCTTCTTGAGTAAAATCTTCTTAAAATATTATTAATTCTTTCTTGAATTAAAAAAAAATAAAAAAGAGATTAAATTTAAAAATATTTTTTGCTTTGTTCTGAACTTTAATCTTTAAAAATATTAAGAATAAATTATTAATTTAGAATATATATTCAGAGATATATCTAAGAAATATTTATTAAAAAAATATAAGATTTTTACTACTATCAGCTATATAGACTTAGTATATAGACAGAGATAGTATTATTTTATAAATAATAAGAGTTTGAAAGAGAGATAATTTCTTAAAAAATTATAATCTTAGTTTAAAAATTAGATTCTTATACTAATTTAAAATACTGTTATTCTTTAATTAGATACTATAATCTAATTTAAATAGATTTATTAGTAATATAATTAGAATCTGCGAGAGTTCTATACTTATTTTAATATCTTAAAATAATATTTTTCTTGCTAAGCAGAAAAAAAAAAATCTTATTCTATTTTATTAAATTATTATTAGATCTAAATTATTATATTTAAGAGTATGTTTTCTATCTATTAAAAAAGCAAGATAAAATGATGGCTATTACTACTTATTATTATAAACTATAAGAAAATAGAGAAAAATATAAGCAAAATAATAATTAATTTAGTAATTATAAGTCACACAAGCGCTTTCAAGAAATCACTAGTAAAATTATTAAGAAAGATATCTTAAATTATAGAAAAAATTTTATTAGAAAGAATAGTAATTAATTATAATACTTTATATATAAAAATATTTAATATCTTGTGAATTAATACTCTATTAAAGATAAAAAAATTTAATCTATTAGAATTTATCAATTCTTATTAGATTTAGAGAAAAAAGTAAAGAAGTTAGAATAGATTTTATAATTTTAATTTTTTTATCTATAATAAAGACTATATATTATTTTTATATTTTTATCTATATCTGAAATAGTCTTAAAATCTTTATAAATCTAAATAGCTGCGCCGAAGTAAATATTATTAATTATTAGTTTATTAAAGTTTATAATCTTCAATATATCTCAGTTACTGCACCAAAGATTAAAGCTATTAATTAAATTATTATTTTTATTTATAATATATAGAAAGTCCCTATTACTGCTATTAATTTATAAAAAGATATCTATATTTTTAAATAATATTATATAGGGATTAACTGGGACTTCTGACTAGAAGATAGTTTTATACTACTTTTAATAACTATACTTTATAATTTATATATTATCTTATTAATATAGAATTATTAGTAGTGATTTAGTATATTATCTATTTTACTACTTTTTATTATTTAATTTATTAAAGTAACTCAAAACTTAGCAAGAATATATATTATTATTAAGCTTTCTAAAAATATCTGACTATCAGAAGAAGAATCTTATGATTTATTATTAAATCTTAAGATAATTTCTATTGAACTTAAGTAATTCTAAGATATATTTTTTATAAATTTCTTTTAATAATTATTTTCTTATAGCCCTGCGGATTATACTATTAATATTAAATTTAATAAAATATTTTCTTATAATTTAATATATCTTTTATTTAAAGCCGAACTTAAGATTCTATAAAAATATATTAAAAAAAATCTGAAACTAGACTAAATTTAATTTTTAAAGAGTTCTACTGGAGCCTCTATTCTCTTTATATTTAAAAAAGATAATAATTTATATCTTTATATAAACTATAGAGATCTTAATAAGATTTCTATTAAGAATTATTATTTTTTATCTTTTATTTTAGAGATTCTTAACAGAATTTTAGAAAGTATCTACTTTTTAAAGATTAATATTAAGAATATATACTATTAAATCTGTATTAAAAAAGATAATAAATAGAAGACAGTATTTTATATCTGATATAATTATTTTAAATATATAATTATATTATTTAAATTGACTAATACTTCAGCAACTTTCTAAAACTATATATATACTATATTTTAAGAACTTCTTAATAATTTTTATATAGTATATCTGAATAATATTCTTATTTTTTTATTAAATAAGAAATCTTATATAAAGTATATTTATTAAGTTTTAAAGAGACTTTGAGAAACTCAGCTCTATATAAAATTATTAAAATATTTATTTTATTAATCTTAAATTAAATTTCTAAAATATATTATTAATTCTGACAGAGTATTTATAGATTTTTAATAAATAAATAATATTATTTTATAGCTGACTTCTGAAAGTTATTATAATATTCAGATCTTTCTTAGATTCTATAATTTTTATTAATAATTTATTTAAGACTATTTTTATATTATCTTGCCTTTTATTTCTTTGCTTTGTAGAATAATTAATAGATAGAAATTAAAAAAAATTTATCTAATTTTAATTAAATAGACTGTTTTTTACTGTCTTATTACTATTTTTTAATAAGTATTTTTATTAATATATTTTAATTTTATAAAACCCCACTGTTTAGAAACTAATATATTAAAAAAAGAGATAAGTAGTATTCTATTCTAATTTAATATTAAGAATATATTTTATCTAGTTATATTCTGATTTTATAAATTCTTTAATATTAAGCTAAATTATAATACTTCAGATCAAGAGCTATTTACTATTATTTACTCTTTTAAATAATAATAATAATATTTAGAAGATACTTTCTAAATAATCAAGATTCTATTAGACTATTTAAACTTATAATTTTTTATATATTAAATCCGGATTAACAGAAGATAAGCTTAATAGCTTATAAATCTAATCTTTTATAATTTTATTATTAAATATAGAATAAAAAAATTAAATCTAGTAGATAGACTCTTTAAAATATCTTCTAGATTTTAAATAAAATCTGCTTCTTAAGAGAAACTGTTAATTTTAATTTAAATATAATTTATAAATATATTATTTCTAATAATAAAAGATCTTATTAAAGAAAAAATCTAGTTTAAATCTTAAGATATACAGAATTATTCTGAGTTTAATATTTATATTATATTAAGCTTAAAGAATCTTAATAATTAAGCTAATATAAAGACAGCTGACTGAGCTACTTAAAAGAACTTATCTTAAAAAAGATTTATTTTTTAATCTATAATATTATAAGTATATACCGCGAAAGTTTTATACTTAAATATATATAATTCCAAATTTTAAGAGATAATCTTATATTTGCAGAATAATAATCCAGAGATATAACAATAAAAAACTATTATTTAATAAAAATAATCAGACTAAAAATATTAAATTATTAAAATAACTGATTATATCTATTTTAAAGACTAATATTATATTCTCTTTTCTAAGATATTATATCAGATATTTATTAAGCTATATTATAATAATCTATTAGCAGAATACTTTGAAAAGATCTAAATAAAAATACTACTATATAGAAAGTTTTACTGAAATAGATTATAGTATAATATAACTAAATATATTTAAATTTATTTAATATATTAAAAAATTACTGCTCTAAAGTATTAATTATATAATAGTCTTAAATTATTACTAATTTTATTATATCTCTTTACTAAATTAATAATAGATTTTATTATAGGGCTGCTCTCTATTATTTAATATAAAAAGATTATTAATACTATTCTAGTTATTATTAATTAATTCTTGAAATACTATCTTTTCTTTATTGTTTTATTTATAATAATTATTCCAGATCTTGCCGAACTGTTTTATAAACAGATTAAATTAATCTTTAGATTTTTAAATAGGATTATATTTAATCAAGAATTAATCTTTATCAGTAAATTCTGATTAAATTTAGTTTATAATAATTATATAATCTTAAAGCTTTCAACTGTATTTTACTCTTAAATTAATAATTAAATAAAATAAATAAATTAAATACTTAAATATTATCTCTGATATTATTTTAGCCAGTATAATATTAACTAGTTATTAATTTTTTCAAGTGCTTAATTCGCCTGTAATAATATAAATAATATAATTATAGACTAATTATCTTATAATATTTTTTATAACTTTTTGCTAAATTTTTATATTAAAATTAAGACTAATTCTTAGCAGCGAGAAGTCCCAGTAATATAGAATAGAATTAAAAAACTTAAAAAAATAAGAAAACAGCTATAAAAAATATAATAAATAGTTATAAAAAAGCAAAAGAAATATTATAATAAGTATAGAAAGCTATTCTACTTTAAAAAAAAAGATCTAGTTAAGCTATTGACTTAGAACTTATAACTTAAAGAATTAAGAAAGCTGGCTCTGAAGTTTATAAAACTCTTTCAAATTCTTAAATATATTAGATCTTAGATATATTAATTATATTTATCTGAAAAATATAAATAAATCTATAATATATTCTATATCTTCTTATTAAAATTATAAAATACTAAAAAAGATTATAAAAAACTGCTTCTGATATCTAAGCTAGATAATAAAGATAAATAAAAAATTAAAAAAGTTAAAGACTATTAATATTATAATAGTCAGAATTATTATCTAATTAAATAAAAAAAATAACTAAGCGAGTATAATTAATAAATTTTTAGTAAAAATATAAAGAATATACCCGAAGCTATAAAGTAATACTAAAAATATTATAAAAAATATTATATATTAAGAAGATAAAAGATAATCACTAATAAATTACTCTATATTTTTAAGAAATAAGCTATAGAAATATTAATCTCTTGATATTTCTTATTAATTATATTATTATAAATTAAATATACTAATAAATATAAAATTATTCTGCTATAAGATAGTAGAAAACACTTAAATATATTTAATTATATCTATTATTTATTTATAAAATAAATAATAATAATAATTAGGCTCTCTTATTATAATTTAGAAATATTTATAAAAAAAGTAGACTTCAGAAGAAGAATATAAAAATCTATAATTAATTTAATAATATTATTCTTATTATTTGAAGTTGATTTATTATTATTAATATCCGGATATTAGATATATATTATAGCTTTTATTAAATTAAGAAAGTTCCGCAGAGCAGAAATCCAGTCTATATATTCTAGATTACCGGGCAGCAAATATAACAGTATTTCTATTTTATAATGTCAACAATATGGGCAGACTGGCCAGTTCGCTGCCTAAGGCCCGCCAGTTGGCTGCCTAAGGCTCGCCAGTTCGCTGCCTAAGGCCCGCCAGTTGGCTGCCTAAGGCTCGCCAGTTCGCTGCCTAAGGCCCGCCAGTTGGCTGCCTAAGGCTCGCCAGTTCGCTGCCTAAGGCTCACTAGTTTGCGGCCTCAGGCCAGTTGGCTGTCTTAGGTCACCAGTTGACAGACTGATAATTCCGAGTTCCGCCTATCCCGCAGCGGAGCAAGAGACCTTACTTTTATTAATTATTCTAGTCTTTATTTAATCACTGGTTCTATTATTCTCGGCCCTGTTCTATTTATATGATTTTTATATGATTTTTATATGATTTTATATATTTTCATGTGCTTTTAATAGTCAATTAGCTATAAATATAAATAAAAAAGATCCCTCAGTTTTTAATTAGTTTTTTAATAAGTTTTAATCAAGTTGAATCAGCTTTTAATCTCTTTCTTATTTATCTAATCTTTGATTCTTCTTATTACTTCTTTTATCTTTCTCTTATCTTTCTTTTATCTTCATCTCACTTTCATCTTACTTTTATACTTAATTTATATAAGAAAGTAAGAGTTCAGTGAAGTCTTTCTAAGAAATTAGAGAAAAGTTCTTACTTAATTATCTGATTTTTGATTTTTTCTTATTTTTTACTTCTCTTATCTTTCTCTTACTTTTATCTTACTTTTGCACTCAATTTGTATAAGAAAGTAAAAGTTTAATAAAGTCTTCTTAAGAAAAGTTCTTACTTCTTAAAAAAAGTTCTTAGTTATAAACCCAGTTATATTCTTATATTAATTCTTTATTAATATCTCTGAGACTTTTTATATTCTTTTATTTCTCTTATTTTTACTTTATCTCTGACTTAAAATTTATATAAGAAATTATAGAACTTTTAAGTAAAAAATAAGATTTATCTAAATTCTTAAATTCTTTTAACTATTTCTTTATTATATCTCAAAATCAGTAATTTAAGAAAGTTTCTATTATTCTCAATAATCAATCTGATTAATTTCTTTGGATTAATCAAATTCGATTATTTATTATTAATAAGAATATCTGGGAATATATAAATCCAGATTTATCTGAGAAATCTAATTACTCTATTAAGCCAGTTACTATATTTATTTCAGACTTTAATTATTATATTACTTTAATAATAAATCTCAGTAAATCAGACTGTCTTCTATATCAGAAAATTATAAATTAATTTAATTATTAATTCAAGAAATAGAAGAAAATCACCTCTGGACTAGTCTCTTTGAGTTTATTAATAAATTCTATATTAAGCAAGTAAAATCAGCATACTATACTTAATTTAAAAAGACCCTATTAAATTTTATAAGCTCTAAAGAAGAGGATTGCCCTTATTAATTAGTTCTATATAAGAGAAGTTATTAATAAATATCACAAGCTGCAATTCTCAGGAACAAAGAGTTCTATTAAGAATTATATAACTTAATAAAAACTTATTTATTCAGAAGCAGTAAAGCTGAAATTAAACAAGATTACTAGTCCTATTCAGATAATCTATAACTTTCTTAAATCAGTTCAGAAAATAATAGACAATTTTGTAATAATTTAATAATCAAAATTAATTAATAATAAGAATAATCAGAAAGAACTACCTGAGTTTCTTAAGATAATATAAAAAATATATAATTAGATTTGTCTAAATTCTTAAATTAGGCAATCTATCAAGTTAGTTGACAGTAACAATAATAGAATTAGTCATATCTTCTTTCAAGATCTTTCAGATAATTCTAAATTAACTGTTTCAACAACTGTCTCAACAACTAAGTTAAAACAAACTTCCCAAAATAATAAAATATTAATAAAAAAATAAAGATTTAAGAATCAGCCCTGCTTATATAAATCAGGCAAGAATAATAAATTTTATAATTTTGATAATTATTTCTATATTAATAAGAAACTAAGAGATCCTGAATAGAAGCCTGAGATTAAAATTTTAAATCACTTTAAAGATATTTTTAGAAATAGTCCTAAACTAAGATATTTCTTTAAATAATACTGCCAGGCTCATCAAACACTGTTTTTATTTAATAAGAATAATAAAATAACTAACAAAGCAGAAAAGATCTTCTTAGCAACAAGTTAATAAACTGCTTATTTAAAATAATTATTAATATTTTATTTATCTTAATAAGCTTTTAATACTGCTTCAGATAGCTATATCTGCAATTTCTTAAATTTCTTTATTAATTATACTTCTATTATAAATAGAAGTGGATTAGTAAGAGTAGAAGATATTATCTTAATTATTTAAGATTATAAAACAGTTATTTTTTATTCTATTTATCTAAATAGAAAAGATCTATATTTTAAACTCAAAGAAATAATCTATATTTCTTAATTTTATATAAATATTCTCTCAGCTGCAAAAGCTGATAAAAAGAGACTATTTCTAAATAGAAAAGATAGATTTCTTAAACAAGCAGATAGAACTCTATTATATTAAATTAAGAAAATCAAAGAAATATACTATATTTAATAGAAACAAAAATCTAGTTCTACTATAATCATCACTATTAAGACAAGCCAGTTAACTATCTCAGGCTTGTCAGTTCGCGGTCTCAAGCTAATCAAACTCTCAGAACACCAATATATAATATCTGGAACAGCCAAAGAATAATATAAAAAATTAGAGCACTCTAATAAGAAAGCCCTAAATTATCTAAGTAATTCAGTTCAGAAAATTAATATTATTAATTTACTAAAACAGACTAGCTCAGATAAGCTAAGCTAAATTAAAAAATACTCTATATATAAAATTAGCTAATTAGAAAGACAAATTTCAAGACGAAAATTTAAGAAAGAAAATCAGATATTTAAATTAATTTATTAGAACTTGATTTATATAATAAATAAAATTAATAAACAGAGATATATTAGTTATCTCTATTATTCTTATTTAAAATTTTATCTAGAGCAAGCTCTAACTTTTAAATCAAATATTTCAGAATTAATTATCAATATAATTTAATTAATTATCAATTAGTTTAAAATAATATTCAAGAGATTTTATTCTGATCAGAATCGGAATCTCAGTATCTTCCTAATCTGGGCTAGTACCAAAAATCTATTGATTAGTTATTTATCAGTTCATCAGCCAGAGTAAAATCCATATACAGAAAGATTTAAAGCCCTAATTATTTTTAAAATAAGAAATTTATTAATTAATTCAGGGCTTCTTATATTTTTATAATCTAAAATAATAGATTCGGCTATTTTTATTCTAAACAGAATACCAAACAAACAACTAAATTAGAAAATATTATATAAAACTGTCTAAAAAAGTCTTTCACAGTTATCTGGGAAACCAGATATTTCCTATTTAAGAAAGTATAAATTATATATCTATATTTAAATCAATAACTTGCCCAAAGAAGATAAACTAGAGCTTAGAGCTCTAATTAATTATCTGATTAGCTATTAGATAACTAATATTTAGCAGATCTAGATATCTATTCTTAAAAGAATAATTTCGACTTATAATATTATTTTTGATAAAAATTTTAATTATAAATAATATACTGAATTAGAAAATCTATTAATAAAGCAAGAAATAACTAAATTAGTTAATTCTATTTAATTAGAATAATCAGATATCTTTATTTCTAAAGAATCTGAAGAATCTGATATAGATAAGAATCTTTCTAATTCAGAAATATTAAAATAAATATCTAAATCTTTATCAGATAATTAACCAGAACAAGGCTAGTTAGCAATCTTAGATTAGTTAACTGTCAAATTAAGCCAGTTAGCAGCCTCAAGCGACTAGTTGAATATCTCACAAAAAAATAATATAATTATAGAAGATTTACTGTTTTTATTATCTGATTTATCTTCTTCACCGCCTCAGATTCTTATTAATAATTTAAATATTAATAAGCTGATTAATAAAACTAAGTTCTTAGATATTAAATCAATCAGAGATCTGAAACAGACCTGCTCAGAATTATCTAATTCTAATTCTAAAAAGACTAGGCTCACTCTTTAAGTCATTCAAACAATAATTAATTATATTAATAAGAATAAAATTCTCTATATTAATTTCTTATCACTTCCACCTCTGCCTATCAACTGGCGAGAAATAAGAAATCACATGTTTTCAAGCTAATTTACTCAGGCTGCCAAAACTGAAATCAATTAATTAAAAGCCCTAAATACTTGAAACATATATTCAATTCATAAAACTAATGGAGCTGAAGTATTATTATTAAAATAAGTATTTTTATACAAATTTAATAAAACTGATTATCTAACTAATTTTAAAGCCTGAATTTGTGTTAGAAGCGATTTGCAGACACCTGATTAATTAGAAACACGCACTAGTATTCTTGCGGCCAGATCTATACAGATTCTTTTGACTCTAATTACTATGTTTGATCTAGAAACCAACCAACTAAATACAATCACCGTCTTTCTTAATAGTCTTATTAAAAAGAAAATCTATATAGGTCCAATTTCTAAATTAGAAAATAAATAAACAGTTTTCCTATTACAGAAAGCTCTATATAGATTAAGATATTTACTATTTCTTTGGCAAAATACCCTAAAACAGAGGCTAATAGCCCTAGGGCTTAAGCCTATTCAGAAAGATCAATACATCTTTATCAATAAATTCATAATTTTAATAATTTTTGTGGATAATATGATTTGTGTGTTTCACAAATCAAATTATCAAAAATTTAATAAATTCAAGCAAGAATTAATAACATTATTCAAATTCAAAGACCTTGAAGAGGTCAATTTATTTCTTAATATTCAAATCTCACATAATCACCCAAATAAGAAGTTGTGGATTCAACAATCAAACTATATTAATAAGATTATCAATAAATTTAATTTAGAGCAAAGAAAAAGCCCTAAATCCCCACTTCCAAGCAAGAAATTAGTAAAGAATCCACTTCACCAGGCCATCACCAATCAAATTTATAAATTTCAGCAGAAAGTAGGGTCAGCCCTATATCCTGCAGTTTGGACTAGGCCTGATATTGCCAAATCATATCAGTTAATTTTAGAATATCTAACCAATCCAAGCCCTAAACATCTCAGGACTGTGGATTATTTGATCTCCTATTTAGAAGAAACAAAGAACTTGACTATTAAATTTAGCCCTAGCCCTATTTCATTTCACATAGCCAGTGATGCTAGTTTTGCTGATAATCAAGATCATGCTAGCTTAATGGGGTATATTATTTATTTATTCAATGGCCCTATTGATTGGCTAAGCAAGAAACAGCGTTATATGACTTTTTCAACTACTAAAGCTGAATTGTTAGCCCTAACTACTGCAGCCAAGCAACTTCTTTGATGAAGAAGATTTTTTAAACAAATAAGATTTAACCCTAATCAACACTTCTCCATATCATCTAACAACCATCAAACAGTCAAAATTCTTACTGATAAGAATTTCCCATTTTGGACTAGTCTGAAACATATTAATATTGCTAATCATTGGCTAAGGCAAGAAGCCCTGAATAAAACAATTAATATTCAATAAATACCTACCAATAAAATACAAGCAGATGACCTGACTAAGCAGTTTCTTGATCAGAAACATGCTCAATTTATCAAACAGTTGAATATAATGATTCATTGAATTCTATTATTATTTCCTATTTTTAGCAATTTGTTTACTCCAGTTTTTTCTGATATTTTATCTCATCAAAACTGCGGGGGTGTGTCAACAATATGGGCAGACTGGCCAGTTCGCTGCCTAAGACCCGCCAGTTGGCTGCCTAAGACTCGCCAGTTCGCTGCCTAAGGCCCGCCAGTTGGCTGCCTAAGGCTCGCCAGTTCGCTGCCTAAGGCCCGCCAGTTGGCTGCCTAAGACTCGCCAGTTCGCTGCCTAAGGCTCACCAGTTTGCAGCCTCAGGCCAGTTGGCTGCCTTAGGCCACCAGTTGGCAGACTAATAATTCCGAGTTCCGCCTACCCCGCAGCGGAGCAAGAGACCTTACTTTTATTGATTATTCTAGCCCCTATTCAACCACTGGTTCTATTGTTCTCGGCCCTGTTCTATTCATATGATTTTTATATAATTTTTATATAATTTCATATATTTTCATGTGCTTTTGATAGCCAATTGGCTATAAATACAAACAAAAAAGATCCCTCAGTTTTTAATCAGTTTTTCAACAAGTTTCAATCAAGTTGAATCAGCTTTTAGTCTCTTTCTTATTTATCTAATCTTTGATTCTTCTTATTACTTCTTTTATCTTTCTCTTATCTTTCTTTTATCTTCACCTCACTTTCACCTCACTTTCGTACCCAATTTATATAAGAAAGTGAGAGTTCAGTGAAGTCTTTCTAAGAGATCAGAGAAAAGTTCTTACTTAATTATCTGATCTTTGATTTTTTCTTATTTTTTACTTCTCTTATCTTTCTCTCACTTTCACCTCACTTTTGCACCCAATTTGTATGAGAAAGTGAAAGTTCAATAAAGTCTTCTTAAGAAAAGTTCTTACTTCTTAAGAAAAGTTCTTATATAAATATAATAATTTTTTAGTAAGATATAGAGATCAGGATAGAAAATTAACTATGTTAAAAAAATATAATAAATCTTAATAAATTTAATATACTTAATAATAAATTTCTAACAGAATATTAATAATAAAATCACAAAGATCTTATTTTTTAATTATAATAAGAATTTATATACTTGACAGTCTTGATACTCTTTAATAAGAATTTATAAATATAGATATTCTTTATATTATTAAATATTTTTATAAGAATATAGATCTCTTCGCGGATAGTCTGCTTAATATTACTATTTTAATATTCTTTCTTCAGAATTAGAGTAGTCTATTTAATAATCTTTATAAGATTATAAATATTTTCTAGCAGATCAGTTGCAGGCTTGAGAGATATTAGTAAATTATATATATATAATACAGAGTATATAAAATCTACAGAATTATAAGTCTTCTTTCCCGCGGAATAGAAATAACACAGAACAGATATCTTTATATTTAATAGATAATTAATATTATATAAAGCGCTCTTCTTAGAATCAAAATTATTATTTATATATCTCAGACAGTGTATATAGAAATTATAGTAGATTTTAATAAAAATATTCTATTTAAAACACACTGTTCTTTTTATTATCGCGAAGTAATCAAGAACAAGACTAATATTTAATAAAGAAGAGAATAACAGTAATATAATATAGATAAAAATAATAAAGATTATATAAAATAATAAAGAAATATAAAGAGAATAATTATAAATTACTAAAGAAATAATAATTATAAAGTAGAAGAGAAGAAGAAAGAGAAATAATATAAAAGATTTTTTTATTTATACTTCTTCGCAGAGGATTTATTTATATAAATATAATATAAGAGATTCTTTTATTTATACTTCTTCGCAGAAGATCTATTTATATAAATATAACTAAATATTTATAAAGCTATATAAAAACAGTATATAACTTTGTTTATACTATATATCTTATAAGTTTCTTATTTTTTGCTATTAGATTCTCATTATTTCAAATCAAGAATATATAAGACTATTTCTAATATCTGAGCCAGATAATTTATTTTAATAAAAAAAAGCACTATTTATAATAAAATAACCCAGCTATCAGAATAAAGATTATTAAGATAATATATTATAATAATTATAAAAGTTATAAGATTATTAATAATAGTTCTATATCTCTTTGATATTTATAAGATATTAATCTCTTTATAAGAAGCTACTGATCCTTCAAGAATCAGTCTATCTTATGAATATAGATTATCTTTATTATTATCAAACAAATACACAGTGTTTTATAGTTGATTCCTTATCTAGTTGACAGGCTTTCTACCCTGACAAGTAGATCCTATCACATGAAATCAATCAATTGGAAGCCCTAAATACTTGGAACGCATGTTCAATTCATGAAACTAATGGAGCTGAAGTATTACTATTAAAATGGGTGTTTTTATACAAATTTGATGAAACTGATCACCTGACTGGTTTCAAAGCCCGAATTTGTGTTAGGGGCGATTTGCAGACACCTGATTGATTGGAAACACGCGCTAGCACCCTTGCGGCCAGATCCATGCGGATTCTTTTGGCCCTAATTGCTGTGTTTGACCTGGAAACCAATCAACTGGATGCAATCACCGCCTTCCTTAATAGTCTTATTAAGGAGAAAATCTATGTGGGTCCAATTCCTGGATTAGGAAATAAACAAACAGTTTTCCTATTACAGAAAGCCCTATATGAATTAAGACATTCACTATTTCTTTGGCAAAATACCCTGAAACAGAGACTAATAGCCCTAGGGCTTAAGCCTATTCAGAAAGATCAATGCATCTTCATCAATGAATTCATGATTTTGATGATTTTTGTGGATGATATGATTTGTGCGTTTCACAAATCAAATTATCAAAAATTCAATGAATTCAAGCAAAAATTAATAATATCATTCAAATTCAAAGACCTTGAAGAGATCAATTTATTTCTCAATATTCAAATCTTATGTGATCGCCCAAATAGGAAGTTGTGGATTTAATAATCAAACTATATTGATAAGATTGTTAATAAGTTTAATTTAGGGCAAAGAAAAAGCCCTAAATCCCTACTTTCAAGCGAGAAATTAGTGAAGGATCCACTCCACCAGGCCACCGCCAATTAAATTCATGAATTTCAGCAGAAAGTAGGGTCAGTTTTATATCCTGCAGTTTGGACTAGGCCTGATATTGCCAAATCATGCCAGTTGTGTGATAGAATAACCCAGCTATCGGGATAAAGATCATCGGGATGATATATTATAGTGGTTGTGAGAGTTGTAAGATTATTAATAGTGGTTCTACATCTTTCTGATATTTATAAGATACTAATCTCTTTGTAAGAAGCTACTGATTCTTTAAGAATCAGTCTATCTTATAAATATAGACTATTTTTATTATTATTAAATAAATATATAGTATTTTATAATTAATTTCTTATCTAATTAACAGGCTTTTTATTCTAATAAGTAGATTTTATTATATTCTGATTCTTCTCTTTTTAACTATCTAAGAAAGATATTATCTATTAAAGATAATAAAGAAATAAAAGTACTTAGTAATTAAATTAATCCAAAATTTTTGCTAAATACTATTTTTATTATTAAAGAGATTTAACAGCTAGAAGATTATATTTATTAATTAAAATAAATTATTAACTTATAGCGAAGAATAGCTTATTTCTAAAAAAATAGCTTTTTAAATAAAATTTTCTTAAGATATTATCAATTCTTCTCTGAATTAAAAAAGAATAAAAGAAAGATTAAATTTAAAAATATCTCTTACTTTGCTCTGAACTTTAATCTTCAAAAATATTAAGAATAAATTATTAATTTAAAATATATATTTAAAGATATACTTAAGAAATATTTATCAGAGAAATATAAGATTCTTACTACTATCAGCTATATAGACTTAGTATATAAATAAAGATAATATTATTTTATAAATAATAAGAGTCCAAAAGAGAAATAATTTCTTAAGAAATTATAGTCTTAATTTAAAGATTAAATTCTTATACTAATTCAGAATACTACTATTTTTTAATTAGATATTATAGCTTAATTTAAACAGGCTTATTAATAATATAGTCAGAATCCGCGAGAGTTCTATATTTATCTTAATATCTTAGAGTAATACTTTTCTTACTAAGTAGAAAAGAAAAGAATCTTATTCTATTTTACTAAACTACTATTAGATCTAAATTATTATATTTAAGAATATATTTTCTATCTATCAGAGAAGCAGGATAAAATAATAATTATTATTACTTATTATTATAAACTATAAGAAAATAGAGGAAAATATAAGTAAAATAATAATTAATTTAGTAATTATAAATCATACAAGCGCTTTTAAGAAATTACTAGTAAAATTATTAAAAAAGATATCTTAAATCACAGGGAAAATCTTATTAGAAAGAATAATAATTAATTATAATATTTTATATATAAAAGTATTCAATATCTTGCGAATTAATACTTTATTAAAAATAAAAGAATTTAATCTGCTAGAATCTATTAATTTTTATTAGATTTAAAAAGAAAAATAAAGAAATTAAAATAGATTTTATAATTTTAACTTCTTTATTTATAGTAGAAACTATATATTGTTTTTATATTTCTATCTATATTTAAAATAGTCTTAAAATCTTTGCAGATCTGAATAGCTGCGCCGAAGTAGATATTATTAATTATTAATTTATTAAAATCTATAATCTCTAATATATTCTAATTACTGCGCCAAAGATTAAAGCTATTAATTAAATTATTATTTTTATTTATAATATATAGAAAGTCTCTATTATTGCTATTAATTCGCGAGAAGATATCTATATTTTTAAATAATATTATATAGAGATTAATTAGAATCCCTAATTAAAAGACAGTCCTGTACTATTTTTAATAATTATACTTTATAATTTATATATTATCTTATTAGTATAGAACTGTTAGTAATAATTTAGTATATTATTTATTTTACTGCTTTTTATTACTTAATTTACTAAAGCAACTTAAAACTCAGTAAGAATATATATTATTATTAAGCTTTCTGAAGATATCTGGCTATCAGAAAAAGAATCTTATGATTTATTATTAAATTTTAAGATAATTTTTATTAAACTTAAGCAGTTTTAAGATATATTCTCTATAGATTTTTTTTAATAGCTATCTTTTTATAGCCCTGCAAATTATATTATTAATATTAAATCTAATAAAATATTCTCTTATAATCTAATATATCTCTTATCTAAAGCCGAACTTAAGATTCTATAAGAATATATTAAAAAAAAATCTAAAATTAGACTAAATTTAATCTTTAAAAAGCCCTGCTGAAGTCTCTATTCTTTTTATATTTAAAAAAAATAATAACTTATATCTTTATATAGACTACAAAGATCTTAATAAGATTTTTATTAAAAATTATTATTTTTTATCTTTTATTTTAAAGATTCTTGACAGAATTTCAGAAAGTATCTATTTTTTAAAGATTAATATTAAGAATATATACTATCAAATCTATATTAAGAAAAATAATAAATAGAAGATAGTATTTTATATTTAATACAGCTATTTTAAATATATAATTATATTATTTAAATTAACTAATACTCCAGCAACTTTCTAAAATTATATATATATTATACTTCAAGAATTTCTTAATAATTTTTATATAGTATATCTAAATAATATTCTTATCTTTTTATTAAATAAGAAATCTTATATAAAATATATTTATTAAGTTTTAGAAAGACTTCGAGAAGCTCAGCTCTATATAAAACTATTAAAATATTTATTTTATTAATCTCAAGTTAAATTTCTGAGATATATTATCAACTCTGATAAAGTATTTATAGATTTTTAATAAATAAATAATATTATTTTATAACCGACTTCTAAAAATTATTATAATATCCAGATCTTTCTTAGATTCTATAATTTTTATTAATAATTTATTTAAGACTATTCTTATATTATCTTATCTTTTACTTCTTTACTTTATAAAATAATTAACAGACAGAAGCCAGAGAAAATTTATCTAATCTTAATTAAATAAATTGCTTTTCACTATCTTATTACTATCTTTTAATAAATATCTTTATTAATATATTTTAATTCTATAAAATCCCGGCATTTAGAAACTAATATATTAAAAAAAGAGATAAGTAATATTTTATTTTAATCTAATATTAAAAGTATATTTTATTCAGTTATATTCTGATTTTATAAGTTTTTTAATATTAAGCTAAATTATAATACTTCAGATCAAGAGCTATTTATTATTATTTACTCTTTTAAATAATAGTAATAATATTTAGAAGATACTTTTTAAATAATCAAGATTCTATCAGACTATTTGAACTTGTAATTTTTTATATATTAAATCTAGATTAATAGAAGACAAGCTTAATAATTTATAAATCTAATTTTTTATAATTTTATTATTAAATATAAAACAGGAAAATTAAATTCAGTAAATAGATTTTTTAGAATATTTTCTAAATCTTAAGTAAAATCTGCTTCTTAAAAGAAACTGTTAATCTTAATTTAAATATAATTTATAAATATATTATTTCTGATAATAAGAGATCTTATTAAAGAAAAAATCCAGTTTAAATCTTAAAATATATAGAATTATTCTAAATTTAATATCTGTATTATATTAAGCTTAAAGAATTTTAATAATTAAGTTAATATAGAGACAGCTGACTGGACTGCTTGAAAGAACTTATTTTAAAAAAGATTTATTTTTTAATCTATAATATTATAAGTATATACCGCAGAAGTTTTATACTTAAATATATATAATTTTAAACTTTAAAAGATAATCTTATATTTGTAGAATAATAATCCAGAGATATAATAATAAAAGACTATTATTTAATAAAAATAATCAGATTAAAAGTATTAGATTATTAAAATAACTGATTATATTTATTTTAAAAATTAATATTATATTCTCTCTTCTGAGATATTATATCAGACACTTATTAAACTATATTATAATAATCTGTTAGTAAAATACTTCAGAAAAACTTAAATAGAAGTACTACTATATAAAAAGTTTTACTGAAATAAATTATAGTATAATATAGCTAAATATATCTAAATTTATCTAATATATTAAGAAATTACTACTTCAAAATATTGATTATATAGTAGTCTTAAATTATTATTAATTTTATTATATTTTTTTATTAAATTAATAATAGATTTTATTACAGGGCTGCTCTCTATTATTTAATATAAAAAAACTATTAATACTATTCTAGTTATTATTAATTAATTCTTAAAATACTATCTTTTTTTTACTATTTTATTTATAATAACTATTCCAGATCTTGCTAAACTGTTTTATAAATAGATTAAATTAATTTTCAGATTCTTAAATAAGATTATATCTAATTAAGAATTAATCTTTATTAGTAAATTCTGATTAAATTTAGTCTATAATAGCTATATAATCTTAAAGCTTTTAACTATATTTTATTCTTAAATTAATAGTCAAATAGAATAAATAAATTAAATACTTAAATACTATCTCTAATATTACTTCAGTCAGTATAATATTAACTAGTTATTAATTTTTTTAAATACTTAATTTATCTGTAATAACACAGATAATATAATTATAGATTAATTATTTTATAATATTTTTTATAACTTTTTATTAAATTTTTATATTAGAATTAAGACTAATTCTTAGTAGTAAAAAGTCCCAGCAGTACAGAATAAAATCAAGAAATTTAGAGAAATAAGAAAATAGCTATAAAAGATATAATAAATAGCTATAGAAAAATAAAAGAAATATTATAATAAATATAGAAAGCTATTCTATTTTAAAAAAAAAGATCTAGTTAAGCTATCAACTTAGAACTTATAACTTAAAAAATTAAGAAAGCTGGCTTTAAAATTTATAGAATTCTTTTAAATTTTTAAATATATTAAATCTTAGATATATTAATTATATTTATCTAAAAAATATAGATAAATCTATAATATATTCTATATTTTCTTGTTAGAACTATAGAATATTAAAAAAGATTATAAAGAATTATTTCTGATATCTGAGCTAGATAATAAAAATAAATAAGAAGTTAAAAAAATCAAAGATTATTAATATTATAATAATCAGGATTATTATTTAATTAAGTAAAAAGAATAACCGAGCAAGTATAATTAATAAATTTTTAATAAAAATATAAAGAATACACCCAAAGCTATAAAATAATACTAAAAATATTATAAAAAGTATTATATATTAAAAAGACAGAAGATAATTATTAGTAAATTATTTTATATTTTTAAGAAATAAGCTACAGAAATATTAATTTCTTAATATTTCTTATTAATTATATTATTGCGGATTAAATATATTAATAGATATAAAATTATTCTGCTATAAGATAATAGAAGATATCTAAATATATTTAGTTATATTTATTATTTATTTATAAAATAAATAATAATAATAATCAGGCCCTCTTATTATAATTTAGAAATATTTATAAAAAAAATAGACTTCAGGAGAAGAATATAAGAATCTGTGATTAATTTAATAATATTATTTTTATTATTTAAAGTTGATTTATTATTATTAATATCCGGGTATTAAATATATATTATAGCTTTTATTAAATTAAGAAAATTTTGCAGAGCAGAAATCCAGTCTATATATCTTAGATTATTGAATAGTAAATATAATAATATTTCTGTTTTATAAATATAATAATTTTTCAGCAAGACGCGAAGGCTAGAATAAGAAATTAATTATATTAAAAAAATATAACAAATCTTAATAAACTTAATATACTTAATAATAAATTTCTAACAGAATATTAATAATAGAATTATAAAAATCTTATTTTTTAATTATAATAAAAACTTATATACTTAGCAGTCTTGATATTTTTTAATAAGAATTTATAAATATAAATATTTTTTATACTATTAAATATTTTTATAAGAATATAGATCTCTTCGCGGACAGTCTATTTAATATTATTATTTTAATATTTTTTCTTTAGAATCAGAGTAGCTTATTTAATAATCTTTAAAAGATTATAAGTATTTTTTAGCAGATCAGTTATAGACTTAAGAGATATTAGTAAATTATATATATATAATATAAAGTATACAAAATCTATAGGATTACAAGTCTTTTTTTTTATAAAATAGAAATAATATAGAACAGATATCTTTATATTTAATAGATAACTAATATTATATAGAGTGTTCTTTTTAGAATTAAAATTATTATTTATATATCTTAGATAGTATATATAGAAGTTATAGCAGGCTTTAATAAGAATATTCTACTTAAGATATACTGTTCTCTTTATTATTGCAAAGTAATTAAAAATAAGATTAATATTTAATAAAAAAGAGAATAATAGTAATACAGTATAGATAAAAATAATAAAAATTATATAAAATAATAAAAAAATATAAAGAGAATAATTATAAATTACTAAAGAAATAATAATCATAAAGTAGAAGAGAAGAAAAAAGAGAAATAATATAAAAAATTCTTTTATTTATATTTCTTCGCAGGGGATTTATCTATATAAATATAATATAAAAGATTCTTTTGTTTACACTTCTTCGCAGGGGATCTATTTATATAAATATAACTAAATATTTATAAAGCTATATAAAAATAATATATAATTCTATTTATACTATATATTCTGTAAGTTTTCTATTTTTTATTATCAAATCCCTACTGTTCTGAATTAAAAATATATAAGACTATTCCTAATATTCAAGCCAGGTGGCTTATCCCAGCAAAGAAAAGTATTATTTATAATAGAATAATTCAGCTATCGGGATAAAGATTATTGAAATAATATATTATAATAATTATAAGAGTTATAAGATTATTAATAATAGTTCTATATCTCTCTAATATCTATAAGATACTGATTTCTTTATAAGAAGCTACTGATCCTTCAAGGATCAGTCTATCTTGTGAATATAGACTATCTTTGTTATTATCAAATGAATACACAGTGTTTCATGATTGATTCCTTACCTAGTCGACAGGCTTTCTACCCTGACAAGTAGATCCTATCACAAGTTGATTTCAGAACACCTGATCAATCCAAGCCCTAAACATCTCAGGGCTGTGGATCATTTAATCTTTTATTTAGGAGGAACAAAGGACTTGGCTATTGAATTTAGCCCTAGCCCTATTTTATTTTATATGGCCAGTGATGCTAGTTTTGCTGATAATCAAGATCGCGCTAGCTTAATAGGGTATATTATTTATTTATTCAATAGCCCTATTGATTGGCTAAGCAAGAAACAGTGTTATGTGATTCTTTTAACTACTGAAGCTGAATTATTAGCCCTAACTACTGCAGTCAAGTAACTTCTTTAATAAAGAAGATTTTTTAAACAAATAGAGTTTAGCTCTAATCAACACTTCTCTATATTATATAACAACCATCAAACAGTCAAAATTCTTACTGATAAGAATTTCCTCTTTTGGACTAGTCTGAAATATATTAATATTATTAATTATTAGCTAAGGCAAGAAGCCCTGAATAAAATAATTGATATTTAATAGATATCTACTAATAAAATACAAGCAGATGGCCTGACTAAGCAGTTTCTTGGTCAGAAATATACTCAATTTATCAAATAGTTGAATATGGTGATTTATTAAATTCTATTATTATTATTTTCTATTTTAGTAATTTATTTACTCCAGTTTTTTCTAATATTTTATCTTATCAAAACTGCGGGGGTGTATTAATAATATAGGCAGACTGGCCAGTTCGCTGTCTAAGACTCGCCAGTTCGCTGCCTAAGACTTATTAGTTTGCAGTCTCAGACCAGTTGACTGCCTTAGATTATTAGTTGGCAGACTGATAATTCTGAGTTCCGCCTACCCCGCAGCGGAGCAAGAGATCTTACTTTTATTAATTATTCTAGTCTCTATTCAACCACTGGTTCTATTATTCTCGGCCCTATTCTAATTATATAATTTTTATATAATTTTTATATAATTTTATATGTTTTCATGTGCTTTTGATAGCCAATTGGCTATAAATATAAATAAAAAGATCTCTCAGTTTTTAATTAGTTTTTTAATAAGTTTTAATCAAGTTGAATCAGCTTTTAGTCTCTTTCTAATCTTTGATTCTTTTTATTACTTCTTTTATCTTTCTCTTATCTTTCTTTTATCTTCATCTCACTTTCATCTTACTTTTATATCTAATTTATATAAGAAAGTAAGAGTTCAGTGAAGTTTTTCTGAGAGATCAGAGAAAAGTTCTTACTTAGTTATCTGATCTCTAATTCTTCTTATTTTTTTACTTCTCTTATCTTTCTCTCACTTTCACCTCACTTTTGCACCCAATTTGTATGAGAAAGTGAAAGTTCAATAAAGTCTTCTAAAGAAAAGTTCTTACTACTTATTTGATCTGTTTAATCTGTTTGATCTATTTAATCTGTTTGACCTGCTTTATTCTAATAACCTGACTATCCGCAATCTTCTTAACTGCCTGTCAGTTTCTGATTCTATTGATAGCTCTTTGAGCTATATCTTATTTATAAATCTAAAAATAGTCTAATCCAGAAGAAATAGTAGAATAGAAGTAGTATATTTATTCTTAGTATTCTAATTAGTAATTAATATATAGTTTTTCTAGTATTTTATAATATAATTAAGATATACAGCTAAAATAGAGCGGTAATTATATATCTTTGTATATATTTCTTATTATAAGAATAATAATTTTATAAAAAGCTGAATTTTATTAATATAACTAGAATTTTCTTATTATTTCTGATAAATAATAATAAAAAAGATACTAATTTCTTTCTTAGTTATATTTTTTTAATCTAAAAAGCTTCTTTTTATATACTTTTAGGCGATGATGAAGATGATCAGATTAATAATTATTTAATCTGGATATATCTTAATTATGCTAGAGCTTAAAAAAATATAGCGGGTAGATCTTAATATCAAGAACAGTTAAAATAATTAACCGCCCGGTTTTTAGCTATACCGCGGTTAGATATAAAAATTTCCTTAACCTGATCATAACCTGGCGATTAGATATAAAAATTCCAATTAACCTGACCTGACCTGGCCGTTAGCCACTCTAAGCAAAGCTAAAGTGCAGAGTAGATATATTGAAATTTCTACCAACGAGCGTTGTTATTACAGACACATATAGATAGGTCAGTGCTGGGATGATTTATGCAAACTAAAGATCCTCGAAAACCATTTTCCATAGCCTACATCTGTATCTCACCCCATGCAGGCAAATACGAAGCAAATCCGAAATACTGTGATGCCGCCCCACTTCAGCAGTGAAGCAATACCTGTCATAATCAGGATCTAGACGGCCCCTCATCGGTAGATCCAGCGTCCTCCGGATGGACTATCTTGTGGATGGCTCGCAGCAATCAAAACTGTGGTCTGGACCCGGTGTTTCGATCGAATCAGGCACCGGATGAAGTACAAAGTAGGTAGTACAACCCCTGTTGCAAGATGACAGATGACGTAAGATTAAGCTCTGCAGTTCCCCAGTAAAATGTTTACAATAAGTGTATCAACCCACACTATGACATGGGACTTCCTGTTAAACTGACGAATCGGCACCTGTTTCTCAGGCATAAGCATCGTAAAATCCTAGCTCTGTAGCGGAGCTAGCGGTTTAGGGACAAAAAGACGTCGAGGGGGAGAGGGGAGAAAGAAAAACCGACCCCAAGCTAGCAGACTGACAGCCCCGATCTTACAGTAGTAGCAGTTTCAGGTGAGCGCGCGCTTCTCCCCCCTCCTTCCATCAATCTATCTTTGGAATTGATACCTTTTGTCTCCATCGCCTGTCTTTACTGATTCTCCATCATTTGACTTCGAATGCCCAGGTTCCCCGCATATGATCCTCCTATGCGTGCACTGCTTCTAAAATAGCAACGGTCCTGCTGCTCAGCCCTGCTTAGTGCTTAGTCATATCCCCTCGACCTAAAACGGCGCGGGCGGAAGAATCCCTTAAAACCCATCGGCGAGGGGACTGTTTAGGGGATTTGCATGGTGACAAGCTTTCTTTTTTTCTTCCTGAAGCTGGAGCTGGACTCCTCATGCATCCTGGAACCTGACGATGAGTTCGTTCCACCAGTTTATGCTACAGGCAAAGAAGGCGCGCGATGCTATCAATAACAGAGCAAGGAAATCAGATGCCAAGAAGAATAATTCGTCCAAACACACTGCAGGTCCATCTTCGGTATCGTCATCAGTGTACGTTGATTAAGCCCCCAGTTGATCACCAGACGCATGCAGTCAGGTTTTGTGACGCGCTCATCGCTAACGTACCATGTGATGTTGATAGAGTCAACCTAGTTTCTACATCGGCCCCCCCCTGGGATCTTCTCCCCGTCGAGATTCAGATCACGATTTTCGCGCACTGCGGCGTCACGGATCTCCTGCCGTTGAAACTCGTCTGCAAGTCCTTTCATAACCTTCTCACCTCCCAAGAACAATCGATTACCCGGCAGTACCTCCGTCAGCGCCGCCATGGAACACTTCCGTCTCCGATAGACGGAGAGAAGACATATACCCGAAGTCCCGAAGATGATGTGGTGCTGCTGTCGGATCTATTTCCACCAGCAAAGAGCGCTAAGGGGGGGCATATATACACATTCAAATACATATCTGGACTGCGTCGCCGGCAGAAGCTTTGTTCCCGGCTCTGTTGCTACCTTGCGGACCGTGTCATGGATCGATTCGTGCACAGTGAGCCGGCATTCATGAAGTCAATGTTCTCCTCGAAGTCTGAGCGGTATGCATTTGTGCAACGAACAACTGCACAATTATGGTCTTACCTCACGCCACTGATGTAAGTGACAATCCCAACCCTACTCCGATTTGCTCCTGACACGATCCCTCTTGTAGGTATTATACGCTACACTTCCTTGAGGCCTACGCTCTTGCCAGACGAGAGCAGACCAATGCCCTTCTACGTGACTGGGAAGCAGGACGTCTGCCAGTTCCGGTCCCCCCTCACATCCGTAAAATCATGTACCGGGAATTGCAAGTAAAGATAATCAGATCACCTCCTTTTACCGACACCCCTACCCTTATCGCCACACACCACTGCATGGAGCTTCTTGTCACATACCTGCGGTACACCGTACCACCAGATGAGCCTACGGTGTCAGACGATAGCTGGATTGGGTCACTGCTTACAGTGTCGCCATTCCTTCGAATAGTGGAGTACTTCTCCGCTGAGATCGGCGATGGGGGTAATCAGCGAATGCAACGGAAGGATTTCATGCACAATTTCCACAATGACATCACGTCTAATGCAAAAGACGACATCAACTCGTTGGTTTTCCAAAATGCGCCAAATGTGCATCTTCATGGCTCTCTGAAGGATGTCTGGTTCGATGTCGTGAAAGAGGAACTGGTTTCGAGAATGGCAGCACCTCATAATGCAGAACGCATCATGGCCTGGAATGGATTACCGATACTCTTCTGCTGCCAAGATTGCTGTATATCGGATGGATGGCGGGCATGAAACATTTGGTTATTTGATTAGCAAGCATTGCATTATTTCGCATTCTTAAGGCGAGGCGTTTCAGCGGGGTTTGGGTACACTCCATGGTGGAGAAAATATCCATGTTGAGTTATGAGCCATTTGCGACTTTGTGTTACTCTTGCAGCATAACATTTTTGAGCAGCGGATTTTACAAAGAATAGAAATATTGTTTTCGTCTTTAAGTGGTTCAACCCGTAAAATATAAACATCAGTCTATGTATTTAGAGACATAGCCCGACATCCTAGCACATGCTAGTACTACTAAGCTTTGTTTGCCATGTTTGCGGGATACGGCGCGTCGGCGGAGATAGCTGTAGTCCTGAGACGCGGAAGCCCCAGTAAGCATCATTCTTCCTCCCCCTCACTCCCGAGCCCCGAGGCCGATATATTTTGTTATTTTAAGTTGACTTCCTCAATGATGTGATCTACAAAGGCTCGTTCGTCTGCCAATTAACCTATATTCAATCAGCCCAAGGATACCATAATGACACAAGCAACTCTACTAAACACCTCATGGACGCTACATCGTCTTTCACCCCTCCACCATGGCAAAGAATTCGACTCACTACTAAACAATCCTCTGGCTCTAAAAGCTTACGCGACTAGGCTGCGCGATCAGTTATCCGGCACCGCCTTGTCCGGCGGCGTCCAATTCGGCGGCGCACTGCCTACAACAGAAGATGACGGGCTCTCCAGAACCGGCGCGCTGAAATCCTGCACTTGGGAAACCGTCCCAAACATATCTTTCTCAGAAATCGAACATGAATCCCTTGAATCTGACGATGCGTCCGACCCCTTAAATGCGCCTCGATCTCGAACCCGGCCCCGTCGCCCACCACACTCGCCCTCACCATCTCACCAAGGAGGGGGGATCTGCGTGAAACTTGAATACGAAAACATAACCTACAAGGCCGCCCTCCTCACATCTTCATCTTTACCTGCGTCTCAGTCGAATCCTACCACCAAACCGCGAACTCGAACGCGATCCCAGACCCAAACACACTCCACACGCCTCCCTCTTCTCCTAACCCGCTTCCCCGCGCCTCTCCGACAAACTTTCATTTCCTTCCTCTCCTCGACGTTCGACGCCTACTGTTCTCCCCTGCATCTACCCCCCCAGTTCCTTGGCACAGCACTGGGAACCTACATACGTGCCCTTGCATCAGAAGGACTCGGGACCGCAAATCCCGTAAACATCCTGAAAGAGCTTCATCTTACACTCTCGTTTTCGGCCTCTGTCGCGCCGGAGCTACGCGCTCTCAACATAAGTATACCGCGGGAGTCACTGGGTGGATTTCTTTATGCCGGAGACAGTGGAATGGGAAGTGAGTCGGACGTTCTGTCCCGTCTCAGTGCCTACCTGGATGGGCATTTGGCAATGAAGCTGGATTTGACCGGTAATGCTACTGGTCCCGGTCCAAAGGGGCAGCAACACGTGCGCCTGTCGAGAATCACCTGCGGGGGATTTAGTCTTGGTGGTGACGGCAAGATGAAGTTGGTTGCGTCGCCATCTACTGCTGGTGGTGATGGTGAAGAGTCGTCGAATGGCGCTTCTAGCCAGACAAATCGTCTAGCATTGCGAGCTTGTGAGGTGCTGCTTCTGGATGTTGTTCGCAGGGCGGCTGTGGATGAGGATGAAACCTGAGCAAGTGGGATTGCGATCTACGAGTGCACGTATATATGGGTCCCCATCCAAAAGAGAAGAGCAGTTCGTGACGATATTCATGATTGCTATAAACAATATATCCAACAGATGCCGAGACTATGCATTGTAGATGTCAGTCGCTGGAAATTGCGCGGTGCCGTCAATCGTCTACAAGTCCAGGCCATGACAAGCTATGCAAATTTACAATAGGTCCCCCCAACTCGCTTCAGAGGGAACTAGAGAACTTCAGTTCACTGTGGGCCACCCTTTGGTTCAGCGAACCCAAGGGCCTTGTCGACGCTGGCGACGAAATGAGGCATGCTATCGCATCCCTCAAATGCCACTTCTTCCAAGCCCGCAGAACAAATCGCAATTAGGAATACCGCAGATGAAACCCTTACTTCAGGACAATTATAATCGTTTATAATCTCGCAGAGGGCCTAGGTCCCGGAGCCACCAATACTTGTGATATCATGGTGTTTAATACAATAATCATGTTATGCTCTGGGAATTTCAATCGCGTCGTGAGCGGAGCCGTAAGATAAAGAAGGCAGGACGGCACCAAAGAAGGCCCTAGAACCTGTCTGCTACACAGGATGGCCAAGCATGCTGCAAGGAACCTCAACGAAATTGGAGTCTTTTGACAGAGGTAATACGTCCATGGAGCTGGATATTATGATATGAAAGAAGCAACTTAGGCCCAGAATACAGCACTGCCGGAAGAGGCAGTGATTCTTACATGTGATTACTTTATATCAAAGGAGCATCTGTTGTTTTTCCTGCTTTCCGATGCACATTTGCGGGGTTGGCTCAGATCTAGTATCTTCGTTCCCATTGGCCCACATCGTACAGATCGTCACCTCATGGCTCGTGCGAACTAGTCACAGTTCCACCTCATTTTACTACCCTACTAAGTAGTCCACATTCATGCTCTTTTAGCGAGATATCAGCCGTGGGATTGGCCTTGAACATCATTCTCATAAGTGTAAGAGTTCATCAAGAGCTCTGACATTTATCGAAGAATCAAACCAAATCCTACAAGGTACAACTGTGTATTTGTGAATCTCGAAGATCCCATTCTAGCACTCTGGATCGACTCGGGAATTTGCGATACCTTGTGATAATTGGGACAGAATGGCCAGTACTAACAAAGTGCAAGCAAAGCCAAGGTAACTGGTATAATCCGCGGGGTCGAGGCATGTTTCTTGCCATGGGTGAATAAAATTCTGTGTCATATTCCTTCCTGTTGGAGGACAAATTATAGCTCTTAAAACCAGCTTTCAATGTTAAAGCCCAGGTCACAACTTTTTATGAAGGCATAAAAACTAACAATTCCCGTTTTCATCTATCTGGCATATCATACGTATCGCCAGGCAAAGTACGGAGTACAGGAAGGACTTGATGATACTTATCAAATACCGGTATCGATTTCAGATAGGTTTTTGGTGAGTTGTTCCCGCCAAATTTTCTCACTTTGGTCTTACAAGTCTCTACAAGAGAAGGCCCATAACTATCTGGCGCACAGGCTCTGTGTTTTGTGGAGAGCATCGGTTTTAGACCCTATGATGCGACCACGACATCTTGCCATTATTTCCGTGAGTGATACTTGCCAACAAAGCTGGAAATGCCCCCGTCAGTAAGAGATCAATAAAGATATCTCAACACGCATGGGTTTGAATTTGAAGACATCTGCCAGGCCTGAGGCAATCGGCCATCTACTGCAACTTCCACAGCTGGTGGAGAATTCAGCGTGATCCCTTAATTAGAGCGATTTGTCGAGTCCGAGATCAGCTGTTCAAAAACCTCCTGACAGGCAAAGCCCATCTTGAATTGAACTAAACGAGACGTTAAGAGGATGTTTCGAACAATGTGCCCGTTCCAGTATCGGCGGCACCGCGGCGCAATCAGCGCTATCGTGTATTGCCGGGCGGTGTAACAACCCCCTGCACGTGATGACTCAACCGCGAGGCCCAAAGTGGGTTTTTTGAATTGTGCTTTGTGATCTCCAGAAGTTGCAATCCCCAGTCCAGGCTCCCGACCCCCTCATATCCTTTCGGACATTTTTACGGAGGTATTCTCTCGAGGCCATTTAGTCTCGGATACCCTATTACTTTTTAGCCCTATACCAGTGCCCGGACCGTTCAGAAGTTTGCCTGCAAGGCGCAACCCCGCCGAAAATGTCGTTGACAAATTGCCGTTTCTACGAGGAGAAGTACCCGGAGGTGGACAGCTATGTCATGGTCAATGTGAAGCAGGTATGCATCGCTGCAGGCCCATTCGCCAATCAAAGCCAAGGAAGTCATCTGATCGTTACTTTTAATCCTCCAGATTGCCGAGATGGGCGCATACGTTAAGCTCCTCGAATATGACAACATCGACGGCATGATCCTGCTCTCCGAACTGTCGCGCAGACGTATTCGTAGTATCCAGAAGCTCATCCGTATCGGTCGCAACGAGGTCGTCATCGTGCTCCGTGTGGATAAGGAGAAGGGTAAGCGACACCCCTCCGGATGACAACGTTCAGCAACTGACTCGTCTGCGCCTCTAGGTTATATCGATCTTTCTAAGCGTCGTGTTTCCCCCGAAGATGTGGTCAAGTGCGAGGAGAGATACAACAAGAGCAAGGCGGTGCACTCTATCATGCGTCACGTTGCCGAGGCCACCCAGACCCCTCTCGAAACCCTATACCAGCAGATCGCGTGGCCCCTGAACCGGAAATACGGCCACTCTCACGATGCGTTCAAGATCTCCATCACGTAAGGACACAAGTGTATTTGAAGGTGCCACGGGCCAGTTTGCTCATATCGTCTTAGGAACCCCGACGTGTGGAACGAGGTCGAATTCCCCGGCGAGTCCGTGAAGAAGGAGTTGACGCACTACATCAGCAAGAGACTTACTCCTCACCCGACCAAGGTTCGTGCTGATATCGAGGTTACCTGCTTCGGCTACGAAGGTATCGACGCGGTCAAGGATGCTCTGCGTGTCGCCGAGATCAACAACACTGCCGAGAGCCAGATCAAGGTCAAGCTGGTTGCCCCGCCACTTTACGTCCTGACTAGCCAGTGCTTGGACAAGGCTATCGGTATTCAGATGCTCGAGGAGGCTATCCAAAGGATCGAGGTCAAGATCAAGGAGTCCGGTGGTGGCTGCATTGTCAAGATGGCGCCCAAGGCCGTTACCGAGCACGACGATGCTGCTCTCCAGGAACTCATGGAGAAGCGCGAGCGTGAGAACATGGAGGTTAGCGGTGATGAGAGCATGTCCGAGAGTGATGAGGGCGGCGTTCCTGAGTAAGCTACTCATGGCCAACTTGAAGACAGCATCTGAGGCTGTGGACTCGCCTCGATGAGAGCTTGGAAAACAACAGGACGTTGAACGAATTGGAGTTAGGCGGTATCGCGGAGTGAGGATTGAGGGCGATCATGTACGTGTGTCGGATGGGAAGCGGAAAAGTTCAATAGAGTTTTTGGACGTGACACGACTTATGAGATGGAAGTACGGTTCAATGTGCGACGGGGCGAGATCGAGATCATCGGCAAGGTGGAAGGCGATGAGGGAAGCCTTGTCTTGATGAGGAATACCTACCTCACGAGGCGATGATGCTATTAATTATCGTCATTTATTGTTGATCAGTGGATGTTGATTGAACCCCTGTTGATGACTGGGCTCCGGCCCACAGGAGCTGCCCCATGTTCTGATGTACATAAGCTTCTTTGATCTACGATTCAACGCCAGTGGCCATTCTATACGCTGATGCATCCTTGGTTCTTCTTCCCTGTGACTATCTCCTCCCAACCCCTTTACGCAAGTCAAAGCGAACGCTGGCTCCAAGTTTTCTAAACATGCAGCTCGGCCAGTCACAGCACTCTCTAGTAACAGATAGTGCCCAGTAAACTTAATTCTTCGTTCCTTTTTCTATGATTCGCGCGTTGGAAACGGTCTCTTCATTGGCGTCTTGGATTGAGTGGCTGGGTGGGGCGTGCGCGGCATGGTCGATTTAGTCTCCCAAGACGGCCTGTTTCCCAACTTCCAGCTCCAGCATTCGCACCTTCCTTTATCTACCACGCCATCATTCGGCAGTCTTTTTGGCTCCCAACCTGTGCTTGAAAACCAACCGCCTAAATGAGCCACTGGCGAGATATCTTCAAAACCGATACGGGCAAGGCCCGTCACCGCCGACATATGGAGCGACACCACTGTACGTCATCCGAATACGAAGCCGCCGCTCCACACTATGCGGTCAACTAACAGGGTAATAGTGCTTCCTTCATTTACAGACGAACATATTTCGTCCAGTCTCCCGTCAAAGGAGGTTACAAGGGTGGCCCTCCGTCTGAAGTATCAGATCGAACAAATCGTACCCTGCGAGCTCGCGGAGAGCGACATTACTAATCCCAACAGCCGGGTCATTACAAAGGATGTGATCCAGACAGCCCGGCTAGCGGGAGGTGACCTGCAGGCCTGTGTCCCCTTCTGCCTGCTTGTCTGTCTACGATGGTTCAAGATACTGGCGCGGGAGGAACTTTGGGATTCTGATTTGCATGAGCGTCGAGCCCTTGCATGTGAGGTCATCGCCAAGCGCATGTAGTATACCCCGTTGTTTGGCGTTGAACTACCAAAGTTTACTGACGACCAGCTTAGAATTGAAACCGAGGAAGATCAGGATACACTTCTCATCCATGTTCTTCTGAGGCGATACTCGATCTTTATTGATGGAGAGGAGACCGTGCCGGCAAATGTTATTGAGCGCGCTGTTGATATCCACGCTTTGAGGGTTATTGGCTCCTCGGGATACCAGAAGTGTATCAGATACCTTTGGAATGGATGGTTCTGTCAGCAGGAAGGCAATCCAACCAATTTTGTGCCCTATCAGGAAAGGGACAACGCCAGTTTTGCCGTCCATTTTCACCCCGATCGGATGAGGGCGCCCCTTTATCAGAACATCTGCCAAATCTTCTTTTCTTTGGTGTTCCTTGGTCTCTACACTCAGGTCATCAACACCGTCAATCCTACCGGTGACATAGATGTCATGGAGGGGATTCTCTATGTCATGACACTTGCATTCATTTGCGATGAGGTAACTAAGCTCTGGAAGATTGGGTGGCAATATATAGACTTCTGGAACGCCTTCAACTCTACTCTCTATGCGATCCTTGCTGTGTCTTTTTTCCTGCGAGTCGCTGCTCTGGCGCATTCTTCGTCGGTACACGATGCAGAGAGACGACGGCTCAACGAGTTAAGCTATAACTTCCTGGCCTTTGCAGGACCAATGTTCTGGACGCGTATGATGCTTTACTTGGACTCTTTCCGCTTTTTCGGGGCAATGTTTGTGGTTTTGAGAGTCATGATGAAGGAGAGTCTGATTTTCTTCGCCCTACTTTTCGTCGTCCTCGCGGGTTTCTTCCAGGCATTTATCGGCATGGCTCAGGTTGATAATGATATCCCCATCACAAGAAGTATTGTGCAGGGTATGATCAACAGTGTCATGCAGAGTCCGGAATTCAGCACTTTCGAGGACTTTGCATTTCCGTTCGGAATCATTCTCTATTACATGTTCAATTTTGTTGTCATGACCAGTAAGCAATACCTCGCTTTCTTCAAAGGACTGCTGAGCTGACTTCGATTAAGTCCTCTTGAATATCCTCATTGCACTGTACAATAGTGCATATGAGGATATCTCAGGAAATGCCATTGATGAGTACATGGCCATCTTCGCGCAGAAGACCATGCAGTTCGTGCGTGCACCGGACGAGAATGTCTTTATACCTCGTATGTTTTATCTGTTACCACCATTAGACAATGACTGACCGCGATGCTTAGCATTCAATCTGTTGGAGATCATCTTCTTGGTGCTTCCGTTCGAATGGTGGCTTCCGAGCCAGTATTATGCCAGACTTAATGACATCGTCATGGGGATCATATACTCGCCCATCCTTATTTTCACTGCGTGCTTCGAAGTTCGGGATGCAAAGCGAATCAGGTGGAATCGACGCCGCGGTGAGGAAGACGACGATAGCGTGCAGGAATGGGAACATGCCGCTGAGGAAGTTGACTTCGACATTGATGACGGCTGGAGACAGGCTGTGCAGGACTCTACCCCAAATGTGCTTGTTGACAGTGCCACATTGGAGATCATGCGGCTCAAGGAACAGATAATTTCACTTACTGATACTGTCAGGGTCCTAGCTGAGGAGAGGGCCGCGAGAAGTATGATGATGGGAGAGTCGAGCTTGACCATGGTGGACCAGGAATAATCGGTTTTGGGTATTGTGTGCCGGTCTTGTCTTAATGCCGTTGCGTTTCCTCGTGTGATTTATCCCGTTGCGAAGTTTGATTTTGGGGTATGGCATACATCTTAGGTCTAGTTTGACCGAATTACTGATGCTGCATTACGAGTTCAGTCACTGGAGCATTGCAGACCTGATGTTACAAGAGACATGTGACAACATTCATTGGCATTTGTGTTGTAGGGGCTCGGTGCGTATTCTCGGGGTCCCTATGTCTTGGGGACAAGAAATTTCTTGTGGGGAAGAAAAGTAATTATCCCTTTCCCCGTCAATGACACCAAGATATGGCGATTGAGTTGGAAAAGAGCAAAAAGAAAAGCCCAACGCGGGGGTTGAACCCGCAACCTTGAGATTAAGAGTCTCACGCTCTGCCGATTGAGCTAGCCGGGCTGATTTGATGGAAGATGGATACCAGTTTGGCATTGTGAGCGTTTGTTATGTTTTCACGCTAGAAACACTAGTCGTGCTTTAGTCTACACTGGTGGGCCAACCCCCAAGATCAAGAACGCTTGAGGCATACCAACAGTAACTCACTGACATCAAGTGTTCTACTGCATGCGTGACTTCCTGCTTTTAGGATCGGGTTAGCCTTGTCTTTCAATGGCTAGTAGATCCCAGGCATGGAATGGGTTCAATTGTGGATATTACTTGCTTCACAAACAAATCACAATCATGGTTTTAGGGGAGGCTGGACAATAGTATATTTTTGAGGACAGAGGATGGGTTTTGGTGATGAACCAGGGGCCCCTTGGGAGTAGTAGGTACAGTACTATTATCGTCACATGGTGGTTTCGTAGTAGTCATAATACGTACCATGACCATTGAAAATAGGACACTGAAGCCATTTGTGCTGCCAATTAGCATCAAGGTACTCAGTATACTAGTTTATGTTGTGAGCATGGCAGGAAATGCAAGCAAATGGAACTTGAAGTCCCGGTGGGAAGACCCACTTCTAACTTTAAGTCTGGAACATAGTGCACAAACCAGCCTAGACTTCCATCAAATCAGCCCGGCTAGCTCAATCGGCAGAGCGTGAGACTCTTAATCTCAAGGTTGCGGGTTCAACCCCCGCGTTGGGCTTTCATTTTTGCTTTTTTACATTCCCCCCCATGACCAAAATCGACTGATACAGTTCTCTTAGCCCAATGGCTCGAACATGCAGCTCAATTGACCCGGTAAGGGAACCGGGGGAAGTTTTTGCCTTTTCAACAACCATCCCGCAAGAACTCGAAATCCCGGCCAATCCCAACTTCAATGCAGTCCGAAAGGTGATGCATGTAATCTCAAAGACAACTCCTCCACCAGAAGCTACAAGGGCGAGTCTCTGGCGCCGAGAAATGACAAGCCATACTGTTGGAAGAAAGATTGTCTTGTACAACAATTGACTCGATCATCGGTTGAAGGGTGTCACAGACCCCGAGTCCGCATATGCGATTATAGTAGGATACGACATGCTGTAGCTCGGACAACGAGAACTCGACGCCTCGTCTCGTCTCGTCTCGTCTGGCCTACATGTCGACGAGTAAATCGAAGCACGCATCACCCAGGGGCCAAGCCCCATCCACCGAAAGAGTACCACCATCCGCCACCGCATGAAAGCAGAATACAATTCCATCACACGCTCATCCACTCTACCTATGATTGCCAATGCGTAGCGACCCTGGGCGAGAGAATCTCTGTTTAGCCTACGCCTACACCGACAAGGATGCGCCTCTTGCTTGAATTGAAAAGTTGGTTCGTGTCATATGCCGATTTAGCCTGGAATACAATCTATAGTCACAATGAGGTAATAGTGCATCCACAAAGCGATGAAGTACGCATCCAATAACGAAATTCTCCGTCCCCCCCCCCCCTCCAACGCAATGCTCCCCGCGCGAAATTGAGCGGCTTCTCACCTGGCCCGGAGGTGCGAACCCGCCAGCTCTTTAATGTCACCGCCGGTGATGGCATACATGTTGAGGCGAATCTACTCCAAGGAACCAAGCAACACGCTCCGTGGGCCAAGGGTCATCTACCATGGTTGACTATCGCGACATGCTGACCATCAACAAACGGGCCGTCCGACAGACGTTGGGTGAAGAAGAAACGGGAGAGATGGCGGAAGATGGGGGAAAAGAGGGGGGGGGGGGGGTTTATACTCGGGAAAAATCCCCAGATTAGGAAGGAAGAGGCAGCTGCGCCGCCAGATCCTTCGCCGGCGAAGAGCAATGCAAGCAGATGAGTAGCGCAAGGTACTCGCGGGTTAATCCCAAACCCAGGTCAACTCGAACAAAGTGGATGTGAACTGCCAGCCCCGTGTGGTCTCCTTGTTGAATATGCTGCATCACTCATCAGAAGACTCAGTCTTGTCGTCCTCGTCGTCCTCGTCCTCATCCGAATCATCGTCATCGTCATCGTCATCATCATCATCATCATCATCATCATCATGCTTCGCAACCATCAGCTGCATCCGCTTAAACACCCTCATGACATCCTTCTTCCCCCCCTTTGCAGCCAAGTCTCGTGCCGTCCGCCCACGACCATCCTTGAGGTCCCCAGCTGCGCCATGACCGAGCAGGAAGTAAACATCTTCTGCAAGTCCAGCCTCCGCAGCCATGTGGAGGGCGGTTTGCCCAAACATGTCTGTTGCATGGACGTCGGCCTTTTTATTGACCAACAGCCGCATGACGTGGTTTTTGGATCCTACAGCTTTGTGAAGTGGCGTTCGTTGATAGTCGTCCCGGGCGGTGACATCGGCTCCGTTATGGATCATATACTCCACCATTTTTCGATGGCCCCGTTCCACTGCCTTGTGTAACGGGGTCTCCCCCGAGAAGTTCGTCAGGTTGATGTCGGGCGACTTGTCCAAGAAGAGCTCAAAGAGGTCCCTGCGCCCACTGGCGGCAGCAAAATGGAGGGGCGTGTCCCCCTTTGCGTCCTGCGCCTCAGAGTCGGCGCCGATGTCGAGTAGCATGTCCATAATCTGATCATGCCGGTGGAGCACTGCCCGATGCAAAGCTGTCATGCCGTCCTTTGCGGTGGCTTCGAGCATCACTCCATGCTCCAGTGCAAGCATGGCAAGCTCTACATCGCCGTCTGCTGAAGCGATATCCAACATTGTCTGCCCCGAGCCATCCTGTGAGTTGACATCCGCCCCCCTGTCGAGCAGTAACTCGATCATTTTCCGGCCTCGCCTGCTTCGGTCGTATAGCACCAGCGATATCAACAATGATAGACCCGGTTCTCCGGCTGGGGTGTTAATATTCGCCCCCTTCTTCAACAAGTATTTGACGATATCGACGTAACCTCGGCGACCGGCCTGGTACAAGGGTGTACCGCTCTGCTCGTATTTGTCGTCCCCAGAGGGCTGCATCTCCATATCAGCCCCGTAGCGAGTCAGCAAACGCACGATAGTCAAGTGTCCAGATCGTGCAGCCCACCACAGCGCAGATCGGCCTCCATCATCCACCGCATTGAGATTCACCCTTCGGGACCCCATCAGCAAGCGTACCACCACCTCGGATCCTTTCTCAACTGCCCATAACAACGGTGGCCTCCCGTCCCAATCCTTCACATCTGGGTCTGCATTTGCTCGGAGCAGCATCTGTGCCATCGTTTCGTTTCCCTTTTCCACTGCGCAGGACAAGGGTGCTCTTCCATCCGGATCCTTGACGTCCGGATCCGCATTTGCTCGGAGCAGCATATGTGCAATTGTCTCGTTTCCCTTCGCCACTGCGCAGGACAAGGGCGCTCTTCCATCCGGGTCCTTGACGTCCGGGTCCGCTTTTGCTCTGAGCAGCATCTGTGCAATGGTCTCGTTTTCCTTTTCCACTGCGCAGGACAAGGACGCTCTTCCGTCCGGGTCCTTGACGTCCGCATCCGCATTTGCCTTCAGCAGCAACTGCACAATCGACTCATTATCGCTCCGTACAGCCGATGACAGTGGTGCCAGTCCATTGGGATCCGCCACATTGGGGTCAGCCCCAGCGTTCAGCAACAATGCCACGATATCTGGATTGCCCTTTTCCACGGCCACTGACAATGGTACCGATCCGCCTTCATCCTTCACATTGGTATCCGCTCCGGTCTTGATAAGTATCTCCAAGATAGTCGGATTCCCCTTTTCAACTGCATAGGCCAGCGGCGTCTTCCCTTGAAAGTCAGGCACATGACAATCGACCCCGACACCCAGTAATCGACCCACGACGCTCTCATGCCCGCCCTCCACGGCGGCACATACGGCCGACTGTCCACGTTTCGCATCCCTAATGTTTGGATCCACCTTGCCGGTCGCCAGAAGCAACTGGATGACCTTGTCATGGCCTTCAGCCGCGGCCCAGAAGAATGGTGTCCGGCCTAATTCGTCCTTGCACTCGAGAGTCACGCCGGGGGTTCCTAGGAGGAGCGTCACAATGGTATCGTACCCTTTGCTAGCGGCTAAAAACAGGGCTACCTCTAGCTTGTCCGTGGGACCTGTTGGGGGTTCGGATTCTGCCATGATAGCACACACAAACTCGCAGCGTTGGACAAAAGAAGACGAAGGAGGAGGAGGAGGAGGAGGAGGAGGAGGATGAGAATAAGAATAAGAGATTACCACGCGGTCACACTCTCGGGCCTCAATCAATCAATCGCCCATTACAGATTTAGAGTTCGAATCCTGATCTCTCGCCCGGAAATCGCCCACGAAAGGAGATATGTAGAGTAGATAGATAATTCAAGATAGAGATAGATAGATAGTCAGGCCGAACAACCGCCCTGCCCACCGCCGCCGATTTAGTAGTCTTAGAGGGGTAAAGGCAAATACCCACTCGCTCGCTCATTCACCACCCTACTACCCACTAAGGTACCCTACTCAGGGACTCAGGTACCAACAGCAGAAGAACGGGATGAAAAACCGGGCCACAATCGACAATTTACCGATCAATCACAAGGCTTTGATCGCGAACGCTCGACAGTAATACCTCCCAGATACCTACCTAATAATAAACCCACTTCTACTATGAGGTCAAGTAGCCCACACCCGCCGCCACGTGTATATCACTGACTGGTCCATTGATTGCCCTTCCCCCCCGAACAGACAGCGGACTCCCTGTCCTGTTCGCAGTTGCACAGGTGGTTTGTGGGGACTGACTGGACTGCGACTGGCATTGCGGGCCCCGGCCGGATGGCTGGGGTTGTGGTTGGGGGTGGGTTAGCGGGTTAGTTAACTAACTAGTGGATTGCTGCTGTTGCTGGGCCGGGACCGGGTTGGGCTGGGTTTGGTTGGTTGGGTGCCGATTACTCCGCGTGGCGTGCATAGAACTATTATCTACTGCTGCTGGTTTCAGTAATGCTAGTAAGAAGGACGGTATTTTGGTTGCTTGTGCTAGTACTGTGACTTATGGTGTAAGACGCCATGTGATCAATGAACTGGTTCGTAGTAAGTAGGTAGGAAGGATCGAGTATTATCCATTACTACTCTGTAGGACGCTACCTAGCACCCAAGTTACCCGTGGAGACTGGAGAGAGTTCGTTCATTGGGTTGGATTTCCCCAGCCTCCTAAATTTTTTTTTATAATCTCGCGCGAAGTAGCCTAGTGCAGCTTCTGCAGGACGGAATTATGCGCTACGGTAATATGTAAGTAGGTACTCTGTACTGGGCATGGTGTGTGTTGGTGTAATGCGGAGGAAGGAGGAAGTAGGTACTTCCGTGACCTGCCTGGCGAGTTGATGATAGCTCAAATGCACCATGCTGTTTCGCCTGTGATAGAAAGATAAACGACCACCATGTGGGGATAGAAAGCTGCCTTCGATTTGTGGCATCAAGTAATGGTTTATTAGTACAGACTTGAGACCAAAGCGATGGAACAGGAAGACGAAGAATGGATCATAAATAGATAAGAATGATATGCGTGCAACGCCACGCCCATGCTATGCAAGCAGATCCATGGAGCCAAATCGATAACACTGCGCCTGCGCCGTGGCCAAAATCATGTACAGCAAAAAATGATGCATTAAGAGCCACCCTGCATTGCGGTTGTGATTAATGGAAAATATGTCAAGCAACGCAAGAGGCGTCGATCCTCTGTGTATTATTTATAAACCACCAAGCTCACTGATGATTGCCGGTGTAGACACCCTCGAAGTCCAGGCCGTCCAATATTCCATTGACCCGATCGATCTCTCGCGTCAGATCCTCAATGTTCATGGCGAGACTACTGACCTCGTCGAACTTGCGACGTCGGTTCGCATCTGCGACCATCTCGGACACAAAGAATTTCTGCTCCTCGAGCACAATGAGCCGATCCCGGAGGGACTTTTCCTCTGCCTCTAAGGCAGAAATGGCGCTACTAGCATCACTAGCTAGACTGCTGTTGCTACCACTCGCTGCAATACTGCCGTATTTGATCGATGCGAGAGCCGATCCTTTTCGGGGACCACCAGTTGCGCCGTTGCTAGGGCTAGGGCTATCAGGAGAGCTTGTGCTGCTAGGATGTCGTCCGTTGGGAGACGCGTGTTTGAGTACTTTCGGCAAAGATTTCAGAGGGAGCATGTGAAGGTGGAGGAAATTGCTGGCTTGCTGGTATATCGCCTTCTGGAGACGCTCCTGGGATGGGGAGTCTGTCTGTATATCACGAATTCTCCGGGCCGCAACATTGTATTGGGCAAAAGAGTCTGTTAATCGCTTGCGCACTTTCGAAGCTTCTGCAATCTGTGCAGATGATGGAGGTCGTCTGGGATCTCTGTGAAAAGAGTCGTTAGCACTTTCCCAGGCCCCACCGGAACAAAGCGCGTAAACGACGCAGAAAAGTGAATACATACTGTAAAGCCCCCAGTATCCTTTGAAACTTAGGCAGAAGGAGTCGTATGCCCCTTTCGAATTGAGTAAGGTTTTCATATGCCCGCACAGCTGGGGGCTTTCGCATAACGTCGGCCTCGAAGTCTCGTCGGTCAAACAAGGTTGACCGGCAGTCCTTACAAAGCCTGACATCGACATTGATCACGCCCGCGCGAACCGACTTCTCAGTCGATGCCTCTGCAACTGTATCCGGTCAGTCGCCCAATTTTTAAACCGAAGTAACAGGAAAACGACATACGTGGTGAAATACTCAAGGGGACCTCAGTAGAGCATGCAGTTGCCGGATCACCACATACGACTTGCCCGCAAGTCCTGCAGTGATGTCTCCGGAACGAGTAGCTGGTGAAATCCTGCTGACAGAACGGACACCGGGAGACACTGGAGTCATCCTGCCAGCTGACTACAGTTTGCTCAAGGGCTTTCCGCTGATCACCCTGCCATGACATTGTCCACAATTTGTTCGCGTTCGACTGAATCTGCTCCACGGGCAAGCTGGCCAAAAGCTGGGTAAGCCGTGTCAAGCGCTTCTCCAAGCGAGACACTTCCAACAGTGCTTTATCGACAGTAGCTTTTCTCACTGCCTTGAACTCAGCCATGCGGTCTCGTACCAGACCTATCATAAAATTAGCTTCATTCCCCCGCATAAGTAAACCAAAGTTCATCTTACCGTTATGATCATTATACCCCTCCCTTGATTTATAACATGTCTCACATACTCTGCACCATAGCCCCCTGACCGGCTCATACTGAGCCGACCTGGATAGCTTCATCTGGTACATGGTATGGTCCTCACAAAATAGCTTTCCGCATTTCCGACAGTTGACACAGCCGTTGGTGGCATTGAGCCGCTTGCCGCATGAAGGTTCCAGACATACGTCATACAGCGTCCGAGCCTGCCAGTGATCTTTCCTTATAATGTCATCGGAATCCTGTGCTCTTGCATGTTCCGGAGGCTGCATCATCACCGGCCCAGAAGGCCTGCTGGGGCCTGTAAACAACTGCAGATTCTCGTTTGATTCGAACACATCCAGGCCTTTGAGCTTCTGATTCAAAACGGCAAGCGGTTGGAAGCGCTTTGCCTTATCCATCTGAGTCTTAAACCAGTCCTTGACCTCATCCTGCCGATCGTCTTCGAGGTTTTGATGAATGTCATCGAGGTGTCTGAACTTCGGGTTAATGGCACGTATAAACAGAGGAAGCGTTGCGAACGTCAAGTGAGGTACCTATTCAGCTGTAGTAATGTCACCTGTTGCATCAGTTAGCGCACGCTCTGGCGATCGCAAGGATTACGGAAAAGGGATTGGAGTAGAACAGGTCATACCATCTCCTCACTGCAGATCGGACAGGCCAGCTGAGCTCCGGCGGCTGCCGGAGCGGCAGGTATGGAGGCGGAACCATTTTCTAGAGAGATGCGCGACGTAAGGTCCTGAGCTTCGGACGAGAACTGAGAAGTGGAAGCTTGGGAATTGAGGGAGATGCTGCTCGCGGAAGGCGATAAGGTTAGGATTCTTGGGTTATTGGGTTGCGGAGACGGGGTTAAAGCCGATGGAGAACGAGCGTTCGCGGGGCCAAGAACACGACCTCCGCCCAGCGTCCTCCGGGGCATGGTGACTAGGACTTATGAGAGCATGGGAGATGGAAACCCACGAGGGGCCACGGACGTGTAGATAGACCCGAGGGAAAATAAATTGGCGGAGGAAAGGGGAGACCGTGAGTTCAGCCTTGCCCGGGGACTGGGAGGGGGGTTTGGTGGAGCTCAAGAGGGGGGGAAAGACAAGAATGGAAGGGAGCCGAGAGAGAAGGCCGGTCGGTGTCGGTGTCAATGTCAGTCAGGAGTTCCGCGGCTTATCGCCCGCGTGCCTCGCTGACACCTGAGGCACCCTCAAGGCACCAATAATACGGACTACCCGAGAGTTGGCTGACGAAAACGATGCTCTAGGATTTATCTTTCTTTCTCCTCTATAAACATCCATCAATATTAGCAAGGTTTCCAAGCCTTGCTTTCTTACCAACAACAACTATATATCTAAACAACCCATTAAAGCACAGCCCCTCCCTCTATCATCCATATAACTCTGAAACACAACCTCTAAGCCTTCCTCACTTCTGCGCCGCCTGCTGCTCCAACGCCTCCTTCTGCTTCCGTTCCGCCTCGCGCCGAAGCTGATCGGGTCTGCGCACAGCAATGTCCTTGGGCCGGAAATCGCTGAACAGCCTCTTCAGCACGTTCTCAATGAGCCAGCATCCTGCATAGTCGAAAATCATCAACACCGTCAAGGTTGCCTTGAACTCGGTGGTGAAAGGAACCAGGCGTAGCTTCTCATTCATTTCCGGAACAAACTCAGTTGCGCACGAGAAGGCAACACCGGACGCCGCGACCAGACCCCAGTACATGGCCTTGTTCTCACGGATGGATTCTCTGAAGGGGCGGCCCTGGTAGTTGATGGAGAAGGTCGAGATCTGCTGAATAAGCTGGAGAAGGTAGATGGCGCTGTTAAGAAGCGAGGGCTCAAACTCTCCTTCCAAGTCAATGTCGCTTTTCCTCCTGCAAGTTGGTTAGTGGGATATAACGCAGAAAGATACTATCGACTTACGGTTCAATGCTGTAGACATAGTTCGACAGGTAAATCAAGGTGACGATGTGAATGGCAAACTGGCCAAGCACGGAACCAATGATATACACATTGAAGATGTTTGGCTGTGGGCGCTCCTTGGACAGGCCTTCAACAGACTGGACATAATCGTTAGAGTCTCTGATAATAAGCAAAACATTCATTTTGAGCGCTTACCTTGGCGCGAGAGATAGACAGGAAGCAGACACTCATCAGCATACCGCTGATGGTAACTTGACCGTCACCAAACTTGATACCATCCAGATAAATGACACTCAGACTGTAAGCACTGATCAAGCAGTTCAGAGCGAGAATCTTGTACATCTGGATCGTTGCGACGAGCGTGCAACGCCCTTGACGGAGAATGTTGGGGATGGCAATCACATTTGCCAACTTGCTGGTGAAGGGAGCGGCAACTGAGGCATCTCCGAGCTTGAGCGTCGGGGGGTCGTTGTCATCTAGCTCCTGCTCCATCATGGACGAGGTAAGCTTATCAGCAAATCCAGCGGCCGCCACAGTAGCCTGCTGCCGCCGTTGCTGCTCAGGTGTCAGGTTGGAATTAGATTGCTGGAGAGCCTGTGCGCCAGGGGAAGTGATGGTAGGGATTGCCTCCGCTTGGCCTGGGGCAGACTGAATAGCAGCACCCTTCTTTTGGGCTTCCCGCTCAATGGCCTTTTGGTAGTGGGGATTGCTGGGACCCTGGGGATACAGATGGGCAATCTGCGCAGGCACAGGCGGCGCAGGCTGATTGAACCGTTGCATCATGGAGACCTGCTTTTCATAGATTTCCTTCATCTTCGTCGTCCGGTAGTGATCAGCGATCCTCGTGAGATCATCCGGAGAACCATTTAGAAGTGCAACACCGACATGGGCTTGCTTCAATGCACCGACATCGTTGGTACCGTCACCGCACATCAGGGTAGTGTAGCCGGCATCCTTGAGGCCAAGAAGAATGTCTTCCTTCTGCTTGGGTGAGACTCGAGCATAGACCCAGGTGTGTCGGAGAAGATCAGGCAAAGCCTTCTGGTCCTTGAACTTAGCCAAGGCGTAGCCAGTGACACAAATATCGTTAGTTTCCAAAATGCGGCGATCGAGATCTTGAGTGGGATCAACATCGATGTTGAGCTTGTCGTCAATACTCCGCCAGACCAGCCTGGTTCCCGACTTGTCATTTTCAGGAGCGTCGAGGATCAGTACTTCACGATCAACAATTTCGACTTGGCGAGCAACGTGGACAGCGGTCAAAGGATTGTCACCGGTGATCATGACAACACGGTGGCTGCTCTCATTAAGCATACGCACAGACTTGATAGCGTCCTCCTTCAAAGGACATTGCAATACGAGGAAACCGGCGAAGATCAGATCACACTCCACCTCTTCTCTGGTGTAGTTGTTGATGCGAGAGCGAGAGAACTCCGACTCATGAGAGAGATACTTGTAAGCGAGAGCAAGAACACGAGCACCGTTACGCGTGAAGTACTTGAAAGTTTCCTCGTAGTTTGACGGTGTGTCGACTAGCATCGTCCTGATAGTTTCCGGGGCGCCCTTGACACCAACAAAGGTTGACTTGACCTTTTTGTGAACCTTGCGATCATCAAAGAGAACTGTAGCGATGGTACTCTGACGCTTAAGAGCAGAAGAGAACTGGAAACGTCTCACAACCTGAACGGACTCGGGGACCCGAGAAGTATTGGCAGTCGAAGAGGCCTTGCCCGTGAGAGTGTCGTTCTTGCCCAAAGTCCAGCCAAGCCAGTTCAAGGTAGCCTTTTCCATGGGGTCACCAACGACTTCGCCTTCATCCAGCTTGACCAGGGCGTGAGCGCTCGCAAGGACAAGCGTGGTATCAACTCCAATGCTACCACCCCTGGAGAGCTCGGTGTGCGCGCCATCCTCTTCAACCTTTGCGCCAGCCTGACCCAGCGTGAGACCAGCAACTCCATCGACAACAAGATCTTCCCCAGTGAGAGTGCCAGTCTTATCGAAGCAGGCAACATCCACACGACCAGCAAAGGGGATCCGGAAAGGCTCGGTGCAAAAGATAGCGAACTTGCTCAGAGCAGCCAAGCTCGTGTTAACAGCAAGACTGAGTTCCATGGGGAGCTCAGGAGGAACGACACTGGTGATAATGAGGACACAGTCTAGGAGCAACTTCGACCTCTTGCGATCCCTCAACACACCCTCTTGCCAGACATACCAGGAAGCGGCAATGGCGAAAATCAACAGGAACAGGATGAAAAGCAAAGCTTCCGCGTTGTTCGCGGACACTCGCTCAGTGGAGTAGATCATGGTGCGTACAAGGCTACCTTGACTTGTTTCAAACCCAGTCTTGACGACGACACCCAGGGCGCCACCATCGGGCGTGGGAAGGATAGTGGAACCATCCTTGGACGAGTTGGCGACATCTTCCGACGTGGTGTTCGCATGAGTAATCTGCAGAACCTTAGTTCCTCCGTGTACAAACGAGTTCTTGTCGAGTCCATCAGGTTCAATCAAGTCGTCGCCTGGTCTAAGCTGGACTGATTCCTTCAAGAGTGGCGTACTCTCGCCGGAGAGCATGGCCTCGTTCACAATTGCGCTGCCTTCAATCAAAAGAATGTCGCACGCAACACCGCCGTCTTCCTTGGTCCGGTTGACGGACATCAAGTCGCCGGGCAAGAGTAGGTCGCTGGTGGTTTTCTGCCATTGCTTCTCACGGAACACCCACACTTCGTACGGCTTGATGTTCATACCCCGGAACTCATTGAGGGTCCTCTGACGTTGCCAAACCACTGTGCTCTCAAACATGACAAGCATGAAGAGAGTAAACAGGGAATAGTACCAGTATTCATCCAGCATCCATAGCCCGACGCAGAAGATCTGGAAAACAAAGAAAGGCGCAACCGCATGTTCCTTCCACAGCTCAACAAATCCAGGAACCGGGATATCAAAGGTATTATCGCCATAGTACTGCCGGATACGCTCGATTTCCTCCTTGGAGGTGAAGCCCTGGCTCTTCTGGAAGGTCTTGAGGGCAGGCTTGGGCTCGGCGTCGAGGGCGTATGACAAAGGAGCGAAGGTCCCATTTTCAGGATAGTAGAGGAAACGGCGTTTCTGGAACAGAAACGAGATCGTCTTTCTTCCATCTTTTGTGTCAAAGATCAACGGACAGATCTCAGCCGAACCAGCGTTTGCGGCTGGGATCACCTTGATAAGCCGAGCGGAGTCCACGGATTTGGCGTTAGTAGCAGTGAACAGTGTCTGGATATTGATATTCCATTGGGTCATCAACCACAAGAGAGACTGAATCGTGATGATCGAGCCAACCCAGACAAATGTCCATTCCTGACCTTGGATGTACGTATCATAGCGTTCAGGGGAGAGATAGAATGCTAAAAACGCGGGCCAGACGATCAGGAACGGCCAGACATAGGTGTGTAGCTGAGTAGGGAGGGGGTTGTGGAGCGAGGACTGTTTAATTTGAGGATCATCAACGAGTCGTGCCCTGTGCATAAGCCAGGTTAGTGGGCAAACGGTCCTTGCACGCGATACAGCGACACAGCGAAACTCACATCATGAGACTCGAATGACCACGACGCGGGCCAAACGACGCGAACTAGAGAGACCAAGAAAGCTTCAATAAACCATAGGAAAGCAGAGTGCAGAACCTTCAAGCCAAAGCCTCCAAACGTCCAAGGACAGGTCGAAGAGGAAAGCGCGAAGAAGCCACCTCGACAGTATAATTTTGAGATTCGCCGCCGACTGAAGGTACGGAACGTCGTTGCTTACGATTGGCCGCCGCCACGTGCCAGGACGGAGTTGGGATTTTCCCGACCGTCGGCCTGATAACGTCAATCGAGATAGCAATGGTAAGACTAAGAGATATCCACTAGATATTACGAAAGACCACGGAGGCCGCCTGAATGCGCAGATTGCGATCTTGATCGCGATCGCGACCTTGAGCTCTGTCATCCTCTCCCCAGGGTTTTCTCATGGTTGGAATGTGCTACACAGAAAGTCGCCGATGCCTTTACCTCGGACATTGGGTCGAGGTATGGCACCCAATCACGTTCCAAGCACTTGAGCAATAAGCTCCAGCATCGAATAATCGACTGTGGCTCAGCTAGCTATTGAAATCTACGAAAATGGCCACAAGGCTTCAACTGGTGAAGTCACATAGCCTCGCTGCATCTGCCACATTGTTGAACTCTGCCCCGTAGACAACCCGGTTCATGGCCGACCTGCTGCCCCGTTAAGATCGCGGGCTTTTGGGAATCATTCTTGCTCACTATCATTCCTCAGACTTTCCACACACCACTACCAGGCATGGCGCCTGAGATTATCTTCTAAGATAAGTTGTAAAGATAAGCAATTTAATTTGATATCGTGAAGGCGTGAACAGTATAAGAGAGCCCCTACGTCTCATCCGACGTAACCATAAATGACTTATGTACATTGACCGCATTCCATGTGCTTGGACTTGGATTGAGATCTTCTTGGCTGCTGTTTCGACTTCCTCTGGTTGTTTGGACTGTTGTAACAACGCCCCTAGAGTCGTCAGGACCTAGATCTGGACGCCAGAGCTTGGTCGAATTCGTATTATGAGGGCCGTTCATGCTGGAAAGTGGCATACTTCCACCTGTTCTTTTACTACGCGTAGCGGCGTAATTTGATCCACCTAACCAACGAAAGAGAGGACGCAAGGTGACGAGACAACCAGCTGTGATTCCGAGACCAGCTTCAACGTTGGACCAGATAGATATTTGGGCCGTTGCATCTTTGTTTCCGTTAACAACAGTCTCTCAATCGGGTGTAGATGAGCAAGATAAACTTACACAGAAATTCAGTATCTTCGTAAGTAGGAAGGAAGGGAATGCGGACAATGACAGCTGCGCTGGCTCTGGTCTGTTTGTTAGCATGCAATAAGGCACGGGGCGATTCGGCCTGGTTTTCTTACACGCAACCCATGCTTAAGATTCCCGCCAATGCTGCCTTAGTTTGTGGGCTCATCTGCAGCTTCCATACCAAGGATATAGGCAGTAGCCCTAGTATAAGGTCACAAACCATCGCCGTGACGCTATATAGGTAGGCGACGTAGAGGAGGTAATCGGTAGATAAGCAAGTTCCGGAGGAGGAGCGATGCCAAAAGTGTGCAACCGGTGTGCATTCGAATGTCAACATAAACCAGAACACTAGGCCCACGACAGTTGATATACCAATCAAGGACCATAGAATAGCCGTATGTATCCTCGAAACCGTAAGACGGAGGAGGGCTAATGCGATGGAGATTTTTGCGACAACAACGGTGACGACGTAGCTTGTTTGGCCTAACCACCACCACTTATCAGTGTAAGCAATAGCTATTGACCCGATCCAGGACCTATAATACTTACAAACATAGCAGCCTCAAGGTTTTGAGCGCTCAGTTGTTCGATTTTCTGGCCCATGCCGTATAATGACCCGGTGATCCCGCATAATGCGAACAGTATTTCAAGTGCCTGAGACTGTTAGGAAATGATTAGATAGCAGAGCTTAACGAAGTGTGTACCATTGCAAAAACCATCAGCGCATCATCCCATCCAAATGCCCGCACCAGCCTCAACCGAACGAAGCATCTTAAACAAACGGAGATAAATGACATCCCCAGAAACACCACGGCGACGACAAATATTGACTCGCTGCGACCCTTGAATTCAACCATGGTAGAACACACTAGGGTGTGAATAAATTGACAAACAGCGCAGTCGGGAATCGGATGACATTGTCTCTTCACTGGTGGGAAGGGTGCCGCATAGCAGGGTCCGTGATGACTGCCACTCACCGCATATATATTCCATAAATAAGCTGTTCTAGGGGTAGAAGAAGAAAATAGTTTGACGCTAGTGGACTGGGTCATGCCCAGATGCCAAAGGTAGTAGTAGCGAGGAAGCCGATGGGAAGGGGGGGGGGTTGAAATGCCGATGGAGCCCGAGTCCAGATTCAATGCTGCCCTGTGGGGAGAGGAGAGACTACTATGTACCTCACCCGTGGGTGTAGTTACTGCTACGTATGCGTATGTAAATACTTCTCCTTCTAGGTGCACTGCATAACACTGGCTGCTCTATACAGTGACTCATGCCAGAAGTCATGGGAATAACATTTATCAGACTAAGTGGTTGGATACCATTAAAGTGAAGTCTATGGAAGTACTAGTAACTATATCTCTCGGATAGTCTTATGTATTTGCATGATTTATCTCATTCAAAGCGTCGAGCATCTGGGCCTACCATCTGGAGACGTTAGCTAGAAGCAACCCAGAAGTCTGTTAGATCGATCCTGGGCAAGTCCAAAGCAACGGCTTTTCCCACCCTTTCCAGTAACGGAAAATGTACCTGGAGCTTGGCGGGGTACACAAGCATTGCGTGGGTGCTCGAGTAGTCCCCAGGTGGATTTGTGGGCATGAAATCTTGTCCAGTGGATGGTGGTTAATGCTATATGCAACCTGGGATAACCTGCGCTAGACTACTATCCCATCCAATGTCTGTATAACGGCTGTGACTGCCCGTGTGTGACAAGATTAGGATCCCTGCTTACTGGCCATTTACAGATCAGACCCACAATACCGTGGCGATGCTCCCTTCTCCATAGGGAATAGGGATGACTGAGCGTTGATGTACACAGTAAGCATCTGCACCACAGGAGGGATGATGGCACAGATCTTCCACCACAAAACTATACGGATCCCAATATGATACAAGATGCCAATCTGGATTGAGTTGAGATAAAGATCGTGGCAGTCGGCATGACTATGCCTTTGTTCTTTATTCGGATAGAGTAATGATTGACGGACTTTTATTGTTTTCAAGTCGATCGACGCCACTGGACTGGTGGCTATCCTGCTACCTATAGCAAGCAGGGTCTTGAAACTTCTGGGTTTTTCCGCATGAGGGCCTATAATATGAACGCGTAAGTAGTTTGTATTGCGTAAGATTTCTGGCTTTCTTGATTTATTTCGCCAGGATAGGTGCTAGCAGATTCTTACCTAGTATGTACATTGTTTGCGTCTATAACATGGCACATATCCTGTATGTCAGATATTTAAATACACTGCGTCTCAAAAACCGTATTACTGCATGAGATTGGATCTGTATTAAACACAGCACGTCTTTTGACAAAAGAAGGCAAAGAATTGTCTTTTACCTATCTAGGTAGCGACCTACCTAGGTACTGCTAGGTACTACAAGATACGAAGCACAGATGATGGGGCATCGAGGATAGGGAGGACCCGTGCGTGCCGAGATCCCCTCCGCTTCGCCCTCGTTTGTTTTGGTCCATCGTTCGGCAACTTGCCCAGGTACTCCACACATGGGTAATCAAATTTGCCGATCCAATAATAGACCACACGGAGAGAGCACGATACAAACAAACCATCGAAAACAGAGGGTTGGATCACCATGGATCTAATTCGACATCATTGATAGATACCTGACCGATACTGTCTGTCAATTACTACTAATTCGCGGTCTCTACCAAACCATATTCAACTTCGATACACTTGCATTCTGATGGGAATTTAATGATTACCCGTCCCTAGGTAAGTTTTCATCTCGCTTAAAATTTCAGAGCTCTAGTGACCTGGACTAGTGTCTTTACTCCTTAGTCCTTTGGGCTACGGATCCCTAGCCTCTACCTCAGCCTACCAAATCAGAGCATTTGCTATACCAGACTCAGGTAAAGTTAACGAATTTGCGTAGGTATGTACGTATGTACCGTAGTACCATAGTTATCACTTACGCCCACCCTTGCCCACCGTATCTAAAAAGGTTGACCCGTGGGCTGCCATTGCTTGATTTGCTAAGCATTTGGCCCCTATCTATCCTGTCGACTAGTATTCTGGGAATCTAGATAGCGCATCGATCATCCTTTTAGTTGAGGTGATAATTTTATCCCCGGCCCTTTTTCATCTAGGATTGAAAGTATCCTGCTAGTTATGGATGTGATTTGTGACTCCATAATAATATTTTGGGCTTAGAGACCGGCAGACAGGGGAAAAGCTACAGATACAATCATTCACATACATGTACATACATAAATTTACAATTACCCATAGACCTAATCAAAATTGGTTGATCAGGGTCATATTCACCCCCGAAGCTGCTTTTAGTGGAATCCCCCGGCATGCAGGATGTATGATATAGTTTCTATTGAGCCAAAGCATAATCGGTAAACAGCGAGAATGGAGCCGCAACTGGGCCCAGAGGCTTTATTAGGTTAGACTTTGTTTGAAAACAAGTCTTAATTTTTGCACACAGCCGAATGAGTGAAAAGTATAGGAATACGACAGATGGAATTTATCTGCTCACAACATTACTTCCATTTCCTGTACTTTGATCGCTCCGTGGCTCTTTCTTTACTAGGCTTGAATAGCTTCAATGCGGCGACAGTACGGAGAGATAAAAATTTAGTTGGAGCCCTTGCTGACCGCTGGGTTTTGTGATATTGGACGGACCGACAATTCGAATAGAGTCCGAAGGGCCTTAGGATTCCACTAAATAGATGGAATGGCTCACCCAAGGGAAGCAGACATGATTATCGTCTTGAACAGTTTTGTGCTCACTTCGAGCCCTAGGAGGTATAAAAGATGATAAGGTTATTATCAGATATACTCCCAATTTAGAGCAGCCCAGAGCATGGTTCAATGTAATGATGAAAAAGTTCTATGAGTCCTATATGCTGTTGTCCAGTATCGGCCAACTTGTATTCTTTTTCTTTTTGCAGAAGACCAACTCTTCAGTTGAAAGTACTTGAGCATCTACAATCTTTCCGATCCCGTCCGTCTCAGTCAACCGTCTGGTGCTTTCTGTGCTCACTGCATCTTCACTGTCTCTGCGGCACACATAATGTATTGCCAATAGCCCATCTTGCGTCATGTCGTCATCCCTGGTGAAAAGATCGGTGCTTCGAAAGCCTGGAAAGAAAGCTGAATGCCGTCGTTCTCGAGGACTGGGGCTAACCTGGTCCCCGGACTTGGTACCGGAGCTTGTATCCCTCTCAGTTGTGTTAAGCTCGATATCTGATACACGAACGTCATTTAATCCGGATCGGAGGCTGCTCAGTATGCGATATATGGAAGGCATGCAGGCGGCAGTTATGCTTAGGTACATCATGAGTCTGTAAGTAGCGCATGCGATGTTGGCTTCGAAAAAAATGTACGTCTCAAAATATAAATTACTCGTTACATATGTCGACATTCACGACCGTCCCTGAAAAAGTTGTCAATGTTACCAACCACTCCACTTCTATACTCGCGGGCCAGGGAATTAAGGGCACACACACGTTGGGTCGCTCGAATGCAGGTATGTCGGCAGGTATGCCAGCTCTGTTATACTCACTGCTACCACACTCCACATTGTTTTAATGAGTGCTATGATAGATCACGGTCGAGATCTCTTACACAAGTCGTGAGGAAAAGGCGGCAAAGGTTTGGAGACGCTTCTGCAATGCCATTTACACACTCCAGAGCATGAGAAATGGGATCATGACTAGTAAAGTGTAGATCCAATCTTGGCCACAACCACAATTAGAGTAATAAACAGAAAAGGAAACGCAATTATGGTGAGGATTGGACCTCGATTGTCGGATGTGATTGTCGCTAAGGGGGGTAGAAGCTCAGATGAAAAGGACGGCATGTCGAGCATTAGTTAATCTAAGCCATCATATATGTGCCTTGGAAGGATTGCACGTTGAGACAGACAACTTTTGCTCGCCCTTTCCACGACAGGAGAAATTTTTTCACTCACTACTTCAAGGCTTCATTGGATTCACCTCATGTTTGTGGGTGAAAGTATGCCATTGGGTAGCCGATTCCAACAAAGACAGGGGGCATCCCGGGCGGTTTAATTTCCAGCACCATGGCATACGCACAGAAGATATACTATATGCATGATTCAGCTCCGTGTCGAAAAGCCGAGGTTGAACTGCACAGTTTGCATACGCATTAGAAAGTCACACAGCAGAATGGATTCCCTGTCTAGTTTGATTACAAGCCTCGTGCTAGAACGGGTTGGCTGTTTGTCTCCTGCAGGTCGGCTGAATCCCCGGTCGTCATTCGAAGCGGAGACTTACACAGTGCGTTTGCCCCTGTGGGAAAGTTAGCATGCTCCATTGCTTTTTCCTGAATGACATGCGCTTCCACTTCCTTGCCTCCAGCGGTGTCTTTTGTAGTCCCCCCCGCTCACTCACATTCTCTGCCAGTTCCACATTCTCCCTGGAAATATAGTCCACCACCATCAAGCATGGCATACAGCAATCAAGTCGAGATATCCGGTGGTCGAAGCAACAATCTTTGTTCTATGAGCATAAAGGACCCGCCACTCCCATATTCCTATCGGCATCGACCAAAGCCACGACTTGAGGTACGCAAAGATGTATTGAAAAGTCGCGAGAGCTAAAAACAAATACACCACAGATATACTTAGGCTTTCTGCCCATGCTTGCATTTTCTGCAACTCTACAAGCATCATGGGAATTATTAGGATCTAGTTTGTATGCGGGACTACTCAACGGTGGTCCCGTCGCAATTATATACGGCTTGATTTTCTCCTTCGCCGGCTCTTTGTGTTTGATTCCCTCGATTGCCGAGATGGCATCCATGTGCGTGATATCATCTTACCAATGACACTATGTGCCCATATGCAACTATCTTACCACTGCGCCTAGGAATCCTGTGGCTGGCGCTCAGTATCACTGGACGTACGAGCTGGCGCCGGTTGCCCCTTGATTTCTTGGCTTTCTTCAAGGTGAGTTGCACCGGGCTGTGGTTTAAAGCTTCATCTTCCGGCTGACTCATTTCTTTGCCCGACAGGCTGGGTCACGGTAAGCTGGTAAGCCGAGGGATCATTTGCTGCAAGTATTGCTGCAAGTAGGTTCTGACAAAGGTATATGACAACGTATAGGCTATCGCATGGTGAGCAAATGTTGCCGTTGGTCCATATTTAGTTGGCACTGAAATTCAGGGACGCCTACTGCAGAACTGCCCTTCCTATACACCACAGAATTGGCATGGAACACTTCTTGTCTTCGCCGCTTTGTTCCTGCCATTGCTAATCAACATATTTGCCCGACGTCTTCTGGCACCAGTCGAAGTGCTGTCAGGAGTCATCCATATCCTCTCTTATCCAGCAATTATGGTTGTCATGGTCGTGTTAGGACAGCGCCACACAAATGAGTTTGTATGGACTGAGTTTGTCACCGATCAGAGTGAATGGCACAAAAAAGGGGTAATCTTTTCCATTGGCTTGCTGACGGCGGCCTTCACTTTGAGTAGTAAGCCTCCAGATGCTCTTCTATCAAGATATCCGAGTAATTTCTAATGCTCGCTTTTGAACAGGCTTTGATGGCGTGATTCACATGTCGGAGGAAGTCAACAATGCGCCTAGAGCCGTGTCCCGTGCGATGGTTTGGGGAATGGTCCTGAATCTTGACATGCTGAAAGTCATAATCTGGGTCAAGAAAGCAGCAATTGACCGTAAGAAATGGCAGGGCCACGGCTTCTAGATGTGAGTAAGTAGATGTGAATATGATTCAGAGGAGTGACACTGGGAGCCGTGACCGGCATGATACGTCATCTAGAAGCGTCTGTCTTCAGCTTGCGGGAAGTGTTGCGAGAAACGAGTCAAGGTACAATATCTTTCAATACAACTGACAGCCGTCCGGTGTGACTGATATCCATGAAATTGCGTCGTGTCAGCAAATTGTTTACCATGTATTCAGTCTAAACCAAATTCAGGATTCGACGCAGAATCCGGCTCTCCACTATGCAGAGCAGCCCAGTCATACATCCGAGGATATATTCATGCATCCCTCCGCCCAGTCGATTTGTTTCACTCCTAGCTACTAACGTCTACGCCCTTGATAATTTTATTAAATGATCCGGAAGGCTGGTGGTACCATCATGTCCAATTTAACGGTCGGCTTTCAGGTAAGTGAGCACCCATTCGATCCAGTTCCATTTAACTTACCTCGTGAGAGGACCTCCAAAATCATGACCAATATTGGAACGAGGATATGTGCCTACACGTGAGTGTGCTCAAAAGGCTTTTATATAATGCCAACTTCAGTCAGATGGTCTATTATCTTGGTAAATTATTGGGGCAGATTGGACGGCCCGATGATTCACGGAAAACGGATCTTTTGATGCGGGCTCAAAAGGGGGGATTTATTCAATGGCACATTCTGGGCACCGAGCAGAAGATTATATTGTTCTCACACCGGGCTAATTGCATGGATCTATTACAACTCAGGGTTGATCTCGAGGTAGGTCCTCTCTTCCCAGAGATCTGCAGCCACTGAATACTGGTGCCATAGCGATCAGACCCTCGAGCAATGTCTCTGTTTCTGGAAGAGAAGCAGTTTAGAAAGTTTAGTTCGTGCAGAATCGGGATGACAGCTTATTTTTATTTTTTATAGCTTGTTCGAGACTTTGAGTTCTTTATTAAAATCCTTAGACAGCTAGAGAGCTTTCAAATAGCTCATGTCGGCTCTGGGCTTGAAAACGCCGGCTTTGTGAATCGCTTTGAGATGCATGCGGCCGGCCCAGATGAGCCTTTGCCGTGCTCAGGTAGGGAAGCATGTTCATTCCAGTTTTCTTACTTTTGCTTCCGATCATACCAACCATTTCCTCTCCGAAGAAAAGCGTACTATTACCGCAACTCGGCCAATTCTATCCCGTCCGTTGCCGCCATCCATACCAATGAGCGAATCCAGATTGTCAAACCCTGCAGATAACATCCCGCTCGATGTCGCCCCTAATTCGGAAATGGGTAATACACACGGTTACAGTCACTTTCCCAGACGTGAAGCAGAGCTACCTTTGGAGATGGATACAGTACTTAATAAAAGCGCTATATGCACCCCTCCAGATAAAGCTCTTCTCACCTCCTATCCCGGCTTTGGAATTGCGTCACCCGCAGAAACTGTTCCTCCACATATGCTGAATAGAACAACCTGCTGCCATCCAAAATCCGACACCACATGTTTTGATTCTTCCCCTAGAGAGAGACTCACAGGAATTAGATCCGTTTTGCGAAAGCAATCAGATCCAACAATCCTCGCCCTGCTGGAATACTGCTGCGGAGCGAACTTATCCGAAAAACAACTTAAGAAGATATTCGAAGCGAACAAATGCTTTTCCTCGCAGGCTTCTCGCGAGCTACTGTGGCCCCTTCTGGATGAATAGGACAAGAATATATCGCTCGGCCTGCATGCACTGGGACTTCCCATCATCTGGCTGGGTATAGAAGATATAGTAAAGTACCTGCGAGTACTTAATAGAGATAAGAGGGATAAGTCCCTTGATCCGGTTGCGAGGCGTATTGGACTGATAATACTTTATTTCAATTACTACAAGATCTGTAGGCATCCAAAGGAGCACTGCCCTGCCTCTATTCCAAAGACAGTCAGTACCTATATTCTTGATTACATTCTGAACACCTATCATAACAATCCTTGCATATCAAAGTCGTAGCAATCCCGTCGCAATAAGATCTCAGCATACTATATAAAATATAAGAAATAATGGCGGATGTTTGCAGCGTTATTAAGAGTTAATATTTTATTGATTGGGAATGATCAACTCTTGAGAATCATATAATTTTACTATACCCGCACAATTGTCATCTTACTCACTTTTTATAGCAACAACGCGACGTTCACAGAAGCCCAAATAAGCGTCCTCGTCACTTTAGTCTTGAATACTCGGCCCGGCACTATTCGAATCTTCCAGAAATTGGAGTCTGTGATCAAGTTTCTTATATTCAGACAAATCACACAAGACCTCCGCCAAGCGATATTAAAGGATGAGACTAGTATCTTGGGGTGATATAAGATGACGAATGCCCAAGCCGAGGACGAGGCGGCGGCGGCGTGCCAGCAGACTAAGACTTTCTGGACGAAAGTCAATGCTAAACATGTTGCGAGGGAAAAGATGAATAAACTCCTCGCTAATGTGCTCTAGTCGCTTTATGGTCTTACTGTCTTGAATCAATGCCTATCATCTGATAACTGATGCGTACGGTTAGTGTTATGTAAGTTGAAATCTCCTTGTCAGTCGGGTCTCCATTTCTTTGTGCTTTTATATATCACTCGAGAGTACTCGTCTCCTTCATGCGTCCAATTGTCAATGCGCGGGTATCTGATCCCATTCGCAATCCTGGGAGTTCTTGCTTTCTTACTTTATTGAATCACCGAACAATGAACTAGTGTTTTGCACCGATTAACCAATCAGTTTTGGTTTAGTGATTCCGGTCTAGGGATATAGCCAATTTAATTGATCTGTCTGGTTCCCTGGTGAGGGTATCAAAAACTTATTGCGCATCCAAATATGCTCAGAAGACTTCTTTTATAAGCGCAAAATTCAGCAATCATGGGCTACATCAGGGAGAAGAATAAGCTATTATATTCGATATGTCTGAATTCTGAGACTATTTTTGACGTCTCGAAGAATTACGATGATGCTGCTTTTTGCGAACATGTGCAATTTTCTGACATCAAGAAGTAGTGGTGGAGGCCAATTCGCAAGGCTTACTGCCTTTGTGAGTGCGGACTAGTTATAATAGATCATAAGGCAACTCCTACATAATTCTTGTTTTATATAGGAATTGTATTGACGATAAGAGAAAACGCCAACTTGTATTATGATAAGACGTAAACGCCAGGGCATCGTCTAACCTCAAGAAAAGACAATCGCTTCATCGGTCTTTTGGCAGCCCTTCTTAGACCATGTCCATGAATTTCGTGCGGCGGCGCTATTATTGGTGCATATTGAAGTATAGATACCCATCTTTTGATTAGACCCGGGCTTGCAGTTCAATTCATCTTGTCATGCTGTCTCCGACTGTAAGACACCAACCTAGGGGAGTTGTTGCCACTGAGCCAAAAGGCTTACATTACCCGCAGTTACCTGCGGACCCCTAGAATCCCATATATGATATACTCAAGTACACCCGGGAGGAGGTGGGCTTTACTACCCTTGTAAGTATGTATATCCCGCGGATATCATCTCTTACAGTAGTATATCTATATCTAGTTTTGAATTGAATAATTATTAAAATAAGACTTAATATTTATAAAGAATCAGAAAAATAACTGGCACTCCGGCGGTGGTGAAGTAAGATATATAACTTTAGTTATACACAGTTTAAATAGATTATATGACCAGTGCTACTAAGCTCAGACAAGCTCTCAGAATAATAGTCACTTTCTCTAGTGTTTACTCCCGAAGCAATCCGAGATCGCTCAGGGATTGCTCAGGACACGCACTTCTGTGCTCCCCCCACGCTCCGGGCCGCTCAGTGAGCAAAAAGCGGCGCCAGGTTGGACCTAAAGCGGAAAGGGAAAGTCGCTGGATTTCTGCAGCAATCCAGTTCATTAGCGGACTAGTCACAGGATGAATAGAGTGCGAGCGGGGATCGGCCAACACGACGGACACCGCTTGTTTCAACAATTCTGGCTTCTTATAGAAGAGTGGCGTGGCTTTTGTTTTGGCATGTCATGTTCAGGTAGCATGAGATATATGCGCGATTTACGAACTTAGCGGAGGGTACAATGGCCTGCTCGTAGCGACGAGTGTTGCGCAATTCAAAAATCTAATTACCATGCAAGTAGTCTCAGACTCTCAGAGAAATATATACATCTTTAAAACTGCGCTCAGTAATATGCCAGACATCCCTCACTTGAAAGTAAATATTCCTGATATCTACCACTTGGCCTCCTTGGTTTCCTGGAACGCCTTAAGGATGGCGACGTTCTTCTCAAGGGCAACCACCTCACGGTCCAAGGACTCGTTGACCTTGCCCTGGTCCTCACCAAGCTTGACGTAGAAGTCCTTGCGGTAGGGGGTAGCCGACATGGCGGCGGAGAAGATGGGCTTGATCACAAAGGAGTGGTGGGGCTTGAGGGTGTTGCCGTAGGCCTCGCGGAAGGAGTTGGAGAGCTCAGAGCTGGCGTTGTCGAGGTTGTGACGCAGGGCCTGGGCGGTGAAGTCAAGACCTCTATGGAATTGATACATCGTCAGCATGCGTAACTCGACTCATCTTCCATCTGGACTACGAAGACGGCGGGGTGAAACATACCTCACCAGCCAGAGCAAGCCCTCAGAGGCGACGTGCTTCTTGGTCTTCAGCTCATTCACAACGAGAGCCTGGAGAGTCTCAGACTCAGCGGGGGCAGCCAGCTGCCTCTCCCTGACTTTCTGCAATGGGTTAGTTTTCCGCTCCTGTTGACTGCGGGGTATGATATCCGTACTTTGATGTTGCCGGTCAGGTCATTCTTGACGGGGGTGAAAGCCTTGGATCCGAGGACATCTGGAGGTAGTCTATTAGCAACATAGTCCGACGAGTCTCGACTTTGCAACCAATGGCATACCGAACAAGGTGGTGAGAGACTCGGCGGCTTCGAGGAACTCGGTGGTCGAGATGCCGTTGTCAGCACCGATGGGAACGTCCGCGAAGGACTTCTTCTGTTGGTCGAACCAGGTAGACATTGTGCTTTGATGGGAGAATAAAGGATACGAAGATGAAAAAAAAAGGGATGGGAAGAGGATGGAAGCGAGTGAAATACAATCAGGGGTCCAGGAGTGTCCAGGGGAAAAGGAAACGTGGAGGGGAAAGCGGCAGTTTATCAACAACAACGGGCTGGACTGTCACGCTCATACACACCGCCAGGAGCGGGACACGCAAGCGGTGAGGCCAATGAGCGGGTCGGCCGCCCCTGACCAATAAGCCATTAGGTAAGACATTGTGCAAACACTGCAAATGCCACCTCTTCTGTCACGGGGCGGCAGTGATGTCATCGTTTCCAGTCGCAGTTCCAACTGGACTGGCAAAGACGCCCAATTGTTGGCACGCACCATGATTCGGTTCCTGGCTGATCCTGCTATTGTCAGACCTACATTTCTTTGTCCTGCTTTGTTTCTGTAGGACATAACAGCTTCATCCTCTCTGTGCTTCCCCTTCCAAGTGCAACAGGCAATGCCATGACCAATCGACCATCCCTAGATCAGCCCGCCAGCGACGGCATGGCGACTGATCAACATGTCGTGTTCCACCCCACTCAGCGTCGTGGCTTGGAACCAGACTCGCATACTGCCGAGAAACTGGTATGGATTAGAGCGTTGCTACAATTGTTCAGGAAGGTGCTGACCCACAAAGCACTATGCTTCCCCCCATCATATGCACATGACCAGCCGGAGGTTCTTCATCGGCCCAATCCCCCAGGGCTGGTTACAGAACCATCGCAAGTCATGGTGGAAGACGAGAATAAAATTTGGCAAATACTCCTCCAAAACCGTCACCTTCTCCGCCGATCCAATTGTTGCGCAATATTCGGATGACTCCGAGGCCGATCAGGACCCTTCGACGTCGGAACAAGAACAGGGTGCCTTGACAGATACTACAGAGGATGAAGGAGCTGGGAGGGAGCAGGATGATGAGACCAGTGACCAAGAAGCACATCCGGAGAGAAGTCTTCGCACTGTGCCTTACACACTTGCCGAGGGCCATGATATATCTCACGCTACTACCACTGCCTCAGACAATTCTATGTCGGCATCGGACAGCAACCAACGCAATTGGGATTCATCCACTGGGAGGCAGGATGCAAGCTCTGCATACTACACAGCGAGAGAACTGGACCAGAATGACACAGGCATGATTTCCTCGGGTCTTAGCACGGTAAATCCGGAGCAATCTGTGCAAGGTCCAAACAAGCAAACGCTAAGTACCACAAGCCATCATGGAGCCAGTCAGTTAAGCCCCATGGCACCTGCTAGTGATTATGGATCCACAACCGCATTGCTAAGGCCAGAGTCGCGTTCCAAAGGAAAACAACGGATTCCTGCTACCTCATCTATGAATCTTGAGCAACAAGAACCCGAAGTTGAAACTACCGAGGAGGAACCCTTTAGCAATGGACGGCGTGCGAGAAAGGAGCCCCTCCTTCCATTTTCCAGAAAAGCAGCCAAACACAACCTGGATGATAATCTCCTAGATAAACAGCAAAGAGTCTTGTCTCGGATATCAAGGACCCAAGCCAAGTTCTCGCGCAACTTGCCGCGCCGGCGGAAGATGAAAGAAGGAGAAGTCATAAAGGCGGAAAAGATGCTTGTTCGAATTGAGGAGACGGTACAAGAGAAACTTCCGGACGACTATTCGGAAAACGACAGTTACAAGATGGAAACTCGGGTGGTGGATCACTGGAGAGAATATCTGGTGGCATGCCGCTTGGCCTCTGACGAAGATGCGCCATTCTCCCTCCAGATGTACAAGACCCGTGTCATACCCCAGGTGCAAAAAGCAGGCTCTCGGGTTTCCCCATGCTATGAGGTACCCTTGGGTCGAAAGAAGATCAAGGTCAATCTCTATTCGCACTTGGACAAGTCAATTGTTCTTTGGGGTCCCTGTAAACGGGGGACTAAGATCTATATAGTACGGCCGAGGTCGTCCGCGCACGCCGCTGAATGGTTCACCTTTTTGTGTCAGATCATGGGGAGGCGCCGTCCGTCCTCACTTCCAATCCATGTCCCAGACTTGGGTGTTTCTCTCGTGTTCAATAACCCTTTTGAACAGCTAGAGGTTGCCCTTGGCTCGCAGAAAAAGGACACAGGCTTAATCAATCGAACCATAGCCCAGGAAGATTCGGCTGCTCAAGCCATCATACGCGGCTGCCTTAAGATGCTTGAAGACCGTCCCGAATGGGCCGAGGTACTGCACCAGTGGTCCAAGACTGAGATTATGGGCCTTGCCTGGAAACGATACGATCGATTAGAGTGGATCTTTGGCGCCAATGAGGAGAAAATGTACGGATCACTTGCTATGTACACTACGCATGATCTTGAGCTACGGCCCAAACAGCATTATACCACATATATCAAGCATGATGGACGCAAAGAAGACGAGCCTCAGCCCGTGGAAGGTTTCTTGGTTCGTCTTACATCCCAAAGAGGTGTACATCAACGGATGAACAAAATGTTCTTCAAGCGACTATATTTTTTCACCCAGGACCACTATCTGTTTTTCTGCAGACCTTCAAGATCGCTACCTCCAGCACCTCCAAAGCTATCCCGTGATGAGTCTGAGTTGCCTTCAACGCAACAAATCCTAGACGCATCACCTCTTTCTTATGATATTGACCCATATCCACTCCAGGATGGGGAGATTTCTTGGCTGTGCAATGGCAACAAAGAGCACATAAAAAAATACGACGAGGAGGCCTACGTTCAACGACAGAGAGACATTCATAACCTTGAACATGCTGATGGTTTTATTGACCTCAGTAGGGTACAGGAAGTACGACACGTGCGGCGTGATAGCTGTCCTGCTGATCCCAATATTCGGGAAGGGCCAGACGTCGAATTCAACCCCGAGGCAAGAGACACACGCCGGGATGATGGTGCAACACAGCAATTCAATGATGAAAGAACCTTCGAAATGGTCCTAGATAACACGCTTGTTGTCCGCTTCCAAGCATATAACGATGCGACCAAGGACGAATGGATGAAGCGACTCGATTTTCTGGTGAAATACTGGAAAGCACGCATTGCGACCGACGCGGCCGAGCTCAAGGCTCTTCGTCGACGCAACCAGGAGCTTCTGGGAATCGATGAGGAACTGGAGTCTATCATGGGACAGTTCGGCAAGAAATGGGAGGTAAAAAAGGCAGAAGCATCACCATTACTGCACAACATATGCACACTATCAGGGTGTCGGACAATCAATGTAAGCATGCTCTCTTGTCGAAATGGTACCCAGCCAATACTAATATTACCAAGATGTCCGGGCAGTTATTTCGCAAGCCCCGTCGCCACTCCACCTTTAAGCTATGCCATGTTGTTCTATCAGCCGGAAAATTGCTCATATTCCGAAGCTCGCTAAGAAGGCGCAATGGTGTTGAAATTCCTCACATACACCAGAACTTGGAGACATCTATCGACCTTAACGATTGTTACATCTACTCGGGTCTATTGACGGACTCCGACCAGTTATACTCCAACCAAACATTCGACAGCAACCATCCAGGACATCGTTCCTTGCCCCGGGTGTACCTTTCGCCAGATGTATACACGAACAGTGATGAGGACACCGCAATTACGTTCGTGATATGGCAACCTCTGAAGAAGAACCTATTCCGAGCGCGAGAGCATGGAATCAAGGGACAGACCAAACAGAGACTGAAGCACGTGTCAGCTCTTGGAGTCCATGGACGAACCATCGTGTTTAAAGCCCGGAGTCGAGTCGAAAAGGATCGATGGGTGTTGAGTATAGCATCGGAAATTGACCGGTTACAGGAGGATCGGCCGGAGGATGTGCGAATAATCACCTAACATAGCAAGTACAAAAGACATTTGAGTATAGTAATCATCTCTTCTGCAGGCAGATCTATCGCTACGCTACACGCTCCTTCTATACCTCTACACAAGACAGAGAGTATCCTATGTACATACAAGCTCCAACAATAATAATAATAATAATAATAATACATAATCCATCTTCTCTTCCTACTCCAAAAGCGGCCTCTCCAACTTCACAGCCTCCTTCAACACCCGATTGCGCACATCCTGCCTGTAATTCTCGCCAAACTTACGTTCAACATCCCCCTCAACCACCCCCTTCTCCCAGCCCGACCAATCCAACCACCTCCACCGCGGATACAGGACCGCCAGAACCCTCCCCGTCACCAAACTAATACTCACCGGCCCGTAAGTATTACTATCCATGGTCTTCCTCGCATCCTGCGCATCACCCTCCAACCAAACATGATTAAACGGCACGATCTGCGTCTCCTTCATGCAGGGTTCTCGCGTGGTGATCTGATCCCCAGGTAATCCGATGATGCGCTTAATAGCCATGTGACGAGGGTTGGCAGGCGACCTAAAACCACAACCACAACCACAACCACGAGCGTTAGCAAATGCACACCCCAAACCGGTCGACCTTTGTATCTCCACCCAAAGGGCACAATAAGACTCCAAGTAAGACAAAAGAAAGCAGAGAGGTAGAAAGACTCCACGAACCGAAACGTAACCAACATCCCCCTTTCCAGCCTCCTCTTCCTCTCCCACGGCCACAACCCGCCCCCTCCCCACATATTCACAAGCACTATATCGCTCTTCGTTTGCATCTGATCGTAGTCCTCGTTCAGGTAGGGCGTCATGCTGGGCCCGCGCACCCACATCACCTGGAGAACATGTTCGGAGAAGAAGAGACCGATGGGAAGGAGGGGGAGGAGGGGTCCCAGGACGCGGAACGTGCGGCGGAAAGGCCGCGGGAGGGAGGTGTAGCTGTTGCGGAGGTGGCTGAAGAAGGAGGGTCGGGGTGGTTTTTGTTGTTGCGGTTGCGGTTGCGGTTGCGGGTGGAGCTGGGAGCTTGCAGGCGGGGATTGTTGTAAGGGGGAGCTGCGACGTGCTTGGGCGAGCTCTGGGGAGAGGACTCGGAATTTGGGTTGTTGTTGCGGGGGTGGTGAGGGAGGTGGCGGCATTGCTGGAAGTGTTGGAGCTGGGTTTGGGGAGGGTTTAGGTTGCCCTGCAATGCGATGCGGCGGTCGGTTCGGGTCGTCTGTCGGCGTTGAGCGGATGGTTTTGAAACGCGTCTGAGGGGTTTGAGGGAGGGGTTCTAGTTGGGAAATAGGATATATTGCCTGCCAGGTAATATTATTGCAGACCGAGTTGCAAGGCTGTAGGTCAATGGGGAGCAATGGCTGGGATTTGGTTCTGTCGCATTGAGGTGATCGTGGTTGTCAAATTGCTATCCTGATATCATCAGTTTGTTTGCACCGTTTGCATAGCCCCGAATCGGGTAAATTGTCCAACAATGATGGATGATGGGCTTAGCATACCGCTGAGTGGAATTATTTAAGAACAAGAGTAGAGACATGCTATTGACTATCCTGCTTAATAAAAAATAATGTCATGAAGAGATGTTCTTTGTATCAGTAACCATTCATAAGCAACCGCTTTGCATTTCCATAAACGCTACCCATTAAAAGCACCCGCCCAGCGCCAAGCACAAGAAAAACGTTCATCATTATTTAATGCGTGACTAGCACCACAAACTACCAATCCTTTGCCAGGAGGCTGTCCGACATGTGCGATCCATCCATGTCGATGATCCCACTGGACTGGATGCTCTGAACGTCAGTTGCAGAAGAGGGCCTGTCAACCTCAACCGGTTCATCTTCCAGTTTCTCGGTGCGGCCATCTTCTGACTTATCAACCTCCTCCCAGTCATCGTCCGACTTGATAGAGAAATCCTCCATGTTGCTTTTACCGCTCGGTTCGTTTTGATCGATATCAACCTTCTGTTTCTTAGTGTCCGGTTCTCCGTTCAAGGCAGGGTCCACGGTTGGCGGGTCGGGCAACTTGGCTGCGAGTATCTCTGCTGATTTCAAAGACTCACCATCGGATTCTGGCTGGGATTCGGCATCGTCGCTATCGATGGAAGGGTCCTGATCTTCGCGGGGAAAGAACAAACTAGAGCGACGACTCAGTTAGAATGTGCCAACTACCCGCGATAGAGACATCACACTTACGGAGTGAGCTTTTCATAAGCGATCTCATCTTTGCGCTCAAAGTTGCAGAAGATGATGCGCTCAAGTTTCCCGACATGGCTCGGATTCTCCACGAACTTCCGAGTTTCGTCAAGGGCCGCCCGGGCGGCTGCTTCGCTGGGGTATCCATACACGCCAGTGCTGATTGCGGAAAATGCAATGCTTTTCATGTTGTTCTCCACGGCCACCTCGAGACTGCGACGGTAGCAACTGCGCAGCAACGACTCCGGGCGCTCTTTACCAACTCGCCGTTCAAGTTCATAGATGGGCCCAACGGTGTGGATGATCCGCTTGCAGGGAAGCTCGTAGGCGGAAGTGATCTGGGCATCGCCCGTGTCGCAGCCGTCGAGAGTGCGGCACTCGTCCAGCAGATCGGGTCCGGCAGCGCGGTGGATAACACCGTCTACCCCACCACCTCCGAGGAGGGATGTATTTGCTGCATTGACGATGCAGTCGACACCTTCCAGTTTGGTGATGTCGTTGCGGATCAGGGAGATGGTGTCATTGAATGCCTTGGATGGCTGCGCGAGGGGGTGAGGGGCTGGGATGAGACGTTTCAGCTTGTAAAGCAGAGAAACGGTCGGAATCTCCGCAAGAGGTACGAGAGGAGGCGTCATCTTCAGATGGTCAATGGATTTGGATGAAATGGTTGGTTGAATAGTGTTGAGGTGATGAGTGGATGATGTCAACTTGGCTAATGAGGAGTCAAATCCTCGATGTGGGATGCAAGTCTATCTCGATGAAGGATTGATCGCAGGATGGTCAAATTCATACCATGATAGATTCGAGATCGGTATGGACCAAGGAAGCCGAAGGCGATGATGATGGAGAGCGTTGCTATGTTGTCAATGGAGGAGGGGAGCTTCCCGCACGTGACGATGACACTCGACTCCTCTTATCTTATCGCAGGCCTTCCGGAAACGGAGATACGGACATGTGACCATTGCCTGCCATCTGTCTATAGAGATCATTCACGATAGAGACTCGGTGTCTCTTCAAAGAATCGGATATATAGGCTTGGAGGGATTCTCCCTTTCACTTCCAGCTTCGACTCTAACAGCTATCAGAGGAAACATTTTGCAGGCCATCGATCAGAAGCTACTCATTAGATTATGACAACAGATCCAGCATCGGATGTCTATTGATGGACATAAGTAGACTCACTTCACCCGAGTTTCTGATGTCATAATCTCAATGATATTTTTTAAAGATACAGTATTCTGTGTCAGGCCTTGTATTTCCGTATGATTCTCGATCATATCACCCTAGACCAGGTATAATCATCGACCTTCTGTCATATCTACACGATGTGACATGAGGATAAGTGAGAATACACCTGTCAGTTTCATGATCTTAGAAGCACTGGCCTTCTGATGGTATCTTAGGAAGCAATATGATATACACGAAGCTCGCGCCAATAATTGCATATGAACAATCAGTAAGGAGGAGGAGCCTGTACCACCGGAAGACAGGAAGAACATCCAGGGTCTTCAAAGGCAGGAGGGGCAAAGCATGATGAAAACGTGAACCTATCAAAGTGATATATGACAGCACACATCCATATGGCCGGGGCTATCGTTCATCAGATACTGCGACAATCAACCACTCAGAATCCCCGATCTAATACAATGCCCGATATGGAAAGGTCATGACAGCCCTGCTAATCTGAACCCATACGCCAAACTTAAGCTTCTTACCCCAATATCTTACCTGTCAACACTGGTATGACATGTAGAGCATACAGAGCACACGGTATGTATGCAATATGTGCAATAAGTCCCAGATAAAGTACGCCACATCTTAGAGTGGCATGCCACGATTGGCCCAGACAAGAACAGGGCGAGCTAATGCAAGGGCGCCGACTGACGCACGCGACAGTGTCCATTGGGATTCTGATCGAAGACAACCACAACTGCACAGGACAGAGCACGGATCCCAGGCTCATGTATGGCGTATGTATGTCTGATGCGACTGCATAGCCACCTCACCCCAGCGGGCCAGCACCGCAATTCTTTGCGCTTCCGCATCCTTGTCACTGCATTCTATGCATAGGTACGACGGCGTAGTGTTTCCATATCGGGTGACGGAGCAGTTCGGTGACAACCTCGATCTTCTCCACAGCATAGGACAGCATAGGTAGTACTACAGGTAGCATAGGTGCATTAGCCCTACTTTACCTGTGCAGTGGGCAGAGCATCCTGCTTCCTGTACGTCCTCCGTACTCCGTTTGGTCTGATAAGCGAGACTCGGCTAGTGGCTAGTCGAGGCGCCGGCGATGTGAGTAGTTAGTTGCCTTCTTGGTGCCCTTTGCGAGAGTGTCCGAGGAGAAGAAATCATGGACAAACCCGGATGACACATAAGTACTGGTTGATGACAGCTGTCATCGCTTTTCCTTGCAGATGGAGATTTCTATATGGTAATTGAAAACTACCAACCTGAAGCTGATGGGAAACGCGATATTTAATTGGTTAGCTACCTGTCATATCACTTATTAATCAATCGGCACTTTAAATAACCTAGTAGTATTCGAGCTTGAAACGAGATTTCAAAGCACAGATGTGCTTACGGTATTGGACTCCCGGCACCCTTCCTAGGAATACAAAATGAAAAAAAAAACCCCCCAAGAATGCAAAGATCAAAAAAAGGTAAAACGTGTAAGAATGAAAAAATGAGGGAGGGGAATGAAGGGAAATGGGAGAAAAGAAACAAACAATAGACAGATCAAAAACCTGTTTTCTCACCCACGGGACCCAGCCGCAGAGTTCAGCGCGCTGCAGAGCACGGTAGCTACACCCCGGCCCTTTTGCCGAGCATCGATCTCGATTTGCGATCTCGAAACTTCCCCTAAACCGTTCCCGATGATCGAAAAGTGGGTCATGAGTTCATTGAGGTAGCACAGCATAAGGCGATCGAAGCCAATTCCAAATCCACTCTGTTTGGGAAAAGGATTCTCTCGTCTCGAGGAAAACAACAAGCAGACGGGGGCTAGGTACAATCAGTAGGTAAATCTGCTTCAGATGGCTATAGTTTTGTTATTTTTATTTAATTTTTTTACGCTCCTTCCGTTACCCTTCTAGCTTCGATTAAATGCGAAGCTACCGAATACTACCGATACTCCTTCTCGAGTCTCGACTCTTACCGATCTTCAAGATGGTCGGGGTTCGATCTCGGTCGGTCTTTCCTTCCATCCATTCAGCGGGGACATCCGCGGTGGGGCTCGGTGCAGAAAGCCCACTTGGTTGAGATCTCGGATGCCCGTCCATCTAGGCACCATCGCATTCTAGTCGGGATCCAAGATCAGAAGATGAGCACTCCCATCCCGTGGGATCGCTAATTCTAACCCCATTTGGGAATGAGCTCTGCTAACCGACCGATAGATCGCGGGTACTATCCGAGTTTGATACGGGAGAGACCAGGATGATGGTTGGGAAGCAGATGCCGAAGGTTTGTTGGGAAGGGGCGGGGGGGGAAGATGGATCTTACCTACACGCTTTAGTAATGGGATGAACACTGGGTAGGGGAAACCTCTAACAGTTCCAGAGCAAATCGAACCCTGTCGGGGAAGAATGGATCCTTTTCAGAATGCTAGTTTCAAAAATCGTCAGTGGAAAGACGGCATGCGTAAGTACTGCAGTAGTAGTCTGCAGTCCAAACCCATCCAGAACCGTACCTAGAGTGAGACACTCTGAATTTGAAATCATGAAATGGAAAAGTCGACCATCATCCACTTCGTCTGCACTCTTACGTGCATACTCGCATGAGGCTTTCCCTAAGGCATCCTAGCATCCCCGATTTAGGCAGCCGTGCATTCCCGCTCTCCCACCCGGTCTGTTTTGGCTCCTCTCAATCCCCTCCCCCCCCCCCCCCTCTCCCCCCTCGTGTTCACGACTCACGGCTCTCCATCGCAAGGGGGCGCGGGAGGCTGAGTTGGCACTTTTCCCATCCAGGGGTTAACAGGCGATTTGGGATGGAATCCATGGGTTTATTGTCCATTGGTTATGATAGGGTAGCTTTGGTGCCTACTAGTAGACTGGGACCCGATTATCGAGGCTCTGAACTTGTGCTGGCTCTGTAATTCGCAGCCACTACCTTAAACTTAATCCGCTTCTTGTCCAATCGTATCTCGACAACGCGAATTGACACGAGGCGTAAATTCCTACGTAATACCATATAGACTTGGAGATACAAGCAGTGCTCTTCATGGGTCAGGTATGTAATGAGTCTGCAGGTACAGTAAGGTACTGAATACATACACGAAAGTACAATGATACATACTTACCTAGGTATATACATACAGCTTACATGGTTTACCTGACGAAAGGATTGTACCTATGCATGTACGCACAGAAAAGGAATGTATGGTAAGGTAAGTAGGTAGTACTTTAGTACGTAGGCACACTCCAGTTACCAAACACTGTCTACATAGACGTAGACATCGACTCAAGCGGGAAAACTTGCAGTGTGCGGACCTGAGATAGTTTGCCTTGCGACACCAAGTAGCCACGCAGGCGAAGTCAGTAAGCCATGTTTGACTATTGCGGCCGTGTAACAGCGAAATCGATGCTATCTAAGGTATGTCCCAGGACAAAGGATAGATGCTTGGCTGAGGTATGTCCAGGCAGGTAAAACTTGTAGATAGATTATTCAGCGCCATGTTTCACAGCATATGGATCTATGCTACTGGAGTACCCGGTCCGAACTGGTAGTAGGCAGTAAAGAAGACAGGCGTATTTGATACAATGAACGGCCAGCCAGGCACGTAGGGTGGGCAAGTATTTGCATACGGCGTATAGGTCAATTTAGTAGTAAAGTAATAACCAAACGACTGACGACTTACTCAATACCCTAGTAGTTCACGTAGACTAGTTAGGCAAACATGAATCAAGTCGAAGAATTTTCAAAAAGCATTGCGACAGCCAGGCCCACCCATTATTCATCCAAGCTGTACTATTTTCAAGCAGAGACAAAACATTTCTGTCCTGTGGATACGTAAGGTCTACATGGGGTAAGTATGAAAAACCCACCAGATACGGACCCAAGATTTGTTTGTTGTTCTAGAGCCTATCTAGTCAGCCGTACAATTCCCCGGAAAGTACTTGCGCCTGGTAGCGCTGTCATGATTCAGATCCCGATGCCCAAGCCTCAAAGCCCTGAGTTCCATCGATCCACCCAATGGCCGGGTTCCTAGTAGATAAATACTAAGGTACTAAGGTAGAACTAGATAGAAGGGGTGTTGCTTGCGAGATTCTGACTAAAGTTCACCGGGCAACCATGGTTCCGGGTCCAAACAACCAAGATCATCTGCTCCGCCGCGTGGGATCCCTGGCTGGTTCGCTGGTTCAGATCGAGAAGGGGGAAAACGAGTGACAATCAGGACCAGATCCGATACGGCAGCAGTTTTACACTGTTCCGTTCCTGGGTTCCAGAGATCGGTGCTTGACGGATAAGGAGTCTGGAGTTGCCAGACTAAACTCTACCTACTACTCGGGGAACCTACGCGTACCCCATACAGAGTGCTCACCCAAGCGTCGGCTCTTCTCGCCGATCAATGATAGGGCCATAATGACGTTGTAAAACGATGATCTCTGGTCTTGTCTGAGATCTGGCTCAGCGTCAATCGGACAACCCACGGGAATACTAGTAATGCTGCCGTGAGTTAGGCATGCCGTATACTCCGTAGCCATGTCAGCACTAGGACTACCTAGGTACAGTCGATTGCCTTCGACTACTAGTAGATACTCATTTGAATAATACTGCAGGGCTCAGGCAGCTTACCGAAAACCAAGCGCCTCAGCTTTGCCCCGAAAAGGTAAACTCAGCCTCATCTTTTCAAAGCTGAATAAAATCGCATCTCCCGGCTGACTGTCAAGGACAACAACCGTTGCCCTAGTTGGGCCATTCTATAATTCGTGGCAATGGCATAGTAGCACAAAACCGGCGTGTTTTGTGGGGGGGAAGTTGATAGTTAAAGTTCCATTGAAAGGGTCTGTCTTATCAGAGGGCCCCCGTATGGCAAAGTTGCCCAAAATCCTTGACCGGGTACCACTTTGCAGGCAATCCCCGAGTGCCATCATGGAGGCTCCCCGAATCAGCGCACCAAGTTCCTCCGCATAGAGAGAAATATTGCAGGCAGTTTAATGCTTACACCGCTAGGAGTCCCGACAGACTGGTTACAGCGGGTCTATGTAGTACAAATTACTCAGCCTATGTACGGAGGATACTCAGATGGGTTAGGAGTCGAGCATGCACTCAGGTGTACAAGTTACATACCATATGTATGTGCGTACGTGCGTATGTATAGTAGGGGGTATACTGTGTACACAAATCCAGCCGCGCCATGCATGATCCGCCCCTTAAAAAATACAAACAACATGATATCATGGAGAGGTACTGACATGCGGTACTCCGTACTAGATACTAATTTGTATTGTATCTAGATACACATCGATCGAGGATTCTTCCAGGATTGTTAGTCGAAGTCAACGGCCTTCCGTCTCGCCCCAATTCAATTAAAATAGATTAACCGATGTGGATTGCCCTTCTCATGACGTAACCCCGATTCGTCCGATCGGTCGGGTCTCGGAGCACAGATGCAGTGGAAATGGTGCCCGAGATCCCGCGGTGACACAGGGTTTGGTTGAAGGGGGGGGTGTTTGTGGCGATTGATTGGGCTTACTTACTCGCGCGCCGCCCGGCGGCCGAAAGAGCCATACTAAACGCCGTGCGGCCGTAACGGTATGGAGTATCTATGGAGGCTGGGAGCCTACCTAATCTGAGATTTTGATAGATGTGGCATGATCGCGATCAAAACCCAGCCAATTATGACGAGGTGCTGGGCGGGTGTACGCGGCATATTGATTAATTCCAAATCACAACATAGTAGTGCTAGCAACTAGAATTATAGTGTTATTGCGTATCTACTCCGTACCGGGGAGAACCCTGGGTTGGGTTTGCTCGTTTACAACACTCTACTTGCAGCTTACCACTCTGTAAGTAACTAGTTAGGTCGTGGGAGTTGTCGGAAAGTGTCGGAAATTGTAATGTGGCAGAAAATTAATGAAGGCGTAAAAACAAAACGTCCTTCAGGCCAAAATTGGATTCGGTACGGAACACTGTGACTGCGTAGGTAGGCTTCCTCCCCATCCGTTGTCTATTGAACACTATCTTCATTAGCCTGTACCGAGTACCAGTGCATTGGTAGGGGACTAGACTTCCGCACATGAGGCGACCACTTTCCCCCGGGCGATATGGAGTACAACCAAAATTTTTCTGTATCATCTAGATGGTCGAAGCCTTTTTTTTTTTTTTTTTTTTTCCAACATCGCAATTGTCACACCAAACTCCGGGGGATGGGCGGTGAATGTAGTAGGCTAGGCTAGTGTAGACCGGGTTTCCCGGACAGGGATGATGAATCGGCGGTGAGGGCGTGGAGAGAGGATGAGATCTCACATCCATCCCGCTCCGTGAACCATGACCATCAATCAAGCCACCGCCTGCCGTACCCTACTTACTTACGTAGGTACATCGCCCCGAGGTACCTGTGTATGTAGGTATGTATGTATGTATCCGATGGAATATTGATGGAAACTCCTGCTAGTGGCGGGGCAATCAGCTCAAGCCTCACTGGTGTGTTTGGGAGACGCCTGCAAGATGAGATGAGATGAGATGCAATCTGCGATCAGAGATCCGATCTGTTCGAGTTCGATAGTTCGTGGTACTAGTGCGTAGCTATACCGCATGATCTGACGGTTATCCGGAATCCATATGTGGTTCTGCATAACTCTCTCTCTCTCTGTGTCTGTCTAGTAGAAAAAATTATTGACGGGCTGAAGATAGTTATCGCCCTGTTCACCCCTACGAATAGAGAGTAAGTACTGGGTATGGGAGGTTGTAATTCAGCAGGACCTCCCCGATATAGATACAGTACTAGTAGCCCGTGTGCCTTGCGCCTTGCGCCATACTGTACAGGCCATCAACCCTGAAGACCGTAGTCGCACCCATCAAGGCGCATCGCGTCGGTCCATACAAAGTCCTACCTGACTACCCCGCTATCATCCCTGCAGCTGCATCCATGATCCATCGGCATGCTCCCAGGCTCTTCAAACTCGAAGATCTCCGCGGGGCTTGTGGTGGCTTCGACGGAGGGCTCCGTCAGTAGCAGTTCCAAGGAAGCCAGTAAGTCAGTACAACTTAAGGTGTATTCGGCCGACCATGCTGCTACATGATTGGCCGGTGATTCTCTTGTCGGGAGACTCCGACAAGTTATCTAAGCGGCGGCGTTTGGACCCAAGCATTCCTTAGATCCGCCATACTAACCACAATGTGGTCACTGGTGAGGGCCTCAATTGCCTCCCTCCTCGGGGGCTCAATTGAAATCACCCGATCGATCCAATGGGCTAGTGCTGGAATAGAACCTAGTTTTCCTTACTGGAAATATATACCGAATTCCCGGCGCATAGCTTCGACTTATGTAAAAGTCTATTTGCTATGATAATTGAAGTATGTACGTACTCACTCCGTACGATTGGTGTTGACTAGGACTAGGATCAAGGGTCCTTGAGTGCTCCTTAACCTGGCAGGTGGCAATGGGAATAACCTATCACCGTCAGAGACACATCCAGAATCCTGTCATATATTTTGTAGGTTTACCTTGATCAGCACATTTCCGGAATCTCATCCGGAACTCAGGGAAGCAGTTCCCGAGTTTATCTTGCCGAACCCCTGACGCCAACAATCGCCACGACGGTGTGGTGGCCGTGGTGGCCAAAAAAGAAAGTACTAGTACTCTCTTCCAGATCTCGGGGCGTAGGAAACCAATGTAATCGGGCGCTATTGCCCCCCTCCATCGCTTGTGCCTCAATAGCGCAGGCCAAGGAACAGGTGGGTAAGATTTGCCGCCCTCCCGGGACCGACAGGGATCAGAGGTTTTGTGACAACACATACCCTGGGATTGAATGCCAATGATCTCTGTGCTGTTTAGTAGTGCGCTCTTGGATCACGTACCTCGCATGGATCTATCAAAGTTTGATTTTTGGAACTGCGGGATAACATGAACTATGTTTACATCTAGTCATAACATGAAGGAAGTAGACCCTCTTCAATTCTCAACGACGGACATGAGTGCATGAACATCATATAGGCACCTCTGGTGGCGATCACAATTCCCAGAAACGCAGTAGGACACTGATAGGAAATGGGGGGGTATAATTGTAAACCAGGACAAAAACAAGTATGACAACACCAAGCACAAAAGGGCGCATGAAAAATCTGAGCAGGAGTCAAATGCGTACATGCCAGTTGCACGACAGACAATCGAGTGCAGATTAGAGCCACGGGATATGATGAGGGATAAATCGAAATGGAAAGGGGGAAAGAAAGAGACAAAAGGAAAAGAAACAAAAGCAAAAGTCTATCCGGATGCCTTTTAACACAACGTGCAAGGGGTATTAGAAGGTAATCCCAGGGCCCAATAGGACCAGATCAAAAATGAAGTCCACATGCCCGGAGCTTTTCATGATCATCCCACCATCCGAAAGGAATACCTCGACCCGGAAGCGGATCGAACAAAGCACAAAAACAGACCAACATTAGGTAATGGTCAAAAGTGGTAGACGGGACTCAAAACGCCTGACACTTCTAATCCCAAGCCGTTTCCAACGCCAAGTAAATGAACAGGCTAAGATGATTAATGGCTATTTGGTGATGCGGAGTCGAGAGCAGTCTTCGGTTTCAGGGTCGAGCCCAGAGAAGAAGCCTTGTTCGCGCCCATCTTGCGCGTTAATTTCGCATAATGCAAGCCACAAGCATTACACAGGGTCCGGGCACCATCCGGGCCACGGCGCCATTCCGGTGTTTCGGCTCGGTTGCAGCTGTGGCAACGGCCGGGAGGGGCAGCTTTCTGTAGAAACACCACTGTTAGCGATGGCAAAGTAGAAAAGTGGGTAAAATGGGTATGTGGGAAACGAAGCGAGAAAGGATCCCATAGAAAACAACGAATCAGGGAACAAGGGCGAAATGGGGGTTAATAGACAGAACCAATAGTCAACGTACCCCTCGTCGCTTTTTCGAATCCGCACCGGCAAACCCGCCGTTTCCCTTGTATTCTTCCGGATACATTGCCATGTGGACATCATCATGCACTCCACCGGCCTTGAAAGCCTTTCTCTGCGCCATTTGCTCTGCCAACGCGTGTTCCTGGTTCAGGACGGCAGTTCGTATACGAATCAACGCGTCATGATTCCGGCGCTGTAGGTTGAGCATCTCCTCGACCTCATGTATGGAGGGCAGAGAGTTTAACATGGGGCCAGAACGCTGGGTGTGGTGCGCCTTGTTCGCGTAGTGCCTTGAAAAGTCCAAGGTTCGAGTGCTCATTTCGGCAATCTGGAATTATTAGCAAATTTAGAACAGGATGCCAGGGGACCAATGGAATTTGAATTTCCGACAGAGGTCCACTTCCTAGGTAAGAAAGCACCTACCTCGTTAAGTGACGTCTCCACATCGTAAATATCCAAGTGTCGTTTGACAGACTCGGCCTGGGGCTGCCCCGCAACAGCAGGCCGGGCCGCAAGACCTTTCACTTCGTCCACGCGAGTGGCTTCTGGAGCACCAGGTTTCCATGGCGCCCCCACGTACGGTCGAGTGTCGTATGAAGCAGAAGGATACGCTGGCGCACTTGGTGGGGGTTGTGACTGAAACGGATATGGCTGTGAGAATGCACCGTAACCGTTGGGCGAAGCCACACTGCCAGCTGAAGGAGGCGCGCTGTACTCATAACCGGAACCAGTCTGGGAGCCTGAAATCGAAGTGATACCTGTCTTCGCGCTTTGGGTAGGCGACTTCCCCGAACTAAGCGACTGCAGCGATGCGTTTCTCGAATCTTGGGTGTTGATTGACGTTAGGCTCGATCTTGACGCTTCCGCCTGCAGTTGAGGCTGGTGGGAAAATGCAGGCTCTCGCATGAAAGGACCAGTGGATGCAGAATTCATAAAAGGGTTGGGAGGTCCGGGCGGGCCCTCGGTACCGGGTCGTCCAACAAGGTTGGAAGAAAGGGAATGTGAAGGGGGCGCATGGTGAGCTTGTTGTGGAGGAGCCGAAGTGGGCGCAGGATACGGTAAATGGTTATCATTCCCCAGCGCTTCGTGAATTGACGGAAGCGATTGCCTTTGGGGCTGCGGTTGCTGTTTCTCCTTTTCCTCCTCAAGCGCACGCCGCGAATCCGGAGGCGATATATATCCAGCCTGCAAAGGAACCGAACCGGTCGATGTTGAGTAGGAATGAGGTAGGGGTTGTCCTGGGTACATGGCAGTCGGGCTCAAAAGTGGAGTCGGGGAGGAGGTAGGGACGGTTGCAACGGCGGGGTGTCTGAGGGCGTAGCTGGGTCCGTCTTTACCAAGGAATCCCAGTGCCGGTAGATGTTCCCTGGAATAAAGATAAAGATTTGTGATTAGCGCACTTGCTTTCGATCAACTGTTGTCTAGACATTTTACGGCAAGCCACAACAAGAGGCAAGCTCCGTGGGTGTTGAAAACCAAACATACCTGTGCCTGTGCTCAGCCTCCAACGACCCCATCACGCCAGTGGTTTAATTTGAGAGTTCGATGACGACTACCCGCAGTTTCATTCAACGCCAGTCACTACTGCCCAGCTGATTGATCAGGACCCTCTGTACTACTTCGAAGGAAACCCCGAATTGCGCCGTGAAAGGTGGTTGGTTGTGTGGGCTTTGACGGTGAAAGCGGCGAGGTAGTAGAGCGAAGCTCGGAGCCGAGAGGGATCAAAGTAATAGGCGCGGAGCAACGATTCGGGTTCCCAGTCTCTAAGTGTACCTTTCTTCCCGCGACTACCTGGTCTTAAAGAACCTCCTAGTAGCTAAGAGAAACTTGGGAGTGGTGAAGGGGGGATCAGTGCCGCGTCTCCCGTCACCTAGAGTTGTCGGGGAGGTGGTGGCGGTTATGGGGGGTGGGAAGCGATTATATCGGGCGAGATTTGAGCGAGAGGGAGTCGGAGTTTCGCTGGATCGGCCAAGAAAACAAACAAGCGACGGGGGCGGCGACTCGGAGTCAAGGCAATACTCGGAGGGTGCTCCGAGTGTATTAGTGGTGTCAAAGGACGAGGTGGTCAGTTAGTGACGCGATCGCGATTAGAATGGCCGCGATTGTTTGGGGGGGGGGGGTTTGCTTGTAGAGGGCGACCAAAAGAGTACGGCACGCACCCGCAGCGCGCAGCGAACAAGTCAGATCGGAACGGCCCTTTGAATAACCATCCGCCCCAGGTCAAGCCTTGCACAAGGATCCAAAGTAGCAGGTTTCGCAGCCAAATTTTCGAGTTTTCTTCACTTGAAGATGAATTTGACGGTGTTTGAGTTCGCGGGAGCGGCGGAGGCGCAGTGAACGCAAGGGATAGTAGAGATGAATGCGTCGCGTGGGAAGGGAGATGGTGGTTGGTTTTTTTCCGCGTAGACAGAACAACAAGGAGTAGAAAAAATAATAAATAAAAAGGTATAGGCAATATGGAAGCCAGATGACACCTGACAAAAAAAAGGTCGAAGGAAAGAGGTAAAGAATTTTTGATCGTGTGGAAGGGAAGAAATGCTTCACTGGAGCAGGATGAGAAGAAACGCGATCTCTCCCGAAGGGCTTGAGGGAAAGAAAGCTGGATACGGAGGAGATAAAATGTCAAGGGGGCGACAAGTGGGTAAAATAATGGAGAGGGTGATGAGATCGAGGATGTCTCGGGCAGGAAAGGAGTATCCGACTGCTTCCTCTTGGTTGGAATGCGAGAATTTCGAGAAGAGGGACGCAGGACGAGGCAAGTAGTAAATACCTACCAGTAGGATTGGGTGGTGGTGGTGGGCAGGGTAGGTGGAAGTAGGACCGGAAGAGGAAGAACAACAATGGAGAAGGAGCAGCGCCCGCAGAAGATTATAATAATTATAATGGGCTACAAATATAAAGACAATTATAATTATACTTAGCAGTCCCAGGCCCGCACACACACGAGATATGGGAGGATCCAAACAGGAGCTACTAAAACTACGTCGGCCCAGGACAGGACAGATGAGCTCAGACCTGGAAAATTAAAGAGACAGGCAGGCGGAGGAGCCAGAACGGACTATGAGATCGTCGAATCATACTGGCGGTCGTGACCTGTTTAAAGTTACGGCGAATTACAGAAGCTTTACGGGCTGCGAACTGCGGATCTTCGACGAAGTGTGGAGTGGGTTGGGATCATATTGGCGATGTGCGGATATCTTGGTGGGGAGCGATGGAGCCTTACGAGGGGGGGTGTCCCTGGCCCCGAGAATTTCTTTTTTTTTTCTTTTTTCTTTTCTTTTCCCCTCAGAGACCAAAAAAGAATTAAATTAATTAAACAAATGGGACAAAAGTGAATCTCAATACAGGTTCTCCACTTTTACTTACCCGTACCACACAGATTATTTTTTGTAGTTTTTGTACAGGAACGGTATTTCAGATGTACATCCAGTGTACCACCAAGTCAGCAGAAAAAAAAAAAAGAATTTAAATCTTCTCCTCTCCTATGTTATACCTAGTACTAGTAGCTTCTTGAATGTACAGATAAGTGTTTCACCCCTACTGTAGGTACCACTACCGCTGGGATCCTGCAATACCTAGTGACGACGCACCTCTCTTCAACGGATACAGATATTTACCCAGGTAGAGTTTCCTGCTGTATTCGACACCGATCATGATTTGGCCAATACAGCCAAGAATATACCTACTACACCTTACTAAGGTACCTACGATCGGGTGGATAAATAGTAATACATAGTATGACAATCTGATGGTACTGGGTTGGCGCGTAATTTTTAACCGTAAGTTGAAGCCGAGTACTCCATACTGTACTGTATGACCAGGTATCGTGTAATTTACTTCTAATAGATAGGCCCGGAGCCGAGCAGCGGCGAGAGGAAGTGATGTGGTGCTAGCGGAGAGGAGCAAAACAGGAAATAAAAAATTGCTACGGAGCATAAGTGCCAGGTACCTTGGGCTTCTTATGTTGATGGAAGGCTATTTACTCAGTAATAACAATGAAGATCCAAAGACCGCACGCTACACAATTACGGGAATGCTCAATGGGAATAAATTGCAACCCCGATCGGACTGATAAAGTAAAAGACATGGGAATGTCACCATGAAATCTAATGTCCTGCGACTATATATATATATTATCCAAAGTCTTCAATTCTTGAGCACGAAATAGTCTATCACAGACACGGTACATTGGCCGGAAAACGATGGGTTCAAAACTAATAGGAGAACTGTATACCTAGTCCGAGACAAGGAAATATTTCATCTTGGAAGAAACGCGATCTGACGCGACAGTGGCCTTCGCCATGATCATTGATATAGAATCGATGGTTGACTAGTTATACGATCATAACCACCCCTCTCGTAGATGGTCTTTTTCTTTTCCTTCCCTTTCCCGCATTTTCCTGGTGGCTGCCATCAATATCTGACATACTCTCCAGGCACTTCATTTCCTTGGCTGCTGCTACTGCTAATGTTGCTGCTTGGGAAGTACTGCTACATAGAAAAGGAAGTACACGCCCAAATCCATGCCTTGTGGATATAAAATAAGTGGCGAGTCTACCTGCATGGTCAACGTGCTAAGTAGCCCGGGAGAAAGCCAGACATGGCCTAAGTCATCACCTTGTTGCGTAGGTACCCATGTAGTATAAGTATGTCGACCAAAACCTCATGTGCAAATGTAGTGGTGGTGGGGTAGCTTACTTTCTCTCTACCAGGTACTTTTTTTTTTTCAATCGGCTCAAGTTTGCGACCCATAGCGAACCGCCAAGTAAGGCACCAACAACCAACCTCAGCAACAGCTCAACCTGACGAATATTGATAAGATCTAGTGCGATCTTGTACCGAATATCTAAGATGCGAAGAGTGCTTGGTTGCAATTTGGTCAAAGAGACCCTGAAACTACTGGAAAGACAACCCATTCCCGACTAGCATTGTATGTATCCTTGATGATTCGCCATTTTTTCCAGGCCAACAAGGTTCGAGACATTATTGGGAAATTGTGCACATGCCCCCAAAGATAGACCATACTTCCGGGGAAGAGGCGGATGATCAGGACACGACTAGGGTGGTGTAAACGGACTTGTGTGAGATACTAGAAGATACCTGATATGGTGTCTCCTCTTTGGCCCAGATCTGGAAACAATCCCAGTGGGGAAAGTTAATCGCACATCAGCAAGACGCATAAACACACACACACACACACACACACACACTGACACAGAAGCATGTCCATCCCCAGCTGCAGCTAGCCCAAAAAATTGCGCCGTTGGATCGTAACTGGCGGGGATCTGACCATTCACATCATAGCGCAGTACAACCCCCCAAAGCTAGCTGCAGCCATGGGCAGATTTGCTCCCGCAGAGGAATGAATATTCCCTACCCCTGGTCCTCCATCCCAAAGCTCGTGATCTAAGACATATATATCATGCGGGAAATGGAGAGTGTGTCGCAATAGAATATAAATTAATTATTATTCAGCGGAAAGTATCCAAAGGCTAGTAGCTATAAAAAGGAGGGTGAGACAAATCAAAAAGAAGGAAAAAGAAAACGCTAGATAAGCAGACTCCGTATTTTACCTGTGCCTGCGTGGTTTGTTCCATGGTACAGTACAACACTCCCCGCTTTCCCTTGCTCGAGATCTCGGGCATAGCCGTTTGTGGGTGGCACCATCGTCATCATCTTCCACCAGTCTTTCTCTAGTACTCCGTACCCTTCTTGAGAATATCCTGCTTTGTCTTCTTTTTCCCTTTCTTCAAACCCTCTCCCCCTCCCTTCTCTCTCAAACACACACAAACGCATATTTCTCATGTATTTGTGATCCTCCACATCAGAGATCCGTGTTTTTTCTCTTCTGCCTTTTCTTGGGTTTTGTCTGCTGCTCCCGGGGTTGCCTCCCGATCAACGATGGGTCTAATGTCGAACTAGTGTGAGAATGTTGGTAATAGCGGTAGACTATTGAATCTGGTGGAACCGAAGAACATCCTTTGCTGTAGAACGTCAACTTTGGGGTAAATCCGTATAATGATGCATTGAGAATTCGAAGACTCTAATGCCAATGGAAACTTGACCCCCGACGTTACTTACCCCATAGAGAACCGATGGACATGAATTCCGATCGATCGATCGCTTAGTACCCAGATGGTAGCTGCAACAGGTACTGCTAGTACCTTAGTAGCTGAGAAGGTACACTAACAATGTGCACCTAAGTTGACCACACCACAGGCAGCATACGGAGTACAGAGTACGTGCTTATCAATAGCCTTCCTTGGATCGGACGATTTCCCCAAACAGATATCGTGTCGTATGCCCGATCGTCTCAAAAACCGCATCCCCACCAAATTAGGACACGCTCCTAGACGCCGGACCCGAAGAAATCATGGTTGACAAATCTTGGGAGAGCTAGCTTGGTTACATCTAAATCGTACAGGAGTATCATTAATTTTGAACCATGATTCAATAACATGTCGAATATAGGGGTTGCATAGTCGTTTACATTCTTTACCTGTTCAACCGGGCAGTGGCAGTGGCAGTGGCATGCACGATGGGGCCTTGGGAGACGATCCATCTCCGAGCCGAGATCTGGGCCACATGATTAAGGGATATCCAACGAACGGGCGCGTCATTTATCGTTGCAGGCATCAGATCGCCACCAATCGCTATTATAGTCAGTATTCGGCAGGAATAGTGGCACATGGGCCTTTCACGTAGCAAGCAAGTGTGATGTGGTGCGGGGTTAGTTATATAAATACCCAATTTCAATTACCTCCGTTACCAGCCTGCTGGAATTGCCAGGGTGTACTTGAGTGGATTATATTATCTCCCCTTTCTTCCCTAGGGGGGGAAGAGAGGGGCTGGGGAGGGAGGGAAGGATTTCTGAAGACACTTTCCTCCTCAACTAATCATGGCCTTCTGTTAGGGTAACAAGTGTTTTGTATATACTCTGTACACAAGCAAATCATGTATGTAGTACGTTGTACAGGTAGGTACTCGATGCAAAGTCGATGCAGAGGACTGGCTTTCGACTCCAGCCCTTTGCGGCTGCATGCACGAATTTCAATCGGCATGTATTGATCACTGTACGGGCTACTGATTGTGGTATTTAGCGTGATCCTCTCCTTTCACATAGCTTCCACATAGTATGTAGGTACCTAAGTAGGTACTTACTACATACCTAGGTAGCACAGATGTTAGAGGTTATTTTTTTTCTTACTTTTTTTTTTTATTTTCGCATCATCCCCCAGGGACGGACGAAGCAATGGCATGCCTGTACATTGTTGTTGGATCCATTGCTTGAACATAACCGACGCGATCCGTCACTCAGCGGCTCAGATCTGGTTAGTTTGCCGGCATTACTCCTAGCACCATGGAACCGACATCCTGCCCCTCAAGTTTATCGTACATATACACTTTCGATCGTTACGAGGCCCCAGTCCCGCGGGCCGTTGCTGCGTATTACCTGGTAATGCATGTCGAATACGCACTATAGGAATACGTACTATAGGCAGATGGATGGCAGGAAGGCGCTGATTTGCAGTTACGAGTCAGACAACGATTGAAAACATTAATATAAATTGTGGGCATCTCCATGACTCTCCATGCGTCCCATGACGCTGCAGTCCGATGTCTGTCCGGAAGTCCTCGGCCCCCCCCCCTGTAAGGAAACAGCCAGGGCCACGCTCGTCCACCGGCGCTCCATGGAGATTAACTTAATCTGCAAGCTTCCCTCCCACACCACCACCACCACCCATCCCCCCCCCCTTCATTATTCTGATGTGGTGGTTTGCTAGTAGTTTAGCCGTTGAACCACGTCGCCTCCAGCTTGACATGGCGACACGCACGGTCACCCTCTCAACCTCCCAACAAACAAACCCATGAGACGGGATGGATTGACGCCCCATCGAATTCCGCGAAGCTGCACCTGCAAGATCTCAAAACCACCCAAGTACGCAATGCATTGGCACTTAGCGTCACAGAACTTGGCTCTAGAGCCCAGAAAGTGGATTGATCCTGCGAATTACACACTGGCTGGCTAGTTTAGGAGAAGCCGTCCTGACTCTCCCAAGCACCCAGCAGATGGCGCTAAAAATATTCCTTGAGGGATCAACTGGAACGGTACCATCTTTACCAGAACTGGCAAGGTTACGGTAACTACTTCCGCCAGGTCAAGCGCATGGCGTCGGAGATCCCAGGCGGTCGATTCATTTACGGATTATTGGAAGACTTTTTCCTTTTTTCTTTCTGCCTGTCAACCTGTTCCATCGATCGCTGACATGTGATGTTGGAGAGATCATGACCTCATCCTACAGCCATCCCAATCGTCTTCCGTGCCAATCCCCATGGGCTTTTCTGCGATAGTGCCATCCGGGTCCAGGAGATCAAGGAAAGCAGAAGCTATGACGCCAGCCTTTCATTTTACGCTCGGTACTTTTTGTCATACCGTTACCGGTGCACAGACAGGCGGCAGCAGCGACCCGTAATGGATCTAACGGTCGCCCAGAACTCAACCAATCCAATCAGACTCGTAACAAGTTGAGGGGCGTTTTCCGTCAAGGAACTGAAGAAGAATCAACACCTAACTAAGTCATACCTTAGGTACCGCTACCTGTTTGTACAGTGTACATATGTACTAGGTACTACGGATGAGCTATTAAGGTACAAGGCACCTCTAGTATCGCATCTTCCTTCGTCTCTCGCGAGTCATAGCGGACTGACGGTACCTGTCTTCGTCCCCATGACAGTTTTGGCGCGACCCATGGTTGTTTCATTCAATCCTTGACGGGGAGGGGGAGGGAGTTTGCATCTAAGAATACGTACCTCAGGACTGCGGACGAGACCTCACTGCACCCAAAGGGAAGGTTCTCCGTCTTCGAATTTCAGCGACATTTAGGCTCGATATTGTGGGATGCTATTCGCCTACGAGGACAACGGGCTCCGCTTCTGATCCCTGAGTGCGTGAGGGATGTTGTGGCCCGGGGCCGGGGCTCTCGCTAAATACTCAATACGGGCTAGTTTACGGTCTGGAAATCTTTGCGCTCTCGATGTCGAGTCACTCAACTTACATTGATTGGATAGCGCAGATGCATTGACCAACAAGCTTATACTGGTACTGCTCGCCTTAGCCGGTTTCGATAAAGTGACAGCTTGCGTAGCAGTACCGACTATCTACGGAGTACAACCGGCGAGACTTGGTCTCCAGCCCCTCTACGCTAACCCGGTGGCTAGCCGTACCACCGTATACAGCGCCGCAGATACACGATGTCCCAGACTAGGTAGGTGAGGAGCTCCCATCGACCCAAAGCCAGCGAACAACACGGCTGAAGCTCGGATATCCCGACGATTTCATCTGCAAGAACATATAGTCAGCGGCAACGCGAGGTACTGTCAGCCGTATATCGAACATGCCGCTGGCGTTGGAGTGAATATTTCTGATGTTGACCGGCCTGTATGCGAGATCTAGGACTTAGGATCGGAGCAGAATACATCACTTTTCGGATCATCGACTTCCACCGGAGCACGGAGTACGGAGTACGTGAGAGGTATTGTTGCCTGTTTGATGTATATGAACAGCATTTCTTACCTTTGCAAAGCGATGACGGAGCTCTTGAAACCGATTCATCCCTGGTGAGTTTGGGAACAAGTCATACCCCGACACAACGTATAGCATTGAGATCATGGTACTCCCTACAGAGAAAGACCTCGATTCAAACCCCGAGGGCCCGAAGATCATGGCCGCTACGGAGTACTATCCTGACTGACATCCATTTTGACACTCATCCTCGGCTCTTTAATTAGTGGGGACATGTCCCACCCAAGATTCACCGACACATTGCAATGAACTTATTTTCTCCTCCTATTCCGTATGTAAAAAAACACATCATATTGGATGTTGTCTCTGACATGACAGTCAAGTGCCGGACCTTGAAGCAGAATCGGCATCACAATCTCATTGTTGTCATGCGGAATCCCGTCCGTGTTACCGCATCTTGTGCAGGAAAAGCGGGAACAGTGCTCGAGCATGAGATGGGCCAATTGAAGCATATGAGCAAGTTTCCCTACAAATCGAGTCCCGACAAACCACTTTGCAGGGAAGTTCTCTCGATCTGTGTGGCAAATGGCTTCTTGTCCAGTCTATGGTCCTTTAGCCCACCAAAAACAGACCTTTCACCGAGGGGGTGGGGGAAGGACAAGGGACAGTCTTCGAACAACCAGACGATTGATAATGTATTACGGAATCCTGTGCTGCTCTTCTACACTCACCCTTTATAGCCAGCGCTTCACAAATAAGTACGCCATGCTAGATACTACCTACTAGATATACGGAGTACCATGGGGGGTTTTTGTTCTACCGTGGCTATGGATCCATATGGATGGGATGGAGCCCCAGAACCGGCCAACGAAAAGGCTAGTCGAGGCTGGAGGTCGAAGGTTCAGGTACTATTGTGACAGAGCACCTTCCAAATTGGGTGCTCCTTGAAGAGATACCCAACAGGACCAGAGAGAAAAAATAGTAGTAGTGAGTGGGAAATGGTGGACCGACAGGCGGGTTATGGGATCGACAGCGCCAAAAGCGATGGATCAGGACCGTTGCGACCGTTGGTTTGCAGTTGCACCTCGCTAACGCCTTTGCTGACTGCCCTCTATCAAAATCAGGATAAGTACAGATAATGGATACCGGCACTGGGGAATGGGGTGGGACCGGGTCCTACCACAGTATGATCGCTCAAGGACGATCGAGTCATTCTCTACACCAGAGAGGAAGGGAGCGACAGCGCTTCGACCATTATGGCAAGAGTCTAAACCGCGAGAGTTCGCATCTTCTGCACCAGATGTTTAGTGATTTGCCCATTAGCGCGTCAATATGGGGTTTCAGGCCCATTGTTTTTTATGATTGCTCCTACTATTGCCTGGCCAGCCAGTTCGCCATCCGAGTCGACGCTGGAGCAGAGAACACAGCACAGGTCCCGTCTGCATTTGTGCGGAGTCTCGCCCCCCCTGGTTCTCTCCAATCTGAATCGCATTCGCTGCTGCCTAGTGCTTGAGACATTGGAGAGAAAGAAGACATCTCCCCCAACCCAGTAGATATACACGTTCTCGGAAGGAATCGACCCTCCGCGTAATATAAGGCTTACTAATGCGATCATGAATCGCGAACTAGCCGCTGCCAGCTACTCCGTATTGTGAGTCGATTTTGGGTGATATGGGCCGATTGCACATGAGCCAGCAAGCGTCTGAAAAACAAAAGGGAGGTCAAGGCTATGAGTCTATGAGTCTATGAAGGACTCGACTCCAGACTCGGAGTCAGGAGACTGAGGAGAGCTCCAGCGCCAAGCACTAGCGGATCCATCCCGGTAAACTCTCCGACGACTTGACCCGAAAGAGAAGGTTGACAGCTGGGGTTTCGTCAAAAAACGGCTGAACCCGATGCCTCGTCTTTGGACTCCCGACTCAGGCCTGCTCCCGGTACTCCGTCCTGACTACTCACCTGGGTTTCCTGCAGGTAGACCGATTGGGAGGGCCTTTAGTGCAGCTAACGGGCGCCCACCGACACAGTCAGGATCCCCGTATCGAGCCAGAGTCAGATCTCATCACCATCTCATATTGACTTCATCTGTAGGTAAGACCGCCCGCTTCTGTTCTGCGTAAGAAAAAAAAGTACTACGACAGAGTACAGACAGCCAACGCTTGGACCATGGAAGCCGAAACCAAACTTTGCAAATTGCAACTCTCTCAACTCGCTCCATTCAGTGCGAGGTCTCGTCAACAACAACAACAACAACAACAACAACAACAATAACAAACAACCTTTCCAGATTTCCTTTCCGCTTGGTGGCGTCAGGACTCCGTCGTAGTAGTGTGGTACTATCGCAGGTATGCACCCCGTACCGCTGCCGAGGATAGCTCGGTCGCCTCCTTCCAAGTAAGGAGACAAAGGAATCGAGCGGCCCACCGGGCGTTCATTCCTCGTTCCTCATTCCTTCAGCCCCCTGGAAAACACGTGAAGTGGACCATTCTTTATCGGCTCCATCCAACCTCCCGCCTTTGGCGTACCAAGATTCGACTGGAGAAACCCTGTCCGAGGTGACGAATGCGATACATGCCCTGTCAATCATCCCAATCCTTACAGCTAAGGTATGTCCCACCTGGTGTGGCTGTATGCATGGTTGACAGGAGCACTACGCGCAAAAACAGACGGTGGATGATGATAAGGTAGCCACTGATCAGCATCGCCTGGGACGGCGCATCGCATACAAGCCTCGATGAAGTAAACCAGCAAATCATTAATCAAGATGATGATCATCATGTTAGGAAATTTCAGGCGTGAGATCCCTTTGCAGTCCTTTCAGCATCATCTTATTGTCATACTCAAGCCCAACAGCATCAACAACAACCATGACAACAATAATAATATGGGTCGTTATTGTATCTTGCCGCGGAGAAGTCTTGCCTTGCCGCCTTCTCTCACTCAGAATTTTTCGCCGCCTCTTTTTTTAGTATTTTGTTTATTTTTTTTTTGTGGCCCTGTCGCCTCATCTTGGCCCGGCCGCAAGACGGATCTACTTCGGCTTTCGAGCAATCACCGAATCGAGTCGTAAGCAAATCCCGGGAACCGATGACAGATCTATATTTACACGGCAGTATTATCATGTAAGCATGTATTAATCTTGAGCGCCTGCTTTTCCAATCCTAGTAGGTGGTAATTGACCCCGACGAGGCGGTTGAAATTGGGCGGGCGTGGGCGATCCACCGGGCGCGTTCAACCAGGGGGGCGAAAATGAACATCTCCAGCATCATGAATCATGTAGCGGCGCTGGCCAGACGATCATGATCGCACCATACGGCGAGATCGGTGTGGTGTGTGTATGTGTGTGTATGCGTGGACGGGAGTTTGCAAACCTCGCTCCTTTTTCGAGCCATCTCCAGAGTCCAGCGAACACTTGCGGGTTCGGAGGCCGCGGCACGCAGATACTGCCTTTTCCAGGCCGTTGAACGTTGGCTTTCCCCACTGTATCGATGGACCCGGCTGTGGTGTGATCCACTTCTGTGGTGGTCAAGACTGAGGGGGACGCATCAGCGCCAATCCCGAGGTTTAGTATGCATGGTCGCAAAAGTACTATGCGATCCAGATGGGAGGTGCATGTTCCTATCATTGGCAGCATTCCAGGTGAGTTTCACTGGTGTGATAGTGGAAGGGCTGGGACAAGAGAGAAAGAAAGTATCGTGTTGTTGTTGTGGTGGTGGTGGTGGTGGTGGTTGTGTATGGCGGATGTTTCCGCATGTGCAAAATACCCGCTCAAGGAGGATCGAACAGAGAACCACCGCCATCCGCCATCCGCCATACTGCTAATTGCAAGTCGCCGCTACCTTCTTCTCCTCTTCCTCCGCCACACTCAGTAGTGCAACTCCCGGCAGGCTGGATCTGATTGACGGGGTTCAGGTTCGTGGCTTCATTTAGCTAGTTCCCAGGTCATCCAAATCCTCCGTCCCGTCCGTCTGGAAGCTACAGAATAAGCTGATCGATGGACCCCGTCAAATTTACCCGGCAAATAAGACTAAACGGTGGGTACCTCTCTGCCTTCTTCCAGAACAGAACCAATCGAGTGATAATGGGAAGAAGGGGGAAAAAAAAGGGGGCAACTATCCCAAGGATTCTGCGCATCAAATCCGATATGGAGTCGCAGTGGCACTTGATTTCATAACGGTCGCTGATCGACCCGCCGTGGTTGGGAGTGGACAGCTCTCTCCCACTCCCATACCGCACGCATTCCGACTCCAGACGCTAGGCAGTGGGAAGGTGTGGTGTCTGCCGTCTATCTAGACTGTGGTTTAGCGTCTGGCTATCGACCATCCATCGCCATCGGCGGATTAATCGGCGCGCGGATCTTAGGCAGGTGGTTGGGGCTGAGATATATGCGCTTTGAGGTGTCTATCAGTGGTTGCTTATGGGCAAGTACCACGGAGATGACAACCGGAAGGGTGTTAGTAGCTGAGCGTTAAATGAATCGCCGTTGGCTGTCCGTCTCCATATTATAGTAGAGACCCGGCGTCATGAAGTCATTAGTAGTGTTGTTGTTATTATTATTATTATTATTATTATTTTTTTTTTATTATTGACTTGGCTCCTGTGAAGAGTCAGCGCGCGTTGGGCCTTGGGGTGTGGTGTTGGGACGCTCCCTGTTCCGACGCCGAAGTCATGCCGTGGGCTTCTGCCGACAACTCTGGACCCTATAGCGCACGGATTTATTATCATTGGTAGATACTCCGTAGTCTTGTCTTGGTACGCTACTGACGTCCGACAACGTGGTGAAAGGCTGGAATAATAGAGTGAATATCCACCTCCGTTGAAGGCAGCTATATTTACCAACGCTGTAAGTATATTAATTTGCGAGTCAGGGAATGCTTACAAACCAGCCCGCAAAAGGGGCTGCGTGCCTCACTCACTAAGGCCAAGCAAAAGAACAAGATGATGAAGAAGATCGCATTATGTGAGTAAGGGGATGTATTTTGTAAATTTTTTTATTCCCTTATGTGCAATTATCGTACGGCAATAGATGGAAGGTGTAAAAAAAAATATATATGATATATATACTATATATATATTAAAAAAAAGAGGGCTCATTCTGTAGAGTTGCAGCCACGGAACTGCGTCCGCGCGCAATTGGAACAAAAACCCCAATCTATATAAGCGTACACCAATGCGCCACAGGCGACATCATAGGCCCAGCCAGGTCGATACGAATATGCTAGCTATAGTAACTACTAACTACAGGGCAATCAATCTATCTTGTCATCATGTGAGCAAGCAAGTAAGCATAAGTAAATTAATAGCATCCATCGAACTTGGATCGAAGTCCGATTCCAACCCTACCAGAAAAGTACACTTGCACCGGTACTAAGCCCCCTCCCCCCCGTCCTCTCTCACCCCACCACTTAACACTAGAGACACGATGTAACCTGATCCCGATCGATCATGCCAGAATGCCATATGGCCATGAGATATGACCTCGATCGCGTCAATTTATAGTAGCTTATGTTGACTTTATTGCTGACCTACCAGACCTACCTACCGGTTAGTTGGTTTGGGGTTGTATTACGTGGTACTATATAGTTATCCATACATGCGTCTGTATGGTTACCTACGTACTAAGGTAAGTAGGTACTGAACACAGTTATGTTTTTTTTTTATTTCTTTGCCTGTGTTACTGTAGGTATGTAAAAGGCCCACTCAACATCCAGTTGTCATCTTCCCAGGGCCGTCACAGTAATTGGTACTATACATACGTTGAAATTCATGCAAACTGACTGCATGGCTGGATCGGGAACAGTTCGAGATGCTTTTTCTGCTTCGCCACCAACCAAGGTACCGGTACCTGCCACGCCATAGCCCATAGGTACTAGTATGTCCATACTGGGTAAGCAGTAGGCAGGTCGACGATGCTGGATGAGGATCACTGCATCCGCTGGACCGATTTAGGAATCTCACTCACCCCAATCGGTTCCTGTAAGTTATGAACTGTATGTAGTATTTCGCTGGTAAGGTATGTATGTATGCGTCATGTCACATTGTATGTTCCAGAAGTACTGTATGTCGACGTGTATGTCACTGCTGTGTACCACCAGAGGTTGCAACAACGATCAGCTGCAGACAGCGGCCTGCCTGCCTCCCTCCCTCCCTGCCTGCCTGCCTGCCTGCTGGGAGGAAGGCAGACAGTCATCGACGATCGAGCATCAGATAATATGTACGTAGGAAGCCTTACATAGGATGAGTACAAAATGTCTGTTGACTTGCCTAACTAGTTTGATTGTGAGTATGTCGGTGTAGAGGCCATTCACATATGATATTCTGGAATACCCCGTTTCCTATGGAGCATACCTTATGTATATATCACACGCAGACTCTCGACACCCACAGGACCAAGCAAATAGTATCTAGAACCACAATCCATCCCATCCATACACAAGAGCGTCGACTCTGCCTTATCTCTCTCTACGTACTTACTACTTACCTGTCTCTCTATCTGCCCACCTGTCTACCTTTGCTCTGCTCTTCCCCGTATGTACAGTACTTTTTAACCTCCTCCATTCTGAGAACCTCAAATAATACATACACCCACCCATACCTTAGGTACAGTATACACATTGCAACTATACAACCGCGCAAGCCCCCCCCCCCCCCCTCCTCTCGTAACTGCAAAAAGGAAATTTCAATTACACCCAGCCTGGATCCCAACCACACACGTGGACTGGAACCACGGATACACCCGGCTTATGGGATCTAGACTGAGCAAAGAAGCTTCCAATGACGGGCTGTTGAAACCAGATCTTGGTACGGAGTACTAATGGAAACTGTCATCGCCAGATTAGCTTCTTTCTTTCTCCTTTTCTTCACTTCCCATCGTTATTTTTTCCGTTTTGGTTTATTAATTAATTCATTTTATTTTATTTTATTTTATTTTTGGTTTTCTGTTTTCATTTTGGGATGGATTCGGTATAGAGGATAGATAGATACTCCGTAGACATACGTACCTAGACTTACTACTCCGTACTACAACCTATCTAGGTAGGTAGGTAGGTACCTAGGTATGTATGACTACTATCTGTCCTGCCCCTCACTAGTAGTAGGTACGGAGTAGATACTTACTCACTTAATCAGCATCGCCATCGCGCGCGGACTTATAATTAGAAACGTCGATAAACCGGCGACCCGAAGAGTAACTAGGATCTAGTCAATATTACGGAGTACTCTGGACAAATCTGCAGCGAGTAATTAAACATTCTCAAAAAATAAACAAAAAATAAACAAAAAATAGGGAAAAAAAAAGGCACAGTAGATAGTACTTAGAACCTATTATGTGACTAAAACGCAGGGCCAATGTTTAGTTAATGATTAATGATGATAGTATAAGCAAGAAAGAAAGAAGATCCCGCAAACGAGGTCCCCGAGAGAGATTTGATGGATGGGATGGATGGGGCCGGCCGGACACTGGCCCAGAGACAAGACAGGAAGACCCCCTCCCCTCTCCTTAGTCCTTTCTAGCTCCTGCTGGCATCGCGTCCTCCCCCCCCCCTCCCCTTCAACCGTCAACGCCACTGGAATCTGGATGGATACTAGATACCACTAGGACCTAGGAGCTCGTCAATGACAACCGGGTTAATTTGATTACAACGATCGCGATCGGCAACCCTCAATCAAAGGAACCGCGATGGACTAACAATCTAACTAGCCGACTAACTCAATAACTAACTAACCAACCTTCCTAGTCCTTCCGTGCTTATTGTTGAGTTTGGTTTGGTTTGGTTTGATTTGGTTTGGGTTGGGTTGATTTCCTTTCCCGCGCGCTCCTTTCGAACACACCGGTGGGTGGTTGGGGCCCCGGTGGTGCCTGTTTGTTGATTTGTTCTGGCAGGTGTCTAGTCTGTCTGTGGCTGCCAAGTTGTTCTGGAATGTGTGTCCCTTGGATGGATGGGCTCGGGTTGGGAGGGGGTTCGTTCCGTGGTTGCGGTTCTGCAATCAGGGAATTTTTACCGAACGTCATTTTATTTTATTTTGTCCTTCGTTTCTTCTGTCTGTTAGCGATTCTTTCTTAGACTAAGACTACTCTTACTTTAGTATGGTTGGGGTTTCGTGGAACAACCTCGTGTAGAGATCGATCGTCTTCTTCATCCCCGAATTCTATCTACAATAATGTCGGAACCATTCGCGGTGGTTCTTTGGATTGAGCCCAATGATGGATGATGGATGGATGGATGTTATGGAGCATTTACTTTAGGATAACTAGCAACTAACAATTAGTATTGTTGTTGTTGTTGTTGTTATTATTATTATTATTATTATTATTGTCACTATTATTATTGTTATTAGTCGAAGACTATAACGCGCTCACTGCTTACCTACCTAGGATGAATGAACATCGAGCGTTGAAGACTCCCCGAGGGAGAAGGAATAATAGATCCCCGAAAAGGACCCCTGGCTTGCCTATCCGGAAAAGGAAAGGATATGACAGCTTTGACAGCCACGGGGAGAGGGGGTTTGCTCCATCGACGTCAATCGTGGATCCGCTACCATTGGCTTTTTAATTCCAGGGGGGGGGGGGGGGGGGCAATTCGATTTCCCGGCCTTTGCTTGCCCTTTTTTTTTGTCTCTTTCTCTTCTTCTCCATGCATCCACCCATCCATCCATATGGGGCTGAACGGAGAACTTTGGACAATAGACTTATTCACTACGGAGTATTTATTTGGGTGGTACAATCGGGTGTTCGGTCTCGATATCGTATGATAATTAGATGCTACTAGAATAGTCTAGTCTGTCTCCGAAGGTCCGGTTATAGTGTGCGTAGTGAGTAAGTAAGTAAGTTAGTAAATAAATGGATCCATTAATTCGGAAGATGTATGTATGTATGTACTTGGTTGAACCTAGATACTACTAACTACTGCCTACTATGAACATGCTTGGACAGAAATGGATGGTGGCAGTGGTTGGTGGAGGTGAATAATGGCCAGCCCGACTTGAGGAAAGATCCGCCCCTGGGAACTGGATCGGGACGGCTTCGGCATTTGCTTTTCCCTCCCATCCATTCATCCATTGTTCTTGACCTTTCTTCGGTTTTATTTTATTTTATTTTATTTTAATTCCCATTTTTTCTTCTTCTTTTCTCTCTGAGAGGGGGGAGGGGAAGAAGGAGGGGGTGGGGGGGATCTTGGCTTGATACCTTACCTTGAGACGACGATATTGTCACAACGGGGTACGTCCTAGGTACATTGCCCCTCGAACCGAGTGATGGGTAATAACCTAACTACTACTCGAGTATCCGCGCTTCTCGTCATACAACCTTCGATGATGATGGTGGTGGTGGTGGTGGGCATCCTTGACTTGTAATGCATCATGCATGGATGGACATCCCGCTACTAGTAATTTGTACCTAATGGTGGTGGTGGTGGCTCCAGTCTCGAAACTTGGTACCGATCTACATACATACATCCTCCAGATGGGAAATCGCGGCGGATACGGGGTCCGGGTTGATGCATGAGCAACTGATCTGGATTTTGCTTCTAACCGAAGAATAATGGATGGACAGCCACCACCCACCACCCACCACCTATGTACCCTGGCTAGATGCGCTCGATCCTCCCCTGTTTGCTTCACCATATCTCGTAGGCCGCATACATACATGGTAGAATGGGGAAGTAAAAAAAAAGCTAAAACGCACGGGCTTCGACATGGTAGGTAGCTTATCGCCAGTACGCACTCGCCACGGAATTGATATAATCGATCCCCTCTTTTCGCCACGTGTCTGGCTCCATATAGCTCGTGACATTAGCATCAAAGACCAGATCAACTGGCTCATCCTTTCCGTACGGCTGCCACCGAACACTCGAGTTCTTGATGCCCGAGTTGGGGTCTAAGTCGTGGATGAACGACGCCCACATGCTGGTCATCAGATTGCTCAGCTGTACGTAGGACTCGGGCATCCCTGCGAATGGCTTTCCGTAGTGGTACCCAAGGCCGGCGATGTTGTTGAACACAAAGGAGACTTCTTCGAAGTGAGTGGCGCCGGACAGGATCGGAACGTCCGCCCCTCGCATGTTGAACCGATAGCAGTATGCCGTCGTGGAAGTCTCCGTCCACGCCTCACACTGTCGACGCCGGTTGGCATGCATCACGTAGTCTCCTGCGTATGCGCATGTGCGCCGCCACTGATAGCCCTTGGATGGGACTCGAGCGGACCCGAGAAACTCGGGGATGCCCAGTGCTGGATCGTCGGGATAGAGCTGCAGGATCTCATTGGCGATGGACGAGGGCAGCTGGAAGCCAGATTCGCCATCTGCGATGGGGTTAGTCAAATCACCTCTCAGGATCCTCCCAGGATCCTCCCAGACGTCCGCTGATCATCATGCGTACCTGTAAGATATGCATAGAATTCCTCCGTTGTATTGATCCCCGTGGGCCCAAACGCGGTACCCTCGTCGGTATTGGTCCCTGAAATGATGGGAACTTTGACAAATTTCTGTTTGTCTAGCTGGAGACTGCCCCAGTCCCTGATGAGATCGCCATCGACTATGGGCCCAAAGTTGTAATCCGACTCGCCGTCAGTGCCGTTGAGAACGGCATTCAGTTCCTGGAAGGGAACCTCGCGCAGACATTGCAACGAGTCTGCCACGCCCGAGCAATTGACTTTGGCTGCAAGGTCATCGTAAAGGGTCTGATATCCTGTGTAGTTGCCTGGGCTCGCTGGGATTGTTCCTCCCGACTCCATGATCGCTGCGCGGAAGAGACCGTCATCCCTCCCGCCGTATGCTGCAAGGTGGTAACCGACAGACATTGCTCCGGCTGACTCCCCCCAGATGGTGATCTTATCTGGATCCCCTCCAAATGCCCCGATGTTCTCCTTTATCCACTGGAGCGCCAGTCTCTGGTCCCTGATGCCTAGGTTGGTGTTGCCGGTTCCCCAGACTTGGCTGGAGCTCAAAAATCCCCAGGCGGAGAGGCGGTAGTTAAGGCTTACCGCGATGAATGGCTTCCCTATGATGCGAAGATATCGTGTTAGACAACAATGTTTCCGTCTGTAGAAGATGACGCACCGATCTTGTATGAGTTGGCCACGATAGCCGACATGTTATAGCGCTGGTCGGCACTGGAGCCCTCAAAGAAGCCACCACCATGTATCCAGACACCAACCGGAAGCTCCGAGCTCTCAGTGACCGAGGAGTCACGAATGACGTTCAAGGTGAGGCATGCTTCAGCCTGAGGATACCAGATCGAATCGGTCTAACAGCTCCTTGTGTCAGATCCGAGATTAGAAGACTTCCAGGGAGATACCGCCCACTTACCCCGTATCCCACACAGATATGAGAGTACTCCTTCGCGTCTCGCTCTCCATCCCAACTTTCATTCAACGGCTGAGCAACCGTAAACCGCAAGTCACCAACAGGCTGCTGAGCGTACGGCATGCCCAGAAAGAAATCTTGCTGATAATTCGCATTCCTCACACCGACATACGTACCATTCTGGACACTAGCAGTGGGGCTGGAGGTGGTGGTTGTTGGAGCCGCTGTCCCAGCGACAACCAACGCAAGAAGAGCGCCAGCTTTTTTGAACATCGTGGAATCAATGGATAAGGCCTCTCAGCTATCCGAACTTGCCCAGATAGCAATTGAAAGCCCGAAGAGGCGGCCCACCATCCATTATATGAAGAAGGGTCCAACATTGCGGGGAAGGCAGGGATGAATGCACCCCGGAGAATTCGGCCCACAGCGTCTGATATTAGCTCCGTCAGTAAAAACGCCCACCCCGGAATACGTGGGGTTGGATGCGGGGAACAGTCCTCTGTTGATTTCCACTTCGGGCAAAGCTGGTTGCCAAGGTGTGGAGATTGGGGGTCATAGGACACGGGAAAGACACTGAGCTCGTGGAGACGATGGCATGTTGGCGAACAGTGCCCGCGTCCTGGTTTGCAGATGTGCCGATGATTTGCCGGCGCGTGGTAGGATTGGGGAAGTTGCACGAGGACGGCTGGATGGCGCAGGATCGCACAGGAGCGCGAGCTTGCGGAGATGAGGAAAATGTCGGTCACTGGTGACTCACGGCATGCATTACCGGCATCTGCCCGGAAAAAGTCAACTGCTCCTGCAGCACTGTTCCCTCGAGACATCAGCCTATTTGGCAAATAAAGAGGGGGCTGTATGTACTTGTATTCACAAAGTCAGGGAGTATATAAAGAGCATGCTATCTACATCTATATGCAAAGGGGTTTCCTGGGGTGTTTTCAGCTCCTCTTGCCCCGGAGAAGTTCCCACCCAACAGTACCGTTCCTGCCCTCCTTCTGTGTCATCTCGTCCACGGCCATGACCAGGTCATAGCAGATTTCCTCAGAAACAACGCTGTCTTGCTTATATCCCGGGTGCGAAGCAACAAACTCACGAATCCATTTGGCTCCTGTCCAGAGAGTGCCGTTTGCACGCTTGCGTATTAATTCGAGGTAGCTGGCCAAAGAACACCTAGTCTCAACATCCACATTGACACTGTTCAAGTATGACTCGACCAGCGGGATTAGCCCGGGGAAGGACCCATCAGCAGAGCCATTAATGATGTCGGAAATAGTCATGAGTTCGTATTCCGACTCCACTGGGCTCAGCGACGGCGACGCAGGTGGCGTGTTATCAGTAGATGACGCGGCAGACGAGACGTTGCTACCACTCGACGAATGTTGGTTCTGTCTGCGACGGGAGAAAGGATCTTTGCGGAAGTAGAATTTCTGTTCCAATACCGCATTGCGAGCGTGCGCCGTTTCCATGTTCTCCGTCGTGCGCTGGATAGGGATGTAGAAGTTGAGATCGAAACTCAGAATTGCACGAGTGACGAGCACGATGAAGATGCTGAAGGCAGCGTTTTCAAAATCGGTCATTTGAATCTCCATGGAGCGGAACTCGACCCGCCAGCCGATGTCATCCTTGTCGGGCGGCGGTGGCTTAAAGCGCATGTGCTGCCAATTGGTCGACTGCAGGTTTTCAAAGTGATCCGCCTTGTTCAGGTCCAGCTCCTCCAGATCCTCCGAAAAAATAACCAATGGATCGCGAATGAACAGGTGTGCGAAGTGCGTCGCCAAAAGGTTGTCCATGCCTCCATCAATCAGGATCTTTTTAATGTCTTCATCAACGATCAGGTCAGGGTCCAAATACTCCTTTCGTAGTCTAGGGTCTTGGGAGATGTAGGTCGAATTTGAGGCGTATCGAGACTTTGGGATCCTCCACCTATCATTTTTCAAGGGCTGCACAGTGTTAATGCGACACATGAATGAAAGGCAGAAATATAAAGGAAGGAGGCCTTACGAGTTCACCCAGTTCCTCTCGGGTTCGGTCATCAACAGCTCCGCCGATTTGGTTCCACCGCACATCAGTATCGACAAGAAATCCTTTGTAGATGGGAGTGGCGGCGGTTAGAGCTAGAAGGATTGGACCTAACGGGCTCAGTTGGTCGTACAACTTTCTTCCCTCTGTCATGTTCTTCGCTTGGAAAGTGATTTGAAGACAACAGCTGCCCATGCCGAATGCCATGGCGTCCATATAAACGTGATCATCTTTGGCCGCACCGTTCCTGACATCGTCATCCTCGGGCCAATCGTGAAGGTCATAGTTCACTGTTGGATCCTTGAAAGGCTGAGGTGTATTCTCATCCCTGTAGATAGGCACATTCAACTCGATTTTGCGACCCCGCCTCGATCTTATATTAGCCGCCAGTGTCGGAAATCGGATGTGTGGGTTAGCAATTTCATCAGGAACGAACTGCGACCGAAGCGCAGGACCTGAGGGCGCAAAATAGGGTTGGATATAATCGTCCTTTGTTCCCAGGCGGGGGAAAGTCGTAAGAGTAATAGGATGTTCATTCGGTGCCATGTGAGCCTTGGCAACCTCTCGCCTGATGCATGGTTATTACAACCCCAGGATTTGCCCTGGAGCTTGCGACTTACCTCCACTTCATATTTGACTCTACCTTGAGGAGGTCTTTGAAGTCAATGCCCCAAGGTTTTCCCGGCGTGGCCTCCAGCATGAATCGTCCGAACTCGGGGTGGAAATGAGGCGGTTCCTCGCCATCACTAATGTCCATCAGAGATGCTGAGCCATTGAAGCACTGGTCATAGCTCACTGTTCTTTATCCTGAGAGAAAGGCGAGTTGCCCTCTTTCCACGATGCTTCGTCCTGAGCAAGCGACTTGAGGATTTCGGCCTGAGCGAGAGACAAGCGGGCCTTTTTGGCCTCAGCATCGAGGGCTACAACGAGGTACTCAACCTGACCAAGAACAATAGTTAGCACACATTGAATCGTAGAATCGACACACAAATGAAGTAACGTACCTCGTCGCCCCAAAGAAGAGCATTCCGCTCCTTCCCTCTGGCTCTCCGCCAGTTGGCAAGCAGTTGCTATCCCAGTAAGTAAGAGATCATTGGCAAGTTGTCCAAGTTGACATCCAAGGACGCAACAATAAATTTCTTACTTCAATTCCCCATTTGCGAACCTGGTCAGCCCTTTTCTTCGCTTCTGGCCAATCCAGCGCTGTTCCAAGCGCTCTGAATGAACCAACGTCAGTTTTTGCGCCAGAAGAAACACCGGAATTGGCCAGGACTTTCCACATACAGTAAACCCATCTTGTCACCGCCAAAGGCTTGGAATTTTCAAAGGAGGGCGTCAGATTCAGGCCTTGTCGTTTGTGGTGGTGTCTGGGTGAAGAGAATTTGAAGATCAGGTCATGCACAAGCCCCGCGGAGATGAGGGGAAGTTCCCCGACAGCGATCTCCGTAAGGTCGGCACTTCCGTAGGCAATGCCGAGAGGGTAGGCTCAGAGTACAGACGGCGTTCACAACGACAAAAAACCAGCAAAGAGGCACTGGTGGGGGGGAACCGTGAGAGGGGTCAGTTGGATGCTTTTATTGTCGACTCTATGCCGATTTTCTGTCAAACCTTCGGAGGGGCGCGGCCGGGAAAGTGAGCCTCCATTCGCTGACAGGCGGGCGGGGCTGCAGATACAGTATTATCGAGTCCTTATTATCAGCGCCGATTTCTAAGCAGCGCCGATGGTTACGGGTCATGTGATTTTCGCTATCAGTCGCAGTTGCCCCGTAGATATCTATACGTAGGACCTAACCACAATAGCAATGGTTGGCTCCCATTATGCTGACAGAGTCATTGCCAAGATAATTGCCCAGAATCCTACACGGGGATTTGCCGGTCTAGTTTTGTCGCAATGGTGAATTGATGACAGGTCCCAGACTCTCCACCCCCCTCCCGCTTGGACTGAATGGCTTGTTTCCAAGGCAAGGGCATTTGGCGAATCCGGGAAACTCGTCTTCATCGGACGAAATGCGGGTTGGCCGGGGAGGCGTGCGCCAGGTGCAGTCGAACCCATTTATTGGTCAATCGATGGATTGGCTCTCACAGGTGTGGTATCGGCAAGCTTAATCTCGAATGAATCCCAACGCCAAAGTCGGTGCATGGACAAACAATCTCAGAATCTCTATGTACATAACCCGCTGCCTCGTCCGTCTTGAATGCACGTCGATGTGTTCGGTATTAGTTGCTCCGGGCACCACCCTTAGCAGCCCGAAGCTCCTCCATCTTAGCAACGCGCTTCTTGAATTCGTCATACTGGCACTTTTCATAGCTGTGTCTCTCGTCCTAAATAGTATCAAAAAGAGTATCGCGTTAATTAAGCACGTCCGAAGCATTTAAGCAGACACGCCGCAGGTGACTCCGTGGGAGTATCATACCTCGCACTTCCAGGGAAGGTAGTACTCTTGCTGTCGGCAGCGGTTCAGAGGAATGAGGAGGTGGGCGCAAGAGTCGCGGTACTGTAGGGGAAGACGGGCATCCGACATTTCCTGGCGGGTGGCAGCTGGATATAAACGTCAGTTGCCGATCGTTCAATGGCGACAATGCAATCAATTCTGCGCCTCACACCGGACGCCAATGGCAGTAAATACGTACCGGTGCTGTCCCCAAGCCCAACGGCATGCTTAACGGTCTCGGCGACGGTCATTTTGACACGAAGGGGGAATGCAATCGAGGGTTGTTCCGAGGATAGGCGACTGGGCAGCGAGGTTTGCAGCTATTCCGCAGTCGTCGTTGCTTCCTCCCGGAGTCTGTCATGTGACATCACGTGTCGTCCTGGCCACAACGGGACTAGCGTCGCTGATGCCACTTTACGCGGTTCGACGTACCCGGAGCGCGTCTTGCCTTAGTAGCCCAGCCCTGCACTGCAATTCATCGCGTTGTGAGATAGCGTTGCTGGGCCATCACCAAATCAGCTTACTTTCAACCCAGGCCCATGTGATGAGTCAGGACAAACTATCGTGCCTGAGATTGATGCCTCACAGTAGCTGAGCCCAGGCCCCAGAATTACTGTGTCGAGCCGCACCGAAACTTCCTGTTGCTGTCCGAGAACCTGCTGAATCAAACCGGCGGACGGAGACGCCTATCATGGCGGCTGTGGATTTCTCGAATGTCTACTCTGCTACTTATAGTAGTGTAAGTTCTACCTTTGCTTGCTATTGGCATCGTTTGGTCCCAGGGAGGGCTTGGTTTTTCCGCGCTTGTCAAACATCTCCATGTGGGAAGACGGTCACGGCAAGCTAATATCTGCAACTAGGTCCCGGTCTTCGAATTCAAACTCGATGGCGAAAGCGTTATGCGAAGGCGGTCCGATGACTGGATAAATGCCACACACATTTTGAAATTAGCTGGATTTGACAAGCCTGCGAGGACGCGCATTCTGGAGCGGGAGGTGCAGAAAGGAGTCCATGAGAAGGTGCAAGGTGGTTATGGCAAATACCAAGGTAGGAGGACGTTTCAGCGTGATTTAATCTTGCTAAAACTTCACCTAGGAACATGGATACCCCTCCCTGAAGGTCGTATGCTCGCCGAGCGTAATAACATAATCGACAAGCTAAGGCCGATATTCGACTACGTGGCTGGAGACCGGAGCCCACCACCTGCCCCGAAACATACAACAGCGTCAAAACCGAGAGCTACAAAGAATGCAGGGACTAGGAGGATCGTCAATGAAGAGGTTTTTAGTGCTAAACCTCGGAACATGGCACCGCCCCCCATTACCTATGAACACTATGAGATGGTCCAGGGATTTGATGAGGATGAATCTATCGAACAGGCAACCCTCGAGTCTTCATCCATGATCGCGGATGAGGAGATGATGCCGATGTCTCAGAATGGTGCTTACTCCCGGAAGCGTAAGCGTGGGATAAACGAGGCTCCAGCCATGTCGATTACTGAACAGGAACACATCCTCTATGGTGACCAGCTCTTGGATTATTTTATGACGGTCGGAGATGCTCCTGAAGCCACGCGTGTTCCTCCGCCACAGCCACCTACCAACTTCCAGGTCGATCGTCCAATTGATGACTCCGGCAACACTGCTCTTCATTGGGCATGTGCTATGGGTGATTTGGAAATCGTGAGAGATCTACTCCGGAGAGGGGCGGACGTGAAGGCACTATCCATCCACGAAGAAACACCACTTGTGCGTGCTGTATTGTTTACAAATAACTACGAGAAGAAGACTTTTCCGGCGCTATTGGAGCTTCTCCTTGACACGGTCTCATTCCGGGACTGGTTCGGCGCTACCCTCTTCCACCACATATCGGAGACAACAAGGAGCAAAGGGAAATGGAAGAGCTCGCGATATTACTGTGAGATACTGCTAGAAAAGCTACGCGTCACATGCTCTATCGAGGAGGTCGATCTATTGCTTTCCTGTCAGGATTCAAACGGGGACACTGCTGCTTTGGTTGCTGCTCGGAACGGTGCCTTTCGCTTGGTGGATTTACTGCTTGCGCGTTGCCCACGGGCTGGTGACCTGGTGAACAAGAAGGGCGAAACAGCTGCAAGTATTGCCCGACGTGTCGCCCCTCATGAGCGTGACATCCCACATCCACCATCATCTATAACGATGGGGAATGATCAGATGGATGGCGAGGTCACTGCACCTGTCAACTCTGATAATGCACCCGCAGCCCCTCCACAGGATCCATCTGCCGCTACCGCGGTCCTGCTTTCTAAAATAGGTGTTATCATGGCCGAGGCGAACAAGAAGCTCACTTTGAGCTACGGAAGCTCCAAGGCAAACCAGCAAGATTCAGATGATGTTGCAAACCCAGAAGCGTTATACGAGCAATTAGAATCCGATCGACAGAAGATACGAAAACAGGCCGCTGTATTCGTGGCGAAAGAGGCGCAAGACGAGCCGTTCAACACACAAATCGATCGATACGAACAGTTGAAAAGTCGCTATGAATCGCTCCTCGAGCGTATTCAGCAGGCTCGTCTGAAAGAAAGGATTACGACAACAGCTCTGCCGGAGAAGGAAAGCACAGCGACACCTGCAACGGATCAGGAGAGCCTCATCCACACATACCGACTGGCGCAGCAATTGTGCGCCGCTCAAAAGGCTCGGTGCGCGGCTGTCAAGGATCTTGCGCAACAGACGGCCGATGCAGGCGTAAGCACCAAATTCGACGTTCATCGCAAGCTGGTCGCACTTGCAACCGGCCTGAAAGAGGAAGAATTAGACCCGATGGCTGCAGAGCTAGCCGAAACATTGGAGTTCGATCGCATGAACGGAAAAGCTGCAGGGGTTGATTCACCGGAGCCAGAGGCTAGGGAATCGGCCACTTTCCCCCTGCCTGGTCCAGCGGTATCTGTGGATGCCTGATCGGACGAGAAGAATTTCGTCCCGTTTACCACTTGGTTGCCTTCGCAGTCCAGTCCGCCAGCCTGCGATGACGTGTCATCGTATTAGGTTGTCTGTAATTATTGTGGACTCGACATGATCTTCTACCGGCGGCTATGGGATGGATACCTATTATTCTCCTCCCTCTTTTCCAATGCTGTGGATGCAAACCGCTCTTTTCGATCTCCGATGCCTTCATTTCTTCCTACCTACCTCTGGCGGGCAATTTGATTTCTGGTTTGCCAGCAGATACCCATCTATTATTACTTACTCGTTGCTGTTTCACGTTTCCCACCACTGTACTCTGACCGAAGCTTTGTATGATCGTCCCGTCGCACTCCCGAGACCGATCTGACAATACGAACCCGAATGGAGAGCCTACCTACCTTACCTACTACTAGATACCTACCTACCTGCTAGGCTCAAAGGCAAAAACCACGACTACTGCGCTACTAGCCGCTCTACTCATGTACATAGTATGCACAGCGTACATACGAAAGTTTAACCTGCAAAACTTTCCATCAATAGCAAGCGAAGTACCTGGGCCCCTGGAGGCAAAAATAGACTCTATACTCCGTACCACAGTATACAAACGGGCTGGAAATCATGATTACCTATCGCCCCCCCTGTCCTTACTTAGATTGGTACTCCGTATTAACTTTTTCTTTTCCCGGGAATGCATGCATGCATCGTACGTTCTTGTCCCCTTCCCCTGTTTGCCATCAGCCATCAGCCATCAGCCGCCGTTCCTCGAGCTGAAAGTGCTAAGCCCACCCACCACCCGCTCACATCGAGACGAATTGGAACGTAACGTCAGCCCAAATGTATCAGGGCCTGTTAATAACCATTGTCATTTAGGCTACTGATCGCCCGGGTCTAAATCCAGGAGTAATAATATGGCACGTGAGGCGTGTGCAACGACGCAATGGACTTACATATGGATTATGGACTAATGGACTAAGTATATTGGGGTCTCGGCGAACCACCGAAAGGATGCAGGTTTACTTGACCAACCCCCTTGGAAATGGACAGGGATTGCGTATTCTGCGCACTATGCGAAATTCCCCCGAATTAACGCTGCCTAGCTAGCTGGGTCTGGTAGTTTTCCGAATCCTGGGATCCTGCGATGCTGGGCACTTTGGGCGGTGGCACTTTATTATAGTATGTATCTGCATATAGATAGAAACAAGGAGGAAGAGGCGGGCCACGGAAATACTCAGGTGATATTTCGGGATGTTTGTGTTATTCCTGCGAAAAAAAAAAGCATGTGCACTCCTAGGGGCCTAACGGCCTAGGCTTTGGTGTGTGGTGATCTACTCCTGACTATCTCTATACCGACTAGCTTGTCTGGTAGCCTTGAGTTTACTTGGGTTCAGGATTCCAGCACGACCCGAATCTGAAACCGTTCACTATATCATACGTCCATCGAGCAGACTTGTGCCGTTGTCCCTACGGGCCATGGTACGGTAGATTTTCCACCCATAAACGTCACCTGCAGCGATTAGTTGGGCGAGCACGCACTGGGAGCGGGCTAAGCGAAACGGTAGTTCCATCCAGTCAGTCCCCGGCAGCCCCCGGCAGCCCCCAGCATATCCATGGAACATGACCCAGGAGAACCACAGTTCACATCAAGAACGGGTTCTCTTCGAAGTTCGATCACTGAACTCTTGCGGCACACAGACCCAACGCCAATGATCTGCGTGCAAAATGAGCTGACTGGTGATCGGACGTGCAGCGCCATCTGTGTCTGCGAATTTCTTTTGACTCTGGCAGTATCTAGCGCACGGGGTGCGGGACCACCCGTTCCACATATGGAGACGAGATTTTCAAGGGGGTTGCTTGAATTTCACTCCGGGTCCCGTGGGAGTTCAGGATTCGGGGTCGGTTGGGAGGTTGACGGAGCCGAAAGAGAAGAAGGTGAGACATTGTTTGCCCAGAGGGGTTGTCGCAGATGCAGTCGGAGGTTGGAAAACAGGAATGACAAAGGAAGACCCCTACGTAGACAGATTCACTGTGCTACGGTTTCCCCATGGCAGGGCAAGCCAACCGCCTTGGAAAACACACTATTCCCCAGTTCTCGAAAGAGACAGCACGAGGGGACAACTGGATCTAGTCAAGTCGTAGGCGAGAAAGTTCCATCCCGGTGCTTGGCAACCGAGATAGTCTGGAATTAGTGGCTTTTGGGCGAATCCTTTCGAGCCCTGGTCAGTCTATCCGCTAGCGACTCTCTCGCTACTAAATTATCAGATGCCAATGCCACTGGCCAGGGGGAAAGCGGAGATTTCTGGCTGCAAGATGCGCCCAGTAACAGGCCGCCTCCGCACGCAGCATCATGGCTCTCCCACTGCTGAAATCACCGCGGGTGGATCGGGTGGGGGTCTGGAAAGCGAAGGAAGGCCAGTCGATGTAGGAATCCTTCGTAAGGTTTCGAGGTACCATTCGAAACTGCCGGTTGCAATTGGACAAGCATTGATGCGGGATTTTCGTATGCAAGAAAAAAGGTTATCCTGCCGCGAGCCTCGAGGGGATCAGATCATCAGCGCCCGTCCGGACACCACCGCCGCAAGAGGATGGACTTAGAGCCTTAGGGGCCTTAGAGGACTTTGACTTAGAGGACGGTGTGATCCACCACTAGGGTCGATCAGCAGCGCGCCGGTGGTTTGCCATGCCCGGCAGTCCTGGTGTGTGGTGTGTAAATGAAACGGACGAGGGCGATGGTAGGATTGACCGTTGTTTGGATGGGTAGAAACTGGAAGAGGTGAGGCAGTGAGGAGAGGAAACCCGGGAACCGAGTTCTGTGGTTGAAGGTTAGGATTAGGAGATCAGCGGAATGACGAGGAAGGCCCGGGTGCTGCTGGGATTGATCCTCCGCGTCTCGATCGGCCGTGAGGAAGGACCTCTGGGCTCTCGCTGCTTCCCCCCAAATTCCCAATTGCCCGACCGTCTGGAGCCCCCACTACTTTTGGCTCCGGCCTTTCGCCGCCTGCGCTTTTTGCCCCCCATACTTAATAATCCCCGATCTACGGAGTAGCAACCAACCAACTAACTAGCTAGTTAACTACACTTCCACTCCCTCCTCCACCTCCAACCTATCTCCTTGTGATTTGACATCCCTTTCTTTCGTCGCCCTCCCCAGTTCAACCTGTCACCTCAAACTCTTCTTTCCTCCAGTCTCTTATCCACTGCTCTCTCTCGTCCCCTTTCTATGGTATATACACTTTAAACGTCCGCAGGCTGGCTCCAATCTCCGGTCGGACTCCTCCGCCCCTCATTTGTCTTCATGTCTCTACCCCACAGTCGATATACAAAAACGGCATTCTCCCCTACACATGGAGGTTCATACGTTAGTTTGTGCGCCGGGGAAACCTCCCTCCCCCGCACCTCCCCAGCTTTCCGCTGCGCCTGAAAAGAGAAAGCGGGTCCGCCGATGGCATCACCGAGGCTTTACAGGGTGTTCGACCTGTCGCCGACGCCACGTCCGCTGCGACGAAGCGTCGCCCTCATGCAAGAACTGTGTGCGCCTAGGTCTTGAGTGTGATGGGACGCAGGGTCGCATGACCTTCAAGGTCTACGGGCCACCGCAGGAATCGTCTTCTGCCACCGCTAAAAAGACCGAGAAAAAGATTAATCGCCCCGGAGAAATGCAAATCAAATTGGAGCCTACAGAAATTGAGAACGAGCACTTCGAAGCACTGGTGGTGTCCCCGACAACGGTTCCCGATTTGAAACCTATCAAGTTCCGTTTCCAGGAGCCCATCTCCCCTGCTGGATTCCTGTCATCGTCTTTGGATTGCGTGGAAGGCCGGTATTACACTCACTTCGTGGATCAAGTCTCTACGCTACTCCTGATCTACGACAATTCGATAAACATCAATCCTTACCGGAGATTCTTCCCTGAACTTGCTCGATCATCGCCGTCAATGGCTAGCGCCATGCAAGCAATGGGAGCGTTGCATCTCGCCAACACGTCTAAGGGACAGCAGCGAAACAAGCATTTCCAAGAAGCCATGAGCAGTTACGGCGAAGTAGTCAAGTCATTCAGGACTCGGTATACAGAACCTGATCAGGGCGTGCGGTTGACCGATTTTGCCACTTGCCTGTTACTATCACTGTTCGAGGTAAGTCTTTGGGTATTTAGTAAGAAGTGCTCAGAATGCTGACTGGTCAGATGATGGATTCTCAACATCATAATTGGGCCATTCATCTTAAAGGAGCTCGCGAGATCTACCGAATGCTGTTCTCCCCGAATAGCGACCCCGATAAGGAAGCCAAGCGTCTCAAGGAAATCAACCACCCACTTCGACCCTTCCTTGTTTCTCTTCTTTCGTACCTAGATGTTGCGGGTGCCTGTGCTACTAGTGAGGGGACGGTTGTGGAAGGCAGCTATTGGAGGACACATGGAGGCGGCTGGGAATATAACCTAGGCACCCCCAGCCTTTCTGCCGAAACTCCCACCTATAACCAGTTTCTGGTCGAGCTGCGGCAATGTTGGTCCGTTATGATGGAGATCCAGGCGTCTATCAGCGCATTTGGAAAGGCTAAGCATGACCGCTTGATGTCGCCCGAACAACAAGATCTAGTCTATCACGAGCTGCTACAGAGGCTGGTCCAGTGGCGGCTAACTGCACCACAATCCCTCCAAGTATTGGGAGATCTGGACGACGAGAGCTTGCGCCAGTATCCGTATCCGGATGTCGTCGAATATGCGGGATGTATCGAGGCCTACGAGAAAGCGACCAACATTTTCCTGCACAGAGTGGGAGCGGCAGATCGCCCTGACTGGCAACCTCAAAGACCTTTGCTGGACATGCTTGCCTCGCGAATTCTGGCATTGATTGGGAAGCTCGCAAAAGACGTGGGCCAGTTGGCGGTGCTTTGGCCTCTCTTTACGGCAGGTCGAGAGACGCGAGATGAGCAGGAACAGAAATATGTGCGACAGACAATGACCGACCTTCAACGGTTCGGTTTCAAGGTATGTGACAACTTGAAATGAGAAATTTACCATACAGACACTAATGAAATCGCAGAATGTCGACAGAGCCCTTGAGGAATTAGAGCATGCATGGTTCAAGCAACGCACCTTCCCAGAAGGCTGGGTTGACACCATGGACAATGTTCGTTCCGCGATATTGCTTCCTTAGTCACGAGTATGAGAAACGCTATCATGCCGCACCTCGAACATAAGCCTGCTGTCGACTTCATCATCGGTCGACAGCTATCCGTCAAATACTTGCACGACACCTGATCGACTGTACCGGGGCCACGGCACCCTCTTTATTTGGATTATTAGCGACGAAACGGAGTCCGATTTCTGTTGATCTCAGACAGGCGTTTTTATAGGAATTGAAGGCGTATGTATGGCTGGACAGGGGCTGGGCCCTTAGCTTAGACTTTGAATTTGGGATATGTTTGATAATTTTGCGGACCTTGCATGCATCATTGCAATAGGACGGATGCTTTTTTTTTTCTGTTCAGTTGGAGTTGGGGTACACATATAGATGGATACACGCACCATATACCAGACTTGCAAAAGTACTATATAGAGGTAGATAGTATTACTTTTCTGATATATTTTATGTTTTCTAAAGAATGGCAGCATTCGGCTATGCTGTTCCACTGCTTCGATTCCGCAAGTGTGCTTTCTTTTGGTATCGATCATGTATATCTGTTTACCGCAGTACACTGTAGTACAGTAGACATTCCCGCCTCATGATATTCATCGTAGACCACTAGCACTATCATATATACACTTCTACTCTTCCATTACCAACCCAATCCTTGAAGCAAAAAGTAAAATCTATTCATGTAGAGAAAGAGGGCTATAACCACGCATATTACCACACCCGCCTTCCTTTCCTCTGTAATTCTTTCTTTCTCCCTCTAACAATCGAAAATTTGGAAACAACACAGCAGCTTTTTTTTTTTTTTTTTCGTCCCACTCGTAATTGATTGACACCCGATCAGTCAATTTCTCCATCCACAACTGCTGCACTGTATGTTCGGTACAGCCAGTTTGAGATAGTTCAAGTTTTCATAAGTACCGTATCGCATACATACATCGCTATGACTGTGACGCGCTGGCCTCAGCTTCAGACTGCTGGTGGTGGTGGTGGTGGTGGTGGTGGTGAACCTCGACCTCATCCACGGTCTCCTGCGCTCCCTTGCTGTCGATGAAATGCGAGATACGGTCGATGGGTAACCAGGCGCTTTCGGGGGTGACGAAGTAGGAGATTAGTGCGAAGATGGTCACCGCGGCCATGATGATGGGGGCGTCTGGGATGCGGGTGCGTTCGTTAGTATACATACATACATACATACATACATACATTCATACATTATAAATGCACGCTGGGTTGGGAAGATGGTATATGGGAAAGGAGAGGGGGGAAGCGGGGGGAAGCTTACAGTTCAGGTTTGCACCCGTAACGGGGAACTCGTACGGCGAGAACAGCACGGCAACCACCCAGCCGTTCCAGAAGACGCCGATGAACTGGAACGGCTTGCTGAAACGACCCAGGCTCCATTCGGGCTTGGGGAATCGCTTGGGCGTGCAGAGAAGTCGGCCCAGACAGATGAGACCGTAGGCGGCGGCGCTGGGGACGCCGGCGGCGGAGACGAGTGAGGTGAATGCCACGTCTGACGGGAGAAGGGTGCAGCTGATGATTGCGGACACGCCCCAGACCACGATGACGGCGTTGCGGGGCTGGCCGTTGTTGACTTTCGAGACCCAGCCCGAGAACGGGAGGACGCCGTCACGGGCGACGGCGAAGACGAGGCGGGATGCGGCGACGATGGCGATGGCGGTGTTCTGGAGGTGGGGGTGTTAGTGGTGGTGGTGTTGTTGTTGGTGCAGGGGATTTTTAATGGACTTACCAGCCACAGGGCGATGATGCAAATCACGTTCATGAAGACGTGGCCGCCTTTACCGAGGACGACGGCGTAGAGAGGCACGAAGGGCTGGGGAGAGCCGAAGGAAAGGAGGGTGTCGGCATCGGGCTAATGAGGTGGGTGAGTATTTGGTGGGTTGCGGCGTGGTCCTGGGAAACTTACGGCGCAGAAGAGGAACAGGATGATAGTGGCCAGTCCTCCGATTCCACTGACGACGGTACTCCAGAAGATACCGCGAGCCGCGGTTATAGAAGCATGCTTGGTCTCTTCGGCGACGTGACCGGAAGCATCGAAACCGATCAAGATACCAGCCGTGGCGAGGTAGGAGAGACACCAGTTCCATCCCGCAGGGGCACCAGTGCCATTGTAAGTCGACATGAAGGCTTCCTCAGTGGTCCGGAATCCCCAAGTGTGGGCGGCTCCAATCGGCAGCCAGATAACGTTGAGCAAGAAATCCAACAAGACGATCGCGGATGACCCCCAGAAAACCCATTTGAAGGCCCTAGCTGCGATGCTGTGAGTAAACGCGGAAAAGATACGGGTCGTAGTGACATACGCGGCAGGTAGTTGAGAAGTGCAGCCATTGCCAAAAGCACCTCGGTGCAGATCCACTGGACTGCGCGGAACTTCATGCTGTACGTATCTTTCGGGAAGTCGCAGTTGAAGACAGTCAATTCCTGTGGTGATGGTCAGAAGCCCATCTCCCGTGTTATTGCAGCTCCATGGACTGCAACACTTACCGACAGCATGTAGTTGACAGCAGCCTGGGTGTTGCTAGCGCAAAAGGTCGTCCAGGCAGTAGTACTCCACCAAGCAACCACGAAGCCCAGGAGTCTCCCGAAACGAGGACCTCCAGCCTCCGCGGCCCAGAGGTAGATGGAGCCGGCAGACGGAGAGGCAGAGCATACTTCCGCAATGACGGCAGCGGTGATGTATGTGAAAACCAACGTAACGAGATAACTCGTCCTGTTCGAGGTCAGATATTGGACGTGACTGTAGAGAATACCCAAAAACCCACCAATAAGCCAAGTTACCGCCTGCTGCAATACCGGTACTAAAGGTGGTGCGCACACCTCCGACAAAGTAAAGGGCAGCTGACAGACATCAAGTTAGAGATGGATGCAGCCCCGTGATTGGCTCTGGTCGTTTCGCCTACCGAATGTCGTCGAGAAATTCTCGACTAATGTGTATGTTCTATGAAGAACCTGCAATTATGTATAAGCTGAATTTGCGATCTGCAAGGGATGCGACCAGCAACTTACTGGCTTATAGCCCATGGATTTCTGTCGGTTGAATGTTAGCGATCATTCGAGGAGTCGAAGGCGCGAGAGATGAGGTCCCCGAGGGGGGTGTTGATGTACATACCAAGAGCTGTGCATCTTCTTGGGATTCGGCCTGGCTTCTGATCTCTTCCCCCCCGGACGGAAGAGGGTCTGTGTCAGCAACGGGTTGCGATTGCTCCTGGTGAGGTGATGGAGCCATGGCTGCCGTGCTGGAAACCGAAGCCAATGATTAGAGGCTCCAATGACGGTGATGGGGTCGAGACCGTACAAGAAGGGTCTTTGTTCAGAGACAAAGATAAGATATAAGACAAGAGGATAAGACGGGGGTGTGTCTGTTCTCTTCTAGGTCGTTGAAATTTGATGATAGAGGGTCAGGAACGTGCTAACCCCACCTGTAAGCCGCAAGGAGGAAAAAGGAAAGAAATGTAAAAAAAGGGTTTAGCGGATGAGCTAAAAAACTCGAGATTTCCGGTTTTACGAGGCGAAGTAGTGCCACCAAGAGTCCAAAACTTCCCAACAGCAAAGCTATGCACTACTACTATTCTAATTGCAGTGGTGGTTGAGTGGTTCTAGAGGCGGGATCGCTAAGCTTGACCGGAGATGTCTGCTCCGCATCGGCCAACGGTGAGGGAAAAAAGAAATGAAGCTCACTTTGCTCTCCACTATTAGCGAGCCAGGCGAGCAGACGAGATTCCAATCAGAGAGTGTGGGTGCGAGGGTGCGACCGCCGTGGGTCAAGAGGTGTTCCTTAGAGGTTTAGTGAGCTAAGGCAACGGATTAACCCCGGTAGTGGTGGCATGGCGATCCACAATTGATCGAGTTGACTCGGGATTCTTACGCGCTGGATCGCGAGGGCGACGTGGTTTATGCCCTGCAGAGGTTGATTATTGTCAACAAGACATCGAACTGAATCCTCAGCATAAATGGCTGCTGAACCTGCAGGGAATTTCCTACTCGATGCAATGGAGGAGTCAAGAGCCGGTTGAAAAGCTGTCATTCGCATCATCATGATTATCATCATATGCCCCACCGTTAGTGGAGCGGGCGAAAAATCCGTGCGAGGAACCAGCCGCCAGCCGTGCTTGATATTAATCGACCTGCCGTTGATTAGATCAACTGCACGGGAGACATCTGCCCTGGCAATAGACGTGTGTGCTTCGTTGAGGATTCGCCGGACGACTCATCCTTTGAAGTGTGAAGTGACTGTGTACGGATTTTCCGGAGACTCGGAAGAAAACCGCAGTTATACTGCTTACCCACCGTTATGCGGCCTTAGGCAGCAGCAACAAACCACGTGCACGTGACCGACCCCTTCCTTCCCCATCGCGTGTGATTTCATCTGCGCAATCAGCTTTCTCCTCTGCGAGTGAATCCTCGGTCAGGAATCACAAGCTATCCCAAGATGTGCAACCTTCTATCCCTATGTTACGATGTCCCCAGCTCATTTCATCCTTGACCATGCCAACCCGAGGTCGCTGGAAACACCATCTCACGTGGACAGTCAATTGTCCGATTTGCGGAGAAACGATCTTTCTGCGATTGTAACGCATGATCTGATAAGACAGAATATCAAGACACTGGTTACGTTCCGTGCAGGAATTTATATCACAGCCGAGCAAGGGAGAGGGTGGCAAAAAACATGACCCGAGGGGAGACGAAGAACAGCTTGGGGTTTAACATTGTCCAGAAGGTTAACGATGAGTTTATACAAACTACAATCAAGCCTCCGCTCGGCGTGCGCAACCCTTGATTCGTGAGCTCATAGGAAGCTGACAGGGGGTTCAGTTCCCTTCCCGTCCCTTGATACGCATCTAGCCTGGCCGGAGTACAACGTTGTCCATGGGGTAACCTTGCATATCGGGAGAAAGGCCCTCGAGGATGGCTGGTGCGCATCATCAAGACAGTTGTACAAGGATCACAGCTGTGCTTGATGCAGAGCTAGCTCCTATATGGCGTACATTTGGGTTACATCCGATGCGGTTGGACTTTCACCGGCCCTGTATGCGATTATCGGCTGTGCGAGGGAATGAACTACTTACGATATGGCACCTTGATGGTTTACAAGAAGGCGGTTTGAATCTCATTCATTGGCTTGGCGGTCATTGGAGGTCCATAATTAGAAAAGCAACCAGGTTGATTGTATATATACGATGTAACCGTAATATCTCATGCAGACTTGATTGTTGGGAAGATGTGGGGGATGCGCAGTGTGTGGCGGGACTGACCGACTGACAGCCCATTCACGGTCGATTAGTCGTGGGTCGTCCCTCTTCCCCGCGCGGCTTCCCCTCATTTTCCTGTCAATCTTTGGTCACATCACATCAGTGATCACATCAATCGATCCGATGGAGGTGCATCTCGGTGGCCCGAGCCGGAATGACTCTTGCCATCCAAGTCCCAGCTAGGCTTGTGGAAGAATGTCCTGTGGTTTCCCCCATTCCTTGCGCGTCGGTGGCCTCCCCGCAATGACCGCTGTCTCTCCTGATTAAACCGGGACGCGTCCCATATAGTTGTACGCATCTGCACGCCTCCATGGTCCCGACCCGAGGAATTCACTGACCCCTTTGTACCTTTGTATTGCCAGGTCGAGCTGAAAGCCACCGGTCCTGTCGTCTCTCCCTAGCCCGTTTTTCTGTCACACACCACCCATGTGGCCTGGACGCCTCCTTCTGCCGCCTTTGCATCATTGAAAGTCGATGGTATGAATCCAACTGTGGCCACAGAGCCTACGTACAGAGCTGTTCGACTTGATAACTGCCAACTTTAACTATGAGTGTACCGCTGTCCCTGCGCTCGGCCCTTCGGCCCTGCGGAGCAGTTCCCAGCGTTTATCCAGGGAGGTCCCTTTTGACTGTCAAGCATTCTTGTGGGTTTTCCAACGCATTGCTCCAGGAAGGATCTGCAAAATATCTGACCTCACTCACATCACAGTGGTGCAACTGCGACACACTCCTATCCTGGTAAATCGGTACAATGGCTTTGAGCTGTCCTCGTTGTCGAAAACACCCCAGACCCCCAAAAGATATGCAAGTAGCTCGTCTGCAGCGTCACCGGTTCCTGTCGTCCCTTATTCATCTTTGACTATCGGTGTACCTCGCGAGATTTATCCGAATGAGCGCCGTGTCGCCATTACACCTCAAAATGTTGCTCTGCTATTCAAGAAAGGCTTTTCGCGCATACTGGTAGAGCGTGGCGCTGGTGAAGAAGCCCAGCTACATGACCAAGCCTTTGAGCAAGCGGGAGCGACGCTGGTCGACCGAGACACTGTCTGGTCTCAGAGCAATATCATCCTGAAAGTTCGCAGTCCTCAGCGACATGGTCCCACCAATGAGGTCGCTGCCCTCCGCCAGGGAAGCACACTTATCTCGTTTCTGTATCCGGCACAGAGCCAGCCCTTGGTTGAGGAACTTGCCTCGCGTGGTGTCAATTCGTTTGCTATGGACATGATACCAAGAATATCTCGCGCACAAACATACGATGCTCTCAGGTGTGTATAGCCAGTGTTTACGATGTCTCTTGCTGATTGATCTGTACATTCTAGTTCTATGGCCAATATTGCTGGATATAAAGCCGTCTTGGAAGCTTCTAACTATTATGGTCGATTCCTGACAGGACAGGTTACTGCTGCCGGGTAAGCAAGCCTCTGTGTGTCTGGATACATCTACTAACTATTTGTCTCCAGAAAGGTTGTGCTCCCTTAAATATGCTGCATTTAATTACTAATAAAGCCCTAGATTCCTCCTAGCAAGGTATTGGTCATCGGGGCTGGTGTGGCTGGATTGAGTGCGATTGTCTCGGTAGGTCAAACCTAGACAAATTTGAATGGTGGCACTAACGTACGACTTCCAGGCACGTCGGATGGGTGCTATTGTACGAGGATTCGATACCCGCTCTGCTGTCCGCGAACAGGTGCAGTCCCTAGGAGCGGAGTTCATCGAGGTGGATCTCCACGAAGAAGGTTCAGGCCAAGGTGGGTATGCCAAAGAGATGTCCAAGGAGTTTATTGAAGCAGAGATGAAGCTCTTCATGGAACAATGCCGGGAAGTGGACATCATTATTACCACGGCTCTCATTCCAGGGAAGCCTGCACCTAAGCTCATTACCAAAGAGGTAAGATATGGATACCTGGCGCCAGATAATGGCTTACGCCTTTCTAGATGGTCGATGTTATGAAACCTGGATCTGTCATCGTTGACCTTGCGGCGGAGGCAGGTGGCAACTGCGAAGCAACTGTTCCTGGGAAATTAACAAAGTATAAAGATATCACTGTCATTGGTATGTCGATTCTGAAATGTGCTCAAAGACATATAGCTAAGTGGCTTTAGGATATACCGATCTTCCATCGCGTCTACCGACTCAATCATCTACATTGTACTCCAACAACATTACAAAGTTCCTGTTGTCTATGAACCCCCAAGACAAGTCATTCGGTATAGATCTGTCTGATGAGGTAGTTCGCGGTTCGATCGTTACTTTCAATGGAGAAATACTCCCTCCTGCTCCACGCCCCGCACCGCTACCTGCCCACAAACCGGAAATTGCTACACCTGTAAAGGAACAAGCGGGACTGTCGTTGTCACCTTGGCGTAGGGCGACACGCGACGTTGCAACCACAACTGCGGGCATGGGAACTGCCCTTGCTCTGGGCAAGGCTACGGGTCCCATATTCATGGGCAACATGCTAACCTTTGGACTTGCCGGTTTGGTGGGTTACCGTGCGGTATGGGGTGTTGCACCGGCACTTCACTCTCCCTTGATGAGTGTTACTAATGCGATCTCGGGTAAGTTAAACTTCCATGAACGCTCTGGTTCAATCATGACACGTTCTCCTAGGAATGGTTGGCATCGGTGGCTTCTTCATTATGGGTGGAGGGTATGTGCCCAGCACGATACCGGAGGCTCTGGGAGCCGCCTCGGTCTTGTTGGCATTCATGAATGTATCTGGGGGCTTTGTAATTACCAAACGCATGCTGGACATGTTTAGACGTGAGTATCAGTTCTGCTACTGCGCCATGTCTGCTGACATTTTCAGGCTCAACGGACCCTCCTGAATACCCATGGCTATATGCCGTACCAGCCGTTCTGTTTGGCGGCGGATTTATTGCCGCTGCTAGTACTGGAACGGCGGGACTGGTGCAAGCTGGCTATCTCGTCAGCAGCTTGCTTTGTATTGGTAAGTGGAAGCAAAGTTCCTGGTGCTGCTGTTGCTTACATTTCTAGCCTCGATTTCGGGCCTTGCATCACAACAAACTGCCAGGCGCGGTAATATCCTTGGTATTCTGGGAGTAGCTGCTGGAATCCTTGCTTCTCTTGCAGCTGTAGGGTTCTCTCCTGAAACTCTGACCCAGTTCGGTACTGTAGCCGGCGTGGGTGCACTTGTTGGTATGTTTGCTGGACTTTCTCTATCGAATCCGCATTAATATGACTGCAGGGGCATTAATCGGACGGCGGATCACACCGACCGGGCTTCCTCAGACTGTGGCTGCCTTGCATTCGGTGGTTGGACTAGCGGCGGTGCTTACGAGTATAGGCAGCGTGATGGCTGAGATCTCTCACATCTCGACATTGCACATGGTGACGGCATATCTGGGTGTTTTGATTGGTAAGATATATGTCGTGGGGTGCGATTGTTACTAACCGAAGCAGGTGGTGTCACTTTCACTGGGTCAATAGTGGCCTTCTTGAAACTCTCTGGTCGCGTGTCTTCGAGGCCTATGATTCTACCGGGCCGACACTTGATAAATTCAACCCTACTAGGATCCAATGTGGCTACAATGGGAGCATTCATTACGATGGCACCGGGATCTCCTCTAATTGCAGCAACGTGTTTAGGTGCAAACACTGCGCTCAGTTTCTTGAAGGGCTATACTACGACTGCTGCCATTGGCGGAGCTGATATGCGTAAGTTATCAATTCCGCAACACATTCTGTACTAATATATGCAGCTGTCGTAATTACCGTCCTCAATGCTTATTCTGGGTTCGCCTTGGTTGCGGAAGGCTTCATGCTCAATAACCCCCTACTTACCAGCGTGGGCTCTTTGATCGGTGTCAGCGGTTCAATTCTGTCTTACATTATGGTGTGTATCTTGAGCCGTCTTATAGTATATTTATATGCTAATTCTTTTAGTGTGTCGCAATGAATCGATCTCTCACCAATGTCCTCTTTGGTGGAATCGCAGCTCCCAAACAAGCGAAGAAAATCGAAGGCCAAGTGACCCAGACAACTATCGATGACACTGTAGAGGCGCTGTCACACGCAGAAAGCGTCATCATTGTATGTTTTATTTCACCCGAAGCGATCGTGGCTAATCATTACAGGTCGTTGGTTATGGAATGGCCGTAGCAAAGGCCCAGTATGCCCTAGCTGAAATCGTGGATGTGTTGCGCTCAAAGGGCATCAAAGTTCGGTTCGCAATACACCCAGTTGCAGGCCGGATGCCCGGTCAATGCAACGTGCTCCTGGCCGAAGCCTCAGTGCCATACGATAGTAAGTACGACATTCCTTTATTAAGAGGCGGGGACTAACCCATCAAGTCGTGCTCGAGATGGATGAAATCAACGATGACTTCCCTGACACGGACGTTACCCTTGTCATCGGCGCCAATGATACAGTGAATCCCAGCGCCTTGGAACCTGATTCTCCAATCTCAGGCATGCCAGTGCTGCACGCATGGAAGAGCAAGGAGGTGTTTGTGATGAAACGCAGCATGTCCAGCGGATACGGTAGGTCTACCACCCGGTCACTAAATGGATAGATAGTAGCTGATGAGGCAGCCGACGTGCCCAATCCAATGTTTTTTATGCCCGGAACGAGGATGCTATTCGGAGATGCGAAGACGTCTTGTGATGGTGAGTTTTCTCAATCATTACATGTGGGAAGGTTCTGATCCGTTGCAGCTATCAAAAGCGCTCTTGAAGCACGTAAATAGCCCCCCCGGGTTGACATATCGCCACGACTTGATGACCTTTGCTTTACCGGATTTCTTTTCGTTGACGTCGTCGAAGGATCGGGTTGCTTGTTTGAATGATGCTTTCTCCTTTATAGTACATGAATGCACAGGTTACAGCTACTTGCTTACTGGTTTTGTTTCTTCGCATTAAATGTCTATATTCAGTCTAGTCAGGCTTTCTACTTGACATCAACTAGCTCTGATTTATGTGCATAGTCTAGCGACAGATCAAAATCCCATCTGCCATTAAGAGTCATCTCATCTCTAAATCAAGATTTGAATCAATCCTCACAGCCGCATTTCGGACGGACGTTTGTTCGACCTGTGAATGCTTCCTAGTCCCATATTGTGCTCTATTAAGATCAACGGTAAGCCACTGAGCCTGCTCTTCCTCTCTTTACCCAGAACTGAGGGTCTACATCTCGTGGGTATCACGCGAAATATCTAATACAAAGGAGATCCGGTCGCACCAAGCTCATCTCGCAACTCGGAGCGATAGTGTACATTGTATTCTTGACTTTTGCTCCTTGCACACACCCCACCACACCTCACCACACCAATATGCCATCGTTGGGTTTAAAATTGAGATTATTACCAGACACGCATACAAGACTTCTATTGCGATTTAAACAGCCACGCTTGGATCTCATCCTGTCTGGTAGTGTGGCTACGCACTCTCTACACTGCGGTCGCATGATACATATCAAGGATAGTTATATGGCATGATACAGCGCATAGAACAACTCATATCGCTAAGTGTCAATCATCTCAAATATGACCAATAAGCAAGCGCATCGGGGAACTTTTTTCGGTGCCTGGATTGATCGGCCATGGGCATGGTGGGATCGGGCAGCAAGACAGCAAGACAGCAAGCAAGTTTTCTGCTCCCAAGAACGCAGAACCACCCACCCATTACGTTTCAAGGAGTGTGGAATAACCCTCGGAATTGAGTTCGGAATTGACAGGAGGTTCATTGAGTAGGGAAGTATGCCAAAAGGAAGTGTACTATCCATCAAGGAGGTGAGGTGAGTATGTCATCCTTCCTTCCCTTGGTCTAGAATTCCTCACCCTCCATAACATCATAGCATACTATAAGAATGTCAATAAGCATAAATTTTAAGACACCACAAGAATGTCAAATGCCAAACTGACACGGTCAACGTTCGACTACGGGAGAGTAAACACATTAACACACAACCCCCCTTCCCGATCGGCCCCTCGGCCCCCTCCTTGATTTTCATTTTGGCACTCCCTCGCACATAACTTGCCTTTGCCCCCTCTAGTATCTATCTAGTTTAGTCCCTTCCGACCAAGGGAAGGAACAACATGCCATTCATCAGATTCTTCACGTCTCACTACCCAACCTGTCTTGGCCCGGCACCCACACCCTACCCCTAACTAGGCAATAGGCATACTATGTACTATACTTACCCACCCACACCTGTCATGCTCCTGTCATCCCGCTCCGGCCGACTCCACCAGACAGACAACTAACTAAAGTAGCAACTAGTAACGGTCTTGCATCGGCACCACCACCATCCTAGTCCTATATCCCTAGCCCGTAGTCATACAACGGCATCAACACTAAACAGGGATAAGAGTCGATAGTGCCGGCCACACAGAGGGGCCGGCTTCAATAGTTACCCCCTTCCCCCCTCCCCACCACCTTCTCCCTCCGCAGTGCTTCCGTCTTCCTTGAATCCTTAGGCTCGGAAACTTGGACAAGCTTGGGTAGATATAATAACCTGTTACTATTTAAAATTTTTTTCTTGTTCTGGCTCCACTCGGATGAAAGTCGGATCCGTATGGACCGAGTATCTACTAGGTAGGTCCGTCTATTTTAATCCGGACTCTGTTTCCGGGGTTGCTGGTGCTGGTGCTGGGGATTGGAATCATGTCATTGTCGTGGAGGTGATTTGCTGGAATGCGCTCCGAGGAGTTATAATTACTTGCTTCTCTACTATTCTCCCGGGTTGTCTGGCTGAGTGAGCCTGCACGGAGTATCCCCGCTCTGGGTAGGTGCTCCGCGTATACATGTCTCCTGAGAGGGAAAACAAATCCCCCCAGCTAGGTAGTTAGATGGATAGGTAGGTAAGAGGTACTGTAGGAGAGAAAGTGAGGTGAGACCGATCATGGTAACTACTTCACACACGAAGGTGTTACCTCGGTATCATCTCGATCTGACCCGTCGTTGTCCTCAGATAAGTAGACTAGGGAGGGAGGGAGGGAGGGATCCAAGCTTTCCTTCCCTTCCCTTTCATTTCATTTCATTTCCCCTCCGCAGTCCGCAGTCCGCAGTCCACACACTACAGATAACCGTTAGCAACTGTCACCAGTCACCCACCAGAACTCCAGAGCCTAAATCCCATTCCCAGAGAGGGAGGTGGATATACGGAGTAGATAGATAAGCGCACAAAAGGTTAATATTATTCTCCGAGTTTCACAATGCCACACTGGTGGCACCCATATATAGCAAACCTGAAACACCCACCGCAGCACTAGGTGACATTTACCTTTACTACTACTATTACTACTACTACAACCCGGCACAATACGGTATACCACTGTCTACTATGGCTTGGTTTGGTTTGGTTTGTCGCATCCCGCGCAGATAAGTACCCCATCTTCACCCCCCCCCCCAGCAGGCGCAGTCGTACAGGTCTGCCGCGAGCTAGGGTTGAGGTTGCAGTCACCCGAATAAATTACGCTCGAACTGTGGGTGTGGCGGTTTCATGATCGGGCCTTGCACCGCACCTTATTCGAACGGGGTCGCGGTTTGCGAAAATATCCCGGGCGATTGCGAAGGGCAATTGGGTTTTTGGAAACAGGAAGGATTTCGGTGGCTTTGAAGGTAGGTATCTGGCCTGGTCTGGGGGAAGGGCTCAATGGAGGATTTTGGTCATCCAGGGGTAAGGTACTACGTAGGTAGGACCAAGGTGGTTCGTATCGCGTGGAGAGAGCTCATCCAGACTGGGAAGGAAGTTTACTACATAGTATTCGATTGCCACGTCGAGATACCATACCGACACCGACCCGACCCGACCGTGTTCATCTGACCGGACGGAATTGGGTGGTTGGGGTAAATTGCAGATGATACGTACGATGATGTGTTCCGACATCAGGGTTTGAGAGTCTATCTATATATAGTGAGGTTGGGAAGTTACCTTTCTGTACGGAGTACTTAAACTGGCATCCTCGAAGGTTTCAAGGCACTGATGTACTTACTCGCTGCATCATGATTGACCGTGTTGATCAGAGCAAGCAGGCAGGCAGGTTTGAGTAGTGAGTGGGCGCGAAGACCAGCAATGATTGTGTTTGCTCTGTTTTGGCTGGGGAAGTTTACTTTGACTGTAATCTGTAAGCATGATAAAAATCAGCAAGGGAGGAGGAGCAATAGAGCTAAAAATATACTTCCTCTCACTCACCTACTTACTCCGTACAGGCCTCGAGATAAGGTAGGTAGGTATGGTAGGTACTAGTATTCCGTGCTGTGCCAACTCCGCTGTACGGAGTACAGTCACACTGCATTCCCATCCAGCCACATGCGCCCGTCAGGGCTCATTACCTATCTACCTATGACTTGTTGGGCTTGGACCTGGTTAGAACGATCATATCAAATATTGTCTCTGATGACTCTTTCTTGTACGACTTGACTCGATTCGACTCTACGCACGTCCACAGCGTGTTAAAAAAAATACAAAACAAATACAAAAAACGCCATTCCTTGGCCCCTCCATGCCGCTCGGCTGTTTCAAACTGCAACCACCGGTGGCTGCGTGCGTTCCTGCATAAGGATCCGGAGTACTACTAGGTTCGGCCGTTGAGTTTCCTTTCCCTCTAGATCTCTCTACAGGGTGCTCGCTGGACAGGTAGAGCGAAGTCGGAGCCGGAGTTTATCTACTGACCGTGACCGTGGAGACTGGGGACTGGACAAAGCAGCGAGCGACAAAGACAGCGACGAAATCCGACGTTGATCCGTCAATCGTGACTCGTCTGGGCGATCGTTAATCTACTGTACCCTACCGACCGATGACGCCGATGATTTCCAACCGCCTCGGCGGGGGAGATCCCCATGGATTCGCTGGATCCTCGCCCAACCTATTTCGCACCGCATTGAGGCATTCCCCGTACGGAGTAGATAGATACCCCGATCAACAACAATAATGATGCCTGGTCTGTTGATGTCCCCGCCCCCCAAATTGGTATTGCTGGATGGGGTGCGTGTCTAATTTGCTGTCTCCTGTACGACCTACCATGGTGAACCGATGACCTCACCGATCATTTAGTGACTTTGTTAGGGGTCCGTAAGTAGTTTAGTTTGAGTTTAGTTGAGTATTGCCCAAGGCCAACGGGGCCGAAGAAGCAGCAGCAGCAGCAGCTCTTCGCTCCCTTGCGAGGCCCCGAAACCCGGAGAGAGCTGCAGGGAGGTTCGCGGTCTATTGCTGCGCGGGCGGCCAAGACTCCCAAATAATCTCAAATGACTGGAGGAAAAAAAAAAAAAAGAGAGAGAGAGAGCGAGGGAAAAAGAAAACTGCCATTATTCGCCGGCCGGGCGGTGGGATCCATCACGGCATGAACGGGTCTCAAAAAGTGGGCTATGGAGGGGACGACCTGAGAAAGGGGGTTGTGGGCAAAAAAAGTGGACGGGCGAAAAAGAAAAGAAAAACCCAAGAAAAAGCGACGAACGCCGGGCGGGAAGGATAGTGTACTTACTGTGGTAGTATAGTTCGTCTGGCGTGTTTGAATTAAGTAGACATGCTCCACTGGTCTGGAGCAGCGGCGTTGCTTGGGAGCTGGGAACGGTTCCTGGTTCCTGGTGAGAAGTGAGACGAACGGAAACTAGAAAGGTCGTTATCGGTCAGTGGTGGTGGTGACATGGATGGCCCTTCACATCCATCCCATCGAGATCGGGTACCGTCTACCGAGTTAATCGACTGATGGGATCAGTGCGCCGTATCATCTCCGGCCGGTGTGCCTGTTTATAGAGTCGACGTCTCAATAATTAGCAAGCGCATGACTGCTAAAGAGCTTTAGTGCCCCCGTTAACTAGGGGATGCCGACGCTCTCTCCCTTTCTCCACAGTCCACTGCGAATTCTGCAGTGGATCCGGCAACAACGCTCTAGAGACCCTCTTCGGATTAAGTAATTTACTACCACCGACTAACTATTCCTACCTTACTACTTACTATGTACTACACGGTAGATTTACTACCTAATTTGTACTGTGTAGATACTGTGTACATCCGATTTTTGGTCTCTTGACAGTATCTAGTAAACTTAGATATCTACTAGCAGATACTGAGTATCTGGCTGGTCGTACTTTGTAGTCCTGTGTAGACTAGTAAATAGTAGTACACCAAAATCCAAGCTCACGAATGCATATCCGGATGCAGAACCACCCACATGGCCCCAACGCTTGGCGCCACCCACCCCCGTGATTGGCTGTCCCCTGGGCGCAATCTAGATGTGGCCGCCATCTCTCTGCTGTCCTCTCCTCTCCTCTCCTCCCATTTATGATTTCTCCCCCCAAAGCACTGACCTCCCCCTCCCCGAATGCCCCCGTTGACATGTCCGATTCGTTCATTTCTTTCCCCTCGCTCTGTCCCTCATGGCCTAGCAAAAGCTAATCCCTCCCCCCTCCGGTCCTACCGTATGCTGTATGCTTGATACTATCCAATATCTGTCCCGTGGCGCTGGACTCCTCCATCCCCAGTAGCCAATGCGAGATAGCACTCTGTACCTGATTACCGGCTAACCGCCCGAATCTCAGTCCATGGGCACGCCAAACACGGCTATCATTGCTGCTCCGGGCCAGGGTTTAGTCAGGAACCGCGCATGCAAGGGTTGCCCTCGTCCCCTGATCGTGAGGATCTGGAGGATCCTGAGGCAGCGGACCCCTCTTGGTGCTGCAGGAGAGTCAGGTAAGGATGACCGGCGACGTAAGCGCTACCTTTCTCTCCGTCCTCCATTCCCGCGGGGATCCCTTCTGCTCGTCCTGGATTCCCAGGAGGAAGCGATGCCATGTACGTATTACCTTTACCATGTACCATGTACTATGTGCATGACTAGATAGCTGCCCTGGTGGCGCACGTGTCACGCATCGTTACTTTTCCCTGCAATCCTGCCTGCCTCTGACTTGCTCGCTGTCCCCCTCCCCAGTGGATCAGGGTGGTCCGTCCTCTCCGAAAGATTGTGTGATCCGATGGCATTTCTCGGTGGCTTCGCTCAAGACAAACCCCCAGGGTCGGATCCACTCGTTTCGAGCATGCCATCCCGTGTGGTCAATATACCCTGCCTGTCCCTGTCCGGTATATTTGATAACTACTAGTATCCGTTTTTCTCCTGCCGGCTGTTTGTTGTTTCCCCTGGCTTCTTATTTTTCTTCATCTTGCTCGTCATCTCACGTTCTTTCCCTCCCTTTCCTCGTTGCTACGTGCGTGACCCTTCATGCCCGCCATCTCCCCCCTCAGCTATCTCCCGACCATATAATCTCTCTCTCTCTTTCTTTCTTTATTAACCTCCTGCCTGGGTCGCATTGGGTCGTTTAATCGCTTAATCAATTAATCTTCAACAACCACCCGACCCTCACCTTTCTTCTTTCCTTTCTGTCGACTGCCCAGCCAAAATGTATCCAACAAGAACGACCTCGCTCGACCTGAACTACTTAAATCAGCAATTGCTTCCCCGCCGCTACGAATCAGAGGAGGAGGAGGCTTCGGAATCAGAACTGGGGACCTGCGATCATGCATTCTCGCCCGTCAAGTCAGGCGCTCCCTTTGACGCCGAGTCAAGCGCCGATGACCTCTCCAACATGAACTCCCCCGAGTCTCCCCTGGACAACTCCGCGTTCGGTCGGCTGCTGCCGGCTTACTCGTCAGGCAAACAAAGTCGGCCTGTGTCTATCGACACCGTCAAGCGAAGCAGCGGAACGACATTGGTTCCGGATTCGTACATCTTCGATGATGACGACGATGTAATCATCGAGCTGCCTTCCCCTGACTCTACGTCCCCGTTGCAGTCTCCCATCTTCCTTCAGCCAACCGTCTACCAGCCCCCGGCGTCTCCCCTCCCTCAAGATCCGGCACGGTCTTCTTCCCCGGCCTTGGCGGACTCGGATGATGAGACAGACGTGCTCGTGGCAGAGCAGGTCACCTTCGTGGAACCTCATACCAAACCTAATCTAATCCTAATCAGCCCCGTCACCGACGGACCTGTGGTTGAAGAACCCGAGCCCATGTCTGCGGTCTCTGCAGATGTACCACGCCCCTTCGCATCTGGAGGACTGTACTCCCTCAACGAGTGCGCTAGATCACAGCCGTTACTGAGTGACAAACGCCCCGACCATCTGGCCCACCTGAAGCGCGGCAGTCTGCAGTTGAACACCAAATTCGCGAGACAGACTCCCAAGCGGTCGGATACGGATCCTTTCACGGCCCCAGCCCTTCCGGACGTTCCTGAGGCCTCCCAGCCGATGGCCTTGCGCTCGCGATCTATGACTTGGAACCGACCACAGACTTCCGCTGAAGGCGCATCGAACCGCGGACCCAAAGCGGGTCTCCGCCGCCCGCCGTCGATGCAGACTGTCAGCAGCGGTTACGGGATCTTTCCGAGCGCCAAACGACCCGGTTATCCCACCGAGGAGTTCCACGCCCGATCCAGCTCGATGTCTTACTCCATCGCCAGCTCCGACTACAGCCTCCCTCCGTCTCGCACGTCAAGCCCGGCCCCGTACTACTCGTCTCCGACCTTCAACCGGCACCGCTCCGGCTCATCCTACAGCGTGTCCAGCGTGCCGGGCACGTTCCCGCCGCGGCCTCCCGTGCGCAACTCGGTCATGAAATGCTCGACGCCAGCCAGCCTGTACTCCTCCAGCAGTCTGCGGTCGGAGGTGGAGAGCGTCCACAGCGTGGAACCGCGGGATGTCGCCCAGCCGGACGCCAAGACGGCACGGCGGAAGAAGAGTTTTCGACGCAGCAAACACGCGAAGATCGAGGACTCGGAGGAGCAAACGACCAAGAGTTTCATGGGCTTCTTACGCAGCCGGAGAAAGTCTGCCATTCAGAAATAATGCCTAATCTGCAGAATTTTGGGGCTAGTGTTTCGTGTTTATTTTGTTTTATACCTTTCTGGGAAAATTGTCCACGGCTGTCTTTCAACGGAGTTTTCGATTAGCGAGGGATTATGGTCTGGTTTTTCTTTGGCGCCTTTTGGGTCGTTTACTGCACTGGATGCGTGTTTCTCATATCTTATCCCATCCCTCTGCCTTCTGCTACTGCAAGGCTTGAGTTGTTCTGTATCATAGGTACTCTGGTCTCCCTGGAGCGGGCCAACTGAATCAATCGATTGAACATACCACACACACACATACACATTTTGAAATCTTCTACACTAACTCGGAATTACTGCACCCTCGCTTTGAAGAAAGCACGGCAGTCAAACGGCAATGGCACGGACTATCCACACAACTCTGCAGTCGAACCAGGTATGATTGGTGTGATTACCCGGCCCGTACCACATCCATCGATTCGCGGGATCTGAATCTGACTCGGTATTTGATCCACCTCATCTCGGTTCGATCTTCGTTCCATTGGTTGATTGATTGATTGATTGACTGATTGATCGCTAACATGATTTGAAAGATAGGGATCGCAGTTGCCTATTGTCACTACTCTCGTTTGCCTTGATGCAATGCAGCAACTCACCGTTCATGACTTCCAACCCCCCCCCCCTCCCCTTTTCAGGGGTTAAATCCTTCCGCGCCTACCTATTGCGATCTACCGAAGTAGATTAAGCTTTAATCTATTTCATACACGAGATATGATAGCAATATTTTGCAAACGCGGTCTTGATCCCAACAACAACGACAGCAGCAGCAGCAACAGCAGCAACAACAACAAACAGCAGTTCATGAGCGTGATCCGCAATCAGTCGCAATCACGAACTGCTGACAGGGTCTATCCTCATCCATCCAGTGCCGTCGCTAATTTAATTTGTTTTTAAGTTCTTATCCGGATTTTCGGGAAGACTATCCATCTATCTACGCGAGGGGAAGGGAGGGAAGTAAGTAGTAAGTCCAAGTACTACCTAAGGCAGGTACCTCCCTGGTATGAGCTATGAACTATGAACCATAATGAGACATGAACCATTCTTTCAATCACCTCGTTCCGGACATCCGGCACTAAGAGACAGGTTGGCCCGATCGCTTCTTTGTTTCAATGACAAATCTTAGACAGGGTCTGACTCGACTCGACTCAAGAAGTGGAGGTATCGGTATCGGTAGGTATCTGTCATGACTTGATGTTAGACGAGGATGGGATCACGCGATCCCGAGAGATCATCTCCGGGGTTCTTTTTACTCTTCTCTTTTACGCTGGGTATGTAGCCGAGGCGTCGCTGTTACAGATTGGCCTGGTACCGACTATCATTTACCCAGCAATGTTGGGTTGGTTGGTTGGTTGTTGGTTAGTTGGGCGGCCATCCATTATTGAATAGGGGAAGAGGAAGGGGAAGGGAAGGGAGTGCGTCAATCCCCCGCATTCAACGAACCCCGGTGATTAGCTGTCCTCCATAGTCTTCTACAAAGCGAATATCCCATTGTCTTCATTCTATTCGTCTACCTTACCCCCATCGCACGCACTTATCCCTATCTGGCTGGGGTATATAAGACTCTCTCCCTCCTCCTCCTTCTCCACCACCACCACTACCGTCTGCAGACCCCCTCTTCCTACTATACACAACAATCTTGCTACCTGGTCCAACTTCCAGAAGACCCGCAGATACAAACCTCCAAGCCTCCACGTCCAGTATATATCATCCGACGTCATGAATGATAGGCTCCAATAATAATAACGGCTGTATTATACCTCTCTCTGATCCCGACAGATCTCAACTCCCGAAAGACGACTTCCTCTTCTCTTCTTGCCCACCACCCACCACGGGCCGGCCCCCACAACATTCCATCCAATTTACTACTACTACTACTACTACTATAGTAGATCGGAGAATGCTATCTTTTTGGGCAAATGCTGATAGGAGAGAGGAAGGCTATGCATTGATCATGTTCAGAACTCAGACTTCGGGGGGTGGTTTGATTGCGATACCCCATGATTTTAAATGGGTTATGGGTTGGTTCCGGGTATACTCCCCCCTCCTTGGATGGGGGATGATAATGATGATGATCCTCCGCGGAGAAACGTCTTCAAGTCTGAAGAAATGAACATCTACCTTTAATAATTCATATCAAGCACGGTCTTCAACCCCCCTTTACCAAGGATGTTAGTCACCCTGAAAAATGCAAAAGCGAAGCGCCAGTGGCGGCATGAATCAATATTCCACCGCGTCGATCACAACGTCTCCTTGTCCTAAGAAAGCATGGCTGATGCACAGGCCATGGCTATACTATACTATACTATATACCGGTTGTTCATCTCCGCTCCCATTCAATTCCATCCCATTCGCTCCACAGTACAGTGGATCTCTACTCTAATATACCGCGAGCGCGCCTGATTGCCATTCACTGGTTCATTACAATGTCGTCATCGGAAAAACTGCTCTAGCTTAACAAAATGACCACAGCCAAAGGGGAGTTTAATCTGGCAGTTCCGACATCAGTGGCAATCTCAGTCAGTCGGCAGTAGTACGGCCTGGTATGCAACGAAGGCAAAACCAACATCCTATCTCTCAACTATCTAACCCATGTCGGACCGGTCACGGAGGAAAAGATGCTCGGGAACCGTGTCAAACTAACTACGCAGCGTCGACCAGATGGGATTACACATTCTTCCTGTATCGTGATGGAAGAAGTAAGTCGCGCGTCTTATATGTACCGGTTTTGCACTTCATGCTGTCGAAATTCATTCGGAAAAAAAAAAAAAGAAAGAAAGAAGGGAAACAACGGCAGCATTGCTCTGTCATATGCCGCGCACTCTCAGCTGTGCGTGAACCACCTCTAGCTCTCCTTGAATGGATGGTACCGCGGAGTAAAGGAACGCTTCCTGCCTGGTCCTTCTATCTGGCGAGAAGGGCAGCGTCCTTGTCATGTCAGAGCACTCAGCGGGATTCGACATAGTCAGTATGAAGACTACTACCAAATGCCGTCGACGGTGGGTGGCTTCCCGTGGACGTGGACGTGGAAGGGAAGGGGGATGATTGCTGAACCATTGACAAGCGCATCTGGATTACCATCGGTCCCCATGTCTACACTCGGTGCGAGGGAACTGGAGGGAGAGACAACTAGTTCCCCGACAATACCTAATCCCTGAAAGCGGCCCCGAGGGAATTCACGCATACCAGTATAGTGCGTTGCTATGTGCTAAGCACCCTCGCTTCCGATATGTGGTGTTTAACGCCATGATACGGGAACACGCAGGTCGATGAGCAGGATTATATGCGCGCCAGCAGCAATCCGATCTTATAGTCGAGGAGTTGCAAGCGGCGTTCGATGACCCGTCTCGGGTTACCTGGATACACCCTGTATAGCAAGATAATTGGGCCATTAGAGTACTGGAAATACTACGTTCCTCGAGGGGTGGGCGACGAACACGGCGTCTAAGGACGATTCGGATCTCGAGCAAAACATTGGCCAGGCAATGACAGGAACTTTTGAATCACGGGGCGAAGAGTTCTCTCCAAGTGAAGGGGTGTCAATGGTGGCACGCCTGTGATATTGGGCGTGGGCTTGAGGATATACCGAAGTGTTTCGGACTCGAGTCATGCCATCTGTCGCCGACACCATCACCATACAACACCAAGGTCATCTCTGTTGCTCGTGGCCATGACAATGGATGATAACCGGGTAACTCTGTAGGACATCCACATATTCATCCATCCACCCAGGTCAACCATGTAAATCAAACCAACCTCTGATGGATCATGGGCCTCACTGCGAGCAACGATGTGAGTCTTCCTTGAAATGCCCCAGAAACAATACTGAACACGTTCAGACACGTCCAGAGTATGCGAGCCCGAATGATGCAACACGAACATCAGCAACTTTTGCAGAGGGCCATCGAGTGTGGACTCGAAGAAGCTCGAGATCACGACATGATGCGAACGTCAGGACGAAACGTTTACGAAAGGCGCATCTGTAGCATCCTTGAGAAGCATACGGATGTACTCACCAAACAGAGAGCGACTCACGTTTCTCGGAATATTCCTGGTAGGTGGAGGGAGTCGGGTGCCTTGTGAGTCAGGCTGAAAGCGTGAAGTGAGTGAGATCAAGGGAAATTCACCTGGGAAATGCCCGGGCGTGCTCTGCCAGCGGCTGACACGTCCCAGTATTCTACACAGTATTTACCTATCTTAGAAGACATTTTTTGCTTTACCTTAGACCCGATCCTATGGAACTTTAACATTATCTCTTCCTAATTCCCTTAACCTTTTTTCTCCACTCCATAGTTCCCAAGATACCTAGTTCCCCTCAAAGACAAAAAAAAAAGAAAAAAAAAAGAGACATCTATCAAGAAACCAATTACCCTGAAGCTGTCTCATACACACTACTCTCAGTATTTTTGACGCCAATATAATGCGGACTACAGACCGCAGACTGCGCACAAAGCCCAACTTTCCTCTTCCTTTTTCTCGTCCAACTGAATCTATGACGCAGACGCAGACGCAGACACACACACAACGACCCAGATCTGGCACGAGACAAAAAGCATCCCCATGACTTGAATCCAGGTGTCTTTGGTAACCAACCACGCATGGACCATCGATCCACTCCCTGATAAACTGACTGACGATCGACGATCTTCAGCTATCAGAAACAGGGCTTGAAAACAAGATATAAAAAGAAAGACACAATAACCACCCCTGAGAGAAATACAATCTGGACCAGAAGAGCTAACAGCACAGAACACTGTAAACTATCCAAGAAAAAAAAAAGAAAGAAACAAAACGAAACGAAAGTCAGAAACGTTGATCGAATTTTCATGAATACACCTATTCATTATTCAGATCTTTCTCGGCTCGGGATAACCTCAAGGAGCAAGCAACAACGCAACTCCGATCCTCTCAGTCACAATACAACACAAGTCAGAGAGAGTCAGAGTGCTTCCGATTGAACCATTAAATCATTCATTCCCTCGATCTCAAATCTCAATCAGATCTGTGAGTGATCTTGTCAATTGTCTGATCGAACTTGTTACTTGATCGCAATACGGTCCAGGCATATATAAAGGCCGCCGGCTTCCCCCCGCCCCCAAAACAAAGGAAAAAAAAAAAAAAAAAAAAAAAAAAACTATATTGGCCAAAGTGTCTGGACCTCTCTCTACCTACCAGAATGTTTCTCTTCTACGATTAGCCATATGGTCAATTTTCTCGTGTTTGTTGATATGTGTATCGGCGACTGTCGTGCTGCACATGACTGGCAACATGGATCGGTTTGTTGATGCGATTTATTGATATATTACCGAGTCCAGTCTTGTTACTTTATTCTGTCTGGTACTGGCGAGGACGTAGATAGAAGTGCAAGTCGGATCATTAGCATTGAGGATAGAAAAAGGTCCGAAAGCAATCAATTATGTACAGATAAAGATCAAGGAGTCAAAACACATAACCATGATTACATTTACGTTGACCGACCGTCTATAATACTTCACGGGGAAAAGTATCGCTCGTCGAAAGGTCCGCGCATAGCAGCGCATCAACGACGGCACGAAGAAGTAAAAACATAGAATACAGCCTGGAAGCAGCCAGTGCAAGTCTCTTCTTGCCTGGCACATCCTCAGGGAGAAATTCACCCGCTCCAACATACCCTCGCTGGGATTGGCTTTGCACCCTCCTGCAAAGCGGCGGCGCCACATGCATAAGCTGGTCGCGAAGCAAGGCGACCAGGTCGTCAATATCGTTCATTAAATAGTTATAAAGATTTTTGATGTCGGATTAAAGCATCGAGGTCAGAATCCAAATGCGCTGTGCGGTTGCGGTATTATCGCCGGTCCATGTATTCGCCAAAACACGAGTGGTGAGGCGAGCAGCGGACGGAGAATAAGTTGGTCAAAAGTGGGTTGCAGAATAGAAGAGTTTTACCGCAAGACTTAAGCCTTACGAGAGCGGGTAGTAGGGCCGTTGGAGCGGCCGGTGGACACGGCAGCGCCGTTCGACTTGTTGCTCTTGTCTCCCGCGACCTCGAACTTGGCCATGTCGATAACAGCCTGCTTGCCGGTGTTGCGACGGGGGCGGCCAGTCTTGGCAGCCTTCTTGTAGGTGACGATGTAGAAGGAGATGAAGAGGAAGAGGTAAGAGGTGATGACGGCCATTCCGGAGAAGGCGGCGAATTCCTCTCCGGCACAGCTGCCCATGTTGGGAGCCCAAGGGAAGTAGGTCGAGGTGAAGTAGGTGTACGAAGCGAAGTAGACAAAGCCTGCTTTCTGTTAGCCGATGCCCCCGTGGGAAAAGCAGTCGCGTTTACTCACCAAGATCAATGACGAACTGGATGATCTGGAGGCGAGTGATCCACTCCTTCCACCAGATGCGAATGCCACGGGCGCTCTGGAAGTAGTACCAGTACATAACAACGTGGACCAGAAGGTTGATATCAATGACCACCCACGAGACGGCGGTCGAGCCGATAAGCTGAGTGTAGCAGAGAAGAGCGGTAGCGCCATGGTGGTAGGTGTGGAGGAAGGTCAACGGCTTCTTCTTGAGGAAGAGGAAAACGGTGTCAAGGAGTTCGAGGTACTTGGTGAGGTAGTTGAGCTATTCCGGGTCAGCATGCTGGCTCCGAGCAGACGATTTCTACCCAATTGCATTACTCACGTAGTACAGAACGACCAGGGGCGACGTCCATCCACCGTCGTGGTTGCAAATAGAGAAGAAGATACCGTGTCTCCAGATAGTAGGAAGAAGCTGCTCGATGAAGAGGGCCAAGAGGGTTCCGCTGATCAGGGTCAGGTAGAGGTTGTGGATCATGAACAGGGTGTTGAGCTTGAAAGCGGGTCTGTTCCTCATGAACTCGCGACCTCCGAAGATGATCACATAGTAGGCAACAAGCGCGATGGCCGTCTCATTCAGAGTGGACATGGGCGTCACGCCTCTCTCGAAGTGGAATTCGCTGGTGGGATAGCCCACCACGGTTTCGAACGCCTTGTCGAAGATGGGCCATAGGTGAATGCCAAACGGCCGATCGATCGTCGGACGGGGGAGATTTTGCAGGAATTCCATGTTGAGCGATCAAGAGATACCAGGTTAAAGCAATGGATTCTTCCGACGGAACAATGCACGCGAAGACACCGAAACCCTCCTTTTCTTAGCTTGCTCAAGGGTCGCGGGAATGCTGACCGAGAACAGCGGAGGAGTGGGTAGGGGGGGAAGGGAGAAGAAGACAAAAGAGGTCCAAATGAAGGAAAGAAGAAGAAGGAGATGGAGAGACTGGAGGGAAGCGTGGAGAGAGAGGGAGGGGAGGGGAGGGGAGGAGAGGAGGGAAGAAGAAGTAGAAGTAGAAGAAGCAGAAGCAGAAGGAAGCCGGTGGCCAGTTCGCAATGGAGGAAGGGAAGGAGGATCAATCCGCGTGTCTTTTTTTTGGGGCCTCCGGCACGCCCGCAGCGGCCGAAAGCGGACTAGCGCAGCCTCGGCCAGTGGGAAAAAAAGGGGGCGTCCGCTTTAGGGCCCGGCGATCATGTGCCATCCCCGTCTCCGGGTTTGTCACGACAGTCAGGCACCTAATTTCATGCTGGGCGCGTTTCCCTGGATTCGGACGACCTGGACGTCCTGGATAATCTAAATGGCCCTGGACGTCCTGTATGGCTGAGTGATTTCCCGCAGATCGTTGGAGCTGAACCGCACGTTGGCAGTGGCACGCTTGACTCGATGATGGCTATGGCTCGATGGCTCGGATCTGGGAACTGGCCGCTAATAGCCGGAAAGTGACTGGTCAGTCGTCATCTCATCTCATCTATTACGGAGTCCATGGGGAAGACCAAAGACCACAGACCACAGACCACAGGCCACCACATTCCTACTTTCACATGCCTCACTGGCCTGGCCTCAGCTCTCTCTGGATAGATAGTAGGTATTCTAGTGGCATGATGTCAATCAAAATCAGTACCGGCTACTTAAAACGTCAACGGTTCATATTGTTTCAATTCGGGTACGCGAAAGCAGGCGGGGAAGTGATGGAAGTACGGAGTAGATAGTAGTACCAGCAGTCAACCGTGAGCCCAGATCGGTCCAGGGTTCCGATCTGTGCGAACATACGACGTTTCAGATTTACAGGGTCCTACGTTTAATGTGAGGCTCCTCCAGGTATTCTAGTATTATCCTCGAGGCTTCGAGAACACCATTGCATGACTAGCGGCGGGATTGTGTTGTTTCAGAAGCAGAAATCTCATGACGAATCTGTCAGGGACTTTGACGAGAGTCCGATGTATCTGGAGCCGGAATGAATGGCGGCAATTAAACTGAGGGGATGCTTCAAAATTGAGACTAGGAGGGTTAAAATGATCGCCAACCAGGGTGCAAGTCAACAGCAGCCAAAAGTCAAAAAGGGCGGCAGGATCTGGAACGCGGACCACCTGCAGGCTCATTGCAGCAATGCAATAATATCCAGGTCCCTGGATCCAGCCAGCTATTACCAGGAGTTTGTTCGAAACGAAACACCTTGGATTTCACGGCTGCAGTGTATGATCCATGATCTCGCAGCGGACCAATCAACGGGCGCAGTTTGCGCAAGTGCGCCTCCTCCAATCAAAGGCGGCAGATAGAAATGACGACCGGAACGGACGGCGGATGACAGCATGGCGGCCTGACGGCCTGATGGAGGTCTTTGATGCCTGAGGCCGGACGGACTCGGGCGCGGGCGGGAAGAAAGCCGCAAAGGAAAGGCAGGCGATTATCAATGACGGGCTGACCTGTTGCCCGCCTGAGGCACCCACAACCTCACACCACCCGCAAAATCCTAGCGCAGCCGGCTACACCTCTGACTTCGACCTCGTCAACACCTCGCCCGTCCGCTCTCCCCTCACCCACGTCCACTCGTCCACCTCCACAACCCACCCCCTCCCTCGCCATGTCGCCGATTTCCGTCTTCCGCGTCGCCACCCGCGCCGTCCGCCCTTCCGGCTTCCTCAGAGCGACCCAATTCCCCCGGGCCCGCGTCCAGGCCCCCGTGGCTCTGTCCATCGGCCGTCCCAGCTTCAGCACCTCCGCGAAGCGCTTCTCCGGCCACCACGAGGATGAGACATACGAGGAATTCTCTGCCAGGTATGCCACTCACGATCGGTGAAGCCATTGGGCGCCGAGACCACACCCACACTGCCCCCGGTTCCGGTCGAAGGGGATTCAGATTCACACCGTGCCCGAGCGATCCTTCCTGATGCCACCACCCACCATCCAATTGCGGATGACATCCGGACTGACCAAGCTGTCAATAGATTTGAGAAGGAATTCGATGGTGTCCAGGATGTTTTCGAGCTCCAGGTAAGCCGTGCGCCCATCTCGCACGTCCCAGCTCCTTTATCAATCACCCCCCCGTAATCAGCAACGCTGCCATTGGCAGATCACCTATCAGGCAATATACTGACCAAGTCACCCTTCACAATAGCGCAACCTGAACAACTGCTTCGCCTACGATCTCGTTCCCTCCGTTGAGGTCCTCACCGCCGCCCTGAAGGCTGCTCGTCGCGTCAACGACTTCCCCACCGCTGTCCGCGTCTTCGAGGGTGCGTTATCTCATCTCCGTCCTTGTCCCTGATTTGATCACCACCATCCCATTTTCCCTCCAAGACAAGCCAGACCTAACACCCCCTCTTCCATACACAGGTATCAAGGCCAAGGTCGAGACCCAGGAGCAGTACAAGCAATACCTCGAGGCCCTTGAGGGTCTTCGTCAGGAGCTGGGTGTCGCTCTCCGGGAAGAGCTCTACCCCCAGGAGGAGTAAACAGCACACACACCCTTGTCCGGAAATTATATCTCGTCATGTTTCTTCCCCCCCGCCGCGTCAATTGAGATAGGAAAGCTGTATACATACTCTAGAAGTGCAGTTGGAATGAAGTCGCTGGTCCCTTTTTTTTCCCAGTTATCTCTCGGTGGTGTTTGATTATCCATCCCATCCCATCTGATACCGACTTCCTGGCCGTTGGGGGGTTGGTTAAATGGAGGTGGCACCGCGTGCTTTTGCTATACCAGTGCTACTTATAAATTTTGTGTGTGAGCATTTGTCTGTATTTCTGTATTATTGGTCATAGTGCGGAAAATAAGACGGCGTCGTTCTAGTATAATTTGCTACGGGATATACGGGGTTGGTGGGTGCTACTACTGGTGTTAATTCTGGTGGCTGTGGAATGGACTGCGCAGTTTCTACTATGTAGGATGATACTATATAAAACAACACCGTGACGATGACACGACACCCTTGCGAGGTGGTAGGTCGTAATCTAATAACCAGGGAGGTCAGGAAATAAAGGCGGTAATGAGACCAATACTAGAGGGACCTCTCCAAATTAATGTATTTGAGTATCTTTTGATGATGCATCAACAGCGTGAAGCACAGGGAATAATGATATAGGTACAAATCAAGGCCGCTCCAGCGATCCTGTCTCAAGGTAGATAGATAACAACAGCGAAGACTAGATAGATAGGAGGGCGACGACGGAAGTATGAGGGAAACAAAAAGGGAAAAAAAAAAAAAAAAACCAAAGGACAACCAACAATCTCCCTTTGAAACGCCGCCGAGATTTTTTCTGATATGGATTTTGAGGATGACTCTGGTCATGAATGAAGAATGATACTGTATGTATGTATGTAACGAGAATGAAACAAGGCCGTGACGATCGCGCGCACACCGAGACCCGCATATACCACCTACAATGCCAAAATGACACGTAGGTAATCTCTAGTACCGGGATGGAGGGAAGCATGTCCCTGGCGCCAAGCACGAGAGTATAATGTTTATGATAGGATTGGGCCAGGAGGAAACGATACCTGTTCGTTTCATCTGACGGGGGAAGGTTTCAATGGCCATGTTTAGAAATGCGCGCCGTGATTTATGCACAACTGGTTTGATGTATGATGCAGAGGTAATGGCTTGGCACGTTTAGTGCGTTCCGACGTGGTGGAAGTAGCTGGGGCGACAATCCTCCTTCGCCAGCCAGGATTCACCACCGTACATCTTGCCGGGTGTGCAGCCGGAGCACTTGGGGGAGTTGGGGCAGTTGTAGTAAGGGATGTGGTTGTATCCGATATCGCGGAACCTAGAGAAAGGGACATGGTAAGAATAAATTCTCTCTTAACGCTCGGAGCAGCCGACTCACCAGTGGACCTTGGACGCATCCGCGAAAAGACCGATACCGATCGAGTGAACAGGAGCATCACCCCATCTCTCGTAGTAGAAGCCACCCGCGCGGTCCAAATGATCGAAGTAAGCAGAGTACTGCTCGCCTCTGAAGAACTCCATGTCTCCAATCTCAAAGTTGGACCAGAAGTGGCAGGTCGAGTACCCGTTTCCACCGGCAGTGTGCTCGGGGCGGAGTTGATCGTCGGTCAACCAACCCATCATGTTGTTCTCAGAAAGGTAGGAGGGGTTCGCGGCAAGGAACTTCTTGGTCTCGGGCCAGAGAGACGGGATACTCTCGGGGGCGTCGAAGAGGTTGATCGTGAATCCGTAGGTGATGTTGTAGTCCGCCACGTAGCGGAAGACATCGTAGTCAACGTCACAGAAGAACTTGACCTTGGGCTCGACGCGCCAGTAGTAGCGAATATCCTTGAGAGCGGGATGCTTGTAGAACATGCCACTGTTCCAGCGGCACATCTGGTGATAGGAGACCTTGTCGCTGTACTGGATCTTCTTCTCCTTGAGGATCTGCGCCGATTCCTGGAAGAGGTCCCAGTTGATCCATTCGGGGACTTCCCAGTGCTCCTTGGGCACTTGCTCTGGAAACGGATGTCAGAAAGCCATAGCCATCGCAACTTGAGGTCGGGTTTATATACCGAAGTAGCACTTCGCCTTGGTCACCTCCTGGGTCCGTTTCTTGAACTCCTCCGTGAACGGCTGGTCGTTGAAGAAGATCCAGGGATAGTTGAATTTGCTGTTCCAGGTGCGCTCGAGGTCACGCATGGTCGGGATCAGTTCGTGCAGCTCTTCATTGCGCACCAGAGAGATGAGGGCTGCGTTGGCACGAGGGGAGTTGGTGCTCTCGGGGGAATAGTCGCCGTCCGTCACACGCCATAATTTGCCCGAAGGTTCTCCGGTTGCTGGTGGAAGCAAAGCGATCAAGTTAGCCCACAGGGATTCGATTTAAGCATAGATAAGGGAAGGAACTAGCGTTGGTGGGGGCGTACGGTCTTTGAGGGGATCTGTCGTGATGCCCTCATACGGCTGCGCAGCGTATGGCCCCTTACTAATGGAGAAGGATGGGGACTTGTTCATCTGGAAGATGAGAAAGAGGATAAGGATGATGCACGAGGCACCAAGCATGCGAATGGGCCTTGCGACAGCCATCTTGCCTGTCAGCGAGCGCCTGAGGACGAGATGACGGAGGAAAGAGCGACAAGAGATGAGTTTGGGAGTCTGGGAGTCTGGGTCTGGCTGGGCGACACACGACAGGTAAGTGACTTGCTATCGCAATCATTCTTTGCCGCCTTTCCCAGAAGGGGCTAGCGCGCCCGCACCCCCAAACACTGCCTTCCGACTTGCCGCCCGCTCTTCGGCTCCAAGCGTCAGCGCCGCGTAACGCACCCAGTCTGCTCCATTCTCACGGGCTTTAGCTGGCTGTCGGGTCATGGGAAGATAATCCCCTCGACCCTGGCTTGCTGCTGCTGTGCCTATCATGGCCGCCGCAGCCGATCTGAGTGCGCTAACAGACGAGCTAATCACCTCCATCACGCAGTCCGATAGAAAGGTATCTACTACTCCAGTCCATTTGAGCCCCGGCCATATCAGATCCCATGCTGATACATCCGTACAGGACACGCTGCAGTTCAGGACCCTGAAACGTCGGACTGAGGACACTTTCAAGGCGCACGCTCACACCCGCACGGACCAATTCGCCGTCGCGAAGCAGCTCGAGGGACTACAGGAGAAATTCCAGGTCCTTAGTAGAGATGAGCTGGCAGACGCCCTTCGTGCCCGGCTGACGGAGCTGGACCAGCATCGCAGTCCCTGGTTTCCAGAGATCTTATCTTTACTGTTGCAGCTGGCGGATCACCCTGCTCAGTTCTCAAAGGTCGATCAGGTCGCAAGACCCAAGCTCAGAGAGGAAGTAAAACCACTCGTCTGGAACCAGCTGGACGCTGCTGGATCAGCGTACTGTGAGGAGGATATTTGGGAGAGTGTAGACTTTGGTGCTGATTCGTCGGATGACGACCTTTCATCCATATCCACTGACAGCTACCGTACGCGGAATGAAACACAAACGTCCATAGACATAGAGGACGATTATGTGATCCCCGAGGAGCTCTTTACTTCCGGGGAGGATGACGAGCTCATGAACTTGATCAAAAGAGCACAGTTCTGGAATAGTGCAGAGAACCCGGTCGCTGACCAGGGCGAACCCTCTTCTCGGGTCATCACGGAGCTGCAGGTCATAAGAGAGACTGTATTCATGTTGCAAGGACTGCCAACATCTCTTTTCTGGCGACTTGACGGTAGGGTCGAAATATCCAGGAGATACGCAGTCGCAAAATTGTCGAATGTGACCTTCCTGTCACTCCTGCGAGCATTGAGCTCGATCGGGACCAAACTGGATCTTGTCAGGCAATTTAACAAATTGCCACAGACCATTCCATATATGCAGACTTTTCATCGAGGCGTTGAGAGTCATCTGAGCAGGTTTGATACATTCCTGTCGAGCGTGCAACTCCAGCTTCTTTCTCGAGCGTCAACCGTGTCTGCCAGTCTTCTGCAGGTCTTTGAAGATGTTCGCCGTGAATCTAGACTGCTCTTGATGTTATCGGAACTTGTGTCTAGCCTTGTATCTGATGTATCGGGGTCTTCCATGCGGTGCCTTGATTTAATGTACGATCTAATTTGCCTGACTCAAGCTACCGGTGATGATGATGGGTTCATTAACCTTGCTGAATTGTTCTTTTCGTGTTTCGATGTTTATTCTCGCCCAATCCGCCTCTGGATGGAAACAGGGCAGCTGGAAGCTTCACCCGGAAACGAATTATTCATTCTTGAGAACCGAAATCATGGTGATCTGCGGACGCTATGGCACGATTGGTACACACTGGACGCGGCTTCAAGACTTCTAGAGGCCCCGAAATTTATCCACCCGATCGCGCACAAGATCTTCATCACGGGCAAGAGCATGATGTTTTTGCGACACCTAAATATGTCTGAGATTGAAGAAACAATAAGTATGTCTTCTTTGACATTTGAAGACGTATTACCAGCAGGCTCCGCTTCATTCTGCCTTCCCTTTTCCATTCTGCTCGAGACTGCATTCGGGAGGATGGTGGACAAAAACCACTCCTATGCGTCAGCGCTGCTGCGCAAAGAACTTGACCAGCAATGCGGCTTGTGGAGGTCGCTTGAAGCCTTGGAGTACATCTATCTTTGCAAGGATATGAGCATATTTGGACCAATTGACAGCAAGATATTTGATCTTATCGATCGAGGGAAAGGCGCCTGGAGTGACCGGTTCCTCCTGACAGAACTAGCCCAGAGCTCCTTCGATATCCTGCCTTTGGTTGATCCTTCTAGGCTCATTGTCCGAACAAACCAGGACGCCCATATTGACACCAGTAGTCGCAACAGATCAGTCAAAATCCTCAACGCTATCTCATTTGACTACATTCTACCCTGGCCCGTCGCGAATATCATTACCAAAGACGCCATCTCGGGCTACCAGCGTATTTCCACATTCCTAATGCAGATCCGCAGAGCAAAGCAGACAATCGTGAAACAGCGTCTGCAGCACAACAACCAATCCGACAAAATCCAGGACACTCGAAACAACACATTGAGCTATGCCCTACGGCACAACATGATCTGGTTTCTCAACGCTCTATACAGCCACATGACGGACTTTGTTGTCTCCACGGCTACCGCGTCGCTCCGTAAAACCCTCTCTGCGTCCGCTGACGTGGATGCCATGATCGCAGCACATCACTCGTACATGTCTTCTTTGCAGGAACAATGTCTTCTGTCCGCAAACCTACACCCTCTTCACAAAGCAACCATCACCATTCTAGACCTCTGTGTTTGCTTCGCAGATATCCAAACCTCCCGTTATGGTGATAACCACCTTGACCATGCCCGGACTGCAAGCAAGGGCATGAAAGGCCTCAACCGGGGTGCTGCATATGATGACGATGAACAGAGTGATGATGAGGACAAAGAGGAAGATGAATCCGACATTGACGATGACAAACTCGCTGCCTCTTTCCACGAAACACATTACCTCCAACGAGTGCGCGACATCAAAGATCAGTTCGATCGACTGGTTTCTTTCATGGTAGCCGGTCTGAGGGGTGTAGGACGGGTTGATGGCCAGATCAGCTGGGAGATCTTGGCCGAGAAACTTGAATGGCGCAAAGCAGGTGGACAGCAGGGACTTTAACTCGTGTTATTATTTTTCTTAGGATTTGGATTACTGGCTAGGTCGTGATACCCGGGAATTGGAATATTATTTGCAGCGTTTTTCTTTTTCAAATTCACTACCCTGAGGACATTGTAAGGATCACTAATCCCTCCTTTAACCATGCTGCCAACCATCCCTCATCCACGTTTGCTCATCATTGAGAAACCGCCCAGTTCTTTCAACTCCCCAATCTCTCATAGACAAAACCCTGCGATCGAGCTGACAAGCGGCGGTCCCCACGCGAGCATCAACCTCTCATGACTCTTCCCCTCACCCCATCCCCACTGTTCACCGAGCTGCCAACCAGTACTTATTGTAGGTCGCTCTGAGAAGCCCCCCCGTTTCTGGAAACACTCTAATCTTTCACAGTCAAAAGCCTGCAATCGATCTCAAACGGCGGTTCCCACGCAAGCATCTCTTCTCTCTCATGCCTCTTCCAGTTATTCCAACCCGTTAGTTCCAGTGGACAATCAGCCCTCTTTCCAAGAGAATATCTGACAAATTCCAACGACAGAACATGGCTCCAATATATCTTATCGTCCCCAACTCGGCCAACCGCCCACACGTGCCACAACCACGCCCTCATCAGCGCCCAATACCTTTCTACCGATCCAACAATGTCACTCAGGTGAAGCGTTTCCGACAAACTCGCATTGGGCCCATATATCGGATGGCGAAGGATCTCCTCATCCCCAATCGCCCGGACATCAAAGTCCATGCGCTGGACATCGACCGGGAAATCATCCCCCCATGGCTGTTGGGGGTTGTTGTTGTGCATGGGCTTAATAAAGAGCATCGATACTTTGCGCAGGCTAGGTAGTTCATGCAGGGGCGGCATCCGTACCAAGTGATGTCCAGCTCGATTCAAGATATTGTGGATCCCAATGTGTTCGATCCGGGATGTATCCAGGCCGGAGAATACCGGGAATCGGGTGTTCTCGTGATATGTGTTGAACCCGTCGAAGATGGTGAAGATATCCGTCTCGTAGCTGATGAATGGAGTCTTGAAGTTGATGGTGTGAGATTTGTCATGTACTTCGATGCGCGTCGATCGCGGGGGCTGGTAGTAGCGGCGGAGCCACACAGTGCGGGACTCTTGGCAGGCGTGAAGCGGCGGGAAGATGGCCTCGGTGCGAGGATGGATGATGTAGTTCATCTTGGGATAGATTGGGGGGCGACCACGGCCTTGGTACGGGCGCTTGAAGCGAGCGAGGAGGCCGACGATGCGCGTCGGTTGGGGCACTCGTTCCCAGATCATGAGGCGGAGTTCTGCGGGGAGCTCGAGGAAGCGGGTGAATTCTGTAGGTGTCGCCATTTTATTTCTCGCTTGCGTTCTTTTTCGGGGGTTCTTTTTTTTTTTGGGAGTGTGGTAAGGGTCTGTCTGGTATGGGGATAAACAGAGAGTGGTTAAGGATGTTAGAGCGCGGTGGTGAAGAGGGGAGGTTGAAGAATAGAGGCTCGCGCTGAAGCTGGGGGCTTTTATAGCCCCCTTTTCCTGACGGCGTCATGTTGAGTGAGTGAATGGATGTATCCATGCTGAGTGAATAAATGGACTGCGTCTGCACTGTGTGAAGTGGGTAAGTGAGTGAATAGTCAATTTGTCGCCAGGTCTGGGGCGCACAATGGATGATAGTCAAAAAGCATGTCGGGCGTTTGTGTCGTATTGCAGTATGCTCACAGATTAGTATTCTTCTTTCATAACTCCAGAACATCCAGCAACATGCAAACTCAGTTAGAGAGGAAATACGCATGAGAAACAAAAGAGGATTGATAGCATTCACATTCTGAGTTCCTAATCTGTGCAGAGTAGTATTTGCAAGAGTGAATCTGATAATTCAATTCAACACATGTCATCATAAAGCATAAAGGCAAAAGGAAATAAAGCTATAGAAGGCATAAAAAAAGATGTATTTATATCATGATAAAAAAAAGAAAACAATGATGTGCACAATGTCCCGACACGTGCGTCGAGCTATTTTCTCAACTCCAATTAGAACTGTGGACCAAACCACATATTTGCAAGATAACGATGACAGACAGACAGAAGTTGTGTCATCCAACTTTTAGCCAACCCATCTTCTGGCGCTGAAGAAGACACGACCCCAGGGGCCAATCTCACCCCACTCCTCGGCGGCCTTGGTGGGCAGGTAGCTGGCAATGCCGCCCAGAACGGTACGTTCGGGGTGAGGCATGATGGCCAGGACACGGCCGTCGGCGCTGCGCACACCGGCAATACCCTCGGGACTGCCGTTGGGGTTGGCAGGGTACTTGGTGGTAGGCTTGAGGGTGGTGGTGTCGACGTATTGGACGGGGGCCAGGCCTTCGCTGACGAAGGATTGGGCGTCGGTGCCGGAAGACGGGGCGAATGAGGCGCGGCCCTCTCCGTGAGCGACGGCAATGGGGAGGGAGGAGCCGTCCATGCCGTGGAGGAAGACGCTCGGACGAGACGGGTTGGACTCGGTGATACGGACCATGCAGACACGGCCTTCGTACTGTTCGCTAGTGTTGCGCTCGAAGCTGGGCCAGTTCTGGGCGCCGGGGATCAGGTCCTTAAGGCGGGAAAGGAACTGACAACCGTTGCAGACACCGAGGGCAAAGGTGTCGGGACGCTGGAAGAAGGACTGGAATTCGCTGCGAGTGTTCTCGTGCAGAAGGACGGACTTAGCCCATCCCTGACCGGCACCGAGGACGTCACCGTAGGAGAAACCACCACAGGCAGCAAGACCGACAAAGCTGGAGAGGGAGACACGGCCAGAGATGATATCGGTCATGTGAACGTCAACAGCGGAGAAGCCAGCCGTGTTGAAAGCGAATGCCATCTCGGCCTGACTGTTGACACCCTGTTCACGCAGAATAGCAACACGAGGCTTGTTGCTGAATGGAGACAGCTGGGTCAAGCTGGTCATGAGAGGCATGGCTCTGTCCTTGGGGTCGAAGGAAAGGTTCCATGACAGACCGGGGTCGGTGTTGTCAAGGATGCCAGCAAACTCCTGGTCAGCGCAAGTAGCATTATCACGCATCTTCTGCATGTGGTACGAAGTGGTGGCCCAGGTTTGCTGGAGCTCAGCACGGCTCTTGCGGTGGAGCAAGGTGTGCTTGTGGTAGATGGTGAGGTTCTGCTTGGCCTTCTCGGAAACACGTCCGATCTTGTGGATAAGGCCAGCCGGGGGACCGCAGGTGGCGAAGCAAGAACGGAACTGAATCTCGTGCTCCTTGCGGACCTGGAAGACGGCACCGAGCTCTTCGGTGAATAGAGTCTCGATAACGTCCTTGGTGCTGGAGGTGGAGCAGATGTTGTCGAGCATAATCTCAACACCGCAACGTCCGGCAAACATCATCTCCGCAAGGGTGGTGAACAGACCACCATCGGAGCGGTCATGGTAGGCCAGAACGATGCCAGCATCTTGCAGAGATTGCGTAGCGTCGAAGAAGTCCTTGAAGATCTCGACATCACGCACATCAGGACACTCATCACCGACCTGCTTGAAGACCTGAGCAAGAGCGGATCCACCCAGAGTCTTCCGGCCGAACGAGAGGTCGACAAACATGAGAACAGTCTCACCAACCTCCTCAGGACGGCGAAGGGCGGGAGTCCAAGTCTTGCGGAAGTTTCCGACAGGTGCAAAAGCGGTGATGACAAGAGACATGGGAGCAGTAACCTCCTTCGCCTCCTGAGAAGCCTCGTCCTTCCACTTCATCTTCATGGACATAGAGTCCTTTCCGACGGGAATGCTGATGCCAAGCTTAGGGCAAAGGTCCATGCCGATAGCCTCCACAGCCTCGTAGATGGCAGCACCCTCTCCGGGATGGCTGCTGGCCGACATCCAGTTGGCGGAAAGCTTGACGCGGCTCAGGCGCTCAACCAGGTCCGCGGCGGCAATGTTCATGAGCGACTCAGCAACTGCCATGCGCGCCGACGCACCGGGGGATATCAGAGCCAGACTAGGCTTCTCACCCATAGCCATGGCCTCACCGGTCGCGACACCCTGGACCAACGCTGTGGCAGTGACGGCAACATCGGAGACGGGAGTTTGCCATCTTCCGACCATCTGGTCACGGGCGGTCAAACCACCAACGGTTCTGTCGCCGATCGTGATGAGGAAAGACTTGGAACCGACAGCGGGAAGAGACAGAACTCTGGTCGCGGCTTCGCTGATAAGCTCAAGAGGGTTTGCCGACTGGGAAGGCAGATAGGTGGTAAGACTGGCATCCACAGCAGGCAGCTTCAGTTTGCGGGAGTCCACAACCCTGGTCATCTTGGGGGGCTTGCCGAACAGAACGGACAGAGGGAGGTCAATAGGCTTGGGGTACTCAGCGGACTCTCTGTCCAAGAGAATGAGTCTCTTTTCCTCCTCAGACGTGCCACCGCCACGGCCGACAACGGAGAAACCGCAACGTTCACGGTTGGCAATGGCAGTGAACTTGTTCATGCTTTCCTCGCCAACGGCCAAGACGTATCTCTCCTGCGCCTCGCAGCACCAAATCTGCATAGGGCTCATGCTCTTGTCCGTGCTGTCAACTTCACGAAGTTCAAAAGTGGCACCGAGACCAGAGTCGTGGATCAGTTCGGGAAGGGCGTTAGAAAGACCACCAGCTCCCACATCGTGGATGAACTTGATGGGGTTGTTGTCGCCCATAGCAGTACAGGCGTTGATCACTTCCTGAGCTCTGCGCTGGACTTCAGCGTTTCCTCTCTGCACACTAGCAAAGTCCAAGTCAGCAGACCCCTCACCAGAGGTGATACTGGAGGCAGCACCACCACCCAGACCGATGAGCATGGCGGGCCCACCCAGCACAACAAGGAAGGCACCGGGCTTCACGACCTCGGGCTTCTTGATGGCGTGTTGGGGTCTGACAGTACCGACACCACCGGCAATCATGATGGGCTTGTGGTAACCTCGGAGCTCAGTCTGTCCGTTGCCAATATCGATCTCAGTCAACAGAGTACGGAAGTAACCAGAAATGCACGGCCGTCCGAACTCGTTGTTGTAAGCAGCACTGCCGAGGGGTGCCTCCAGCATTATGTCCAAGCTGGTTGCGATGTGGTTGGGCTTGCCGACATCCAGCTCCCAAGGTTGGTTCAGACCCGGGATGAGGAGATCGGAGACACAGTAGCCAGAGAGACCGGCCTTGGGCTTCGAACCCCGTCCAACAGCGCCTTCGTCACGGATCTCACCACCAGACCCAGTTGCAGCACCCGGGTAGGGTGAAACAGCGGTGGGGTGGTTGTGAGTTTCAACCTTGGCCAAGAAGTGGACGAGCTCCTTGGTGTGGTTCCATTCTCCAGTGGCGGAGTTGGGGGCCCAGAAAGCAGAGTGATCTCCTTCGAGAACAGCAGCATTGTCGCTGTAGGCGCTAACAGTGTACTCGGGGTTCTTCTTGTGGGTGTTCCGGATCATGGCAAAGAGACTGTTGGGCATCTGCTTTCCATCGATAACCCATGAAGCGTTGAATTGCTTGTGACGGCAGTGTTCGGAGTTGACCTGGGCAAACATGAAGAGCTCAACATCAGTGGGATCACGCGCAATAGGTCCATTGGGACCGTAGGCCTCAGCCAAGTAGTCGATCTCCGACTCCTCGAGAGCCAATCCCAACCGCTTGTTTGCCTCCTGCAGAACTTCCTTGGGGGACTTGTCACTGCCGTGGAGGGCAATTGTCTCGAGGGGCTGGGGGGCGTGTTCGGAAAACATCAGGTGCAAGTCGGGCTCGTTCTCGCTGAGGATCTGGGTCATCCGGTCGTGCAAGGTGTCCTGGAACCCTGACTTGTACTCGCTGGTGCCGGCATGGAGGCAGGAGATCTTCATACCCCGCTCAATGCGCTTGATATACTTGCGCAGGCCACAGACGTGGGCAATGCCGGTCGCCTGGGAGCTCCAGGGGGAGATCGTGCCAGTGCGAGGGAAGACATGGAAGACATCGAATGCACCATCCTCAGCTGTGAACGAGGGCGGGATGTCGGTGATATCACCGTAGTGGAGAAGCTGCTCCAGAGCTTCCTGCTGGGGGGCTTCCAACGGCTGCGAGAGGTGGACGAAGTGAACCCATTGGGCACGAACATCCTGGGCCCCAATGCTAGCAGCAATTGCACGTCCACGGGAGCGAGAGAAGGCAACTGAGCCAGGGATGGCGAGGTAGGTGGGGTCGGAGGCCATGGTGAGTCAGGTGTAGTCGGTCGGTGGGAGGGACAAGGAACGGGGTCGAGGGAAGGGAAAAGCAAGTGGTTTAGGTCAAGAGAAGAGGCACAAAATGGTCCCCTTTGTCGAGGTGCAACAGACACACCTCCAGCGTGTGAGTTTCAACTGACTGGGAGCACAGCGACGGGCGTTGAGCTGCTCGTCGGTGTTGGGGTCGTCAAAATTATTCGCCCTGCACGGCTGGGGGTGGGAAAAACCACCCCGCGCTAGGCTGCTTCCGGCTTATCGCCGGCTTATCAGTCACGTGTGGCCGCTTTCCCCCGGAAAACTCCCGACATGCCTCAGGCAGCCGGCCTGCACCTCCTCTGGACCACCAAAACATGACAGTTCGCATTGATAGACCGTGTATTGAGACCGATGCAATGGTCAGTGTGCGGAGTGTGCGGAGTGTGCGTCGAGTTATACAAAGCGTGGTCTCGGAATATTACTAGCTTCCGGCTCCGTGTTCAAGCAGATGTCACGTGCACGTAGAAAAGTCCCTTGATGTAATATGTGGGATTGGTTAAGGAAGACATAGATCGATTATCATAACCAGATTCTTATTAGTTTTGATTAAAACTGCCCTGTGGCTTGAAGAGGAGGAACGTGCGCTACGGAGGAGTACTACTAGTCGTCTCGAAGAATAATCCCTGGCTGCCAATGAGAAACCAGCTAGGATGCTGGATTACTTTCAAGGTGGGCGCTTGCTTGATATAGAGTCCAGATTATTTGTTTAAACTGCTGGACTCCACCAAGACTTTCCGGGCTGCCCTGTTTCTCATTACCAACGGAATTGCCTGCACATGGGTGACGCTGCCTGTTCGGGAAATATGCTCCGGGGCTGCCTATTCCGGGCGAATCGCGCAACTGCAGCGCCCTCCAGTCATCAGTGGCAGCAACTGATCAAAAACATTGGCTGCCAAGCTGCTCAGTGGCGGAGTTTCTCCTGTTTAAGCGTGGCTTTCAAGGACTTGAAAACCAGGTCTGACGTTCTGGAGCAAGGCACGCATTTGATCCTGTCCAGTTCGTGATGAGTAGGCACATTTAATAAAAGTCTCTGCATCACATTGCACCATGGCATTCCGTGTCTATCATTCGAGTTAAAACCGCTGGTAACCCCAGTCAGATAGGAAACGCTCATCTCATGTGCCTATCCAGTAGTAGTAGTAGCCTTCGAAGATTTTCTTCGCGACTGATAACCTATGTTAGCTGAGCTATAGGATCGCGATATTTCTGTAGCAGCCCCTGGATAAACGTGTTCAGGAAAATTGTAAGCTTAAAAGAGTGACCTCAAAGTTGTAGATATCAATGGACTAGATGGGCTCGAAGCATATTGCCTGATGGGGCTAGCTCTTTCAAGCCTGCTACGCCAGGCCGGCCGGGGTGGTTTCCTGTTCGGGCAATGTCTAGGTACTTTCCGTCCTTAAACCTCTCCTCATCTCCCCTCCCTTCACCTCATGAAGGATCAAACTCAAAGCCATCTACCTTTCGGGTCTACATCGCTAGACATGCTCGTCTATAAGAATCGACAGGGGCCTCCCCTGATAGCAAATTCTCGCTTGCATCTACAAATTGGTACTAATCATTGCATCTACACATCTCCGAAGATACCTGTCCAGACCCGATATGCAGGAGTTCGAGCCTGAAAACGTACACAAGCATGTCGCACGTTCCCTCTCACCCACCTCCCTGAGAAATCAGGTTGACCCTTTGGCTTTGCCCTACCGCCAGGTGACCGAGAACGCCAACATGGAAGAATACACAATGGAAACCATCACAGGCGAAATCATGAAGCCAGTTCGATCGACATCTACTGGCCGGATAAAAGACTGGAAGTTAGTGACGTTCAGTATTGAAGACCCCGAGAACCCAAAAAACTGGTCCAAAGCTTTCAAATGGTACTGTACCATGATTGTTGCGTTCACATGCTTCACCGTCACCTTCTCAAGCAGTGTCATCACGGCCGATATTGAAGGGCCGATGGAAACCTTTGGTGTCTCTCGAGAAGTTAGTTTCCTGGTCGTCACCGTGTTTGTCATTGGATTTGGCGTTGGTAAGATGCTTTCTGTCTCCTTCATTACCTTGCTCGACTAACCGGCTTTAGGCCCCATGGTTTTCGCTCCCCTGTCTGAGATGGTTGGCCGTCGAGTTGTATACACGGCCACACTACTGCTGGCTTTGATATTCATCATCCCGTGTGCCGTGGCCCCAAACATTGGGACTCTCATCGTTTGCAGAGCAATTGATGGCATCGCATTCAGTGCACCTATGACACTGGTCGGTGGTACGTTGTCTGACCTGTGGAAGAACGAAGAACGAGGCGTTCCCATGGCAGCATTCTCAGCCAGCCCTTTTCTGGGACCTGCGATTGGTCCACTTACTGGTGGCTTCCTCGCGGATGCGACTAACTGGAGATGGCTCTACTGGTTGCAATTGATCTTGGCATTTGTTGCATGGGTTTTGATCACCTTCACTGTTCCCGAGACATATGCACCTACTCTCCTCAAGAGAAGAGCGGTGAGACTGAGGAAGGTAGAGAAAGATCCACAGCATGTGACTGAAACGGAACTTGATTCTCGGTCGACGGGAGAGAAGTTGCGGGTCTTCCTCATTCGCCCATTCCAGCTTTTGTTTTTGGAGCCCATTGTTCTGTTTATTTCTGTGTACATGTCGGTTTTATATGGCCTTTTGTACATGTTTTTCATCGCGTAAGTATCAGTCTCTATGTGCCGTGATGGATACCTAATCTTCTTCTCAGATATCCTGTGGTATATCAATCTGGAAAAGGGTGGAATGCCGGTTCCACAGGACTTATGTTCATTCCTCTCGCTATTGGGGTTGTCTCCAGTGCCGCATGCGCGCCCTTCGTCAACAAGCACTATTTATCGCTATACGCCAAGTATGGAGGAAAGCCTCCTGCCGAAGCTCGTCTGATCCCGATGATGTTCTCTTGTTGGTTCATACCCATTGGCCTGTTTATCTTTGCGTGGACCTCGTATCCCACTGTCCACTGGATTGGCCCTACAATTGGAGGATGGCCCGTTGGGTTTGGCTTTATATTCTTGTACAACTCCGCCAACAATTATCTTGGTTAGTCTACACGACCAGACTTGCTTGACGTGTTCGCTGACAGGGCTTTAGTGGATACGTATCAGGACCAGGCCGCTTCTGCCCTTGCCGCGAAGACATTTTTGCGCTCAATCTGGGGTGCATCGACCGTGCTCTTCACTGAGCAGATGTATAGTCGTCTCGGGTACCAATGGGCGAGCTCATTGGTAGCTTTTATCGCCTTAGCGTGCTGCGCGATCCCCTTCGTTTTTTACTTCAAAGGGGAATCTATCCGGCGCTACTCCCGCTATGCTTTCAGCGATGACGAGGAGAAGACCGAAAAGATCTGATTCGCTATGTAACATCCGGACCGCATTCCAATGACCCAGTGGACATTCGAGATATATATTCTAATTTCAACGACTCTGACAACGATGAAAGATGATGAAGCTTTATAGATACCAAGAACTTATGCCCATAATGCGATTTAATGTTAGAAAACCCTGCTAGAAACCATGTTTTGAAATTTGAGGACACATGCTTCACCCAGACCGAGAATGATTAAAGTTGTACGGTTCAACATGCTTTGCAGAAACCTGCAGCTCATGGGCCGAGGTGCATAAGTCAACTCCGATAAAGTTAGCCTACCATTCTAATTAACCTTGTCCGGACAGGGCTATTGGCTGGACCAGCAGGACCTAGGCCAGAATCTGCCATCCATTATCCTGATCAGTTGATACTCGTCTGCCAATTAACCATCTTCAAAGACGCATGGTCCCCTGGAAAAAACTGGCGATGGAGAATTGAGCCTGTCACCGGTCTCTAAAAATTCACATTATCCTGGCGCATTTTCTGAGGAGAACCTGTTCTCTGTGTTCAACGGGCATACAGCTCCGGCGGGTTCAGAAAAGGTTCCAGAAGGATCAGGCCGGAACCGGAATAACTCTCAGCAAAGATCAGAAGACAGACGCCCGAGAACCCTCTTCTGAACACCAGTTATTCCTTCTTGTACATAGAGGCGTGGTTCTCCAAGCACATGGACTCCACCCCTAACATTATCTGTAAAATATTCCACTTTCTGATCCTTCCGCCGGAGCTGGGACCCCGCTTAGGGCTCCCGCCAAGCTTCCCCCTCCAACACGTGACTAGCCCGATGGCGATTAGTCACGGGGCATCCCGATGGGGCCAGTGGCTGCTCACTAACCAACTCCGTGCGTCTTCGCCCACTCGTCTTTGCGCCCAGCTGCCTGGTGGAGGACATTCTTTCTACGAGATGTTGGGCGGCTCCCTCATATAATCTACCTTCTGAACCCTGTTTCCTATGGGATAGTCAATCACTGCTTACTATCAATGTGAAGAATACAGTTTACCAATCCGTGCCGCGCCGCATTCCTTCTCCCACTTGTCGCTGCCGTTCATATGTGATAGCTTCCAGCATAACGACAGACAAACAATCCATCTCCGAGATAAATCCGAATTGAACCCCATACCAAGCCCCTCTTTTTTTCGAGTGCCTCGCACACAGCACAAGCACCGCAATGACATCTCCCTACCAGCCGTCCGTGTCGTACTCGCCGTCTGTCGCCGGCCCCGACTTGACGGCGTCATCCTCGAGACCCGTCTCCGACTTGCCGCAATCCCAAGTCGACGCCATCATCCGCACCAAGCGGAAGGCCCGCGAACCAAAAGCCTGCTATCCATGCCACGCTCGGAAAGTGAAGTGCGATCGTAACCTACCCTGCGACGGGTGTGTCAAGCGCGACCACGCCGATCTCTGTTCCTACGAGCGTCCCTCGAAAAAGCGCGTCATGACCAATTCCCTTCCGCAAACATACCACGACAGTCCTGTGGCACCGAGCCAGTCCACTGGTGCGGAAGCCCTGGGTTTTACGGCCGAGACTCCTGTACGTCTGAAACAAGAAGCCGGGATCAGTCGGCCGAGTCTACCAGGACCGAGTATACCGGCAGTTGGAGGTCGGGTTTCAATTGCGCGGGAGGAGTGGGACAATGTCCGTACCAGGCTGAAGGAGATGGAGCAAACGATCAATAACCTGCGTGTTGGTCTTGAGAGAGCGGAAGACGGTCCGGGTTCTATGGAGACAGGCAGCGTGCAAAGCGGGGACGCAAGCAACCGATCCAAGGGTGCTTCCCCGGAGCGGGAGGGCATCCATGCGCCAAATACCTTCGGCGAAGGCACGGTCCATCTCGGGTCGAGGTCGGTTCTGGCCTATATTCTGAACAACAAGTCCGGGTCCGATCAGCTGCAGGCGCTCCTGGAGGACGGAATCCTGCCGAAACTGGGCCTGGATAATGAGTCTGCCACATATCCGTTCGTCGACTTGTGGTCTTCCGACATGTCTTCTTTTGATATCAGCGCGGTCTGCAGTGCGCTTCCAAGTGACCAGCAGTGCAAAGAGTTAGTCCCCATAGTCCGTTTGTTGGTTGTGAGTGAAGCGTTAACCGCGTTTTGCTACAGGTTCTTCTACTACTATCGTGATATAGCAGGCGCCATCTATCCTGTGCTTGAAGACGTGGCACAATTCGATGTAACCCTCGACCTGATGCTACGAAATAGGGCATCTATGGGTGGGGTGTACAGGGCCGATGCCGATCAAGCCCAGAGGCCCTTTGGTGTCACCATTGCCTACATGGGATTGCTATTCGCCGTGCTGGCTTCGGGCTGCCAATCATCGGACTTGCCAGGAAAGGAAAGGGAACTGACCTCTCAAGTCTACGGTATGTGTTCTAATGGCCCCGCTCGTGTGAAAGACTGTACTCATTGGATGTAGTATGCTGCTCCTACCAATGTCTTCGAATGACAAACTTTCTGTCCCAGCCTACAATAGATGCCATGCAGACGCTGCTGGTGATTGGCAATGTCCTGTCATACAACATGAACCCCGGGATATCCTACGTTCTTCTTGGCATGACCCTTCGAATGGGTCTGGCGCTTGGTCTGCATGTTGAATCTAGTCGCTTCTCCGCAGCGGAACGGTATCGCAGACGTCATGTCTGGTAGGAGACCCTTTCTTACTACTGCAGTAAATATGATCTAACATGGTATAGGTGGTCTATGGCATGGCAGGATAGCCACTTTTCTCTTTCCTATGATAGACCTTCAACAACGGCTGTCTGCCAACCAGACATTGCATACCGCGACAACCCCAAACCCGGCGAAATCTCCTATTTCGAGACTCTCTGTCGGATCATCGCACTCGCGCTGGAAGTGGTCCGTAGCCGGATGTTGAGTCCTCACTCGCAGCTGAGTTACAAGACCATCCAAAGCTACAAAGAGAGGATTCAACAGATCATGATAGAGGCCCTGCCTCACCTACGAGATCGGAAATACTGTCTCTCAGCGACTGAGCATCTGGAACGCGTCGTCCTGAAACTGCACTCATCCTACTTCTCCTCCGAGCTCTACCGACCGGCGCTCAAAGCGACCGCCGACTCCAACGACCCAGCGATATCCAGCATGCGCGCCGACTGCGTCGCCAATCTGATGACCACTGTGGAAGCCTACGTCGAGATGCACACTGTCAGCTCCCACGCATCACGCTCATGGATCGCTTTGCAACGAGCAATTAGCTCTATCTTTCTGCTAGCTGTAACAGAGGAGTCCAAGGGAATCCCCCGATTCTGGACCCTGCTGCAGCAACTCAAAATCATCATAGCCGAACGTGCCAACGCCGAAGGCGATTTTGCGGGCACCGAGGTCCCAGTTCCTCCGACCGACGGCACTGCACCACCTCTTAATGTCGTTGCCAGAGCCCCCAGCACAGCGGCACCGAGTCCCGCCGGTCTCAACTCTGCGTCCCCCGCGTCCGCTGCGGTGGTCGTCGACACACAAACCCAATGGGCCAAGCCGTTGACCAAGACCCTCCGTGCCCTCGAGAAGCTCGAAGCCGCATTTGGCGCCCAGGCCGCCCGTGCTGCCGGCCAGGCCGGATCGCCGGCCTATCTGAACCCTGGCTCCAACAGCCTGGGCGTTGTCCCTGCTAGCATGACGCCGAGTCTTGGGTCCCTTCCGCCCCCGACACCCGAGAGCTCGACCAGCGGCGAATGGACGATCCCGAACATCCTCGACCGCGCGGCTGAATATATCCACCCGCCGCTCTGGAGCTGAACGCGGTGCGGAGTCTTTTTGGGAATTAATTATGGCGCTTGGGTACTTGCATTGGTGGCTGGGTTGACTGGGTGGGATAACACGGCCGGCGCAGGTGAACCTGGGGATATAGCTTGTTATTATATTAAAATGTCTGGTACAATCTCTCTCCCTATCTCTCTTTTCTTGGAATTTATATCATTGCCTACTGGCCTGAAGTGACCCATTCACCCTAAGTTCCTCCTGTAAACCCCTATATAAGAGCCACCACAAGTACAATCTCAACCCTCTCTACATGTCAGTTAGGTAAAGCAGCAGCCCTCACCACCCCAACACACTCCCCAAACCCAACTCCTTCCCCCGCCCAAGCCGACAACCTCACCACATCCCCATCAACAAGATACCCCCTCTCCCTACCCACACAACCTATCCCCACCCGTCCCCCCCGGGTCACCTCCAACAACGACCCAAACGACCCCTCCACCTCCCCACTCACCGTCCCCGTCCCCAACACCTCTCCCGTCCGCAAATCACACCCCGTACTCGCCAAATGCGCAGCCATCTGTCTGATACTCCAGAACAGCTCTTTCGCATTCGACCGCCCCATTACCGTCCTGCCCGCTAACCCCTCTCCCTCGAGTTCTGCCATCACCGTGATGTCGTAGTTAAATGCCCCTGGGTCCTGGAGATGCGGGGGTAGGGATACGCGCGGCTCCGGACCGGTGGTCTTGAATGGTGCCAGGGCGGAGAGGGGGATTATCCACGGGGATATTGTGGTGGCGAAGCTTTTTCCGTTCAAGGGGCCGAGGGGGATCATTTCGAGGGATTGGATGTCGCGGGCTAGTCAGTCTGTCAGTATTGTATTTTGTCTTATCATCTCCCAGCACATCCCCTTTCCCTCCCCCATTACCGGTGCCTATAGGAGGATTATGGCCAATATTAAGAGATATATATGGTATATATAGTAAACAAACTTGAACTCACCACTCCAATCATTCAACACCACCAACCCAAAAATATGTTCCTCCGCGTCTACCGCATTCAACCCCGTCCCCCGCGCCAGGGGCTTCCCAATAATGACTCCTAGCTCGAGCTCGTAGTCGAGGGATTGGCACGGGGCAAATATGACGTTCTTCTCCTTCTTCTTCTTCTTTGTCTGCTCAGGCGCAGAGGTTCCCTCCCAGATACATATGTGGCCCACGGGTCGCGTGATCGGTGTCCCTGAGATGGCGATCATGCTGGCGCGTCCGGCGTAGCCGATTGGGAAGTGGAAGAAGGCTGGTGGGAGGGAGTCGTGGCCGAGAATGATGCGACCGGCGTTTTGGTTGTGCGGGAGGCTGGCGCTGAAGTCTTTTTTTGGGGTTAGGGGGTGGCTAGTTGGATTTGCAGTGTTGAGACTGTGTGTGTGTATTGGGTTGGGGTTTGTTTGGAGGACGGGGGAGGGAGAGGGCATACCGGTGAACGATGGAATAGAGACAGGGAGATGCATCGTCACGGTGGAGATATCAGCCATGCTTGTTGATGGAAGAGGGAGAGGGAGTGCGAGTGCGAGTGGGGGGCCGGTTTGTTGGAGGGTGGATTTCAGGACATGGCGGATTTGGGAGTGGGTTTGTTGGGGGAGAGCGGCGAAGGAGTTCAGGGTGGGATTGGTGAAGACGTTGGCTGGGAGGGCGGGGATGGAGGAGAAGAGACCAGCGTCGTGGAGGTCGGCGAGGAAGATGATGGTATTGTGGAGGCGGGTTGCGCATTGGGGGGTTGGATGCGTCGGGGAGGATGCGATTCCGTACGGCAGGTTCTGGATGGTGAAGTGGTGGGCGTATTCGGGGGAGGTCATTTTCTTTTCATTTCTTTCGTTTCTTTGTTACTAAGAATTGATTTAAATGTTGTATGTTGTGGATGTAAGGAGGGTCTACTGCTGTCTGTGCAGGTTGCTTTATATCTGGACCGGCCTGGAGAAGGGCGTGCGGGGAGGATGGATGGATGGATGGATGGATGCCGTTCTTGCCCACATCCCGATGGTTAGGGTTGTCCACCATCGTGATCCGACTAGGAGAGGGATTTGATGGGACGATCTTAATGATCCTGTTGGAGACTAAATGTGTATTTTTGAAGGTTTAAAACGGTATTTTTATGGATGAAATATCAAGTCTAGCTGCAGAGTGCAGAACGTTCCAATCAATGATATGGCTAGGGCCATTAATGCCACACATAGTGCCTATATGTGGGATTGGTATTTGCACCTATCTCCATGGGAAAATAGTATAGAATGATCAAATACTCAATACCCATTAAGCACTAAAATTTTGATCAACCTTGGCTTTCCTGATCATCGCTCCATACCTCACAGTTCTTCTCAAGTTATCAGCCTCAAATGACTCACTCTCTAGCTAGCAATGTAGCGGCGGCAGTGACCATAGCTCACAACCAGAGTGAGGGGCTTTGGGTGCATTTAAAATATGTGATATAACCTCGGGTCCTCATCTATCATCCGAAGGCCTCTGCTGTAAGGACTTATCTTTCATGGCGCAAGAGGCAGGTGCATCCGACTCGTGAACGGTGATTGGAAGCAGACATGTGTGGCTCTCAGACCTTTCAATGAAACGAGGTCAGAATCAAGTTTTAACATTACTGTCAAGACCAGTAATATTGGTGATGGTCGGATATTCAATGTATGCGGGAGAGGAGTTCTGGGTCGGATGGGATGGAGCTGCAGTGGTAGGTGTGGTTGGTCAGGTAATGCCTATATCCTGTTAGTTTACGACACATGATTGATATGGATATCGATAAATCAACACACCAAGGGCTGAGATCGAAAGACTTCTGTGTTCAGCAGGGACGCCGAAGGGGACTGGAGAGAAAGAGCAACTCGAAGAGTCGCTCTTTCCTTGGTCGGGCCTTCCTAATTTCACTCCTTCCCTCCACCAGAACTTCCTCCTCCCTTCTTCACTTCTTCTCTTCTTCTCTTCCTTCCTTCATTCAACGACTCTACCGACTCTCTCCTGCCATCATATGTCAGAGATCATCTTACCATGTCTTATCTTCAAGCCATCCTAGTATAAATTATTCCATTGTCTTCGACGCCCTTGAAAAGAGCTAGGAGAGGTTCAACAGGACCTTTCCTGCGCCACAGCTAAGAAAGGTGTTGAAATCTCTTCTACTATTGGTCTTTACGAGGTACAAACTGGACAGAGCCATGCGCCAGTTAGATGCAGCAACGGAATGATTATCTGCTATTTTCTTTTAATCTCCTTCTTCGAGTTTGGACCAATCTAACTAACTGTCGTCTGCAACAGGAATCGGTAAAGATCAGCAAATATGACCCAAATACCCTTTGGTTCTTTTAATAGATCTTCGTTGGAACCCCTGCCTTTCTAAAGCCTCTTATCGTCTCATGACCGCCAGCGAAGTTGAATCGAGCGAGCATAATGAGTCGTCAATGATTGAAACACCGAACCAACCCCGACATCGAACATTCCACCCGAGCCTATGACGACTAACGTCTCAATGCTCCACTCCCAAGCACATCACCGTCCCTGAAGATTCCGTGGCGCCAAATACTTACATACCTGTCGGTCTGCAGCTTCCTTGTCTGGCGCCCAAGAGCGCCTACGCTATGCCATTATCTACTAGCGACATCTCAGGAACGACCGGGGGCTCCCAGTCGTCGGTCTACACTCCAAGGCTTGTGTGGATTGGCAAATACGCCTAATTTCATACTTCCTCCCCTTCCCGACATCTACGAACAATCGAATTCATTATCTCTGCAGACAAGTCTCAAAAATCCCACAGTCTTGCATACTATGGATCTACTAGTCAAAACATAGCATCAATTACACACTCTACCAGCCCTGCCAAACAGATCAGCTCCATAATAGTCCCCATGGACCCAAATTAACGCCTAGTAAGTATAACATCCACACAGAACAAGCCAACAGCACAACAACCCAAACCCAACCCCAACCCACCAATCATCCCCCCATAGCCACCAAGAATACACTTCTACGTGGCAAAATCAATAGCAAATAAACCACAAACCCACCGCCTCCAGTCCAGTCACAGTTACACAAGTGGCGGCCAAGCTATCGCCTGCCAGCCGTACCCAACTAGCTTCCATCCGAAAAGCAAACACCGTCGCTACTTACAGACGACATACGTAGGTACCCTAGGGCGACCCTTGCTCCGGCCACATCTACATACATGTACACACGCATGCACACACGTATGTACATGCAGACCTACCAGACCTCCCTTCATCCGACCATCTAATCATCTATCCATCCATATGCATATTAACATTCCCTCGAATACGTATGTATATACGTACATATACACTTATGGACTGTAGCTTGCTTAGTGCATAGTGCATAATGCATTCCCAAGATTTCTCTAGCTGGCCGGAGAGTATACACATATGTATATTCTTATGTATACATGCAAGCCAGTACATACGTATGTGTGTGGGGATTTGCTGGGTAGGTGGGAAGATGGGTAGGTAGATGGGTGTAAGTATGTGTGGCCAGGGCCCAGGTAGCTAGATAACTAATAACTAGGTGCGATAATCTCTTATCACGGGTAGTTACATCCCAACAGAGTACAATACATCGCATCTTCCCTTCCATCCACATGGGAATGAGGTTTCGAGAAGCCTTGGTAAGGAGCACGACAGATATATTTATTCTTTCACGAAAGGTACATGTACATGTACATGTGTTGACGTATGTTGTACGTATATGCATATGTATATTGAATGTATGATATGTATGTGTATGTATGTATGTATGTACACATGTACACATGTATACATGTATGCAGGTGAATGGGTGGATGGGTAGATTGAGACTGGAGTTGAGAATGATGGAATGAGAGTGGAAATAGTGACTAGATAAAGTGCGTTTATTTGTGACTTCTTAGGGACGTGGAGGGAGTAAATAGGGTAGGATTGGTATGCTGGAATGCATTATGCGAGTGTGTTAGGGATGGAGAGCTGTGTGTGTATGTACTTGGTAGGTGGGTAGGTAGGTAGGTGGGCGGGTGGATGGGTAGGTGTAGTGACTTGAGTTTGTGCAGGTCTTTCTTGCCGAGGGATTGAAGTTCATTCATGGGATTCGGTAGGGTAGGGGGAGTCTGTTCCAGTTGTTTCCTTGGCTGATTTTCTGGCGAAAATGATTGTGCATATGTCGATGTCTGTCTTGTTTTAGTTGCCGCTGTGGCAAGGGCAGGGGAGGTGCCGGGGCAAACATGATGAGCCACTTGGAGACAGTTGAAGGCAACCAGGCGCCCATAAGTCTGATTCAGAGGTACCTACAAGGTATACCTTTTTATTACAAGGCTACAAAGGCGTGTTGAGGCATAGTTGCTTCAATTGCCTCTTTGGGTACTAAAGTCCGATCGACCACACGCGGGCCTACACCAAGGCCGACTTTTCCGATGCTGCTGCAATGCGATCCACAAAAAGACTCCAGGCCACTTTCATTAGACTCGATTTGATGCAATAGAATATAAGGAAAGTGTAAATGCTAGATCCATTGGTTTTTGTCGGACTCGGGTTCATCTATCTCCCGCACGGAGAAATAAAGGTCGTTATATATATTCGGCCGTTTAGAGCATCATAAGCTGCATACTATTTTCCCCTGCCGGAACCTGATGCAAAGGACAAATAGGCGCAGAGGATCCAGAGTTCACCCATTCATTGGGTGTCATCAGTCCCTGGTTCTGACATTGACAAGGGGGTTCATGTATATTCAATGGACTGTTTGCGGGCATATCTGACCCATTTCCTCCCGGTGATGAAGATTGTGATGTAGGCATCGTTACCGGCAGTCCGCTCGGGTGACCGTTTGGTGGAAGTACAATTATTGCTTTAGGACGCGAGGGCCCGGAGCCCAAGGCTTGCATGACTTGTGGGAGCGAGTTTTCTGTAGCAAGGTTATCAATCCGGCCACGATCCAGCTAAATATCTGGCTTACCTGTTGCTATGTAGTATAGGGATGACCCCGGGTATTGACCTGGCGCATTCCATTGCTCACAGAGTGGTTGCGTGTTAGGGTCCATTGGATAGAGGTTGGACATATTTTGTACCATTTCAGGACTGAGGGAGCTCGGGATCTGTCGCGGGTAGTATAGACCGTTTCTCATTGAGGAGGCAGTGGGGTCGTATTCGTTCGTGACTTCATATAGAGAGGATGGCAATGATGACTGCGGGGAAAAGACAGGTATTGGACCTAAAGCGTTATTGCACGAGGAGCAGACGACTCTTGATTGGGATAGGTATGGAGAGGTGAGAGCTGATGAAGCCTCCTGGATAGGTGAAGAGTGCCCTTCGGGGTCGTATACAGTTGGTATCCGCTCTACCGGTGATGAGACGAGTGGGTTTGGATGATCCCAGCCGTTCAAGCTGGCTGCTGCACGTAGCTCACTTGCGATAACACGCTCTTGGAGTTTGGCAATGCGATCTCGGATCTTGCGGCCTGCATGGCTGGTAAGAAACCGGGTCAATCATTATGCTCTGCATTGGACACTCACGATGATTCCTCTGTGACAGGCGATTCTGCAAACGTCTCCTTTCAATGGGGTCTTGTTTTTGTCCCGAGGTATCACCAGCACTCCTATCATCTTTTGTAGATTGAACACGCATTTTTGAGGATATCGGAGGGCCTGATGATTGTGTCTGGGGTAGCTCTACTCCACTTGGCAGTTGTCGAACCTGTGTTGGTTCAGATTCACATTTGATTTGTAATCAGATTATACGTCCAAGGCACCAGTCCTATGGAGCTTCAGTTCGAGAACGAAGGGAGTCGTTTTAGCTTGCACGGTGAATGTTAGACCGATGCATCCAGCATTCGTTTATAGAGAATCTCACCCGTTGTCAGCTCAGTGTACCGACTCGATGAATTCAGATCCCGGAGGCTTGTAGGGTAGTCGTTTATCAGTCTGATTGGTATAAGTCATCTGGATTTACGAGGTTGCGCAATGAGTGCAACATCATCCCGAGCATATAGCCAAGGAAAGAAAGAGGTCTCAGAGGGCAGTATTTGAATACCCACCGCGCCGGGTTACTCGAACCATTTTACTTTTCCAGTCGGCTCAGACTTGCCCAGCGTCTGGGATGGAATGGTCGACTTTCCATCCGGCTCACTGGCACTTGGTCCGTGACTCCCTGGGCCACGTTCTGCTTTCAGCCTGCAGCCTTGATCCATGCCCCACGTCCCCCTCCGGCTGTAGTGGTGCCCAGGGAACAATGACCATGGCTCAAGGCATGGACGAGGCTTTCCTTGGCGTTGCTGATCATTGGGATTAGGCCAAACAATGATCAATAAAGGGCTCCGCCTCAATATCGGAGGGGTTGGACAATAGAGATCGGTCCAGATCGGTCTGCTAAGGCCGCTCAGCTGATTTGTTGCATCCCATCGCATGGACCGGCCTCCACAAATCCGGACACCGAGTCAAGGCAGCGACTTGTGTCACAGTTTGATAGTCTTGCAAGCCGTGATGCACGGATATGCACGGTCGACCGAACCATCCAGAGCGTCTAATAAAATCCGGTAAGCGAGTTATGCGGCAAAGATGACATAGCAGAACAACTGGCCGTGGACCACCGAGACCGGATACCCTTTGCCTTAGACCACGGGGAATCCTTGCACTGCTCCAGAGACAATAGCTGGCTTGGGAGCTCCGTGTGTTATGGGGAGCACCATCCTGCAATATCATTGATTCATGTGAATCCTACCCAGAGTACACAGGGTGCCGATGAAACACCGGCAGATCCAACAGCATGGTCCTTAGCGAAGATGACAAGAGGGAATACCAGAAGCCGTGGACGGTAGGGAGACACTTGGATATTTCTGCCGGGTATATTTTCCAGATCATAAATCCTGCCACTAAGAGTTGGCAGCCGTCACAAGGAACTCCCTGGGCTGCAGATCCGCCAAAACATCTGATCCCTCGCCTAATCGGGCGTATGGTAAAACACTAGAGTACCCTTATCGTAGGCTCGGGATATGCCTGCCTGATTCTGTTACGAATTGGGAATAGTGGCCAGTAAACGCCAGCCGGGATCAGCGCCAGAGAAGTCCCCGAAAGGATGCAGCGTGAAGAACCATGGCGGTACCGAGGGCGGCGTTTCCGTCAAATTTACGGCTTCCGAGAAAGGAAAATTGGCTGGAGGCTTCAGTGAGCACCAGAGTCGAGTTGGTGGCTCTGCTGAGAGAGACCGTGGACGGCTGATCTGCCGTCAGCATTTGAATATCGCCGGGGCCCGGTTGACGAGTGGCCAATCATCCCGTTTCCAGGGAGGCGAGCTGGGAAGAGACCAATCCGAGGGGCCCAAGAAGCAGCACATCTGCTGGCGCGGTCCTGATCCTGGCACTGTGAAAGCGATGGTCAGGGGAGTTCGTATCCAGACTGGAAGCTCGACGCGAGTGGGCTGAGAGGCACTGCCAGATGATCCAGCCATTGTGTAACCGAAATGTTTTGAGGGGAGGGGGGCATGAAGGGAGGAGTAGCTTGGGGTACGTGGAGATGAATTGGAAGGGGAGTTGCAGAAGAATCCCAAGAAAGAGGGAAAAAGGAAAAAGGAAGCAGCGCTTGGGGGGATCCCGTGACGGACGGGCTGCAGTCACGGGCAGCGCCAGTCCGGCCATCAATTTTGAAGTCACTTCCACCTACTTCCTGCCTGCTCCTCATACTATTGCCAATTGCCCATTGACCATCCTCCGAGAATAAATCCCCTTCCCCCCTGCCATTGTCGAATCTGCTACCAGAGCCATCCAATCGATGTCCTGCGGAGATACCCTACGCAGTCGACGGATCCTTTGCGGATCCTGCAGCAAGATCGATAACAAGTGACAATAGCACGGCCCTACCCAGTCAATCCGATCGATCAGAGGGACACACTGTGGCTGGAGACATCCTTCGTCTGCTGTGCCACTTCTCGTCCTGCTTCTATCCACCGGGTGCTTCCTTGCTGTGTCTTCCTCCGTCTCCCCATGAGCTCTACCCTCCCATCATACAATGTGTTCAACTCATTCGTTCACGAATCTGATCTCCGAATCAGGTCTCTGCTTGTCAGGCACCTTGGGTGACTCTGTACGCTGCGCTTGTTCCAGGGCCCTTTTCCAATGCAAGTCTGAGACCTTGTGCGCCGTCTGATCCCTTTGCCTTCACCTGTAGCTTCCCAATGTGGAGCTTGCTTGGGTAGGGGTTCTTTGCCATGATACTTTCTAGGAATTTACTAACACTATTTGACAGGAATTTCTCGGTCCTATACACTTTCTGACCACCACAAAGCTATGCCAATAGTCCTATATAAGCCCGCTGCTACATTCGACTAGCCTCCGTATGATCCATGGGTAAATCACTCAAGGGAGTAGAGCATTGTTCTATTGCGGAGTCTCTGGACGACGCAGATCACAGCAAGTCGTTAGGAGGCTTCACTCGATCCTGACGCGTCTGTAACGGCGGTAGTCAGAAGGACTTGACAATAAACGTGTTCATTCGAATTAGGCCCAGTCTAGTTCTGGCCTTCTGGGCAAGGCTTGCATAGTTCCACCTGATCACATGTCATTGTCCCCTAAGACCGACCTTTCGCTGTTGGACAGGGCATCCGAGCGAGGAGACTATTACCAATCGTATAAATCCGGCAAAGACCGACGCCGCGAATCGGAAGTCCACGCGAGGCGGCTTTCATATCCATCTGAGCGCAAGATCTTGTTGGCTACAATCACCGGGCGGATTTCGTCGCTGGCACCCACACTCTGGCTGTGTACCGAAAGCCGTGCGTCCGGCCTGAGCGTCTTTGATATCTTACATATACGATCAATATGGATTGGCTGCATCGTTTAACAGGCTGATCAGTTTCCATACGGCCGATCATATTGAGAATTAGTCTGCTATACTGCCTTTGCATGCGAGAAGTGGTCACATTCTACGTCATTGTGCCTTCTATACTCTCCAGAAACTGATATCCAACACTCGCAACAAGGGATCCAAGCCAAAACATCTATGAATGAGCCTTTGGTAGGCATTGGCTCTAGGATTGGCGATTTGAGCGCAGTGGCTACCTCTGACTTGTGTTTGTACGTGTTCTAGGCTTCTTCGGGTCGATTACTGAAACAGCCACCTATAGTAGGTTTGATCGCCCAAGTGCTTTACCATGTGGGTACCGGGTAATTCCATACTCACTTCAATAAGCGAGAGCCGCTCCGTACAAGTGGAAAGTCATATCATCATCTCAAACCAACCAGTGACCTGATGGCTGGGCAGTCGCGACATAAGCAAATTGCTGCCCGGTCCAGGTAGCGGGGTCTAACAATCCCAACATTTACAGCTTTACAAGCAAAAAGAGTATAACGCGGTCTGCAATCCCTCAAAACGGAAAGTGCTCCGAGTTGCTGGGGAGGCCTGTCTATCCGGTTTCACTAAACTATCATCAGCTTATCGGGATATCCATTGCACGCCTGTAGCAATGTCCTTTTGGAGATGGGTATCCACCAGCAATGCCACTGCCTCACGTTGCAAGATAGAAGACACTCGGTCAAGAATTTCTGCTGATCTCACCGGAATGAGAGCAAGATGGCAAAAGAGTCTGCACTGACCCGGATGCGCCAAATATCAGCGCGTTATGCGATAGAGCCTACAGCTGAATAGAGATTCCTTGACATCTATTGCCATGAGTCCCTGCATACTAGCATGCACAGGTTCCCTTGATGAGCCACCAGTCAGCTTCGCCAAGAACAGGGAATTGATATTGGGACTTACTCTTAAAATAGAGCCCCCAAACGTTACAGGTTTTAAGTATTTCCAACCGAGCCAGCTGGCCCCGCCTCCATGAGTAAGAGAAAGAGCAAGACAGACAGATAGACAGACAGAAGCTGTCCTCAGATACACAGAAGCCATTATTGACTGATAGTCTTGCATGCCTTGACGACATGCTATGAATAACATGCCGATGTGGCGGCAAATCTCATATATAACACAATGATCTAGAGCTTCGTCCAACGGCCGCCCATGACGAACTCCCATAGCACGACAGCTCTTTAAAGCACCACGGAGCCCACGAACCTCTCTGAGATCTTAGCGTCCTGTCCCATACTCGGATGTAATGATAGTCAGTGTGTGACTGGTCGATCGGAGCTCGAGTGTGATGGTGATGCAACGATAATCTACCGTCCTCCTTGTCTGTTCTACAGGAGCGACACATGGATGATGAAACGCCTGAAACTTCTAGCTCGGACTCTCGCCACTGCCACCTTGAGCGTCGAGGGGTTATGCGCTACAGGCATCTTCCGAGATCTAGATTCGACGAAATCGCCCCCACTGTGCTCATCCCACGGTGGTGCAGATCAGGGCTACCGAAGCACGGAACTTATAACGAACGCTTATCGCGTTGAGCTATGTAATACTATCCGTGGCGAGAGAATGCTCCAGGGCGTGCTGTGCTGTATTGGCCTGACGGAGCTTGGGCATCCCAGCATGGACATGCCTAATGGGTGCAGCTCGTATCAAAGCAAGGAGAAGAGGCAAGTCACTTCAAGAGCCCGTACATAGCTATCTACATTTCTTCTACCTTACTTTGACCTTCTGCTCTCCATCTTAGAGTCAGTGCTGCGATCAAAGTGGCATCTATCTCCAATACCGTATACTTAATAGGTAATTACTAAGTAGTGACCTTCTCGGACAACGCAAAACCCCAACCAGATACAACCATCACATGGACCCTCTTATATACCCGATACAGCCGAGTTGTCTCATACTTCGCTCTAGACAGCACATCCTCCTAACCTGGAAACCTGAATAATGCGTAGCCCGAGCAATCACCATCCAAAAAACCCTGAAACAGCCTCTAAGGGAGGCAGACCATAGAAAAGACGTGAGTCAGTGATCTATCACCTCTCAAGGAAGCGCTTAGCTTATCAGCACGACAACCTACCTACCTGGGTACCATGAATCTTGTACAGAATAGAATAGAACCGAGCCCACCACCACCATCACCAACCAAACCAAACCAACAAACTTTGACCATCCATCCATCCATCCATCCATTCATCCATTCATCCACGCTCAATACAACGCAACGCAACCCATGCAGCGTCCATAGATAATTCTTTTCTTTTTGTGAAGGGGGGGGGGGGGGTTGAATGACCAGCCTATAACACCATACTCACATAAATAGGACTCAAGAAACAGATTCCAATTCCCAACCCCATATTGAATTAGATTTGGACAGGATAGGAAATACGCCATGTCTCATTCTCATAAGGAAATGGTGGATGAATTAATGAATGAATACATGGCATGGTAAACGGAGGATAGTCTGGATAATAAACACATTGGGATCTAGAATTATCATAATAGATGGACTATTTCATTTTGTTCTATCCCAGGGATTGAGGTGAGAGGTGTGGATAGGTAGATGGATGGATGGATGGATATATAATAGAGTCTACTTATATAGTCGGAAATAGGGCCAGTAGACTAAACTACACATTATGTCTGATACTCTCCGAGCTAGCTAGCAGGGTAGGTAGACCGTAGGTGGGTTGGGTGGGTAGGTGGGCAAGTGAGTCAGCACCTCTGCTAGTTTGACACTACATACCATAACCCATACAATACAAACAGGCAGACACAGACAAAGAAAACACAATCTGGATATCATAACGACATAGATAGATAGATACACCCTCCGGTTCCCAAAACGTCTCTCCGCTAAGTAGAAGCAGCTCAACCAATCCGCGGTCTCGGCCCCGTAATGGCAAAGAAATCCAACGGCTTCACAGTAAACGCGCCATTATAATGATCGCCCGCACCATCAGTCACATACCCCTTATCAGCGAGATCGACCTCGACGTCCTTCATGATTGTGATGAGGGTGAAGAGGGACCATTCCCAGGCATAGCGTTTGCCGATACACTCGCGTTTGCCGTTGCCGAAGCCCTTCTTGACGCCTTCGGGGAGCTGCTCGTATTTCTCGCCGAGCATGCGGTCGGGGTTGAAGGCCTCGGGGTTGTCGAAGACGGCGGGGTCGCGATTGACGCCGTACAGGATGGCGATGAGGGGCTGGTTGCGCGGAACTTGGTATTGGCCGCCGGCGAGGAGGACGGGGGTGTTTTCCTCTTCTTTGGTCGCGGCGGGGATGGGTTCGATGTTGAAGCCTGGGGCTGGCGGGGAGAGACGCATGGCCTCGCGGAGGATGGCGGTGCAGTAGGGGAGAGCGGCGAGGTGGTGATGTTCGATTTTGGAGCTGGGGTTGGGACCAACGACGGAGTCGATCTCTTCGCGGGCGCGGGCAAGGATGTGCGGGTTTTTGATCAGGTAGTAGAGGGCGAAGGCGACGAGGTTGGGGGCGGTGGCGCTGCCAATGAAGCAGTTGATGATTTCGTCGATCATTTGCTCTTCGTTGAGTCCTTCGCCAGTTTGGGGGTCCTTGCCTTCCATGATGGCGTGAAGCATGTCCTTTTTGGCGGAGGGGTTGGCGCGGCGGTGCTCGATGCAGCTGGCGGAGTAGTCGCGCATGGTTTGGTTGTAAGTGTCGAATTTGCGTTGGTAGAAGAGCCAGTTGAGGATCTTAGGGCGGGAGGGCCGTCGCACGGCCTCGGTGGTGGCACCCTCCATGGCTTTGATGAGGGATGGCTCGGGGCCTTCGAGGCAGTGGAGGCGCTGGTCGAAGAAGCAGAGCATATTGGCCGCGTGGTTGACACGGTCCAGGTCGTCGGTGACGTTGACGCGCTGACGGGGTCCTGCTGTCCACTTCTTGATCAGGTCGGTTGACACCTCGCGCATGTCGGCGAAGACTTGCTCAACAGCTTCCCAGGAGACCAGGGGGGCCATGATGCGATGGGCGACTCCCCAGGATTCCAGTTCATTGTTATAGGCTGTGAACAGACTGGAGTGGACGGCTTGTCGGATCTCGACGATGGGGCCGGCGACGCATTTGCGGAAGCGTGTCTCGTCGCAGATTTCCTCTATGAGGGCGGCGCCCGTGACCAGGACGATGTCATGGCCGAGAATGGTGACCTTGCAGATGGGACCTGGGGACGAGTAGAGCCATGGGTCAGTTGACGGTTCAGGTACGGGACAGGGACCGAGCAGGGCTCCACACTCACGATATTTGGTAGCAAGTTTGTTGAAGGAATTCCAAGGGTTGGAGGCGTTGACGTCGAACAGGTTGCCAAGGAGGAAGATGCCCGGGGGCTTGGGAATTGATGACGCCATGATTGGGGACGGAGGAAGGCTAACAATTTAGGAGGAGGGGGAGGAGAGACGCCAGCAGGGTCGCGGACGAGCGGACTGCCTTATATGCCCAGCCATGATGGCTCGCTCAACTCTTGCAGTCTCGCTCCCCGTGCGACCTCCATTGAGACGGCGGCGATTGTTAATGGTTCTGGGCCAGTATGTGGCTGCAGATCTCAGCTGAGCTGAATGGCGCCGATTCAGCACGATGATCCCTTCGATAGTTGGCTTGGAGGGGGGGTGGGGGGGCTCCCTTGGGCGCTCCACCCTCGGCAGGCCAAAGGAGCCGATCGCCGCACAGATCATGGTTCGTGGAGAGACAGCTTCCTTCCTTCCTTACTTGCAGCCAGATCAATTGTCAGCGGGAAACCGGGCAGGTGAAAAAGGAGGCTGGCGGTGTCTGCATCATTGGCCTTTGCATTGGTCCGGAATGAAGGGTGATAATGATGGATGATGGAGGGATGCAGATTGCAGGGTGGTTGCTGAAGGAGAGTTTGGTTTGCTTGTTTGGTGCCGCCGCGGCGGCCCATCGCTTCCCCACCGCATCTCCACCGCGTCACCGAGTGTCAAATCTCTTCAACTATCTACTATCTACTATCTACCACATCGCAGTCTGCCAGCAACCATTATTGCCAATACAGCACCAGGGGGACAGGCAGGTTGCACAGGCCATCTGCCTTGGGGTTTCAGGGGGGGAGGATCCTCCGCGATCGAACCCTGTCGATGGCTCCCTCGATTTTCAAGATTCTGCAGAGACCCAGTCGAGCTGAAGCTAGTGCGGTGTCTTCGGGTCGCGCGCAAGCCAATCTCTGCAAAGCCTACAAATCACCCCCCCCCCCCCCCCCAGCAGACCCTCTGGGGGGGGCTGGGATTCCTGACGAAAGTTTGTGGTGTGTCACTTTGGTGATTCAGTCTGTCTCCCCGCACATCAGCAGCAGCAGCAGCAGCCACTGTCGCATTTGGCGGTGGCCATCATGCCTTCACACAGCATAGTACGGAGTTCTCCGTCGGTACTAATAGTCTGCTGGACATGTCGTATGTAGTATGCTTTCTCAGGCTATGTTTCTCCTTCCAATCCCCTTGATCAAGTGACGCTCCTCCCAGAGGAGCACAGAACCCCGAGATCAACCCCAGCCAGGAGTGGTTTCGAAATCCCCGGACTGGGTTGACCAAGCTGCCAGCTGCCAGCACAACTGCCGTGTCACCGCCACGCCTGATCTAGATTCAGTTGCAGTTTCAATTGGTCTTCATACTGTATCTTGTCCGATACGGAACACTCAATTGCTTTATCTGTCTTGCGCGAGCCTGCCCTGACACTGTTGCCATCCACAGACCAGGTCCATACGAACCTTGACCACTAACCACATCCATTGCTCGGGTCTTTCAAACTCCGATCATAATACGGCAACCACCTCTACAATAATGGAGGCTCATGACTCCACAATTTTCCTGGGATATTGTTTGGTTCATGGATGCTGAAGTTGATATGATTCATTGGAGGTGAAAGAACTTCGGATGGTCGGGCGCGACGCATTTCGCGCCGAAGATCGAGCGGCTCCTTCCTGGCACACCAGTGGTTCGTCTGTATATTTAGATCCCTAGCCGCGCAGCGGTTTCATGATCCCAACCACACAATGTAAGCGCCAGCGAAGGAACACTACCCATGATGCGAACATCTCTTTATGTCTACCCAGCAGGAATCATGGCAACACATAAAGAGGCAATAGCCCCCGCCCCATATTCTTGGTCTCGCCGACAACATTAGGGTGATCAAGCTCAGTATACTACTCTTCCATGACACGCCGTCGAATATTTCGCATCACTTTGAAACAATGGACGTCGCTGCCAGAGGCGGGATCGGTGAAACTCGGACATTGGTAACGTCAAAGTGAATCCTTCAAACTCCGATTGTAATCAGGCAATGCCCACTTAACCATCCACTCTGACTGGAGCACCTCGTCAGCAGTTAGTCGCCCTTCTGGTCGAAACACCAGCATCCGGCGCATTAAATCTAGAAATGCGGCTGCCTCGTCTTCTCCAAGCTCACTTTCCCTTTTTCGCCTCCATTTCTGCACATCGTTCTCGAATGTCTCCTTCAGTGGAGGCCGTTTGTTTCTCTGGTGATACTCCGTCGATTGCCCATCTTCAGAAAAGAATTGGCTCCGCCCCTCCCAGCGCAACCACCACTCTGAAGGCATCGGCCCTAGCACATCAATATACTGACATACTAGCTCATCTTCAGTCACAAAATTAGAGTTGAATATAGGATGCAGTCCAATTATATCCCAGATGGCCGTAGCCAGGCTCCAAATATCAGACGAATAGGTGAGTAGCCCCTCTAGCTCAAACTTGATTTCTGGGGCCCGGAAAGACAGTGGGGTATGGCAGTCCTTTCCAAGTCGAATTTCTGAGGCTGGAGCAAAAGCCTCGCCAAAATCACTAAGAAGGAGGCGTGCTTCGGAGAGTGTGAGCTTATCCGCAGTCTTTCCAAGAAACAACGGTAAAACTGCTTTAGCTGGGACATTTGGGGGGAGCGGCTCCCCGCTGCATTGTGTAATAGGGACTGTCTCAGGTTCGCCGTATTTCTTGTAAAACTGCTCAATGGAAAGGTCATCGAAGTTTGAAGGGAGCTTTAGCAAAGCGTTATTCAGATATATATCTAGTCCGGAAGAGGCTGAGCATTAGCTGATCGTTCTCGAGATGTAAAGGAGCATGATCACTATTATAGTATACCTCCGTGAACATAGCCTCGTGAATGAATATGTGCAACAGCCCATGTCAGGCCATATGAAAGCGCTCGAGCAATTTCCAAAGGGAAAAAGCAGTTGAACAGGGTATCTCTCAAGCTGCAGGCAGCCAATGTGACCGTGTAACATCTATGCGTTCCGTTGGGACCTTGCACCTCAAACTCATCTAGCAGGTCAGAGACCAAACCATGCCCCGTGTGTTCAGGTGAGGATGGATCAGGCGATGCAGATAGAGCTCTGAGGACTTTCGGCTCGCGTGGGATTGTGGATGCCATATTGACCTTAAGGGCAACATATCGCTTTAGATGAGTGTCATGGGCCAGCCATACAGTTGAGTATTCTCCATGCCCAAGTTTGTCTGCAATATAGTATCGTCCATGCAGCATTTTGCCGACCATGATAGGATGGTAGCCTCCAGGCTCGTAGTTCTCAAGTGTCTCTACATCTCTGATCCAGTTGTACTCGATGCGACGCCCCTGGGTCATCGTAGAGCTCGCCCGTGCAAGACAATCATGTTTAAACTTGGAAGAACGCCAGAAGGATTGTGAGAACGAAGCTTGGTGTATTATCAGAGGTCTAAAGAGGGGAACAGAACGCGGAACTATGTTAGCGTAGCGTGGCATGATACCTTGACGTGATTGTTCAAAGGAGGATCAGGAAGCGCCCAAGGAAGGGAAGATGCGGTATCACATCCTCTTGCCATTCTGCCGGCAGAATACTGGATGATATAAGCGCTTTCGTTGTTCCAAACCCCGATTAACTCCGTCCGACCGACCGCCTAGAGAGCAGGCGAAAGAGATAAGTAGTGGTATTATTGTTCCACAGATGCTTTGTCTTTGTTTTCTATCTTGAAGACCTTTCTGTCTTCTTTCGAGTTGAGTCTGCTTCTCCATGCGCGCCAGAAGTATGGCCCGTATTTATTTTCATCTGCCATGGCTCGTATTGGTGATTATTCACCCAATTTGCCTCCTTTTTCTTTTTTTCCTCCAACTTCCTCGGATATATATATAGGTGTCACCGCGATAGTGACCACGGACGCTCCAGGCCATCATTTATACCTACCGCAAAAGAAAAACTGGCCAGAAAATTGACAATCCATCATTTCAAAATGGAACTAGTCCAAGCAATAGTTCAAACAGTTGATGCATGCAATGAGAGCCATAGCGGGCGCATGTAAGTGGTAGCATATGATCTAATATAGTTGACAATTCAGCACTTTGTTATCCATGCATTGCATCTGACTGGCATCACCAGCAAAAACTAGCAAATCGATTGGGAAAGCGGATATAGTATGTATGCGGTGGTATCTCAGAGAAAGAAAAAGAAAAAAGAAAAAGAAAAACAAGTGTTGCTGGCATGCAATGGTCTGTACAATGTCACATGTCGAATGCAAACCCCTTCTATGTTTACTAACTCCCTCAAACTCCATAATGCAGAATGTCCACCGTGGTATCAAGTTAATCCCCCAGTGTCATCGATATCCTCCCCTCAGCGCGTCAAACTCGAACATGAGCCGGCTATCCATCAGAAGAAAGGATTCATACCGAATACCTCGCTCGCGCTGGTATCTTTCCGACCAGACGGGGACACTGCTGTTCCAGACGCTGCCGTAGCCTTCGAAGAGCATGCGCCAGTAACAGGCCTCCGCGGCTTTGGTCAGATAGCGGTCGCGGAAAGTTCGTACGCTGTTGTTGGCGATGCGCTCGGCCTGGCTCGGGTTCGCTAACAGAGGCTCCAGCTTGTCTGAGAGGTCGCTGAAATCCCGTTCGACTTCGACGTAGTTCTGGTTGGGGCCGTCGGGGACGAGAAGATAATGATGGTGCTGGATGTACTGCAGCTTGTGCGCCACAATGACCGAGTTACATGCCTGGCGGTATTTCAGAGACGCGGAATATGATCGGCCTGCGTTGTGAAGTGGCGGGTCAGTACACGTTTACGTTGGTCTGTAAATGAAGGCATCTGAGGGTCCTTACCTTCAACATGTGCAATGAACTTATACTGGCAGTGATCCTCCATGCGCATGATATTCGTGCGCTGTCCCCAATCAACCTGCTTGACGTCACCCCACGGCTGGTCACGGGCAGCTTCCATCAATGCGCGGCGCAGCTTGGGGGCAAAGCTGGGCTTTCCTCGCCAGACGAGCTGTTGTTTCTTCTCCGACCAGGGGATATCTGTGCGTTTGATGTGGTCAACGACCTGGTCGTACGGGCCGAGTGCGTTGTGGACATTTTCCCACGCCCAGAACCCGAAGTCAGGCATGAGCCAGATGGCTTCCTCTGTGGCAGTGCGCGCAAGTGCCCAGATAGGTTGATCGGAGGTGGTCACGTCCTCGACCTTGTCCTCCACCGAGAAGACGAATTCAATGTCCCGCTTCAAGCCGCGACTGGGGTCTGCGACCAATGCGCGGTGGATCGCGCTCAGCGCTGCGACAATCTTCCGTCGATGATCTTCGCCCTTCGACCGCGCGGCAAGGACGTAAAGCTCGCCGCGGTGGATGAACACTCGTGCCATGCCAAATCTCAACGGGATCTCATCCAGGTCCTCCATGGCGAGCGCCCCGTGAGTCCTCCAGAAGGTCGCAGCGCGGTGGACATCTTCGAACAGGCCAGGGAACGCGGTCCTGCACTGCGCTCGGTCTAATCCCTCGTTTTTACCATCTCGGGCCGCTTGGAACTCCCACGCGGGAATGGGGTTGACCTGCTGGACAAGGCCTTGGTGCGAGCAGGTCAAGCAGCTCGAGCATTGGAAGGTGGTGGAGGTTTGGCACGCGCAGTGACCGGCGGGGATCAGCTGGGTCAGCAGAGGATGGATGTAGTCGCGGTCCGAATTGACGCCGTACCAAATGGCGAGGGTGCAGGCGAAAGTCAACAAGCCGGTGATAGAGAATAGGTAGAGGAAGATGCTCTGTCGTAGGCGCAAACGAGAGCAACCGGGGAGCGCCATCGCGAGGGGGCAGGTGAGGGGAGGTCAACCCGGGGGGAGAATGATCGCATTGTAAGTACGAGTAGGGGAGGGGGAGGTGGGGAAGGCAGCAGGACGGGGTCGCAGTTCGCGCTGCCCGTTGATGAGTGTATTATAGCATATAGTAGTCACTGGCAGCATGTTGTTGGTGTCAGGGGAACGTTGGCCCTGAAAGGGGCCGTGCCTGAGTACGTAGACAGCAGGAGAGTATCGACGGCGACATCAACGGCATGACGCGGCGATCGCAGCGAATCCCTGGTTCGACGGCTGAAACTGTCTGGCCCGGGCGATCTTCCCCTTCTGCTTCGGGCCTGATTGGCGCGCGGTATTAATTGGCGTCGCAGTTGCTTTCATCGGGATGCTGCAACTTCTATAATTACGATCTGACCTATTCTAACCCCCGCCCATCTCGATAAGTGTCTGCCTGCCGTGCCTAGAGCTGGATTCTTCTAGACAGCCAGACTCCATCCGAGGAGTATAATGAGGCATTCTTTCCAAACGGGTTCGAAACGCAGCCGAAATCTGCCCCAGTCCCACATGAGGCGGTGCTGGTCTCAACGGCACACTTCCCTTCATGATGATCGCGATGATCAGGGCGGCTGACTTATTGTGTAGGACAGACAGCCAAGCAGTATCTACCCCTCCTCTTGAACGTGGGTGCCATCCCTCTGGTCACAGTTGCTACACAGCACCTAGCATGGTGGGGGTGCTGCTGTCTCTTGCGCAAGGAATCGACAGATAGACCTTACACTACATAGCATCCTGCCACCGGATGGGGCTGTGATTGACTTGTCTGTGTCATTAGAGCTGTCACAGAACAGCTATGGAGTAGTAACTGCCCTATTCGTTGCGGTTAACGAACCCATCTTTGAAGATGTACAGCGCAGAGCACTACCACGTACTACCCTGTACTACACCAAGCTGAGTGGCTAATGAGTCTGGAACCAGTGTCGGATCCGAAATGAGGTGATATCCAGTTTGCTTGCCAACACTGAGCACGATTGATTATATTTCAGGTCAACAAAACTGGATGCACAATAAGAAAATGATGCTTAAGAAAAAAAAAAAAAACACATCTCCAAGGAACATGGAGAGAATGAACCAGATGTAGGGAGAAAAGAAAAAGAGATTCGACAAGGACGCGATTTGAACGCGCGACCCCAAAGGGATAAGATTTCTTCCATTGGCTGGATTCGAGTCTTACGTCTTAACCACTCGACCACCTTACCCAAAGTAGTTAGACCGCTCGGTCGGCCAGATCCTCAAGCCACATCCAAACGTTCACCCGAACCAACCATCACGCGCGTCGCGCAGTCAAAAGCTGACGATACAGCGAAAGAGGACTGGACTGACTGGCCCCCAGGCGAGCCCACCCTCCGCCCAAGACCCCACCGCATCCCGCCCCGGTGGGCCCTCCGGAGTTGCAGTTCTCCGTAGCGCTGGCGCAGCGCAGCGGCGCCCTGAAAGCCGAGACAAAGGCACGCGAAAGCCTAAACCGTCAGCCACACCGCGGTACTGCCAGTCTACCAGTCTGCCAGTCTGCCACAGCCCACAACGGACCACTGGCACGCCATCCACTGTCCAACCAACAATGCGCGCCCCCAAAACCAACACAATTCCGGCACCAGCCAGGCTCCCACAATTTTACTTTCACTTTCCCAGGTCCCGTTTCAGCCCCCGAGTGTCTCCGCTAGCTAAGCTTTTTGCCTTACCGTTCAGGTTGGTCTTGGTGTCAGCTTGCGACCCGGAATAGTAACACTGCCAACACAACGACATACTGCAACTGGCTGCAGGCTTGGAAAGGGAAAGGGGCAGTTCAGGGATGGAAGATCCTTCTGCACTTGGTAAATTGATGAAGAACGAACCCTGACGATCCTATCAGCCATGCTGTACTTCTCAATATCATATCACAGTGCCAACCCGAGTGCGGTTGTACTCCGTGTGTGTCCCTGGACCCTTTTCCCCCGTGGATAAAGAAAACTAAGTAGGTATCTATAACTGGTCACGGCTTGGCGCTAACTCGAAAGACGACAAAATCCCCCGTCTTAGTAAAAGCAAGCCTGTACGATAGTTACTTGGTCGCATACTACTTACTACCTATTAGGTAGTATTACTGTACTGCTTGACTCCTGCCCCTTATCTGATTCACCGATTACTGTTTTGCACTCCGTACCGAGTACAGAACGGCAGATGAAGATCAGATACCCTTCTAAGTAGAGAGAATTAACTCATATGGGATCGATTAATATTATTGGCAGAAACCGTACCTACCTAGATATGTTCGGACGATGATTGACAGCGCGCCGTGGACGATCTGAGACACAGCAATCCTGCCCGCCCCAACGCTCTGTGAGATTAAGTCTCCGTGGATCGCGTATATCGCGTATAGACATCGTGAGCTAGGGACTTTTTATAGCCGGGTGGGGCCACTTTAGTCCTTAAGCATAGATAAATTGCACGGGGCTTGGGAAGTTCATATCTAGCCAGGGTGGGGTTGGGTTGGGTTTGTTTCTTTGTCGAGTAGTAGTAATCTAATACTAGTACTGGGGCGTTGGATATGGCGTTTCCCTTTGGCTTCAGGAATTAAGGGAATTTTGAGTCATTGGCCTCGAATTTGTCATCGCTCTTTTGCTGTATGCTATTGACTTGCAGCCGGGGTCGAATTTTAATATTGGCCAAATAGATACCAGGTTTCTTGGTCACACAGCTAGCCAGTGAGTTGGATATACACCAGTTTCATTAGTAGTCATTCTGTCTGGTTAGACGAAAGAAGTCTTGTCTGTATGTCTACGATTGAATTGCATGGCTTGTCACTTGATAGGGGGGAATGAGACTCTTAGAGCAGCAGGACTGGTTGGTGGAAACATGTATATCTAACCCAGGTGGTTAGGAAGCAAGAAGAACTAACCCATATTAACAGTAGCCAGTATATGATGCCGTGACCTCTGGTAATGGGCGACAGCACTCAGGAGTTGGAAATCGCCACGTACTACTGCACTTCTGTAGGGACATGCTGCATTTAAACAACCATGCGACTGTGAAAATATCTTCTATTATCTGTAACCAATGCCTTTTTGATGATTCAATCCGTTAAAAGTCATAGAATTTATCTATGTAGAATTGCTTTTTCCACGGTAAGTTTTATGACACAACCTACTCCGTACCGCTGCACCGTAGATCCATTCTGAACATCCGCCCCGTGCTTTTCGGTCAGATTGTTGTTTCAGGTGTTAGACAAACAGCTGATAATGATCTCATAAGATGCAAGTATACCCAGGCACATTCATGCAGATGCAAGGGAGGATTTATCGGCCAACAAGAACAGCCAATAGTTCGCTGATGATCGCCCGGACTATCGATGCGCTGTGAGAGTACAGCTCGGTGAGCCATGGGTTTGCCACTGGCTTTTGTTAGGGGTCCAACAATTTCAGCTTGCTGGGTATCTTCGCCTTTCTCCCCGCAAGCTACACCACGATGGTCCTGGGTGAAGAAGTAAAGGAGGTTTGTGCCGAGGTCCAGGCCAGCGCGAGTATTGGCGAGGAGAGCAAGACTCGGGATGATCATCTCTCTGGAGGTAATACGGAGGATCCATCGTCATTCCCAGAAGGAGGATGGGAAGCCTGGTCGGTCGTTTTGGGGGCATGGTGTGCTGTGTTCCCGACGATGGGTATAATGAACCTGACCGGGCTGCTGGAAGAATGGCTGGCCGACCACCAGCTACAGGGCCGTACCAAGGCTTCCATCTCGTGGATATTCAGCCTCTGGTATTTTCTCTTCTATCTGGGTGGTATCCAGATTGGTATGTATGTCTTCCTTTGTCCGAATCGACATTTGCTCACTTTATATTCCGTAGGGCCCATATTTGATACTCACGGCCTTAAATATACCCTCATCCCAGGATGCATTGGCATGTCATTGTCGATGATGGCACTCAGTGTTTCCAACGGTAAAGCAATCGCTCTCGAGTCCAGCACCCATTGACTGACAGTCAAATTGTCTAGAATACTATCAGTTCGTCCTGGGATTCAGCATTCTAGGTGGCCTCTCCGCATCAGCGGTGTACACTCCCAGCGCCGTGTGCATCACACACTGGTTCCTTCAAAGACGCGGCCTAGCAACCGGTATTGCAACAACAGCCGGTGGCGTTGGGGGGATCATTTTCACCAATGTATTCGGGGTCCTTAGCCCTCAAATCGGGTTTCCCTGGACCATTCGTATCCTTGGGTTTATGTTCATCGGAAGCTTAACCATCAGCCTCCTGTTCCTCAAGGCCCGTCTTCCGCCTAGCCCATTTTCACGTGCGAGAATTGATATCGGGGCGCTCAAAGAGCCCGTCTTCACCATGACATCTGCCTCTGTTGTCCTCGCCGAGGTCGGCCTGATGATTGTAGTCACCTACCTTCCTTCCTACGCACGATCCCACGGAATCAGAGATTCTCTATCGTACCAGCTGATGACCATTGTCAGCGCCACCTCTATCGTTGGTCGGGTCATTCCCGGGATCTTAGCAGACAAATGGGGCCGCTTCAACGTCATGTTTGTGACCTGTGCTGCATGTGCCATCCTCTCATTTACGCTGTGGTTGAACAGTAGCAACATGGCGGGCATTCTTGCTTTTGCAGCACTTTTCGGATTCTGGAGCGGACCGGCAATCAGCCTGACGCCTGTGTGCGTGGCTCAGATCTCGAAGACGGAGAACTATGGCACGCGATTTGGGGCAACCACGGCAGTGTTGGGATTAGCATTGTTAGTTTCCATCCCAGTGGCAGGAGAGATTTTGAAGGAGCAGAATCGAGGAGGTGCAAGTGAAACAGAGTATTCAGGCCTGATTGCGTTTTGTGGAGCGGCGTATGCTGGGGCCTGCTTGTTCTTGTTTCTGGCTAAAGGGGCAAGGGTGGGATGGAGGCCGACAAAGATCTTCTGAGAGACGCAGGATATGATGAATTAATTGACTGGAGAAGGAAGGTCTCGAGTATGCCAGTTCCAGAAGCGATTACCCTCAGGGTGGTATAGATGTAGACTTGGTTAGCGAGATTTGCATGGCGAATCGATCCTTTCGCGCATAGGATAGCGTCACTGCCATGTTTGCATGCGGGGTTCACCACCGTGCCCTTCCCATCGGGTCTAGAGAGTAGTAAAGAGGAGTGTCGGGGACGAGGGGAAGGGGAAAGCTGGGGGAAGCGGATGGCCCAATCGGGAAGACGCACGGACCCGGACACGCGCCGCTTTGGTTTGGTTTGGTTTGGCAACAGGCCGACGGACTTCCCATCGAACGCTTCTTCTCCAATTTACTTGCTGTTGCCTCTGCTGCTGCCCCCACTTTTGTTTCTCTCTCCAGTCCTCAGTTACAGGAAGCTCTGACTGCCGGGTTGCGAGTACTGTCTGACTGCTCTGAGTGTTTGCGAGGCAGCCCGCGACAAGTGAAACGGCCGCGGTCTGTTTATCCTCCGCCCTCCGCCGTCGCCCCTCCAACCCGCCTCATGCCTCTGCGTCTATGCGACCACTGTGACCACCCCTCGTCTTCCAAGCTTCCTCAGCCCTGCCTCCCACGTGCTTGATCCCGCCATGGAGAAATTTATGCGCTCCTGGCGTCAGGATGCGCTGAACCGCGGCCAGCACGATGCGGCCATCTACATCGGCGACAAGGTGCTGGCGCTGACCAGTAAGTGGATGGGCCCGTCCATCCAGCGACCTGGGCTAAACAAGTTCTCTCTCTAGACACCGATGCCGATACCTTCTGGTTGGCCCAAGTCCACTTCTCGAACAACAATTACGCACGCGCATTAGCCCTGTTGTCGCGAAAAGACCTCATCGCCAGAAGTACCGCCTGTCGCTACCTGGCCGCGCACTGCCACATCAAGCAGAACCAATTCGAACAAGCGCTCTCGGTACTGGGAGACCACAACCCGACCCACCTCATACGCAGCAGCAACAGCCGACGCAAATTGCAGCACCTCAACGGCCAGAGCCATGTCACGTTGCGTAATGGGAAGACGACGGCGTCGCGCATCGACCGCAGCGAGGAGCGGGAGAAGGAGGATGCCACCAATATCCGGTTCGAGGCGGCCATGTGCTACCTGCGGGGACTGTGTTTCGCGAAACAGAATGCGTTCGATCGTGCCCGCGATTGCTACAAGGACGCCGTCCGCATCGATGTGCAGTGCTTCGAAGCTTTCGACCAGCTCATGAAGAACTCCTTGATGTCGCCCGCAGAGGAGCTGGAGTTCCTTGAGTCCCTAGATTTCGACTCGCTGTCCAGCCCCGACCCGTCTGTGGCCCAAGAAGCCGCCCATTTCATCAAAATGCTCTACACTACCCGATTGTCGAAATACTCTTCTCCAGCCATCCTCTCGGACGCCACGGAAACGCTGTCAACTCACTACAACCTGGCGCAGAACCCCGATATCCTCCTTTCACGCGCGGAAGCATTGTATACCCAGTGTCGCTTTGCAGAAGCACTTGAACTCACATCATCGATCTTATCTACTTCTCAGTCTGCCGCATCCCCGACGCAAATGACGCCAGCAGTGCATATGCCAGCTCAAAGCCACCTCGGTCATCCGCCTGCAGTGTATCCCTTGCATTTGGCTTGTCTTTATGAAACGGGTGCTACAAATGCCCTTTTCCTCCTGTCCCATACGCTGGCCGATCATGCTCCTGAGGAGCCCTATACATATTTAGCTATCGGTGTTTACTACCTGTCGGTCTCAAAAATAGCTGAAGCGCGGCGTTTCTTCTCCAAAGCATCCCTACTCGACCCACATTCCGCGCCAGCCTGGATTGGCTTTGCTCACACATTTGCCGCCGAGGGGGAGCACGACCAGGCCATTGCGGCGTATAGTACAGCAGCTCGGCTTTTCCAGGGAAGCCACTTACCGCAGCTCTTCCTGGGTATGCAGCATCTTGCATTGAACAACATGTCTCTGGCCCATGAATATCTGTCGGCTGCCTATGCGATGTCAACCGGCGCTGCGTCCGGCTCTGCACCTTCTATCCGAGCCAATCCGACTTCGGAACTGAGTTCCTTGGGGGGTGACCCGCTCGTTCTCAACGAACTAGGTGTCGTCCTATACCATCAGAATCATCTCGACGGAGCTGTCGAACTATTCCGTCAAGCACTCGCCTTGGCAACGTCACTTCAGTGTGAACCAGGGGCCTGGGTGGCCACGCGAGCCAATCTCGGACACGCACTCCGTCGTATCGGCCGATTCCAGGAGTCTCTAACGGAATTCGACGAATGCCTCCGGATTGGCGCTGCGGGCGCAAGCTTCGGGTATAGTCCGTTCCTGGGGGGCAGCGGTGGCAGCGCTTCAGGCGTAGCCTCCTCGGGCGTCGGCGGATACGAGGACCGAGGATTGGTTGGCTCACTACACACTGCGCGAGGTCTTGTGCTATTGGAACTGGATCGCACCATGGAAGCCGTGACAGCTCTGCATGAGGCGGTGCGTGTCTTAGGAGCGAGTGGCGGGGGCGATGCCGCCGGTGGTGCCGGTATCGCGGGCACACTTTTATCACGCGCGCTGGAGATCTGGGCACTCGAAGGGCAGGAGACAGAGCCAGCTGTGCTGGAAGACACTCGAGGCACCGCGAGTCGCAGCTCGACGCGGTCCTCCAAAGGAAAGGGCAAGGTTGTCAGACGACGTGGCACTGTAGACGAGCCCTACGCGGAGGAATGGACCGACGAAGTCGCTCACGTCGATAGTCAACTTGCCGCCGAGGGCGAGACTATGGGAGAACGAGTGGAGATGGAGCTGGACGACGAAGCGGACGGACTCCTGCGTCAGGCCATGAGCCGGGTGCGAGGCGGCCGAAGCAAGCGCCAGCCGGGACTGAGCCATGAAATGGTGGTCAGCGAGACCCCGGGGCCCGCCGGCGGACGCATTCGAGGGTCGCGGACGGTGAGGAGTAATGCTAGGCAATAGTTGATGGGCACAGCAGTGATGGATTGACATTCATTGGTGTCGATGGAGCATAGCAACTGGGCGTTTGGATGTGTTATACCCTGGTTTTGTACATTGGTCCTGGTCCTGGGACCTGGGGGTTGGGCTGCAGCATTAGAGGCGTATATCACTCTAGGTTTAGATCGAATATGGTATGCGCAGCAATGGCTACTCTACTGTTTACCATAGATATGTTCACGTTTTCAATATAGTAATAGCATCATCACCCTGCAGAGGGGCATCACCTTGCATAAACCACATAACTTACATAAGCCAATTATCCCCTTGCGCCGATAAGCTTTACTAACCCCACGTGACCCGCTATCGAGATCGCATCGCCGTCCATCATATCATCTTCACTCTCACTCATCTCACACCCCAGACCACCCAACAACCAACGCCACACGGCACCACCGCCTCGATTCTCCTCTCACCATACCCACCTTCTGTCTAAGTCTCTTCAACCTCTCAACTATCGCTTCACCCAGATAACCCGCCACCATGTCCGAGCGAAAGGTCCTAACGTAAGTCCAGGCCTCAACTTCCATAATCCTAATCTCCGACCTTCGAACCCGAAGCTAACTATCGTTGCTCACAGCAAATACTACCCCCCGGACTTTGATCCGAGCGCTATCACGCGCACCCCGAAACATCTCCGGAAGTAAGTCTTTCATCTAGCAAGTGCAAGTGCAAGCACAGCACAACCCAGTAACGCAAAGCTAATACCCACTCTCCTCCTCCTCCTCCAGAACCGGCCCGAAAGTCATCACGGTCCGCCTCATGGCTCCCTTCTCCATGAAATGCACTAAATGCGGTACGTCCGTCCCTCTTCCCCCCCCTCCCTCCCCTCTCTCTCTCCCATCCCCAAAACAACCCCACCCCACCAACCCCAACCTACCCCCCCACTAACACTCACACTAACACAAACACTCTCCAACCCAAACAGGCGAATTCATCTACAAAGGCCGCAAATTCAACGCGCGCAAAGAAACCACCGAAGAGAAATACTTCTCGATCCCGATCTACCGATTCTACATCCGCTGCACGCGATGCAGCGGGGAAATCACATTCCTAACGGACCCCAAGAACATGGACTACCGGGCGGAAAAGGGCGCGAAACGGAACTTCGAGCCGTGGCGGGATGCGAAAGCGGATAACGCGGACGAGACGGAGCAGGAGATCTTGGACAGGTTGGAGAGGGAGGAGGGGTTGGAGAGCGAGCAGATGGAGCGCGATAAGATGGCCGAGCTGGAGGAGAAGATGAAGGATAGTAAGCGGGAGATGGCGATTGCGGATGCGTTGGATGAGATTCGGACGCGGAATGCGAGGATTGAGAGGGGGGAGGCGCTGGGGGAGGAGGTTTTGGTGAGGGATAGAGAGGAGAGGGAGAAGGGGGAGGAGGAGATGAGGGCGGAGAGGGAGGATGAGGAGATGGCCAGGAGGGCGTTTATGACGGAGGAGGGGGAGAGGGTTAGGCGGTTGGGGACGGGGATTGAGGGGGAGGGGGAGGCGGCGGACGGGGGGAAGGAGATGCCGCCGCCGCCGGTGCCGTCGTTTGCCAGGGTGAAGAAGGCGAGGAAGCCGCCTATCGGTGGGCTGGGGATTAAGAAGAAGCCGTCGTTGGTGTAGTATGGGCTTCTTCATTCTTCGTTCTTTCATTCTTTCTTGTTTGTGTTAGGGATGGAGTTCGGCATGGCATGGCATGCTTACAACTACTGGAGTATGGACACAGCATTCAAACATAAACTGTCTTGATTAATTATGATACACCAGCAATGCATAGTAAAGAACAATGAGATAAAAGAAAATAAAAGCAAATATCACAGCAAGTCATAAATAAGCAACATCCCTGTTTTCCCCGGAGCGCCACGCTAGAATGAATCCTTGCCCAGAAGCTCTCACCTCCACAGCCCGAGAGCGAAACGCCAAACATAACAGGATAATACAACAACGGACGGACGGACGGACAGACAGACAGACAGACAGACAGACGATCAAGCAGGTAAGTAGGAAAGCAGGCACTTAGAGATACGGCATCCAGAGAGGATCGCACGACGCCAGATGCTGCGGGTTCACGGCCTTGGAGATCAGATCGATGGTGGTTTGGTTGGCAGGCAGATTACCCTCGGGGGGACTGGCCAGGCTGACGGCGCGGTTGACGATGATGTCACTGTTGTTGTAGACCAGATCGCGGAGCTGGGGAGCTGGCAGGGGCCCACGGTGTTGCGCAGTGGCCCAGACGATCATTTCATCGCGGACAAAGATGCTGAGCTGCTGCTCGAGCTCGTGCCGTGGCTCAGTGAGGCAACGCGCAATCGCCATCATTGCACAGGCAAACAAGCCCTCGGTGGCAATAGGTCCCAGCAGGGTCTGGATGTTGGGGGTGAAGCGGAAAGGCACCTGCTCAGGGTTGTAGAAGAAGGCCTTGGTGGGGTTTATTGTCGGGATGAGCTCCGAGCCCCAAACATCGCCAGTCGATCTCGAGATCACAATCTTGTTGGGATACCGGTTACCCATATGCATCACATAAGTCATGAATGCGATGGACGCATATTGGTAGGCAAACTGCCGCCGGAAAAGCCAGAAGTCCGCGAAGCTCGGGTAGATCTTTTGGAAGTAGTCCAACAGGACAGTGCTGGGAACCCACTTCTCCTGGATAGCCGTGAGCATCTCCGTGCGGAGTACCTGCTGCTGATCGGGTGAACGCTGGGAAACGTCAGTCGTGTTTTCCTGTATGATCGAAGAAGGATGATCACTTACGTTCTGTTTTGTTTCTGTCAACGATCTCATTTTATCCATCATGAACATGACAGGTTCATCCTTGAGGATTCCTATCCGCCGGCAATAGTCCTCGTAGATGCCCTGCATAGAGATGTAGGACGAGTCATCACGAACCAAGCGGATGTGAGGCGCCAGCGGGACCATGAGTGGAAGATAGAAGTACAGGTTGCGACGCCTGCCTTCTTTGCGCTTGCCCAACAGCCCGTTGAAGATTCGGAACAGCTGCAGGATACGTTCTTCACGCCTGCAGTGCCTTGCGGCGGGGTGCTGCACAGCGAATGGGTGCACACTACCATCGTGGCCACGGATCTTGATGCGACGGTGACAGACGCCGGTGCCGCGCACAATCTGGATATCAGGCAAGAACCGATCGATGCGAACGAAGTCCTGGTTCTTGTCCTTGTGCAGGAGATACTGACCCGGCACCTCGACTTCGTCGAACTTGAGGAAGCGGAATTCACTGAGGTGCGGCGAATAGGTCTCCAAGAACTGGGACGGCGCACGGCGATCGAGCTTCTCCTCGAACTTGCGACGCCAACGACGTAGCTTCTGTATGTAATCGTACATGGTCGGCTTCTTCTTGACAAAGTCCGCCTCGAAAGCCTGGCGAATGTGATTCGGCAGGATAGTGTCGGCGAAACGCACGATGTTTCCTTCGGTCGTGGCAGGCAACTTGGAATCATGCGCATACGAGATCGGCATGCGGCCAACGTATGCCAGCCCGTCGTTCAGAAGTGCAACAATGAGACGGAAGGCATCCTCGTCGGGCGGGCACTTGAAGTTCTTGTAGATCTGATCGACCATAGTCTCCATGGACAACGCAAGCAGAGGGAAAGCGGTTTTGAGACCAGACATGATTTCGTCCGAGTACTCCCATGGGTGCTTCAGCGGCTCCTTCTCGGTTTCCGTGCCCGCAGCATTCTGAGCTGGCTGTGGGGCTCCGTTTTGTCCTGGAACCTGCAGATGACCCTGCTGTTGAGCTTGCGGCTGTTGCACTTGAGGTTGCCCTTGGTTTGGTGCTTGCCCTTGGACAGGAGCCTGGGGCTGCATCTGACCTTGACCTTGAACGGGGGGCTGCTGCACATTCTGGCTGTTGACTTGACCGGGATTCGGAACTTGATTTTGCGCTGCGACTTGCGGTTGGGGTTGAGCCTGGTTTTGCACCGGTTGCTGCCCGGGAGCCTGCACAGGAGACGGCGCTGCGGCATTGGCGGCCTGGTTGTTCTGCGCAGGCGAAGCATTCGCCGCTGCAGGCGTAGGCTTGGGGCGCGGCGAAGCCTGCTGCTGGAGTTGCTGTTGCCTAGCACGGGCAAGCTTCTCTTGCTTCTGGTCATGCTGTTTCTTGATACTGAGCATGTCTTCACGGTTCGTACGGAGTAGGAAGAACAGGGCCTGTGGGAACAGCTTCGCAATCTTCACCAGAACAGCCTTGCACAAGCGAGCTTCACGGTGCGACAAGCTCGTAAGGAGCTGGGGTATGAACGTAATCCAATACCACACAGGAGTGTCTCCCTTGAAACTCTCAAAGGCACGCGCAATCTGGCCTTCTTCGTTGTCCAGGCTCAGAAGCCAAAGAATACGACTGAGGAGCTTTCTTGACTTCGCATTCTTGTACAGACCCGCGGCCTCCAGGTAACAGCTGACCGCGTTGCTCGCGAGCTCATAGTCCGACGAGTCCGCCTTGAACCGTTGGTCGCTGTACTGTCCCCATTCCGACCACGCTTTCGCGAGCCTCAACTCGTAATAGAGAGCCACACCAAACGCCTCGTTTGCCTCATTGACATGGTTCAACTTGGCGAGGAACATACCCTTGAGCGTGTAGAACTCCGCCTTCTGCTGCGCACCAAAGTAGTTGAGATTGGTGTTGTTGATCACGTCCAGTCCACTGTTGAGTTCCTTAGGGTTCTGGTAGTGACACTTGGCTTGTTCGCGCAGCTTCAAGAAGGCCTCCTGAATCTCGATGTTCGGGAGGGTGTAGATACGGCTGAGCTGATTTATGCACACTTCGGGCATTTGATGCTTGCGCGCAACATGGGCGAAGCGGTTGATAATCCATGCTGTCTCGTGATATCCACGGTAGGCATACGAGTTGCTCGCCACGTTGTTAGTCTGCGGGGGCAACAGACTGAGATACGTCGCATTGATGAGTTGGAAGATGTGCTGCCGCCATGTAACAAGGTCCTGCCAGGCATTGATATCGTCCCAGAGGTTGGGTAACCGATCTCTCCAGGTGCCCAACAACAGCTTCAGCTCGGCAGACTTGGTGTCAAGGTTACGATCATTGGTCTGCGAAAGACTGGCGCAAATATGGCTTGCATCATGAAGCTCAACCAGGAGCTGGAAATGCTGCAAAATCGGAATATGGGCGTTCGTTATCTTCTTCGGCAGTTGAAGCCATTTCCGAATGGACAGTTGGATAGACTCGTCGCAAACACCGTTGAACTCCTGAATGTTTTCCTTCTTGGAATGGAACTGAAGCAATGCCATGAAAGCCTGGAAGAAGGTACGTCTTGGCGTCGGAGCGTCCGAAACCGACTTGATGAGAGATTCCAGCTGTTCTCTGCTAGTCTCACTCTGCCAGTTCTCAATGTTCCTCCAAGCCGACTCCAAGAGAAGATCGTTCAGGTTCTCATGCTTGGCAAAGTCACTGAGAATTTCCCACTGTTGCAGCTTCTGTGCGCAGATCAACCAATGGTCCTCCCACAGATAATACTCGCCTTGGGAGAACGGCATTGCTCCCGACCGAGCCTTGATCTGGGCATTTTCATAGAGCTGCTGCGCCTTGTCCCACATACCCTGCTGCTCGTAGGAAAGAGCCGCGTTGGTCTCCACAAACTTACAGCGACGTCGCCAGGTACCATAGAAGAAATCGTCTTCCTGCAACCCTGCGTATACTTCCACAAGGGCATCGAGGTTGCTCTCGCGGACAGTCGGGGTATCAATGAGAGGACTGATAGCCGTTTCTTCCAGGTACGTGGCAGCAGTGTACCAAGCGTCGTAGGTCCGGCTAAGGTATTTCATCACATGCGGAGGAATCTTAAAGCGTGGCTTAGCTCGCACCACACCTTCCAGCAGAGCCTGTACGACATTCGGTCTCTTGTCCAGTTGTCTCTGGTGATATTCGCGCGTGATGAGGGTGACCATTCCCTTTTCCAGATCGATGCGATCCTCCCTGGTGAGCGTAGACCAGAAAATTCTAAACAGCGTCGTCCAGAGCTTGTATGACACGTTAGGGTCAGTGTGTTGAAGTTGGCACAGGGGCTCAATCAGATCACGGGCCTTCACATCACCAATGTCAGCGACGAAGCGTTTGCGGTCCGATACAAAGGCTTCCAGCTGGGCATCTACTACAACATCGGCCTTCCTCGGATCTTTCTCGGCATTGCCGAAGAGGAAAGACATTGGGTAAACCGTAAAATCTTCAGGGTGCAGCTTCGCGGATGATCCCATATCAATACAGCCCATGATGAGGTGAGACGCTTGTGCCAGCCAGAAGGAGTCGGCAAGGGTGTCCCAGTTCTGGCATGTCAGCACGTAGCTCAGACGGGAGCTGGCCAAACGGGTCAAGCTGCGGTCAAAGATAGTCATGAAGCGGTTCCGCATCTCAACATCTTGCGCTCTTGTACCGATCAAGAAAGCGTGCTCCAGTCTAACCGTAAGCTCGGTCCGAGTGATCTTGGAATCCTCGTAGATCCTGATAACTAGGTCGAGGAACTTTTTCAACATGGTCTGATCCGGTCGAGATTCGAAGAGTAGCATCTTGTGCAAGACAGCAGTTTTCTCCTTCAGTGTTGGCCATGATTCTGTCGAGCGGAAGATCCAGGCCTCAACCATGTTCAACACCTGAGTGCAAAGCTTGATGGTTTGGGAGCGTTCGACGATCTGCGCCAAGACACTCAGGAAAGGACGCCTCTGTTCCCCTAGATGAGACATGCGCACCGAGATCAGCTCAACTGTCTTGTAGATCAGATCTACTCCAATCTCGAATTCTTGTTGGTCTGGGACTCCCTCTGGAGGTTTAGTCCCCGGAGTATACTGTCCTTGGTTGGCGGTGGAAGCTGCAACATGCTCCTTGGCTAGCTTTTGGGAGAACGCCTTCATGACCTGGGGAACATGGGCATCCATCTCAGCCGGTCGGCTTTTGGAAAGAGTCCATAGGATGTTCAGGCTGGAAACGTAGTTGTTGGCTGACAGTGTTTCCGTTGCAATGGCCGACAAGTACGTAACAAATTCAGATGGCGAGTTCTCAACGTCCATGGCATCTTCTTCCTCCGGCTGATCATCAGGGAGAGCATCGAGGACACGTCGGACAGGGGGCAAAGGCTTAGGAGAAATATCCATGTCATCCTCAATACCGTGCAGACAGTCCTGGATCTCTGGGTTGTCCGAGCGCAAGGGCTTCTCGAAGAGCCTCTGGATGATTGTCGTACGCGGGACGATCCAGTCATCCGACTTGGAATTAAGAAGGACCCGTACAACTTGCAAGGCATTGATCATGCTTGTCACATGCTTTTCGTCCGGCTTGTCCGCCTTCTCGCCCGCGAGGATCGGTTCCGTGACCTTTTGATACAGTTCGATATCCAAATCTCCCCAGTACTCTGGAGACAAAAGGTTCCTCAGCAAATACACGGCCTTCTTCACCATGTCGCCCGTGGGCACAGGTTGCTGCGTCTTTGACGAGGGGAGGTCACGGAAGCGAGCAGCTGGAACTGGGAACCTCTCAGGAATGGTGGTGATGAATGAGATCAGGTACTTGGTCAACGAAGCTCGGAGATCCGAGGGGACCAAATAATCGCGACCAGACCCAGTTGCAGGTGAGGGAGAAGCAGTGGCTTGAGCCTCCTCCAATTTCCGCTTTTTCGCATTCGGAGAGTCGAGAACGCCATTTGGCACAGCAGGACGGCCACCTTTCACGCGCTTTTCTTCCCAGTGCCAAATGAGGCTAATGAGATTCAGTGCTAGCTTCTTGCTGTCATTGGACGCACTGAGAGGAGAAGCGATCTTGATCAAAGAAGGAACAATCAGAGGAACAAAATGCTCCCTGGAGTCGTAGAAAAGGTCTGGTTGCCGCACCAGAAACTGGAAAATACACATGACTTGTTGCAGATTCGCGGTTTCTTCGGCGAGAATGCGTCGGGGCCACTTCGCCCAAAGTGGATACCTTGCATCTTGCAATGATGTATTGTTGTTTGCCATGTGAGTCCTGGTGGGCAAAACCGGCGCTAGAACATCGAGAGCCTGGGTCACGAGCGCCTTCCCTTCGGTCTGGTGGGCTCGCAGCAAAGCCACATACACTTGCACCACAATCTTAAAGGGCGTCTCGTAATGGGCAATGAAGTAACTTATAAGCACATAGGCGCCGTACTTGTTGATGATATCCTCAAGGCGGATATAGTTCCAGGCAAACTTGATGATGTCCTTCCGCGAGTCCTGCACGGTCTGATGATGATATTTGATCAACAACGCAGAGAGCTGAAGAAGCTCCATACGTGAATGATCAACACCAGCCTGGTTGGATTCTTCACTAAGATCAGCCAATTGAGGCTTCCACAAGCGACTCTGGATAAACTCAGTCATGCTCCTATCCATCAGCTTGGGGGTATTAGGCGGACTATTCCACGTTGCCTGAACATCCATAGCAAATATAGGATTGACCAAGTGACGGAAAGCGTATGTCTTCATCTTCTGGGAGCAGGATCGCTGACTGTACAGATCAAGGCAGCGCATTATCACGGAGCGGCGGTAATCGATAGAATCGTTCGTGATGATATGGCGGAAAATGAATTTCGGGAACGCGAGCGTACGCTTCAATTCATCCGAAGACAGGCCATCGATAACCTCGAACAGGAAATCAAGATCTTGTACCGACTCGGTGAGATAGGTTGTGAAAATTTCCATCAATTGATCTTCCGCTTGCTCAACCCTCAACCGCTCGTTGGCTGGCAGTCTGTCGTGACGCAGCTTCTTCTCAAGATCGCGGCCCGAATTCAAGAGCTTGGCTCTCAACTCCGCATGTGAAACCAGCCAGCGCTTGGTTGGTTCATACGCGCAGATGGAGTGCACAATATAGATACCGTTGATAGCAGCAGTGTTCTTGCCATCGGCGGACTCTTGTCCAAATGCCGCAGCGGTGAAACTGTCAGTATCAGCAACAACCGCAGAACGGAGCGCCTCGCTTTCAGGATCAGCCAGAACCTGGCCGAAGAACCGGCCAAAACGCTCATCCTTGAACCGAGACTGGAAGAATGCCAAGCTGTCTTTGGGGTACCGATTGAGATACTTGACCAGAGGCTTCCTGAAAGGGCTATTCGAGGTCCTGCGGAGCTTGTCTTCGAGGTCCAACACCTTGTTCACCAGATGCTCCATGAAAGACGTGGCAGCCGGCGGCAAAAGATGGAAGATATTAAAAATGGCTGCCACAATCTTCATGGGTGGACTTTGCTCCACAAGACTGAAGGACACCTTCTGTAGTGTGCTGTCATCTGCAATTACTTTCATGTGGTCCAGGAGCCGTGCTCCGATCTCCACCTTGAAGTAGTTTGTAAGCAATGTCAACAACCGCGCAAGCCCATCAAGCCCCGCGACACTCAACCGTTTGGGATCTTGCAAGTTCATCAGGATTGGGCGAAGACCGTTCTGGAGCAGATCTTTCGGCAACTTGTTAGTCTGCGTGAGGACATCTCGGAGACCCGCATTTGCCGCTTCAATAACATCAGATGACCTGGAGTAGAGCGACTTGAAGAATACCGAGATAATACGTGCACGACTGGTATTCTGCGGAGCGTTGCCGAATTCCTGGAAGCTCATCGCCATTGACAGGAGGCGGAGGCAGGCAACACGCAAGTTGACAATCATCTCTGCGTTCTTGAACTCGTTGGGCTTGGGGGCGAGCGACTCATCATCAGCATCGGCCAGGGCAAGAGACTCTAGCATCAACCGGTTGAGCGGGTCATTGAAAGTCACAATATTGTTGTGAAGGCTCAAACAGTAAGTGATGGCATCGATGAAACCAATCTGCGTAGGGAAGGGCAGTGCTCGCAGGGGCTTGTTGAAAATAGACTGCAAGAGGCGATCCTTGACAGGCAGAACAAGTTCGTGCACCTGGCAACCCAGCACTTCCGCAATTGTGGAGAAGCTTCGACGAGACGCCTCCCGGGCCTGCTTGTTCATGTGGGACAACTCATAGACAAAGTGGCCACACAGAGAGTACAAGCGGCTTTTCTCGTTCTTCAGATCAGTCAGAGGAAGGGTCTTGCAACATCGCCGAAGAATCACGTCTAGAGTCTCCTGCGCCCTTATCCGCGTACTGGCCGGCAAGTCAGACGGCGTATCCTTGATGACGTGCATCAATGCTCTCACGAATTCCGTCTGCTTGTCAAGAAGCCATGAATCGCCCAGATCCAGCTTGGTCGCAAAGATGTGGATACCAAGACTACCTCCGGCTTTAGTAAACCACTCCTCGCTGTGGCAGCTATGACAAAACACACGGCCTAGATGTTGGAAGAACGGCAACTTGGCCGCTCGTTCAGGCGATCCGAATATGACACTGGCCGCATCCTTCACGACCTGCATGGCTGTCTGAGCACCCTCACGGACACCAGCGTTATATGAAGACAAAGATTCCACCACAGCTTCGGCCAGGACCCGGGAGTCAAGGTAGATAGGGCCTTCCCCATTGAAGACATCGAACCTGCGAGAGTGCCTTGCCTGAGCAAGAGCCCGTCCTACTTCCACAATCGCAAAATGTTTGCAGACATCCGCCACGAAAGCAGTCGCTGTCTGCTCAAGGTCTGGTATGGTAGTGGCGAAGATACAAGCTTTCAGGAGTTTCTTCAGCGAACCTTCCTGGCCCAACTTCTTCGAGATAGAACTGGACCAGTCGGACTTCTCCAAGATATCAGGCATAGCTGTGGTGTTGTTCTCGAAGAGATCGTTCGCATGTAGACGAATCAGGGATGCCAGATCCTCCGGAAGGTTCTCATGCCCAATGTAGAGCTTGAGCTGGGACGAAAGCATACGAAACGCTTGCTGCTTGTAATAAGTATCGGACGCAATTGCCGTGGGAGATTTGGGCACCTCCATCAACTTTCCGATCGCCAAGTCGAGTCCAATATCGATGGGGAAAGGCCGTTTCTCGCTGGGCCCTATGAGTTTGATGTCGAAGCTTGGAGCATCATCAGTGTATTGCTCAAAGGACAGTTCAGGAGGATGGTTGAGAAACTTTCGGTTGCGACCACCAAGCTTTCCCAAGATCCGCATCGTTGTATGTGCGTGGAAATGATTGTAGGGATGGGGTCGCAGATGGTCCCATAGAGCCGTCATCAACTCGTCCATGATAGGAGCCATGATCGGATCCAGATAGTCAGCTGTGAGGTTATCCACGCAAAGTTCGAGTGTCCTAAGACCCTGTCCCACAAGATCCGAGTCTGCGCGCAGTGCTACCACTATAGGACGCATGAGGTAGCTGAGATGTGGAAGCAGGTGGCTCAGTCGAGCGGGGACGGTGAGCGTAAGTTCAACATAGAGGTCGCGCTCTTGTGGTTTCCGGGCAGCGAGCAGGAGGTTGTTGAATGTCTCCAGCAGCATCTCTAGTAATGGCAGGATTTCCTTGTATAGGAGCTCGAACCGACCACCACCAATACTGCGGAAGAGCGACCGCAGCAGAAGGAAGTAGTTCATGGGTTCCTCCGCAGTAACCGAAAGCTCGATACATTTGGTGACGATCTTGGTCACATGCGGGTGCAGTACCTGCTCATTCTGAACAGAAAACAAAGTCACAGCCATGAAAGAAAGCTTGAACATCCTCAGCAGGATCTTCGCTTTTGTCATGTCGGATGTTCCCACTTCATGGATCCGGTCCATGAGATACTGCAGCACCATGCCAGAAAATGCAGGAGAGGTTGCTTCGCTAGCCAGGAAGAATTGCGGCAGATGAAGAAGGGAGCCATGTTCAAACATAAGCTCGTGAAGGTACGGGATCTCGGAATGGAAGACTTCGTGGAAGGTGGCGGTGTCAATGCAATGGAAGATGGTTCCGAAGCTCTCCAGGAGCTCCTTCTCCTCGCGTGACATGGGAGCTGTATATTGGCCAGCAAGGAAGTCAAATGGAGTAGAGTGGCTCACTTCCGGAGGGGGCTGGTCCACGCCGTAGTACTTGAATACGCGTGCCCCCTCGTGGAACAGCTTCTTGATGACCCGCACTTCCTCGGCATTATACCCATATGAGACTTCGGACCAATTGATGGGAACACTGCTCGGATCAATCTCGATATTATCAGGGTTGCAGTTCTTGAGCTGGTGGAAGATGTTCTTCAACCCATTGATCAGGTTCTTGAAGAGGAAGATGTTGTCCGAAACCGGATCCCCACCACGATCGCGAGGGTTGGAGGTCTTGATAGGAGAGGCAGAGAAGATGTCGATCTCATCCCAATCAGGGGGGTACTCTTTTTCAGCAAGATACCTCTCCGAAGAGGGCTCCAGATCCTTCCTGGTGGTCTTGTACGCCGTGGAGACCTTCACAGCATTGTCAAATTGATAATTCATCGATGCGAACTTATCGCCGATCGCATCCAGAATCATGATCAGGAAGTACCGACCCTCCCGTTTGTCCTCAAGCCTGGAGATTCTCTCCGCCATGTTCAAGAGCAACTTGGCGCTCATGGTCTGGAAGCTCGTTCCAGGCAAGTCATCGTGAAGATTCTTGGTGTATACTTCGAGAGTCCGCCTAATCTGGTCCCGCGTCAAGTGGTCCCGCACATGGTGAATTAGATCCGCAAGCATGCTGTAAGCCAAGGGCCTCATGGATTCGTAAACAGTAAGGCCATCTCCGATCAGGGTCCGCTCATCCAGAAGCTCGTCAATCTTCTCCAGGAAAATCTTCCGGTAATTAAAGTTGATTATATGGCGAATTGCAACCAGTAGTTCCTTCCTGGCGCTAGATTTCTCCCTAGGGCAATCTTGAAGAAGGCGCACCACGACCGAGGGGAGAGTGGGAAGGAAGTCCTGCAGCTGTTGCGCATACATTCGAAGGAGATAGGCCAAGAAGCTCATGGTCTTCACCTGCGCCGTGATGAATTCACCAAACGCAGCCCTGTTCTTGATTTCCTTGCATACACCGGTGAAGATGGTCCCTTGAGCTGCGGCGTCCGTGTGTGCCTTCTCCTGCGGCTTGGCCTGCAACAGAAGAATACTCTTGATCAACGGGACGAAAAGCTTGACGTTGGCCGCAACGGAGTTCCGATGAGTCTGGAAGATGGACACGACAATGATTGGACATTCTGCGAGGACCTTGAACGACTGCATGCCCTTGAGCAAGACATTGTTGGGTTGGTGGTCTGGTCCGAGATCCGAAACCGAGGTAGCAGGCGAGCTGGGTCTGGGCGACTGAAAGGTCTGGGCCGACGCACTGGGTGTTGAAGGCATGCCGGAAGGGGTGGCTTGACTGGGTGTGTCGAAAGTGTCCCGCACGACTTGCTCCATCATCTGGAACATCTCCTGGATGAGCGCAAGGAAAGGCTGGACGCGTGCGGCTGTAGCCTTGGCCTGGTTGCGCTCCAGGTCCATTATCGTCTTCATGCACAGAACGGCGTTCTCCTCATTTTCGATGCGTACCAGCTCCATCAACAGGTCGACCATGTCGGCGGCATAGGGCTCCACGTCTGGAGATGCCATTGGCAAACGATGTAACGTCTCAAGGATACAATTCCGTAGTTTCTGGTAGTGTGTCCATGCGTAAGTCCCCATACCATCCAAGACCTCTCCACCCGGTATGATTTCCCCGACTCACCTGCTCGAAGGACAAGTTCGTGAAGACGGGCTCGCCCTTGAGAATGTGCTTGAACACCGGCCATAGTTTCGACAAGAAGATTGGGTAGCTGGCGCCAGAGCATAGTGGTTCGATGTTGTCTCGTAGTTCGACGGCGACATTCGCTCTGATTTTAATATCTAAGTGCGCAAAACGCCGTTAGCTCGGAATCCTACTCGGGTTGGACTTGGCGACTCGATCCAGAACTGAGACACCTATCTCTTCGTGTATGAGCGAAGATTATCACGCACCAATCTTGTCGTCACCCAGCTTGGTGCTGTAGATATCAATATTACGCTCCGCGTTCCGCTCCATGATTCCTCGGGGGGGCTCGGAGGACATGGTGCGTTGTGAAGATTAATGTACTGCCAGGCCGTAAGGCCGGCCTGAAACTAGACGCCGGCACAAGCTGCTCCTTATGTCGGATTCATATGCGTGTGTGGTGGTGGATGTGGTGGAGCTATGGTGAACGGCTCAGCGACGGAAGAAGGCGCCTCATAAGATCGAAAGAGATGGTCGTTAAGTCATCAATCCCAGTCGCTCACTCGAAGACGGGAGAGGAGGAGGATAGAGGAGGAGCCGAAGGGAGTATTATATAGCGGTCGGACAAATGAGGGGAAGGGAGGACGAAACTAGCAGTTAAAGAGTTAAAGAGCGCAAAGCGACAGACGGGCTGCAAACCGACAGGAACAGAAAGCAGCACAGCAGAACGCGGGTATCGCAGAGACCCCGAACGAAAGACTAGGCCCGATCGGGAAGTTGCGGGCCATCGTTTCTCCCGTCCGGCAAGCGCGCGGTTACTCGACAAGGCTGCACGGCTGCAAGGCGGCAAGGCTACACTGCCAGGATAGGATGTAAGGCACCACGGCTGCACTACACGGCTACAAGGCTACGGACACCAAAGACACTTCTTCCACGGGACTTCGAAATTCGCGCGGTTTAGAAAGGAAATGAATCTGGTTCTCGAGGCTATGCCATAAAGACTTCATGTTTTAATCTCAAAAGAGCTTGTCGACATCACGGTCGACCGAGGGAAACGCCATTCGCACCCGTTTTCCAGACCCGAACACAGTTCTAATAGTCCAACTCGAACGTTCGCTCCGACGCACAGGCTCGACCAGCCAGGGTGCTCGCGCGGACACAAGAATATTGAAGGCCATGTACATAAAGTAGTAGTAGAAGTAAATGAGAAAAAAAAAAAAGAAGAAGAAGGGGGGAGGGGGAGAAAATGGGACGCGCGCAAAAAAATGAAGAGCAGCACGAACACAGAGGGGGTTGGCCGAACGGAGAACCAATTAGGAACGAATACACTTCATCGCAGCTCGTAGTCGCTATGCCATCAGGGGAGGAAAATCTAACGGAGGAATGCCCATGAAGCCAACCGTCACTTGGTCGAGTTGCTTCGAGACAGGATCGATACAGCAACGCCAGAACCAGCCGACCGCCGTCGATCTACACGGGGCCGAAGCTCACTGGCGCTACCACTTCTTCGCCTTCGAATATCATCAGAGGAGCCGCGGCGCCGTCTCTGGAGAAAACGGACGTTTCAACATTAGAATCACGCTTGCTATACGATAAAAACGACAACTTCTTAGCAAGACAACGACGAAGCAGGAGGGGGACAAAAGGGTTCCGTGTTGGCGAAGTGCGACAATGCCATGCAGCAGAACATAACCACACAAGCTACTAGGGACGCTCAATACTCACCGAAGATGTCGTGCTTTCGCGGGGCCTTCGTTCCTTGGACGCGGCCGAGTCATCCAATTTCAGAGCATGAAGACGTTTCTGGCTGTCGTGGGTCACGCTGTCGATGTCGTCGAGGTGGACCGGGATATCCGCGACCTGGCACTGTGGGGGGACGAAAACACCATTCTTTCTGTCCGTGGCCCGCTCCAACACCTTATCCCATCGGTTCTGGCGACTCAGTTCACGCTCTTCGGCACTGTTCTGGCGTTCGTTGTATTCATGGGAACACTCGTCAAATAGCTGTGGGTTAATCTCCATGAACATCTTCATCGCGTTGTACACCATGCTGTGAATGGTTCTGGATATACTCAGTCAGTCGCGATCCAACCGCCACCCAATCGCTGGTCACGTACCTGTTCCAGTGACCTTTAGAGTTCTCATACAACGGAGGGAACATGATCGGCAAGATGACCTCCACGTTGTCGCTGACCAAGTTGCAGAAATATTCGTTGTTCCAGAAGTAAAGGGCACGCTCCGCGACCTTGAAACAATCAGTACTATCCTTCTTCCTCCCAGAGAATCCTGGAAACCTACCTGGAAGTGTGGGCTGGCGACAGACTTGGCGAGTTGCTGGAACAGAGGTCCTTGGACCTTCGCGAATTCTGCGGGATCCATGACCTCAAAGATGTCTTCGACTTCATTCAAATACATTACCTCCTTCGTGCTGTTGGTCTTGGGCCAGTAGCGCAGCAGACCTAGGACGACCTGTCTCCGAGTTAGAAAACGCCTCCGGATAGAGCGCATGCAGCAGGGGTCGGATCCAATCTCACATCTTCCGTCAATGTCGAGTCCTTCTCCAGGAACTGAACGATGCAGTAGGCCAACTGTGGGTGATACATGCTCAAGCTCTTCACCTTGTGTAGAGGTAGCAAGACCCGGGTCAAGAAAAGTTTGTGTTCCTCCTTCAAGGGGAGAGCAAAGCCGTTGATAATTGACCCCAGGATCTCCAACAGCTCCGCGATTCCATTGAAGCGCTCGGTCTCGTACGTAAACTGGAAGAAAACATTGTTGATAGATCTGCGAATATATGATCGCAAGTTCAAGAATTTTCCATAGATGCGATGCAAGGTGGTCTTGAGGAAATCGCGTTCGCGGGGGTCTTCCGAATCGAACAGTTCCAACAACTGTAGCAGCGTTAATATCACGGTCCGATTCCGGCGCACTCAGTGGGTGGTTCGCAAGTAGCCTACCTGGAGCACAAAGTGGTGATCGATATACCCCTTAGCGATGTTCGTGTTGAAGTCCTGGCTCTCGATGAATCGCAAGAAAAACTCGTAGACAACCTGGATATGGGGCCACGCCACTTCCAAGACCGGCTCATCCTCCTCGGGATCGAATGCCTCCCCCTGAGGAGTCACTGGAGGAGGGATGGGTCGGAAGAGATTCTTGGCGAACATTTCGACTACCCGAGGGTACATCGACTCCGTGACAACCGAGCGGTTGTTGGCGATATAGTCCAGAAGCTCGTGGAGCGCCAGTCTCTTGATCTCCTTGGATTTCATATCGGCAGTCGGGTCATTGAAGTCGAATATGATGTTGCATTGGTCGATCTTCTGCATGAACAGTTCCTGGCGGCGATTGGGAGGGACTTCGTGGAAGCCGGGAAGTTTCTCCAGCTCCCTCTGGCGCTGGTCGGAGATATCGAACCGGGACGAGTGCTGGCGCTTGGGGGTCCGGATGCCCTCCGACATATCCTTGGGCGTTGTCTGGAGGCGATCAAAAACGTGGGACCTTTTGGGGGGAGCCAGGTCGCCCGGCATGGTCTCGGCGGCTCCGGGGGGGGCAGGGGTGTGCTACGCAGAAACCAGAGTCAGCACCGATCGAGAATCGATCAACGGCCATCGCGAGTCCAAACTGAAGGTCGCAGATGCCGGTCGATATACTCAAGTGAAAGAACTCACCGGTCCACTCGGGCTGATGACGACACTGGGAGCCATGGGCTGCCCCTGCTTTGTGGGAGTACCTGGTCCACCGTTATTCACTGGCTCGCCAGTCACGTCTCCGCCGAGCGAGTTCTGGTACTGACCAGGAGGATACATTCCGGGCTGCGCGGCACCTTCCGGCGACTTGCCTCTCGCATCATTCACTGAAGTTGTAGACGAGGTCGGGGTGCCTTGGTTGGGGGAGGAGGATTGCTGGCCATGTTGGACTCCGAGGGCGGTGTTATTCTGGGACGAGGAGTTGGAGGAGTCTTTCTTCTTGGAGGATTTGTTTGCGTCTTTTGCCCTCGACAACTGCTCATGCTGAGAAGGTCAGTCTGCGTTCGGAGCGTCCCTGTCGAGGAGAGCCGGCCAAGCCAGCAGGGGCGAAGGCGGGGAGTCCCCGGTAGGGGGGCGGAAGTCGAGAGGGAACTCACCACTCTCTGTCTGAAACCCTTCATTGTCACGACTAGTCGAACAGCCACATGTACTCGGTCTCGGATCTCGATGCCAGTGCAGCACGACGCCGCACACTAGCAGGAGGGGTGGGAGTTTGGACAGCGCGGGGGCAGTTCAGGAGAGCCACGTCGGGATTTGTTTATGTCGGCCTGGAAATGACCACATGAGCATTTCCAACCAGAACACCGGCTCGCATAGCGCTCGAGTCGGATCGATAGGAACCAGAGCTAGCCCCAGGGGCCGGTCTTGTCTCGCGAGTGAAAAGGGCGGGGAAAACAATGGAATAAAAGAAGTTTCTTGGTGGGGAGGGGGGGGGATGGTGGACAAGCCTGAAGGCAAGCAAACACCAGCAGCGCCGGGGAGCGGTCGGAGAGATCCCAAGGGAGCAGCGGATGGGGGGGGTGGGTGGGAAGTGGGAGGTGAGGGGGGGGGGCGAAACAAGACGGGTTCCAAGAGCGCGCGAGAGGAACAGGAAACTATGGCTGCAGGACTTACCTCAGAAGAGTTGGGGCTGGGACGATTGGAGAGGGATTGGGGGAGGAGGAGGATCTCTCACACAGGCCGGGACGCTCTTTGGCGCGAATGAACGAAGCGGTATAGCGAGCAGCCAGTGGTGAGGAGGCAGTCAGCAGTCAGTAGTAGCAGTTAGTGAGGGAGTCGCCGGTCGGGTCTGCTGGAGTCGATCGCCTTTCCGTGTCGCTTAGCGGCTGGCCGGGAAGCGGGGGTGCGAGAGGAAGCCCCGGGGGAATTGGCTCGGTCGCAAATCCAGCTCGAGTCGCGTCGCAACAAGTCGCACGGGCGCTACCCACGAGGGAGGGATGTCGAGAGGTGAAGGAGAGTGTGGTCAAGTGGTTATCTAGCGGTTGGGGAGGGAGTTTGATCGAAGGGTGGATGGGTTGTGGCTGAGACGGCGACGAGCGCTCGGACGTGTGATGATGATGGTGATGATGATGATGGTGGTGGAAGATACAGGACGGTGGGTTGGGTCCCATACAAAAGTTACTGAGAGACAGGGACAGGTGAATGGCAGCGAAATTATATAGACTGGGGACTTGTACGATCTATGTATGTATCTCCTCCTAGCGACCGGCAATAATCATGCCTCGTCCATCCCGTCCCCCTCCCACCGTTGGGATGTTTACAAGTTATTAGTAGTAACCTACAGGCAAGGGGCCGACGGTGCAGTGCAGGGCCAACGAAAGGAAAAAAAAAAAAAAAAAAAAAAAAAAAAAGAGAGAGAATGAAAAGAATCCGCGTCCCAATTTTGGTTTTTTTTTACCCTTGGGGAGTGATGGCATCGCAGACATCGATCGGGCATCTCTCTCTCTCTCTCTCTCTCTGGCCACCGCCAGGCGCGGCTTTTTTCCCATTCGATTTCGCTGTGGCCAGTCATGTGACCGGCAGATTCCTGCCACGACCAACCAACAACAACCACCGTCCAAGGCAGGTAGACGTGTAATCGAGTGGGTTCAGGAACTTGCTGGTGCTGGTACCGAGTCGCATCAGCAGAGAAAGGGTGCCCATTCACGGAGCCAGCAATTGCAGGGTGGATTAACTTCGAGCCCCTGGATGGATGACAGTTGACGTCAATCCTGATTCGAGATCCGTGCAGAGTTATCCACATTTTATATAGCGTTCGGTTTGGGTCGGTCACTCACCCATCCACCCACCCGTCCATCATACCATCCACGTCGCGATTACCTACCATCTAGATAGCCCAGCCGCCGGGAAAGCCTGGTTAAGACCGGCCTGCAGGTAATCAGAGACCACCCATGGCCGATCATCATGGGGCGAGAACGGCCCCGTTCTACACCATCCCTCCCCGGCGCATCGTCAGTGTCGAGCACCCGGCCATTATCAAAAACCTCGACAAGGCCGTCGACACCCTGCAGGGCGATGCAGGTTTAGCCAAGGTACGGGAAACTTTATTTTCTTTTTCTAAGTTCCCCCACGCTCACATCGCTGTTGATCTGACCGTTCATCCAGATATTGAACCCTCCGAAGGCGGACACCCCGGTCAATCTGCTCCTCCGTCCGGAGGATGCGATGTCCAGACCCCTGCATTCCATCAGCTCGGCGTCCAACAACATCCTTCTCAAGGTGACTGTTCCGAAACGAACAGGTCGCAAGCGCAAGAGAGGATCCAATGAGCCTTTTAGTGGCGTTGCGGTCACGACGATCCCGACTGGGCCGCAACGGCGCAGCGCGCGGGAGCTCCTACAGAGTCTTCGCGACAATGTCGGGAGGTATCAAGTCGAGCCGGCGGGGTTGATTGACCGGACGCATGTATTTCGAGGTAGGTTGTCACTTTATCTGAATTTAAGCAAACGGAATTGGATGCTGATATGCGCAGGAATGCCCGACTATGTCTTTTCAACGACCTCCAGCGCATTCGTCAACCGGTTCCGAGAGCACATCTTGCCGTTTGACTGTATGTGACCCATGCTCCCATGGACTCCAATGGCCTTCACCTAACCACACCAGACGATAAAATGAAACAATTCGACCTCGACATGAGCAAAGGAGCCATCGCCAACGTGGACCTCATCCCACCGCCCTCCTTCAGCCAAGGCGACGTACCGTTCAGCTACATGTATGGCCCTCCCTCCATCTCCCCCCATCTCTCACTCCCAACCAACCCACAAACTAACCCCTCCCTCCAGCTACCGCCAAAACCCCACGGTCCGCCAATCCATCGACAACTCGGGCAACATCACCACAACCAACACGCAAAAGATCGCGAAAGTCCTCACGCACCTAGTCTCCTACGACGTGGCCAACATCCCCACCAGCCCCCGAACCAACTGCCCACCAATCCCCAGTCTCGACAAAATCCTCCAAGAGACCATCGCAGCCGTGACCGCGCTGTTCTCACAACGCCCGGCCTGGACGCGGCGAGGACTCCGCAACTCCCTCCCAACAGCAGAACACCGGTACGCGCTCCGCCACGCGATCCCCTACGTCGGATACATCTTCCGCTCCGGGCCCTGGCGCGACGCCATCATAAAATTCGGACACGACCCGCGCACATCCCCCGATTACCGGGTATACCAGACGACGATGTTCCGGATCTTGCCGCGCGAGGCGGAGGTGGCGCGGGATGGGTATACGGGGCGACGACACGCATTTATCCGGTCGAATGAGGCGCCGCTGCTGTTCAACCAGAACAACATGAACATGGACCCGGACTTAAACCCAAACCCAAACCCAAACCCAGACGCAGACCCAACCCTCCCAACAGATTCCCACCTCTTCACCGGCACCCCGCCCCTTCCACGGGACGGCCGAATGTGGATGTTCTGCGACATCACCGACCCGACCCTCCAACGGATCCTCTTCCCCGCATCCCCACCAGACAACTTCGTCCGCGAGACATGCGATATCGTCTCCGACGGGTGGTACGGGAACGGGACGCTGGCGAAGACGAAGACGATCATGCGGGCCAAGATCCTGGCGCTGCTGGACGATAAGCTGCTGGATGATGAGGCGGAGTTTGGGAATATTCTCACGTTGCCGGATTATGCGACGCCGGAGACTGTGATGACGGATTTCTGGCTCGATCCGGGAACCGCGTCGCAGAGGGAGATGATGATGGCCACTGAGGTTAGGGCGATGATTAAGGGGGCGCCCGCGTGGAAGGAGAGGGTTGCGGGGGGTAAAGACAGTAATAGGGAGAGGGAGAGGAGGTTGGGGAGGGGTTTGGGGGGAGGAGGGGGAGGAGGAAGAAGAAGAAGAAGAAGAAGGGGAGGGGCAGAGTGTGAGTGCCAGGGCGAAGGGGAAGAGGGCTGTGAGGAGGGTGCAGTTTCAGGATGATGTGGTGGGGGGTGAGGAGGAGGGGGATGGGCAGGACGACAGGGAGGACGAGGAGATGAGTGAGGGTGAAGAGGAGGCGTATGAGCAGGAGGCGTTGTTGGAGGCGCAGGTTGCTGCGGCGGCGGAGGCGGCGGATGCCATGGCTGCGGCTGCGGAGGAGAATGAGGAGGATGAGAGTCAGGATGAGGATGAGGAAGATGAGGATGAAGAAGAGGATGACGATGAAGAGCAGTCGGATGAGGACCAGGATGGGGATGCCGCGATGCTTGGGGCTGGAACGAAAAGGGGAGCTGCAAGCCAACGGCGTTAGCGATACTAGTACTGCTACTATTTTTTTTATTATCACCACGGAGTACTAAGGTGCTATTGCTGCTACTTTGACTGCTAGTTGTAACAAATGCTTGTTCTAATAAATTCATATTTTTATGGATTAAGGACAGGGTATGTTATCTATCTCATACAGGACATCAAGTGACGTGACACATTCTCGGGTCATTAGAGGGTACATGCAGATGAGGTGCGGAAAAGGAACGAGGTCAAGAAGTGGCCATTATACTCGAAGGCCAAGGGACTGGCGCGTGGTAGGTAGGGTGGTAGAGGTGATCAAGGAACAGTGTGGTGTGGGGGGGGGGATGCTTTAGTGGAGGATGATAGGAAAAGGACAACACAAGGAAATTCTTGCCGTGACGGAACCGGTGGGTTCATGAGAGCTTTGAAACGAAAAATCAAAAAGACTGTATAAGTAGGGTATCCAAAACAAATCTTTACAGACCCTGGAAGCAAACAGAACTCCTTTGAACTCCTGATGTAATGGTTGATGATGGGGGAGGGAAAGGCACATCAAGCGCTGGAGACATCGGCAGCTTCTTCTGTAGCGCTTTCGCTCTCCCAGATCTCGATCTCAGCCTCTGCCGGCCCGGCCTCTTGTTCGAGAGCGGGCTTCGAAGGGGTGGCTGCTTCAACCAAAGCGGAGATGGAGGAGACGCTGGACAGCTTGCTGCGGCTGGTTTGGGGAGCCGAGCGAGGCAAAGAGGGTAGAGGCGTTTTCTTCTCTGCGTCCTCGTCTGCCTCGTCATCGTAGATGACAGCATAGGAGAAGGCATGGCAGTCATCGCCGTAGAAGTCAGCCGCGCACAGGTCCCCCAAGGGCTTCCGGGATTCCTCTAGCATGTCGGACTTGCGGGCTGCAGCGGCAGGAGACTCCTGCTGACGGGAGCGAGGAAGCTCGATTCCGAGCTCCGCGGGAGGGATGTTCTCCTTGCCTCGACCCGAGGTCTCCACCTTCCCTTCCTGGTCGCTGATGTCTAGGACACCGGTGGAGTGCTGCATCAGGTTGGTCATTTCTTCCTGCTCCGTGTCCACATAGATGTCGAAGGACCAGGAAGCGGGGGCTTTGGGAGTGGCCTGGCTCTTTGCCCTCGAGCCAGACAAAGCACTGGCCAGGGAGAATGGACGATGCACGGTTTTCCGATTGGCCGACTCGGGTCGGCTTTTGGCGATGGTAGAGCGACGAGTGAATGCCTTGCAAGATTTGGTCTGTGGGGAGCGTCCAGCAGGCTTGAGAATAGGAGCGGACTTGGGTGTAGACAGGGTAGGTTTGACAGGGGTTGTAGGCATGCGGTGAGTCGTGTTGGATCCTACGGTGGTCAAGATCACACGGGAAGATTTGAATGGCTTGGAGGGTTCCTTGGAAGGCTCCAGGTCGTCCTCGTCGTCGGCCGCACGCTTCCGCTTTATGGAGTGTTTGAGAGTGGTCGGGTCAATATTCTCCGAGTCCACGTCGGCCATGGGCTGTCTCTTGCGGGCCAGAATGGCACCTAGTTCCATGCAAGTCAGCATTGCTCCGTATTGAACGTGAGGTTCTTCGTAACCATACCATCCTGTTTGTTTTTCATGTTCATCTTGGTCCGGAGCAAGGGGCGCATGCGTGGGGCATCCAGGCTGGCAAAAGGCTGGCGCATGGAAGGCGTCATGGTGAGAGCGGCCATCCTGAGGATATGCCGTGATACACACGGGAGGATGTTGGAGGATTGGGGCGGTAGAAATGGCTAGATAGAGGGAGGGATAGGAGGGTTGGAGAAATGAGTTGTTTTGGTCGCGTCGGTCGGGTCCGGTGGGGTTGAACCGTCCACGGTTGATTGGCGGTCTGGGAGATCGACGGACAGGATTGGAGAGTATAGGAAAGCTGTCGTACTCGGACCGGACCAGGGAACGTGACCACGGTTGAGAGTACGAGTCAAGGCCAGGAACTCCAGTGACAAGAGACAGAGAACGAGCGAGCAGGGCGAGGAGATATAAGAGTTGGGTGAGTCTCGGGGTTGAGGGAGGCAAGGGAGCGCAGCGCGGTACTGAAGCGCGACGAGGGAGGGAGGGAGAATGCCCGAAAAGAGAGGGCAGGGAAGCGGGACTGCTGGGCTGCTATTCAAAGCTCATTCCTTCCTTCCTTCCTTCCTGCTGCACGAAGACGAAACATGCAGGCGCGGGAGTTTTCAAGGGCGAGAGGGAGGCCATGCAGCGTGGCGGAGAGCGTGTATAAGTAAGAAGGCGGAATTTGAGGGGAAGAATGAAGCGCGTCTTGTTCGTGTCGGAGGGCGTTGCCGTTCCGGGCCAACTTTTACAACATGCAAGGCTTGGACGCCCATTATTGCCCCATTATTGGCCCGCGTTGCTGCCTTTCCATCCATTCTTCCCCTTCCCCTCGAGGCGCGTCGTCTTTCTTTCTTTCTTTCTTTCTTTCATTTCTTCAGTCTTCATCGTGTACAGATGATCTCATCCCGGCTACACAGATCCAAGGAATCCCGCCCATTTCCTTCCATTCTATTCAATATCCATCAGTCCATTGAACTTAATTAATTGTTCGTGTCATTTGCTGACCGCGTCTCTCCCCCCCCCCCCCACCCCACACTTGTTCCACCACCCCTTCAACGCGTTGCCATCACGACCCTTTCTCCCCCCTCCCCTCATCCTCCTCACCAACCAGATCCCGACGTGTCGCCCATCCCGAGCGCATGGCGGCTCCGTCGCTCCATCGCGCGTGTCCATCACCGCCAGCGCGACCACGTATGCCCAACTCGTGTTTCACCACCTGCACCCCTTGGGGGCGGCGCTACCGTCTCTTCCTATAGAGATTTGAGATTAGAGTATGATGTCGTCCAAACCCCCAGTGCAACTCCAACGGAGCTGCCTGGTCCACCCCCAGTCTAGAATTCTAGATCAAGCGTTGCTCCTATGAGATAATCCCCGCCGGGGCCGACCTGACTCTAATTTAGGTTCCCCAGCGAACGTTCCCTCCCCCGGCGCTTCCTGACCCATGTCTCTGCTGCTGCTGCAGACAACCTGAAACAGAGACCCTGGAAGGTGAGGTATAGGGGTCCGTCCTTACTCGCTGCAATTCCTACCAGCTATCCACATAGTAGCTATAATTATCCCCTCGCCGACATGTGAACCGGCCCAGAGCCAGAGGAAATGCAATCTCAGTTAGGCGCCGGAAATGGACGCCTCGAGTGGGACTACATGTGCCTGCTTATAGCTTTCACAGTGTAGGTTGGCATCTCCGGGTCGCGTTCATTCCATTCTTCGCCCCGCGGGAGACGGGCGACTTGGAAGGCGTCCGTCACGGCCTTGCCATTCATTGACTTGCAGCTGATGCCTTGCGAGTTCCGATTTTGATCTTTCCGCATGATTGGGTTGGGTGATCTGTGACCTATCGCGATTGCATCTGCATCTCGCCAGCCACCGTTTGAACCCGCTTGTGGTCTCATATCTTTCAAGGAATGCTGTCAGTACGGAGTATCCAGGCCATCATTGCTGCCTGTTCGATTAGCCGTCGGTGTCATTTCTTGTCTGCATTTAGAACAGACCGTGTTTTGCCACTGATGGGGCAGGACGATACCGTAGTTCAATGGATGATACGCGAAAGCACCATTCTAATGAATGGTAGCTGTTGGCAAACGGAATAAGTCGCAACTAGAAGGTCCTAGAATTTTGAGATCTATGTAAATTCATGTTTACTCCTTAAAATACTAGCTGACGTGATTACTTGGGCAATGCATGGTTCTGCCGTCATCACCCTGGCTGCCCAAATCCCCCGGGGCTTGATTTTCCATAGACATAATTATCCCGTCGGTGGAAAGGACCTTCTATATATCTACCAAGCAGACATTACACATCATACATTATACATTTTAGAAGCAAAGATTTATCACAGACAACGGAACCACGGATCGAGAACTATATCATTGCTAACCACTACTAACTAGCATGGTCTCCAAATCAACAACCCTCCTACTACTAGTAATTACACACACCATCTAACGAGAACCACCTTCAAAAACAGAGTGATCACTCAGCTTCCCAGTTTTTTATCCATGCGCCCCATAGTCCCGTCCCGCATTGGGATTCCGAGTCTAAGCGGATTCAGGCAGGCAGGTAGGTGGGTAAGGATCTCATGTTCGGGATTTCGCTTCTTACTTTCTAGGAGGATGCTATGTCATGTTGTATTAGGGGTGGTGAGATTTTGTATTCCTTCGATCAAATTAAAAGGTACTTGGTCTGGTTGTGGTAGGCAGGGTGGTTGTGATTAAGATTTGCTTTGTTATATAGTATATAGTAGTATACTAGTTCGGCCACCGGGTTCTGTATACTTCTTTCACCCACGGACTACTACTTAGTGCCTAGACCAGTAGTAATTAAACGCCATGCATGGGAACAACATTATTTAGACAGAGTCAGTACACTCTTTTTGGTAAATTAGGTATCTACTATTCTCTGCACCAGGGCTCGGAGATACACATCCTAGGTAATCCAGTTGATGACGCGGAGATTGTGCATAGGGTGTGTGAGGTGGTGGTGATGGTGATGGATAGATATCATCATCAACAACAACAACAACAACGCAAGTAAAAATTTATCGAATAGGATTTTATCACATGATCTATGTAGTTCAACGAGCGGGCTGCAGTCGTAGTAGTAATATTGGTTCAGTGGATTGCTCGGGCAAAGCATAAACTGCCTCTGACGGAAGAAGCGCGTAGGGCTGAGGGATGGAAGTATACTATACAAAAATTCTGTTCCGTTGTTATGACCAAGGTAACTCCCAAGTATCTCACTCTCATATTATTATGGTTAGATCTGTTATACAGATGTTTTATATATATCCATCTTACTATCTTCATGGAAAGCCCGATGTCACCGATAGAGAACTATATACCATACTATACTCCCTACACGACCATCGAAGCCAGGCTGACTTCGACGTAGACATGTAGGTCCGATATGCTGTGATGCAATGGTGTCTATATCATGTCTAGCTAGCTGGAGGCAGTGCATCGGTACTATTGAGCGCAAGTAGCCCTGGACCCAAAGGTTCATTCATACTATACACCCAGCAGCGCAAGAACCCCCCTACCTTCAGATGTCGCCTTCATTTCGTAATGTTGAGATGGATGGCTGGATGGCAGCATGCCCTCCATGGAGTCATTATGATGAGCTGAAGTCATCTTTGCAGTTAGGGCAGGGCTTAAAAATCTCGTCTGGGCACCTTCCTCCCCAACACTCCCATCCACCCACCCATCCATCCACCTAGTACTCCATATCATCTGTGCTCGTACTGCTAGCAACATCAGAATTTGCTTGACAGTATTGGCATTATTCTTAGTTGCATCTTTCCTCGCAGCTTTCTTTCTTAAGAGCAGTGTCTGCATCACAGCACTCTCAAACACAATATTCTTAGATATCTTTTCTGGGGGCACACGTGCCCCCACCCACATCATTAGGGTCTGCCTTTCGACACTCTTTCCCAGCAGAGAAGCACCATGAAGGGGCAAAGCACTGCTGGGGTTACCCCCACCCGGGGTAACCAAGTATCCGGCGTTGTCAAGGGCAAAAAAGCCAGAAAATCCCTTGACAGCGCCAAGGAGCAACAAAGGGCCGTCCAGTGCCCACTCAGTCCTCAGAGTGGTGTCAGTGACAAGATCGGAGATTCCCAACCACGCGAGGACCGGGGAGCTGCTGCTGCTACTACTACCCCTGTCCTCGGAAAGCATAAGCACGCAAGTGCCAGCAGCAGAAGCAGCAGCAGCAGCAGCAGCAAGAGCAGCGGGGGCTCAGATGCTCACTCCCAAGCTGCCGAGACAGCTGCCACTACCCCCGTTTCGAGCCCCACACCCACCGAGCCCTCCGGGGCCATGAAGTGGAAGAAAGGTCGAAAGGCGGGCAAGAAAGAGCGGCAGAAGCGGCAGTGCACCCAAGAGAGTGCTGCCCCAGAGAGTGGTTTCTGTGGGAAGTATATCGGTCTTCCCGTTGAAGAGGCGAGAGAGTTCGCTTGGAAGGCGCACCGAAATGAGTCCATTTCGGACCAGCCCACAGAGTACCATGACTTCTGGGTTGATGCGTCGCTCTCTGGACTTAAGAGCGTGGGGGCTGGGGCGGCGGTGGTGTATAAGGAAGACCCGCAGAGCGAAGCTTTCATCGAGGACATGTATTACGTCGATGAAATCCGGAAGGAAATCTGCTTGGGTGAGATGTTTGCCATCGGCGCCGGGTTGAAGACCGCTGTTGCGAGGATGGAAGAACGGGGACGGCCGGGGCAGGCCACAGAGGCGAAGGCCCAGGTTGTTGTTCGGGTCTTTAGCGACAGCCAACGGGCCATGGGTACCATCGAGAAGGGTACGAAGAGGCAGGACCCGCTGGAAGTCGGCCTGGTGCGGTCGGTGATTGCGCTTTCGCAGCGACTTTCCCAGATGGGAGTCGAGGTCGAGCTTCGTTGGGTCAAGGGGCACGAGAGAGCTACCCCTGGCCATAAAGCAGCTGACTTGCTGTCCAAGGCAGTCACAAGGCATATGCAGAATGGAGTTGGCGACAGGGCCGTCATCCAGATTCGCAGGGTCGACTGCGCCTCCTTGGTGTCCTGAAGAGGAGGGAGCAGCGTTGGGGGGTTAAAAGGTATGTTTGTGGTCATATTGCTTCTCATAAATTGCGCTTATCTAGTAGCTAATCAGTCGACGATCCCAGAGCAAAAAGATACGCCATACACCGTTCATCCCCATCGTGCCCACGCCCAGTTTGATACAAAGAGACACTCCAGCGAATACAAAATCAGGACCATTCGTGACCACATCACATGCTGCCAATTACAAGTTATAGACAGAAGATGGACGCACTATACACCGTGCCGGTACACCTGTGATCCGCCGGAGCGGATCTGGACAGTGTCTCGTCGTTGCATGACGATCAATGCCCGGTTGAGAGCCGGCTCGGTGTAGCCCCGGCCGTCGACAAACTCGCGCCGCAAGGTCGCCAGGCTGGTGCTCCAGCCGATGGGGAGACGGCGCTTCAGCTCGTCTTCGATCTTGCTCGCTTCTTCCATCATCTCCTTGCTACCCTGGCCCTCGCCTTGGGTGACAGCGTCCATAGTCGAGGCCAAAAACAGGCGGATGGCTTCATCGACATGGGCCTCTGTGGCAACAGGCGACAGGCTCAACTTGGCCAGGGACTCGGTGATACGGACAATAGCCTCAAGCTGACGAACAGTGATGGGGATGGAAGACCGGCTGTTGGCATCGAGCTCCGCACGGTGGACCTGCTTTCTGATCGTCACGAAATGCGACGACAGCTTTTCAGCAGCTTCATCTGAGAGACGGGGTGCGCAGCGACTGTGAAAACATATTAGCATTCATGTATAATAGTGAAAAAGGATCAAGGGATGGATAACATACGTGCGGCAATAGCTCACGTAACGCTTCATCTTGTCAAGCGGGATTTCAGCCTCGACTTGCTCCTCAACACCCCGACCGCCCATATGCACACCCATAACGTGCTTGGCTATGCTTTCGTCGCGGGCGCGGTCATGGTCATCGCGCACAATGAAGATCATATCGAAACGGGACAGAATGGTCGTCTGGAAATCAATGTTTTCACCCGGAGTCTTCAAGTCATCGTACCGACCGAAGACGGGATTGGCTGCGGCGAGAACCGACGTCCTCGAGTTGAGGATAGTAGTGATACCGGCCTTGGCGATGGAGATGGTCTGCTGCTCCATGGCTTCGTGGATAGCAACTCGGTCCTCGTCTCTCATCTTATCGAACTCATCAATACAGACAACACCGCCGTCCGCAAGCACCATCGCACCTCCTTCCAGGTAGAACTCGCGTGTGGCGTGGTCACGCTGCACAGAAGCAGTCAAACCGGCCGCAGACGAACCCTTACCAGACGTATAAATCGCAATTGGGGAAACCTTCTCCGTGAACTTCAGCAGCTGAGACTTGGCAGTACCGGGGTCACCAAGAAGAAGCACGTTAATATCACCACGAAGCTTCATGCCATCAGGGAGAAGTTTCTTAGAACCACCCATCAGCAGGCAGACAATGGCCTTCTTAATGTCCAGGTTTCCATAGATCGACGGGGCGATACTTCTGGCGAGAGCGTCGTACAGATCAGGACGACGACTGAGTTCCAGAAATTCCTGCTCCTCCTCTTCCGAGAAAATGGCGGCGCCTTTCGCGGTGTGGTCCAGATCGGAGCTGATACCGACCGCCCGCAAGTACGGGTTGCGGATGGCGACAGCACCATCCCGTTTCCCGCCTTTGGATGATTGGTAGATAGAGAAGATTCCCATGACTGTGCAACGAGAGCCAGGAACAACCCTGTTGGAAAGGTACCGGTCTGCCGAAATGAGAACATGTCTGGGAAGCTCGCCGACGGGGACCTGATCCGGGGCTTCTTGCAGCTTGAGAACTTGCTGGTCGACGAATTGGCATTTCTCATGCGACACAACGTATGGGTCGAGCGGGCATGGCTCTGATGGGGCATCGCCGGGTTGCTTGTCGCGGCCACATTTTCTTGGCAATTGCAGACCCGCGAATCCGCCATCGACCCGAAGATTCTCGGTGTGACCACATCCTTTGCAGCGGAGGTGCATCAGCGTGGCCTTCGATGATATCGTCGAGGCGCCGATGACGATACCGGGGATGCGGACAAGGTGGGAGATATTAGTGGCGTTGAGATCGCGGATCGAGATGTGGGTCGCGGAGGAGTGAAGCAGAAGTTGATGGGTTGGCAGGACGATATCCCTTTGAGAGGGGTATACGATTCGGCGAGTGCAGTCTTGAAGGGCCACTTCGAACTGGACGATGGGGAATTGCAATCAGCATAGAACTAAGGAGTATTGTGGAGGATATAGAAGATCCTTACCAGGGGAATTATGTCTGCGGGCTCTGTGGTGAGCTTGTGGGCTAGCTCTTCATTGTACGAGATCAGGTGTGCAATATCAATGTCACAATAGTACTGTTTAATTAAGACATTCTGGCGCAGTTGGTCTCTGGCATCTATATTAGCCTCTTCTTCGCGTGGATAGCAACGTGGATCGTAGCCTACCGGTAGATGAAGGCATTGTCGAGCTGGAACTCCAGCACGAATTCCTTTAATTTGGCCTGGATCTGAGTGCGGGAGTCCTCGACACCATCGACACTGGGAGCCAGCACGCTCAGGGTATAGGGGGTGCGTCTGTCCATGGCTAAGACAGCAGGGCAGGCTGCGGGGGAGGGATGGGGATGAGGTGTGTTGATTTCGGGTCCATCCCGTTGCGAGGAGGAACTGAACTGCAAATGACTTTTGCGGTGGGACACGAGAGACACGCGTCGCGTCTCCCGCGCGTTAAGTGGTTTTTGGCCTGAGGCAGGTTGTCGGCCACAGGCACAGACACGGAAGGCGGAGATACCGGGCTCCGGGCTCTGCTTAAAGAGGCATAGCGTCTCCGCCCTCGGGGCCTGGCGCCTTACCGGATCGGGGAGAGCTGTCACCCCGTATCAGAGGGACGAGGGTGACGTTGCAGCTGTTCGCCTTCGTCCGGTATCACAATTCGCGTCCCAGCACCGTGGGGTCCTCGGCAGATCGCTGATCCCTCTCATTCGTTCTCGTTTTTAGCTCCAGCTGTCCTCTTGTCATGTGTAGATAACGTCGTCCCGAAGAGCACGGTGGCCGAGGGAGTCGCTAATTCGGTCTCGACGAGATGTCCTCCGCGACCCCCCGGAAGTCGATCGACAGCTTGGGGTCAGGCACATCGACCCCTTCGCTGTCACACTTTTCATTCAGTCAAATCGAGTCCCCGCGAGCGTCGTCTCAGAGGTTCCCTTTAAGGAGAGGGTCGACTGCCAGCTCGATCGCTAGTATTGGCGGCATTCTCGATCCCTCCTACCGCCATGGATCCATAGCCGAGTCTGGACAAAATGGTATGTATAGCCTGAGAGCGTCGGAGAGGGGATCCGGTGTGGCTCAATGCTAATCGACGCAGCAATCTCTACCCTCCTCCAACCCCCGATCGTCCGCACGGGTCTCGTTCCGCATGCCGCCGTGGCCTCAGCCGGTTACAAGCCTCCTACATCTCGCGATATCCCCCCCGTTACGTTGACCAATATCCCGCGCGTGGATCCTAAAGCCTTCGAAGCCTACTTGTCGCAGGTGGGGTCGTTGTACGATGTCTTCCAACAGGCGAAAGAAAGCTCCGGGGATCAGGATTCACAGTTAGCACGGGGGCAGGATAAGTCTTCGCCCAAGGGCGAGGAACCCGACTCCTTGGCTCCAAGGTCTCGGGAACGACGGCCTTCGGCGATATCGAACAGTTCCCGTGCTAGTTCTCCGTACGACACCCGGGGCAGGAGACGGTCGTCTGGCCGCGGTCGTGGCCATGGTCATGCAGTCACACCCCTATCTACGATTCCGACGGTATACTTTGAGGATGACTTCCACCTGGAGAACCCGCGAACCTTTGACGTCGTCTCGGAAAAGTCTGAGATTGTCTCGCCAAAAGGAGAAAATGGGGCTGCCCTGGAGCCGGCTCCTACGGGCAGAAAGGCTCTTGCTACGAATGCAATCTTGCAGGAAAAGCTCTCATGGTACATGGATACGGTTGAAATTCACCTGATATCTTCGATCTCGACTGCGTCTAAATCTTTTTTCACTGCGCTTGGGTCGCTGCGCGAGCTGCATGCCGAGGCTGCGGATTCCGTTAAGCGCATTCAAGTCCTGCGCAAGGACCTTCAGAAGATTGATAAGGAGATGGCGCTGGGGGGTCTGAAGATTGTGAACCTGCGACGTCGGAGGGAGAATGTCCGCATGCTCGCTGATGCGGTGGCCCAGCTTCGTGATGTGGTTCAATCAGTCTCCCGATGTGAGGAACTGGTCGAGACCGGCAAGATCGAAGAGGCGGCAGATGGCCTTGAAGAGGTGGAGCGGCTTATGGCTGGTGAATATACCCCTACTCCATCAAAGGGAGAAGAACCTCAGGAGCAGCCGAGAAAGGCAATTGATCTGCGAAAGCTCAAAGCGCTGGAAGGTGCCTCTGACGACCTGGCTCATCTAAGATTCCGTATCGGCACCGGCTACGAAAGCCGTTTCTTGAGCGATCTTCTGGGAGATTTGAGGCAGCACGTTGAGAATGCACCTCTAGACGCAACCCTACAGCGATGGGGCTCTTCGTTCCAGCGGCAGCGCGGAGCACAGCGCTCAGGAGCTATGCAACCCCCGGCTTATATGTCATTTGATGACCAGTTGCGGTCGAGATTGCACATGCACCTTACTGGTCTTGCTCGTGTACACCACACAACACCTGCAGCAACGGCATTCAAGACTGCTGTCCTGCGTGAAATGAAGAGTCTGATCCGCAAACACATGCCCAGTTCCAGCGATGATGATAACGAGTCAGTGGTATCTGTATCCACACAGAAATCCCAGCAGCTCAGCCAGCAGGAGAAGTCATCCATACTTGCGCGCAATCTTCGTGCTTTGGACGCCCAGGACTCGTACAACATGTTAGCTCGCGTCTACACCGGCATCAGTGAGTCGCTTCGGAGACTTAGTGTGCAGGTCAAGGTCCTTCTCGATATCGCCAGTGGGTTGGAGAACCCGCACCCTATCGGCGTGCGATCCGGCCCTCCAAGCCCGAACCCCCAAGGACCTGGCAAAGCCACTCCCGATCTCCGCACAATGACAACTGTCGTGGCACAAGACGAGATTCTGCAGGTCTTGGACATGTCTAGTCTCCTTGGCCAGGCTGTTGATATTGCTCAATCTCAGGTCACCAAGGTGTTGAAGGTCCGATCCGAGCAGACGTCTCAGTTGCAAAAGGAGGACTTCCTCAAGTACTTCACTCTCAACCGGCTATTTGCCGACGAGTGCGAGGCGATTTCCGGGAGAGGCGGTACCGCTTTGAAGACCGTCGTCGGTAACCAGATCCGGGACTATATCAACCGGTTTGGAGATGGACAACGGCGCCGCATAGTCGAAGTTATGGACTCGGATCGCTGGGACGCCAGGGACTTCGGAGAAGCCGACAACGCCGTCCTGGATCGAATCCTTAGCGCGAGCACGAGAGACGTCGAGGTCTGGGTAGAGGCGTCTAAAATCTGGCTGTCTCCAAATGGCCGCCAAGGACAACCCCCAGCGAGCACCGGTGTCAACGGCTCTGGGAAAGAGAAGGTGCGCAGTGCCGTGATCGACGAGCAGAAGTACATCCTCTCGGAATCCGGAGTGGCGATGATGAAGAGCATCGAGGAGTATCAGTTCATAATGGCGAACATACCCAGCATGATGCAGGATATTGCGCCTGGCCTTCTGGAGTCGCTGAAGCTGTTCAACTCTCGGTCCTCGCAGCTGATCCTGGGCGCCGGAGCCACCAGGAGTGCGGGACTCAAGAATATCACCACCAAGCACCTTGCGTTGTCCTCACAGGCGTTGAGCTTTGTCATTGCTCTGGTCCCGTATATCCGAGAATTCGTCCGTCGTCACGCACCGTCTAGCCCGCTGATGGGAGAATTCGACAAGGTGAAGCGACTGTACCAGGAGCATCAGTCGGGGATCCATGAGAAACTGGTGGATATCATGGGATCGCGGTCAGCCATTCACGTCAATGCCATGAAAAAGATCGACTGGAACGCGTCCGCCGGGGCCAATGGTGTCAGCCCGTACATGGAGACCTTGGCGAAGGAGACGGGAACGCTGCACCGGGTGCTAAGCAAGCATCTTCCCGACATGACCGTGATGATGATCATGGAGCCCGTCTTCAAGAGCTACCGGGAGCAGTGGACGAAGGCATACGACGAGGTAACCCTCACCTCGGAGAGCGGCAAGCAACGGTATGTATACTTCCCTCCCTCCCTGCTATAAGCACAACCCACAACCCAATCTAACAACAAGCAGTCTCCAACGAGACGCGGAGTATCTGCAAACGAAGCTGAGCAAGATCGACGGCTTCGGCGACCTAGGCGAGCGTCTTCTCGACCTCGTGAAGCAGAAGAAAATCACAACCGATGGCAGCAGTAAGAGCTCGAGCTCCTCGAACACCCCCAGCCCGAAGGCGTCGTCTGAGGCGAACCAGTCTTCGTCCAAGAGCTAATCTGAATCTGAAATGCCGGGCGATTCGGATCGAGCCTTGACGGCTCGCTGTATACACACATCCTTCCTATCGCTGCAGGTACCTCCCTCCCTCCCATCCTGGATTGTGTGGTCCGGGGATTGGGGTTGTACAGCCATCCAGGAAGAATTCTGATTTGTTGGTCGATGTGACTGGCGTACTTGTGCATACCATCCAACAGCTTGGCTTCTTCTTCATCTTCTTATATAGATATTAATCCGATTTAACCTGCAATTATTGAAGTACTTGTCTTTTCAACTTACATGTCTGTCTGGAGTGTCTGGAGGCGAGGTATGTAGGCCTGGGAAGGACTACTCCTAGGGCGGGGAGTTCATTCTCCTTTTGCCGCAGGCGTAGTAAGTAGTCTTCCTGTCAACATCTACTACACCTACCTAGATCTACCCACCCCAGAATCATACCATTAAAAAAAAGAAAGAAAGAAAGAAAGAAGAATATAATATAATATAATGAACTCAGTCCATTCCCTCACCCAGGAGGTTCACGTCTTTCTTTTCTCAAGACGTACATCATAGAGAATACTATACTATAGATACATTCATCGTCATCAAATCATTCACATCACATCCCCAAACTCCAATATCTTCCCTGTTCGGAAAAGTGATTTATTTATTGAGCCCCCAGTCCCTTCTTCTCCCCCAGCGTCTTCGGCTCATGGCCCCCCTTTCCGCTTCCGGACTTGGTCGGCCCCGAGCTGCCCTGCGCGCTGTACGTGCCGCCGCTGCTCTGAGCCGCCTCGGGGAGTTCGGCGGTGCGTTGCACCCGGTTGAGGTGGTCGTTCTGGGGGGGGGGGGGGTGTTAGGTTTTGTTTTCTTTCTTTCTTTTTTTGTGTGTCTCTTTTTGTGTCTTTTTTTTTGGGGGGGGGGGGGGGGGGGGTAGAGAAGGGAAGGAAAGACGTACCTCGGGGTTGGTGCCGTGGACCTTGGTCTGGCCGGGGTCGATGGCGTTGTCGGATTGGGGGACTCCGTTGTCGTATTCGGCGCCGCGGGGCATGATGATGGTTTTGTTTGTGAGAGGTTGGAGCTGGAGGGCTTGTATTAATTTTTTTTTGTCTTTTTTTTTTTTTTTTTTTTCTTGTCATATGAATAAATGGTGGGTGTTGATGTGGTGATGAGAACGTACGTACCTTAGTTTTGTTTAGGTTAGGAGATGATGAAAAAGAGCGGGATTGATAGTTAGCAGCGAATTTTTAATATGCTTGCCACAATTGATTGACCGATTGATTGATTGAAGTGAGAATTGAACTGATACTCTTCAAAACCAGACCTCCCTTCCTAGATTCTACCTACTTATACCCATCCATCCCTGATCCCCCCCAACCTAGATGCAATCGATGTGTTCATCGACCTCAACAAGGTGCTTGATCTGACACCATCATGAAGTCATATTCCCCACCATGACTTCATGGAAAGGGATGTCTGTCTCTGATCCGGTATCAGGTACCATGCTTTGCTTGCTTGCAGACAAGATATCCATCCATTTGGTTTTGGTTGATCGAAGGATCTGGAACCATCGTCTGTCTACCTTACCTGGCCCAGGAGAGTAGTTGAGGGATTATTGTGTTGTGTTTCAGGCTGTGGGATGGTTGGTTGGTTGGTTGTTCTTGGATGTGTTAGCGTACTTTTAGCTGCGGGAAGCTTGGGCGGTTACTGGCAGGTGCGAGAGATGCTGTGCGAGCTTGGATTGTTGATGAGACTGGTTGGGGGGTACAAGATCTTCTTGCGACTAACTGTTATGGAGACTATTATTAGATGTGTTTTGCTGAACTCGACATACAATTCATCGCTTTACAAGGGCCGATTGGCATAGTACTAATCTATGGTGCCTGAGGCACAGTCAGGCAGACAAACAAGGTAAATTAATGGTGCAAACTACTCAAATGGTACCAACAGTGCAAACTGGACAAACAGTCTCGGCCTCCGCCGCTAAACTCCGCCCTCGCATACACGGCCGCGCATCCAACACCACCACCTCGACTTGGCTGTTTTGATTTGTCCCCGAGCCTAGGATCCCCGAGAGCGCTTTGACGATATTCTGGTTTGCATCGTTTGCGCTATGGATTTGACGGTCATCCAGCCGGAGATACCGGGGCTGGGGGTGTTTGTTTGGTCCGTTCGTGTAGAGATATATAGTTAGGTACTGCGCCTCCGTAGCTGAACACGAGGAAGATTTACCCCCTCATCTTATCGCGAGCAATGATAGTTCCTATTACCATCGTTGCAAGGAACGGGCGTTGAACATAAAGGGTCGTCTACATCTTACCTGAAACCCAACTTACCCTGACCACATATCTACCCATCTACCTCTCGTTTGTTTGTAGCCGAGGAAGGAAGAAAAAGAAACACAGGCAAAATGTCCACCATGAAAGCGATCCTGATCCGAACCCCCGGCCCCCCCCACGTCCTCCAACTCACGCACGTCCCGATCCCCGTCCCGAAAGCCGGCGAAGTGCTCATCAACATCAAAGCCTTCGGAGTGAACCGCTCCGAGCTCTTCACGCGACAGGGCCACTCGCCGGTGCAATTCCCCCGCATCCTGGGCATCGAAGCGGTCGGGCTAGTGGCCGGGGCGGCGGCGGGCCTAGAACAGGCGTTCCCCACCGGGGCGAAAGTGGCCACCGTGATGGGCGGGATGGGCCGGGCCTTTGACGGCGGCTATGCGGAGTACACGGTCGTGCCGGCGAAGCAGGTGCGGGTGGTCGAGACGAGTCTGCCGTGGGAGGTGCTGGGGGCGTTGCCGGAAATGTTGCAGACGGCCTGGGGCGCGCTGGTGAGGTCGTTGGATGTGAAGCGCGGGGACAGAGTGTTGATTCGGGGGGGCACCACGTCGGTGGGGCTGGCGGCGGCGGCGATCGCGAAGGGCATGGGGGCCGTGGTGGGGGCCACGACGAGAAGGAGCGACAGGGAGGGGTTGTTGAGGGAGGTGGGCGCCCAGGAGGTCTGGATCGATGATGGCGAGATTGCCCGACAGATTGGGGATGCCGGTGAGAGGGACGGCGACGGGGGAAGCTATTTTTATGATAAGGTGTTGGAGTTGGTGGGGACCGTCACGCTGAGGGACTCGTTGAGGTGTGTTAGGCCCGGCGGCGTCGTGTCCATGGCCGGGATTGTCGGCAACGAGTGGCTGTTGGAGAAGGTCAATCCGATGGAGTTGATCCCTAACGAGACTAAGTTGACGCGCTATGGCGGCACGGAGGATATCTTCGTGGAAATGCCGTTTGGGGAGCTGGTCAGGCAGGTCGAGGACGGCTCGTTGAAGGTCAAGGTGGGGAGAGTGTTCCAGATCGAGGACATTGTCGAGGCCCATCAGTGCATGGAGGATAACGCGGCTGAGGGAAAGATTGTCGTCTTGACCTAGTACTGTTAGTTTGGTTTGCTTACGGGGGGGTTGTCTACATGGACCGGGGTTGGTAGGAGATTGATTGATGACATTGTTGATTGTTTGACCGAGTCGTTTTGGTTGATGAAATTGAAAGCATGACTGAGAAGATCGCAAATAGTAATCTAGATCGTCAGAATCGTAAATTGACTCGGAATGATGTTTGTCGCAACAGCAGCTGTGAGCGGCGCTCCGTCTTCCAGCGGCCTAGTCGCTCTCGCTTGAGGCGGGAGGTAACCTTAGACAGCGTAGACTCCGCAATCATAGAGGCGGTTGCATTTACAGGCAAATCCGCCCTCCAGAGATCGTTAAGACTTACACCGCGACCCGCGGAGTTCGAATGTAGGGTCGCTTGTTGGGACATTGCTGGATTGGAGCTATTTGCGAATCGGAAAGCAATTGCCCACGAGATCTGTATGATCGATCGATGGCGGGGTTGAAACGTAATTAGTAGTAGAAGACCAGACTTGGCATGTAGATTGGAAATGTATAGGCGCTTCGGGTGAGTTGAAGAGTAGTATTTTGCTGGCCATCGACGTCCCCGAATGTCGAAAGCGAAAGGGTACCACCATACCGAACCCCGCATTATTGCGAGGGGGGGGGAGGGGTATTTTGAAGAGCCCAGAATCTCGCTCTCATAGACGACTTACATCGTTTCCCAAAAATCCGGAGATCCTGACACAGTTCCCACGGATATCGGAGCAATGGCTTGAGAGCATATGTCCTTTGAATGTCCCTCGCCCAGATTCAGCCTTGTAAAATAACCGCGGGGTCTGTGATTTTGAGGGTGGAACTAGCAGAATGCTGGGAAGCAGGGATTCCGAGGCCTCTCTTTGTGTAGGGGGTCGATGTGGTATTCTCTTCCCTGCGATTGTTGGGCGACTGGCGTTCTTTGAAGGACAAAGGGATTGTTGACTTCCAAATAAGTATGGTGGGGACTAAGACTGAGGCAGTGATTGTCAGTATTTGGCAGGAACGCATTGGATGGGGTATTATTTAAATGGAAGATCACATCTCCGTCATCTTTATCCTGTTTCACTCTCTGTGAACACTGCTAAATTCCATTTGCGTATGAGAGAGTTCTGAGTTCTGAGTTCTGCGCAACATGACAGGAGGGTGGATGGCAAACTTGTACCCTCCTCCTCTGTAGAATCCCTGCCCGGATGATGGTCCAACCTCAGGGCGATCCTCCCGTCGTGATTGCAGAGCAATGCAGCACGGTGGCTGCTCACTCGCATGGGTTTGACAGGATTGACACGACGGGAAGAGAGATGACGTCACGGGACTGGCAGCTTTCCCCAGATTTGCCCAAACCGGCGCCGGAGCCAAGCGGGGAGAGAACTTGGTTTGGCCATCAACCAAGGATTCCACCAGAGCCACTGACTGGCAGAGAGCTCACCACTTGCGCCAGGTGCACCCGGACGTCCGTGGGTGCTATTTCCCACTTGCCGATGTCTTGTCTGAATTTTCCATTGTGCCACCTCAAAGCTGGCCCTCAACGCTTTCCCACCCCCTTTCTCAAGACCCCTGCAGCACGGCTTACCGGTGCACACCAAGTACAGCAACACTACAGCAGCACCGCAGCAGCACCGCAGCAGCACTACACCGTAAACCGAACCGGCGTAGGCGCGCAATGCGCTCTGGGAACCCGTCGCGCAGCGTTGCAACCTCCTCCTCATCTGGTCGGATGATTCTGCAATCGCCAGGCCCAACCGGGGCTGTGATTTGCCGGGTGTTTCCACGGGGGCCATCGCCAGAACCGGGGATGCGTCCGTGCAACTCCAACCCTGCGAGGCCTGAGACACCTTTGCCTGCGCGCGCCCTGGTCGCAGCCATTGGAGGGGTACAAAGAAGGGAACTGGATTAAAAAAGAGCACGTTCCCCTCCTTGCGGTTCCTGTCCAGCTCCACAGCTTTCCAAACCCTCCTTACCCTTACGAGGTCCAACCTCCTCCTCTTCCTCATAATCTCCCTCTCCCTCTCCCTCTCCCTCTTTTCCCTCGTTCCCCGCCACCCACCCGCGCCCTTCCCCGCACGTCACCATCTCACCTCCCTCTCTGCTCCCCCTAGTCCATCAACCCACCGGTCGCCGACTTTTCCCGGTCGCTGCCTTTTATTGCGACGGTACTGCCTTCTTCCCTTCCTTTTTATCCTTCTCCCTACAGACCGCAGTGGTGAATCCTGGACGAGCTCCCCAAGCACGCAATGGCCAGTGAGGAGAATGGCCACGAGCCTATCAAGCGCGATGTGCGCAACCATCTTCTCTTCGAGATAGCCACGGAGGTGGCCAATCGGGTCGGAGGTATCTACTCGGTCCTGAAATCCAAAGCCCCCGTGACTACCGCAGAGTATGGCGAGCGCTACACCCTCATCGGCCCCCTCAATCGTGCGTCGGCCGCCGTCGAGGTGGAGGAGCTGACCCCGTCCAATCCCCGCCTGATCGAGACCATCAAGTCCATGAAGGAGCGCGGGATCGAGATCGTCTACGGTCGCTGGCTGATCGAGGGGGCACCCCGCGTGCTCCTCATCGACACGGGCACTGGCTACAAATACTTGGACGAGTGGAAGGGCGATCTGTGGAATGCGGCTGGCATTCCATCACCCGCTGCCGATACTGAGACGAACGAGGCGATTGTCTTCGGCTACCTTGTGGCGTGGTTCCTAGGTGAAGTATGTGCTGGCATGACCGGGCGCACGTCTCCCGGCTTTCCTTGGCTAACAGCTCTCTAGTTCATTGCGCATGAGCGGCGCTATGCGGTTGTCGCCCACTTCCACGAGTGGCTGGCTGGCGTGGCCCTCCCGCTGACAAAAAGGCGGCACATGGACCTGACGACGATCTTCACTACCCATGCGACTCTGCTCGGTCGGTATCTGTGCGCCGGGTCTGTTGACTTCTACAACAACCTGCAGTTCTTCGATGTGGATGCAGAGGCTGGCAAGCGAGGCATCTATCACCGGTACTGCATTGAGCGTGCCGCAGCGCATACAGCTGATGTATTCACCACGGTTTCACACATCACAGCCTTTGAGAGCGAACATCTCCTCAAACGGAAGCCGGACGGCGTGCTACCCAATGGGCTGAACGTGAAGAAGTTCTCGGCGGTGCATGAGTTCCAGAACTTGCATTCCCAGTCTAAAGAGAAGATCAATGACTTCGTCCGGGGCCACTTCTACGGCCAGAATGACTTTGACCTAGAAAACACCCTCTATGTGTTTACCTCCGGGCGCTACGAGTTCCGAAACAAGGGAGTCGACATGTTCATCGAAGGGCTAGCCCGTCTGAACCATCGTCTGAAGAGCAGTGGATCTAAGATGACTGTTGTCGCATTCATTATCATGCCCGCCCAGACGTCGTCTCTTACTGTCGAGGCGCTCAAAGGCCAGGCGGTAGTGAAGTCCTTGCGCGATACAATCGAGATGATTGAGGAGGGGATTGGAAGACGAATGTACGAGCGTTGTCTCGCGTGGAAGGAAGGTGACAACATGCCGGACGAGAAGGATTTGATCACTAGTCAGGACCGGGTGCTTCTCCGTCGCAGACTCTTTGCAATGAAGCGGCACTCCCTGCCCCCGATTGTCACCCACAATATGCTCAACGACCACGAAGATCCGATTCTGAACCAGATCCGTCGTGTGCATCTCTTCAATCACGCTTCCGACCGAGTCAAGGTGGTCTTTCACCCGGAGTTCCTCAACTCCTCCAACCCCGTGCTCCCACTGGACTACGATGACTTCGTTCGTGGCACGCACCTGGGGGTGTTCCCCTCCTACTATGAGCCGTGGGGGTACACGCCGGCGGAATGCACGGTGATGGGTGTTCCCAGTATTACCACCAACCTGTCTGGCTTTGGTTGCTACATGGAGGAGTTGATCGAGAACTCGTCCGACTACGGGATCTACATCGTGGACCGTCGGATGAAGGGCGTGGATGACTCCGTCAACCAGCTGACGGACTTCATGTACAACTTCACCGAGAAGAGTCGGCGCCAGCGGATCAACCAGCGAAACCGAACGGAGCGCCTGAGCGATCTCTTGGACTGGAAAAGAATGGGGCTGGAATATGTGAAAGCTCGACAGCTGGCCCTCCGGAGAGGTATGTGCATCTGCGTCCAGTCCTTGGTTCCATCCTAACCCTTTATACAGCCTATCCCTCTTCCTTCGAGGGCCCCGAGGACATCCACGATATCATCGGCGGCACGGAACAGAAGATATCGCGGCCGTTGTCGGTCCCTGGCTCCCCTCGGGATCGTTCTGGCATGATGACTCCCGGAGATTTCGCGTCGTTGCAGGAAGTCAAAGAAGGGCTCAGCACGGAGGACTACATCGCATGGCGACTGCCGTAAGTCCACTCCCCTCGGGCATGAAAACCATAAGGCGTCCTGCTAACTCAACTCGATATCAGTACTAGCGAAGAAGAGGAGCCGGATGACCATTACTTCCCCCTCACCCTGCGCACGAAGAAGAACACGGATCGACCGGCCTCGCCGCTTGACCAGTTGTCGGTTAATGGAGACAGTTGATCGATGGCAATGTATTGTTACGCTCTGCAGCACGAACTCTCAACTCTTCATCACCTGTCATCCACGAACCAACGCTTATTGCCGCTTGCATTTGATTCGACTTATCTTCTCTCAGCGACTGCTTATGAAATACTGCTTTTGGTCACCCTGCATTTTTACGTTACGGACAGGGCATCGCCTCTTGAAAGCTACACCTGATCTAGACGATGAGGTCCCCAGCGCCGAGGGTGTCGTGCCTTGTCCTTTCCCATCATGTGCCTAATCCGTCTGTCCTCGCATTGTTGCATTTCTGTTTGCATATGTCCTTCTACGTTGTAGCCAGCGAATTGTACCTTCTGTTTGGACCCTACCCCAGTAGGTCCAGGTTGAGATAGTCAATGCACGATGCTGATTGTATCCCACCCACGTCAACTGGGGCGTAATTCAGATCGTTCTCCGTCGAGACAGATGGGCAGAAGTCTTCTTGAGCGTGAGGATGCGTCGCTTGTACTCAATTATAGCGCGGAGAGGAGGACGGAGCAGATCTCGAGCAGAGCTGACTCCACCGCAGTAAACCCCCTCAGTCATCGTAGATCGTCCGATTATTCCGAACACCCAGGGATCCGGTTGAGGTACTGTTGGGGTTGTTGAGTCATCGGGGTCCAGTGCGGGTCGGAGAGCGGGGGAATACGTATTGTTGCGACTAGTAGCAGGCCAAGAGAGTCGGAACAAAGTTAACAGGAGCACATCAGTCCGAAGGGGATGCCCCAATAGAGCCGGGGCCTCGATCTCGTGGAGGGGTCTTGTTGGTGGTGTTCTTTTCCCGTCCGGTGAGACAGACAAGCGAGACGAGAAGCTGCAACCCCGTCCCTGCCTGTTTGGGAAGTGGTGCCCCGCCCCAAAGTATTTATGGCCGATTCCCCTCCCTTCATCCATCCTCCGTCTCTTCCCCATCTTCCTTCAAGCTTTACTCAGATCCCACTACTGTCTATTCATCCAAGTCTCTTCTACTATCCATCAATTCGGTTTCTCAATCCCTTCGGTACGACTCACAATGAGGTCGCGCTCTCCGGGTCTTTTCGCTATGGGTTCATACGGGTCAAGGTATCGTACACTGTATAACAGTCACTGCTCGCGCATGACAGGTGTCCGGCTCGAGATTCTGTCTTCGACTTCCTGGCTGGTTGGTTCCTGGCTTTAATCATTCCTGGTCATCTTCGTCTCCGTCTCTCGTCTGCAGACTGAGGACGGGGCGGAATGGACTATAGAAGGGTCAGGGATTCCATCCAGCCAAGACGAGGATAGGAGCTCGGTCGTTCTGAGATTATACTGTCAAAACTTGATCTAGATAATACTAGCGAAAGGACATGCGTGGCACTGATTGTCCCCCTAATTTAGACCTACAGAGACGAGAGGGATCTGATCCCTCTGTTGCTGACAGTTTCCAGAACTCTGTTCTTCACTTGAGTTTGTGCCAAAATGTCTACTGACAAGATCACCTTCCTCACCAACTGGTATACATCTTTGGTCTTGGGACTATGTATATAGGTAGAATCATTGCTAAGAATTGTGTCAAGGCACGCGATCCCGTACCACGCCCCCCTATACCTCGCACAGATCAAGGGCTTCTTCAAGGAAGAAGGCCTCAAGGTTGCTCTCCTCGAGCCCAATGACCCCTCCGATGTCACCGAGATCATCGGCAGCGGCAAGGTCGATATGGGCTTCAAGGCTATGATTCATACCCTTGCAGTACGGATCACTATCCTGTTCTTTTACGCCGCATCCATCTAATCAAGCAACAGGCCAAGGCCCGCAACTTCCCCGTCACCTCGATCGGCTCTCTGCTGGACGAGCCCTTCACCGGTGTGGTGTACCTCAAGGACAGCGGTATCACTGAGGATTTCCGTTCCTTGAAGGGAAAGAGAATCGGCTACGTCGGTGAATTCGGAAAGGTTCGTCGTTCTTATACCCGACATCTGATACTTGTCCAAAATACTAACCTGGCTGAAACAATAGATCCAGATCGACGAGCTCACCAAGTACTACGGTATGACCGCCGACGACTACACCGCCGTCCGATGTGGAATGAACGTTACAAAAGCCATCATCCGCGGCGACATCCACGCGGGCATTGGCCTCGAAAACGTCCAGATGGTCGAACTCGCGGAATGGCTCGCAACCCAGAACCGCCCCCGCGACGACGTCCAGATGCTCCGCATCGACCAGCTCGCCGAGCTCGGCTGCTGCTGCTTCTGCTCCATCCTCTACATCGCCAACGATGCCTTCATCGCCGCCAACCCCGAGAAAATCCAGAGGTTCATGCGTGCCGTCAAGCGCGCCACTGACTACGTCCTCGCCGAGCCCTCCGCCGCATACGAGGAATACGTCGACATCAAGCCGATCATGGGTACTCCGGTGAACCGGAAGATTTTCGAGCGCTCGTTCGCCTACTTCAGTCGCGACCTGAAGAACGTCAGTCGGGACTGGGCCAAGGTGACCAACTACGGAAAGCGTCTCGGTATCCTCGATGCCGACTTCGTCTCCAACTACACGAACGAGTACCTATCCTGGGCGCTGGATGCGGACTCGACCGATCCCACGGGCGACCAGAAGCGGATGGCCGAGCTGCAGAAGCAGGTTGCTGACCAGGGCGGTTATAAGCGCTTGGAGGTCGCTTCTTCGGCTTAACTCCACACCAACCGGCCACTGGCCATTGGCCACTTGTTGATGTGGTTCTGGATCAGACCACTACAGGCCCAGACAGACATGCTATATGCTAGGCAGCACTCGTTATGACTATGCAATTGATGATATGATCTTTCAAACTACTTAACATCGTCGGAAGTCTTATACTGCGTAAACAATGTTAGAATATGGTGGTGCACTGGTGTGCCATGACACCATCTAAGCTGGACATCATCTTCCGTCCCTAATCTTATAAATCCTAAGCAACTATACATGCAAGTAAGTAAGTATATATCAAAGACGCTGAACAACACGACATGGCCAGACCAAACACGTCTAGTAATTGATAAGCAAAGGTGCCATTACCCAGACACCCAGACACCCAGACAAGACACATCACATCACAGCAGATCATCTCTCCGCACTGGTAGAATCCAGCCTCCCGCGCTCACCGTACCCCAAACTCCCCTCCAAAGTCGACCCGGCCCTCAGATGCCTTAAGTTCAACAGCGTCGAAAACTCCACCCCTTCTTCCCCATCACTGCCCTCCCCGCCCCCTCCATATCCATATCCCTCTCAAACCCCCCTCCCCCAAGGGCTTAAACACCCCCCTCTCCCGATCCCCACCGCCTCTCCCCTCCGCCCGTCTAGCCAGAACCCGCCTCACGCCCCAAACACACCCAGCCAGGAACACGGCGCCCGAGAAGCTCACAATCGAAGAAATGAGGGAGTGAAGCCTCCCGGACCCGTCACTATCATCGTCACCGTCATCGCGATCCGCGGGGAGATTATCGCCGCCGATGATGAGGGCAGAGTCGGAATCGGGGTCCCATATCGCGAGTTTGGTGGTGCCGAGGACGTGGCCGGTGCCGTTGAGGGCGAGGGCGCGGAGGTGGCTGAATGTTGCGTTGCGGGGGATGGGGAGGAGGGTTTCGAAGCCGGACTTCGGGGTGGTGAAGAGGGTTGTGAATTCCTCGTTTTCGACCTCGTTTATGGAGTGGGGTTTGGGGTTGGGGTTGTTTGTGCCTTGCAAGACCCAGGTTCGGACTTCCGTGGCGCCGTTCCAGCTGGCTGCGGTGCCGTAGCTGAAGACCTCAAAGGTGGGCCAGGTCTTTGGGAATCCGACCCAGGGGTGTTTGAAGACGCGGTAGGACTCGATGTTTCCGCGACCGAATTCGCGGGCGGGGCCGAAGTGGATGTCGCAGACGACGTCGCCGTCGATGGTGTATTCGGTCCAGGCGGCGTTGAAGCCGTAGCCAACGAGGATGTTGCCGGAGTCGAGGATCTGGAGGGAGCCCTGCGATTGGCTTTTCAGATGGTGGGGGTTCCAGTACTCGTGGCGGATCTTGACGGTCATGTGTTCCTGGTCGATGTCCAGGTAGAGGCCGCGGCTGACGTACGAGGGGGCGCCGACGCCGCGGGAGGCGTTGTCGAAGAGGGTTATGACCGTGCCGTTGTTGTGGAACCGCGCGTGGTGTTGCCAGGAGATGTCGGTGGCGCCTTTGGATGTGTTCTCGGAGAGGTCGGTGAAACTGTTGTTTTTGCCGCCCAGGCGCCAGAGGACTTCGCCGGTGCGACCGTCGATGTAGACCAGGCAGCTGGCGTGGCGGGAGGAGACGAGGAAGTTTCCTTTGGCGTCTTTGTCGACGCTGTTGATGTGGAAGAAGTCCCACGCGTTGTCTTTGTCACCGCCGGCGCCTTCGCGACCGCGGACGACGTCGCCGATGTCGAAGTGCTCCGAGGCGTGCCATTGGAAAAGACATTCGCCGGTCTCGATGTCGATTTCTTGGAACGTGCCGTCCCAGACCCAGCCGTCTTTCGGGCCGCCGGCGGCGCGGAGATCGGCTTGCCGGAGGTCGAAGATCGTGAAGACCGCCGTCTCGTCGAGGGTGATGTGGAATTCATGAATGTCTCCTTTGAGGCCGTTGGCCGCTTGGACCTTGTAGGCTTCCTTGTAGGAGGAGTCGAGCTGTATGCGACACTTAGAGATAGAGTGGCGGGGGAGTCAAAAGGGAGATCGTACCATGTAGTATACCCCGTGGCCGTGTCCGACAATTCCGTCGTTGCCCACCCAGAATGTTATATAATCCTGCCCCTTATATCGGTAGAGGTTGGTGTTGTATGTTTGTCCATAGTGCTTGGTCCAGATCAGATGGCCATCGTGGTCCAGAATCATCGGCCCGGGCTTGTGCACGCTTTTACCGCGAGGGGCGATGAAGTAGTACTGGCCGTCCTGACATTCGGGATTATATGCGACGAAATTGATGGCCGCGCCGACAGCGGAGGATGAACGGTAGGTTTCCATGGGCCATGCTCCCAGCTTTCCTGCTTCATACATACCGTTGTGGAAGTAGGGTCCCATGTCCGCCCAGACAGGGGTCAGTAGAGTCGCTAGAGCGACTAGTGGACTGACCAGCATCATGGCGCAGGGACGGTGGAGGGAAGTCTACCGGTTGTTAGGAGACATGGATTGGCGCGAGGATTGGGCGGGAAGAAAAACAACACCACCAGATGTTGGGGGAGGAGGAGAGAGACATGGAGGTGAGAAAATAGCCGACGCCATTATCATATAGTAATGGCCTAGTCTGTGACTGGTGACGGTGATAAAAGCGGCGCGACTCGCGAGAGGTCCACAGTGGCCATCCGTTCCCGATGATCCACCAGGGACTCCAGGGAGGGTTGTTGGCTTCAAGCTTTCGAGTCTTCAAGGCCAGCGGAAACGGTCCACCTTGGCACCTGGTATCATATTCATGGCACTATGACAGGCTCAGTGCGTGGGCGCAGCCTCCCGCTGAGCGCTTCGTCCCCGTATTTCCCAAGATAGAACGAGCGATGACGAGTCCTGCAGCAGATAAATTCCCGACCGGCGACATGAGATTTTTCTGGCGTGTCCCCCTTTTGCCTGGTGATTTCCCTGCCGGGCTGGGATCCGGCTGGGATCCGGGTCCCTAGCTATCGGGCGGTTTGTGGTCGGTCATAAGGAGGTGGTGGTCGGCGGACGTGCCATAGTCCTATAAACCCATGATCACCTGGTCCAATTAAACATCCCATCGCTGGTTGATTTTGGTGCTAGGACAGGGCGCGTCCCACTTGATCGCCTGTGGTTCCTGTGGCGGCTTCCGTGGCTTTTGTAGTGCCCGACTTAGCCGGAGGGATGAAGGACTGCTGGCCTCGGACTTAATCAGTCGGTCTCCACTTGGCGCTGCCGCTGTTGAGGGGGAAAGGCGCGATGGAATCGAGTATCATGGAGGGGTGGAAGAGGGAATATCCGTGGAGTGAGGATCGGGTGGTAGACTGAGCATTGCAGGCAGACATGTACGGCGTAGATGAAAAGAAGGTTAAGATTGTTTGGTGGTACAAAGTACAAAGTAGTACGGTGCCAGAAGTGGAAGGCACGTGGCGGGGTGGATTACTTCGGGGGCGATGATGCCATTCTTTCCCTCCCCTTGTCATCTTCTTCCTCTGCCACTCAACTTTCCCTGAAGAACAACAATGACGCTTCTTCCCTCGGCTGAGTTGGCCCCCAGGATTCAGGGTCGTGTCGACTGTGGAGTTCCAAGATGGCGTCCCTTGAATCCGGGGGATCTCTTCCGATTTGACCATACGTGCTCTACCGACAAACGATGATCTTCGACCCTCAGGTGAAACCCCTGGGAGGGGCTCTGCTATTTATAAACGGCTCCCCATAATCCAGAGACAGATGGGCGCAGAATATTGCCGGGATATGGCTGCACTATGCGGACGGACTCTTGCAGTATTGACGATCCTTTGGCCAAATTTATCGCACGTCTCCGGTACAGACGAGGCAGGAATACCTCCGAGGTCTCTGCAGGCTGCCATCCATCGGTCACAGGTGGTTTCCCGTTTCAGTCCTTCACGGAATGCCAGCTCGACAAGCACCCCTATGCAGGTCGGAAATGGGAGTCTGGCATTTGGGGCAGAGATGACAGGGAAATCAGATATCCCTCCTACCCTCCTATAAAACACTATTTCTTCCTGGTCTTGGGATTATCGTTTCCTGCTAACTACTTGTTGTCGGACTTTACAGGCTTAGTCCGGTGGACTTATGACCGGCTAGTAAATTATGGCAGCCTGCAGATTCGGAGATATCTCAGTGGCTGGTTGCAAATCCACACCGTATCATTTTGGGCCGGATCGGACTGGCCTTCATTGGACGCGATACAAACCTCACCGAAGAGGTCTTTCTATTTCAGAGTGCGCAATTTACGCCCATCGGTACATCCTCCAACCTAAAGCAACGTCTCCAAGAACTATGAATCAACAGCAAGATATTCACACAACGATACCCTACAGTCACCACTATCCTTTGAGACCGCTCTTGCGAACAGTCTGGAACTATGGTAGGTCTATTCAGAGACAGGCGTCTTCGTGAACTTTACTGCCACATATAATGCCACAACAGGCTCTATCTATTCGCAGTTAACGAAGCCGGGCATGGCCCCCTCAAGCATCAGGCTTAGTGATTAAGGGATATGGTAAATTTCACATGGAAATGTATCTATGACTCGGCTCATTAGACTCCATAGGGTAATATCCCTCCCTTGGAATCGAGCATCGCATCTACAAACAATTCCTTCCATCGCTAGAACGAGCAGCAGATCTCCCCTGGCAAGATCAACGTACTCCTTAAATGGCACAAGCCCCATGTCTTCTACTTCGCACAACAGAGTGTCACTTTATCCGCTCTACCGGGAAAGAAAAGCAGGACATACTCACCAAATGCTACATACTAAGCTAATCGGCGGATCCCATGGCATCGTATGCCTTCTGGAACTCCTCCACAGGTGTTTATGACCTCAACCCCCCCCCCCCTCCCCCCCATTGATCCGATGTCAGAGATCGCCTCCAAATGGTAGGCGAAGTCCCACGTTCGAGCAGGCATATTCCCACTTGATCCGGATACGGTCATCTCGTGGAAAATCAGGCTTGGTCAAAGAGCTCCTTCATCCTGGGAAGCACGTCAAAGAGGCGGTAGGTTCGTTAGGCGTGAGACTGCGACGCTTGCTTTTCTTCGAGCCAGCGCCGTTGCTTGCCATAGGGATCATAATTGGTGATTGGGATGGAGGAGGAAATGCCATACGCAAGGTTCAGCCCCTGAGTTTCCGGCCTAGTAGTACGTCAGGGCTGAGGGGATTGGGCGGATGTTGTAAGTTTGCAACTGTTGAGGTAAGGCTTTATGACATCAACATACTCGTAGGATAGTTCAACGGGGACAGTCATGTACAACCATTTAATGCACTTCGTCTCAGTCAATTAACTAATCTATATCGAAGGGGTATGGTATGTAGGGCACTAGGCACTATGTAGAGAGATGATGAGGCGGGCGGCGGGGCAGGGGTATCTTTCCTCCAGATTAAGGGTAAATGAAGTGTCTATTTGGTGCGCTTGTAGATCTTGCCAAGGAAGGCCTCGAAGACCTCCTTCTTCAGACCGTCGGACTCGTTGACGGCGGCGATCTTGGTGCGGATCTCACCCACGATCGTCTCCTCGTACTCCTTGTAGACCTTCTCGAGATCCAGATCGCGGTAGATGGCCTTGACCTTGGCCTCGAGCTCGCTGTCCTTGCGACCGTAGGCGACCTCGAGGACCTTGCGCTGGTCCTCGCTAGCCCGCTGCAGGGCCTGGTTGACGAGCCACGAGCACTTGTTATCCTGGATATCGGTACCGATCTTGCCGATGAAGGCCGGGTCACCGTAGGCATCGAGGTAGTCATCCTGGACTTGGAAGTACTGGCCGAGAGGGATGAGGATGTCGTGGGCCTGCTTGAGGTTCTCGGGGGTGGCGAGCTGGAGGTAGTGCAGGGCAAGGGCGACGGGGAGGTAGAAGCTGTAGTAGGCGGTCTTGTAGGTGACGATGAACATGTACTTCTCCATGGAGAAGTTGTCAAGGTTGACGTTGTCCTCGGGGGCGGTGATCAGATCGCAGAGCTGGCCGAGCTCGGTCTGGAAGGTGGTCTCGTGGAAGAGCTCGACGAGGTCGATGTACGCCGGGTGAGAGCGGAGGTACTTCTTGAGGATGATGTAGATGCCGGACTCGAGGAGGAAGGCATCGTTGATGGCGATCAGCCCGACGCCCTCGTGCCGGTACCAGCAGGGCTGGCCACGACGCGTGATCGAGCTGTCCATGATATCGTCGCTGACCAGGAAGAAGGCCTGGAGCAGCTCCGTGAGCCAGCCCAGCAGGCTGAGGTGCTTGAATTGCTCATCCGTCAGGGGCTTCTTCAGGAGGGCGAGGCCGGTGTCGGGGACGGAGAGACCACGGTTGAGCTTTCCGCCGGGGACGTTGACGTCGAGGACCTGTGTGTAGATTTGGGGTGTCAGCTGTCTGATTGATTCCAAGACAGTAAAGGAAGGGGAGCACGCTTGGGCAACCCACCTTCTCGAACCACTCGAGGGCGTTCTGGGGCAGCTTGTACTGCTTGGCGTAGTTCAGGAGGTCTTCGCGCAAGGCGGGGAAGACCGCCTCGAAGTCGGCGCGAGCGGTGGTGGAGGACATCCTGCGGAAGAGCACAAAAGGGTGCTGTGAAGGTGAAGCCAGGAAAAAAGAAAGGGGAGAGAGAATTGGGGAGAGGGGCCGTGGGGAAGGACAGGGGAAGAAGCAAGAAAGCCAGAACAATAGTATGGCGATAGACAATTGTTGCCCGCCCAATGCGGAAAACCCCGCTGTTTGTTCTGTTTGTCCCCCGCCGCCCAAACAGGCAATTCCCCATTCTCGCCGTTGTTGTTGACCTGCTCTTCTGCTCTTCTGCTCTTCAACTCTGCAACTGGTCATTGTGTGTCCCTCCGCAGCTCAAGCGCATCTCCTCCTCTCTCTCGGATCGGCGACTTTATTCCCTGGTGCTTCCGACGCGGTTTGCCGGTGCTGGAACCCCCCGAATTCCTCTAGCGCGACCTCTATATCGTGTTTGGGCCTCCCCAACCCTCGGGATCGAATTATGGTCGCGGCGCGTCACTAGCGACAATCGACTCTGGGATCCGTTTCAATCGCTCATTCGCGTGCGCGCGGCACGTCTCTCTCATCATGGCTGTCCCTTTCACGGACGACAATATCAAGGAGCTCAGGTTCCGGCTCGAAGATGCGGCGATGAAATGCTCCGAACGCTGTCTATACCAATCTGCCAAATGGTACGCTTGCACGCATATCTCGGTCCACCACCTTGGGACGACGAAGTACTGACTCATTGGACCAGGGCTGCGGAAATGCTGGATTCCCTTCTTCCGATTGACGCCTACGACACCGATCCCGACTCTCCGATGGACATCCCCGAAGCTCCTTCGACCCCCCAGAACCCCTACCTCCGAACCCAAGATCCCCCCGAAGCCGCGCTGGAAACGCAAGAATCATACAAGTACCTCCTGGCAAAATCCTACTTCGATACCCGCGAGTATGACCGCTGCGCCGCGGTGTTTCTCCCCCCGACCATCTCACCCGTCCCGCTTACTTCGTCCACGTCGCCGAACCCGAAGCCTAGACAGTCGTTGACACCTCAAAAGGGCAAGTCGAAGGCTTCCGCATATGCTGCTACCAAGGACAACAGCTTGACGAGGAATCCATACCCTAGACTCAGTCAGAAGTCGTTGTTCCTCGCCCTGTACGCCAAGTATCTGGCGGGGGAGAAGCGCAAGGATGAGGAGACTGAAATGGTGCTGGGCCCGGCAGACGGGGGGTCGACGGTTAATAAAGAGCTACCGGATCTGGCGCGTGGTCTAGAAGGGTGGTTCGCCGAACGGCGGGAGAAGGAGGTAGAAGATCGAAACCAGGGTTGGCTGGAGTATCTCTATGGCGTCATTCTCCTCAAGGGCAGAAACGAAGACGAGGCCAAGAAGTGGCTCATACGGAGCGTTCATCTAAACCCGTTCCATTGGGGGGCGTGGCAGGAACTGAATGACCTCCTTGCAAGCACAGAAGATGTAGGTCGCTTCGGAACACGTCGTTGCTATGTGTCGCTGATTGCCCCCGCAGTTGAACCAAGTGGTCAAACTTCTCCCTCTGAACATCATGACTCTCATATTCCGCGTATACTGCAGCCAGGAGCTCTACCAAGCCACGTATGACACCTACCAGTCGCTGTCGGAACTGGAGAACATTTTCCCCGCGAGCGCTTTTCTAAAGACCCAGAGAGCGCTGCTATGTTACCACTCCAAAGGTAACCTGACCACCGAACACCCTTTGTGCTCCATGCTAACAATACCCACAGACTTCGAAGAAGCGTCAAGTATATTCACAGACATCATGGTCACCTCCCCGCACCGTCTCGACAGTCTGGACCACTACTCCAACATCCTGTACGTGATGGGCGCGCGCCCGCAGCTCGCCTTCGTCGCGCAAATCGCAACCGCCACCGACAAATTTCGCCCCGAAACCTGCTGCGTAGTCGGCAACTACTACTCGCTCAAATCCGAGCACGAAAAAGCCGTCATGTACTTCCGACGCGCCCTGACACTCGACCGCAACTTCCTCTCCGCCTGGACCCTGATGGGCCACGAGTACATCGAAATGAAGAACACGCACGCGGCCATCGAATCCTACCGCCGCGCCGTCGACGTCAACCGCAAAGACTACCGCGCGTGGTACGGCCTCGGCCAAGCTTACGAAGTCCTGGACATGTCCTTCTACGCCCTCTTCTACTACCAACGCGCTGCCGCCCTGCGCCCCTACGACCCCAAAATGTGGCAGGCCGTCGGTTCCTGCTACGCCAAGATGGGTCGGATCGAACAAAGCATCAAAGCGCTCAAACGCGCCCTCGTCGCAGGGTCCTACTACGCCGAAGACGCCTCCCAGGTCGGCAGCGTCACGGGCCACGAACGCAAGATCCTCGACCCCGAGACCCTCCATCAAATCGCCACGCTGTACGAACGCCTCGGGGACGAGGAAGAAGCTTCGACTTATATGGAGCTCACCCTGCAGCAGGAATCCGGCCAGCTTGTCCAGCAGGACGACGAGGACGCGTCGTCCGATATGGCCGACAACGACGATGATAGCCAGTCCGTCACGGAAGCGCAGTCGAGTTCTCGACGTGCCCGCAAGTCGTCGACGCAGAACGATGACGAGGAGGAGGCCTGGCATGGGACCGGTGTTACGGCGACGACGTCCAAGGCGAGACTGTGGCTTGCGAGATGGTCGTTGAGGAATGGCGATCTGGAGCGTGCCGATCAGTTGGCTGGTGAATTGTGTCAGGATGGGGTGGAGGTCGAGGAGGCGAAGGCTTTGATGAGGGATGTGAGGGCTAGGAGGGAAGGGGGTGAATGATTTTCTGTTCTTGTCTTGTTGAGCGTGAAGCCGTAAAGCGTAAAGCGTGTGTGGTCTGTGTGGTCTGTCTGTGTGTGTGTGTGTGTGTGTGTGTGTGTGTGTGTGTGTGTGCTTTGTACATCAGCTTTCTTTTCTTCTTCCCTCGGGACTAGCGAGGCGTTTGTGGGTGGGCATGATGATGATCCCGGATGTTTCATAGATATCTTCTCGTACGTAACATATGTGATTGTGGGGAGTTGATGTGGTGGTAATAACTAGGTAGTGACCTGTAATTTATCACTGGAGTCACATTCAATAACTAGTAGTACTACTGTATAGCATAATCTCGACAGCCACTCGCTACATAGTAGTATATATACCAAACCATCACTCAGGATATTATCCACCCCTCCCCTTCAACATGAACCACCGGCTCCACAGAACTAAACTCCCCCAAAGAGGCCAACTCCCGTCTATCAAATGAGATCGTAACCCTAGGCTGCGGTTTCTGGATCGGGATCAGTTTCTGTCCCTGTGCATCCACCGGCGTCCCCGGAATCTCATCGGCAAGAAAAGAAGTCAGGGACGGGGGTTTGGATTTCCACTTCACAGCCGCGTAGAAGTAATCCTTACTTATGTTCTGCCAGGTCTGCCGGAGACAGAACTTGAGGTGGGTGTGGCTGTGGCTGGTTGGGTGGGGGTGGAGGTGGAGGATGGTGGAGTCGAGGATGAAAACCTTTCCGTTGGGAGGGAGAGGGACAGAGGAAGGCTGTGAGGGTTCATGGGGGTGGAGGAATTGTGATAGCCCTCTGGTTAACTGGGAGAGGAGGGTACTTAGGGAGGGTGCGGACTGTGGGAGGAAGATCATCCCGAAAGTTGTGTTTTGGGAAGCGGCATGGGGGTTGGATATCTTGAGATGGGAGCGGAAGTTGGGGGATAAAAGGGCGTGGAGGAATGTGTCGAGGGTGGGAAAGATTGGTGGTGTGTTTGGTATATAATGAGTCGTGGTGTTTTGGTGGACTAAGGGGTCGTGGTGGATGTATTTGGGGATTTGAAGCAGGGGGGATTGGATGATGGGGTTGTTTGGCTTGGGGGAAGTGGTATCTCTTCCTCTGGTAGCTCTGTGTGTGAAGTGCCTTCGAGATATGGGTGGCTGACTTGGGAGAGTAGATGTGTCGACAGTCTTCAGGCTGGTTTCAGACGGATGGGAAGGGCTGATTGACATCTGGTCCTTCGAGCAGATGGAATGGGCCAAGTTCCTTCTTTGGCCTGCAGTATGGGATGAGAGGTTCTCGTTATTCGTCAAGTGATTTCCCGAAACATTCGACTCTTTAGGCGGTGATGATGATTCCACCGTCAGATCCACATGTATGGGGATGGCGCGCTGCATGGTATGTCTAGGGCCGTCACGCCGAGTTGGTCGGTTTGGCGAGTCCACTTTAGCAGCCAAGACAGGTATGGATGCCCCACGATGCGAATTGACCGTAATTTCCGATAGTGGCTCGGAGCTCTGCGTAGTCGATTTGGTCTGGGATCTATTGACCGAGTACTGCGATGCGTGTCCCAGCTTCAACCGCTTAGCCCACTCGTACTCTTGCTCTTCCGAATCCTCAACAGGGACGGACCGGGCGTCTTCAGCCAGAAGTTGTAGATCTGAGAATGATGCTGCGTCTTGAAATGTCCTATCCCAAAGAATCTTCGTGATCCTTGGAAACCGGAGCGTATAGTATCTGGCACCAGACGGCTTCTCGAAGCCGCTGCCCAGCATCTCCACGACAAAGGGCTCCTTAAAGACATTGTCCAACGGTGTTGTCACGCTCTCCCCGTATTCAATAGTGAAGCCATGTCCGGAGTCCATGCTACGAGCGTGGAATTCTCCGAACTGATTTAGAATCTGCATAGTCTTGATATGCATGAAATGACGGGTGACCACGTCCACGACCCGGAATTTGGGAGGAACGTCGAACTGCATAACTTCATCTTTATTGAGAAGGCACCCGATGAAAAACTCAGTCCATATCAATTTCTTGACCTGCTTCAATGCTTCAGCATCTCGAGGATTATATCTCCCTCCGATGATTGCGAGATCCACAGTATCGCCCAGACCTGGTATGTAGTCCTTCTTGAGCTTGATCCAGCGGCCGGCGGAGTTATTTGCCTCGCTCGAGAAGATTGTGAAGTAGGGATCCTCACAACCTTTTAGCACAAATCCCTCCCATCTTTCATTGATGCCTTTGGCGAAGATACGTTCCAGCCGAGACTGGCTGTCATAACGCGAAAAGTCCACAACCCACTGGTCAGAGATGTCGGCACGACCAGAAATCACTTTTACGGTGTCTTTCAGGAGCAACCTCCGATCCCGATGAGGTATTTTCAGGCATATATTATCATCAATGAGTAGTATATCGAAGAAGACGATCATCAGATGCTCATATAGTTGTGGTCTAGCATGTGTTAGAAGCAAGCATTAAAGGGTCTTATTTAGTGACTTACGGGGAATCGTTCTCAGTCCCAATGAGAGTACCAGACCGAGCAATAAATTTACGCAACTTATGAAAATCTGCGATCTTACCAAGATTGTCACTCCAGACTAGCAGTTCGCCCTCTAGAATACATCGGCGGGAGATTTTGCAATCGGCTTGTTCTAATCTCAGGGAATCTCTGATCACTTGATGGACGCCAGCCCTGTCATCCGTAGAGTCCTTTCCACTCTTGGAGAATATCTGGATGGGGCGAAGGCGATTAGAGAGGTCGATATGTATCTGGCAGTATTCGCCGTCGTACTTCCTCTCTATACTCATTCGGCGGTTGCCTATCATTCGACAGCAATGCTTAATGCTCCGAGCCTTATAGTATTCCGGTCGTCCTATCTTAACCCCGATGTTCGGGTTGAGATGTTGCAAGGCTATCAACCCCAAATCTTTGGCTAGACCGGGTTCTGGGTGTGGGGGGAAATGGCTTATGGGGCCGGAGGTTAACATCTTTAGAGCGCCCTCGAACGAGTCCTGGAACAGGAGGAGGTGCGGAAGTAGAAAATGGAAGCTTCTCAGCGTCAGGGTGAATGGCAGCACAACAGGATAGTATCTTTTCAAGATCATTCGCGTCAGCCATTTCGCGTCTCTGCTACTCAGCCGTCGATACAGAGGGGCTAGTTTCTCATCGAGATCCACTGCCGCACGCTGCCTTCGCACTTGAGGGCCCGAAAACTTGCACCGAGAGGCAACCTGAATCAGGACGTCGTCGATCTCCTCAATAGTGACCTCCTGCGCACTGGTGATATGGTTCTCAGCTTGCCGCATGACATTCTCAACGCATTGCCCAAGATCTCCACCCCCGGACTCGCGCCACCTGTCCAATTCCGCGCACCTAGAGACCCCCAGGAGCAGGCAACGTGCTATTATCTTCGACAATTTTGCATCCTGAAGCCAGTAGACTCTGTCGGTCCTTTTCTCCGGAAACATACACGAAAGAAGGGCCACTTGATCGGCATTCTCCCGGATCTGCTTCCCATGACGGGCAAACCATCGGGTCACGGCCCGGGTGTCTGGATTTATAGCTTTGGCCTCATGGGAGGCCTTCAGGATCCTGTTATCCTCGATCGATGAGAGCAGGTCGCACAGATGGGCAAACTTGAAACCCATAGGGTGTTAGTTCGAGGGACAGGGCGGGGTGCCTGGTGAATGCGATGCGTTTGCGGGTGCCAACGAAAATTCGCCAATTGCCTCATTTTTTTCGAGTGCATGGCAGTAGAAAGAGTGCAATTTAGTCCATGGATACTCCAGGTTGGTGTAAGAAGAAAAAAGGAAAGAGCGCCAGAACTACGGTTTGGTATGCGGGGACGCGCCTGAGGCTCTTGAATGCATTAGTCACTTGCCACGTGATCTGGACGCACTGAAGATCCTCCCTTCCCCTTGCGCAAGTTGACCCGCTGTCAGGTTGCGGAGAATAAGTATCGCTAATTTCAGGCAGTCTGGACAATGGAAGATTGGCAGAATGCTTCTTGCTGTGAGGACATACTTGAGTATCGCGGCTAGATGACCTGTCTGGCATAGTCTTTCTCGTGTCCCGTACTAGGGAGTCATTCTCTCAATTCAAACCCCCGATGGTCTAGTTGGTTATGGCGTTCGGCTGTAATAGTTCATTGTAACCGAAAAGTCACCAGTTCGATTCTGGTTCGGGGGACCACATCAACATTTTTGCCACCTTTTTTACCAAAGTTTGTTGCTGCTGGCCACTTTTCCATATCAATATCATTTCTCGTTGTCAATTCTTTCCTTGCCGTTTGTAGAATTTTTTTATAGATTGAATCGGAAGCCTCGGCCCAGATCTAGGTTCCTTTCGCGAATCTTGTTAGCATCCTGGGTATAGCCCCCTCAGGAGGCCAGAACCATGTCAGTTGTCATCAGTAACCCCCGATGGTCTAGTTGGCTATGGCGTTCGGCTGTAATGGTTCATTGTGACCGAAAAGTCACCAGTTCGATTCTGGTTCGGGGGAACAAAATCTTTTTGAATGTCAGTTGAAATCTTTTTTTGTGGGCCATCAAACGGCATATAAACAGCAACGTTGAGTGTTGAGTCGTGTATTGCCCTCCCCCCCGGTATTCTTACTAGTAATTTCCTTGACATTGAACCTGCGGCTTCCATGCAGGCCAATTGCGCTAGCAGCCTGAACAAGAGCCCAGAGCATATCGACGACCTCTGCGAACGGACGCAGCGTTTCCTTCTGCCGCAGGCCGCGTAGACCCTTATCTAGCCCCTCCGTCGAACCGCGGAGAGTTACCTTAAGCTACTGACCATGGGGGCATTTGGCGAACTGCTACGGAGGACAGCTGACTGGGTTATACACTATGATCTGTACGCGGTAGGCTCTTAAGCCGACCCCCCTTCTCCTTTTCCCCCGTGGCCCTCATACCCGGCCTCATCCTCTCCGCAGGCCCCCGCCACACTAGTACTGGACGGGTCATCAAAATATATTTGAACTATAAATGTCCTACATGTCGCCGAAGGAACCGCCTTTACTTAGGGTCGCGTTCGACCAACATCCCCTTTGGATATACGGACACCCCTAGCCTAAGGTCGCTTAGCCCCCCCGGATAGACCAGCCAAGGTACTCTGTAGACCTAGTATCTATATATAACTACTTTATGCTATTGTATATTAGCGATCAGACCGCTCAGTATAATAAATTATACAGGTAGGTAGGGAAATTGAAATTACTGTATAGGTAAACAGGGTGCTGACAGTTTAATTCTGTGTGGACAGCAAAATCTATTAAGGCCCTTTACCTAGTTATTTATATGTTGGATCTCATTATGCGTCGGCCCGGATCTTGGATCCTCTGCACTAGGCTGTCCCATACATGGCTCCTATATTGTAATTCCGACACACTAAAACAACCACCCCCGATGGTCTAGTTGGCTATGGCGTTCGGCTGTAATAGTTCATTGTAACCGAAAAGTCACCAGTTCGATTCTGGTTCGGGGGAATTTAAGCTTTTTGCCTTGTTATAATATACTATCTCGATGAATTGTCTATGATATGCTTGCTATTTTTTGGGCCCATCACCATGATATATATATATACATATATATGTAAGGCGAATACTTGCATAACAGTGCCTATGTGTAAGACTGCTGTTGACTGTGATAAATGTTTCTAATATGTTATGTTATTTATATGCGTGTCTCTTCACAATTATCCAGATCCATCCAGCGGCAGTAATAGATACTTAGTAGCATCAGGTTGGTATTGCAGTATTATACATAGGCCTAAACCTAGTTAACTAAGTAGTTGATATTTCTAGTAACGTCACTAGGCTAATAATGGTTGTATTTAGAGAATAAGAAAGCAAATTTGCAAAGGTGCGTCACTAACTCTTCCACTCATAGTTAGGTCTTGAAGAGTTGTAGATCTGTGGCTAGGCATAGTAATGATACAGTATTTTGTATACTAGTTAGGTCGCGTTACCCGTTCCAAGTCTTGACTGTCACCCGAGTGCCTGGTCATCTGACCTCTGGCTATGTATACAATACACCCTTTTCGGTGACATGCTCGGCACTGCACTACTAGTAGTAGTACTAACTAAAGTAAAGCCTGCCTGCGCCTGCTAGATAACAGGCAAAAATTCACAAAAATATGATCCCCCGAACCAGAATCGAACTGGTGACTTTTCGGTTACAATGAACTATTACAGCCGAACGCCATAGCCAACTAGACCATCGGGGGTGTTCTTGGCAGTTGAACCTCCCCAAGCCTATAGGAGACGGAGGTAATTGAAGACACCGATGATTTGACAGACCTCTCCAAATGGAACAATCCCAAATGGAACAATCAATTCGATCTCGATTCCCAACCCCCGCCGCCACGGGCTTGGAGCTCTCGAGAAACTCCCTCTTGAACTCCTCCAACTCGACATACAGTCCCTGGCTGACTTTCAACGGCCATGCACCCATAAAACATAAATAACAAAAGGGGGGCAAATAAGACCCGATATCGATCTCAAGCCGGGCTGCGTTTCTTGGGAAAATATTTTCTGGCCTTAACTTTCCAGCTTCTCGACATGAGTAACCAGCAGAAGATCAACTTACTCCAGGCAGGCCGAAGTCGACGAGAACGACCAAAGCTTTCCCCGTCGTTTGGTTGATGGTCGGTCCATCAAAAACACATTGCCGTTGAACCCTGGCCTCTACAGCACCGAAGTTTTGCGCTTTGGTCTTTCACTAGTCTCACTCTTGCCTGAACTTCCATGAAGTCAGATGTTCATCATTTATTCATTTATTCATTGATGTTGTCGTCATCCAATTCGCCCGCTTTCCTTGGGAGATCCAGTGTATTGGGAACGAAACTACGCCATATCAACTGATCTACGGTCATAATATCGGGCCCCGATTCCTTGGGCACTTGACTGAAAACGGTCGAGCGGTTGGGTTCTTGATAGTATATATAACTGATGCAAGGCACACTGGCCCTCGGGACGTCGAGACCTGCAAGGAGGTTTTGTCTCGGCTGCATGGTTTACGGATTAGACATGGGGATACAAATCCATTTACGGATACTTAATTCCGTCATCCGCGATTCAAAAGCTACATTGATCGATTTTGACACGGCTCGAAAATGTGACAATGAAAACATGCTCCTGCGGGCGATAGAATGATATGACTGCGCGCTTACAAGATCCGTCGGGCAGAGGAAGCGGAGGCCTTATCTGAAATATATATGTGGGCACCACTACCACAGTGGTTATTGTTGGCGAAAAACAACTGGTAGATTAGTTAGATTTCTATTCTTACATTCATCATTGATATGCCTCAAACCATCATTGTTTTCCAGCTGGAAAAATTTTGTCCTTTTTTTTGTTCAATTCTTGGAACTATACCCTAAAGGCAATTAATTGAATTGGGCCATCCTGCAGGAAGCCTGGCTATACACTCACTTATCATGGCAAATATATTGTCATGTTTAAGACTTCCGACCTGCTTTCTCAGTCCTCGGTTTTATGGGCCGTATCCAACAGGGTTGAAATAATGGAAAGAGCCGATACTTGTTACCATCTACAGTAGGGTGTCTGGCACGAGGACACCTTTGATCCGAGCCTTGGCTCTTGAGAACTCATCCATTCATGAATCAGACAACAAAGATTTCATCTTGTTCAATTGAGTCTTAATGGACTCCTTCAAGGAGGATCTAATTCTGTTGACGATGGCAGTGATCTTAGGTAGAATACACGAGGGGCAAAGCTGTAGTTTCTGCTCTACTCAGCTCAGCTCTTATACACATTCCCAACCAGCAATATCCTAGAGATTCATGTAAAAAGAAAACGACACCCACCAAACTCCGGGCTTTTCATATAGAAAGACGATGCAAAGAATACAAGAGGAAATAAATGGACGTTGCCGGTTACAGGATACCCTGCTTTTGGAGACTGGGAATCGTTAGTTAGCACAAGTGCCATCTGCAAGAGTTGTGGGGTTACATACTCGAGGTAGATCCGTTCGGGCATCACATTACCCTCTGCGTCCTCCATCTGCACCACGTTGTCGCGACCGTCTCTGTCCTTCTTGCGGTTCTGTTCAAGCTTCTCCCAGAGCTTGAGAGCATCCTCGATCCGAGTGATTTCACGGAACAGATTGGTGTTGGAGGTAACGCCTAGACACTTCAAGCCGAAGATGTGCATGGCTTCGGAGAAGTGCTTGTCGAAGGCACGGCGGCCCATATACACGAAGTTACCGCAGATCTCACAGGGGTATTCCACGCCCAGGCCGTGGAGTTTGTAGAGCCAGTAGGGGATGGGCTTGCCGTCCCAAGCAAGAGGCAGCTTGAGGGGGTTGTAGATGCGGTCTTCGTCGTCCTCGTCGGATTGATCGCCGCCACGATCCCCGCCGGGGGTCTCGGATTCGTTGAGCAATGCTTCGAGTTCCATCTGGCGCTCCCGCTCCGTCATACCCTGCCTCCGTTCGACGTTGATCCTCGTTGCTTGGCGCTCAGGCTGGAGAATCTGGGTGAGAGAACGCACACGGTGCTCTCTCTCCGCGACCGCGCGTTCTTTCAGGCGATGGGCCACGGGGGCACCGTTGCCCGCAGAGGGTGCCGGCTTATCGCCGGAATCGCCAGCGGCCTTGCGAGCCTCGGCGGCCCGGATATGCTTCTTGCCCGTCAGGTGGTTCTTGTAGACATTCTCGTTCTTGAACTCCCTCTCACAGTCGGCACACCAAATACCCTCCCCAGACCCCTCAGTCTTCGGGCCCTGGGTGCCGTTCTCGGCCTTTTCTTCCGTCCACCCGGGGACTTCATTTGCGGCCCACTGCCTCTCAAACTCGTCGTCAAAGCTGGCAAAGAGCTTATCCAGATCTTGTAACGGCTTCACTTTCTTGAGAAAGCTTTCCAGGTAGGTGGCGAGTTCGCCGACATACTTGAAATACCGGTCGGAGAGCTTGTTGTTCCGCTTGATAGGGAGTTGGGGGGGAGTGAACACATCGAACATGTCCAGATATTGTACGTATGAAAGGCGTTTGACGTTAGGTAGGTTCAGGTAATCTTCGTGTATTGTCGTCAGGTCCAAGAACTGTCCGTAGCTTTCTTCTCCGGTGAACAAGTTGTCGATCTCCATTCCCGTAGGCTCGCCCTCGCCAGGCTGGCGGCGCTTGTAAGCCCTTTCGAGATTCTCCACCGGCTCATTGGGGTAGCGCTTGTGAAAGTCCTTGATCTCATCCATCTGCTTGTAGAATTCCTCGAACTGATCACCTGTCGAGATCATCTGCACCTCCTTGTTGCGCGCGCCGTCCGCATCCTTGTAGATGTCGAGGAGTCTCTTTGACTGGTCTTCGATGCGGTTCAAAAAGTGTGCGACTTCATGATCACGAGCGAGGCGGTCCCGCAGCTAGATGGTAGAGTGAGGTGTTAGCACGGCGCGACGAGATGGGAGCACGAGCAGCAACTTACATTACGGGGCTCTTCGGCAACGCGATCGGCGACCGCCTGCTCCAGCCGCTCTAGATCCTCGTGGATGAATCGTTGCTCCTCGAAAAGCATGGTGGGCACAGGGACACGGTCGATAGTGACGCTGAGGAATGGCAGCGACGCCATGCAGGAGAGCTTTCTTTGCGGGCGGCGAGACGCGGTCACGTGCGCGGGCGGTGAGGGAGGCGGCGGTCGCAGCGAAAAGTCGCGCGGGCGATTCTTGAGCTGCAACTCGACGCACTCGAGCCTTTCCCTTTCCTTGCACCCCCACAGATCACACACCTGGTGTATTCAACATGGCGGACGGTATTGACAGACGCGCTGATGGTAGGACCCTTCACAATCCCCTCATTGCCCGAACGCCCGCATGCTGATCGCGCAACCAGACCGGATGGAGTTCAACACCTCGAAAGAGGTGACGGTTGCTCCCACCTTCGAGGACATGCACCTGAAGGAGAGCCTCCTCCGTGGTATCTACGCCTACGGCTACGAATCCCCGTCTGCGGTCCAGTCCCGTGCCATTGTCCAGATCTGCAAAGGTCGCGATACCATCGCCCAGGCGCAATCCGGTACCGGTAAGACCGCTACATTCTCGATCAGTATCCTTCAGGTCATCGACACGGTCGTTCGCGAGTCTCAAGGTATGTAAAGTAGGCTCCCCCTGTTAGTCTGAAGCTCACATATACTAGCGCTCGTCCTGTCTCCCACTCGCGAACTTGCAACCCAGATCCAGTCGGTCATCATGGCTCTCGGCGACTACATGAACGTTCAATGCCACGCGTGCATCGGAGGAACAAATATCGGCGAGGACATTCGGAAGCTCGACTACGGTCAACATGTGCTGTCGGGTACTCCTGGCCGTGTGGCCGATATGATCCGCAGACGTCATCTGCGCACCCGTCACATCAAGATGCTTGTTCTGGATGAAGCCGACGAGCTCCTCAACCGCGGATTCCGCGAACAGATTTACGACGTCTACCGCTACCTCCCCCCTGCCACGCAGGTCGTTGTCGTGTCCGCCACCCTCCCTTACGATGTCCTCGACATGACCACCAAGTTCATGACCGACCCCGTGCGTGTCCTGGTCAAGCGTGACGAATTGACTCTCGAAGGCATCAAGCAGTACTTCATCGCGGTCGAGAAGGAGGAATGGAAGTTCGATACCCTGTGCGATCTGTACGACACTTTGACGATTACCCAGGCCGTCATCTTCTGCAACACCCGTCGCAAGGTCGACTGGCTCACCGACAAGATGCGCGAGGCCAACTTCACCGTCTCCAGCATGCACGGAGAGATGCCCCAGAAGGAGCGTGACAGCATTATGCAGGACTTCCGCCAGGGTAACTCCCGTGTCCTTATTTCTACCGACGTCTGGGCCCGTGGTATCGACGTCCAGCAGGTGTCCCTGGTCATCAACTACGACCTGCCCACCAACCGTGAGAACTACATCCACCGTATCGGTCGAAGCGGTCGTTTCGGCCGTAAGGGTGTTGCCATCAACTTCGTCACCAGCGATGACGTGCGCATCCTCCGTGACATTGAACTGTACTACTCCACTCAGATCGACGAGATGCCGATGAACGGTGAGTTTTTTCTTCAAATTTCCCCTCTAGTCAAAGCAACAGCCGAACTAACGACATCAATAGTTGCCGACCTCCTGTCGTAAACACACCCACGCATACTTGATTAACTCTCGTCCATCTCGAAAAGTTACCTTGTGGACCATCTCCCTCGCACCTGGCCCCCGCAACACCTACACCAGGCCACCACCCACTCTTGTCACGAACCAGAACCAATACCACAAAATGGAAAGGAATGGAAAGCAATGGGGTTTTAAATACCCTCCAGTGTATGTGCATGTGCATCGGAGGCCAAGAAAATAAAAAACCGCGTGGAGGAAATGGGAAAATTACCAAATTGGTAAGCCCCCCCCCTTCCCCCCACATTCATATCCCCGGAGCGCAGTCTTATAAAATTGGCAACCAACACACAAACTGACGCCTTCCAAGTGATATCCTCATCCATCACCCATCATACAGACAGACAGACATACATACACACATACATATATCTCCGGCGCTTTCTGCAGCCTGTCTAGGATATCGATTGCGATCTGATCCTTTTTTTTTCTGCTTTCTTCGATCTTTTTCTGACTTACTGCCTGCTTACTACCTCCGGCGTTTCATTCCATTTGATCTGTTTGTTTGCTTGCCTTTTCGGAGCTATTTGCCGCTATATGCCATGCCATGCCATGCTACCTTAACGTTTGGAGTTATCTTGTGACGAAGTGAAAACTATCTCAATTCCAATTTATTTCAATCTAACTGGTCGATGTCAATGTCGAAATGAATGAGACTGTTTCTTTCGACTTCGGTTTCGGTTTCGATTCGGGTATATTGCTTGGGGCGGTTCTGATCCCTAGCCAGCCAGCCCTCTTCCCTTCCTCTTCCCATAGATAAGAACTACCGAGGTACACTGGGTAGGTAGGTATGTGGTAGATTTGGCGTTATATTTTCGAAGCAAGCACATACCTTACCTACCACATACCTAACCTACACACGGTATCTACTACAACCTACATCACCATTTATGTCACGTACACCCCACCAGCCACCCGTATTAAAAAAAAAAGAATAGGTTCAATTCAATTCAATGCTCCGGACCCGGATGCAGACAGAAAAATAGACAAACAGAACAATAGACAGACAGACAGATGAAAGGAAAGAAAAAGAGCAGGACAGACAGACAGATAGACTTTCTACCATCCGTATTCGTATTTTCCAACCTTTGCAACGAATAACAAAGAAAAGGGAAAAAAAAGGCGAACTGTACTTGCACTTGCACTTGCACTTGCACTTGCACTTGTACGTGTACGTGTACTTGGATGAACGAAACACAAAAAGCACCAAATCGGATCTCTCACTTCAGTCGTGGATTCCGTGGAAAGAGAGAGAGAAATGAAGCAAGTCATTCCGATGAGTATCAATCGGTGGGGGGTCTTTATATGGTGAACGCGGAGGCGGGATGGTGGCGATTGGGGGATGGGTGGATGTGCAGATGGGTGGATAGATACCTATGTAGGGCCTACCTGGTAGTAGTAGGAAGACGGTGCAGGGATACATAGACGGACGGACGGACGAACGGATGGATAGATAGATAGATAGGTGATTGGTGGATGGATGGATGCGCAAGAAGAAAAACGAAAGAAAGAAAAGCATATATTGATCTGTACCAAAACAGTGGGCGCCTGCAACCTTTATTAAATGGATCACTGATTTCTGGGCCAGAAAGAAATGCGTATATGCATGACAGTAAGTAGAGTGAGGAGATGGGAGAGGTGTAATCCATCTGTGATTGATACGATAATAGGTCTGAGGATGAGGATGAGGATGAGAATGAGGTGAAGATGAGGATGGAGGGTGGGAGGGAGGGAGTGAGTGAGTGAGTGCGTGGGTGGTAGGAGTAGTGGTATAGCTTAGCTTCCCAAGCTGAAGCTATAAAATGACAATAGTGAAGTGAACAACATATGATATCCTGTAACAATGGGGGGATGTTTATTAAAAACTTGATGTGGAGCGTAAGGCGCTGGTGCGGGCGAAGCCACTTGCGGAGACAGCCCGGTGTTTCCCGGCGGCAGCGCTGGGGCGGACATCACGCTCGCGGGTCCAACTGGGGATGGATCTATTAGCCGAGAAACAATGCAATCAATGCAATCAACGAGGGGAGTGAATGAATGGGTTGTAGCCTACATTCTAACCAAGCAGTCATCGCCTGCAGACGCGAACATCCCTGGATTTTGGGGGTTCCAGGACATCGAATTTACGCATCCTCGGACATGTCCTTCCAAGGCTTCGACCAGAGTGCCGGCTTCTTTATGGAAAATATAAACGCGAGAGTCTAGCGCATGGTTAGCAAGGGAAGTAAGCAGGAAGTATGGGAGATCACCTGCCTTCGCTTCCACTGACGATAAAGTTTTCTGCAGCGCCTCCGAAGACACTTCTAATGACAAAGTGGCCCTGCTTTTGTCCCGAAAAGCACCGGACAACATCTGTTGAATTGATGTCGACAAGCTGTATTTGCCCATCGGCCGAGTTGATCAGCATATGCCGCGAGTCTCGGCTGACTGCGACTGAGGTCGGCTTGCTTTTGAGAGCGAGACAGTACTCCTCCTCCCGGGTGACAAAGTTGTAGACGTGGACCTTTTGGTCAAGATCTGCCGCAATGAGTCGCCGGCCGTCGGGGGTGATAGCGCAGTCTTGAACGCGGAAGCCTTCTGGCCACATGTACATAGACTGCCCACGCATGCTCCAATGACACAGTTGCGAGCTGACATCGAGAGCGGCCGTGACGAAAGACTCGCCATCCGGCGCCCAGGCTGCCGCCGTCACTGGATGACGATGGTGATTGATGGTCAGAAGGCACCGGCCGGTCTTTGTCCACTGTCAGTACCAACACCGTCAGGGTCATGAGAAAGGGGATACTGTACCTCAACACTCCAAACACGGGCTGTCTTGTCCTGGGAGCAGGTTATGATTTTCGAGTCATCCGGGCTCCAACAACATTGTGCGACACCATCCTCGTGCCCCATCAGCTTTTGGAGGACGGCGAAATTGCTTGTGTCGTAGATGATCACACTCCGGTCTTTGCTCGCCGTCACCAATTTCGTGCCATCATTCGAAAACTGACACCACCAGACCTCATCCGAATGCTGGCTCAGCTCGATGCCTGCTCGCAAGGGAAAGTTCTTCCGATCGCACATGTGATCCGAATATAACGACGGAGGAGATGCCGTGTTGTGATACAAGCACTGGTTGATCTGATTTTGCTTGACACTGTCGAGTAAGATAGCGAGACGATTGTCCGGGATCATCACGGAAGGTGATATCGACCCTGCTGGGTGTTAAACGTGCGCTGTGGGGGCAGGCCTGGTTCACGCTGATTACTCACTTGACAGCTCCGACAAGAGTCGCTCCCGGGAGGAGCTAATGGGGCCATCCCAGCCAGCCTGGTCATGAAGATGCTCCGGAGGACACATAAGAAGACTAGCCACAGTCAGTGCGACGCGACTCAGGAGATTGTAGGGCACAACGGGGAGGCTCACCTTGACAAAGCATGCAAACGGGCGATGTCATAATTGAGGGGCGTCAACTCATGGCGAAGAACGATCAAAGCGGCCGCCAGATCCCGGGCTTCCAACAATTCGAGGAACTTTTGTTGCCGGAGGTAGAAGAGCATCTCGTTCTTCTCCGCATGTTCCACCAAGACCAGCTTCTCCTTGTTCGTCGTGGGGTCGCCGCTGCCGCCCGCCCGCCCGCCTCCGTCCGGGTAGAAGGACTGCACCAGGATATGCTCCGCCTCCGTCCATCGCCCCTCAAGCACCGCGTTCCTAAAAGTAGCAACGGCCGGGCTCTCCAGCTGATACCCGCTCTCTTTGCTCAACAGTGTCGCAGCCCCATCGTAGCCCAGCTCGTACAGGCTCTGGATCAGGATCCTCGTGACCTCTTCCCGATCGTGGCCATAGTATGAAGGAGGACTGAGCGATGCCTTTTGCGATCCGTTCGTGTGAGCGGCCCCGTTGGAAGCGACATAGGAGGCCTGGCCGTTCAGGGGGTGGGAGAAGCCCGCCTTCTGGGACGGCGACGCGGTCGAGCCGTTTAACGCATGAGAAGAACCATTTGTGCTGGAGATGCCATCGGGCCGCATATTTGCCAGGCGCCTGCGCTTGGGGAAAGGTTCGTGGCCCTCGGAGGGAGTGCGTGAAAGGAAGCCGCTTGGAGTCTGAGAACCGACCTCGCTTGCCGTGCGAACCTCCGCAAGACCTCCTGTCCCCTCGGTGGTTTGTTCGGGTGTCCCGGGTGAGCTGCTGCGGCGACGTCGACGGACAGACGAGAGAGATGGGTTTCTCGTATGAAACGCTGAGCTGTGTCGGTTGACGATCGAGCTTGGAAGGGAGGAGGGGGAGGAGGAGATGGCGCCCGTAGCGGAGGAGGCCTGCGGATGTGGGTGTGGATGTGGGTGTGGGTGTGGGTGTGGGTGTGACGGCGAGGGTTGAGGGGGATAGGAGGGTCGGGGAGGTCGGGAGCGGCGGAGGAGGGTATATAGGAGGGGGGATTGTCTGCCAGATCGAAGACTTGTAGATCTGCCCTTTCACCTGGCTCTGTAGAAGAACCAGGAGAGCAGACCTATATCAGTGGCGGGTCACTGATACTCGCCGAGACTGGGGGGCCCGTGATGGAGCTCTTGAGGGGATCGTAGCGCCGATCGATCTGTAGCTTTGGTGGTCTTGTGAGTCTGGATGGTATGTACTATTGCGAGAATCTGATGTGGGTGTGGGGGGTTGAGTTGGGTTGATGGGGGTGGAGGGGAATTTGTGCAATGGACGGGCGGAGGTCTTATCGGCCTGGGAAGGGCAAGTCCGGGGAAGGGCGGGCAGACCAGTGACATAAGACGGCACGAACCTGAGACGGCAGTAGGAGGAAGCTTCGGGATGTTGAAATCAGATCATAGAGTGGGTCGACAGAGGATGTAAGGCCGAGATGTCCAGGGGGGGAGGTGGATAGGGAGAAGCTGCCAGGAAGAGAAGTTGAGGTGAGGTTTGAAGCGCATCGGCGGCTGGTCTTACTGCGGGCGTGGTGGGCGTGGGGCCAAAGGTAAGTAAGTACGTTACTGAGTTACTGCGCGTAAGGACAATCAATACTTAATCACCATGTCGGCCAGTGCTCCGTTTCACCACGCTGGCCCAAGCCCTACTTGAGATCATTCTCCTGGCACGCTGATGTTCGGCATTTCCCTCTGGCTTATCCCTCCAGACGCGATGGGGGAAGTGTCGCAGCCTCCCACATGATGATGACGATGATACGGTATGACGATACTGGAAAAGTTATATACGTCGCTCTTCTCTCTTCTCCTCCTCCTCCTCATCCCCCTCCCACCCAGCCGATCTGATACCTGCGCATCGCATCACATCACCTGCTCCCCGACAGCTGACATGGGAACCCTGATATGACACCATCATCGAGGATTCAGATGAAGGGCCTGGCGGAACGATTGGCTGGAATGGCCCCCAGATCACCAGTGCAACAAACACAACATCACCTGCACGTCGGTTCGGGGCACATCCAACTGAGTTGTAGGGCCCTATCCTCTAGTTACCCTATAGCACTGCCGCCTATAATCCGCCCTTCTAAGCATCCCTTATCTGCGATACTCGGTTCCTATCGATTGTCTCCCCATCTCGCGCTGCCTTTAAAGCAGCACGGCTTGCCATGCAGCCCAATTGCGCCACGGCTGACTAGTACATGTACCCAACTGCCCACTGTGGAGGCTTGCCATTTGGTACCACTCGCAGGCGCTCGGGGCATGTGAATTGCTATCGGTTGACCTGGATGCATACTTCAGGTCCATGTCTGTGTTTGATGTTCTTTAATGACTGATTCATCGCTGAATTACTGCAGTATAGATCCCACGGTTCCATCTGCTCCTGCTTGAAACCCGGTGGTGTATACCAGATCAACCATCAGGACCAATATTCGCTGTCCCATCCACTACTACTATACCATCCTCAAGTCCGCCAGGACTAGACTGACTTAAACCCGCCACCCTCACTACTTAACTTCCTGCCAATCGACTCCATTGGAGGAAACGGCGAGTACCTGAGTCCCGAAAAGGTCAGTGCAAGACTTAACGTTCCGGCAAACGCCTAACGGTCTTCACCGCTGCTTCCGCGAACCGGGTCGGTTCATAACAGCGAGGATTTGGCCCTGGCCTCAGGCTGATTGATTCACGCCACCGAACTTCTTGCTGTCAAATCGGGTCTCGGGGGCATATTCGCCAAGCTTCAAGGGACTGGCTAGATAGAGATTTGCCATTTGAGTCTAGATGAGACAACCCTGCGATTAAGTCGTACTGTACCTTACTGAGTCACTCGGCATGGTGTTGACTCACGTTGACTCGCGTTGTTTAGACTGACTGAAGGGATGGTAGTAGGCTGGGAATCACAATGACCATCGACCTAATCTCCAGGTGTCCTGTTCTGATTTCATCCACAGTCCGATATTTCTTCTAACGCATCCCTGTGTGGCATACCTGGCTGGAGGAACCTCCCATCCAGGTTTGACATAACAGTCTCGGTGTCAGTCCTATCGAACACTAGAACGACATGGATTTTCTACAATAATGATTCCACTTAACCTCTTACTCCCTCGAAAATGTGGAATTCTGAAACTACGTACTTCACGCAAGAGAGACCCACCCAATATTTCGCTAATGTGTGCCTGCAAGAGGAAACCCCAAGAGGAAACCCCAAGAGGACACGCCCAAAGCACACCAGCTAAATAGATGCAAACCCACCTACCCAGACCAAACCACCACAACCACCCCCTCGCTCAGATCAACATAACCACAACCATAACCATACCCATACCATAACCAATCGATCCGGGACAGGCACGGCCATCACCTCAACAGCATAGGTCCGTCCGGATCTAGAGCCGATCCAGACAGGGATTCTTTAGCCTGCTATCTCCACAGTATCTTACGACCACTTAGACAAGAATGAAGTAGCTAGCTCAGTGGATAGTCTACACATCTCTAATTCATCAGACTATCTTATTAAATCATCATTACACAGTATAGTAACTCCCACTTGCCACCGACAAAGCCCATCTATTTCATACACCCACAGATCAAGGCCGAAACCAGTACAACTACCCCTACGTTTGGCCCAGGTACACAACAACCAGCCCCTATTAGTTCAAATGTTTTATAGTCCAGATACATGGAGAGTGAAGAGTGACAGTAAGGTCAGTTCGTAAGCAGTCATCCCTTCCCCCAACAGACCCAGACAAAATCCACCCCCAGTCCCAGTCCCAGTCCCAGTCCCAGCCAGAACAATGACATCACCACCACAACTGACCTCATGATGACACACCCCATCCCCCTCTCCTCCACATTCAATAATGAATAAACACCTGAGGGCGCAAGCAAGGCTATATATACCTTACCCTACCCCCTCATCACCTCATCCGCAAGGTTCTCACTTCATCAACCGCCGCCCAGAACATCCAAGCCTGAATCTTATTAGCTGGCGCATAGTTTTACCTCCTAAGCTATTTACCTACCTCCGACCTATCTTCATCTAAACCAACAACCAACCAACCAACAACACAACAACAACAAAAATGGGCTGTGACTGCGGGTCCGGAAGCTCATGCGGCTGCAGCGGTCCGCAGAGCTGTACTTGCGGGAGCGCGTGTACTTGTAAGGGGTGCGGGGTATGTATCCATCCATCCATCCATTCTTTCTTTTCTTTCCTTCCTGTTTGTCGGGTTCTTTGTTTGGTTTGTTGGTTGCGGGTTGGTGTTGGATGGGTTGCTGATGGGGGTATAGAAGTAAATCAGACCTTTCCTACGGGCTATTGATTTGAGATTTGAGGGAGGGAAGAGTGGGGGTGGATGGGGTGTTGTGTTGTTGTATTGAGTGGGATTGTCTGGGTTGGGTTGGGTTAGGTGATGATTAATGATTGATGATTGGTGATTGATGGTTGATGGGTCTAGGTGAGGGGTGATAGTGGGATGTAAATTGATTGTTTTATGGGGTATGTATGAATTGATGCTGTTTTGATTGTGTTTGAGCTAGATGGGTGAGGTGTCTGTAGGTTTGTAGAGTGTAACTTTTGGGGGAAGCTTGGTGGTCGATGATGGTACACTGCTAGATAAGTAGTATGCATCTCAGTCATGTCAATGGGCGGAGATGATCCGACTGACAGGTACCAAGCTGTGAATCATATTCGGGATGTAAATAAACATCAACACTGATGCATCGAATCTGGATGGAAATGAAACAGCTCATCCGAAAGCAACCCCTGTAGCCAACATGCGCAACGCAAACACGCCCCCGCTGAGCAGAGTCACCGCAGCAAAAACCGCCGCCACAAGACCCATCTTCGCTAAGGCTTCAATGCCATACGGCGCTGGCTTCGAAACCCTGCGCTTCCCCAGCCGCGTGGTCCGCGTGTAGAACGGGACGTACTTGAACTCGAAGAACGTCTCGCCGCCGAGACCGTCTCGGCCGGTGATTATGGTGTAGTAGACTCGGCGGCGGAACTGGACAAGTTAGCAGACAGACAGGGGTGCTGGTATGGACAGCATACATCGATGAAGGTCTGATCGAGCTTCGGGATCAGTCGAGGTCCGTAGGCCAGTCCCATGACGACAAAGCAGTACCCGTATATCAACGCCTGGTAGTACATGTTGGTTCGGGGGATGTTGAGTCGGTCCGCGAGCTTTCCCCCGTTCAGGTGTCGAGCCATGGCCTCCATGAATTCCTTGGATGCGTATGCGGGGGCGGTGTTCTCGAGACCCAGGATGATGTTCTGGGCCAGTATCTTGCCGACATCTGTCGGATCGATTTCCGATACAAGTAACGACTCCATTATGGCGCGTCCGGTTGGTTGGCTTGCGAAGGGCTCAGTCGGGGTCCCCATGTAATGGGCTACTAACCTCCACAGGGCAAGAAAGTCGCTAACTTCCTGCTCTCGAAGCCAGATACCCTGGCGGGGAAGACCCATCCAGATTACGCTGGTGCAGAATGTGTTGATGGTTGCGATGCAGTCGAGATCGTTGATGGGGATGCCATATTTATCCACGTCGTAGTATTCCGGTCGTAGCTTGACCAGGCTCAGTATCCTCGCGCGCACAGACGCATGTAGCAAGCGCACACGGATAGAGGAGATCTGCCCGACACCACCGGGCTTCATCGCATCCAGGGACTCAGATACCTGCAGGACATGCTGAAGGGTTTCGAGCAGCCTGCGTCGGACGACATCGGCTGAAAAGCCGCCAGTTCGAGCCAGGGTTTCGACCACGCGTGCGGAGCCCCTTTATGCATCAGTTAAAGAGACGGGATATTAATGGAAATACTCACATGCCACCCAGGAGACTTTCAAAATTAAGCTAGCCCTCTCAGTTTATCATTTCTTGGTCAAGTTCCGACAGACTTACCACGTTCAGGATCGGAAGCCCATACCGAAAGAACACCTCTTGGCCCCGTTTGATCTGCTGCCAGTCAACCCATTGCGGGACCGTGTTGACCTGCGCCCAGAGCTCACCGAGTTTCGGGTCATCGTGTGCGTGGGCCTTCAGTAAGGCGAACAAGTCCCGTTTGGGCGCTTTGGGGTCAGGATGGCCTTTCTGCGCGTCACTTACATTTGTTGGCGGGGCAAGAGCTTCGAGTCGTTCGAGACACTCGTCTGCCAGTTTATCGTAGGTGAACATCATAGGTCGCAGCTGTTCTCCGGTCTGATGGAGATCCGTCCATTCAAACGTATAGTCCCAGTAGCTGCGGATGTTCGACGACATCTTGCATACGGCTCTGGTCCTTCAGAATGATCTTTCAGAAACATATATGAGATGCAAGAACTGCCGCATGTATTCCTGTATCGTTTTCACGCTTGTATATATGAAGTTACCTCCATCCTCGACCCTTGACCATGCGAGCGCAAAGCCATAACGGCTCACAGAGGCTCGTGATGAGCCAGTCCCGGATAGGCAACGAGCCGTTGGGAGTCCATGGATCGAGCAGTCTGGGGCATGTGAAGGATGGCAGGCAAGTCAACGGTCGAAGGGAGGTTGGCGTGCGGGGTGATCCATGCACCAAACTTGAAGGGTAGTATATCCTGGGGTCTGGCAGATGGACACATAAGGGTTCTTCTACCAATGAAGACACCCGGACAGGGAATGTGAGAGAGGCTTTGTTCCCCAGGTGCAACTGGGTTGTTCCCAGCAACGACCACTGGTACGAGAGTAGGAACAGTTTTGAAATGATACTGATTGGATTAGTGGCTACAATGATATATAAGTGAGGTATATCTTGGAGGTGGACAACGACCGTGTGCGGAAGTGGTGCAGAGTCGAGGACAGAGTACTGAGTACAGTAAGAGTGAGATGTCAGAAGGAAGTAATAATTCCTCCACTTTCCTAATTCGATCGTCGCCTTAGTCCATGCCATCGCAACCTCAGGCCGCCCCGGGTCGCAACACGGCTGAGTCAACACGCAACAACAGCGCAAGGACCACAACATCGCCAACTGACCGGAAAGAAACCCCTGGACAGGCTGCAGGATTGACGAGTTTCGAGAATCGGATTCTATTTAGTATGCTGCCCTAATCGAATGCTCGGACTAGGCGTGCGACGACTCAAGGCGCGGCCCTCGCTGCTGGACCTGATAGTAGCGAGCCAGACACAGCCAGGGGACGACGGCTCGAGGTCGTCATCACCGCCTGGACTGCCGCCGCCGCCGCCGCACCTCCACCACCACCACCACCTCCTCCACCTGCCACCGCTCCCCGTCTCGCCCACCTCATCATCCTGCAGCAACAGCGCCTCCTCTCCTCTCTCGCCCGCTTCATCCACGCCTGCCATCCCCCTCCCCCTCCCACCCACCATGGCTCCCTCCGCTGATGCTGGCGATGCCCAGCACGGCGCCGTCTTCTCCGTCTCCGGTCCCGTCGTCGTGGCCGAGCACATGATCGGCTGTGCCATGTACGAGTTGGTATGCTCCCCCCCATCATTGCCCTGTTGAGCTCTGGAGGTGCACTTTTTCGTCCGGAGGTCGAGAATCCGTATCGCTAATCCCGACATCAACCATAGTGCCGTGTCGGCCACGATCAGTTGGTCGGAGAAGTCATTCGCATCGATGGCGATAAGGCCACCATTCAGGTCTACGAGGAGACAGGTATCCCACCACCTCCGCCCCGCCAACCTCCGAACCCAATGTCTAACCGCTCTCCCTTCCAGCTGGTTTGACGGTCGGCGACCCCGTCCTGCGCACCGGAAAGCCCCTGTCAGTCGAGCTGGGCCCCGGTCTGATGGAGACAATCTACGACGGTATCCAGCGGCCCCTGAAGGCCATCTCCGACCAGTCGAAGGGCATCTACATTCCCCGTGGTATCGCTGTCAACGCGCTGGATCGCGAGAGGAAATGGGACTTCAAGCCGGGCAAGTACAAGGTCGGCGATCACATTACCGGTGGTGATATCTGGGGTACCGTTTTCGAGAACAGCCTGGTCAACGACCACAAGATCTTGCTCCCTCCCCGCGCCAGAGGTACCATCACCCGCATAGCCGAGGCCGGCAGCTACACAGTCGAGGAGAAGCTGTTGGAGATCGAGTTCAACGGCGTCAAGTCGGAGCATGGGATGATGCACACCTGGCCCGTCCGTGTGCCCCGACCGGTCAACGAGAAGCTGCCGTCCGATGCGCCCTTCATCGTCGGCCAGCGTGTGCTGGACTCCCTCTTCCCCAGTGTGCAGGGTGGTACCGTCTGCATCCCCGGTGCCTTCGGGTGCGGCAAGACTGTCATTTCCCAGAGTGTGTCCAAGTTCTCCAACAGTGATATCATCGTCTACGTCGGCTGTGGTGAGCGCGGTAACGAGATGGCTGAAGTCCTGATGGACTTCCCCGAGGTGGGTGAACACGCCGCATACCCCGCAGACCAATACTGACGAGCGATCTCGGTAGCTTTCCATTGACATCGACGGTCGCAAAGAGCCCATCATGAAGCGTACCTGCCTGATCGCCAACACCTCCAACATGCCCGTCGCCGCCCGTGAAGCCTCCATCTACACCGGTATTACGATCGCCGAATACTTCCGTGACCAGGGTAAGAACGTGGCGATGATGGCGGACTCCAGTTCTCGCTGGGCCGAGGCTCTGCGTGAAATTTCGGGTCGTCTGGGAGAGATGCCTGCCGATCAGGGTTTCCCCGCCTACCTGGGTGCCAAGCTGGCCTCCTTCTACGAGCGTGCGGGCAAGAGTATCGCTCTGGGCAGCCCCGAGCGCAACGGCAGTGTCAGTATCGTCGGTGCGGTCAGCCCTCCGGGTGGTGACTTCTCGGATCCCGTCACCAGCAGTACCCTGGGTATCGTGCAGGTGTTCTGGGGTCTGGACAAGAAGCTGGCCCAGCGGAAGCACTTCCCGTCGATCAACACCTCCATCTCGTACAGCAAGTACACGACGATCCTGGACCGCTACTACGAGAAGCACCACCCCGAGTTCCCCCGCCTGCGCGACCACATCCGTGAGCTCCTGACCAAGTCGGAGGACCTGGACCAGGTCGTGCAGCTGGTCGGCAAGGCGGCCCTGGGTGACTCGGACAAGATCACCCTGGACGTGGCGGCGATGCTGAAGGACGACTTCCTGCAGCAGAACGGATACAGTGACTACGACCAGTTCTGCCCTCTGTGGAAGACCGAGTACATGATGAAGGCGTTCATGGGCTACCACGACGAGGCGCAGAAGGCGATCGCCCAGGGGCAGAACTGGACCAAGGTCCGCGAGGCCACCCAGGACCTCCAGACCTCGCTGCGTGGCATGAAGTTCGAGGTACCGGACAACGAGGCGGCAGTTTCCGAGAAGGTAAGCCTGGCGCCCCGCCGTTGATCTTCGAGCTAGCTCGCTAACCCTTTCACAGTACGAAAAGATCCTCCAGACCATGTCGGAGCGCTTTGCTTCGGTGTCGGATGAGTAGAGGAGGACCTAGTCACCGGGTACCCGAAGGTCGTGCTGTCTATTTTATATCCCGAGCTTGTAGCATAGCCAATTCCCAGTATATGTAGTTATTGCAGTTGCCTTGAAGAATTCCAGAAGATTCCGCTGTTGTGTTCAGAGCATTGAGTCAGTCGGCCAGTCAGTCAGTCAGGCAGCATCATTCGGCAGGCCGAGTGTCTGGCCGGGCTTTGGGTGGCCAATCCACATGACGCGGCCTGGTGGTGGGACTGTAAGGATCCCAAGGTTGGGGTTTGGGTACCTCTCTGTCTGTCTGGTAGCGGGATGAACTGTAGCAATCCATTGGGGGGGTCGTATAGGAAGGTAGGAGGTACTGGGTACTGGGCAACCGGAGGAGGGCGCAGGGCGCAGCGGAGGCAAGCCGGGGAGAGGAGAGCCTCTCTACTTATCTGTCTGGGCCGAAGCGAAACTCTCCACTTGGCACTTCCCGCCTTCGTCTCTTCCCTTTCATTCCTCCCCCCCCCCCCCCCAAAACAACAACTTCCCCCCCACAACTCCCTCTATTAACCCCCCCAAGTCTCTCACAATCGCTCAACCGTCGCTGCGTATCCCCCCGTTCGCGTCGTTCTATACTTTCTCCCCCTGTTAACTTGGAGCGATCGTTCCCTGTTCTCCGTTGCCAGCCATGGCAAGCCCGACTGGCTTCTCGTGCGCCCCCCCCCCCTGGCCCTCGTGCTTGCGTATGGCGTATACCTCCGATTCGCCTGACTAACCTCATCGTGCCCGCAGGATCAACGTCAACGATCCCAGCTTGATCTCGCTGGTCAACAAGCTGCAGGATGTCTTTGCGACAGTCGGGGTGAGTGAGCTGGTCTCGTGGAGCTTCCTGCAACCCCCGCCGCCGACACCGACTGACACCGACTGACACCGCCTGTTCGCCTTAGGTCCAAAACCCCATCGATCTGCCCCAAATCGCCGTCGTCGGCTCGCAATCCAGCGGAAAGAGTTCCGTTCTAGAGAACATCGTCGGTCGGGATTTGTAAGTGCTCCTGTCGTCGCCGTCGGGCACCTCGTCGCCGCGGACTAACCGGCCTCTTATCGCTGCCTAGCCTCCCCCGTGGTTCTGGAATTGTCACTCGGAGACCCCTCGTCCTGCAACTCATCAACAAGCCCGCTGGTTCGCAAACAAACGGTGTGAAGGAGGAGCAGCCCCTGGAGACGACGGATAAGGAGGCGAACTTGGATGAGTACGGCGAGTTCCTGCACATTCCCGGCCAGAAGTTCCACGATTTCAACAAGATCCGCGAGGAGATCGTGCGCGAAACCGAGTCCAAGGTCGGCCGCAATGCCGGTATCTCGCCCGCCCCCATCAACCTCCGCATCTACTCGCCCAATGTCTTGACCCTCACGCTGGTCGACCTGCCCGGTCTGACCAAGGTCCCCGTGGGTGACCAGCCCAAGGACATCGAGCGTCAGATCCGCGACATGGTCATGAAGTACATCAGCAAGCCCAATGCGATCATCCTGGCCGTCACCTCTGCCAACCAGGATCTGGCCAACTCCGACGGGTTGAAGCTGGCGCGCGAGGTCGACCCCGAGGGTCAGCGCACGATCGGTGTGCTGACCAAGGTGGATCTGATGGACGAGGGTACCGACGTGGTGGATATTCTTGCGGGCAGGATTATCCCCCTGCGACTGGGTTACGTGCCGGTCGTCAACCGCGGTCAGCGCGATATCGAGAACAAGCGGCCCATCGCGTATGCCTTGGAGCACGAGAAGAACTTCTTCGAGGGCCACAAGGCCTACCGGAACAAGGCGTCGTACTGCGGAACCCCGTATCTCGCCCGGAAGTTGAACTTGGTGCGTATACCGCTGAGGTATGGGGGGGGGGGCGCTGCTAACCTCTTGTGTTTAGATCCTCATGATGCACATCAAGCAAACCCTCCCGGACATCAAGGCGCGCATCTCCTCCTCCCTCCAGAAGTACTCGTCGGAACTCGGACAGCTTGGCGACTCGATGCTCGGAAACAGTGCCAACATTATCTTGAATATCATCACAGAGTTCAGCAACGAGTACCGCACGGTACTTGAGGGAAACAACACGGAGCTGTCCAGTATCGAGCTGTCCGGTGGTGCTCGTATCAGCTTTGTCTTCCACGAGCTCTACTCCAATGGTATCAAGGCGGTGGACCCGTTCGACCAGGTGAAGGATATCGACATCAGAACCATTTTGTACAACTCCTCTGGATCGTCACCGGCGCTGTTCGTGGGCACGACGGCCTTCGAGCTGATCGTCAAGCAGCAGATCAAGCGCCTGGAAGACCCCAGCACGAAATGTATCTCGCTGGTCTACGACGAACTGGTGCGCATCCTGGGCCAGCTCCTGAACAAGCAGCTGTTCCGCCGGTACCCGATGCTGAAGGAGAAGTTCCACGGCGTCGTGATTGGGTTCTTCAAGAAGTGCATGGAGCCGACCAACAAGCTCGTGCGTGATCTGATCTCGATGGAGGCGTGCTACATCAACACTGGTCACCCCGATTTCCTGAACGGACACCGCGTAAGTTTATCCCCGGGATAGTACGGCACTGCGGTATTGACTGACTAAACAGGCCATGACCATTGTCAACGACCGTCAATCTGCCAGCAAGCCTACGCAGGTGGACCCGAAGACGGGCAAGCCTCTGCCCCCCCGGGCCAACAGCCCGTCGGTGGAGATCGCGACCTCGGGCGACAGCAGCGGAGGATTCTTCGGTAGTTTCTGGGCGTCGAAGAACAAGAAGAAGATGGCCGCCATGGAGCCCCCGCCGCCGACCCTGAAGGCGTCCGCGTCGCTGTCGGAGCGGGAGAGCACGGAAGTCGAGGTGATCAGTAAGTGCGACGCTACGAGCACGGAGACCAATACTAATTCAAGCAGAGCTTCTGATTACGTCGTACTTCAACATCGTCAAGCGGACGATGATCGACATGGTCCCGAAGGCCATCATGTACACCCTGGTGCAGTACGTATCCCGGCGCTTTTTGTCTGCCATACCATACTAACACAACACCCCCTCAGATTCACCAAGGACGAGATGCAGCGCGAGCTCCTCGAGATGATGTACCGCAACAGCGAGCTGGACGACCTGCTGAAGGAGAGCGACTACACGATCCGCCGACGGAAAGAGTGCCAGCAGATGGTGGAGAGCCTGTCGCGGGCCAGCGAGATCGTGGCGCAGGTGCAGTAGTGCGCGTCGGAGACCCGAGGTGGGATTGGGATGGGATAGTTTTGATTGATCTATACATCGGTTGTTCCCTTGTGTCTGTTCCGCTTTGCACTGGTAGCCAGTTTTCTTTTGGGGGGTTGTCTGCGGAGGAGTTTATGCCTGATGTTTATATTTCTTCTGATGCACGCCGCTGACGAGATGACTGACGCATGGCATGGCATGACATGGTGGATGATGGTGGGATGGAATGGATGGGGCGGGGTGCCAAGATTTCACGAATTTGTATCGCCTAATGATTGTGGATGATTGACCTTTCTTTACTTAGAATTCAGTGTTGTTTGTTGTATACTTAGGTTGAGGATGAATGGCAGTAGATTATTGGTTATGTTATCTGTGTGAGTAGTGTCGTGTTATGTCTGATGGTAAGTAGCACCTCACTTGGATGGTTTACTATCTACAATAACTATAGAAAGTAGACCCATCAATAGTTAGCAGATCTCAAATCCAGATAGATCCCTCACTATGTACGGAGTAGATAGAGAATCAGCCTCAGGCGCCTAGGCAGTCAGTCAACTCACCCACCCTCACGTGCTGCCCCCACACTAACCCGCATCCGTCCCTAGCGCCAGATAACCAAGTGGATCCCCACGCCGATAATCTGCATTAGCGCGATCACCACAGCCAATAAGACCGCATCACAGATCTCAACCTCCGGATGGAGCTGTATAGGACTGTCTGTATACTGGCATGCAACAGAACACCACATAACCAAGACTCTCTTTTTTGCTTGGCTTGCTTTACTGGCTTTTCTGGGGTAGGTGGGTAGAGTGGCATGATATTGAATTCAATGTGAAGTAGTGAATGAAGTTAGAGGAGGGAGGAGGTAGTAGGTAGTAGGCAATAGGGAAGGGGGTACAGGTAGATAGGTAGGTAGGTAGGTAGGTCTTGATCTCTCTTCCTCTTCTTCTCTTCTCCTCTCTCTCTCGGGACCACCTTGTCGTACTGATCTTAGTTTTCCGTTTTTGAATCCCCTTGAAACTTCAAGCAAAGCAAGCATATACCTCTCTTCCTCTCTCGATATAATCATCAAATAGTAAGTATAGTCCCTTTTGTGTGACCTCGTGAGAGGATCTGCAGGGGTGGGGGATCAATTTGGCTTCATTTGTTTTCTGTGTCTTTTTTCTTTGATTTGCTGGTATTTTCCTGTCGAGACGCTCGCTGTCCGGGACCCCGAAGAGATCCCCTCAAAGCACAGACCCCCCCCTCACTCAGATTGAGCTTCAGATTCTGTCTCCCTTCTCTCTACTTTTTCCCATTGAAAGAACATGTCAATCACCCCTCAAAGCACCCTTCAAATCTCTCAGTTCTCCGCGCTCCAACCACTCAAACATCCTCAACCTCTCAGCCCTCACCTCGACCAAACACCCAAAGCTAACCTCTCACAGTGTGCTACACCATCACCGAAGCCGAATCGTGGGGGGCGTGCAACGCCCAGCCCAACCACCTCACGTTCACCACCAAGATATGGCAGTGCTGGCGAAAGCTCCCCGTTCTCTTCGCCTCCACCCCCGCCCACACCACCCTCTCCGCCACCCCGGCCGGGGAGATCCGCCTCTGGGGGCACTGGGAGACTTGCCCCCCGGAGGAGTGGGTCTCCCTGGCGGACTGGGGGGTTATGCGGCGCCCGTTTCGCCCTTGTCCGATCTGCGAGATCGGGGGTGATGGGTGCTATCAGGAAGTGAGTTGATCTCTTTCTTTTCTCTTCTCTCTCTTTCTCTTCTCTCTCTCTCTTCTCTCTCTCTCCTCTCTCTCTCTCTTCTCTTCTCTCTCTCTCTCTCTCTCCTCTCTCTCTCTCCCTCTCTATCTCCTCTCTCTCTCTCTCAATCAACTCAAAGCCATCTCACCACCTACTTGTCCGCTGAGAGAAAGCACCCTCAACTAACAAACCCGTCTAAACACAGATACTCCGAGACAGAGAGCCGGCTGTCCAGTGGCTGATCGACAGCCTGGGAGACCCCGCCGAACATGACTGCAAGTTCGTGATCGACTACCGCTGGCGCTTCTGAGCGTAGGGCGGGGTCTCCCGGGTGTGGTCGAGTCGTCATTCTCGTCTCGTCGGGGTTGGGCGCTTGGGTGCTTGGGTCGTTGGTTTTTTTTTCGGGTTTCTGCGCTTTTGCGCTCGATGTGGCGTTTGAGTTGGGTTTGGGGGAGGAGAGGAGAGGGGAGGGGGTTGCTTTTTTTTTTTTTTTTTTTTTTTTTGATACCTTACCCGGCGTTGATGGCCGAATTGAATGGTTGGCTGGTTGGCTGGTTGTTCTCTCGGGGTTGGTGTTGCTTTGGTTGGATTCCGTAGATGGTGGATGGTAGATCTTATGTATGTAGGGTTCAGTAGGATAGAATGGGTTGGATGGGAGGGAGGGATGGAGGGAGGCAGAAAGGGCTGGTAGAGTAGAGTAGAGTAGGAATCAGCCTCATCTTCAGGTTTAATTCCTCTCATCTATCGATCACATCAACTCCATCTCAACTGACAATTCATCTTATAATTCACAAGAAACCTCTCAGACATACCTCACTCCCCCTTCTCCTTCTATTTCTCCTTTCAGGCTTGACTTTTCCCCCCTCTGATGCCGATAACTATAATACCACCCCTCTCTCAACAAATCCTCCCTGACCTTATAATTCTCCTCCGCGACCCTCACCACCCCCAAATCCATATCCACGACCAACACGCCCTCCTCACTGCCCATCACGCCCACCGTGCCCACAATGGGGAGACACACGCGCGAGAGGCCCAGGAAGCGATCGCTGGTCTCATCTCCCCGCGCCACGTTCGCGAAGACGATCCCGCAGGTATTCTCGAAGCAGCGGGCCGTGAGCGTCGACTCGAGGAAGAGGGATTCCGAGCTGGGGTTGTGTGTGAGGGCGGTGGGGGAGGCGTCATATTTGCTCCCTGTTTATATTAGTTGTCTGTTTAAGGGATTGAAATAGAGAGGAAGAAGAAGAAGGAGGAGGAGGAGGAGGAGAAGGAGGAAGGGGATAGAGGGCTGGGTTACTCACAATAAGTCGGCACAACCACCACCTCGACCCCCTGCACCAGCAACTCGCGGAACGCCTCGGGGAAGGCTAGATCCCAGCAGATCAGCAACCCGACCCGTCCGATCGGGGTATCGAAGACCTCGTGCGGTTCTTCCCCGGATGAGGTGAGGAAGGCCCGTTCCGGGTGCCAGATGTTCTTTTTGCGGTAGCGGCCGAGGATGGACCCGTCGGTGGAGATGAAGTAGGCTGTGTTGTAGAGGTGGGGGGATTGTATTCCTGCTTCCGATCCTCCTCCTCTGTGAGCTGAAGGTGAGGGCTGGCTCTCAATAATCGTCCCGGGCACGATGCAGATATGCAGCGCGCGAGCGAGGTCTTGGTACGCCTTGAGGTAGCGGGTCGTGGTGGAGGGGTGGGCGAGGGTCGTCCAGAGGGGGTCAGAGGGGGACCAGCCGGTGAGGTGGTATCTAGAGGTATATGATTATTATTATATATTGGAAGTGATGCTGAGGGGTGGTGATTTGGGTTGAAGGGCGTACTCAGGCAGAACGGCAAGTTCGGCGCCTTGCTCAGCGGCGGTACGGATGTGGGCGCATGCTGTTTGGTGGTTTTCTTCGATGGCGAGGTCCTGGTTGGGTGGTGGTTAGTGGTGATCCAGGACCAAGTGAGGGGGTGGAGGGACGCACTTGGATGTTCCATTGGATGACGGCGACGCGGCGGACGGGGGCCATGATGGGTGGTTGATAGATTGATGGATTGTATAAGGGGTGGAGGGTAGAGAGAGATATATATATATATATCTGATGTGAAGGAGAGTTGGGAAGTTGGAGAAAGAGAGAAAGAGAGAGATGAAAGTGGGGCAAAAAGTCCCCGCATTTTGTTGGAGTCGCTTCGATAGCACTGATAAGCAAGCTGGTGCTATCAGATGATGACTAGAGGCGAACAATAAAAAAAAGAAACAGTCATAGTATATTTGCTTTAAAAATACAGACATTAATCAATCCCCAACAACACTCAACATCCAGAACCCCCCCCATGCACATTACACACCTTCCCCCCCCAGCCCTCCACACCCCAAGACCCGTCACCTTCCCATCCGCCAAATGACACGACCCTACCAGATGACTCGCGCGGACTTTGCCCCGATGATCAACCACCTCAACCACAGGCTGCTTGACCAGCGGCTGAACCACATACACCGTCCGCCCAGACACGAGCTTGGCATCGCGCAGACCACCCAACAAGGCCTCCCACTGTGTCGGCGACAGCGCCTGCCCCAATAAAATACCATCGCCCCGACCGCTGCGAACCGGCTTGATGATGTAGGAATCTTGGATCGGCGCGAGCTTCTTGGTCTGCTCGATCAGCTGCTCGAGCTCCAGCGAGCCCGGGTTGATGGTCGGGATGATCCCTTGTCGGAGCATCTCGGCTTGCTCCGCCGTGAGGACGCGGTGTTTGAGGACCAGGCTGTCGAGTTCTTGGAGTAGCAAGCCCAGGATCCTTTTGTCGTGGATCAGCAGAATGCTTCGCATGTCGTTTACACCGCACAGGGCCAGATGGCGGAGGACTTCGGCCGGGATGAGGCGCAGTTCGTGCTGGTAGAGGTGGATGGCCGTCTGGTGGATCCGGTCGAGAGGCTCGCCGTCCTTGGTGAGCAGATCGGGATGGTCCCGGGTCGATTGGCAGTAGAGGGAATAGCCCGTTCGCGAGGCAGGGTCTTTGAGCAGTCGGAGATCGGACGGCTTGATTATCGTGGGTCGCGATCCGGTGTTTTGGTGCGCACATGAAACGAACAGTTCGGTGAATGGGGTGCGGTATTGCTCGTTTACGATGTGTAGGGGGTATTGGGGGTCGAAGAGGTTCAGTTGATCTTCAACAAACTATGCAGGTTAGAAGCATCGGAGATGTGATTGGTGCCACGCGTACCTGCTTTGCATCGCCTCCTGTGCGTAGACAGCCCCTCTCTGCAGCCATGGCATCGTATACCTCATAGCCATATGCTGCCAGAAGTTGCGCATTGATGGAGTATCGCGCATTGATCTCGCAGATCCGCACCGCTCGGGGCCATTCCGTGGACAGCAGGAGATCCGTTCGCCAATGTCCGCGGCACTCCTTGAACGGTCTGATGTTCTTTTCCAGGGTCTGCTCATGCACCCACTACACCCGGTCAGCATATATGTGCAAGCCACTTGCTGCTGGAATCACACACATATAGAAGCTCCTCCTCGTGGGGTTCCAATGGCATCCGACACGGAAAAGCCGCCTCTTCATCGGTCCACCATCTCTCGACAATATCGGTCAGTCCGATGACAAGCGCTTCATGGAGTTTGGCAACGTCCCGGGGAAACCGGTCGGGAACGAGCAATGGGTTCGGGGAGTTGTTGTTGATGTTCCCGAGACACCCGTTCGTTAGGCTCTTGAAATGAGAGCGGAAGGTCTCTCTCTGCTGGAGTTGGATGTCTTTCTGCACTGCCTTTGGGGATATCGGATTCGCAGGGCTGCTTGTCGAAGCCAGGCAGATCTGCTGGATGTTGGAGTCGAAGACCATGGTCATGGTGGGTTGGCTGTGGGTGGAGGTGATACCTGTGCTGGTCTGTGGTCTGTGGTCTTCTCAATACTCCGGTTTTCGACTGACTGACTTCATCTGTGTGTGTATATATGTGTGTGTGTGTGCCAACGGGATAGAATCATACTGTTGGCGGGGCTGTGTTGTGCTGGTGTTACTGTTACTGTTACCACCTGCAGTGACGGCCTCTGCAACCCCCTCTCAGTCCCTCCTCCTCTTTATCCTGGCTACTCCACGGCCATAGGTACCGCATATAGGCTGGTTCAGTGAGTAGTACATGGATAATGCTAGGACATTTCGCAAAGTTGCAAGGGCAGATTTAAGATACTCGGCGAAATTCAGCACAACAGCATCCACTGGCACATGTCAACTGGCCAAATTCATCTGGTGCATCTGGTGCCAGGATGAGTATACTGTCTCTGTTTCTTAAACCCCTAGGACATCTTCCTCCATGTGGGGTCTCATGTAGAATCAAGAGTGCAGGATACTAGGCTGAGGCCTGTCATCGAACGTTTCTGAAACAGGAAACAAGATCAATGCTGATCAGAGTGGTCTGTTTAGCCTAGCCTTCTGGTTAAAAGTCAAGTTTAGACCCGCGTGAATCCAGCGATCAGCGAGCTGACACACAGGCAACTCAGATAGTGTATATTGTGGACGGACTGTATATTCCGCTTTGCGTCATTCCTCGTCACCATCAATGATTTTCTATACCCACGCTGACGCCATACCTGTTCCATTTAATTTGCCAGCACTTCCTCCATCCTAGAATCAGCGCAATACGCCCTTTTCTTCATCCTTTACCGAAGCTACAACCCAACCATGACGTTCGATCCGAGCATTTCCCTGACTCTGCAGCTTCTCCGCGAGGACCTCGAGGGCCTCGAGAATCAACAGAAAGGGAAGCAGGTAGCAGGCTGTCACACCGATCTGGAAGTTGCTATCCAGTGCATGCGAGAAGATATAATCGCCACGCAGACGTCCATCGAGGACGGGAAATTGGCCATCAGCACGAGTAGCGCTGTTGCCAGCGATCAGAATGTGCTCGCGGCTATCAAACAGGATGAAGATCTCGCGGAGCAGGATCGTCGATATGCCCTTGCTCTTGGTCTCGGGGATGAAGAGCAGACCGGCACTATCACCCATGATGATGATGATGATGAGGATGATCATGTCCCGGAGCTTCGTGATATTGATTCCGTACCGAAAGTCCAGAACGACGATGCGGTGTCCGTTGTCATGAGCGATTTGATGAGTCGAGTAACTATATCCGATGAGTCCGCGTCAAACGGCGAAGGCTCATCGCGAGCGATGATCTCATCTCAGTCCCAAATATCCGATATTCAAAAGGAATGCGTCTCGTGTCTCGAGAGAGTCCACACGATCATGTTCCGAGGAAGATGCGGCCACGAGTTCTGTCGCGATTGTGTGAGACAGATGTTTCTCGGGGCGACCAAGGACGAAGAGCTGTATCCGCCTCGGTGTTGCGGTGCGGTGGTGCCGCCCGGTGTTGCTTTACGGGTTCTGCACTATGACGAGCTGCGGGCTTTCAGCGAACGGGCGATGGAATGGACCGCCAAAGACCGCCTATACTGCGCGGACCCGACGTGTTCGAGATTTATCCCACCGTTTTCGATTGAAGATGAGCTGGGGACTTGTGAGAGCTGTAAGCAGCAGACGCATTTGACGTGTCGTTCCCTGGCACATCCCGGCATTGACTGCCCGATGGACGAGGCGCTTCACACCGTGTTGGAAATGGCGGACAGTGAGAACTGGAGAAGATGCTTTCATTGCCAGACGATGGTGGAGCTGCAGCATGGCTGTAACCATATTACTTGTCGGTGAGTGGGGATTGCTGTTACTATTGTTAAGAATCAAGAACATGAAAGGACACGCACTGATGATTCCGACGTACCTAGTTGTGGACGAGAATTCTGTTACATCTGCGGGCGAGTTTGGAGAACATGCGATTGCCCACTTTGGCACGAGAACCGGCTTATAGATATGGCCAACCAGGGTGTCGATGAGGAGCTTCCTCCCAACGCTAATGTCATAGACCGCCAGAATGTATTCGACCGCATAGTCGAGAACCTCTTACAACATGAAGACGTGGGATGTGAGCATCATAGGAACTCGCAATGGGCCTGGCGTAATCGGGGAAGCTTGGAGTGCGAGGTATGCAATCACGATATGCCGGAGTATATATTCATGTGCAGGAATTGTCGCATGAGGGCCTGTAACCGGTGTCGCAGACACAGGTTAAGGTAGTAGGTGGCAGGGTTGGAGGCCTTTGCAGTTGCCATGTATGGTGTGGCAACAGAGCATGATTCTATCTCTACAATCGTCTGTTCCGGTTCCTGTTCCTGTTTTCTAGTCTTGGTGATTCTGATCTGCAGCACCCAAAAGCAACATTAGAAACAGAATTATACAATAATTGTTCTTCCTGATGTTCCTTTTTTTTTTTTTTTTTTTTTTTTTTTTTTTTCCCAATTAGAGGTACCAACAGTTTGAGAACAAGACCACGCAGAGACGACATCCCTCGAACTCCCATATGACCATCTTTGGCTTACCGTGGGGTCACTGTAGAGTGCCTGGGCAACAAAAGTCCGCTTGCAGTCCTATGCAGGTCTCTCCGCCATGGCACCATCCATCCGCCAGGATGCAAATGATACACGCAGGCAGCAACTTCATAGTCCAGATTGCTGATTGAAGGTTGCATCTTCACCCCCTGGCTAGTATTACCTTCAAGACCGGAAGGACAAGTCGTCTGGCAAGGTAATACGTCATTAAGGGTTTCACGGGGTCGGCCGTGCAAGCATGGATGGCATTGGCAAAGTAGTCTCGTAAAAAGGGATGAAAAACCCCGCACCTCGGGAAATTCAGATATCACAGAGGTTGGAAGGAACGAGTGCTTGATCAGGGCCGCTGGTGTATCCATCGATGTGGATTGTGTAAGGTAGACATCGTCGATGCCTGCGCGCGAATATCTGGGCATGCGCTTGTGTCACAGTCAGAAGCTTGAGGCAAGGCTCCGATGTGATCGAGAAGATAATATATCTGACAGGTCAGGGCCATTTGTCCAGGGGTGGAAGATCGGACGTGTCAGGCAGCAAGGCAGGAATGAATTCATGGCGGAGAGGGAGACCCGCCCGTCTGCTGCCAAGGAACACGGGGCATGTGAGCAGCTGCCTACATCGTCCGCCCTCCCCGATCGCAACTCCCGACAGAGATAAAGAGGAGCTGCTGAATATTGCTAGACAGTCTAGACATGGCGCCCCTTCTTGCAGAAGAGGTCGTGAAGCATCCTGCATTCGATACAGTCGACTGGAACCTCCCGTCCACGTCATCCGGAACATGTACGGTGGCGCAGGGGAGACGCGGAGGCCCCCTCAACCTGTATTATGAGACCCATGGCACTGGGCCTGTGAAGCTCGTCGTAAGTCGGTCGGGAGCAGAAATCCCGGTTCACCTGGCGGTGTAGCGCTGACCAGTTGCAGTGGATTATGGGCCTCAACGGGTCCCTCACGGACTGGAAGCGCCATACCAAATACTTTGGCCATCAGCACGCGTCCAGATACACATGCTTGGTATTCGACAACCGGGGCGTCGGTCGCTCTGACAAGCCGTTGTCATTCTACTCCACGTCCGAGATGGCGCAAGACGCCGTGGACCTGGTCGCCTCGCTGGGCTGGATCGACCTCGCCGCTCCCGCCGAACGGTCCATCCATGTCATCGGCGCCAGTATGGGCGGGATGATCGCTCAGGAAGTCGGGGTGCTGATTCCCGACCGTCTCGCGAGTCTGACGCTCTGCTGTACGGCGCCTCGCTTGGTGCGGACGGGTCCGTTCCTCGAAACGGTGCACCAGCGCGCGAGCATGTTCATCCCTCGCCATATCGATGTCGATCTCCAGCGGATCGCGAAGGATCTCTTTGCGGACGGCTTCCTGGACCAGCCGGACACGGAGTATGGGGACCCGACGAAGAACTTCCCGACCAGGCGGGATCGGTTTGCCGCGGGCGTGTTGAAGAAGCGCGCTGACACGGACCGATACACGGTCAAGGGCTTTCTGATGCAGGTTGTGGCGTGCTATTTCCATACCAAGTCGCCGGCGCAGCTCAAGGCCCTGGGGGACAACGTGGGCAGAGAACGCATCACGATCTGCCATGGCACCAACGACCTCATGTTGACGTTTCGTCACGGGGAGATCCTGCACGAGGAGATCGGGGAGGGGGTGACGTGGAAGGTGTTCGAAGGCAGCGGCCACATGCTGAGTTGGGAACGAGAGCACGAAGTGAACCAGATGATCGAGGAGGCGGTGGGCAAATGGAGTTGAAGTTGAGGATTCCGACTGACGAAGTGCCGCACGTGTTAGCATAGATAGGTGTACGATAGAGCAACATACTTTGACTTTGTGGCAGGTGTCCTGTCCTGTCCTGACTTCCATGGGTCGTTTGCGGAATTCCAATCCGGGGAGATGAGGAGGGAAGAAGGAAGAAGGAAGAAGTAGTTCGTATCCAACAGCAATTCCCCGACGCGTGATCATCAACGCCGTCAGTCACCTGTCCACGCCACACGCTGACCGCAGCGCCTATATGAGCTGGACCTGTCGCTTCCCCCTTCGCTTCTCTCTCCCTCTCCCTCTCCATCCCCATCCACGATCCCCCAAGATGGCCCTTCAAGGAAACGAGCACGACCACCACCCCGCAGGCCCCGACGACCTCCGATCTCCCTGTCCGGTCCTTAACACCCTCGCCAACCACGGCCTCATCGCCCGCAATGGCCGGGACATCACGGCCACTCAACTCAAATCCGCCATCCAATACATCGGCCTCGGCTTCGACGTGGCCACCGCCCTAGTCAGCCGGGTCTTCGAAGTCCACGCCGACGACCCCTCCCACGCACCCCCAGGGACCTCGCGAGCGGGCCTCCGCGATCCCAACCAAGTCAACAAGGACGGCATCCCGGTACTAAACCTCGACCAAGTCGGCCGGCCCCACGCCCTGGAGCACGACGTGTCGATCACGCGCCAGGACCGCGAGCTGGGCGACTGCATCCACCTAGACCCGGACCTATACAAGCAGTTCATCCAGGCGTCCCAAGACGGGCGATACCGGTCCAGCGTGCTGGGCAGCTATCGGAAGACGCGATACGAGGAGCAGAAGCGCATCAACCCACACCTGCAGTTTGGGAAGTTCGAGCACTATGTTGGGTGTGCGGAGATGGCCGCTCTGCGATGCGTTTTCGGGCAGGGCGTCTCCAGAGGCGTGCCGGGGGAGTATGTACGTGCCGTGTTTGGGGACGAGAGGTTGCCGTATAATGAGGGCTGGAAGCCACGGCGGTTGAAGGCGTTTTTTCCAGAGATGATTCCGGTGTTGTTGCTTATTTCGCATTATGCGTGGCCGTTCTAGAGTCTAGACTCCGTCGGCTTCGACTGGGGTGGATTCGGATTGGGGGGTGGGGAAGGGGATGGAATGAGGGGGGGGTAATCTGGGGAGGGGAGAGTGGAGGGTTGTTTGGGATAGAATGACAGATGCAGGCTCAGATTGCAGGACTGTATCCACCGCATGCAGGGTAGTCCAGTCCGGATTTTGATCGATGTTTTACTTTTGGCAGATGGCAAGATGGAGAATGTGTGCTGTTTACAAAGTACTAATTGGACAACAGTAAATGCCCAAGTCAATCCCATCAGACTCAAACCATGGCTCTTCATCCACCATCCATAATATCATGAGAGGACCTTACTGCCTCCCCAGCTGTCTAATTGGAAGTGTTCTGTCTCCTCTCACTTGGTTGGGATCAGGCGTCCCGCGCTACTAATTTTGGAACAATGTGACAGATCCGATCAGCCAGCCATGACTTGACCAGCTGAACGCCTTCGAGAATTTAGGGAATCATCCCCGATGGTCTTTTTGTCCAATCGCTCTTCCTTATAGTCTTCTCTCCAAATGACCACTCAAATGGCCGTATAAGCGATTGGCTCCTCATGCTTCAAAGAAGGGTCCAGAGGATACTGGCCTGAAAGGGACTAGTGCGGCCAGGACTACAAACAGGTCCAATCTATCCTAATCGGGTAATGTACAAGGAGAGCCGTGGGGCTTACCTTTCTACATATAGATATTTACCAAGTACCGTGTGAGTGTATGAAGAGATTGTAAGCACGTCAAAGTACATCAATCCAGTTGGGCACTATATATAAATATAAAGTCTTGGCGTCATTTTTGGTTGTGGCTGGGCATGGCTCTTGATGGGGCCGATGAAAATACTACCTACTTAGTAAGAAATATCCAATTCATTGATTCGAATTGCTCGAGCCTTGCATTGGAACGTATCTAGTAGGTTGTAAATATTTAGCGAAGTATATATCTTACTTTCATGAGTTGGAATGTTTATTCTGAGGTTGGTGCGACGGAGAGGTAAAATGGGTTGAGAAGAGCAGGGAAAGAAAAACAACAGTAGATATAGATGGTAAGTAGGTGGACTTTTGGAAAGGGTAGCTCGAGGAAGGTTTTAAGATCTTGAGTCCGCGCGGTGTGTTCCTGAAACAAATGCTATTTGCCCTTTTTTATACATGATAAATCAATCACATTTACATATACCTTTGTATAAATTAATGCTAGCTGCGACGATAAAGGCAAACATGTGCATTCCCGCTACCTACTTCAGGGGAAATTGCAGGGACAAAAGCAATAATTATCCTATCTTACCGTATGTCGCATATAGATCAAAGACCTAGAACTCTATACACACCACCACAACTACAAGATAGAGGCCAACCCGACCCTACCCAATATCCAGCACAACTCACCAATACCGATCCAAGGACACACCATACCGTCCCAACCAATGCTCCGCCAAAACCAGTAAACACATCCGTAACTGCGCCTTCTAATGTTTCAAAACAAATCCACTCTTCGACCACGGACTCCATCCTTTACTCCGTACCTGCATCCGATAACTATCCATACTTACTACCCCTAAGGTATACTACCCCTATACTATACCCCCAACACCCAAACAACCGTATTTAAGTTAAATAAAACAAAAGGCAAATATTTATACTCTATTATTCGCAGAGCTCTACATACAGATCTCCACCGCAGGATATATTTATCGCCGTATCAGAACAGCTCATGTGGACCAACCGCGGGGACCTGATTCGTGATGTGTATGACAGGACGCGTCATCATGCTGTTCATACTTGGTCTTGGGGGTTCTGGGCGTGGGATTGGTGTTTGTGGAGATGGATAGTAGGTATTTGCTAAGGGAGATAGACTGGAGGGAAGATGGGGTTTGTTTGAGTATGTAATATTAGTAGGTGTTGGAGTGGTTGTGTTGTTGATATCGCGCGGATCATGATTTTGATACCGTATGTGATGGACGGTAGGTAATATGATTATCGCAAGGTCTATCTATCTCTACTGTGGTATAAGGATACTCGGGATACTTACCCTGCCGTTTATACGTTGGAGAGTCGATCTACTAAGGAATTATATCGAGCTAGCACCATCCTCTGACACTCACCAAAACCAGTGGCAAATCCCCCATCAAGCCCGAAAAGACTAACTACTGCAGGAACGCGCCTCTCAAGGTTTCCTCATCGTCAGGGGCAGAAGCTTGAGGGAGCCACCGCCATGTGTTGGATGTCGGGACGCGTGTCGCCTTGACTCGAGTGGTCGGTGGTGGTGCTGTGCAGATTACCGTTCGCGGCGATGGATCTGATGCCCCTGCAGGATGCATGAGACTTGTCGGGTTGATGGGGATGGTTCGGGGGGATGATTGACAGGTACGTAGGTATGTAATTCAGTGTGTGGTTGCTTTTGTTGATCGGGGCGATGAAACTTGACGTTCTACCTATCTGTCTTTCGTTCTTTCTTTCTTTTGTTCTCCCTTGCGTGTGTGCTTAAAATAGATTTGGGACTGTAGATAAGTGAGTATTGGTGTGACTGAGGCGAAGCTGGCTTTGATTTGAGGGTATTTTGTTTTGTATATTGGTTCAGTTTGGAAATTGTAAGTCGCAAGTAGGGTTTGTTCGGATGACATCGCATGGCGCATTGAAGGCCGTGGTGGTGGCTGATGGCGGAAGTATATCTGGGTGGTGGTTGTTGTTGTGGTACCGCATCATGACAGTGCATACAGATGCGATAAAATAATTGTGATGATCCCCGATGATTTCCATCTTCGCCAGGCCGGATATGTAATTATTCAACTCCTACAAGGTCGATGCGAATCCGCTCGGACATAGCAGGCCAGACCAGCCCCCTATGTCCGAGGTTGGCCAATGTGGTCGGCGGAAATGGTAATATACTGACTATTAATTACCACGGCCCAGCAGATCCCGTCGATCGATTGTCTCAAAAACCAGATCGGACGAAACTCTTTCCTTCGCTCCCCCCCACGATTTTCACAGTCAAAGTCAAAGTCAATGGATGAATGGATGAGATGAGCCGTGTTCTTACATTTCCTCAAACTCAACCCTTTACGGCGCAAGTTTTGTTGCTCCTTGCTCCTTGCTCCATCCGCCCGCTTTGCTGAAAGGGGAATCATCGGGTTCGCATACTTACGAGATACTTACATACATACATACATACATGCGTACTGTTATACTTGGTGGCGGTAAGAATGATTTGATTTGCTATGATATACTGCAGGTAGGCAGTTCTTATTATATAATAAAGATATTAGATAAAGTTATTCGCAAATAGCAAGATACTAGTAAAATAATAATTAATTCTCTACTAACTAGATAACAGAAATTTATAGATAAAGAGATAATCTTTCTGATTAATATTTCTATTATAGTAATTATTTAAAAAAATAATTATTATTTTTTTTTATTTTTCTTCTTAGCAACTCTTCTTCTGTTTATTATTAATTATAATTCTTAATAATAATAATAAAGATAATAGATAATAGTTAAGAATAATAATAATAATTCTTAATTTTTAATAGCCTGACTTATTAGATAATATAGATATAATTAAAAAATATAACTTTATTATCTCTTTTATAATTAATTTAATATTATTACTAATTTTTTAAAGTCAGGCTGTATAAATACTTATTATTTTATTATATTTTTTTTTTATTTATTTAATCTGCTTGAGATACTGATCTATAGTTTTAACTATTTTTTTATAATAATATATCTATAAATATTTAAATTTCTCTATATAATTATTATATAGCTTTACTAGATATTTCTTATAATCTTTTTTTATCTCTTTTATAATTATTATCTAGAATAATTACTTTAAATATAATATAAACTAATATTCTGACTAATTATTCAGTCTTTATTTTATTATTTACTATAAAATCTCTTAATATTTATCTTAAAATATTTATACTCAATTATTCTATTAAATATTTATTAATTAAAACTATTCTATATAATTAATCTATTAAACTTTAAGATTCTGAGTTTTAATTATTAATTAAATTTTCAAAGCTTTAACTCTGATTATTAGATTCTAAATATTATTATAATAATCTCTTATATATTTTATTTCTGTTTCTTATTTTATAATATATTTATAAATAATAGTCTTTTTTAAAGTCTGGACTTTAGTTACTTTATTATTTATAATAATATCTTTAATAATTATAGAATTCAGTAGATTTATAATAATCTAATTTTATAAAATAACTAATATTAATTATTTTTATTAAATTCTTTTAAATTTAAAAATTTCTAATTTTTTAAATTTTTTTTTATATATATATTTATTCTTTCGGATTTTCTACTCTTACTTTTAATTCTAATCTTAATTAATTAGTATATTTAAATATAATTAATACTAATATTACAGTTCTTAGTAATTTATATTAGATTATTTTACTTTAAAAAAAAACTTAAAATTACTGTTAATATTTTTTATAAAGATAATAAAATAATACTTTGTTTATAGTTTCTCTGTTTTTATAAAATAGTTATAATAAGACTTTTTATTTTTTACTAATATATTAATAACTTAAGTAAGTTTTATATTTATAAGAATTAACTTCTCTCTAGCTATAATCTCTTAAGATAATTTAATAATTAAATTCTTACTCTTATTTAATATTATTATATTATTAAAAAAATTATCTGAACTATTAAAAGAACTATTAGATTTAATAAATATAAAGTCTGAGTTCTTCTTCTTTTTCTTTAAAACTATAATTATAAATATAATATTATCTTTTTCTTTTCTAATCTTAAGCTTTAATTCTGATTTTTTTAAACTTAAATTATAATTATTCCAGTTTTTATTTTATAACTTAAAAATTATTATTACTATATTAATACTGCGGTTACTGATAAAAAGAATAAATAAAATTAAAGCAGAATATATAAAAAAAAAGAATAAAAATAAGAAATATAAAAAGTACTATATAAAAAATAAAGAGTAAAAAAGATAAATAAAAAATTAGAAATAAAAAATAAAATAATAATAATATAAATTAATAAAATAAGATAAATTAATTAAGCAAGATAAGTTAATTAAGCAAGATAAGATAAGTTAATTAAGTAATTAAATAAATAAATATAGATTAATAAATAATTCTTATTAATTATTATTAATATTTATTTTTTTAAAAATAACTCTCTAGCAGTAGCCGCAGTGCTTCTTTTTTATTAACTCTATTTTTAATAATATAAAATTTCTTATTATTATTACTTTCTTCTTACTGTAAGATCTTATACTTTTTTTATAATATTAAGAAATCTTATATAAAATAGCTTTAAATAATTAATATAATACTTTCTAATATTAAAATATATTATAATATCTTTCAGAATTATAGATTATTAATAATTTAATACTTTTTTAATTAAAAATAGCTCTGTTTATTAGAATTCTAATTTTCTTTTTTTATTTTTATTAATTATAGTTCTCTGTAAGAATACTAAGTTGTTTATAATTATTTTTTTTAAAAAATTAAATATATTTTATTATTTATAATACTACTGTAAAGCCTTTTTTATTTTATCTAATTATTTATTTCTTATTACTTATACTCTGGCTAACTAATTATTATTATTATTATTTATAAGATTATCTTATCTTTCGCGGATAATATTCTATATAATTTATTCTTATAATAATATTAAGCTTAAATATCTTAATTTATATCTTAAAAGAATTTTAATAAATATAAATTTTATTAATTATATCTCTCTTATATTAATTAACTATATAATTATATTAAGAAACTTATTTTATTGAAATATACTGATTTTGTTTTTTAAAATTATTATTCTTAATAAATTAATTATTATCTATATAATCTACTCTGTAAGATCTATTAATTATAGTACTGTTATTACTATAGTTATATATTTAATTTTCTTATACTTGATTATATTATAAAAGTTAATTTTAATAAAGTGATTTTTATTATCTGTGTAGAATCTTATCAGCTAATTAAATATTTTTATAATATTTTGCTTAATAAAGTTAAATAATTACTAAGCTATAATCTTAGATAGTATCTCTATAACTATATATTTACTGAAATAATTAACTGTAATAAGAATATATTAATTATCTATAATTAATATTAAAATAATAGATTTAATATAGTCTATTATCTATAATTCTATAAATTCAAGTATTATTATTAAGTATAATATATTATATAATATCTTCGGGCCAGCTAGCTGATACTTTTTATATAATATATAATATTTTATATTAAATTATAATATTTTAATTAATAATAATAATTAATTACTTAACTCAGAGTAATTTTAATTATAAAATATCTATAATAATTATATAATTTATATAAGATAGATAATAATTTATATAATAATATATATTATATTTATTTCTGAGTTTTCTCTCTGTAGACCAGATATACTTCTTTCTTAAGATTAATAAATTTAAATTATTTTATAAAATTTTTATTAATTATATTATTTAGCAGCTGTTTAATAATTCAGCTGTATTACTTAGATAATCTCTAATAATTAACTTTATTTAATTATATATTATTTTGCTCTACTCACTGCTCTGCTTATCTATATATTTTTATAATAAAAATTAGAAAAATAAACTCTGATTACTTCTTATAAGTTTTTTAATATAATAATTATAATAATCTATCGGCTATTATTTATAAATAATCAGAGATATATATAATATTAATATTATATTCTTATAGTTAATAATATTAATATATAATTTTTTTAATTATATTTAATACTCTAATAAATATCGACTATATTACTAAATAATTAGTATAAATAATTATAGAATAATATAATTTTTTTATTAATTATCTTACTTTTTTAAGATATCTAATAATTATTAGAATTTTTTTTTCTGTAGTGTGATATTGTCTTTCTGTAGATAATAAAATAAAAAATATATATATAATTAAGTATTTCTACTTTTATATATATTATAAAGTTCTTATTCTAATTAATATATTATTAATTTAAAATAATACTTCTTTAAGTCTATAATCAGATATATCTATATTAAGATAATATTATTTCTGATTATTATCTTTAGATAGTTATATTATTTTAATATATTATTTAACTTTATTAAAGACTTGCTGCTGTTTTATATTCTATTTAAAATTAATTAATTACTTAATAATTTTCTTGCTCTTATATTTTAATATATTTTTTATAATTCTTATTAAATTAGTATATTTAAATATATAGATTTTTAAGAATAGTATTATATATAGAAATCTTATAAGAGTTTATTTATTTATAGATACAGACTAGTTTTTTATAATCTCTAGTTTAGCTGCTGATAGCTATATTTCTGATTATATATATTAATATCTAAGAATCTATATTATTAATATAAAAAACTTTATTTTTATTAGATTTAATATTAATTATAATCACACAAGTTAAGAGAAATATTTAAAATATATAAAATTAATTATATCCTCAATAATCTTAGTATTCAACTGATTATTATTTATAAAATACTTAAAGATAACTGCAGATAATTATATCAAAGCTGGTTTTTCTTAAGATTTAGAGATATTTTTTATAATAAGATTCTTTAACTAATAATATATACCAGAAGTCTCTGTCAGATCTTGTTTTATTTATAAATAATAAAATTAACTTATAATAATACTAAATATAGTCTTATATATATATTCCGATGCTAATAATATAATTCAGTAGTTATTTATAATATTAGCTTTGTTAAATATCTTTTATTATAGATTTAATAATTAATTTAAAATAGACTTAATTTTTTATATTAAATAATTTATTTTAATAATGGCTATATTTAATTATATATACTAATAAATTATTTATAGCTTTTCTAAAGATTATAATAAATTACTATTTAATTTTAATAAAAACTTTATTTTTACTGATTAAAGTAATATATAATTTATAATAATATTAATAATCAGTATTAAAGATAGATTCTTTAACTATTAATTAATTTTCTTCTGTGTATATAATATTAATTTTACTTATTTTAGAATAATTCCAGAGAAAGTCAGAATTCTATATTTAATAAATTATATTATTAATATATTATATATATCTAATATAAATAAATCTCTTTAAATAAAAAATAATAATAATATTATTTTTTAATACTTATTCTCTTTTATAATCAGTTTATCTAGTAATTCTATATTATTATATATCTATATATATATCTCTATTATTATAATTAATATATATCTTTAATAATTACTTAATTAATCTATTACAGAATATTTTATATTTTTATATTTTTTTACTTTCTTCTTCAGTAAATCTTTCTTTAATATATAAAAAAATTATATAATTAGATTAATTCTTATAATTAATATACTCTTTTTTTTTTCTTCTTTTAAATTAAAATCTTTATTTAGCAGTCTCAGGCTTATACTAGATTAATCTAATTTAATAAATTAAAGTCTACTTTATATTTCTTTTTATTAATTATCTAATTTTAAATTTTATTAATTATCTTCAGAAGCTGCTTCTATATAATATTCTTCTTAAGTTTAATATATAAAAATAAAATAATTCTTATTAATTTTAGTTGCTTTTCTGTAATATCTTAACTACTAAGAGTAATTAATTATAATACTATTATCTATTTATTTTTATTAGTTTATAAGATATAAGTTTTATTTATATAGTTATTTTTTATATTAATTATAGCTATTTAATATCTGTCTAATAGAATTATATAATTAGGAATATTATTAATTATCAGAGCAGCCACAACACGCGTTACTCTATATATAATTATTATTATTTATATTAATAAATTAAAAGTTAATATTTACTTTGTAGTTATCTTATTAATTATTTTTATTAAAATAATTTTAGTCTTCAAGACTTTTATTATATAATAAAAAATAAGATTATATTCTGAGCTATTATTTATTAAAATATAACAGACTAATAATATCTATAACTACTAATTAGTTATTATAATCTATAGATTAATATATATAAAAAATAAGATAATTTTCTCAGAATAAGCTGATTATAAATAATTATTATAATACTTGAGATTAGCTGTATATATTAATTTCTTAATATATATTAATCTTATATATTTAACAGACTTTTTTTTTTTTTATTTATTATTTAATTTAATAATATTATTCTTCTTGACCTGAAGCTTTATAAGTTTATTAATCTTAATATAAATAATTAGAATAATATTAAGTAATTAAGTCAGTAATATTTTAATTATAATATTATTAAAGATCTTATAAAGATCTAAGTTTTTTTTATTTAGTTTATTAATCTATCTTCTTACTGTATACCCCTGTCTAGAAAATTTAGTATTTATTATAATAATAATTAATCTAATAAATAATTCTGAAGTAACTAATATAATTTTTTTAATTTATTATTATTAAATTTTTTTTGTTATCTTTTCTCTTCTGTTATTATATATATTTTTTATAACTATTTTAATATATTAGACTAATATTCTTACTAAATCTTTATTTTTAAGTTAATTATATAAGAATCTATAATTATATAGCTTCTGTTTATAATCTATTTTTTAATTATATTATTATTAAGATTAATATAATTAATATTCAGACTACTTATTAATTAAGATATAGACTAAGATTTTTTATCTAATAATATAAATTTAATCTGTAATTCTATTTTTTTATTTAATATTTATTTTAATAAATTACTGTTGTTTTCTGTATTTAAAAATATTTTTAAAATTAGATATTATTCTCTTATTTTTTTTATTTATCTTGCTTAATTAGCTCTTACTCTATTTTTTTATTATATTTAATTCTAATTTTTTAATAATAAGAGCAGATTTATATATATTAGAATAATATACTCTTATTTCTTATAATAATAATAAATTTAATTATTTATATTATCAGAAGATTAACAGAATTATAATTAATCTTATTAAATATAAGACTGAGACTAAGACTGAGATTAAGATTTATTAATAATTTTTAAGCTTTTTAGCTTTTTTATAAATTTATTAATAATAAGATAATTTTAAATCTTTATAGTCTCTATTATAGTTTTATTATTTATTTATAAGCTTAAAATAATCTTAATCTTATTTATATTATTTTTTATTATCTGCAAGATTTTAATAGCTTATTATAATATAATTTTAGTTTTTATATTATTATTAGTAATACTAATAGCCGAGACTACTTTAATTATAGTAATCACTCTCTGTGTCTGAGTTTTTATATATATTAATAATATAATATAGACAGTCTTATTAGTTAATTTTTTTATAAATTATATAATTAGAGATCTCTGAAGCTATTCTAAATTAATAAATATTATATAATTAATACTTTTTACTTTATTAATATATTTATTAATAATTTAATTTTTTTATTGTAAGTTAGCTATCTTATTTATTATTATTTAGACTCTGTTAATTAATTTTTTCAGAGAAAATCTAACTAGTAGCTAAGTTTTTAATATATTATAATTTAGCTAATTAACTTAAGATAATATATTTATAAATTAAAAAGTTTTATTTTATAAGTTTAATATTATTATTATAGCTTTAGCTTTATTTAGCTTATTACTCTTAAGATTAGATATTTTATATTATATATAATAATATTAATTTATAAATAGTCTAATATTTTTATCTGACTTACTGATAAATATCGGCTGATTATTTATATATAATATTATAATTTTTTATATTTAATTAATTATTTGTGATTAATTAGTTTTATTTAATTATAATTAATTAATTAACTATAGTTACTTTAATTTAAAGTTTTTAAAGTTTTCTTCTTATCTTTAATTATTAAAGACTAGATAATAAATTACTTTTCTTATAAAGACTGAAGTAATATCTACTTTTTAATAAAATAAATATAGAATAGATAGATAAATAAGTATAAAAATATAAAAATATAAAAAATAATAATTATTCTTAATCCGCGGCTTATTGGGCTCTAATTATTATATTTAATAATAATAAAAATAATTTGATTTATTATAATATATTATAGATAGGCAGCTCTTGTTATATAATAAAAATATTAGATAAAACTATTTATAAATAATAAGATACTAGTAAAATAATAATTAATTCTCTACTAACTAGATAATAGAAATTTGTAGATAAAGAGATAATCTGTCTGATTAATATTTCTGCCGCGGCAACTACCCAAAGGGGCAATCGCCACCTCTTTCCGCCTTCCCCCTTGGCAGTACGACAACTGGCACAGTCCGAGCGAGCGAGTGAGCCTGCCAACTCAACTCAGCCGACTGCCGAGTCAACAATATAGGCAATCAAAATAATAATCAATCGATAGCAACCCAGTGCTTCTACCTTCTCTCGGAGAATAGCCAAAATCTCCGCAGGATCCACCGGCCCCCCCCCCCCCCCCCGTCTTGCACATCATATGGCGCCAGAGTGTCAATGCACGTAATGAACGGTCGATACCCACAGCGGAACGATAAACCGGCCCCTGGACGAGTGGGAAGTACCCTCGAAGGCGCAATCGCTACTGATGCTTGCAATTCCCTCGGCGACGGGGCGGGCAGATATACTTACCTCCTTGGAAAAGTAGCAGGTTTAGCCACGCGGAGTAATCAACTGACAATCCGGAGTCCGACCTGCAGATAATCAATTTCTCACCGCAATGTGCGGGCGGAGGAGGCAGTGGAGGGAATAATCCGCGACGGTGCGTTGTCGTCCGTGGTAGCAGTGGCAGTGGCAGTGGCAGTGTAAGTATTTACTCCGTACTGTAGGTGGCAGTAGTAGTAAGAATGGCTCGAAAGTGGCTGCATGCGGTCATCATCATGGCTGTTCTGTTCTCGTGTTCCTTGGCCAGTCACGGCCCCGGAACACCAAACCCAACTCCCCCCGCTGGAAGGAAGCCCTTTGTTCGGCCGTCGCGACCCGCGATAGAAGACGCGGGTATAGACAGGGTCAGGCTCCCGTCATGATGACTATGAGCCGTGCCATCGTGTACTTTGTCTCTGTTCTCCCCTCGATGATGGGGCAGTCAAAGTCACGACATCCTTAGTGCAGGTCGCACCATCACATTCGCCATGCCATGAGGACAACCACCACCACTTTCACCACCATCATTATGAATAGATACCCTCGTGAGACGATCATGGTACAGTGCTGTGCCGCCCCGGGCCCAAATTCTGGACACTTTCGGCCCTTGACGGCTGGCGCCGACGGCTTCGGGACAGAAGACCAAGAACCAGGCTAAGAATAAGATACCTCACGCTGACATAAGAGAGGCAAGGCTGGAGAGAAAGAGAAAGAGAAAGAAAAAGAAAAAAAAAAGAGTAAACAAAGCGAAAGGCTGTGCGACCTTCTAGATCGAATCCCCTGATGCAAATGTACCCAAGTGGTAATGTTACTGTAAACTGGGACACCCGAGCGGCATTCTTTCTTCATGAACAGAATTCTAGTTTGGATGATTTCCCCTCACAGTGGATAGGATCCTCACCAGGGCAGATGTGACTAGCACTATCTACGGAGTGAGTGCACTACTACTATCTGTAATAGTATCATCGGATCTGGGGATCCCATCACGACATCCCGATGCAAATGGCAAGCTCCCCGTCGCTCCGCCATGGCCGCCGACAAGCCAACGCGACGGCTCGGGGGCCATTGGGTGGAAATTCCCCAAACCCCCCCAAGCCCCCCATGATCGACCGATGGCTTCCCGAATGGCCTTCGAGGCGTCCGCTAGTCCAAGCTTTGGGGAGGCTAAGCTCCCCCCAAGTCCAATCACCGCATGCGGAGAGCCCGGTTCTGCCTTCAAGGTGTGGCCTCTGGCGCGCTGGGATTGACACGTCAGGCCAAGCTGCTGTGGGGGATGTGGCAGGGAGTGAATGGGCGATGACGCCATGGGGTAAATGGGGGGAGATGAGATCAAGGAGAGAGAGAGACAAACAGACAGACAGACAGAAAGAGACAAACAAAGAGGTACAGGTTGAAAAGGGTGAGGCGATCCCCAGTGTTGACCCGTACTATGCCTCCGTCCCGAGTATAACCCCCCCAAACCCCAACCCTCATTTATTGCCGTGACTTCTAGGCAACCCCTTCCAGACCCATCACGGGCAGATCAGTCTACCCTCTGGGAAGTACCTAACAGTCAGTCGGTCAGTCAGTCAGTCAGCATTTCCTCCCTGGAGCCGACACCCGAGCATACCCACTTTTCGGATGCAGGACCAGACTTGCAGTCATGGGGTCCCAAAAGGGCAATGTGATGGAGACCACCCGATCGATCAGCTGCCTGACGCTAGAAGCGACCCTAAACCTTGTCTATGTCCTTTTGGACTTTTCATGCATTTCCAATTAATTCCCGTTGCCTGATTCCCGTCTGGCCGGGCGCGCTCTGCTTGGTCTGCAACTGGGCTGGCTTGTCTCCATCCGGCCCTCTCTCTGCCTCAGGGCCTGTCTGAGCACGGTAGGTTGGTCTGCCAGCAACCATGGTCCACGTCGATGCGGATAATCTGCATATCCAGGTCACGACCGCCTCCACTGCCGCTAGTCTCGTCCCTAAAGTCAAAGCGATTTGCAAAGGCGTGATTGGTCTGGCCCTGGGCAGCAAGGGGAAGAAGAGTCGGCTCCGGCCACGGCCACGGAATCGCCCTTCTTGACATTGACCCTCTCTTAATTTACGAGAGAATGAATGACCCGAGGTCAATGCATGCGTAAGCTCAGCCGGATCTCTAGTGTGGCCCTTACTTGCAAGGCTGCCTTTCTGCAGCACCGTCAAGGTGACAGTTGCCGATGGAGAAGGGGAGACCAGACACTAGACCAGACACTAGACTAGACATTGGAGACTGGAGAATCACCCACTCCATAGCCGACCCCAATTGTACATAAAAGGCCCTTCTTCGCTCGACCATGTGTGCTGGATGAATTGAAAACACCATTCCGTCCTTACATCCTCTTCTGTTCCTCTTACTCCCCCCTCCCTCCCCCCTCCCCTCGATCACCATGCTCTCCTACATCCTGCTACTCTGTGTAGCGTTGGTAAACGCCTACTCAGACCCGGGTACCTGCTCGGGATCATGCTGGGCCCATGACCCCAACGTGATCCAACGCAAGTCGGACGGCAGCTTTTTCCGTTTCTCGACGGGAGGAGGCATCCACATCTCGTCCGCCAGTACGATCGAGGGTCCCTGGACCGACCTGGGGTATGCCTTGCCCGGTGGCTCGATTGTTACCGTGGGGGATGCCTCCAATCTCTGGGTAAGACACACACACACACACACACACACATAACATCCGGCATACCATACCACCTCACCTCCTTCCCTCCCGTCCGCCCCGCCGTCTTCAGAGTTCAGCCCTAACTAACATTCCTGCAGGCCCCGGATGTGCACTACGTCGACGGCACCTACTACATGTACTATGCCAGCTCCGCGCTCGGCAGCCGCAACTCGACCATTGGAGTGGCCAGCTCCACCACCCTGGAGGTCGGGTCGTGGACCGACCACGGCGAGATCGGCGTCACATCCAGCACCTCCGACGACTACAACGCCATTGACCCCAACTGGATCACCATCGGCGATGCCTCCTACCTGCAGTTCGGCTCCTACTGGCAGGGGATCTTCCAGGTCGAGATGACCGACTCCCTGACCAGCAGCGGCGATAGCTACACCAACCTGGCCTACAATGCCTCGGGCAACCACGACATCGAGGCCGCCTTCATGTTCGAGTATGAGGACTACTACTACCTCACTTATTCCTCCGGAACCGCCCAAGGATACACCACCTCCCTTCCTGCTCAGGGTGACGAGTACCGTATTGTGGTCTGCAGATCCACGACCGGAACGGGCGACTTTGTATGTTTCCTTTTTTTTTTTTTTTTTTTTATCTCCCCCCCAATATACTCCCAGAGTAGACTAACAATCCACCAGGTCGACCAAGACGGCACCGCGTGCACCAACAGCGGCGGAACCACCGTTCTAGCCAGCCACGACTACGTCTACGGACCCGGCGGACAGTAAGTTTCTTTCTTCCTTCCCCCTTTTTTTCTCTCATTGTGGCTGGCTGGCCGTCCGGCGACGGTCCGATCCCGTCCCAAACGCAGCCCTCTATCTATCTACCTACCTAGGCCATGAGATAACTAACATACATAACCTCCAGGGGCATCCTGGACCACCCCGTCTACGGCCTGATCGTCTACTACCACTACGCCGACAAGGACATCGGTCTGGCCGTCGACCAGTACCAATTCGGCTGGAACAATCTGACTTGGACTGATGGCTGGCCTGTCGTGGCGTAGGTTGATGATCGGGTGTGAGTGGTTTGCCTTCTAATTGTCCGATGCGGATGCGGATGTGGATCGTCGGTTGCGGTGAAACACGATGCGGAGGAACGCGACCTACCCACTTAGTTACCCTGTTTGCGTACACAGTAGTACGGATTAATAGGGGGTTGCGATGATGACGGTGTATTTAGCTAATTACCTAACATACTTCGTAATGTTTTATAGTACGGTTAATACTATATACATACATACTACATACATACATGGCATTTTTGAAGATTTGGGTTGAACTTGGGTGTTGTTGGGGGAGGGGGGAATGAGGGTTGAGGAAAGGAAAGTATGTGGTGGTGATACAATTGGCATGCTGCTACTATACTATGCTTAGGCAGCCAGGCAGCCAAGCCAGGTACAAGACTCGACTCGACTCGACTCGACTCGGAATCCAAACAAACCCCTACCTATAGTATGTACTATGTACTATGTATAACACTGGGATATGTGTGGGTGGTCTAATCAAACAAACTCCCCTGACCGACCTGGCAAACAAATCCACACCCCCATCCCTGTATTGTATAGTGGTGAATGGCAGCAGGGTCAGGCATAACTAACTATCTGCCGTGGGTTGACTGGGCAACCAGTTCCAACATCAACCCAACATCCAAGAAAGAAAATACGTGGTACTTGGTTTGCCACCGCGCTGGGTGTTGTTTTCCCACACCGTGGAATCAGCGTTTAAACTTGCTCGAGAGTTGAGTGAGTTGGTGATGTTGAATTCATTTTGTGGATTGTGATGGGGGGTTATTGACTTATCCGTCACACTGACACTCACATTGGCAGACCAAACCGGTAGGTATGCTGTACGGAGTACTCCGTACTGTCACTGTCACTGTCACTGTCACTGTTACTGTCACCCCTGCACATACCCGCCGCGGTGGCAGGTGGCAGGTGGCACTGCCCTGCCCTGCCCTGTCCTGCTCAGCCTAGCCTAGCCTAGCCAAGTCTCGAGGCCGACACCGCGTTTGTCTATCTATCTCTCTGTCGGTCGATCGGTCGATCGGTCGGTCGGACAGTCGGACATCTCTGTCAAGGAGACAAGGGCTAGCTGCACCTGCAGGGAAGGGCAGCTGGCAGTAGTATAGTAGCCGTTAGCGCACTCTGACAGGCCCGATCGGATTCATCGAGATCACTGTCTGGCTGGCTGGGGTGGTACATGTGGCAGAGACGGTGTTTGGAGGTGGCATCGCTTGCTTGCTCGCTCGCTCGCTTGGTGCCTGGACTGGACTGGACTGGACTTACCGTACAGGTTGGTAGGTAAGTAGGTAGGTTCCTCCGCATTATGTATGTGTGTTGGGGCTGGGCGTTGCCCATGTGCGCTTGTTTGCGCCGTAAGATGAGGGATGAGGAATGAGGGATGAGGGAATACAGGGCTGCGGGGTCGAGTCTGGACTTTACGGACCTGACCTGTTGATGGGATGTCGTTTGGAGGGATGTCCAGTGAAGAGCTCTGGGTTATTATCACCGTCATGGTGAGTCTGATTCTGATTCTGAGTGTGAGTGTGAGTACTATATATGAGATCTGATTCTCGAGGTTACTGCTAGCTAAGTGGGCTTATTCTTTCTTGTCGCCTCCTATATATACTTTTCTTCTCTTTGATTTACTATCACTATATACTTTGTTTTCCGTGTGGTGAATATACATACATGATATATTTCCCTCGTGTATCATCTGTGGATGGACGTGGATCACGGATCATGTCTACCTCTCGTATGTCTTCGCAGCCATATTCCGTTCTTTCGAGAATCTCTGTTCGAAACTGGGCCGGTTTCTTTGTTGAGATAATTGGTATTCGTCCGAATTCCCGTTCTTCCAGGAGAGGAAACGAGTGAAGCACTGTGGTGTGGTGTGGTGTGGCCTTCGACGTTGTACTGTGCCGCGTGACGAGTATCTCCGACGCAGATGGAGAGATGCCATGCCTCACCATCCAGGATTTGGGATGTGTGGGGTGGTGGTGAAGACGGGTCAAGTCGAGACGGCATATATATCTCGGTACAGGTGGAAAGATATGTTGCCAACATGTTGTTTCCGATACCTAAAACAGCAAGCTAGAATCAAGTGCGGGGATGAACACAAACACGAGGATACGGCTGTGAATGATCCCTCCATATGGTGCTTGTGTATGGAAACCTGACTGAAGATGAAGCGCAGTGCCCCCTCCTCTGACTTAACAATGGATGTTGGCCGTGGGTGGAGTTTACTTTGGAGGCTGCTAGGGCTTTGGCTGGTAAGTTTGCCTCCTCCACTACGTCCTTCTCCATCTCCAGCACTGCAGACTGAAACACATCAACTGAGACTTTGCACCCCCGTTCATCCCCAGAATTAATCCCACCCGACAGGCATCAAAAACAAGAACGATCATCTCATTCCTCCAGTACGACATGTCCGGAACCCATCCTCAGTCTTGCAGACGTGTCTGGAGAGCTCGATTCGCTCGAGGTACCAGATCCCCAGATTGGGTATATCGGGTGATGCTACATATTGGAAGAGATGGCATTGCTTTTCTGCCGTCGGGGTCTCTCTGGCGGACGGTTCCGACACGTCCTCCAGAGGTGGTGCGTGGGCGGGACAACTCGCCAATATCGGATCGCCGCATCGCAGCCTTGATATTCGTGAAGGGAAATGGGATTCTGGAGAAGGGGTTTGCGGTCGCGGTCGCTTTCGCTTTCGCGTTTGCATTTCAGTCGCGCGTCGCGTCAGTGCTTTTTTTTGCGCGGTGGCGAGGTGATGAGGATGGCCATGGAACAGTTGTCCTGCATGAATCAATCAACTGGGAATCGTGACCACATCACACTCCGTCCCCGCCGCATGGATGTGATGCTCCGGACAGCGAGTCCGCTGTCCCAGAGGGATTGCTGACGGCCATGCGCGCTGCGTTGCGTGGCTTGTGTACAGCATCAAACCATTAGCCGGCAAGCGATGCAGGGGGATGTTCGCTCAGATCTCACTGGATGGAATGTCATATTGGGTTGGCCAACACTGGCGTCAACGCTTATCGCACCAGATGTATGTGATCTCATCCGGATCGTGGCTGTTGGTGATACTGACGCCGATTCCATAGGTTGTGTCTCCCAAATTGCGGCATTTAGAATATTGCCACTACACCAAGCACAGGAATCGATGAGATAGCCAGTGTACTTTTCCCTTTCGTATGCAACCTGGATTCGTGATATCCGTCCTGGCCTGAATAGACGCACGCGAACCAGAAGAAATATGTTTTATTTCCGAGGCAGAGGCCGCAGCGCTATACATCACGGCAAAACATGCAACCGGCCAGGTTAGTGTCCCGGGTATTCCCATATGTCTTGTCTTAAGAGGCAGCTTCGCTAACTGTTTGTGAAGATTGTACCGGGAGAGGCGATCAGTGTCGTGGCTATCGGAGGAAGTGCCTCGTATCAAAGCGAGCGACCTCCCCTTTGTTATGGTGGTACCTGCGATCCAGTTTACATGTGTCAAGCAGACAACAAAACCTTTAGTGTTTTGCAGCAGACCGCAAGGGCTTGACCACATTACATCGTATCATACATGGGCACGACGTTGAGTTGCAGCCAGCTTGGCCAGGATGACTCCGCAGCCCGCCTTCTTCAACCCGAGACCGGTCACTGGTGTGGCGATGGGAAAGGGAGGACAAAGACGAGGTCGATCCGAGTGTATTTGAGGCCAACTTGAAACCAGGCTCGGGATTCAAATGTGGCTGATTAGAGCTTTTCGAAGGTGTGCCGCACTCAGTTGACACACTCTTCTTTCCTCCTTCCGTGTGAATTGAATCTTCGCCAGGCTCGTCAGTCGATTGTTTTGTATCTGAGAATCACCATACCATGGAGCTTGAGTTCGATACACCCGAGGAATCTTCCCATGGGATGAAAACCCCTCAATCGAATCGGACGCGGACGGCAAAGTGCCAGGTTCCTCTTTCATTTCTCCAACCCCCCCGTCTTCAAGGTCTGCTGTTGCTGTTGTGGATTGCGATGGTAACAGCGCCAACAATGCAGCCAGAGTATGGCCCCCTTCCCCCCCAAACCCATAATCTTTCGTCAAGAAAGCGGCAGCTAACCCGTATTTCTACCAGGAACCAGACAGAGTCAGCATTCTTGTCCACCTGGATCACCAAGCCCACGCGAGATGACAAGCCTCTCTATCTAGATCCGAACGCAGTGTTGGAACCCGATAGCCTGGTGGCAGTCCGTGAATCTTCCAGTCATTGTCCGGCCATATTGCTGTTTGCTTTTGCGATTGCTTCGGGCATGGCGTGGCATTTGAACGAAACTCCTTACAGATGATGGGGGCGTACTTTAATGCTGCAGTTTGCGTACATGATCCCTCCGGAGATGGCGTAAATGTGGTCAGAACACAATTACTTTGGGAAAATTGGACATCTGGATGAAGCTCTTGCTTAGTGACCAGGTGTATGATGATGACTTTGCGCGAAGGTATGCGTCACTATTGCTATGTTGGGTTGTGCCGAGGAGTGACATGGATGACACGAGTTTATTATGTTTATCCCGGGCTGAAAGCAAAGCACGCATCAGCCGAAGATGAACTGGCCTTTGAGATATGTGGCCCTTCATTCTTGACTGTGGAGGGGGCACATTGGGTGGCCTTTCGGTCCCTGGACATGGGAGGAGGAACTGTGGATGTCTTTTTCTCCGGCTTTGCGAGACTTTCAGTTTTCCACTCTCCGACGATGACGAATATATCTCTGAATACGCCTGCCTGATTGATCTCCCCTTTATAAGCCTGCCCTCATTATTAACTACTCTTGACAAAAATCGGTTGCGGCGTCTACCACGCCCCAGTTTCGAGGTGCCTAACCTTCCAAAATGCTGGATCGGGCACATGGATGAACAGTGATGGTGGAAGGGGTATCTTTTATTTCTCCGTCTTGACAGCGATACCTTATGTCGGCTCGTTGACCCGCGGGGGAATATCGTCAAGAGGGAAGATGTACGATCGTGTGTCTTGTCCTCTGTGACTGTGGCGGTGCTACCACACTTGGTGGCCTCGACTTTCTCTGAGTACTCTATTCTTCTGATTCATCATCGCTTTAGGATCAACTCCAGCTTCAACCTGTTCGTGGATCGAACTCCAACCGGATCGGCCCTTTTTACAACTGATGGACTAGGGTAAGGATATCAAGCTGCTTTTATGCCCTTGGACCTTCGATATAATCCAATGTGTGTCAGTTACAGTGACCCCATTGCCCTTCCCTGCAAACATAGCTAACTCATCTCCCAGTCCCCCTATCAGTTTGAAGGAGACATGTCACCTTCTTAAGTACGCTATTTACCAACCACCGGCATCGACAAGACATGCGCAGCCGTGCAGTTGAGGTAACCCTATGTCACTGTGAAGCCCTTAGCTTCGACCCCGTAGTGACCGATACCCACACTACAGACTTCACGCTGTCTGGCAGGCTTTTCTCCGCCGCAGAATGGGTGGAAGTAACTTGTTTTTGTGGACCATTTCCGGGAAGACCTGTGAAGGATGACTCTTTGTATCAGGGTCTTCCGTCATCTTCGCCTTCGAGCGTTGGAGACTCGGACAGACTCGGGCCAGTCATCAAGACGCCAGACAGTTGTAATTCCTGACAATCGCGGCCTATACCATCCAAGAAGAGCAATATGTCGCTTCAGGCCTCCCAATGAAATGCCAGTTCCGTGAGAGGCTCTGAGACCCCCCCATCGTCCAAGGCCTTTTCATCAACGCACCGGAGTTTCCTTACCTGGCTCGCTGATGAAGTCGGATATGAATGTTTCGACACAAGGATGGAAGACGAAGGCAGTGCGGCTGTCTCTGTCGCTCCGAACAACAATTTTATCCGGCACCAGGATCCTCCTCCTACGGGTTTATCCAGGCGCTAAGCCAGCGATGGACGTCCGTGAGACTCATAGTCTTGGAGTTCATCTTCCTTCTTATCCGTTTCGGGCTGATCTCGTTGTTTCCGGTCCATCATCGCTTCTCTTCACATCCCAAACACTCGAAGACAATCGCCCTCATCACCAACGGTCTTTTGAGGGATATCCGCAGAACTACGGTCGGCATACAGCCCTGGACAACGTGATCCGAGCAGGATTGAAGGTCTGTTCCACCGCGCGGTCCCATCCCATGCCATCCCTGCAGCACTACAGGCCGCTGCGTTTGAGATGCGGGTCCCAGTAACTCCCCGAACAGCCGGGGTGTTGTTTCATCCGTCCATCTTCACACACCTTCCAACAATGGTAGCCGTTCTGATTGAGCTCAAGCTGGTGAGGCACATTTCCCCCGAAGATACATGGCTCCAGGCCATGGATGAAACTACACTGAGATCTGGGTAAGTGTACTCCCGCGTGTGACATCGAGCCTCAGCTGAAAGGAAAATAGTCACTTGCCACGAGCAAGAGATACCTCAGGCTGGCCTCCAACGGGGAGAAGGAGATGATCAGTGGTGCTTGACTGGATGAATGCAGAAATAACGATGGCTTCCGTCTTTCGGTAGAGATTCAGACGGCTCGTTCTTCCTCCCCTCAAGTTCGAAATCATCAAGCATCGGTCTTCTAGCACATATCAGATGGTGCTCTTCTTGTCCCAAACGCCTTTCAGCCAGTCTTCAATCATCCAAACGCCTTGTCGCTACTTCTGCTTTAACGAGGAGAATGGCGGATGGCATCTTAAATGAGGATGGTACGCACTAGAAATTAGGCACTAGCAACATGCCACTGGGTCTTTGTGAGCCCCTCTCAAGGTGTTTGTAGCACAATCTGTGTAGCTCATTGAGGGTATGAGCTTCTACCAGCTACTGAGTCATCATGCACGACGACAGGGCATACAGCGCATACCAGCTGCATGACAGGACTGCTGATCAGTCCTGATATCGGAAATCGGAATCTCAACTTCGATCAAGGAAGGGCTACCGATCGCTGCCCCCAGTTCCAATCTCAGCCCCAGTTCACTTGGCCCTCAACGTCAGTTGGATATTGTCAAGGACTGAGCTATCACCCAAGTGAAGTATAGGTGGGACTGTCTTCAACGGCGGCTTTGGGCTTTTGGTCCAGTCCGGAGCTTCCATGGGATTTCAGGTTCTGCGACCAGAAGATTAGTTCAGATCCCATTCGCGTCGCATGCCGGGGCTGTTCTCTTCTTAATATCTTCTGCGATGTGAGCAGCGAAGAAAATGGGCTCCCTATGCTCGCTGTATTGTTATCGAAAGTCACATGGTAAGTCTCTTTCGCCATGCTCGCCGAACAGCCGAGTTGATAACTTGCAGGCTTCAATATGTTTTGCAACACCGTGGATCTCATCCTCGATAATCCTCGGCTTGCGCCCTGTGGTGCCACTCTCTAGCGAGGACAGATGTCAGGAGAAAGTTCACACCTCAGTGGAATGCGTGACTGGACCTGTGCGTATCATTCGGTGTTTTGCAGCGGCTCACTGAAGTATCTGTTCGTTTGCCAGGCCTTAATCTATCTCCCCAGGCTGACTTTCTTGATATCAATCCTCTGCTCCCAGAAACGTCATCTAATGGCTTGCGCTGCGAAGAAACCATCGGCCACAATTACCATACTTCGCGTGCCGAACTGGATCACGATCTTTTCCGTCCATCACTAATCATTGACTGGGCTAGAGTGTGGTCTCTCCGGAATGTGCCTCTTCGCAGTGAGATCAGTTGCAGAACACGTACACGTTGCACTCGTCATCATCCATACCCCCTTTCAAGCCTTGTACTGTCATCGGTGCCATCGGGGCTCCCAACCGAGTCAGGCCAAGCAGACAACGAGGATACAGGAGTAGTCGGAAGCCCTTTGTCACGCTGCAGAACTTGCGTCGCTGGCGGGTCTAAAATGACAGATGCGAGAGGCTATCGCACACACTCTGCCCCGATATGATCCTTGCTGGGGTTGATTTCAGAACAACACAGTTTGGAACTTTGAGGAAGGTGAACTTTCTGTCGATATCTGGATCTAAAGATCCAACCATCGAGGTTTCTCTATTATAAGCATGCTATTGCATGGCAGCCAGCGCCCGAGCGTGGCAGTATTATTCATCCTACACGAGTGCGTCTTGAACTGGGAGTTCCGATTCGAGCATCTTTGGGTATCGGATTACAGGTGAGTTGATCCTGGAAATTATGTCTCTGGAATTTCGAAGTGCGTTACCAGTTGCCAGTTGGACCAATCCCTATTTATAGTGAATACGTTACATCCTAGCCGAGTTATTGTCTTGTTAACAGCTTCAATATCCTCCCTGCAACTCTGCCATCTTCCAATTGTCCCTTATCACACCTCGCTTTCCATCATGGAAACTGATTCCCTGCTCGCGGGCCAAGGAATTAACAGAGCCCTCAATATCGAAGCGCAGGTCAGCCCGGGCTGTCATTGTTTCTTTAACAGTGCGGTGCGTGCCAACATTCCGCGGCATGTGCAGATGGCAGGATGGAGCCACCTTCTCTCCATCAGGATGTCCCTATATAAACCCTAGTGTTTACCAAAGGGAACACCCAGGCAAAGCAACCCACAGCCTGCGAGTACTATTGAAGAATGCCGGGACATGTCATCAACACAATAATATCGATAGCGCAAATGCACACGGAACATTATTGCGATGACAAAAGCTCATATTGGAGGCAGATATCCCATCCATCCATCGCCATGATGGTTGTAGCTGTGCTTGCTGACTTGTACGTTTGCCCCGTGCTGTTGATGAGAGCCTGGAGATGTGACCATGATTCATTCCCTGGACCGAGTCGACCTCTGCATGGCCTGCATTATACTCTCCCAGCGATCAATGCCAATTTCATCTCTGAAAAAAGGGGCTCCCTCCTGCCGCTACCGCCTGCGACGGATACACTCAGTCATTCTTTCGAGAGGTGGGCTTTTGACGGTCTTCCTGAGGTTTCTTGCTACGCTGAGCTTATCAAAACATACCTCCTCTCGCCTGTTGCCACGGAGTATACTCGCAAAACGGAATGCTCTGCCGGTATCATTTGTTTCGGTCTCTATGCAGCGATAAACCAGACCCCTAAGCCGCGTGTGCCGGGAGTCCATCTGCATAGCAGACGTGCATACTCATCTACTCGCTCCGAGGCCTTCTTGTCATATTACAGGATATAGGAGGCTGCTGCAGGTCAACCCTGTACGTTCCACGCATTTGTTTCCCAGTAAGATGTGTTAATAAGATAATATAGAAAGTCCGCAGTCTTGGCCGTTTAATGTGCTGACAGCTGAGAGGGAAAGCCTTGAGTTTTAATCCTTTACTCTGTCGACTATGCCAATTCTCTCGATGGAGGTATTCTTTCTCATGACGGACTTCCCTCCTCTCCATCAGATACAGGTTCTTTCACATCTGAAAAGCGCATACGATTTCGATTGCACAACTTATGGTTGTACCTACCTTGCATATATATGTGACAGGTGGCGTGCTGGCTCAACGTCGTACAAATCAGGTAGCCCCCCCCTTCTCCAAGGACATATACAACGGCAACTAATCACACCGTGATCCTCCACAGCAGATGAAATCTGCGGCATGATGGCTCCGCTATATACCCATGTGCTGCTCACTTACCACACCTTTCCGCTCCGTTCCAACGGTCGATCTGAAGACGAGGCTGATATTGGCTGAGGTGCATGAAGCTCCTCTGAGCTTGTACCGTGATGGAAGGTTGCGCCTGCATCATACTTCTGTTTCAGTGGTGTATGAGATACACAAAAGGACGTAACTTCTGGAGGAAACGCAAGGTCTGAAAGCTGCTTGGGCGAAACCACCTCCTGATGGATAGGATCAAGATGGTCGACAAATTCACTGCTCAACCGGAGGATAATCAAGCAACAGGTCAGGTGTCTGCTCACAGACGACCGCGGATCGAGATATTTCCTTCTCCTGAAACCATTTGCGCTGTATACAACGAAGTACAACTACCGCCGCCTGTATTCATGAACGAAAATGCATACTGCTTGATCGAACGCGGTGCATTCGCCCCAAAGTTCAGTTAACTCTCTGAGGTATGGCCCCGCGTCATCGCATCGCCCAGATGCGACCTGTTGAGAAATCCATCGAAGCCAACGCCATATCTAAAATTCACCTCGAGAGACCCTTGACTGCATTGTTACCCCCTAAACCTAACGTTCTCTCGGCTACCGTCTATCTCCGTTGCGAGTCTCATCCCACAATGCCCTTTGACTCTGAGCCCCCTGAAACCCAGGACTGATGTCTGCAGGGAAGCGGCTCTTGTCTGCGACCCTTTGTGAGAACTACCACCATTTCAGGGACACTCATATCCAGGGATACTCCAACTGGGCTGCCCACGTGCACTCCCATGCATCCTCCGACTCTGGACAATTGGACGAGGACGAGGACGGCTTGGTATATCGGGCCCTTCCGGTGGTTTCATTGCGAACCTCTTGAGCGTTTCTTCCGAAACAAGCTATAAATATCCAGCCCGACAAGCATCATTTCATGTTCCAGCGCTCAAATAGTGTCACAGTGTGGAGCACGGAAGAGAGGGAGATAGCTGGTGCTATGGACACTTTCCCAGGCCCGCACGGATATAGCATTGTTGGAACGTGAATGTTGCCATCCGCCAGTGTTCACCTGCTGTACGGGGCTACCTCCAGGCCTCAGAAGATCGGTTCCTCCTTCCACAATCGCTTGGAGTTTTCGATATGGGATCGATGCTTGACCCTGGGGAGTGGGCGCAATTCCAACTCCTCAGGCACTGGCGTTCAACATACCTTACTTGGTTTGGATGGTGTTTGCGTTTCGTCCTATCTGGCTGGGAATCATCGTCGTGATTAGCTGCTTGGATTTTATATAGGAGATGCACTCAGCTGTTGATGATTGTTTTGAATCCGTTCCGAATCTGGGTCGTCCGTGGATGATGGAAGAGCCAGCTTTTCACCAGGTTCTGGATTGAATGTGCTGTGCTGCTGTGGCAAGCCAAAGATCGCGTGAGGGACCGCAGGTTTTTTTTTCGCTTCGCTTCTCTTCTCTTCTTCCCACATCCAAGCCATCATCACCCCTTGGGGCTGTCCCATCAGTCACCATGTCACTGTCGAATCTGCCACTGCCCCTTGGCATCCAGTCCAGAGGTTTTGCATCCTGAATATCTTGATCGGATACATACATCGTCGCACAGCTTCTCCGAAAGACATGGTTAACAGGGAATGAGGATACAGAGCTGTTAAAAAAAGCCCTTGCAAGGGTCTTTTAAAGAGTTATTACTGAAGCCGAAGCCGAGGCCACTGCCTCCTGGTCCACAACAATGGTCCCTAGTGACACCCTGTGCGTGGATAGAGGAGCTACATGAAGAGCTGGAGCAATCAATCCCATTCCACTCCCAGGATATTTTTCCCTCGGCATGATCCCACGCCACAAGTGTTCTTCTACGAAGCTGGCTTACTGGAACCCCCGAAAGGCCCGACATAACAAGATACATACCCTTCCATTCACTCACCAAAATCCCGCGTCGGCTCTCGCTATCATCGCACAATCTCCTCCGTGGAAAGTGCTCGGCATCTTGCCGTTTTTTGAGGCTAGAATTGCATCCTGTGTGTCGGTATCCAGTCCTGCACTTACTAGCAGCAACCCCGGAGTCCTGGTCACTGCATAGAGAGATAGTCTATGGAATCTCGCCCGCCGCTCGCCGCGATCCTGGCCGCGGTGATTACGGCAGGGTTGCAACCTTGGCGAAGCAACCCTCAACCCTGGTACAATCTGACACCAAATGTTAATGCTCTACTATCCACTGGCGCATAGTTTCTGTCACCTCAAGGAGAGAATTGTTTACCGCAACCTGATTTTCTACTTGCGAATGATTCAAGAGATCCAGACACATGACTCCAGACGCTCAGAGGTAAGACCGAATTAGCAAATTGTTAGCATGGACAACACCTGCCCACAGAAAGCCTTTAACGGGACGGAGGATCTCGGGCAGTTTCAGGAACTGCAGACACCCTTCTAGGCCTCCTGTAGAATGACCCATAAGCTTGGGTGGTTCATACGTGCGAGTCAATGTCTCCTGCCCTTTCCAAATAGCCCCCCCTGTTATTCTAACACGGTGGCCTGGACTGTCGTTTCTCTTCCAATGGCCGTCTCTGCATACGTTAACCATGCCGCATACCAACCCCGCGAGGATTATGGGCTGTATCCAACAATGACCCTCATATACCTCCTAACCAGCCCAATCACGTCGGACCCAACTCCTTTCTACCTGGACTTGTCGTAACATGTCGGATTCATCCGTCTGATTGTGCAGGGGGACATATGATTGATCAGAAACCCATGCTTGAGATAAGTGGCTGTCGTGTCGACAGTTCCAGATCCTCAGACGAATTTAATCTCTGGTCCACATGGTGTACTTGAGTCTATCACCTCGACATGTCCGTTCACCAGTCCTGCAGATCACCATGAATATGAATTATTCCCTCTGTCTCACCCCTTTGAAGAAACCCTCCAGTGGAGGACGTGCCGATGGTTACGAAGCGCAACCGACCGTCACAGGTCCACACTGCAATATTGGAGTGGCTCGCGCAGGCCGCAAAGGATAGGGCTTTTGACACCAGAGATACTGCATCGCATCCTTCTGCAAGCCAAATTCCCTTGTTTCCCAACAAGATAATGGCGCTGAAAGGTCCAGGCCGACACACGAGCTATAATGTTCTCGCCACTGGGCCGAGAATGGATATAATCTGAAAGATTTTCCAGACTGCGGCACGGATATTGACAGATCGAATAACCATCATTCTGCCTGGGTGTTGCAAGTTCCCTACAATAACCAGCTACTTGGATGTTTGCGAGGTGTCTAACCTGGAATCAAGACATATGGCTTATATCCCGGGCTTTGGACAAGAATTCCTCTTATAGGTCCGCCTGATGATCCATTATCTATCATCCTGAAGGCGTGGCTACCACCTTCGACCCAACCTTGACGATCACGTTCATGTGTTTCACACCTTATAACGCGCAGCTAATAATCGCTCCGACGGTGGATCTGCAAATTATTCTATTATTTTATTGGCTTTATGCGAATCTCTCCTAGTCTTCCACCCAGAATCCGTCTGATGATGACTTCTTTTATCAACGCCAAATCAGCGTGACTGAACCTGTGGACCCTAGGCTCCTTACTAGACGGTCCTACGACGATTATGCAAGGTCACCTTCCAATAATGCGGCCGCATTTACGGAACGAATGGGAGTCTGGAAATGTCGAGCCTGGCGAGGATATTGGAACTTCTGCCGGGTCATCCGAGGACCGTACTTGGGAGGAGAGGTTGATGAGGTAGGTTTACTGCTACCCCCCCTATATATAATCGATACGGATGGGTCTGTAGCCATACTTATCGGGGCTTGCAGGAGATACAGCAAGGTAGAGATTCCAGCTACTCGTGCTATCTAGTATCTGTTTCTGGCGACCTGTTTTGGGAGAGCTACAGGGCTCACTACAAGCCATATCTCACTAGAGTAACCCTTCTGAGATAAAACGAGATGTCAAGAGTGCCCCTCGAGCACGTTATGATGGTGGGAGAGTATCTGAGGAATCTGGTGGACAAGCCGTACAACGAAAACTATCCAGATAGATACAGGAGCCCGCCAAAAGTTCTTTACTGTCGTTAATATCCTGGATCAGGTGCAGGCCTGAGGGTCGAAGCAGGGCAGCAAGAGCTGGTGTGTTCCTCCAACCTATCTGTGTTATTAATTTACCGTCAATCCTGTTTGGTCTCTGATGCGAACCATTATAATTCACCTCGTGTTGGATGCAGACCCCCAAATTTGCCTCTTCATATCGCCACTACCTCTCGGTGAGATCGGCTTCAGGGCAATGCTGCAATCTGTTCCATCTAATCATCGAAGCCGACGATGCACGTGATATATGGATACAAATTTGAGCCCATTCACGGTGGGAAAGAGTGACATACTCCTCCAGCCCATCTTCCCCCTGAGCTGACTGGACTGTTCCTCCCACCCACTCGTGGCAGACGACTGCGTTGCGGAATCTTGATCCGCGATGGTGCCGCTGCATGTGTGTGCCGTCTAGGATATGACTACGATGAGATTAACACTTATGAAGAGACTGGGTACCACGGAAGTCAATCATTTATCCATCAAACAGATCATCGTCTGCCTGGAGGCCATAGCACCGCACTGGAGAAGCTCAGATCTTTTCAACCTTACCCTTTATCCACCAGTGATCTCGCCTTTTCACCTACTCAAACCACTATCAAGTGCTCACCTTCAACCTGAATCCCTTCTCCCCATCATGTCTCTCCCCTAGCTCTTTACAAGCTCATTATCCGATTCATATCTTTCTTTCTCATGTCTCTACCTCTATCTTCCGGCCCTCAAGCGATTCTTGTGGGCTTCCGGACTCTTGATTGGCCATGTGGTTGTTCAAGCTGCGGGCGCTCGTGAGGAGTAGGCCATGAGGATGGACGTTGGCATATCTTCTGACTGATCACTTCCTGCTGTTGTCGAACTGGCCAGGCGTTCATGCCGACTGAAAACAGATATCGTACCCTTGTTTCAGTGCGACACAGGACACCCCATCGGTCACCGGCTAATCCAGCTCTCTAGCGACGTTATTTCCAACATTTCGTGAGGTTGAGTGGGCCGTATGCCCTCAGGATGATCCGTATGTACGTACGGTTGCCACTGCAAACCAGCGTAACGCGGCCGTTCTTTATTCTCGTGGAGTCGTCCCATCCGAGCAGTTCTCGATGTCGGAGTCGCCTATCTTTCGTCAGACCATCGTGGCCCAGCTTTCTGTAACCAGGCCTTCTTTCGCGAAGCAGGCGTCAATTGTTTGTGGAACAACCGTGGAGCGAAGTGTGCTTTGCGGAAGCAATTCGAACATCGCGGTGGAAAGGAGTGGCGTGATGCCAATCCACCATCATCATCATGATGGAGTAGCGCGCGGAGGCAGCTACACGGTTCAATGACCGTCGGGGACTTCATCTGCTCATCTCCGTGTCCAGATCGGGATCGCACTACACGTGTATGACAGTGATTCTACAATATTGGGGGGTCTCATCAGGAATATCAGGATGCTCGTGTCCGTGTCAGTCTCCGGGTTCGCTTCAGCCAACACACCATCTCGCGATGGCTCGAGTACAATGGTTCGAATTTCAAATTAGATATATGTGCGAAGCTCATCCAACCGTGCCCAATATGGGAAACTGTCAAGTCCTGGGAGAAAGAGGGTTGCTTGAAGGGTATTTCTGCAATGGGCAATCTCTCGAACACTCGCCTGGAGTCCCATTCGACTCCTCCTTTGCCTTGGATGGAGTTTCATGCATCGATTGTACCTCTGGCAGGTGAAGCACTTTCCAGGAGTACATGGAAAGTTTGTTGAGCTGGTACTCCATACGTATCATCCCATTCGCAGAGGATTTGCGTCGGGGACACAAAATCCAAAACCTGGTGTCAGGAAGAAGCCAACCGTATTGGCCCCTGTCTTCCTGGTCGGGGGATTGACTGGTTGATGTGATCAGGTTGTTTTTATATTACATTGAAGTCTTATCAACTATGACCTCATCTGCTGATTGATTTATCTGGCTGGTGTCAAGCATTCATCTGGCCGGTCGTGAGTCGACTGGCTATCGCTCCCTTGGACGGCATACCTTGAAGACTCCATATGCTATCGGGTCCATTCGCTGTCCTGTCAATCTTCGAGAACGCGAGGTGCCTGTCTTATTTTCGACCGCAGTGACCCACAATGTCAGCGTATGCCGACAAACTTGCATTTCTTTGGGCGACACGACCGCCCACTTGCAATCAGACCTGCCTAGCTGGTCAACATGTCCGGTAGTCCAGGGTCTCTATCTACCGCTGGTTGCCTACTTGGGGAGGTCTCTCGGCCGGTCCATTACCCAAAACCCCATTATGCTTTGTCTTCTTCAAATTCTTGAGGGTCATCTCGACAATTTCAATGCCAGACCCCACGCACCGCACTGTGTTCCCTCGCCACGCGGTAGCCGGGAAGGGGACGAGTCAAGCTAAAGCCACCGAGTCCCCGCTGCACCTTTGCGCCGAAAAATTGATTCTTATATTGACTTGCTATGACGCCTTTTGACATACTATCCGTTTCATGCCGATGAAGAAGCCTGTGATATCTCTTGCACATCCAAGATTTCATCTCGAACGAACAAGTCTGCACGTGGCGAATCATTTCAGAAATACAGAAATACAACATTTCCGCGTCCTACGGTTACATCAACTGCTTGAACATGCTGGGTATCCTTCACCCAGGCAAGACCAGATGAGATCCACGAGATCAATCACGGTCTATCATCCCAGCAACGGACGGAATCGTTGTTTGCGGATACAACATGTTGCCTGCCAAAGCAACCCATCTGGAGGATACCATACTCCGGGTAGGCGTCGCTATCTCGTCCTTCATCTCGGGAGATACAGGAAAACGGCTCTCTAGGCTGCCCAGGTCAAGTCGGTGGACACAATTTCATTGCGTCCTGGATACAGCTTGAAGAGGGAGCACGTCCTAAGTGAGGTAATGAAGGTCTGGGACACGTTTTGTTTATATTCAACGGGCAAGACCCTACTGCGATTTGAAGCGATCTGCTTTGTGAATGACTTCCATTTCATGTGAAAGCCCTCAGAGCAGTGGATGAAGGTACCCGGGGCGATGCATGGATACTTCGCACTTCGCGAAGCTCACAGACTCTGTAATCCATGCATATCTGTCGCCGAAGCATTCGGTCGACCTTTTCCGGCATCCTCTCCCTAACCTGCTGGTGGACTTTGGCATTGTACTACCACAGTGCTATACTCCAGCTTCACTTGCCGATTCCCAGACACCCCCTTCCCACAGCCTCTCGACAAGCTGGGTATTGCATGGTCACAGGGGGCTACTTTAATTTCAAGCTATAAATTCTATGCTTGATTGTTCCGGCTCTGAATCTGGCCGAACTTCTCAGTTGCAACGATGGTACTCCTGCACTGGATGAAATACTGGGGTGTCGATGAGGATGTTCAACCTTATGTCTCGCTTCAGAGAGCTGGTGTCGATTATGGCACCATGGCCTTTGGCTGCTCCTTGGTATTCAATGAGCATCACAAAGAAACAGGCCTCCACATTCTTAGCCGTGGCTGAAGGCGCCCTAGCGATACGATTTCTACATATACGACGCGATCAGTAACTGGGTTTCCTTTGGCGCGACAGTTCTGCCAGGACAGTCGAACTGCCAAATGAGTGTGTATGGAAATGACTGTGTATGGCATTCTGTTACTGGCTAGGATACAGTACAGGCGAAGAATCTCCGCGATGCATCTGTTCTCCCAGACATTACTCCGACGTCCACTATCGTTATGCTGGGCGTATGGGCTGAGAGATCACCTTTACTAGACATGGCCAATGGTCAATCATCAAACAACGGACACATCGATACTGCCACCCCGTGCACTGATGCAATGGTCACTTCGAAGGTGCAAATACTGAATTACGTACTCTCTTCGAGAGGTCAACCATGCAACAAAATCTTGTCACAATCGGTCATGGGTTCTCCCTGTCTCGAGTTGCCAGCTGACAATACTGTGGATGGCTATTACGATCTTCATCCCTTTCTTCCGGAGCGAACGCCTTCTCATGTATCGACGCCACATTCAAACTTGCGTTCGATTAATTTCGCAATCAAACGTGGGAAGACTGGCAAAAGAGGCGGGGGAGTCTAACCCGGGGACAGCTTGCTCAAGATCTTTCTGATCAGAGGTGGGTTATTTTGCAAGATCGATTGTATATCAACTATGCTGCCTGTGATATACAATCGTATGATGGTGGAGATAGCACCATGGGTACCAGTCTGTGACAGACTTCGATAGAAGCAATGCGCGCAGTACGATTCTGCGAGCAAGCCGCACCCTTCACATACGCATGGTACAGTCCGACGCTTTTCATGAGACATTCAGGGATTTCTTGACCTATTTGTCCGAGGCCAGAAGTGATTGTCACGTTTACTGCCCTCGAGTATCTTGCCATTAGAAACGCCCGCCTGCAGGAGCTGCTTTACGGAGTCGAAGACGACGACATTCTGGCGATCTATGTCTTCCACGCAGAATCATCCCGATGATAAGCTCCTGGACGTAACAGCGGTGCTCACAGGAACAGTCACAATTGAGGGTGTGATGCACTGATTTCCTTCCTCACATCATTGCCTGCGTCTGTATTCATGTTTGTTCCTTTTTGCTCGTACAGAATCCCCTCTCGATCGGCTTCACAGGACAGGTCACGCAGAATCATCTCCGCGAAGTACTTGCGTAGGAGAATTTTCCATTCCATGCCATGGGGCAGTGGACGTGGGCAAGTTTCAGTGCCCGGGTCTTGTGAGTGTTTGGACCATTTCAATCGACGACTAGTATCCTGTTGATATCTTTCTGAATGGTATGGACGTGTTTGTTCAAAGATGTTCAGCGCTTGAAACTCTGCGAGATGAACAGACGATTGGGGCAATTTGGTGTTTCCCCTTGTCATCTATGGTCAGCCATCGAGGATGTCTTCTTCTTGACTGAACCTGTGGTTGCCAGGTGTTGGGCGTCGCGAGGCCATTGTCTGATCAGTCCTCTTTGAGATTGACTGCAAATGCATTGTCTTTCGGACAACATGATGGGCACTCTGGGAGCTTTACAGAATGGGTCTTAGAGACGTGTCATGGCCTCTTTCTTCATCCAGTTTCTATGATAAGCACGTTAGCCATGGACCTCTGGAACCTAACGCGGAGTCACACTTTTACGACACAGGCTAACGTGCTCTCGATTCTACTCGGCATGCCTCCAACCGGGGTATATCTCGTCGCTTTTATTATTATCAGCTGAGGGTCTTTTATCCAAAGACTTACGACCTGCCACCCTCGCGAACCATGTCTTCTACTGATGAGCGCGAGCCACTGCTTTATTGTTTCATTATTTCCCTCTCACTGTATAGTGGACCATCGGAGCACTAAAAAGCGAGGAAACTTCAAATGTCGGTAAACCTCGCATATTCTCAAAATCTGGTATAGATGAGAGTTCTGCAATATCGTATCTCTGATCTCAAATTTTCGGACTCCACATACTTGAGGACAACAGCGGATTGCCTCTCGATGACGACTCTCATCAACTGAACATGACACCCTGTCAAACATAGAGACCCCGACCCACGTCCTCTATCCATATTATTTTCATGATCGACTTTGTTTTAGCTCCTGCACGGTAGATTCTCTCGGCTGTTCTGATGTCTGTTGCCTACTTTTTCCTATATCATTGTGCAGCGTACTTATAACCTGCCTATTCGGTTAAAGAACTGGCAGAATTTCGAACGTGTCCTATCTCTATGTCCGTCCAGATATCCACGGAAATCAATACTGCGGTCCATATCATCCTCCTGTGATGCGATCCCACATCATTTCGTCTGCTTCGGTCGCTCATACAGACCAGTTACTGTCCCTCATCATTCTCTATTTATAGTCGTCACTATCAATGCCCTTCCAATTCCATCGGCCACAGGCTACTTACCCAGAAAGAGCTACGCTTCGGTTCCAGACGGAGCATGGTGAGTGTTCAGCCTTTATCTCACAAGAGCTCTGCGGGATTCGCCACACATTGTGAACGTCCATATTTCCACTCATTGTACTAGCTGTCTGATCCATGGCCATGGCGAAGAACGAAATATGAGCCTGAGTATCACCTAATGCCTACGACTTGGTCTTCATATACAAGGGCATACAGGGAGTCAGGGAAGCGACTACCCTGCCCAGCTGAGGCGATTCCGAGTGGCACTAATCCTCATCCATGGAGAGGCGGCAGAGCCACAACCCTAGCCGGAGACCATTACCGACTGCGGCCCATTTTCTCGCTGGGGGTGAACCATCCAAACGATCAAAATCTGTTCAACATCGCCCTGCAAGACAATATACATCGAAGATGCGGAGAACTGCACGCCATTGGAGCATGCTGTCAAAAGGGGGGACTTGGAAATCTGTGTCCTTCTTTTCAACCAAGGCGCAGATTTCCGCGAAGGCCCGGCGGGGCCAGATGTCCGCAGTTTGCTCCATGCGGCAGCAATGCTAGGAGACTTCTGGGTGCTCCAACATCTGATTCCGTGGGTGCCAAATCAATGGAATCAGCAAGTATCAAAAGATGGCTTTGGATGTTCCACTACCCATGGCTTGCTCTCGAGGACACGTTAGATAGAATAGCTGACGAGACTAATATCGCCCTGCTTGAGGATGATTCAGACATGCCCTGAAGATCAATGTTACCATCCGAGCTCGATCCGGTTTTGGGCAACTGTATGGAATTACGGCTAACCAATCGCTTGAAATGACTGGGTAAGGGAGAGCAAAATTTTTATCGTTGACTAACTCTCCGATGGGCTGTGTAGACATTGCGAAGGATTTTTCTTCTCGTCCAAGCGCACCGACGCCGATTCCAGACGCTCCCCGACGGCGCTAATCGTTTTGCATGGACTGACGCAGTGGTTTATGCCCCATGTCTACGCGAAGAGAAGTGTGGGGAGCACTTGACCATCACTCAACCGCCCCCAGTCGAGAAGCAGCGGTCCTGGGCCAAGGGTATTGCCCCTTATAAAGCGCTCGATTGGTGGCAGGGACCCACGAGTCCAGGTGACATGGATGCTCTTCTCGCTGCATGCACTCCTGATTCCTTCACGGGATAGCCAAAGTCGTTGCGACATGATATTCCCAATCATCAATTGCAACTGGACACAGCCAGGACCTAGGATGTTGGGATTAGAACTGCCCGAGTGCAAGCCTTCATCCATGCCATCTTGGTCTTTGGATGTTGTTGGATATGAATGAAGAAAATGTGCAGTCTTCTTCAACTTCACGGTTATTTATCGCTATATACCATGGACGTTTTCTCAAGCCCGCATTACAATGTTCCCCGTTCTGCGATATCGCTATGTTGCTCTTTTATCCAATGTTCGAGGAATAACAATGGATATCTCATCCGGAAATAACGCACAATATATCAGTTGAGGAATCAGCTGGACCGCCAAAACTCAACTTTCACACCTCCCAACTCAGCCTTGCTGAAAGACGGACACCCGCACAGCACTTTTTCGGTTCGAGTCAGTCCAACTTGCTTTCTGGACACATATCCAACCCAATGGGCATCTACGATACATACATGCGCGCAAGGATACGACTGAAGACCACGCTGTGCTCTATACAATAGACGAGCCGGAAGAAGGCATGGAGGGCTCAACTTTTTTCTTTCGATAATACAGAGTGCGACTTTTCTGGATATAAACTCTGGCGACAAGGAACTGGTAATCTCCACCCCTGAGATAGCACTTCCACACGGGCAAACCGCAGTCTGACTTTCCCGAGAGTACTGGGTAGAAACTACGGATTTGCACATGTGGCTTTTTCAAAGCCGGTTTGTACCCACGAACATGTTCTTCCGAAACTGGTCTTGGAGGGAAGGTGTTTCCGATCCCGAAAACACGAAACGGGACTTTATGAACAGAATTCAATCTTTGGCATTTTACAATCACCCAAGAAATAATCAAGCTATGGAAGAAACTACCAGGGTTCATTAATGTCTGGGAGGATTGGTGGATTTAATCTCCGCGCAGAAGAAGAACCTGTTTCTGTATTCAAACCCCAGACAAGACACAGTTGCCGTACGCCTCCACTATAACCTGACAGGGCAACTAACCATGTCTAATAACGCACTTCAACTACACTTACTTTCTTCCTGAAAGTCCCTCTCATTACCCAACGCCTGCTTGCAAGTCTGTATCCATTCAAGCAACACAGACTTCCAGAGTCGATCGAAACCTTCCGCCGATATATTTGATATTCGGAAAAGCCCTCAGACCCACAGACTTCGGGCGTGCGTCTGGTCGTGTTCAAGAATAGGTTGTCCCGAGCTACTGTCCTTTTCCGGCGTATCCGATTTCCAGCCAAATACCACTTTTATGTCTGGACTACAGCTGATGCAGCATACCTGCAGGACTCCCAAGATGATGGTTATTGTGAAATTGGCCTCACCAATGGCATCTCTATATACTTGCCAATCTGTCTAAAAGCCTGTCAGATCCCGCACTAAACTACCTGGTATGCCTTATACACACGACGATTACCGACTTGATTCGATGCAGAGTCATAACTACACGTCCCTGCAGCCCGACGCTTCTTTCGGCCCCTATTGCCTATTGTTTATATGGGCTTACCCTTTACCTCTTCCCAACATGTCCCTTCCATCATATCCGTCTCTCGGGAAGTCCGGCACCACCGTCTAGAATCATGAATCTGGGCCCTGCGCTGCTCCAAATACAATTCCATACGCCTTCCGCAACATGAGGGCTCTAGCACCGCATGGAGATTGGAACCCCCTGACTCTCGCCGACACACCAAAACCCCAGAACATGGTGCTGGACCGATCGAAATCTCCGATGATATCCCCTTTCGCTCTTCTTGTCTCTGAGCTCTTTGGCTGCCACCTTGCGCATTTACGACTCTCGTCTCCCGGATGCATGATATCATGTTTCACGGCTCAGACCGCACACGGTATATCAGGACTTGCCATATCAGACCCCTTTCACATCCTATATCTCTCCGCTCTTCACCATTTTCTTTTCTGGTGCGAGTGAAAAATGACATTTCACGTCCTGAAGACCCGGCAAGTGACATTCTCGGCATCTCACAACAATTAAATATTTCCGGTCGTCCGAACTCTTCCCAACACACGATAGAGTTTAAGATCAATGTGGGAGCCCAAGAATTGCTCTTTTCCTATCGTCGGGCCCCTCTTTCAAAAATGGGGAACTCACCCATCATAAACGTTACCGGGATGTTTCGGGCGCAATTCGTGTGAAAGGATCAGGCTCTGACACCCTCGACTGGTGAATCTCGATGTTCCTTGCAGATAATGTGGCTGATCAACTGGCCGGGCCGAAAACTCACCACGGCCCTACTTTGCTGCTTTTCATCGACTAGAAAGTCTCCACCACCTACTTCATCAGAAACATCTCCCTGGGTCCTTATCCCTTCCTCAAAAGGTTTATAACATGGGCAACTATATCAGCCGGATATATCTTGCTTATCACTGAGCATATCCTTCTACCCTACTTTTTCTCTCCTTGAATCTCGACAAAAACACGCGGTATCCGTTGTGACAGACTCACCCCAATCGAAGAGAGCGCCAGTCGGTAAAAAAAAAAAAAAACGCAAGTAATACAACATATCAGGGAGCAGACTGATGTCAATATTCATGCTTATGTGCCGAAGCCAGGTAGGTCTACCTCGCGGCTATCTCCGAGCTGGAGACTCCCCGGAGGGTATTCTTCTTTTATTCTCCGTTTTTTCAACAATGTCGATGGTTTGGTGTGGTTTCTGGACATGTTTGACCCTCCATGAATTTTCAAGCGAGAATATAAGTAGGGTATACATATGCTGCCAGTTTCTGTCTTGCGGTGTCTGTTGTCCCCTCCATTTTGTGGGGTGGTTACGAAGATAGTAGTGAGGGAATGCATCCCCTCCGCAAAGGAAAAGCGATATAGGCTAAAGTGGCCCGACTCCGCATCGACCCCGCGGTTGCAACTGCAAGGAAGGACCAGCACTCACTTCAAGGATTCATCAGCCCCAATTAACTGTTCGGAGAAATCAAGCCCTCTTTCCTACCTCTCGTGCCCGCTCCCTTGCATGACTAGTCTCTGCCGTAGCCCCTGAGGATAAAACAGATCATATCTGCCCCGAGAAACTCCACCAACCGTAAGACGATGACAGGGTTCGGCACTGTTTATAAAGTCATGCAGGTTCCCTCGGTCGAAATACGAGAGGATGTGCTTTCCCTCACGACAGACCCGGATAAAAGCTCGGCCTTAACCTGCATGATGATGATGATAATGAAGTTTGCTGTGAGAGTGCTGGGCCTTGCCGGTGCGCTTCTCCCGGGCGCTGCGGTCTGCGCGCCGCCCACGCCGCGGTCGCAAGCCCTAATCGACAAATTCTCCTCGCTGGTCGTCTTCGGGGATAGCTACACAGACGACGGCGTTTACTCATACATCCCCCCCGTCGCAAACCAGGTACGTAAAACCCTCCCCCCCCCCCCCCCCCCCTTCCTCCCCGTCCTCCTTTCAAACCACTCACCCCCCCCCAGACAACAGACGCCTGGGACGGCGGCCGCGCCTGGCCAAGCTACATCCAACAATACGCCCACATCAACCTATACGACTACGCCGTCGCGGGGGCGGTATGCGACTCCATCATCAGCAACGACGTGCGCAACGGCGTCAAACAAGACCAACTCCCGTCCTTCCTCACCGACAACAGCTACACCGGCAACACGACGGGCCAGCCGGCGCTCCTCAACCCCTCCTCCGAGACCATCTACGCGATCTGGATCGGCACCAACGACCTCGGGCCCAGCGGCTTCCTCACCGAAGTCGAGCCGGCCGGCATGCCAATGACCTATTTCACCGACTGCGTGTACGCCCAGCTGGACCGACTGTACGCCATCGGCGCCCGCACCTTCGTGCTCATGAACATCGCCCCCCTGAACCTGGCGCCCGAGTACGCCCTCCCCCGGAATGGCGGCTGGGCGGAGGGCGAGTACTGGACCACCAAGTCGCAGTATGATCCCAACATCACGCAGTCGAGCGAGAAGATGCGTCAGTATGTCACCATGGTGAATGCGGTGTTTGAGTATCAGACGCCTGTTGGGTTGAGGGTGCAGGGGAGGTATCCGGGGAGTGGGTTTGCGGTCTTTGATGTCCATGCGTTGGTGAGTGGGTCTCCAGGAAAGGGAGTGAGGGAAAGGGGTGGGGGGGATTGGTGGGTGGTTGCTGATGTGTCTGCAGATGACCGATATTTGGAACAATCCGGCGGATTATCTCAATGGGACGGTTCCGTATAACGTCACAAGTTCGATTTACCGGTGTGGGAGCCCGTGTGCGGCGGGGGATGTGCAGGATAGTTATATGTGGTGGAATGATCTGCATCCGTCGCAGCAGGTGGATCGGGTGATTGCGCGCGAGTTTGTGGATCTGGTGAAGGGGGGGAGTAAGTGGGCGACTTATTGGAGAAGTTAGCGGGGGGAGGGGGTTTGTGTGGAGGATGGAATAAAGAAATAACATGGGGGGAGGGGGAAATCCAGACTTGGGATGGAGACATGCATTCGAGTCAGGGCTTGGGATAGCTTGTTTGTTAGTGAAATGTAGGTATGGCGAGCTTATCGGTTCTATTTGGGTGGGTGGGATATTTGACAGTTTGAGATCCCAGGTCTCTTCCAATATACGATGATAAATGAACCAAGTCTATCTTCTTCCTCTCAGCTTGCTTCATCTGACGGAAAGGGAAATTGCATCGTAGACGAAAAGCTACGTACAAAAAGCCAAGACCCTCAAAAGTGGCATCCGCACGACCAAACCACCAACTACCAATCCTTCTCTGCAGGGGCCGGGATAGGACTGCCCCATCCACGGTTCGAGACGGGACTGACCCATCCGGCGACAGATGGAGCCTTCTCTTCAGCGAGCGCAAGGTGCTCAAACGCGGAGTAAACCTCCATCATATTGGCAGTCAAGTAGTTGTGATTATTCGGAGCCAGCAAAGCCACATTCGAAGCGCAGCCCTGAAGGGAGGTGACGAAAGCGTTATATTCCAACCACTCGGGCACGTCGACGAGAGTCTTCAAATCAGCGAGAGTGCGGCGCCACTTCACCAGGAAATCGTACCGATTGTCCCCGGTAGAGCAACGCAGGGACGTCAACTTCTGGTACAACTGGAGAATAACGGCCGCACGCTCCTGCTCGTAGTGGGACTTCAGGACGTGGAAAATGTCGGGGGCGTTGCGGAGGCCCAGGATGCGCGACTCGTGGCTCTCGTCGACGACAGAGTGGAGCAAGCCGATGAGGAAAATGTTCATGGTCTTCCATTCGGAGACGGATGCGTCGAAGTGGTTCTTGAAGGGTGCGTTCCACTCATATTCATTGTTGTCCCAGCTTGTCTCCCTGCTGACTCGGTCCGGGGTATACTTCCATCCGAAGACGCTGGAGGCCGGGGAAAACGCCTCCCGTGGGGTCGGCACTTTCGCTCCCCAGGAAGAGGGCTTGTCCGGGCACTGGTACTCGCCGCTGAGGATGCCCCAGTATGCGCGGTCTTTGGAGTTGAGGACCGTCTGCAGTGTGCACAGCCAGTCTTGGTAATTGGCCATGCCGCGGAGCTTGGGGATGCTCTCTAGGGAGAGTTCTTCGGTGGTGGGGGCCATGTTTTAGCAGAAAGGGAGAGTGAGATTGCTGGATTGTTGAATTGGGGGTTGAGGTCAAGGTGCACGGCACTCGAGGGAGTCCAAGTCACACACGATGTAACTGGCTAGGAGGAATGATTAATCATGAAGTAAAACTAAACTGAAGGAAGATGAATCAAGGAAACGTGGGGGTTGTAGCCAGAGAGAAGCTACGAGGGTGGGAAGAGGAAGAGGAAGAAAAGAAGGAGGAGGCGGGAGGCAGTGGAGCTATATAACACCTTCGGATGACCCGATTCACGGCCCCTTTCTCTCGAAAGAGTGAATCCTCATTCACAGCGGGTTCGAGTTAAGAGCCGTTATTCTTCAAAATGTGGGCTGTCAGCAGCTGTATCAATTCAATGTCGAGGGCTGCATTCGCAGTTGTCAAGGTGTATTGAAGTGCGGGACGAATAGATGTCTCTGAGGCCTCGACACAATATGATTGGGATAGAGATTCATCGCATTGTATGTGGATATTCGAGATTGCATATTCAAGGATGAAGGTCTGATTCCTCTGAAGTTACAGAGCTTTGACATGATCCATGACAGAAAAATATGTACAAGCAATATTATTCAGTGTCGCATGGCAGCATAGTACCATAATATGTAGAGATATAAGCATAAACGAAGCGTATCTGGTAGATTATATATATATCAGTCCCTCAAGATAGACGCTCACGGAGCAGGGCAGTCTGTCCTGGTCACAATTTCGGTAATGTAGGTAGTCGCTACAGTCTTATACACAGTAACCACACCCGTTTCCGATCCCGTCGACGCGGGGGAGGGAGTCGCTGTAGAAAGCGTCTTGACAGAAGAAGACACTTGGGATGATGACGCAGGTGTGCTAGAAGGGGCACTGCTTGGTTTGATGCTACCAGAAGCCGAACTTGCGAGAGGAATTGGTCGCTGAGATGATGGAGATAGGGGAGAGGATGAGGATGACGCGAGGGGTGATCCCGAAGATGCTGCTCGTGAGGATGGGGCGGTGATAGAAGATGACGGGACGACCTTAACAGCAGAGGATGGAGCAACAGATGGTAGAACGATCGTAGACGAGGACAGTAGCACCGATGAGCTTGAAGCGCCACTAGATGCCACTGGAGCTCTTGACACAGTAGAAGATGATGTTGGAATCCGAATGATGGAGGATGAAGAAGTTATGGGCGCCGGAATGCTTGCAGTTGACGATGACAGGACCGAGGGGATTGTAGGGATGCTCGAAGTCAGCGAAGCACTCGATACAACGACGGATGACGACGGGATGCTGGCGACCAAAGGCGAGGAGGTTGACACTGTCGACGAAGTCGGAACACTGCTACTAGCAACAGCCGACGAAACAGGAGTCTGGCTCGGAGTCTCCAACGTCGAGATGGTGACCGTCTGAACATAGGTAGTAGTATACGGCACCGTAGCCACCCTAACCACCGTCTCAGTAGCAATCACCCCCGTCACGGTCGAAACACATGGATTGGTGGTTTTAACCAACATGGCTTCGTCATAAGAGGCTGCAGCTGATACGACCATATCGCCCGCCGAAAGATAGCACAGCTCAAGTGCAGCTACACTAATGAAGTTGATACCCGCGCATGATGCAGTCTGGGCGCAATGGCTGACACAAGCACTGTATGGAATGCTGACGTATTCTGCAATGGAAGTTCCCGCGTGTAACCAGCTAGAGGAGCAATATTGCTGGTAGTAGTTCGACCCTGAGGCCCACACGGTCGGGACACACGAGGTGGCGGCGGGAGCTCCTGTGCCGACTGCACAAATGCTGGTCACAGTTGAGGTCTCGAAGGTACTGGTGCTGGTTTGGGTCACAGTGGTCAGAGAGGTGGCTGTGATGGTCTGGAGAGAGATTCCAGAGCGAGATGACAGGGCATCTGCCTGTGCGAAAATGGCCAGGAGGGCAGATATTGAAGCCCAGGAAGATCTCATGGTGGATGGCCTTGCCTAACTGAGGTGATGGAGTCAGGGTATGTATTAAAGTAATGACAATAGAAGAAGGAAGGAGAGTGAAAAGAGAGACGAAAAGAAATAAAAAAAAATCACTTAGCCACGACCACGTTACGCCTAGGACTTGGTTCTGGGCCAGGAATAAGTAGGCGATTGAGGCATCGTCGGAGCATTCCACCTGTCGCTTGTTCTGCCCTTGGATTTCTAAATCCCCCATGGTCTCGAATGGGCCCACAAGAGCCACCAATATCATGAGCCGGCTCTGTAGATGAGTGGCGGACGGCGTGATGGGGGCTGGCAATCGAGGTGATTTTAGCCGATGCGGGAGATCGGATACGAGTCGACCGTCCGAATCTTCGCATCCTAACGGGAATCAGTTAGCAATAACCCGCAACCAGATTAGCTTTTCCACGCGCATTCAGGCAGGATGCAGTTAATGGCGCTTATAACCCCCTGCTCCATCTCGGCACTTGCCCTTCCTGCTTGATGGAGAAAGGGGGCTTGACCAGTGGGTTGATCCGGACCCTTTCTGCAAAGGTTTGTCGATTTCATTAGAGGCAGGATGCCATTTCAGGAACCAATTGCACAAATTTTGGCTACTGTTCGAGGCTCGAAATGGCTCCTTGAGGTTGGCACGATATGCCACCTTCCCAGGCATCTATAACAAAAATTGAAACTCGCTTCTTCTTGTGAATAACCCGACCCGTATTCTCCCATCGGCACCGTTGTCTCATCACTCAAACATTCAGTAAGCTCGCAATTGGTCCCCATCCTGCGCAGCTTGGCCGGTAATTCAATCAGCATCTGCGAGATAAACAGTCGCGTTCAAGACGACCACCAACGACCTGACTACCGCCTCCTTTCCCCTATCCGCCGCTAGGTTATTCACGACAATGTATTTCCGGGCCTGATCCAGGAAGTTTACAGACTCCAGACATTCAAGGATTGAACTTGCAAGGTCGGAGATGTCAGATGTGGTCTCTTTGTGCAGGCTTATCATGTCGAGAGATGTGTACATTCGATGTTCGACGGCCACCGGCCGACTAGCGATAACCACTCCTCCGGGCAAGGTTGTCCCGTAATGGACAAACATCACCTCCAATCGCAGTGGGCAGGGATCGGCCGATTTGCACTGCACTGCCTGCAGGAACTCCCGTCCATATGGCCGTAGCATGGTTCAAACAGCCGATCCAACCCGCCGTATACAGGTTTGTCTCGTTCAGGTCAGGGATGGTTCGGCATCTTGTTCATTCAGCATCTGGATCGCTGCTGCGAGCTCAATAGGCAAGGCGCAGACCCATCCTACCGTGTATATGTGGATCTCACGGCACCTAGTGGTCATTAGCGAGCCATCATCCCGTGCTAACGATGCGAGACATAGATGACTATCCCAATGAGGAGGCCATGTCTCCAGACAACCACAACCCTGATGCTGTTGCGGAGTATTTCCTGCCATCCTGCGCGGGCTCCTCAGAGGCTCAGTTCGGGGGTGAAGGAACATAGTCAAGTTTCATCCCGTGTTTGGGTGGCGATGTGGAAGTTGGGGGAGTTGTTGAGGATGGGATTGTTTCGCGCTGGTCGCTTTACATTTTATGCAATTGTGTTATGTCCGGTTATGCCGCTGACAGACGTATGCAAACCAGTCACATGACCTGTAAGGTACAACATTCAATACCGTCCCAATACCGTCCCAATACCACTTCCCCTCCATCTCCATCTTTCTATTTATTTGTCTCCATCTTCATCTCCATCTCGACCCCGCTTCATCATCCTCCTTGACTTGTCCGCGGATCGGCTTCGCACGCTTGCCCACCTTTTATTAATGCTTGCGGACGCTCTACGTGTTCCACCGGCATGAAGACAACTGTCACCAAATCCCCCCGGGTCGATGCAATCCGTCGAATCCCAGGATCTGATCTATCCGATTCGTGCTCTACGTGAATCCCGCCAGGGATCGTGCATGATGATCGCCCCCCCGCCATCGACGAGGTGATATATAGCTTCCTCTTCCCTTTCGACATTTCCGTTGTCTCTAAATCTGTGGACCGTAAACCCGCCCCGATGGCCACTCTGTTCTGTCTTCCCCCCGAGCTGCTCGTGCACATTTACGCCCTGGGCGATGTCAACGATGCCCTGCAGCTGAGAGGTACCTGTCGACGGCTCCGGGACTTTTTCGATGAACCTCGAAACGCCGATGCCATTCTCCGGGGCATCATGGTAAGATGGCTCCCGGATCATGCTCCATTCTTCACTGATGTCGGATGATCGCAAGCGCCGCTTCTTCGCCACGGTCCAAATGCAGGATGACATTCTACTTCGCGCAATGCAACTTTTAGCCAGAGAAATCGTCGGTTCCGAAAGGGAGACCATTTCCGATCTCACCTGTCGCTGGTTCACCATGAAGGCGTTCCGGGCATACGGTCGCGTGCCGCCCTTCCCAGGCGACCATCAACTCACCGCGATGGCGCTGCTGGGGGAGTGTCCCCCAGAATCCGCCGGGCAGCCACTTTCTTGGGCTGTGAGGGAATGGCGCGAGCCAGTGGCGAAACTCTTGCTCAAGAAAGGCGCAGACTTGGAGATGCCTGATGAGAGTGGGAGACTCCCGCTGGCACGGGCAGCCGGCAATGGCTCTCACGCAGCCGTCGAACTATTACTAGAGGCCGGGGCGGATGTGAACGCTCAGGATGGCCTTGAACGGACGGCGCTCATGTGGGCAGCGATCAATGCTCAGCTGCCCATTATGGAGCTGTTGCTGGACTACGGCGCCCGGCCAGACACGGTGGACCAAACGGGCGCCAATTTTCTGGCGTACGCTGCTTGGTCCTGCAATGATGCTGTATTTGACTTCGCACTGTCGTGGTGTACCCTCAACGAGTGTCGGGATGTTATCCTGCGGCCCGATCTAGATGGGGTCACGGCTCTGCATATCGCCTGCTCCACACGCTGCAACATCGATCTAATCCGGCGCCTACTTGACGCGGGGGCAGACATCACAGCATTGACCGAGCTCGGCGAAAGCCCATTGATGGCGTTATTGAAGACTAGGTTTCCCACAGTCGGCTCTGTATCGGGCCGCTTTATGGGGATCAGCCCCCCTCAGCTGTCGCCACAGGAGATGATAGAGAGAATGGACCTTCTCACCACTCCCGAGCTGCTACTTACCCCGACGTACGGAAAACAACTACCTCTGCACTATGCCGTCCAGAGGCCTCACCCAATCCTGACCGAATATATCCTAAACCACGGCGGCCGAGCCGGGTTGAACCACATGGACAGAGACGAATCCACTCCACTGATGATCGCACTGGACTCCGGAAACGAGAAGGTCGCGGAATTCCTGATGCAACAACCGGACATCGAATTCCAGGCCCGACCCGGTCTCTCGAACGAGATGCATCTGGCGGTGCGATACTGTGCGCCTCACATCATCCGCATCCTCCTCAACTATGAGCCGTCTTTTTTGGACATCCTAGATGCAGAAGGGAGAACGCCACTTTTCCTCGCGATTCAAAAGAGCCGCCTGGCCCATTTCAAGCTCCTTCTGATGGAAGGGGCAGATATCCGAATCACTTCCTCAGAGGGCGAGGACCTTCTCTCCTACGCCGCTGAAACCGAGCATGGGCTCCCATTCTTCGAGCTATTGGCAGACAGCGACCTGGTCAAAGTCAACGCAGATGGCAACTCGCCCCTACATCGCGCCGTGCTCGGGCTTTCCGTCCAAAAAGTCCGCGATCGGCTCGCATCTCCGGATACCGACCTTCACGCACGCAATCTCGCCGGAAACACCGCTCTCCACCTCGCCGTGCACAACGGCAACCTGCGGACCGTCGACGAGATTGTCGAAGTTCTGCTAGCAAGTGAGCCAAACGGTGACAGCCCCACCCTCGCCAGCATCGCCAACTACGGGGGCAAAACGGCGCTGGACTTCGCCCTGGAGAGGGGCCGAAAAGACACCATCGCGGTGCTCGTGCAGCGGAAATGGAACGCCACCGTCGGCCTGGAATGGTCCCCCACCTCCGAGTGGATCGAGAAATGGTCCGAGGAAGACTGGTTCCCTGATCTACTCCACATCCTCCAACAGTCGGAGCCTCACATCGAGGCCTTGCAGCAGTCACTAGTAAAGCAATGGGGTGTCGGTGTCACCGCACACCGAAAATCGGAGACCTCGGTCCAGCGCAGCGACTATGACCATTATCTTAGCCTGACCATCCCAACTGACAGCATCCCCTCCCCTCTCCGCCGAATCACCTTCACCATGGTCTCGCACGACCAAGGCAAGTCCCCCCCCACCTCAATCCAAATCTCCCATATCTAACCCAACCTACCACAGGCTGGAGCAACGACAACCCCGTCAACCTCCGCAACCAATGCACATACTTCGGGTCACGAACGTGGTTCGAAATTGTGGTCGACAACTGCCACCGCTTGGGGGAAGCACTCCCGCGACGTCGAATCGCGTGCAATCTCCACGCCTCCAAGAACTACCGGCGCCAGACAGTAGTCTGGACTCTGGAAGACGAGTCCCCAGGCTTACGAGACTGGATAGAGGCGATCCAGCCCGGCGATACGCTGTATATGGTTCCTCGTGCGAAGCAAAATTGTTGGACGAATCATGTGAGGGAGATGACTGTTAGTGTTTACTATGAGAGGGAGGAGGGGGGGGAGATGGAATAGAATTGCCGGGGGGGGTCCACCTAGATATGCTTTACAATTTTCCTTCTGGGTGTTCTTCATCGTCCTATCTAGACGGATATTTTCCTAGGAGTTGAGTTCATTGAGAATTCGCAAAAGACACTACCTACCCCTACCTATCTAATATATATCGAATCAGTACCAAATAGATTCAGTCAGATACATAATAAGAAGATCAACAATCCCCCCATAGAAAAATAGAAAACCAGTCAACCACAGCCAGCCACATTCCCATTGCCAGCCCAATCTCCCCCTCCCAACAAGGTACACACAAAACACACTACCATCATCCCACCCACCCCAGAATAGTATAGACACCTCAGGCAGCACAGCCATCCACCACGTGATACCCAGCCTCAGCGCAACTCCTGCCTTAGGCCTAAATAGTGTAATCACAGCCGATCGCGGCGGTAGTACTCCGTACCCTACTAATCATAGTAGTACATGGCAGTACTGTAGACCCCCTTACCGAACCAGAACCACTCAGGACCCCGGTGTTTGAAGGTTTGAAGTTTGAAGTTTGAAGTTCTAAACCGAACCACACCAAGCTGCCCGTGAGAATTGAGGCACGGCTCTATTTCTATTTATAAATGAAGTCGCGGCTATAAATAAATATCGGGTTCTGAAACGGCGCAAATATGGGTTGTTTTGTTTTGTAGATGCGAGGTTAGCCTGGGCTCGGCATCAGCTGGATGGGGAATATGCAGGGTGGGTAGGTAAATTCATCTATGCATCTAGGTCTGGGGAGATGTGTCGGTTTGGGACCGGAGGGTATTGGGGGGGGGGGGGTTCAATGGTTGTGTGGTTCTGGGCTACGATGGATGGATGGATGGATGGATGGATGGATGGAATTTGGAGCTTGGTCGAGTGAGAGGTTGAGGAGGAAGAGGAAGGAATGCTTTGGGATGTTTATCTATGGGGTATGGGGTATGGGTATGGTCTGGGTTTAACATGTTGGATGTTAATATAGTGGCTGCGGTTTTCCATGAGAATTATCTGAAATGTGGAGGTGATTGACTTTTTCTTGAAGGATGAAGGCTGGATATAACCACGGGTATCTACTCGGATCAGTCTAGTTCTGAATCTGAATGTGAATGGTATATTAACGCCTGTGTATAGACGCTGCAGCGCATCTAGATGTACTTGTAGGGGTTGAGGATGCCATTCTGTATGCACGTCAGCTCGGATATCTCTTCCTCAAGGGAAAGAAACAACTTACCGGATCGTACAGACCCTTCAACTGCTTCATCAGGGTCAGCATGGTGTCATTCTGGCTGTAGCCGATGAACTCCTTCTTGGCGACACCCAGACCGTGTTCGGCGCTGATACTACCCTTGCGCTTCTGGATCCACTCGTACACCCAGGGCTCGATGGCCTTCTCGACCTCCTTGTTATACTGCCGGACGGAGATGTTGAGGTGCAGGTTGGAGTCGCCCATGTGTCCGTACCCGACGACCGCACGGACGGGGAACGAGTCATCGTCACCCACGAGCCCGAGCTTGGTCAACCGCTCCCTGCAGTCGTCCACCAGCTGGTACAGCTCCGGGAGCGGGATCGACACGTCGTACTTGTACGTGCCGCCCAGGTGGCTCAGCGCCTCGGTGATGCCCTCCCTCCAGCGCCAGATGGCGTGGAACTGCGTCTCATCCTGCGCCAGGACTCCGTCCGCGACGATGCCCTCGCCCATGATATGCTCGAGGAAGCCCTCCAGCTTCTCCATGTCGTGCTCGGCGTTGGAGCCGCTCGTCTCGACGAGACAGTAGAACGGGTACTCGCCCTCGAGCGGGTACTTGGTGCCGGTGGACTCGTGGACGAGCTTCTGGGTGCGTCCATCCATGAGCTCGAACGCGGACAGGATCTCCGACAGGTGACCCTTGGCCTCCTGGTACGCCTGACGGACCTGGTCGTAGCTCTCCAGGCCAAAGTACGCGACGTTCACGGCCTTGGGACGCGGCGGACACAGAATCGAGACACCGGTGATCACGCCAATCGTGCCCTCGGACCCAATGAACAGCTGCTTCAGATCATACCCGGTGTTGTTCTTCCTGAGTGTGGACATGGCATCCACGATCGTCCCGTCGGCCAACACCGCCTCCACGCCCAACACATTTCCATGCAGGCTGCCGTACCGCAGCAGCCGCAGCCCGCCGGCGTTCGTCGCCACATTCCCCCCGATATGGCACGAGCCCTTGGCGCCCAGATCCAGCGGGAACAGATGGTTGCGCTCCGCGAGGTACTGATCCGCGACCTCCAGAATGACACCCGCGTCGACGACCAGCACGCCGGACGCCTCGTCGAACGAGCGGATGTTGTTCATCCGCCCCGTGTTGATCACAATCTCATCGAACACGGGCACCGACCCCCCGACCAACCCGGTATTCCCGCCCTGCGGCACGACGGCGAGCTTCTTCTCATTGCAGTACTTCAGCACCTGGCTGACCTCTTCGGCGGTCTGGGGCTTGAGCACCAGACGCGTGTGGCCGCGGTACTTGCGCATCCAGTCGCTGTTGAAGGGCTCGAGGTCGTCGCTGGCGTCGGTGGTCACGCCGTCGATGACGGCGGATTGCGAGCCCAGGAGGGTCTGGAAGAAGGTGACATCGTCGGCGGAGATGGCGGCGAACTTGGGATCACGTTTCAGGTTGGGGTAGGCGTTCGTCGTGTACTTGATTTCTTTGCTGGCGGAGGGGGCCGCGGGGGTGCTGGTGAAGGCGCGGCGGGTGGTGAGGGAGGAGGACGGGGAGTATGCGGTCGCGGTGGCGGGACGCAGGATTGAGCGGGCGGGCTTGGACAGCCGAGCCCGTCGCAATGCGGCGGAGATGTTCCTGGCACCGGACATGGTGTTGGTGGTGGGAGGGAGGGGGAAGGACTGGTGGGTGGTGAGGAGGAAAGGGAGCGAAGAGCGGCAACGGAGAGGGTACAATTAAAAAGCTTCCCTTCCCGACCGGAGTTGGACGAGGTTCTCCGGTTGTTGCTGGTTTCCGTCCCGACGGATGGGCGGTATCGGCCGGTCGCGTGCGGAGTAACGAGTAACAGTAACTGACATGACGGTCTACTGCCATCCTCCTCATCTCACTCGATCACTCGATCACTCGATCACTGATCACTGATCACTCATCCTTGATCCTTGTCCTAAACACCCTTCGACCCGTCGGCATCGAACCAACTTCCCTCCTGTCTCTCCTCCGTCCCGCGACATGTCGAGCTTCTGGTACTGCTGCGAATGCTCCTTCGGACCCCTCCCCGTCGAGGTCCATCTGGCCTGCATCGAGTGCGGCCGTCAGCGCTGCCACAATTGCACCGTCGAGTCGCATGAAGTCACCGAGACTTAACCCTCAATTCCACCCATCCTATCGCCGTCATCGGTCTCCCACAAATACTTTGTTCTCGAATGTCGCATGGAATCAGCTTTCCGGACGGGTGCGCTGGGGGGTTGGGTAGATTGCGGGGATCGGGATGCATGCCTGTTGTCTCTTACGATGGATGCTGGCTTGTTCTTTGTTGTTTCGGGTATACTATACCGGGGGAGGCTATTCTGTATTGTTGTTCTTGCTGTTATGAATGATGGGTTATGAATGATGAAGTTAATTGAGTTATCTACTGTAAACCAACCCCAATTAGGCGTCCTGCACCACCCGTCCCTATAGCGAGGGCGATATTGCTGCCATTACCCGAATCGGCAAGGCTCACACGAGGCGCCAAGGCCGGCGAGTGACGTTGAGGGAGAAGTCGAGTCCAACAAGTTGCAAGCGACAACCGACCAGATACTTTTACAAGTTCCAGCTTCGATCGGAATTCCCGGTCCAGAACTGCTTCCATCCGTTTCGGTTCACCGTCCCCCTCCTATCCCAATCCGGTGCGCGTCCCTCAACGGTGGTCTTTGTTACGTCATGAAAGATGCCCCGCAGTTGACCCATTGCCAGTCCCAGTCTCGATCCGATTCTTCCACCATGTCCTTCACCTCCGACACCACCACCATTGACAACATGTCGACCACTGTCCTAGTAACTGGTGCCACGGGCCTGCTGGGCCGGCAGGTCTTCAACACCTTCAAGCACTCCGGCTGCCTGGTCGTTGGCCAAGGCTTCACCCGCGCCTCCCCGCCCACGATACTCAAGGCCGACCTGGAAAAGCCCGAGGAGGTCAAGAACCTGTTGAACGAAGCGAAGTACTCACCTCTGCCACCATTGCCCGCAGGCACATGAACGAACCAATCCCTCTGACTGATCCCCCGTGCCCACACAGACCCCAGATTGTCATCCATTGTACGCCTACGCTCCCCCCTCCATAGCCGGGCTGCACGCCGTTGGACGCGACACTGACCGCTCTGGTGTAGGTGCCGCCAACCGGTCGCCCGACCTGTGCGACAAGAACCCCGAGCAGGCGCGCCGTGTCAACGTCGACGCCACCCGCACCCTCGCGGAAGAGACCGCCCGCCAGGGGGCCCTCTTCATCTACATCTCGACCGACTACGTGTTCCCGGGCGCGGAGGGCGAGGCGCCCTACGAGACGGACGCGCCCACGCGGCCCCCCAACTCGTACGGCGTGTTCAAGCGCGACGGCGAGACGGCCGTGCTGGAGGCCACCAAGGAGTCCGGGCTGGGGCTGGTGCTGCGCGTGCCGGTGCTGTACGGGACGGCGAAGGAGAACTCCGAGAGCGCGGTCAACTGCCTGGTGGATGCGGTCTACAAGGCGCAGGATGAGAATGCCGGCGTGAGCATGGACGACTGGGCGCTGCGATATCCGACCAACACGGAGGACGTGGCGCGGGTGTTGCGCGACATTGTGATCAAGTACATCAAGGAGCGGCGCCGCATCCATGAGCTGCCCAAGGTGCTGCAGTTCTCGTCGGAGGACCGGATGACCAAGTACGAGATCTGCGAGAAGCTGGCGGACGTGCTGGGGCTGTCCCTGGTCGGGATGACCAGGAACCAGCAAGGGAACGACCCCAACGCGACCGTGCAGCGGCCCTATGACGTGCACCTCTCGACCAAGGCGCTGCGCGAGCTGGGCATCGACGTGCGGACGGTGGACTTTGTCTCCTGGTGGTAAGTGTTGTCTCTCGCTGATTGGGATCTTCCCCTGGTTGCATGCAGTGGTAACTGACGCTCGGACGCAGGCGCAAACACTTGAAGGCGTACAAACATTGAGGAGAGATGATTGATTGTGTTTGTGTGTTGCTCGACGCAGGAGGGAGATCTGGAAATGGGAAATGGAAAATGAGAAGTGGGAAATGGGAAATAGGAAGAATTATCCGGCAATGTATGCGACGCAAAACAATGAATGGCGAATTGGCTCCGATAGTGGACGATGGAGGAGATGTAGATCGCCCGCCAAGGGTTGCCGTTCCTGGGCAGTTACGAGTATTTATAGTCGGATCGACCGGGGGGATCTGATCTGGAGGCTACAGGCTACAGGCTACATGGACATGGTGTTGATGCTTATTCTGTTCTTGACTTCGGGTCTGTTGTGATGTTTCTCCCGATAACCTGCCGCTGCCAGGCCGCGCCCTAGTCCCGTCGCGGCTTGAGGCCAGCCAATCCTCCATCCTGCACTGCATTCCCTGCATTCCCCTTTGCTTGACTCTCTTCTCTTCCCTTCCTCCCTCTTCCCCTTGCGTCTGGCCATCCCATCCCTTCCCTTCCCTTCCCTTCCTTTTCTTCTTCTCTTGCAACCACAGTGGGTTGGGCTGGTCCCCCCCCCAGCCCCGACCACGCCCATGGATCCGGCCGGAGGGATCCATTCCTGCCCCTAAAATCCCTAAAATCCCTAAAATCTGCCACGGCATGGCTGCTAAACCCTGTTGGTGATGGTCCAGATGCAACCACAACCCTCTAATTTTTTTTACCCACACCACTTGGACCCTGGTCCTCTCCACAGCCCACAGTCTCATCGTGAGGGCGCTTGGATTCTACAGCCCCGGATCCCTGACTCTTGCATGAGAGCCCATTCCCATTCCATGATCCCCTCTCCTCTCGTCCCCCCCTTTCGGTGCTGGTGCGAGGAACGAGCAGTTCCCTGTGAAACATGTCTGCAACTTTCAGGGGGTGGAGACAGACACGCGACCCCCCGTTCGTCCATTATTTGATCCTGGCTCTCCTCCCTTGTGTTGGCCTCATTCACCGCGCATGCCACCGAGCGTGAATTCCTCTGTCGTTTCTGTTGGTCCCATCCATCCCATCCCATCCTATCCTTTGAACCACTTCTGCTCCAACGGTCCAACCCACCCCGATCCTCTGAAATCCTGACAGGCCAACCCGAAAAAAAGCAAAAAGGCAAAAAAAGGAGGCTAAAGAAGCATAATCCCGCGTTTTAATTAAACTGGCTGGCACCTGGACGCCATTGGACCACTGACTTTTCATCCGGGGGGGGCACTGCTACAAATACGATGCGCCTGGCCGCCTGGACGGTATCCTCTAGTTGAAAGACCCCAAGACCCAAAGACCCAAAGACCCAAAGACCCCTCCTCTCCTCTCCTCTCCTCTCCTCTCCCCTCCCCTCCCCTCCTCCACCCTCCACTCCCCAGCCATGGCCATGGAGAAGCCCGAGTCTCTGGCTGCTGGCCAGCACCCGGTCGCCCCCATGAAATTTTCGCGGTACCGATCCGTGCGAAAGGCGGCGGCGAACCTGCCCGCCTCACAGCCTCCCCCGCTGGCCATCCCGCTGGTCCCTTCCGTCCCGTTGCATGAGCCCGTCCAGAGAAGCATGTCGCGATACCGTCGCAGAGGCCCGCCCCCCCCGCCACTGCCGATGCCGATGCGAACCCCCCCGTCCCACCCTCCGCCTCCTATAAATCCCCCGTCGAGGCCCCCCCATCGCACAGCCCTTTCCGGAGTCCGAGGGAGCAGAGATGGTGCGCTTGCGGAACAAGCTGGCGAGCAAACTGGCCTCGCGCGACAGGCGGGCCGCCACAGCCCGGCAGCGGGCGAGGACGAAGTGTCGGAACGCGAAAGAGACAGGCAGGATGCGCTGGACCGTTTGACGGGCAATGCGACCCCGAGCCACCCGCGTCGCGAGAAGCTGGTCAAGGACAGGTACGCGGACGCGGACGCGGACGAGAGGCCCGATCGGCGTCTGCCCAGAGAAAGAGAGCCCGAGTATCCGGCGCGCGCGACCGGAAGCACACCTGTGAGTCGTCGCGCCAGCACAGAACAGAAGCGTCAGTCGCTACATGAAGCGAAGCCGTCGCGATCGAGGGAGAGTGCGCATGATGTTCCCCCCATCGACACGACCAACGTGTCCGCGCCATTCCCCGGGATTGACGCCCCCGTATCCGCGGTCAATGCGCGCGAGCGACAGGTCCTTGTCCAATACCGGAAATCATCCCTGCGCATTTGTGTCACCCCCGCGACCTCTGCCCAGGACATTGTCTCCACCGCGCTGGGCCGCATGGCGGCGGGTGCCGATCCACAGAAGTTTATCCTGATGGAATCGTTTGCTGAGCTGGGGCTGGAACGGCCGTTGCGCCGATACGAGTTTGTCCGCGAGGTGATGAATTCGTGGGCCCACGACGAGCAGAACTCCCTGATTGTCGTGCCCGCCGCCAGTCTCGATGCGCTGTCGCTACTCGACGCCCAGCAGGTGTCCCCGGCGCAACCCGCCGATGTGACCTTCTACATGTACTACTCGCAGAAGCCTCGCAAGTGGGACAAGCGCTACATCACGCTCCGCTCCGACGGCCAGGTGACGGTCTCGAAGAAGGAAAATACCCAGGAGTCGAATGTGTGCCACCTCTCCGACTTCGACATCTACTCCCCCTCCGCCAGCTATCTGGCCAACAGCGTGAAGCCGCCCAAACGCTTCTGCCAGGCCGTCAAGAGCCAGCAGAAATCCACCATGTTCCTCACGACCGAGAACTTCGTCCACTTCTTCTCCACCAACGACCGCGACATCGCCGAGGGCTGGTACAACGCGATCCAGACCTGGCGCAGCTGGTACCTGGTGACGATGCTGGGGGCAGGCCAGTCTCAATCTGAAGCCACATCCCCCGACGAGACATCCGCCCGCGCACCGACCAAGCCACTCTTGAACCCCTTCGAGGAGTCCGGCAGCGATAGCACCCCCCCGGTTGCCGTGGCCCCGGAGCGCCGACGGTCCACACGAACAAAGGAACTGTTCTCCCGCAAGAAGACCACCCGCGAGCGCGGGCCCCCGCCCACCTCCTTCCCCAAGCTTCTCACCGGTGAATCCGACCTCACCGGCAGCTCCTCCTCCGACGAGGCGACCTTCTCCGCATCCGGGCTCCTCGGCCGCACATACACCATGCGCCAGCGCGCCATGAAGGAGCGCGAAGAGGAGGAGAAACGCGCCGAGGAGGCACGCTTCAACCAGGGCCTGATCGGAACCATGGGGTCCCGCCGTCCCAGCCGTCCCAGCAGCCGCTCCAACACCATGACCTCGACGCAGGGCCCCGACCCGACCATCGTGCGCCGCTCCCAGTCGATGAAAGCCAAGCCCCTCGTCGACCTCACCCCTGTGTACCAAGAACCCGTGCAACACGCGCGCAAGGGCCGCGGCGTGACCGTGGAAGCCGGCACCCCGCTCATCGACGCCGCCACCGGCCCTGAGGCGCCCCCCGGCGGAATCCAGGTCCCGTCCGCGACCACCTGGCGCAGACCGCAGATTCCCCCGGAGCCGGCTCCCGTGGAGGTCCGCACCCGCAACCGCTCCAACACCGCCCGCAGCATCTCCCACCAGCACCGCTACCACACCGCCCCCACCACCCCGACCTCCGCCGCCGACGCCCAGCCCCAGGGCCCGGAGCCCTGGCTGCCGAATAGTCTCCTGGCCCGCGCGCCCACCGTCGTGCCCGGTCCGCCGGTCGGCCATGGCGTGGCGACGGGCGACCGTAACGCCTCGAAGCCGATGCTGGATATGTCGCCGGAGAATCCGTTCGCGGAGGGGAGTTTACTACGGGGGTTGTAGATCATATCTATACCCTACCGGACCACACACCCCATACCAGATTACTCTACACCATCTGATACCGTATCTGATATCATATGGTTGTGGCTGTGGATGTGTGGTTGGACCTGGACACGGACACGGACACGGAAGTCATATAACGATAACGAAAGCATGGGAATTGACAAGCAGGGCGTTTGGCGGTTTACCTAACTACACTTCACTACACTTCACTAAACTATCCAGTTCATTTGAAATTCTACTTGAGAGTTGCATTTATTCATTCATTGACTTTGCTCAAAATCACTTGTGTATCTGATTTAAAAATTTCACGTTGTGTTTGTTTGTTTGTTTGCAGTAGATATGGCAGGTCGGAGATGGGAAGTCCTGGGGAAGGGAGAAGGGGGGGGGGGCTAAGATACCATTTCTATTATTGTTATGATCATCATCATCATGGCAGACAGAATACATTGCTAGGAACTTTGTAGCCTATAGCCCTTGAGGACTGTGTCAGATCATCCAACACTTGCCCTCATCTACACACTACCCCACCGCATTATAAGTCCATGAGACAGCGATATCCCTCCTTCAAACCTCCATTGCTGACACGAGCCCCTCCGCAGAGAAACAGGACTGCATTGGCACGGACTACCTCCCAGCGCATAACCCCCCCCCCCCCCAATAACATCATCATAAACGAAATAAAGTGTTTCTTGAAAGTCAGCGTATTCAATAAATCCACAGATAGCAAAACAAAAATCTATATCCATGACTCCCGTGGCGTTCACCTCTATATGCCTGTAACAGGGGCCATCTTGATCATCCCTGTTGCCGGAAGTAAGCAGACCCGATGAATACGAACTCCCCCTCCCCCCAAACAACCGAATCAATGGCTTTGTTGCATTGCTATCCGGACCGGAGATGTACAATACAAGCATTAGATCGGATCAGATCAGATCTTGCCGGGGTCTGTGCTTGGTGGTTATATCTTGAGATGTATTACAATTACATCGTTGTATATGCTGGTGCGGGATACCCAACCCAACCCCTAACAGCAACAACCCTTGACAAAATGGCATGATATCCCCTCAGCTCAACTGACCTATTCATCTATCATGCTACCAACCAGCTCCATCCTCGCTCCTCCAGGCTGCAGCACTGCACCGGTAGTCAGTCTTGACGACTCGCTGCGTAGCTGTGAGTAACAGGGCTCGTATAGATGGGGGAAAAAGATGGCTGGTTGGGATTGAAATCCAGCGGGGGGGGGAGGAGATATAAACCCCATCTCACCTCTTCTTTTGTTGTGGAGGTGGAGGTTATCACCCGGCACAGCACAGCACAGCCTCTTTTCAGTCACAGTTGACAGCTTGCTATATCAGCAACCAACAGATTTTCTAGAGAAAAAAAAAAAAAACAGCCAGATCTGAAATAGTATCCAAAATGGTCTTCCCCACCGCTGAGGAGCCGCTTATTCCCCTTGTGTACTTTGCACAGTGGGTTGAACGGTAACAGTTCACCTCTACCTCTACCTCCAATCCCTCTGTCTTAAACATACAACACTAATGACATCAAATCAGTACCATCTATGAAGCCGAAACAGATCAGGAATCGAAGGATTTGATCCTGAAGCACTTCAGCGCGGATGCTAGTATTAAGTATTTCCACCCTTCCTCCCCTTCCTCCCACCACCACCTTTTATCCACCTCCACCTCCACCTCCTCACCCCCTCACCCAAACCATAATCCTAACCCTAATCCCCCACATCCCCATGAAACCACCACTAACCCAACCAACACCAGAATGAACAAAGACCCCATGGACCGCGCCGCCTTCATCGCCTTCGTCCTCGACTACCGCTCCAAATTCACCTTCCTGGACTTCGAGTTCCACGAGGCCGTCTCCATCCCCACCGACGACCAGGGCCGCGCTGGCACCGCCGGGTTTGGCATGAAGGTGCGCGGCCAGACTAGGCCCGAGGGGAAGTTGCATGAGGCGATGTTGCAGTATGTTATCTTCCATCTTTCCATCTTTCCATCTTTCCATCTTTCCATCTTTCCATCCTTCCATTGACTTATTGATTCATTCGCTTGGGTTTATGTCTGATGATGGGATAATTGCTAACTGTGGGCTGTATGTAGTGTGATCGTGCAGGTGGAGTGGCAGCCCGGTCCGAACCCGGGGGATCCGCATCAGAGGGTCATTACCAAGGTTACGGGGGCGTTGCAGGGGCCGTATGGGATTCATGATTTGGGGGGGAGGACTTCGATGCTTTGAAGTGCTTGGAGGGGATGGTATGGGGAGGTTGGGGTTGAGGTAAGGTGGTGGTGGTAGGTAGGGAGAATGATCATTGCTGGGTGGATGGCTGGATGGGCATGCTGATATGGTCAAGAGCGTCAAGTTGTGTTTTTTGAAGCAAGCAATGGATTGAAGTGAAGAGGGCTCTTCGAGAGTTTCAGCGTAGAAGTGAGTGAGAAAAGTAACAGCATCCCACTTCCATCCCCATCCCATGTCCAGCAGTGGAAGGGATTGAGTGAGAGTTTTCTGGACTGCCTTGATAATCATTAAATACATAACTATCTAGGATAGGTGTATGCGAGTATCCTATATGCAGATCGCTGTGCCTGACGGGTTAATCATATCCACTATGCACTAATCCCGTCAAGTCTTATACATGAATAGATCAATAGAAATATACCAACCCTACTAGCAACATATCCTTCCCAAAAGCAAGTAATCCCACAACCGACCCTCAACCATGCATAAACGTGTCTAAATCCGAGAAGAAACAGAAAGATACGAACCCCCCGCATCAGACCCATAATACGGCGGCATCTCCCACTCAGAACCATCCCGCTCGTCACCCTCTCCGTCGTTAACATCCAAATAACACTGCTTAACCACCCAGCCACGACGGAAGTGCTCGATCGTCCTAAGTTTTCGGGAATGAGGGCCATCCTCCACGAAGGCGGACTGCAACTCGCCCAGCACACTTCCGGCGTGCGTCTGCTGATTTCCTCCTCTTCGCCCCGACGGTTCCTCGTTCGACCCCAGCGCAGACATCCGGAGCCAGTCCAGGCTGGTCGGCTCATCCGTGGCAAAGACCTTGAGCGTGTCGCGCCCGACACCTTCCACGTTCAGGGGCAGCTCGAGCGTGACTCCTGGCTCCAGGGACAACGCGACTAGGTTGGTCTCAGGGTATATCTGCTCGATGGCCCAGGCGGAATCGAGATCCAGGACGGCGATGTTCAGGGTCAGACGGGATTCGTTTTTCACGCGCAGCATGACGCAGGTCGATCCGTCGGATTCCTGGACGGTGTTCTCCTGGCAGGCGAAGGCGAGGTTGTCTGCCATGCGGGGCGGAGGGGGGGAGGTGTATGGGGTGTCTTCTAGGGCGATGGAGAGCCATGATGCGGTGACGTTGTTGCGGGAGCTTTTCAGGTTCAGCACTGTGTGGTACTTTGCGAGGTGTTTGAGGATGGTGAAGAGGTTTTGGGCGGCGTTTGGGTTGTTGATTGAGAGGGATAATGAGGGGGGGATGGCGTTGTCGAGTGCATCTCCGTTGCCTTTGAGGATGTGGTAGGTTTGGTGCTGAACCTGAACTTGGAAGAAGGCTTCTTCCGGGGGTTCTACGATGGAGATCCATTTGTTGGGCGTCGACTCGCAGATGTGTCGGATCTTCTCGAGCGCCGTCTCGGCGGAACCGTCTTGACTGGGAGGGCTGGGGGGGACGAGTCTCACTTTGCTCTGCAAGGACAGAAGGGTCACAGGGACTGTCAGGCAGCCTGGTGCCAGCTGGTCCGGGTGGAAGAGCTCTGTTACACTTGCTTCGGAGGTGTATGCGTGAGGCCGTATAACCCTAAGCCGGGCCACCCGAGTCGCGTCCACGAATTCGGTACATGCCGGAGGCCAAACATCGAACTCCATATCGCGAACGACTCCATGCACCGTGCCACTCTGGATCTCGACTCGGGTGGGATTGAGTAACTCTCTCACAACACACGCGTGAGGGATCTCCAGTCTATCTGTGGAACAGAAAAGGGTGTTTGCTTCTCCAGACAAGACCACATCTTGTCGCCCATCAAGGGTCACTTGCTGTGCGTACGCCGCGATTTGAGGGGTCATGACATTATACAATTGGCGGTAGGTGAGCGGCCTCGAAGCTTTTCGGATGGACTGGATCAGGAAGTGAGTCAACAGGCCTGTTGAAGCGTCCACATCGTCATATTCCAGGGCCACCTGCTGTGACTGGCAGGCAGCCAGGAAGACGTGGCAGCGAGACCCCAGTAACCAGTTATTCTGAACTGTCACCCCCCGGAAGCCCGGAGACCGCGCAACAGGACGGAGCTCGTCCTCGGAAAAGCTGGAGACATCGCGCTCGAGAATGGTGTGATCCACTTTCCCGATGCCTCTTATTCGGTTGCGATCGAATCTCCCACGACTCAACCCGCCAGAGTGGCAACAGTCAAATACCACTGTAACCACCAGGCCCTTGTCGGTCATCCTCTGGATGAGACAGGCTAGTTCCACGTCTCGGAGGTATCGTCCGCCATTGCCTATGTCGGGGGGCACCAGAGCTTCGTCGAAGATGTCCGTCTTGAGGTCTTGAAAGATAGACTTGACTCGAGCGCCGTGGCCAGAGTAGTGGATGTAGACAATGTCTCCTCGTTGAGCCTGGGCGGTCACCTCTTCGAACAGATTGATGATTCTGTCATATGTTGGCCAGTTTGGTGGTGTTTCCAAGGGGTTGTCACAGTCCCGGGTCGATGCAGTTAGCTTGGATATATGGATTCCATCGGGTGCACAGTATTCACGGAGACACTCCTCCATTAGATGCACGTCATTGACGCAGCCCCGGAGATTGGCGAAGTCGATATCTGGGCCTCGATCTGTACTGACGTAGTGATCGATCCCAATCAAAATGGCCCATTTGTTCGGGCCCGATTTTTCAGAGGGGACAGGACCGGCATCATCATAGGATTTGGTCTCATCAGGCAAGGCGGATGGAGGTATGAAAGGTTGGAAGGCATGCTGGAGAAGTTGAAATGGTGAAGGGGTATTGAAGATGTGAGCAATTTGCCTGTTCGATAGAAGGGTCGCCATTGAGGTGATGATTTTGCTCTGGAGATGTTAGGGTTGATATAGTTACCCGGAGGGGTGGCGATGACGCAGGCTGCAGGCCACAGAGTGCATCCGCCGCCCGATGATGTCGCCCAGTGTAGAGGAATATGATATGTCTCATTGCTGAAACACAGCACATTGTGGCAAAACTCCAAGACCACAAGCGTGGTTTCATCAGATTCCAATGCTTCTGGTCGAAGCGATATCAAGGGGTAGACTTTGAAACCACACAGCAGAAATGCGTTCAGCCTGTTGGGCAGCTAGACGTATCAAGTCCCTGCCAATCTCAACCCCGGAATGACGCTCGGCTCATGCATGCGATGGGATTCACTGCCACATGATTGATGATTCAAAACTCGCGTATGGCGGTGCATTGGCAGTCGACTCCTCACCGACTATTCCCTCCAGACTGCTCCACAGAGACTTTGCGGCTGAGACCACCGGACCCGCGACGACCCTGCGAGCCTTGCTATTTGGGCGAAGCCGATCGAGTGTTGACTGGGGATTCCATCTCAAGCGGGGGCAGAACCGCCTCAGTCGAGTCGCTGGAGCCTATCTAGAACCAATCCAATGGTCCATGGCGTGACGGCCTCGTTTCCTTACCGTACACCTCTGTCTGTAATGAGTCCGTACGGAGTGTTTAAATCGAGTTCGAGTGCAATTTTGCCACACTGGTGGCGGATGTGGTGATTGCAGTGCTACTAATTTCCGCTTTGGGGTTACTTGAGGTCAACCATCAATGCGTTCCAAGATCCTCTCAACACCCAACCATCTTCTTCAATTGTACTCATACTTTTTTTTTCAATATTCGTTTGGTTGGCTTTTCATCTATTGACTCTTTTCTCTATCATCGATTCTGTTATAGTATGTCGCAGAACCTGACTGCTGCGGTCGACAGACCTCTTGACCCATCAATCGACCTGGTCGCCCTTCTCGAGCTCAAACACTATCATGAACTAGAAAGCCTCGGTTTTGAGTTTGAGAGACTAATTTCTTCAACTCACATCATCGAATCGGCCGGATGGTGTAGTTGGTTATCACGTATCGTTAACACCGATAAGGTCCTGGGATCGAGCCCCAGTCTGGTCATTTCTTTTTTCCTTTTAAAATCTTTTTGCTTTCTCAAACATTTCCTCCCCAAAAGATCATCTGTCTAATTGTCAAACCTAATATCATTCAGTATCACACCTACTTAGGTGTCTGGACATCTTTTTAGTCGAGTGGTCTGTTTGGTCTGTTTGGTCTGTTACTAATAATGATAATTTCCGATCAAGGAGGTTCTACACGGCTGTATCAGCTGGAGCATCTACCAACGACCAGAACATCCAGTAAGCCCATATCATTCTACTTCGACAACAACATCAAGCCTTCTTAATCCACATGGTCTGCGACTGGGTATAACTCTTCAAGCCCTCGACCCCCCACTCCCTCCCAATACCACTCGTCTTCACGCCCCAAACGGCACATGCGGCGCCACCTGAAAATGGGAATTAATCCACACCGACCCGGACTCCAACTGCCTCGCGATCTTCTCCGCGCGATCCAAATCCGCACTCCACACGGAGGCCCCAAGGCCCGTATCGACATCATTCGCGCGCGCAATCACATCGTCCTCCTGCGACCACTTGAGGACTGGAAGGATCGGCCCGAAGGCCTCCTCTTGCACAACTCTGGAGTTTTCCGGCGGGTTGTCGATGATAGTCGGGGTGATGAAGTAGCCGGCGGACTCGGTGACGGTTCCGCCGAGCACGGGCGTCAGGTTCTCGGTCTGGATGGAGGTGAGGAGGTCCTTGACTTTCTCGTATTGCATCTCGTTCTGCACGGGGCCGAAGAAGACGCCTGGTTCGGCACCGTCGCCGACCTTCAGGTTCCTGGTGAAGGCGACGAGGGCTTCGAGGAATTTGTCGTAGATTTTCTCGTGCACGTAGAGACGCTTGATCATCATGCAGACTTGGGCGGAGACGAGGAAGCTCAGGGTGGCGACCTGGTGTGGGGAGTCAGTATTATTTTGCTGGATCGATGCGCATGGGGGTTGCGGTCGGTTGTATATACCTGAGGAACGACAGTCTCGATATCCACATCATCACAGATAATCGCCGGGTCGTTACCACCCAGCTCCAGGGTAAGCGACTTCAAGGAGTTGGCACAGGCCGCCATGATTCTCTTCCCCGTGAGCGTCGAGCCCGTGAAACTAATCTTGTTGATATCAGGGTGCGCCGTAATCAACGGCCCCAGATCGCCCGCATCACTGAGAACCTGAACCACGCCAGGGGGGAAGATCTTAGCAGCCAGTTCCCCCAGCTTCAACCCACAATACGGGGTAAACGGCGACGGTTTGATGATGATCGTATTCCCCGCATACACAGCCGGAACCAACTTCCCCACCGCCAAAAGAACAGGGAAGTTCCAGGGCACAATTCCCGCAACGACACCCATGGGGGTGAACCGCTGGATAACACGCTGGTCCTCCGTGTCCTGGAGAACCACATCGTTGAGCTCTAGCAGCGGGATCTGCTTGGCCCATGTCCCGCACATGCCTATTTCGATAGCAGCTTGCCCTTGGGCCTTTCCTTGCTCCTGGACTAGGAGCTTGGTGAACTCCTCTGCGTGGGATTCAATGGCTTCGCCGAAAGCGATCACCGTGCTGCGACGGTCTTCCACAGATAGCTTGGACCATGTTTTGAAGGCAGCGCGGGCATGTTTTACCGCGCGGTTGAGGTCCTCGGCGGTGGAAACGGGGACTTCAGGGTTGGGTTGGCGGGTGGCGGGGTTGATTCCATGGCGGGTTGTGGGGGTGGTTGTGAGTTCGTTGTTGATTGTGTTGAAGAATTCCTGTAGAAATTGGTCAGGATATATTCACCGGGTCGTGGTGAAGGGGGGGGAGGGAGGTACAGTAAAGGGGATCTTCTCAATGGAGGCCATCTTGGCGATGAGGAAGTCTGGATATTAATATAGGCACGGTTGGTATGATGGCGTAGGATATGCTGACTGCGTCTTGGGGGTATATTGAAAATGAAATGGCAGTCTGGTGGGTTAAGACTCACCCTGCTACCACAACTTCGTATTTAAAGTCTGCTCGAGAAAAAGCCCCCTCCCGACAGGAGAAGCCGGGTTTCGCCATGGCCACACGAGAAGAGATCAGTCTGTGGGGGCATGGGTCATCTGCGGGGTGATCTTGACCCAGCTGGTGGTAGTGATACGCGAAGCACACCAAATAATGGGACTGGTGGGGTTTGAACCATGAGAAGCAGTCCGGAGGCCCAGCTGCCATTCAATCAAGGGCAGGCCATTAGATAACCATCAGATGCATTTTGCGGGGCCCCGCAACCCGGGGGAGGCCCTTTGGCTGAATATTCGGGCTATACGGAGAGGGGGGGGGGTCGGCTTGGTGTAGAGTGGCCGGCAAGTGCTGTCGGGAGTTGCGTGGGAGAGCTGCCTTCCATCCGAAAGTCAGTTTCGAGAATCTCTCGGGCCCCTAATCCATTGCTGAGGGGGCAGATATCCACTTGGCCCACATAAATGACGAACTCCATTGTTGAGGCCAAGGCTTGGCTCTCCACCTTCGTCTAGGGTTATTTCGAACCTTATCCCCTTTCCAATCAAACCGCGCTTCTGGCGACGGAAGCAATTCCGCGAGGCACTTATGGTTTCTTGTGCTCGGTTACCTTCAGATCAAGTCAGTGGAACTTGCCTGAGATGCATGCACATGCTAGCTAACTAACTGACTGACTCTCTTTCTCATCGGGTGACTACAAGTCGAGTGAATAAGCAAAGCTGCCTGGAAGTTATTGGTTTTCGAGGCAGGAAAAATAACTGTTGCCCCACCAATTCACTTCCAGAGGGTCATTCAGACTGGGGTGGAAAGTATGGTTCAGACCCCCCCCCCCCCCCCCCCCCCGGACCTTGAGAAACTGGGGTTTCCCCGGATATCTCTTTAGCTTGATGGGAGCTCGGATGCAGATCACGGCAAATTTGAAGCCAACGGTTACTCGATCAGTCTACATGGCTACCAAACTTGGGGTTCGATCCTCGGGCATTCGAGGGTGGAGGTGATAGCCAGGGTAGGATTTTAAATAAGGACGAATGCCTCCGCAATCTGGGTCGAACAGCACAGCACATCTTGCAATCTTCCTTCAAATACTATACTTGGCTTCTAACATTGCACATCCATACCATCCCTCGCTCCCGCAACCATGGCAGCCACCGCCAACGCGCTGGTGATGCGAGAGATCAAGGGGCCTCTCAGCGTCGAGAAGGTCCAACTCGGCGAACTAAGAGCCGATGAGGTGCTTGTCGAAGTCCATGCCACCGGCATCTGCCACACGGATATTTCCTGCATGAACGGGCAGCTCCCTGCCTCCGCGCCATGCGTATTCGGACACGAAGGTACGGAAAAGCCCACAGTTTGGCCGGCCCTCAACAAACGGCTAACACACAGACCAGGCGCCGGTGTCGTCGTCAGGACCGGTTCCAACGTGACCCACCTCACACCCAACGACAAGGTCCTCCTCAGCTACGCATTCTGCGGAAATTGCGAGCAATGCCTCAGCGGCCACCCCGCCTACTGCTACCAATGGGTGCCCAGCAACTTCGGTCAACAACGGTCCGACGGGAGCTTCACCCTGTCCTTTGAAAACGGAGATCCCCTGCGCGGGAACTTCTTCGGACAGAGCTCGTTCGCGAGTCTAGCCATCGTGCACGTATCGTGCGTGGTCAAGGTAGCTCCGGATTCCCCACTCGATCGATTTGCTCCGCTGGGGTGCGGGTTCCAAACCGGTGCCGGAGCTGTCTTGAACACGCTGGACGTGCAACCTGGGACCAGCTTGGCTGTCTTTGGGGCTGGATCTGTGGGCATGAGCGCCATAATGGCGGGGAAGCTGCGCGGAGCTCAGACTATCATTGCGGTGGACCTGAACAAGGAGCGGTTGGCACTGGCAAAGAAGCTCGGTGCGACTCATACGATGCTTGGCTCGGATGAAGACATCGTTCAGCAGATCCAAGCGATCTGTCCCCCAATGGGGGTTCAGTATGCAGTCGACTGTACCGGGGTGCCGGTGGTGGTCGAGAAGGCTATCCAGGCGCTTGGCGCCAGGGGAAAGCTGGCTACCGTTGGTGCCCCGTCGCCGGGGAAGACCGTTCAGGTTGATGTATTTGCGCAGTTGGTCTTTGGGCGTCAGTACGTGGGGTGTTGTGAGGGAGATGCTCAGGCGGAAAAGGTAGGCGATCATCCGTTCCCAAATCGGGGGTTAGGGTTACTGACAGAGAGACGTCTAGATCTTGCCCTACCTGATCGAGCAGCATGCTCAAGGGAACTATCCGATCGAGGAGTTGATCACGACTTACCCAATTGAACAGTATGGCCAGGCTATCAGCGATATGAAGAGTGGGAAGACGCTGAAGGCAGTCTTGTTATGGAGGTAGAATTGCCATGACGGCAGCGTGGTCGTTTCAATCCGGTGAAAATATAGTAGCGTTACTAGCATCACAATTTCCGCTTTTCTATTTCCTCGCACACATCTGGGCCAAGTTCCAGGCCAACTCGAAGGCTTTATTCCTACAATCACTTGATTTCGTCTTACGGCATCCCTTCGCCATTGTAACGGATTCACAATCGCGGGTATTAGTTATTATAGACATCCCCCTCCCCTCCCCTCACAACGCGCCCATAACCGCTACCACAGCCGCCACAACAGCCGCCAGGACCCCCCACCAACGGCCCTCCCCTCCGCGACCCCCCCACCAGCAGCAGCACCGGCACTCTCCGTCGCCTGCGGGGAATTCAACTTCTCAATCCCGCCCGTAACAACCAAGACATCGGCATAAATCTGGGTGCCCGTCGCGGTGACCACATAGGCGGTTTTAGTGGTCTGCTCCTCACCGTAGGCACTCACCTTCATGCGCGCCAAATTCGAGCACACGGCGGACGTCGAGGCCGTGATGTGGCATTCTTCCGTGATGGTCATCCAGACCTCCACGCCCAGTGACTCACTGGAGACGGCCTGGCTCATGGAGAACGTGGACGGGCCTTGGATCAAGGTGTAGGGGGTGGCGATGCTGCAGGCGGCGACGGTGCAGGAGACGATGATGGTGGTGGCGTCGGCGTTCACGCTGAGGATGCTTCCTGCGTAGCCGCTGAAGGTCGTTGGTGTGGGGGTGCCGGTTGTTTCGACGTCGAAGATGGGGATTAGGGTGGTGTTGGATGAGCCGGTTGTGGCTGTGGTTGTGTTTGTGTTTGTGGAGGACAGGAGGGCTGTTGGTGTGGATGAGGCGGTGGCTGTGAATGATGGGATGGTGGTTCTGAATGATGGGGTGGTGGTTGATGATAGTAGAGGTGTGAGGAGGTCTGTTTCGGTTGATGCCATGGCTAGCTGGGCTAGCTGGAGGGCTGGGAGGAGGGCGTAGAGGAGATGCATTGTTGGTGGGCGTGGTGGTGGTGATGATGGACGTGGTAGAGCGGGTCCGGAGATTTGATGGCGATCCGTCAAGGGTTCATCGTTCCAACGGCCTCGGCCGACTATAAGTAGTTTCCATTGTTCCTTCTTATCTACTAGCCTCACGCTTGACATCTGGTAAAATTGGCATGTCTCACTCCTGGCCTAAGCGATGCTACGGTTGCGGCTGTAGCAGCTTCATTGAGTAGGGCACGGTGTGCCTGCATGGTCTAGCAATCGCTGCCATTGGCGCCAAAGGCGTAAGGAACCACACGATCTCGATAGTTTGGCAACGGTCTCGAACCACTGGCTGGGCAGGGTTCTCTCTAGCCCGTTTTGTGGGCGATAGTTGGGCAGCTAGCGCTGACCCGACCCACGGTCAGTACGGCGACTTGCTGTATTCTGGTTTGCGGTTCTGTTTGCGAGACGGGGATAGAAACCGGTGTCCGGGCTTATCACCTTCCTGGTGGCTGAACTAGAGCTTGTGGTGAAATGACCTTATCTCTCGTTGTGAGAGAGAGGGAGTTTTTCGTACAGACTTTGGCGTTTTCATGTTCTTTGTGAAGTGAGAAGATCGCTTGATCGAGCTTTCCCCTCACAGACGATCCTACAAGACTGGTCGCGATAGTATGGGGTTAATTATGGGCAGGCTGAGTGGTTACCCCTGCCTCTGGCAGGGCGTTGGAAGGCTGTGAGTCATGGAGCTGTGTCGGATAAGCTAATTATTTGCATGGCGTGTTCGCGGTAAGGCTCCAGGTTGACTGAGATACGAAAACGCTGCCATTACAGGTCTGCGCTCAAACAGGATAACGTTTGGCCAAGAGGTGTGTATCTGCTGTCTCCTCACTTAACAAGAGGTCAGGGTAACATATAAGTGCAATCATTCGTGTCAGGATGACCAACCTTGAAGAATGTCTGCTGCTGATTTAGCTGCCCATGATTTCATATTGAATATCGTGAACACGCTGAGAATTGATGCTTCCGCATGGAGCTGGTGAAATCTCAGTCTAAGTAAGTACACCCGGCAAGTGGGTGCCCTTTGGTGTAGGACAGCATCGGGGAATCCAGATTCGAAGTGAATCTCTTCTGGAGTCTAGTCCAGTTGTTCTGGCCGGGTTGGATAAGAAACATGCCATGCAAACGCTGTCTGGCAAGAAGAGACTGTTAATTCCAGCCTCGCATTGGAGTCGAAGTAATTCGACATCTGCAACTCCCTTCAACCACAGATCGTCCCAGTCAACCAACACATCTCGCAGATACCGACGTCGAAGCCACTCCTCTCACGAGACACGAGTCGTCGTAGTGACCCCAAACCCGTTTACACAACAAACCACCACTCACCTATATCCACCACCCTCATTCCTCCCCGCTCAAGCCCAACCTCGCCTCTACAACCTTCACAATCTCCGTCCACTCCAACATCGCCCCACTGCCCACATCCCCACAAGCCAAGACCTTCGACGCCTGCGGCCGCAAGACCTCAAACCAGCCCGTCTCCTCCCCATCCCCAGACCCCTCAACCCTCCTAACCCCCCACTCCTCCTCCAGCACGCGCACATGCTTCGCCGTAACCGGATGCCTCCACATGGCGGTATTCATCGCCGGCGCAACCACGATCCTCTTCCGCCGCCCATCCACCTGCCCATCCGTATCCCACGCGCGACACACCGACGTCAGCAGATTATCGCTGAACCCATTCGCCAGCTTCGCGAGCGTGTTGGCAGAAAGCGGCGCGATGACCAAGATATCCGCCCACCGTCGCAGCTCAATGTGCAGGATGTCTGCGCCGCGGGTCCAGGGCTCCGGGCCCCATTCCGCGCGGTCATCGTAGACGGCCTCCACGCCGGGCAGGGAGAGCAGGGAGGCGACGGTGGGTTGTTCGGCGGATTGGCCCGCCAGGAAGTTCTGCGCGTGGTTGGTCAGGATTACCCGTATTGAGAGGTGCGGGGTGTGGCGCGCGAGCGCGGTGATGATGTTGGGGATCTTGATGGTCGCGACGGAGCCGGTGGCCGCCAGGAGGAGGTGTGTGCGGTTGTTGGTGGTGGGGGGCATTTTGGGTCTGGTTGTACCCTTTTCCGGGGTGAGTGACGGGTTCTATCAGGTTGATGGTGGGGGGGGGGGGGTGTTGTGGATGATGTGGATGCGACGTGAGATATCTGAAGCGGGGGGTGGATGGAAGATTGGCGGAGAAGTTTGGCGGGCAGAAGAGAAGATTCAGTCGATCAGGGTCGTGGCGCAGCAGAGCTCAGCCACCTGCGCCACCCATGTCGGTTGGCTGGACAAATGATATCAGGACAAACTAGTCAGACAAGTCCAAAGATTAAGTGTCTGTATCGCCAAGGGGTGTTCAGATAGCCGGGAGGGTGTATGCGGAACGCAGCGGAAGGCTAAATATAGTTTGACATCGCCAAGGGGTGTTTTTGGAGAGTTTGGATATTAGTTGCAGGTTCAAACCGGACTGGGCTGAAATTATTTTATTTATTCTGGATCAGTATGTGGTTGGATATCTTATGAACGCAAGTTGTGTATCGTGTTGTGCGCTATTGAGGTGGATGTGAGGGTGCAGTAAAAACATTCAGATGTAATTAGAAAATATACGAGGCACACCTATGATCATTGGGATTGAAGCGAATGAAAGGATCCTATAGTTTAACCAGAAGTACTGGCTGTGTCCGAAGAAGTGATTCCCGCGCGAAGGCCCCAACAGGGTTAACCCATAAGGGCCCAATACAATGTATGCGCACATTTGTGATACTGTGAAGCACTGTTGGAATTGAAATTCAAATAGAAATGCTATCATATTGTTCGATTATTTGTAGTAAAGATGCAACAGGTTCGCCATCTTTGGAATTTGCGAGAATTTAACATCGTGCAATCCGAACCCAACCAAAATGACAAATTAGGGTTTACTCATCCACAAGGACTCGAAGCCTTACCAACACCAACCCAACAAGACAGTTTTGCAACCTTTTCATCCAGTACTCTCCCAGAATCCCAACCAAGCACGAAACACACATACCCCAAACACATCCAATGTCACACCACTTCCTCAGCCAACCTCCCCAGCGCCATACTTCGCAAACGCAGCTTATGGCCCCACACATAAAACAAGACAGGAATAGGAATCATACCAAACTCGATACCAGCCAGCACAACCCCAGCCACCCGCGGAGTGAGCCGAGTATAGAAATACTGTCCGGCTTCGACCAACCCGGCCGCAAGCACGGAGCGACAAACCACGTTTGACACGAGTGCGGACGAGGCATATCTTCCATAAGATACCGCGACGTAGTTGAGGCCATGGTTGAAGATGATAGTGTTTCCGAACCCGAAGAGAGCTCCGCCGATGACGGACGCTATCCATGGAATGGAAGTCGGCAAGGAGGTTAGGGCAAAGATCGACTGACCGACGGGGGCGGCGATGGCGGCGATGATGATGACGGAGACCGCGGCCTCGGGGGCGCGTTTCCCAGTGGCAGGGTCGACGGGGTGGCTATTGATGAGCCGTCGCAGCATGGGCTCACAGGCTACTGAGAATGTGTTTCCAAGCAGCACGCCCACGAACGGAAGCCCGGAGATCTCGGGGGACCAGTGTCTGAGACCGGCGAATATCATCGGGTATGCGATAAAACAGAGGTAGAGCACAGCATAGACAAACGCGATGTAGAGGTTCCAGAACCAGAGAACCGGCTCGGTGAGGCATAGCTGGATTGGCCGCCAGATGGCCGTGGGAAGGCGCTGTCGCAAGGGGAGCTTGGTCTCGTCGTGTTTTGACCACCATCTAGGGTCGCCTGTTGCGTGGCGCTTTTGGGAGGCTCGTCGGCGGAGAATGACGGGTTGGTAGGACTCTTGGATGAGACACATGAACACGAGTCCGACTCCCGATACTATCATGATGAACCAGTTGATGCCTCTCCAGCCCCAGCGCTTGTTGACGAATCCTCCCTAATCACGGCTCCTGGTTAGATATCTCTGTTTGCCCGGAAGATCGATGGATAAAACTTACGATGATAGGACCGGTGACCGGCCCATTCAAAGGCCCAAGAGAGTAAATGGCCATGGCGAATGGTAGTCGAGAAATTGGCACAATATCAACCAGACTTCCCGGTGCAAGTGTGATCATAACGCCACCGAAGATGGACCTAGATGGGTTTATCTCGACAGTCAGCATTTGTTTCCTATCGCACTCTGCATGTCATACCATTTAAAAAGACAAAAGGCACACAGAGGAAAATACCGCTTACCCCAATACCCGCACAATCAGAACAAGAGCAAAGGAGTTTGCCAAGGCAACGCCAGGTATAAATCCCACAAACGCCAGCAGCGACACGATATACACTGGTCGCCGTCCAAACGTCTCACTCAACGGAGCCAGAACAAGAGACCCAACCGACCACCCGACAAGATACACCGAAATGCCCAAGTTGGCGAGAGTCTTGCTTCCAATTCCCAACTCCTCCATCATACCAGTGATCCCGCTGGAGAAGCATGTTGAGTATAGAACCGTTGCCCAAGCGCAGTATGTGATGGCTGTGATTGCGAACATCTGATACCAAGTGCTCCAGTTTCGTGGGTTCTCAGGGTCATATTCCTGGAAGTCGACGCAGAATCCAGCAGTATTGTTCTCCGAAAGTGGCGTGTCCAGAGGCGGAAAGGAGTCAGACGGGGATGGAAGCTCTTCAGTGGATATTCTATACACCGGAGGCTTGACCTGGACATTATCTGGGGTGGAGCGCTTCTCGGTGGGTGGATCTTCGATAGACCCAGATGTGATGCTGGACACCATCTTTGTGATAACACGAGCAGTCTGTGGTGACTCTCTTGGTATCTTCACGTTCCTATAACCATGCAGGGAGAGAGGAGAGAGTATGAAACTGGGAGCTGGGGGTCGAAAGGACTGCGTGAGTTGAACTTCTTATATAGACGCAATCCTCAGGGTCAGAATTGAAGCTGAAACAAATACTGTAATTAAGCAGACTAGAATTCACATATTTCCACGTTCTCTGGTCGCCAACCAGGGTTTCCAGGTCGGTAGCGCCACTTAGCGCGTCACAGGAAGTTAGGTGAAGGCTGGATTCAAGTCTAGGCCCTGTCAGTCGCCATGTATGGGATATGCTCATTGGACGTGCTCGCACGGGTCCTGCATCACCTCGTGGCACATGTGGCTACAAGGAGATGTAGTATAAACTCTATCATGCGGGTGAATGGCAGATTGATTTTAAGCACATAATCCAGATAGGTAGTACCAGACCTGGAGATTGTCGTAGACCATATTCACCCAGCCAGGTCATAGTTTGGGCTTATCCGGCGGTGGGAGCAGACCGGATGTTGCAAACACTTGTTCGAGGGCTAGCCCAGCACCAGATATTCATGGCGGCAAGAATTAACTTATTATGAGTCAGATGCGCTTGCAGGCCACCGAGAGTCCCCTATGAGGTTAGATATCAACATGGCTTGACGATCTAGCAGGACGAGAAATCTTGAAAAACACCATCCTTGTACTGATATGCAGGACCATTTTTAAAATACTCCTCCATGATATAATCTTCTCAGGATAGACAGGCAAGGTTATTTGGTAGGGACCGAATCCCTGCTAAGGGAACAGTCAAGTAGTCACAGCTGTCCAACCCTAAACGATCCATGCCGCAACTCCCAATTTGTGCCCCAGAAGCCCTCGATGGAGCGATCTGCAAAATCCACCTTGCCAGAATAGAACCATCCACTCGACGGATATAGCTTTGCCCAGGTCACTGTGTCATTGCCGGATAGTTTCCCGTAAATATTGAATGGACCGGTCATATCCTTGCCAGAGCCAACGAAAAAAGGGGTTTGGTTTGGGAGAAGGTTGTCATCCTCATCGGAATGTAAAGGGCTCCCCCATGAATGGATTGTCAGCGATGTCGGATCTTGGGCTCCTTTATTCCAGCTGTGGTAGGTGTAGTTGCCGCTAAGAATGCCTGACATTGAGGGCCCTATAGGTCACGTGGACATGTTAGCATCTACACCATGGAAATGTGATTGAACCTTTCTTACAAGAATTAATCAGCTCATCAGTTGGAGACGTATTACTCCCAACGCCGAATCCGCTCCGTTGGAGGAGATATTGCACCGTTCTTGCAGCGAGCTTCCCATGGGAGATGGCTAAATTGATAGGAGAGGAGTGGGAGATATCCACCACACATGGATCCACACAGCTTTCAGCGATATCTTGGGTAAGGGAAAGGTGCCCCGCAAAGGCAGCATAATGTAGGGCTGTACGACCGTTGGGCAAGCAGAAAGCAGGATTTGCTCCCTTGGTGAGTAGCTGCTGGGTAATCTCGCACGATCCAACGATGGCAGCGGCATGAAGGGTGCCATCGAGCCAGCCTGTCTGCTCCGCTTCAACAGATGTTGATGCCAAAAGCTCTTTCACCCGACCAATATCACTGCCCAGAATAGCTGTGTGAAGGGCCTGGATATCCTGTTCCCTCAATAATTGGGGCCGCGATGGGTATATGAGTGTTGAGACGAGATTGAGCCAAAGTAACTTGATGCAATCCGGATGATCCCCCCGGATTGCATGGTCGAGTGCCATATTTCCGGGGCTGTCGCATTTGGTGATGTCTGCATGGTGCTGAAGGAGCAACTCAATGAAGGATTGAGACCCATGCCCTGCCGCGGACATGAGCGGAGTGAAACAGGACGTGGACAATGCATCTACATCCGCACCAGCGTCCAGGAGCAAGGCAGTAATGCCATCCTCTGCCCTAGCCGCGGCAATATGTAGTGGGCTCAACCCGTCATTCTCGCCAACATTTACATCTGCATCCAGTTTCAACAGCATGTCAACACAGTCCTTATGGCGACCATAAACAGCATAGAACAGTGGCGTCAAGCCCCAGTTATCGCTTGCATTCACATCGCCACCGGCAGTGGCGAGGAGGCTAATCAAGTCACTTCGTCCATTCCTTGAGGCGATGTGTAAAGCGGTCCGGTTAAAGGGGCCACGAGCATCTATCGCAGACTTGTGGCGGATCAACAATTTAACCACATCTTCATGGCCACAGGATACAGCCAACATGAGGGCTGAACCTTTGTCGGGGACCTCAATATTCACATCGGCACCAGCATCAAGCAGCATGGCTGCGGCATCAACATGGCCCTGGTTAGCAGCAACTCTCAGTGCCGTCTCATTCCCCTGGCCATAAGCGTTCAAGTTAACATCCTCTTTGATAAGTATTCGAAGGACATCGAGGTTCGCAAAATAAGTAACAATGTGTATGGGTTGATTATTGTATCGATCGCGCGTGTTGATGTCCGCTCCATTTTGGAGCATTAACTTGAATACCTCGGTGTTCCCACTGTAACAAGCAGCAATGATGGGATGATCGCATAGACCTTTTGTTCGGGCAATCTGGGCACCTTGGCTGATTAAGACTTTGACCGTTTCGAGATGACCAAATCTCGCTGCCGCTTGAAGAGGAGAGCCAAACTTCCCCCCTTGTTCATTCACATCCAGTCCTGCCTTGTGGAGTTGCTTCACAATCTCATGGAATCCCAGCAGACCCGCGTAATATAGGGGGCTGGTAGGAGTAGAGTCATCTTTGTCTTCTTCTTTATCTTCTTCATTGTCGTCGCCATCCTCGTAGCCTTCATCTTCGTCGTCCGCATCGGGCTCCGCACGGGAATTATTGCCAGATCTGGTGTTTGACACAGTTAGGTCAGTCTCTGATACCGCGTCCTCATTCTCCTGACCAGCTTCATCCATCTCAAACACCTTTGACCAAGTCACCCAGTTTGTGGTTGAAGGGTCCAGCAATTTCATCACAGAGCCAGATGTCTCTGGATCAATCTGGCCCTTGTTTCTCACATGAGCATACCACCACAGCGCTGCATATGATAGAAATGGATATCGGTCCAACTTTCCGTCAATCTTTGGCGTGCTTTCGCCGTCCTCCTCGGAGGCAAAAACGTCGTAGCAAAGGTACCGGAGGCATAGCCGCGCCAGATGATCGTTTTGAATAATGGAGTCGGAGAGGCCGACCTGTTGGAATCTTTCAGTCACTTGGCCATTTGACTGCAACAGGAACTCCTTGACGGAGAAATGAGTGAAATGGACGGTGTGACCAGCAAGGCTTTCGCCCTTGAAGGCGGATCGCAAGTCAATCAAACATCCCAGGGGTTGGCGGATCCAGTCGTAGACGAATTCCTCGTCCAATTCACTGCACCCCCAGGTGTCAGGCAAGTCATCTGCGGGATATCCATCCTCTTCCTCAGTGTCATCCGCATGAAGGATCAGCGCCTCAACCAGCTCTCTCACCGTCAAGGGGCGAAGGGCAAAGAGCATCCACCGCAGAACGTTGATGGCCCGAGCTTGATCCTCCTCGTCCAAGGTCTGGATCCGCGACAGATCTCGTTCGTATGCCTTCTCCAGACCAAGTGGCATCATGGACACAATCTTCTGGAGCCCTTTGGCATTGCTGCTTGGCTTCAATCTTTGTGACAAAAGCTGGACCCACAAAAACATGCCCTCGGCTTTCTCTGTTGCACTTGCTGCCAGCTCATCCCGAAGCTGTGTCTTCTGCCTCTTCAGCTTAGTGTCCATCAACTGCTTTGACACCACCTGGATGTCTGGCTTTGTGTCTTTCTCTTGAATAGAGTACTCCGAGACGATGAGCCGGCTGTTCTCCTCTCGGTCTCTGAAGACCTCGGTGCGAATTTCGTTCGTATCGCGACTCACCAGCAGCACTTGGGTTCGCGTCTGGCTGACATTCTTGATCAAATCGGACAGGAATCGTGAACGTGCGTCCTCGATATCATAAACTTGCGCTCTGTTGACCCCCGAACACTCATCATAACCGTCGATCAGGAATGTGCATAAGGGAAGGGTCCGACACAGCTCTCGAAACAGCTTCCACTGCTCGGAACGGGTGATCATATGCTGTTCATCAGGTTTGATAATTCGACACGCGACCTCGACCGCCATATCATCCTGTTGAATGAGTTGAGCCACCCACGAGGCCAAAATGGCGTACGGATCGCGTCGCGACTCGGTTTCGGATACACAAAAGAAGTACGCCAGCGACTTGGCTCGCTGTTTCTGAAGATAACTCACGACACTCGCGGCGAGGATAGTCTTTCCAAAGCCGGGGGGACCATGAATCCAGCAAAGCTTGGCCGACTGGGCATCAGGAACGACCCACGACCGGAAGATCTCCGTGTCGAAGACCCAACTGGCAGTCCCATCTTGTCGGGCTGTCAGGGAAATATCGAATTTGTCATTCGTGAATGTTGCCCCCAGGCGCTGGAGGATCCGTTGTCGACTATTTGGCAAGGCTGATTTGGTCTCCTGCAGAAGATTCTCTAGCCCATTCATTTTTGTCTGCATGGAAAAGAGCATGTTGCGCTGATCCTCGGCCTGGACGATGTTCACTTGGTACATGATATCGCTCTCCAGCTTGAGCATCCGATCCAGTTTCTCTGATGCACTGGCCTTGGTACTTGGGACCAGAGCTTTACTCCAGCGCTTTAGGGTAGACATGCTATAGTATCGTTTTGCTTCTGCTAGATATTGCAGCGCGGCAACATAAAGCCTCACCAAGGCTTTGGAGAGCTGAGCCTTCAATAGCGACTGACCCCGGAGATGAGTCTTTTCAATCTCCGAGTACCGAGTGATCAAGCCCGACACTTGTTCCACCCCCTGAGCTATTGCCCCGTATTTCTCGATGTCGTCGGTGATGATCTATCCAAATTCAGCATGAAATATACGTACAAGGTCAAGGTTTCTCCATGACTTACTTCGAGGAGAAACCGAATGGCTGCCCAAGGTATACCCGCGTGCCCTGGGTCGTATTGCACAGCAGCATCGCCGAAATCCTTGAATTTGGTGACCCACTTCGCAATGCTCTCGAATATATCGCGGACCAAGTATTCTTTACCGTCTCGTCCATGAATCTTCCACTGCTTGCTGTGACTCTTCTTGATCTGATCCTCGACCGTGGCCAAGACATCGGAGGGAAGCAACTTTTTACCTCCCTTTCCGACCTCTAATAACCCTGCTTCTTCCCTACTGATGAGTTCGGTTGCCTGATCCCACAGGCTCTTTTTATTTCTGGTTCGGCAATAGATTGGTTAGAGACTCTTCCCCTCTCCTGTGGCTATATCCCTTTAGACGAACCTGCGGTTCTTCCGAGTCCGAGACACCAGCAGCTTGGTGGCCACAATCCGCGCCAGGGCATCTTTGCTGGTGAGCACTTCGGTTTCCGACATCTTGCGCAGGCACCTGGTTGTGTTGGAAGTGTTCCAGGTTCGAGGTCCCTCATTTGAGTCTCGGGGAAAGGCGGACTTATCAGTCACCCCTCCCTCCCATAAGCGCTAGGTCTCCTCTAAGGATCACTATGCATGTTACCGCCAGTCAATCCCCACGACAAGGGCCTAGTCCAATTAGCTTCGGGTCTGCCCGCAGCCTGATGAGATGGCATCTACCCCGCCTGTCCATGCTTGCTTTTTGCTGAGTAGAGCAATCATCTAACAGGTCAAACGGAGCATTCTAGGGTGGCAAGGAATGGCAATGGATTGCTCCTGCCAGGCTAAACACTACTCCCGATATGCATCTTTAGGGCCGTGATCCTGCGGCACCGATTCCTTTTATCCGGCTACTATTGGGCTGTGATTCGCAGAATGGTTATTTTCCAGGAACAGGTTTTCCAGTTCATGCGGAGACGAAGTCAGAGGAGTGACAACCACTCCTCCATGCAGGCGCTTATAACAAGAACTGTTCCGCTTAGTCTCGTGAATACCAGCCTAGTTCTATCTGGAATAGACTGTCGTCACATCATCAAGTATTCTATTTTAGAAAGTGAGTGGTGTTTTCAGCACCACACCATCCCATCACGTACAACTTCTGTTCTATTGCCTTCTTGGGTGAGGCAACCAGAAAAGGCCTTCAAATTGAGCTTCGGAAAATATTGCCCTTGACTAACCATCCGCAGGACAAGGTCGAGTGTGTGTCACCCGTCGCTTCCCACAAAAGCAGAGTTTCAACCAGGCCTGGTGCCTGGGAAACCCTTCCTGGACATGTAGCTAATCTAGGAAGTCACATTCCATCTCCACGGTTTCCTTCCTGTTTGTCACTCGATACAAGAGAGTCAAAAGATTCCGTACTCTGTAGTATGTCGTCGAATGGTCCTGCCCCTCTTCCTCCTCCTCCTCCCCCACCCAGGCATCCCAGTCCATGCCCAGTCCGGATTACTCGTCTGGTCTCTCTGTGTTACCTTCCCTCCCCCTTTCACCAGCAGCATCCTATTATTCTTGCAGGCACTTCCCGTCTCTCGACTCTAGTGTCGTCTCCTAAGCAAGACTAGCATCCAAAAAAGAAAATCAGACGACCAGGGTCCGAATATGGATGCACGTGGCAGGCAGCGCAATTAAAATTCTGCCTGAGTGAAGAGAACCTTTCGATCTGACGGGAAATAGTGGGATGGGCGGCCCAATCGTAAGGGTCCGTGGCGATATAAGCTTTTGTCAGCTGTGGGCCGAACTAATTGACTTCGGAAATGCCTCAGCGGGCCGAGAGTGTTTATATCCCAGCTGAACTCTGCTAGATCCATCCTCTCTCTACTCCCTTTTCGTTCTATCGGCCTCCTCATCGTCGCAGATACTCCCTCCTTCCTCCTACTGACCTGCTTTGGTTATTCGTCTAGTCGGGAACATCCTGATTACAGTTCTATACTTCGATGAATAGCCCTACCGTTACCAGCCTTTCGCTCATCACCTCCCCTGGGGTGGTATCTTACAGCCACAGATGCAACTGCTTGTTTGAACAGATTCTGCCGTCTCATCAGCCACCTTGATGGGGATAGATATCTTACTGCTTGAGTTCGCGTAGGTGTTAAGTTTTCCTGGACGTGTCGGCACTTGTCTAACTATCGTCATGTGCCATAGGTCCGAATAGGCGATTTGCCCCTGATAGTCGTCCTACTACGCGTTCTGTCTTCCATATATAAACCAAAAACCAGAATCAAAATATTTTCCAATCTCATCATGAATCGCCTCGTGCAAGTCCTCCGCAGGCCTGGCGCGAAACCCGACATCCAGGGCGTCGCCCCGACTCAGCATCTGCAGAGTGAAAGTGCAGAGAGAATCACTGGCTATGTCGTTGCTCCAAAACAAAGAATGCTAGACCGTTGGTTGGACTGGGTAGTTTGTGCGTCGGGCTCGAGGTTTGTTTTCTTCTCGATCTTGACGGGCTTGCTGGCCTGGGCCCTGCTCGGTATTCCGTATGGAAGAACGGCGAGCTGGCAGGTCATCATCTCGGACGTCCAGGCTATTGTCAGTTATATCTTCGACTCGCTTCTCGTTCGTCAGCTGCTCAACGGATATGAGGATGAGATGGTGGCTGCGGCGCAGGTGCAGTCACGACTTGCAACTCATGCTCGGCTGTTGAGGGCCCTTGGTCAGGGTTCATCGAAGGGTAGTCAAGCTGGGGGTGCAGCTTCTCAGAGTGTGACCCCGGACATTGAGGAGCTGAAGACACCCCTTCCGAAGGAAAATCAATTTTGCCGCTACATTTCGGCGGTCGCACACATCTTGGGGCATCCTGTTATCATCGTACTGTTTTGGATTGGTGTCTTTGTTTGGATTGGCATTGGCAGTCTCTGTGAATGGAGCGATGCCTGGCAGCTGTACATGAACTCGGCTTCATCTGCGCTGATGGTGTTTGTGTTCGCATTTCTGGCCAACGTTCGTGAGCAACGTTCCGCTTCCTCGAGAAGGACTCTCGATGCAATCTTCACGTTGGATTCGACTCTTGAACTCAGGCTACGATCGCTAACTGGCGACACACTACCCAACACTGCAGTCGTGATCTCCGCACCGAAGGTCAACCGGGTTCAGCGCGCGATCTTCTACTACGCAGACTTCGTCGGAACCCTAATCGGCATTGCCCTCCTACTCACCGTGATCGCCGTCTGGGTCGCCGTCGGTCCCCTCCTACACTTTGACTCCGACTGGTGGCTTCTCATCGGCACCTACGCCGGGCTCGTCGGGATGAATGATGCCTTTGTCCTCCGAAACATGCAAATGCGCCTAGGAAGCTACGTGAGTGACGAGTTCGACAAGATCCAGACAGACGATCACCGGTTGTTTGAGACGATCGGACTACCTATCCCTGAGAGGAAAACACTCAATGACTCATCCATCGCCTACCAGGTATCAAAGACTATGGGAAGGATCAGCGCCCATGAGCTCACCGTCGTTGTAGGCTTTGTCACTATCCTGGGGTTGATCGCAGGGGCCAGTGCTATGAAATGGAGCTTGACTGGCCAGCTGCTCTGCAATGTTCCGCCAAGCTTGCTTGAATCCTTCTTTATGATCATCCTCATCACGGGCGACAACTTGATGGAGGATAGGAAGCTGGTTGATCTGCAGAGTATCTATGATCGGAGAATCACTCTTCTCTGGTTTGTCGATTTTCTTAGACAGCAGACGAGGGATTCGGGACGGGCTATTGAGAAGACGACGGTCAGGACTTGTCTGTCTCGGGGTGTTCCGGAGGAGCTGGCTTAGATGGGATTGGGTGTTTTGTCTCATGTCTGCAGGCTGTGCTTTCGGTGTGGGTTTGGGAGAGTGTGTGGAGAGGCAGTGCAACGTGCCCCAATTCGACCCTTGGATACATTTCAACTAGGTTTCTGATCAGTCTTATCTTATTGTTTGTGTTTTCGACGCCACTCTTTTCGTTATTAGTTATTGCTTCAGGTATTCTTTCAATCGCTTTATGGCTTTAACAGAATTCTGGGGGCGTGTTGGGGATAAGCAGTTCCTGAAAGCTATATACACACCCCCATTATCTACATTCGAACCAGTGTTCCGCTTCCTTCATCCCAGCTGAGGAAAATGATGATCATAACCACGAACAACAAAATCGTGTCCCGTAAATACCGAACATCGTTGTATTCTATGTTCACCAAGCTACTGCAGAAAAGAGTTCGTCGGTCAATCTAAAAGGGGTGTCCGTCGAGCGCACCCCTAGATCAAGCACGGCTACCTGGAAAGGCAAACAATGTCGCAGGAATATGGGGTGTTGCTGCAACAACTCCCTGCTAATTCTTAATCCCCCCACGAACGGAATCGCTCTAGAATCTACCCACAGGGTGCGTCACACAAATTATCCCATTTACTTAGTTAGGTCGAACTGTGGAGTTAAGTAAACGCCCAGTCTAGTTGATAGACATACATCTACAGTCTACATCACATTCGACCGAACAGTACAGCTTCATGCTGGATGCGCGGGGTTTGCGGTCGAACTACCACCGAATTAGGAGACTATATAGAGGCCTCTGGGATTCACTCTGCCTTGCTCTATTTTAACTCCCATCCAGCCATCAGCATCAGCATCAGCATCAGCATTAGCATCAGCATCAGTATCAGTATCAGTATCAGCATCAGTATCAGCATCAGTATCAGCATCAGTATCAGCATCAGCATCAGCATCAGCATCAGCATCAGCATCAGCATCAGCATCAGCATCAGCATCAGCATCAGCATCAGCATCAGCATCAGCATCGGTATCAGCCTACTACTCTACGATCCAATCCCAATCGCAATCCCAACCAAGATGAACCCCATCAACACCACCCCCTACTCACTTCCCCCCAACGCCACCTGGCTCAGTACGTCCTCTCCTTCCCCCTTCCCCCTTCCCCTCCCCAGCACTTACGTCCGTGACGCAGACCTTCTCGGTCGCGGCCGCGCACTTCGGCCCGTTCTTCCACATCGACGTTCTCGTCAACAACACCGGCTACTCCCTGGCTGGCGACACCGAGCCCGTCACAGAAGAGCAGATGCATGATGAGCTGGAGACGCTGTTCTTCGGGACCGTGCGCGTCGCGATCCAGGCTGTCAGAGTCAGAGTCATGCGGAGCCATCCGGCCGGTCGCGGTGGCGTTATCTTCAATATCTCTTCTGTGGCTGGCGTGTGCGCGTTCCCGGGCCATGCGTCTCTACATTGCTCCAGTAAGTTTGCCGTGGAGGGGTGGACGGAGGCGTTTGCGAGGGAGATGAAGAGCGATTGGAATGGTGAGTCTCATGTTTACCTACCCTGCTCTACTCTATACACATACGTGCATACATACATGCATTCTCGCTGCAGAACAGAAACACCGGGTTAATTTGATTTGGCTTTTCTTATTCACGGTCAACTTCTGCCTCGTCGAGCCCGGCTCCGTAAAGACGAACGTCGAAACGACCAGCAAGAAACACATCGCGCCGCACGAGGCATACGCGGGCGCAGACATGCCCGCCCGGCAGCTGGGAGCCTTCCACAGGAAGAGTATTGAGGCGGGGGCGGGTGCTCAGCCGGAGGAGATAGCGAGGGTTTTGTATACGGTTGCGAGTCGGGGGGAGAAGATCCCGTTGCATTTGCCGCTTAGTGAGACGGCGGTGCGGTTTATTGGGATGAAGTTGAAGGGGAGGTTGGAGGGGTTGGAGGAGGTGACGGATTTGAGTGGCTTGGATGTGGGGGAGGTGTAGGTGCATTCAAGTGTGTAGGTTGGGCTGGGTGGGTTGAGTCGGTTTGAGTGGGTTGGTTTTGAAGGGGGGTGGTTCATAGGGTTGGGATGGGATCATGATGAGATGGATTTACTATATATATCGCTGCGGGAAAGGTCTACACTACTAGGATCTGGTAATCGCGATGGGATAATCGAGTGGTGTTAACTGCATATAGGTGTTAGTTTTTGCGTTATCCGATTTGAGTGGTTTACAGCGCAGGTATGTGCCAGGTAGAGAATTCCATCGATACTATCGTTCCTGTAGACTGCCTCGTTTGCTCAAAAAGATGGCATTCGACCCCAGCTGTAAAGGTCCGAGGACCCACAGCAGCCGGTTGAACCCTCTGCGGGAAGAGATCAACCATAAAGTAAAAAAAAAAAAAAAAACATAAAAAGAAATGACCAGACTGGGGCTCGATCCCAGGACCTTATCGGTGTTAACGATACGTGATAACCAACTACACCATCCGGCCGATTTGTTGAAATGATGTAAGAGCTATGGCTATATGAGGCAACAAAATGTGATTGAACTGCAAGCCTCAACCAAGCCCTGATTTACCCAGAAGGTGTTCGTTCTTGCATTTTGTTCTATACATGTATTGATTCATCATTGGAGTGGAGAAGTATCTTATTTCTCGGTCATAAAAGGAATGGCAACACGCCCAACGCCCTGGATGGTTCGTCCGGCCAGAATGAGTCCCGGTGAATGCGTCGCCCTGCCATGGCACTGCCCACCCCAAACACAAGGACACTTCCCACCCTCTAACCCTCTCGGCTGGCAGGACTGGCCAAAGTTGGGGGCCGATCCCTGCCAAAACTTGCCAATCGGCGACATTCGCGGTGACATTTTTCTTTGTTGTGTACTACAGCCTTATCTTGCACTACTACAATGTATAAGCCCTAAGACTCAAGCTGCGTAGTGAGCTAGCAGGTAACTATTGTAGTGTAGCTCACCTTACAACCAACTCCTTATCAATTCAATCTGTTGGAAATATTGCTTCGGATTGTAAATTGATCAATTTGACGATTTATGTCCTAGAAGAATCCCCCCAGCCGGTCGCTTCTCAACAGCGCCAAACCAGGCCTTACGCAAACGATATATGCCTCGCGACCAATAAATAAATATCATTAGAAAAAGGTCACACATATCCCCATTCCCCTCCCACGCTCTACGCATCATCACGATAAGTCCAAGTCATCAGACTCAGCGCACTTCCCGGAGGACAAACACAGCTCGTAAACTTCAACTTCGGCTCGACCTCAGCAATCAGCCCCCGAAACTGGTCCAGGGTGCGCTCCTTCCCAGCCAGCAACATATGCATCTGCACATCCAGCCCCCGGATATATTTCTCGACGTGCGACGGCACCGTCCCCGGCTCCGGGGTAATCATATCCATGACGATGAGCCGGGCGCCGGTGCGCATTGCAGGCACGGCAGCCGCAAGGATCCGTTTGGCGTCGTCGTCCGACCAGTCATGGATGATGTAGCGATAGAAGTACGCATCCGCGACGACGGTCTGAGGACGGAAGAAGTCGTGCTCTTGGAAAGACACGTTGGGGGTTTCGGTGGCTGTGGCGATGGCGGCTTTTGTGTCTTGCACGATGCATTTGATGTGCGGGTGGCGCGCGGCGATGGCGAATGCTGCGTGACCGCTTGATCCGCCGACCTAATGTTGTTGTTGTTTTTTATCAGTTGGGGATTCTATGTACAGGGGGGAAAATTGGATGGATACTCACATCTACCACGGAGCCGATATTCTCCCAGTCTCCCCCGCGAACGACATGCTCCAGCGACTCCAGCGAAGAGGCAGAGCTCGAGATCATGAGATCGTGGAATTTCTGGTCCAGACCGGGGATCCTCTCGTTGATATCCCACAGGGAAGGCCGAGCAGCGCCCTCGGTCTGATACGCCACGCTGACTGCGCAGGCATGGGGATCCTGACCCTGCGGATCCAGCTGCAAGGATTCGTGCATCTTGGTGGACGCATTGAACGGAACTTCGAGGTTCCAGATAGCGCCATTTGCTGCGCGCTCGTCCTTGACAAACACGGCCGACATGGCGTTGTGCTTGACTCGGCCATCTTGGTCTTCGCTCAGAAACCCGCATACGCGGGCAAATCGGACCAACCGCTGCAACAAAGCCACGGAGACATTGGTCGCTTCGGCAAGTTGCTTATAGGACCTTGACTCGCCCAAGGGGATGAGTTGGGGGATTCCTAGTTTAACCAGGGCCTTGACGGTCCCGACTTCTCCTGTCTGGGTCAAGCGTTAGTATGATGCTTTGATCAGTGCCAGCTGAGAGGGACGCTCACGGCAAGACAGTAGTTGTTGAGGTGAGTCAGTGGTCCCCGGGCGAGGCGTAGGATCTGCTCCGCGGCTGATATCACTGCGATTTGAGCATCGGAGCCTTCGGGGCTTAGCAGGGGGAGATCAACAGGTGCCCGTTCGTCATCTAGTGAATATTCACCAAGGCCGACCTTGTTCCATTCACTGGCTAAAATATCTGCATTGCGGGAGAGAGTAGTGGCAAGAGATTGGATATTAGAATCGGGTGCTTGCGAACCCATCTTGACCTTTTCCTATATTGCAATCGAGGAGGGTGTAAAGCTTCAAGGAGGCCGGTTCAGCGGATAGTTCAGGTGCTTCGATATTTGATGGCCAGAAATGCCGCTTTCTGAATACACAGTATGCAGGCCATTCAATGGATCCCCGCATACCCAACCCCCCTCGCGGGTGACCCGGCATTCCAGGTTGGACCGAAGTGGATACACAGCATATCCCATCCCCTTGCCTGTGGCATCGAAGTCCAAAGCCCAGCCCAAGTAAGGAAAGCCACAGACATGAGCCTGCTGAGACATTACGCCATCCGGAATCCGATTTATTCACCAAGTGACACCAGAAGTCAGGAGTCACTGTCCCCTCGATGCTGTCTTGTTGCTTCCCCACTACCTTCGTCTCCACGCACTCAGATTTGAAGTTCCTATATTCTGTCCTCCGGCACTGGGAGGCTCCAGAGGCGCTCGATTGCCTCATCCTGTCCAAGATGTTTGCCGTCGAACTTTCCCGTCTCCATGGGTTGGACTTCGTCGTAATCCCTGGAGCTGCATTCTGTCTCTATCTGGTTGGACTGGCCATCTACCGGCTCTATTTTCATCCGTTGGCCAAGTTCCCAGGACCCAGGCTTGCAGCGCTAACCAGCTGGTATGAGTGCTACTATGACCTTGTCAAAGGAGGCAAGTTCCTGTGGGAGATCGAACGCATGCACGAAGTCTATGGTTAGTACTCACTCCTATCAAGTGAGTGAGGATCTCCTCTGACCTCAATCGACCATCGCAGGCCCCATCGTGCGCATCACCCCGCGAGAACTCCATATCAACGATCCCTATTACTACGATGAGATCTACGCGCCCTCGACCAAGCGCCGGGACAAGGATCATGAGTACGTCAAGTTGGACGGTGCCCCGGGCTCTGTCTTCTCTACCACGCAGCATGAGCTTCACCACCGCCGGGCCTCAGCCCTGCTTCCCTTCCTGTCCAAGAAAGCCGTGCGACACTTCGAGCCCGTGATGCGTCAGAAACTCGATCGGCTATGTGATTACCTGTCCAGCTGCATCGCGCGGCAGAATACCCTGACTGTGTCCCACTTTGCGATGGGCCTCACGATCGAGATCATCTCGACCTTTGCGTACGGCGAAAGCTATCCGTGTCTGGAAAACGACTCTCTCGGATCCCACTGGAAGCAGACCCTGGCCGCCGCCAACGAAGAAGCTGCCTTCCTGCGCCACTTTCCTTGGGCTCACGACCTGCTGTCCTGGATTCCCCCGAGTCTCATCGTACGGGTTAAGCCCACATTGGGTCTCTTGATCAGCTGGCAGCAGCAGATCGCCGAGCAGACGGACATCGTTTGCCAGCAATACCGCAAAGGAACCCTACCATCTGGGACCGTCTTTCACGCCATATTGCAGAGCGATCTGCCTGCGCATGAAAAGGAGCCCTGGCGACTCAACAGCGAAGCCCAGAACTTGATCCATGCCGGCAGTGAGACGTCAGCCAAGGTATGTGTCCTGGCCACACGGGAAGGCCTTCTGGCTCACGTCACACTGACTCCTTGTCCCGTCGCGTATTCATAGTCATTGGAAATTTGCCTGTATTACTTGCTAGCCGATCGACGGATGCTCGAGACTCTGCGAAACGAGCTGAAGACCATCATGCCCGAGCCTAGGTCTACTCCCTCTTGGACTGAACTGGAGTCGCTGCCTTATCTGGTCAGAACTCTGTCTTGTTGCCATCTTGCATACCATTCTAACCCACCACACACATATAGTCCGCGGTAGTAAAAGAAGGAATCCGGCTCCAACTAGGAATCACGACCCGCAGTCCGAGAGTCGCGCCCACTGAGGTGCTTCAATATGGGAAATGGATGATTCCCGCTGGTGTAAGCACCCCCCTCCCCCCCCCCTCAAGAATCTAGTCACCGATCCGAGTGGCCATGCAGTATTAACATCAATCCGTCCAGACCCCAGTTAGCATGATCAGCTGGTTCGTGCACACGAACAAAGAGCTATTCCCGGACGGACTAGCCTTCCAGCCAGAGCGATGGATCAAGGCCGCTGAGGCTGGCTTTCGGCTGGACCGACATCTCACGTCGTTTATGAGAGGCGGCCGCCAATGCTCTGGAATCAAGTATGACTTTCCCCTACCCTGACTAATATTCATCTGTCTCGATCACTCTGACCGAGTCAATCCAGTCTCGCCTACGGCCAAATCTACATAAGTCTAGCGGTCCTTATCCGCCGATTCGACTTCGAGCTATACAAAACCACTCTCGACGATGTTCTTCCCGATTGGGACTCGTTTGTCGCGGCCCCGAAGAAGGGAAGTCTCGGGGTAAGGGTAAAGGTTGTTGGCGAGGTCGTTGAATGAATTGGATTGAATGTATTGGGGGAATTGAAGTAGAGGGAGAGGTAGACGGAAACGGGAATACAGTGGAGGAGACAAGCAAGCAAGGGAGGGCTTCTGCTTCGGACAGACGGACGGATGGACTATCAATCGATCGATCAGTGGCTAGCCGCTCCATTGCCTTGTTTCGGGTTATACAACGGGGTGAAATCCGCCGTGGATCGAGATCTTCCCTGTGTGAGGTACATCACATGTATTACTTTGTGCCGATGTGATCGATCTACGATTGCACATCCAAGTACTTGGTATCTCCCGGTGGAAAGTAAAACAAACCGAAAAAAAAAAATCGAATTCCATTAGCTGCTGAGCCCGCTGATTACCTAGCTTCCTCAGTATATACTGCAGTCGCCTCTCCAGGGAATCAGGGCTGCGATGCCGTACGCCTATACTCTTCAGACTCGCGTTAATCCTACCACCAGGCCCGAAACCGCGACCCCACAACTAAAATCATCAATGGAAAATATCCCTAGCTAGCTAACCGGTTAGTCCAGTTTCACAATGGACTACGAGACAGTTTCCTTATACAATTACAGCTACCCAAGTTCCAAAGGGCCCATTACCCTCCCTGCCTTGGCTCTTCCCCACGCATTATCCAAGTATGGATACTTCAGTTATTGCCAAATAGGCGAGTTTCCTAAAACCAGACCACAAGAAAAGTACTGCGCACTCCGTATGTATTTACTTACATCGGACTCATACTTTAGTCATGAGCACCCACCCCTTGCTTTTCGTTCTGGCCACCATGCTCACTCAGGCACCGACTGAGTTCGTTTTCCGATAATCAATATCAATTGGAAAAGAACTTCCGGGTGACATCTTGCAATTGTCACTTAATTAATACCTTGGCTTTTTTGTAAGGGGTGGTGAGAACCGATATCTAATTATCAATAGCTAACCGCAAAGAGCAGTCTTAGTACAAATGCCTAATTCGGTGCTATTGTCACAATGTGACTGGGGAAATTTCAAGAGACTTATGGCAAGCTAGAGTGGAAGAGTGGAAGTTACGGATACCCCAGGATGACGACCGGTAGTATTGCAGCAAAAGGAGAATCCCCCCTAGGCCTTTCTCAGAGGTAGATATAGATATACAACCAACAGCTAATGATATCATGATTCAATTTATTCATCGGCAGAACATTCCACATCTCATCATCCAAATCAATCAAATAAATGATTGGCTGCCGTCAGCTACAGTCTCCTCACCCAATGCCCCCTCCTTCCCTGTCTCCCTCTTCCTGCGTGTTAGATAGACAAGCATATCGTGCACCACGAAGGTCAGGATATTGTTGGTGATGCACGGTCGCAGCGGATCCGCCAAGTCGATCTCAAAATTACGGAAGAGCTGGGCAAAGATCAGTTAGCAGCTGTATGCGGGAAAGCTATCCATCAACAACAATATTTGGGGGGGGGGGGGGGGGTGTACTTCGAATAGAGTCTTTTGGATCTCGCAGAGCGCGATATGTCTAGACAGTGGTTAGTTTCGCCTGTGGGGCAGCCAACATCTCCTCTCGATATGAATGAACTCACTTCCCAAGACAGGTAGTCAACCCAGCACTGAATGTCAAGTCTGCCTTTTCGTACGCCTGGATGGTTTCCGGGTCCGTCAGCCATCGCTCAGGGCGGAAGACATCCACGTCTTCGCCGAACACGGTCTTGTTTCTTCCCAGGGCCCACATGCTGAAGCCTATATTGTAGAAATGAAACGGTTAGTGTTGGGTAGCTGCACCGGATGAGATATTAAACTACTCACCAACATCGCAACCCCCTGGAAGAAAGTGGCCGCTGATAGTTGTGCCCTGCGGTGGGACGGTGCGAGGGAACGGCGTTCTACATATTGTATTAGCCAGTCTGGCAAAGCAAAGAAGTAGTGCGTGCTACAATCAACCTACCCAATCGGCGGATGGATACGGAAGACCTCCTTGATAATGGCATTCAAAAACACAAATTCCTTCGTCTCGCGAAAGGACACGGGGCTCGACAGGCGGCCGGAATCCTCTCCGGCTTGGATCTCGGCCATCAGCTTTCGGTATACCCGCGGTGTGCCAACGATGTATACCACCGCGACGCGAAGGATGGTAGCGACGGATTCGGGACCGGCGATGCTATAAAATCCGTGGTTAGACAATGTCTAGGGCGATTTAGGGCCAGGGGAAAACAAACACGGGGGTAAAAGCCTCGACCTCGAGCTCTCGTTGCGGGATTCCTTTCCCCTGGGCATCCCGATACTGCAGGAACCGATCGAGCAGGTCCTTGGATTCACGAGGGCTGCCGTGTTTGACTCTTCGTCGGACTTCCTTGATTGCCATCTACCGATGCAAATGAGAATATTAGCTGATCGAGGTTTCCAGTCCGTAGGAAGTTAGTGCTGAGTTGAGTTATGCTCACCCCTCTGATCATGCCAGGACCGTAGTCATCCGTGGGCTGCGAGCCCAAAAGTGGGTTCACCCAGGGGTGGTTAAGGAAGCGTTGCAGTTCGGGAAACGTGGTCATGATTCTGGTGATGTTGAAAAGCTCCGTCAATGAGCCGATGATGTTGTTGACGTCTCGGCCTTCCTTGACGAATCCGACGCGGTCGCTGAAGGCCAGATCCATGATGGCGTCGAATGCAACTATTCGACATCATGTTAGGGCTAATTCCACACCCTCCTGCCCACTCCGAATCCATTGAGGAGGTACCCACAGAAGTGAATAAAGTCCGCCAGATCGCACACTTTGCCCTTGGAGGCAAATTTTGTGGACAGCACCTCCATGAACTCTTGTATCGATCGATCCAGCAAAGGCTCCAACTCGTACACCGAGTCCGGGTTGTACTGTGGATGTCTTGTCAGTTCCTGCCACGCTGCTCAGAATCTCCGATGGAAATAACCTACCGCGCTTGCTATTCTTCTGCGCTGCGAATTATGCTGGGCCATCGTCCGGGCCGTTCCCACGCTCTGCAGTCCCACCTGGGGATCGAGCGTGATGAACCAGTCCGACCGATTCCATTTGTGCGCCTCATGGATAAACGCCGGATCGTTGACGATGACATACTTAGGTCCGGCTCGGTATATGGGTCCTACACAGAGCAGCGGGCGTTAATACTTCCTTCCCCTGGGACAAATAAATCTCGGTGATAGTGATGGTGATGGTGACAGTGAATCCCAGCACGCATACATACCGTATTTCTCATGCGCCTTGATATCTCTCATATGAAGCTCTCCGGAATAAATCTGACGCAACAGCCACAGCCTGGTCAAGGAGGCCCAGAAGGGCCCGGGAACGCTGGCCAAAGGATCCTTGGAACGCGACTGATACAGGAGGATCCCAGCCACCACGACGGGGCCCAAAACCAAGGACCAAACAAGAAGCATTTTTTCAGGCCCTGGTGTTACTTCAGGGACGTGTCCTTTCCGGAAATGTCACCAGGAGTGGGAAAGCAGTTTTGGCTTTTTAAGTACGTGACACTATCGGGCCATCTCCATCTCTTGCACTCTCCCCTTAAGATACTCCGTACTTAGCTAGGTAGGTGTAGTTTCAGCTCGAAGGTAGGTAAGTAAGTGGTTGGCTGGCTGGCTGGCTGGCTGGTTGGCATGCAGTCCAGGAAACCCCGAACCCCGAACTGCACAACGCGAGGATGTGTTTCTCAATGTGGGAAACACAGAGAGGGAAAAAAAAAAAAAAAGAAAGACATCAGATAATATCAGAGGGTTGCAGAACATAATATCCCATGCTTCACTACTTTCTTCCTCTTCAGGTATGTGGTACGACCATACGGGCGAGCGGGTCCGTGAAGAAACACAAAATGTCCAGATGCAGGATTATATGCGGATGGGGTTCCGAGCCTTGCCTTGCATATGAAATGACTGGCAAGTGTAGATCACCGTTGGTCATACATACATACAGCAAGTAGTCGCAATCAAGGGGCGGCCCGCATTGCATTTCATTATTGCATCCCAAATCGATCTACTAGAAACGTAGTATTATTCCCGTGCAGGAATGCCAATCCACTTTGCGAATTCGTCACGAAAATGTCATCATACGAGCGGTGTGGGAGAGTGAGCCATGCCCCGTAGGTAGGGGGAAATGGTCAGTTACATGCTTACTCTGTACAGCGGCCCGAACCTCGAGGGATCCTTGAAGATACTTGTATTCATGTGCTTTGGTGCAACGGTTCTCTGGGGTACTGGACACCCCCAGCATAGCGGGCCGTAAGGCCCGCTGAAAGGTTATGACGACTACTGCTTGTTTTATCAAGTTGAATAAGATTGTAAATGTTTGAAAATATTGTTGAGGCTTTGCTATACCTTTGCCAATACATGTTTGCAAACTATTAAAGAGCTTCAACACTTCCTTAAGAAAAAGGCAAATGCGTTCGTTTTCTAAGAATAGTAGCCACCCCCTTACAATATCGTAAAACCCCCAATTGCGATTCTGGACCTATCCTCTCCCAAATAGTCATCATCATACACTACGTACTTTAGAAGATGTCTCAATACAAATGGATCTTATGGTTTGATTGATATAATGGTCCGAAAAAAATACCTATATCTGTCCGAGTTCTATTCTCGGGTCGAAGCAATTACCCGCTCAGGTGGCTGAAGGCAATAGCGGTCTACTTGACGTGGTGGCGGAGGATCCACGTGTAACCGAAATACTCATTCATGCAAGGGTTCTGAATATTTAGGTGCATGTCGAATATTATTCCTCTCGGGGACTCAGGACGACATCGCGAACGGCTCCCTTGCGGGCCATGCGGGAGACATCATGCGCCCCCCAGCCCAGCCCAGCCCCATGCATATTTCTCCCCCACACATTCCCGATTCTAATTATGCCGCAGCTTGAGCTGGTAAAAGCCTGTTTTGTGCGTCGCAGATTAGCCCCCACTCATCGTCAGACGCCCGAGACAGGAAAGAAAGAGAACGACCTACCCAAATCACAGCTGGGGTCCGTGAAGGATTGGATCGCGGAGACCCCAGCATTGCTGAAGAGCGCCTTGCGCTCGGCCTCGTCATACTTGTGGCTGTAGCCGAATCGAACCTTCTCGCCCTTCTTGACGACAACATGCTCCAGGGGGGCACCGAGCCGGATATCGCGGTTGCGCGGCGTGTAGGACGCCTCGTGGCGGCCCTGGATGTGGTTGTACTCGCTGAGGTAGTACCAGTCGTCGGTCTGGAACACATCGATGGCAGTGGCTGCCTCGTCCCCCTGGCCGTCGCGGAGGATCGTACTCGCGTACTTGAGACCCGCCATCGCGAACGGCACCACCCCTTCCGAGGTGTACGCGCGCAGGATCTTGGTGGGCAGCTTGCAGGAGTCCATGCCGATCAGGATGGAGCTCTTGTCCGGCTGGGCTGTGAGCGCGCTGGTTGCCATGTTGCGGATGAAGCTGGCGGCGTTGCTGCGGGAGAAATTGCCGATGGTGGACCCGAGGAAGAGCACGCAGTGAGGGCGGGTGCTCGCCTGGGGGTCGTTCTTCATCCATTCGAGCCCATCCTCGAAGGTGCCGTGTAGTGCGGCGCACTGGACATGCCTGTATTTGTCGGTGGGCAGGGTGCGGAGAGTCGATTCCAGCTCCTCGTAGCTGAGGTCTAGGGCGTAGTAGGTCACGTTCTTCTTCTGCTCTTCCAGCGCGTCGAGCAACACGATCACCTTGTCCAGGCTCCTGTGGGATCGGTCAACCGGTCTGTCTCGGACGCGAAAGGGGAAAAAAAGATAAAAGAAATGAAAAGCAAAAAAAGGGAAAGGAAAAGAAAGCACCACTCACGCGCTGCCAAGATCCACAATGGCGCTGTTGTCCGCAATCGTATCGGCCATGAGATGAGCCTGGGTCCGGAGGATGTGAAGCTCCTCATGCCGAGGGTAGTAGTCAGGGGCATGGGAGTGCTTGTCCCAGTGCTGCAAGCCTTCTGTTCCGTAGAGAATAAGGATGGGAAGTGTGCGCGGATCTTTTTGGATTCCATCCACCACCGCCGAGTAGATGGTGTCTTCCACCTTGGCGGCGCGGATATCAATAATGTTCTGTTGGTTAAGCATCTTGATGGAAGCGGAGAATCTCAATGAAGAAAATCACCTCGGTACCACTGCTATGAGGGGACAATATATAAAGCTCGGGAAGTTGCAACTGCGCAATGGGCGTTCATGAATGCAGATGATTTAATTTGAAGTACACAAGTCCTCCTTCTGCAAGGCAAGGAAAGAAACAGTCGCAGCCATCGATACTCGGTGGGGCTTAGAGAGAGAGGGCTTCTATCGAATGCCGAAGACTTTGGTTGAGGAGTACATATTTTTTTTGCCTCTGTAAACGACAACTTGCGCAAGTCTGGAACTAATTGTTTTTCAGCAGAGAATACCTCCCAGCGTCGGGTTCGACGTCAACTGTCTCATCACATGCACGGGATTTTGGCTTGGCTGGTTGGTGGGTTTACGCAAGGAGCTCAATTATGAAGACTGGACAGGTCTGGGGTACCCTTTCACGCGGATCGCCTTAGCATCGAGCTATAACTGGGTTAAATGAGGCGTCCTGTTTCAGTCGGGGATGCAGAGCTCGGCGACCTCGGGGATCATGGGCTTCAGATCAATACCGCGGTCCCATAGGTGCTACGTGTTGCTGGATTCTGTCTCTGTCTGTGCCCCATTCACCTCAAGAGTGAGAATCGTTATGTGTGTATGTCACAGCATCATATCCCTAACTGTAACCAGACAGAAATAGTTGATCGAGAGCTCTGCCAAGTTTAATAGAGGAATGCGGGGAGGGGGGGGGTACACCCTCTGTCTGGCCACATAATCTAATTCCCCGGGTCCATCTACCGGCAGTTGTTGATGATACCCATATTTTTGTTGTTTTCCATATACAGCTAGATCTACTAAAGGATTAATTATTCACTTCATTCCAGTCCCTACTATGCTAGCTACTCTATTCATTGCCTCGAAAGAATATATGATTAAGAAAGTTTTCTGCCATCAGTGGTTCTCGGGGAATTGTAAAGTCGGCAGCCAAGGGGCTATACTTCGGTGTAGCCTGAGAGTGACTTGACGTGGTCTATAGATCATATGACGTTTTAACCCAGCTATACTGCCCTTAATCACCATCATGACTCTTTCCGACTTGTACCTTTGCAGTACACGCCTTGACTAACCATGCTGCTCAACTGCAGTTCGAGGAATGTACTCAACAAGGGATAGTAAAAGTTGGTGTGTAGATCATCAGAAGCAAGCCTCACTGTGTGAGCCTTTCTATTATGATATTTACCGATTGAAAGTTCCACCTTCAATTTCGGATGATCAAAGAATGTCTTTACAAGATCTCATATTCAGCCAGCCATATCATGTTCCTCAACAGAGCTTACGAAGTTCACACGCAGATGTGCGTACCTTGGTGAGACATTCAACCGCTGACATGTCAATGCTCATGGCTCATGTCGTGTAGCGCTCACCTGATCATGCTGTGCGATGTACTTGAAGGGGGAAAGATGAGAAAGAACCTGTTGCGTCATTATTCACCTCATCCGTCTGAGAAAGGGGGTCTATCGGCATTGTATAAACCGGACATGGCTGGCGATCTTGCTGGGGTGGCGTAGCTGAAGCTGTAGAAGACAGCCCTATTGCACTACGTAGTACTCCATACTAGTAGTTGAATCTGTCAGGGGGGGTATGATGGCCTCTCGGGAAGACCAGGGTGGGTAGTTCTCGATTTACCATCAGAACTCTTTTTCTTTCCCTCTTTCAAAAGTCGTAAAACGTATAAAGCTCTCTTCATAGGTTTCACGAAGCTGTATTAACATCTGTCAGCCCTTTCTCGGAAGACCAAAGCGGGAAGTTTCTTTTTCTGCCTCGGGGGTCGTCCGTTGTCGGCATCAAAACATCAAAGCACACAGGTCAACACTAATAGGATATTTAAGAAAATGCAACCCGGTAGTCAAGACCTGTATACATTTCATTTCACACTCCAGCAACCAACTACCTCATCCAATACCCTCAAATGCCTGCCCACTAACATCCTAAATCTCGAATCTCCACAATCCCCCTTCAACCACAAACACCAACCCAAGAGCAGAGAACACCCTTCCTTCCCAACCCTAAAAACCCCACCCCCTCAGCCTAAGCCAGCCCATACAAATCCGCAAACGGATCCACCTCCGGATCCGTATGCCTCGTATGCTCCATGCCATTCGCAATCTCCAACGCCATCTCCGCCCCAAACACCTCCTCAATCCACGCAATGGTCGCATCAATCCCCGCCGTCACACCGGACGCAGTCCACACATTCCCATCAACGACCCATCTCGCCCTGGGCACCCAAGACACATTCGGCCCCAGGGCCGTGATCTCCTTCCAGGCGAGCTTGTTCGTCGTGGCGCGCCGACCATCCAGCACGCCGGCGCGCGCCGCGACGCCCGACCCGGTGCAGACGGTGATGAGATACTTCAGGCTCGGGTAGACGGTGCGGATGAAGTCGATGACTTGGAGGAGCTCGGGGGGCGAGCCGCGGGTGCCCAGGCCGCCGGGGACAAGGAGGACGTCGAGGGGTGGGGGCGAGGAGAAGGTGTGGGTCGGGACGACGTGCTGGCCGATGGTGTGTGGGGATTCGGGGATCTGGGTGGATACGGGGTCGAGGGTGGCTGCCAGGATGGACATGCTCATGTTGGTGTGTGTCCAGGAGAGAATGTTGAGGCAGTCGAGGGGGCCGAAGACATCTAGGGCTTGGAAGCCTGGGAATAGGGCGACGCCGATACGTAGCGGGGGGGAGGTGGGTTGGTCTGGTGATGGGTTAGTGGGGTGGTGTTTAGAGTGAGGGTGATGCGGAGGGATTGCAGACCAGTTGTTGATTCGGTTGCCATGATGGACGATGAGTATAAGATGCTGGTATATCGTTATACTTTTGTGTTATGTACGGTGCAAGTTTTATAATAATGACCCGGTTAGCACGGTGCTGAGATGATCGCTAGGAGGACGAGGAAGCAAGCATATTTGGGAGTAGATGCGCGAGGCAAGATGAGGGGTTGATTGAGGGCTTGGGGTTCCAAGGGCGGACAACGCATCGTGGTGAGTCACCCGGTATTTGCGGGCTTTGGAAATGGGAAGGATCCGACATGTACAACAAAGGGATTTCACTGCTATCATCAGGGATGCTGGCATTTTTGACAGGAGCCTATTCTTGTGCAAATTGCGATTATTTTTTATCTTTTAGATGGGCTTGATGTCCATGATTGTTTGACCCAGCCATCTAGTCTAGATATATCCTGGGAAGTGCAGTTTCTTACCCTGTTTTCTCGTCCCTATAAACCGGCATAAAATCAAAGCCCTAATTTCACGCCCTTCAACTTCGGAAATCGGAACCGGTTCCGAAAGTAGGTACTAAATATTTGGATCGACGACTGCAATCTAAATAGACTGGACTCGGTCTCGGGCTCATAGATGTCCGTGAAAAGGCGTAGAATCGTCCGAGATATCCCTGACATCGTGATATAGTAGCCTTTTATACAGATGTTCATAATGGCTATGCAAGAAAGCTGGGATTGGTGTGGAAGCAACCGGAGAGTCTACGGGACGTGTATGGGGCTGAAGCCCGGGGCATGATTTGTCGGAAAATAAAAGGGATGAATGGTTAGTTTGAGGTCCGGGTGATGGCGGCGCTGTTGCTCGATGGGAATTGAATCGAGATGGAGAGGTTGTTTTGTGGGCTGGATTATTTCAGGAGAGTTGGGATGGGTGTGGTCCTGGGGTAGGGTGGGTGAATAGGGTTTTGTGGGTTAGCCCTGAGTGGTTTCAGGATGGTGATGGGTGTAGGTCTAGTTGAATCGCTTGATACGTTGGTCGATGGTCCCGTATCCCTGTAAATTGCACTGAAAACTCTATTTCCTATCCATAAAGTATTATAATGGTAGGTTGTATATTATGAGAATAAATAGACATGCCAGTCCTCCAGGGCCCCCCGCCAGCTTCATACCTGATTCTTACCCACCCCCAACACAAAAACACCACCTTCAGTGCAGACATTGAACGAACTCCACCTTGTTTTCGTCATAAGCACGCTTGCCCCAGCCGGATCATATAGTGATCTGATCATTGATTTATTCAGGCAAGAAAAAAATGCAGCAGGCCATGGATACAAATTTCCACGGACCATTGAATCTGACCCACGCCGCGTTGCCGCATTTTCGCGCCAGGGGGAAAGGTCTGCTCATTTATATGAGCTCGCAGTTGGGTGTTGCTGCGGAGCCGGCGCTGGGGGGTTTTACTGCGCGAGTAAATTTGCTTTGGAGGGTGGGTGAACTCACACATACTATACCCCCAGATACGATTTATGGTTTATACAAGCAAGCCAACACCTACAAACTAACCCACCAGGCGCCATCGAAAGCCTCTCCAAAGAACTAACCTACCAACCCCCAACCCCCAACCAACCATCAAGCCCCTCCTCATCGAGCCGGGGATCTTCAACACAGAAGTGATGAACAACGTCACGCACGCCCCCCCACCGCGTCGAGGTCTGGTGACCGCTCAACGATTACTCCCACGAGCAACTGAGTGGGAATTACCACAACGAGCCCGGTAATGCAGCCGAGCTGATCGCCAAGATCATCCAGATTGCGATGGTGCCGCGGTGGACGGCGATCCGATGCGGCCGAGAGTGTACACGCTCTCGTCTCGTGCCTGAGGTAGTGGCTGGTGCTTCTCATCCAGCATCTCCAATGCGGCGAACTGGTCGACCCCCAGCGGACAGATCCATCCGATGGTGTAGTCGGAGTGTTTGAATGGCGGGTTCATCGTACCAGGTTGCCAGGAAGCTGGTGATGTTTTGATGAATGATCAGGTGGTGTGTGAGGAGAAGATGATGTTGGTTTTCCCGAGCCAGGCTGATCACCAGGAAGAGCTCCTGGCCATCCATGGATGGATGGATGGTGGGATGCAGCAGCCACCCGAAGGAGCGGTCGCTCGTTGGCACACTGACAAACCGCAGTCTAGCTAGGGCTATGGGGTCGGAACCACGATGGACACCGGGTGTCAGTTTGAGTCCAGTTAGGCACCAGCAGCAGGCTTGTTGGGTCATGCATCCGTGGCTTACGGGGGACTTCCTTCCCATGGAGAAGGGGTTATTTGTGAAAGATGGAGTGAGCTGGCGAGAGAGAGACTTGATGAAAAGGAGATGTTACATTTTGATCGTTTTCTGCTTTTGACAAGTCCAGCTAATCCAGGATCGCATGTAATGCGTAAACTCGAACAAATCGCCCATCATCTCCCATGACAAACAAAAGAAAGCAAAAAAAAAAAAAAAGCCCTCACGCTGCTGCTGCTTCTGCCGCTGCCGATCTCCCAAATCTCCCATCAAAGGTTTCGCTCTCTCCAATACACATCTGGTAAGACAATTTGGCGTAAACGATAGCCTGCGCCGCTGCTTCCGATCCGATATCACGATAGACATCGGCCAGAAACAGCCAGGCTCCTATGAGAGCTTGATCCATTACGCCCCATTGCTGGACCACAAGCGATCGCCCCGAGCGCGCCATGTCCCCATCGAAAACATAGCCAAAAGACTCCAGTGCTCTGAGCATCCAGTCTAGAGCCTCTAGCGGCCGCTTACGATCCCGGTACCACCTTCCAAGCGCCATCTGGGGGTTCCAGACGCTTATGCGAGGCACCTCCGATGCAGGCCTAGGGTAGGTGGCTTCCATCGATACGATGATATTCTTGACTCTGTTTGCGTCAAGTCGCTCGGGCGACCGGAAGAGCCGGTTGATGACATCTGTCAGGGCCTTTCTCTTGGACACAGCATCCTTTCCAGCGGCCTGGACGTCTGTGCAGATGGCGCACTGACAGTGGAATTTCCAGGAGTCGAATCGATGCAGACACTCGTCGTAGTTATCGTCGCTCGTTGGGAAATAGTTGAACGTTATTTCGGCGTTGGGGGGCAGGTTTTTTGTGGCACGGACGATCATCATGTCTCCAATAAATGAGCGGTACGCATTCGGGTTGCAATTGTTGTTAATGTACGATGCCGTGGGCCAGAGCCCACAGAAAGGAAAGGGTCCGGTTTGGGGATCGGATTCGATGCCGATAGCCCTGAGGTATTTCTTTCGGGATGACAGTGGACAGCCAAAGGCGTTGAGAGTGATGATCCGTTCGGCCAGAAACCTAGACACATCGTTAGCCAACGGGGTTTAAACGAATTAGATGGGAAGACTTACGTATCCACGACTGGCGTGCCATCTATCTCAGTAACATCGACAGTCATGTACGAGCCGTGGTAGAGGCCTGTGATGATCGGAGCCAGAGAGGGATTGCGATACAGTTTCTGGGCAAGGAGAGAAATCAGATACGCCTGTTCTCCCATGCACACATTGTTTCTTTCCGAGTTGGCCAGCAGCAGGACCCCGTTTCTGCGCTGTACATCTCTGGTGTTAGCAGAGGAATGGACAAACGCCTTTTCGCAGAACAACAGGTCGCCGGCGTTGACTGCGTTGGTGGTGAATAACCCGCGGCCTCGGGAGCCGGCGGCGCGGACAGCCACGGGGCCAATGTAGGTGGCACGGTCCAGGAGGGGCGGATCATGGCTCTCTGCCTCTTTTTGCAGGTCTTTGAAGGAGTACCTGCCGTACCGCTGCTCAGCAAGGCGACTGGTCACCTTCGTAAACTCGTTTTCCACCTGGACGGTGCTGGGACCCCGAATCCGAATGGTTTTCAGGGCCTCGTAGCATTCTTCATATCTCTCCAGGCCGTACAATGCTTGATATACACAAAAGAGAGCTTTCTCCAATTGGAACGATTCAGGAACGGAATCAAGGTGCTTAATAGCCGCATCATACTGTTGGGTTTGGATGAGGGCCAGTGCCAGGTTGAGTTTGAAGGACCAGGCTTCACTCTCGGTTGTCGAGACACGAAGTCCATTGACATAGCTGCGACGTGTTAGATGCGCTCTCAACAGTGATAGGAAAGATACATACCACTCCATGGCGTTATAGTACTTACCCATCTTGGAAAGCCCATTGCCCACTTGTTCCCATCGCGGCGCAGTATCCGACTGCTGTGACACTTCCAATCGCCAGAGCGATGGCACTCGCTGATCCCCTCTATACAGATAGATAACATCGGAGAGGTGGTCAACACATACGGCGTATTCTCCAGTCGCCTTGGACCTTAAATAGGGTTCTTTCACAATCATAACTGTACCTTGCCGAAGGGTCTCATGTAAAGCCCCGGGCTCTTGGTTGTAAATACTCAGATGAAAGGCGGTCTTCTGCTCATCCTCGACAAGCATCGTGACGGCAGTCTCTTTACCAATTACCTCGATTGTACGGACAAGAACATAGACCCCTCGGTGATGAATCTCGAGGAAGAGATCGCGGAGCATGGCCTTTCGAAGCCCATTCAACGGGGTTACACATGGCAGGTAGGGCGGGGGAGCGCAGGACGGACGAAACTGGAAAGTCTCAGCTGTGAACATTCAGGGCTGTCTTGATGTTGAACCGAGCATGCGGTTCATCCTGACTCACTCTTGGCTGGGGTCGCTGGCATTTGCGCGACTGGATTATCTGGTCATCGCGGGCTACGGCTTCAAGCACCCTTGCCTTATTAACCAGCCATGGCTCATGTATGTCCATTTTGCCGGTACGATTCACCTCTTGCAGGCTGATCTCTCAGGAAGGGAATCTCTCCGGGAAAGTGACTGTCGACTTTGATATTCGTGAAAGCAGAGGTGAGATGGGCGAGAAAGAGCAGACGGGCCAGGGGGGAGAACTGGCTGCGCGTCCTTGGGGATCCATAGGAGGTTGCCTGCGCGTAAACAAAAGAAGTGAATTAGTCCTGAGATCTCCGATCTCTTCACTCCACCTGGTGAATGTGACTCCAGACATGAGTCCCCTGCAAGTCCTCGGGGCTCTCCTTTCTGTTGGAGGCGAGGCATTCACTCACTCGGATGCGCTTGTATCCCTATACCACTCTTCATTTCTCCATGTCGATCATATTGGCAATTTCTGTGTGTACGATTTGCGAGTTTCGCGATTGATTTGTGAACGTCGAAGCGTCGAGGCATCGAGTTCTTGCCTCGCTGGAGACACGCGTATATGTTCCGTTTCCGCCCATACCGTAGCGTTCCCCTCCAACGGAGGAAGATGAAGCTATACGGAATAGGGCAGAGAAGGTGTCACGTGTCCATCGGACTGCTTGGGAGGATCTTGCCCAGTCTGGCAGGAGCCCCCTGCAGCGGGAAGGGGCTTTCCTTTTCTTTCCCATCCAGAGGTGTTTTATCGGACTTCATTGATATGTTGAGAGACGAAGTGAAGTATCTCTCGGCGAGGTATAAGTGTGGCATAGTCGAGTGTGACATGCAGTACTCCCATGCCGGCAGGTTACAAACTTTCAAAATATCTACTGATTGTTAATTTCCGAAACGCGTCCGTCAACCGTCTTTGTGAAATCCCCCAGATGCTGTTGGCCATTCGCTGCTAGTACCAGGATTGCAGCTTTCACGAAGCTTTCTCTTATACTGAAGGCAGGTGAACCGTCTCAACCCGGTATCAGTCTGTAAGACACGGGCGGGAAATCCTCCTTTTACTTCGGTGACCATCTCACTCATCACAGCATCCAGAGAAGGATAATATTTCCGGTACTCAAACCATTCCCCTACTTGCCAGGTAGCAGAGAATGTGGAAACAAATCCACCCATTATGGAGCTGCCACGTCCCTCCCCTCACACGCAGGTATCAGACTGTCGAATAACGACAAGGGTAGCCTGTACGGACCAGGATTGAGAGTTTGGCCATGTTTCATGTCCGGATGACATATCATCCAATATTACGGTGCTGTGCTGCAGCTGCAGAGTACTTTTGATGTCACCGACGTATTATATGTTCAAGTATATGGCACAATGACCCTCAGGCTATCACCTTCTCTTTCAGATACCCTTATACCCTTAGCTAAGCCATTGCTGTCACTATTGCAAGACCATACCTAAAATACTAGCGGGCGTATTTTCCCCCCGGAAGGACGGAAAGCCCAGCTTGGAAGGGGCGGCAGCCAATGACGTAACCACTCTGGGAGGGCGACGGCCAATGGGAGACGGGCAGGCGGCCCACCCCCGCAAAACGCGCCCCAGAAAGTCAAGACTGGGCGAATCCGCGGATCAGCCCACCCACCAGCCAACCACCTCGTACCACCGCGTCGTCATATGACGGCTTTCTTCGACTGGATGCAGCAAGAGATCGGCTCGCGGGCAGTGTGCGAGTCACCCCACTCGCTGGCGAGGGCTGGATCGATGCCGGTGTTAGACGACCGACTCTCCAGGGCGGAGACGAGGGGGGTTTAAATACCGCCCATCGCTGCCCTTCGACACCCTCTCTCCTTCAGACTCATCAGATCATTGCACCTCCAGCATCCAGCATCAAGCATCTTACATACATACAATATACCACTTCCCACCCACTCATCATCTCTCATAGTCCCCCGAGTCCTTCCATTGGCTTCTACTTCTGCTTCTGACACCATGGATAACTACAACTCATCGTGGGTTTCCTTTCATATCCGGGACCACCTGGAGAGCGGAGAGATCTCCGTCCGTCACTGTGTCATCGAAGGGTATATCCATCCATCCATTCATCCATCCTATCCCATCTATCAATTATCCAGCTAACCCATCAATCTCTTCCTCCAGCGGCGAATTCCACAACCCCGACGACCGCTCCAAATCCCTCACGGAGGACGACATCGACCTCGTGACCATCCCCTCCTACGGCGTCGGCGAGATCTGCGCCCGCGGCCGCCGCGGCAGCGAGGGCCGCCTGGACCTGTTCCACGGCGAGTCCAAGATCTGCGAGCTCCACTGGGACAACCGCACCGGCGAGCTGGCCAACCTGGTCGAGGTGCTGGACAGTAGTGACAAGTATAGGATCGAGCATGGGGGATGGAGCCCAGAGGTCGGACCTCTGGGCCACGTCTACATCGATATCTCAGAGGGCAAGAAGCAGTAGTTGTAGGGCCCCAGATATTCGTTGTGCAGCTGGGCTGCCCATGGGAAGGAGTTAGTGTTTTTTCCTTTTTTTTTTCTGTCTTTTGTCGTTTGCTCGACTTTGGGTGAGTGGTTCTGGAGTGTGGGATGCGATGGGATGAATATTCGGAGACGCGTGCATGCATATTACGATCGGTGTAGGGGAGGTGGGATTTGGCATATTATCTAACTAACTAACTAACTATCTATCTATTTATCTATCTGTTATTTTGGAAGTTATATTGAACAAGCATATGGACAGTTCTACTATCATGGCAGATTTACCGTACTAGCATCGTAGCATAGCCAAAACCCTCGGGAGCAGTAAAACCGGGTGGCAGGCAGCATCCCATCCCTACCGCTATGAATTAAGTTTCCACCCCGTCTCTCCATAAACTCTGCCACCATCCGACTGAGTATATAAGTCTCCGTTAAATTATTACAGGCCCTTCATGTGGATAGCCAAGGACCACAGTCAACCCTGATAATGACGTCTAAACTGAGAGTAAAGAAAGTGTGGCAATCTTGCCTGGCATATATCCAAGAAGCTCCAAATCGAAGGAACAAATCCATCATCAAGTGCTAAAATAGGTGTTACCATGCCCGTAATTAACAAGCTCCGTTCTTTACTGTTAACAAAAACACATATGTCTCAATATAGGTAATTCCCTTGTCTATTGTAGTGTTTTCATTACAGAGTGTGGATTGAAAAGACAAGCACAGCTTACAGTAACTATTATATTTAAGTCAAATATGCCATAGATATATTGATCACAGTATCTAGCAATACTGAAAGAAAAGAAAGAAAGAAAGAAAGAAAGAAAAGCAAACCATCATAAAACCATCGATCACTCATCTTCCAGCCAAGCAGTACTTATCATCCAACACTCCAAAACCACCAAGCCCTATCCATACCTACCCACCTACCTTGCAAGCCACGCTTCCCTAATCTCAACTGTAGCTCAAGCTGGGATATAAGAATCATCTGCCAAACATGGAAGTAGAATATTTTGGAATATCCTCACGGCTGACCAATTGGCCCCACTGATGACACCGAACTCCCTGGGGGATATATACGTGGGTGGGTATCGAAGAGCTGTTTGTTTATTTGGTAGGTAATATACTAGTTAGCTTCTTTTTTTTTTTTCTTGTCAACAGGTGACAATGGATATTAAAGTACTTGTGTTTTATATACACTGTTGCTGGGCTCTTACACTCTTCCCATCATCTGTGATGATAAATAAATAAATAGGACTGCAGGGATATCTTTAGATATTAGAGCGTAATGTTAAACGAGCTGTTTTCCCTCCAGTGTAAACTTCAACGGTCATCCATGTCCCGAAACCCTTTTCAAATACAGAAAAATCACCCGCAGCCAGCCCAGCAAGCCAGCCCCACCTCATCGTGCATAACTTTATATCCAGTCCTCATTCTCACTCTCATTCTCATGAAAGCAACTATATCCACAGCAACTTACCTACCTACCTATACAACCTCTTCCAGTTCATACACAGCGCAGCAGCCAGCCCCACGCCCCCTCCAACCAGGACAATGTAAAATGGCCGCTTCATGCCCTCGGTGATCGCCCAAACGGCCTGCTCTCGCTCTACTCCACTCAGCGACTGAAACACCCGACTCTGCGTCCCCACCACCGCGTCCTGAATATCCACGTGGCTGAATCCCATCGGAGCCAGAACACGGGCTAAATTGCGAGCTGCAATCGACTGGAAGATCTGGCTCGCGATGACCTGGCAAATAACGGTGGAGCTCATCTGGGAAAGGTTCTGCAGGTTAACTGCGTTGAGTTTGTCCTCTCTGGTTGATGCCTTCAGGCTGGCCACGGTGTACCCCAGTTGGGATGTGAGACCGGATCCGACGGCTATGACAATGCTGATTCCAGTGATACCACCTGTTGAGGTAGATGGCGAGAGGAATAACGTAAAGCACGCGGAGGCAACAACCATCAGGAACCCTGAGACGCAGTAGATTGGCATGTGGCGATTGATAATGTGGACCAGCAAGCAGGCGATGAAGCTGGTGACGATGTAGGTGCAGAGGAAGGGCAGAACGCGTAACCCGACCTTGAAGGGGGTCTCGTTCCGTGTGAATTCGAAGTAGATCGAAAGGTAGAACGTTGTCAACATCGCGGTATTGGAGCATCCCGTCGCGATGTTGAGGAGACTCTGGTCGCACGATCGGAGGAGGTGGCCTGGGAAAGATCTGTTCTTGGGACTGGTGAAGAGACAGAAGTATTGCTGCAGGCTGTAGATGATCAGGAGGAGGAGGAGCATCGCTATCGAGGCAATGGTTCGGCCGTCGTTCCAGGGCCAAACTCTCCCACCAGACATGAAACCCAGGGTGAATGCCACCCATATGCCAATGTAGATACCAAACCCCACGTAGTCAAGGCTAAGCGCGCATTCACAGACCAATTTGCCAGTCATTAGGTGAGTCTGGGGGAGAAAGAAAAGAGATATTAGGGATGTGATTCCCCCGATGATGATGATGAGATAGAACCCCCATCGCCATGTCATGGACACTGACAAGCCACCACCCACTAAGGGGCCCATAATACCACCTATAGCCCAGGCGGCGCTCAATTCATTGAGATATATTCCTCGTGTGCGATCAGTTGTCAGAGCCGCGAGGTAGCTCAGAGCTCCCAGGTAGATGCCCGATCCTCCAACACCGGCCAAGACGCGGCCAACGATAAAGGCTTCCATGGTTGGAGCAATACCACAGAGCACAGTCCCGATCAGGAATATCGCGAGCCCGGAGATATACCCCCACTTCATGTTGAAAGTCCTGTAAAAGGCTCCGTAGGGGAGGATCGCTATCACTGATCCGAGGGAGAAGCCAACCGCGATCCAACCGAGCGAAGCAACATCAGAGAACTCCTCGATCACGGAGCCTTGTATGCCTGCGGTGATGGTTATGACAAGACCATACGTGAACGATGTGCTGTAAAGGGCTGTGCAGATCAGAGCCCATGTGAGCGATGGGCTGTAAAGGGCTGTACAGATCAGATCCCAGCAGTATCCGGTGATCCTCAGGACTTCGTTGTGGGCTTCGTTGGCTTTGCCGTTATCGATATTGTCGTCTGGCAGTGCAGAAGGTCGGAAGTGACCTGTGGGATGCTGCGGCGCTCTGAGCTGCTGAGCTCGAGCGCTTTCCATTGTGGAAGAATGGAGAACCGCGGCTTCCAAATCGAAATCCATGCTGGTAGTCGAAAATTGTTGACTATGGTCACCTTTCAGAGAGGTTCAGAGGCTCAGAGGCTCAGAGGGAATATGGGAGAAGTCCTCCTTTTGTCGCAGTAGTCTCCACGCGTATATTAAAAAGACAATTCAGGTTGTCCTACTTGTCTGGGTATAAACCTTAGGGAGATATCTGGGCTGCGCAAGCATAATAGACCTAGTAGTGAAGGTGGTATTTTCACGCACTCGGTTGATGGTAGAGCAACAGATCCACTGATTCGTAGGCGAGCCTTTAAGAAAATGGCTGATCGGGACAGGTGACCAGGCAGAGAAAATGGTAATAATGTCTTCATAATGATGGCTATATTAGGAAATGGGCGCGAGGGCATCCCGTCTCGGTTATACTCGATGGTCAGGGCAATATTCAACTGGGATTATTCGGTCAAACATGTAATTGCGCACTCTTGCCATGAGGAGCTCGGTCTCGACTAGAGACATACCTTTCCAAGCTTTCCATAGTCATCTTTGCCTCTTCTGTAGACGAATTTCTCCCTGACATTGTGTCAACGTGGATTCATTATCCCCAGACAGCCTGGCTGCCTTAACCATGGCTTCAATTAGGGCAAAGCGGAAACAGAACCCTTCAATACCGCCAAGCTGTGGAATACTGAGGGCTAGAACGCATCAGAAAGCCTATAGTCGTCGCAATTTTTTTGGCTCAACCCCAGCTTTATATCTCATCACGATCGTGTCACGACGCCGTGGAAGGAAGGTTGCACGGTTGCACCTACCCGACATAAGATCATTCTGTTGAAATTCCATGCAACTGCTACGCGCAACATCGCAGACCCGCGGGGCGTGCCTGTGCCTGTCTTCTGTCTTCTCTTCGGCCGAGTACTAGACTGCGCGGACTCAATCTCATCACCGGACTCTGGGCTTTCCGGTGCAATATTTCGTCTGAGAGCTCGGACGGCGAGCTTTCCTCTGCTGATTTGTCGTTGGTCGGCCGTGTTGGTCCACGATTAACAAATCATCCATCCCCCAGCTTTCTAACGCAGTACCAGCAGTGGTGGACGTGTAGATCTCACCGTCAGATTTTCCGTGCTTTTTCTTCGGGTGTGTGACTGTGATACTTTCTCTCTCTACAACCTCTGTTTTCAATCGGTCTGTATTTTCTCTGCTGGTGGAGATTTCCTAAAATCAGTGAATAGCAGCAACCGGACCACATAGCCAGATCCCAGACCGTATTTCCATGTCGTCTACCCGACGACGGCTTGGTCGCGGAGACACTACCCGCCTCCAGTTGCATCTCATCTCAGACATTCATACCATCCATCCAGGAGCGATTCCGAAACATTCACCGAGCGTCTATGTCCAAATCAGCCTACCGTCATCATGCCAATCTATCCATCAATACCAACGCACGCCGATCCCACCTCCCTCCCACTGGTCAGATATTAAACCGCCAGATGCGGGACACAATTCAAGCCCTAACCTGGGATCCCCAACACATAGAAGCAAGCCAACCATACAGCCAAACCCAAACCCACCCACTCGCACCCCGCTTCCAATCCCACGCATCAGACAGAGAAGGAGAAGCAAAAACAAAAGCAAAAAGAAGGGCGTGAGCCCAGCCCGAATCGAACGGACAACCTTACGATCTGGAGTCGTACGCGCTACCAATTGCGCCATAGGCCCACATGTGTGACGTCTTTTGGGGGGGTGGAGGACTTTGTTTCTTTAGCGGCGGGTGGACGGGATAGGATAGGATACGGAGTAGGATGAGATAGGATAGGAAGTGGGTCACTTTCTCTGTTAATATCGAAGATATCGTGTTCAAAATGGCATCTGCAATACACATAAGCAGATTGAAGTATAGAGCTAGGTTCTCATCCATATACCTCCCCATCTCTGTCTCTCTAACAAGTGCGATTTGAAGACTTCTATGGGTCTGTGTTGTTCTTTTCCTGTAGGCTTTATACTGCCAATGCACGATGCTTGGTCAGGCTATAGTATAAAGACACACTTATTACAATCCTCGATGGAACCCACACGATAATGGTACCGCCTGTATCTAGTTAATAGCTCAGAAACATTGATGTGGGCTGCGTATGTATAGTATACTAGGTAGGTATGCTCAGCTGTTAATGACCTGGAAAGAGCCCAGGTTCGGTGCCGTACTCGTGGATAATACAATAACAAGTATCAATGGGATTTACAGACCAAGATATCAATAATTCCACCCTATCTGCACTGTCTATGTAGTGGTAGGTCTTATCTATCTCCATTCCTCCCCTCCGCACAAAAAGCACATTCTGCCTCCTAGTAGCCAGGCAGAGCAAAGCTGTATCTTACTTAGACTCTGTATTTAGTACAGGACCGGTGCCGATTATTGTTGGAGGGTAAAGCGTGTTGCTATTCGTATCTACCCACATATTAAAGAGCTGAACTGTGCACCCTCTCTCTCTCTCTCTCTCTCTCTCTCTCTCTCTCTCTCTGGTGTTTACCGTAGCTAGCGAGTAATATCGCGGGATTCATTGCAGCCAGCGAATCGGAGCCAAAAGCGGGATGTATAGTGCCAGAATTCCCCGAAATTTAACCACCATAGACAGATAGATAAAGAGACATTACAGAGCTTCGCTTCGCTCTGTGATTACCCACCCATCTCACCTAAATCACTCAACACAATAACCAAAATACCAAATCCCCCTCCATCTCCTCCCCGCCCCGCGAAGAAACAAAATATCAAACCAAAAAGATTAAAAAAATCTGAGCCCAGCCCGAATCGAACGGACAACCTTACGATCTGGAGTCGTACGCGCTACCAATTGCGCCATAGGCCCACTTGATGTGTCACTTGATCTAATTCTTGGTACCATTACTTAGCCATGTAGTAGCTAACCAGCTGGCTGGCTCACGACCCAGTCTAGTTAACTATCTATTTGACTTTTCGTTCTGTTGTATAATTGGGTCCCGGGGGGGGGGGGGGGGTGGTAGTATTTTCTTTCCGGTGGACTTATAGAAGGGATGTTGCTTCGTAGGATATAGGATATGGGATATAGAATATAGTTATACCAGCTTGGTTATTACTCATGTATTAACTATTTACTATATAAGATATATCATATTATGACTTACATGATATGTAGAGTAGTATGCTGCCAGCGGGTATGGTACCAATATATATCATATCCCAATCGGGTATACGCGACAGCACCCCCCTCCCCCCCCTTCCCGTCAATTCTTGTCCTATATACTAAGTACATACTACTACATACTATCGACCTCAACCACCACATTCTCTGCCCCATGTCCCATTTCAATGCAACGACAGATGAAAGAGGCTAGCGGCAAGGAACGGAACAGGGGGAAGGATAGAGCAAGGAGAAAACACTATTACCAATTGCCAAATACCAACTACCACACCGCAATGTAGGTTGTAAATAGGAGGCTAACTCCTCCGTATCTCTCGGGACGCTATGCAATATGCACAGGACAGACACCTAAAGTAGTATCTGCTAAATGCCATAGCAGGCAAGGCAAGTCAGCTAGTTATGTCGCAACCGCTGTAGCATGAGAAACCATGTCAAAATTATTCTATATACACCCCCATCCCCACCCCCACCCCCAACCCACATCCACTCCACATCCACACCACCCTATTAATATACTATACTAACTAAGCCCGGGCTATTCTATCCCCATCATCATACATGTCTATCGTGAATCATTAGTCATACACATCACCGCGGTCTAACTCTTCCAAGCACCAACACCAACGCGTCTACATCTACACGCACGCCACGCCACGCTCAATTCCCCTGGCCCAGGATCAGCGCCCGGGCTTGCTGCGGGTCCGTTCCGAGGACGGTGATGAGGTATTCGATGCTGCGGCTGTCAGTCAGATGTCTGCAAGTCTTATGCAGGATGGATGCTCACCTCGCTTCGGATGCAAGTCGCCGCTTATGGCCCTGGAACTCCTGCTGACAGGATTCCCACGTGCCGCCCCGCTCGGTGGGCAGGACGGTCTTGATGCGCAGCTTGAAGGTGGCCGTCACCGGGCGATGGTCGGACGCCCGCACTTCGAGGCGTCGGTACTCCAGCTGCCGCACGCGGCCGAGCCCGCGGTACAGTACGCGATCGCACCATGCCGGGGCGCGCTTCTTGTCGCTCGAGTCGTACTCGTCCGTGCCCACGTCGTATTTGTATGTCGGCGCGAACGTGATGGGCGCTTCGTTGAAAGACCGAAGCCGGAAGCCCGGGTTCTTGCGCCGCGACGCGAGCAGTTGGTCCCGCTCAAGCAGCTTGGTGAGGTTGTTGCTGCGGATGTCGTCGATGATCACGTGGCGGGGAATCGAGTCGATGCGGTAGTTGAGATCGCCGTTCAGGATACAGATCTCATGGTCCATGATCATCGAGCCATCGCCACCACTGACGTAGTGGTTTGCGCGGGTCGCCAGGCTGTTCTCCACGGGGAGCGACTCCGCTTCGAGAATCGCGGCGATGTCGTTGTTGCGGTGGGCCGTCTGGGACTGCCCGGCCGCCAAGTGGCAGTTGACGAAGCAGAGGGAGCTGTCGTCGAGAATGAAGCGATAGATAAGCGCGCCCTGAAAGGTCAGTATCGCCCCAAAGGAAAGAAGCATTCGATTCACCCACCTTATTTCCGTGCAACCCCCCCATACCCCGCTTGATCTCCGACGCGCTGACGTTCTTGATTCTCTGCCGCTCCTTGTGCTTCACGAAAATACACGTGAAGAGACCGATCAGATTGGCGCTATGCAGAAGTACGTATGACTCCTCGAGCGGCATGCAGTCGTTGATGCAGCGGGTCAGATGCTCCATCCACACCCGGTACTGGCGGCTCATGTGTTCCTTGTCGCCACTCTCCTTCTTCTTGCTTCCGAGCAGCAGACTCTCTACCAGATATTAGCAACGACATCGTAAAAAATAGTAAGATACGCACTCGCTGTGATTTTCTTATTCTCCAGGTCCACCAGCTCCTGGAAGCCAAACACCAAAATCTCCGGCGGATTCTCCGGATGGATCGCCTCTTGGATAAAGTTAGACGTGCGCACGCTCCCCGGGGTGGAAGCCCCCGCGTTCCAGGTCATGATCACCGCGTGGATCTCGCGGAACGTGCAGAACTCGACGTCTCTGGCCTGCATCCTCGATTCTAATCGATGGTTAGCTTCGTTACGCAGATTGAAAACACAACACTCACCCAGCCAATCATCCTCCAGCATGCCATCCCACATACGGATGCAATTGTCGTCTCCCAAGGAAGTCACCTGCAGCCGATTCATCGTCCACACGCTGCTGGAATCCAGCAAGAACCCACTGACAGGGCTTTCGTGCGCGCGCCAGTCCTTCTTGACCGTCCACGGGTTCGTCTCCGTGTCGTAAACGTAGATCATGCCCGTCTTGTATGCCGCCCACAGATAGTCGCCCACAATGCCCAGGCAGTTGATCTTGTAGACACTGACATTGACCACCGACAAACACACGTAATCGTGGGCCGAATACACCGTGACCTTTCCGTCGGCGTGGCCCAGATACACACGGCCGCCATCCTTGGTGGTGTAGGCACCCGACGTCACATCGCCCGTATGCTGCAATCCCAACGGCTTGCTGAGCACCTTGAACGAGACATCGTCACGCGCATTTGGTCGATAGACGTGCACCTCCTTGCCGGCGGCCAGCCAGAGGAGATCGCCCACCACCATCGAAAAGGTATGTCCGCGGGCAACACGGTCGTACGGGTTGTGGTAGCTGTACTGCAGGTTCGGTGTTCCGGTCTCATCCGGGGGCCACACCAGCAACCGGCCCTCATCGTCAAGAGTCCACATGTCCTTCTTGTGCCGCAAGATCTTGACGATCTCCCGGCGCGAGGGGTAGGACCGCGACGAGACAATGGAGCGGGTGGAAATGTCCACCTCGTGGAGATCGCCGGAGTTTGTGCCCAGCCATAAGCGCTGGCCCTCGTCCTCCAGACCGAGACCCGGCTTGAAGGCCACCGAGAGACTCTTGACCGTTTCGCCATGGCTGAGGCTCATGATCTGCTCGCCGGTGGTCAGGTCCCAGACCCGCGTGATGTATCCGGTTGTGCACACATGCTTCCCGCACACATCCATGACTCGTGTGTCATACTTGGTATGGATCTCCTGAGGCCCCGACTTCAGCAGGGGCGGCCGCCGGTTCGCAGTCGACGCGTCTGGGTAATCCATGATCGAGACCGGCCCTTCATCCGGCACGTGTTGTTCCTGACTCGCGAATGGGCGGACGGGTTGACGTTCCACCACGGGCCGCTCCGGGACCGACGGGGGCGGCACTGGCACCGGCCTGGAGATAGACGGCTGCCGGTGGACCTGCGTCGGGGTCGGCAGTTCGTCGCGGGAGAGTGCGCGCGATTCGCGATACGGAGTCGGCGGGGGCAGTGAATACCCCGGGCTGTCCAGCTGGTACGAATGCCGGGACGGTGACGGCCCACCCCTCCGTGCGACCGACGGCTGCCGCGGGGGCAGCCCAGGGCGCTCGAAGGGGGCCTCGTGTGCTGGGAGCCTGTGCGCAGAGAGCGGGACGGCGGACAGCGGCGCAGCGGACAGCGGTTCCGACTGCATGGACGGCCTCGGGGGAATCTGGACCATGAGCGGCTTCGTCTCCAATGGGGGTTCCGGGATCGGCCGCCGCTGCGAGAAGGACGGTTCTCGGAAGAGACCCGCCTGAGGGGTGGGGGACCTCTCGTCAAGTGAACGGTGAGTCGGAAGACCAGGAACCGGGCGAGAAGGCGAACGCCGGGAGGGCGAGCGCGAAAACTGCGGCGGCCGCGGTGGATTCGACGGTTCCTGTTTGGGGGAGGCTTTCTCGGGGCTGCTCGGAGGGGTGCTAAAGGGCGAAATGCGATCTTCCGAGGACGCCTGGTCCGTCCGGGGCGCCAGGGAGCCGTTGTCGGGGTGTGACAGGGCCGCTGGTTTGGCGGGGATCCTGGGCTTGTCTGCGCGGTTGGCGGGCGGGGTAGCGAGATGCTCTTCCCCTTGCGTTCCGACGGGCTTGCGCGGCCGTTGTCCGTACTTCCGGGGGACAGCCGGTCCGGTTTGGTTTCCGCAGGATAGGACGTCGCCGTGACGGGGGTTGTTGGGCGATGGACGGGCACGCCCTGAGGGATGGTGGGCAGCGACTCCCGGGAAGCGTTCGGGGGGCTGCGAGACACGCGGATATCCTCGTCATGGTCCGCGGCGAATCCGCGCGGGGGAGACCGGGGCGAGTCGACGGTGAGGGTCGGAGCCAGCTGTGGGGAGGAGTGCAGGTTCATGGACATGGGCCTGTTGTGCCGCCTGCCCGGGGAAATGCCGGGGGAGCCGTTCGGGCGAGACGGAATGCCATTGCCGTGGACGGTGCCGTGACTTCTGTCGAGGTCGGTTGTCGAGCCCCAGGGGGAGTGCGAGCGCGGGAGATCCAGAGAGGCCCGGTTGGAGCGGACGTCGTCACCATAGTCGGGGGTTCTGAGGAAGGCGGGCTCGCGGGAACCGTTCACGGCGGCGGACGGAGCGCGACGATGGGAGAGATTCTCGAAATGCGAAAGCAGGGAGGAGACCGGTCTCTGTGGTAAACAGCGGTAAACGGCGGTTAGCAGGGCCAAGTAGGAGGCGGAGGGCAGCGCAGACATACCAGAGGAGCATTATCCGTGGCGTCCCTGCCCTTGGTGTTTCCCTCCATGGCGACGACAGCGAATCGGACACGAAGAGCGGATCAGGGAATGGATCATAGGATGCAGCGGAGAGGCCGCGTTCGAAGGTTGGAAGTGGGATTCAGGCACCAGTGGATAAGATGGCGGGTGGCAGGAAACGAGGCGGAAGTGACGAAGGCGAGTGACGAGTGTGGCGGAGCTCCAGTTTAGGCGGAAGGGATTTGAGTTCGTCAGGAGGGAGGAATTGGGGAGAAGGGGGACAGCGATTGAGGTGGGGGTGAAGGAGAGGAGGATGCAGTATGGAATGATGGATGATGGAAGGAATTGACAGGAGTGTGGGGGGAGAGAAACTGGAGGGGGAGATCTCGGAGGGGGGAAGTAGAGAGTAGAGAGTAGTTAGTAGTGAGTAGTAGAGTGGGAGGAAGAGTGGGGGGAGGAGAGAGAGAGAGGGAGAGAGAAAGGAGAGAAAGAAGGAGAGGGAGTGTAGGACTGCCTTCTAACTGGAGAGAGGAAGAGTCTAAGAGCAGCAAAGAAGAAGAAGAAGAAGATGGAGAGAAGAGAAGAAAGGAGAGGCGAGGAGGAGGAGAGGAGAGAGAAGAGAAGAGAAGAGGAGGGGATCGACCCGCGCGTGATTGTATGCAAAGCAGCGCAGCGCAAAGCAGCGCCGTTCCTCGCCGCCGCTCTTTATTTTTAGCCTCCGCGAACCACTCTTTCTCTGCCTCTGCATCTGCTCTCTCTCTCTCTCTCCACCCATTCATTCTATATTTACTTCTTCCCCCCCAATCCACCCCAACAATGTGGTACGTCCATCCCCTCAACACCAACCTTCTCCCTCACTCACCCAACTAACTCACTCACCCTCAGTAAACACATCCTCAACGCCCAAGTGGCCATCCGCTCAGCCTGCTGTAAGTCCACCATCCCCCCCCACCTTCCACCTTCCACAACTCCACCAGTACACAAGTCCCCAAGTAAACCCTCCCCGCTAACAACCTCCCCCTCTCATAACTTAACAGGCAAGAAATGGTTCGACTGCGCAGAATGCCACCAAGAAAGCGAAACGCACATGCTCACCAAGTCCGACGAGATGGTACCTATCCCCACCCCCCCCCTCTATCCAACCGTCCCAATCCTATAAGCAACGCAAGCAAGCAACCTCCTAAACAATAAACCCAATGTCAATCCTTAGACCTTCGCCTGCAAGAAATGCAAGAAATGCTTCCGCAAAAACACCGCCGAGTTCGACGAGAGGTGCGTATACCGCGCGTCATCCTGCCCCACTTGATTCCCCTCCCCCTTTCCCCCATTCCCCTCTCCTCTACTCTCTTCTTTTTTTTTCTTCTCCTCCTGGGAATGGACACGGACGCGGACACGGACACGGACAAAGAAACGCGAAAGAATACGGAGAGGGAGGGAGGGAGGGAGGGATTACATTCGGGGGTTTATTCAAGCTCAAGCTAATGGGATTGACTGACTGACTGACTGGACTGGGACTGGGTTGGGTTGGGTTGTGTATAGTGATGAGTACTGCCCCCACTGCGACAACCACTTTGTTATTGAAGCGGTGACGCCCACGCCGACGTTGCACGTTGAGGGTGAGGATGCGAGGATTGATGCGAGGTAGGTCTTCCTTTTCCATTCCCATTCCCATTCCCACCCTTCTCATTCCCACTCCCCGGCTCTCCCTCTCTCTCTCTGTGTGTGTGTGTGTTGGGGGGGGGGGGGGGTTGTGTCAGCCTCTACTGTTATCGTAACAAGACTAACAACTATTCAAATAATAGAATGCTCAAGGACGATCGCGTGCGCGGACACCAGGAGAAATCCATCTTCAACTTCAAGGATCTTTCGGATCGGATGGGCTGAATTGCCTCTTCTCTCTTCCCTCGTACGCCTGCTCCTACCCACTCCTACATACTCCGACTCCCGCACACGCCGGAGATCACGACGATATCCACGATCCCATGCATACATACATACATACGTACTTTACATATTTCCTTTATAATCTTCTTGTATATCGACTACATTCTAGAACCTCAATATCCATATCTATATCGGTCTTCATATTCTGCGGAAGAAAGAGAGGTACGGAGAAAACGAGAAAGAAAAAAAGAAAGAGAATACGGCACGGAAAGAGTTTATTCGTGAACTGGACATAGACATAAAGCAACCCGCTTCTGCAAGATCCCTAGACGTAGGTAATAGGTATACCGGTAGGTAGGTAGGTAGGTAGATAGGTAGTAGGTAGATAAAAAAGCACGCATGATCGGTAGGAGTCACAGAGAGATAAAGAATCATCTACTCCTGACCGCCCGGCCGAGTAAGTATGGCGGCCGTCGTGGTGCCACCGCGACCGGTCTTCTTCTTAGCGGCCTCCTCCTGCTTCTCCGTCTCGATGTTCTTGACGTAGGCCTCGATCTGGTCATCCGGGAGCATCTCGATAGTCCGGCCGGGCGACATGATAGCGACCTCGATGTTCTTGGCGCCGGTCTGCACGACCTCCAGCAGCGACTTGATGGTGAGTTGGATGGTCTGTTCGCGGTCCATGTCATCCTGGTGGTTGCGTTCGAGGAACTCGCGGACCGTTTTGCTGGAGCGGCCGATGGCGTTTGCTTTCCTATCCACCACCACCACCACCATCATCAATTAGCTTCTTTCATTACCCTTTATCCAACCCCATCACATCCCCATCACACCCCCCTCGCAAATAAAGCAAAAGACCAATGAAAAAAAAAGAGAGTAAAGAGAAAAACCAACCAAGCAGAATAAATCCCCGACGGCTCAGTCTGATACAACCTCGGCACCTGATCATTCGGATCAAACCCGACGACGAGGGTACTGATACCGAAAGGCCTGACACCACCACTCTGGGTGTAACGCTGCTGCACCCCGGCGATGTATTTCGTGATGTATTCGATGGTGACGGGGTCTTCGACGGTGAGACGGTGGGACTGAGCCTCGAGACGGGCCTTGTCGATGAGGATGCGGGCGTCGGCGTTCAGGCCAGCGAAGGCCAGCACGGCGTGGTTGTCGACGACGGCGATCTTGGACGGCGTGATGCGCGTGTCTTGAAGTTTGAGCGCGGAGCGTTTCTCGCAGCCCAGCACCACGACGTCGCGGCCTTTGACACCGACGGCGCAGGTTCCTGGTTTCGTCACACGAGGTTAGAGGGGATGGGGGGAGAGAGAGAGAGAAGATGTACCTCGTTTCACGGCCTCCATGGCATATTCAACCTGGAAGACGTGCCCGTCTGGGCTGGCGGGGTGTTAGATTATCATGTCATGTCTGGATTCTGGGTTCTGAATGGGATGGGGTGGGGGAGTTGGAGCTGGAGCTGGAGCTGGAGCTGGGTTGGACTGGGTAGCTAGAGCTGGAGCTGGAAATGGGCTGGGCTGGAGCTATGCTGGACGGGCTGGGATGTACCTGAATACTGAGTATGGGTTAGATGAGGTTCGCTGTTAACGGGGGGGGGGGGAGAGGGGAGGGTGTAGCTAGCTGGCTTACCGGAGAGAGCTCGGTCGTAGCCCGACATTCTGGCGGTGGGTAGGTTGGAGAGGGAGGATGGAGGGGAGGGGAGGGGGAGATGTGGAGGTGTAGAGGTTCAAGAAGGAGGTAGGCGGAGCAAAGAGGATGGAGTTCAATGGATGGTCTGTCTGGTCGTTGGAGCTGTCGGAGGGCTGGGCGATGACAGAGGATGGACGCGAGTCCCGCCGCTGCCTTCGGAGCTCCCAAGCGCTAGGCGCGCGGCTAGCGGACGGCACCGCTGCTGCTGTCCGTACCCTATAAATGGGTATGATCGGTATTTATACGCACGCAAAGAGAGGTGACCAGGTAACCCATATATAGGAATGTTTGAATATTATACCCTGCAATGGACTGAATAAACACAGACCAGCCAGAAAGGAGGCTTAGGAGAGAATCCCCCAAACCACTCATCCGCCCGCCCAAGCCTGCCCTACATCCCGAAGACATCATACAAAATACAAGAATATTCACATATCTAACTGCAGCATAGACAGAGAATAGTGAAACCCGCCATCTACTAGCGATACTGTGTCCAGACCCTCGCTCCGTCCAGATACATCACCCAGCAGTACGCAAAAGCAAAAGCAAGAACCAAACAAAGACAATATATGAAGAAGAAGAAGAAGAACAGTACAAGAATTATGGACACGCAAACAATCTGTCGCACACGACTCCCAATCCAGGTGCCTCGCCCATGTCCCAAATCCGTCGTTGCTGGTGGAAATTTTGCTGGCTCAAAAGGAATACCCCAACACCCCCAACAGAGTCCGTTCCAGTGTATCCCAACCATGATCAATACCGTGATTCTCCAATGATCCCTAGTGTCGACGCGCGCAGAAGGAAGTCGGAAAAGCCAATGAAAACAAATATCTAGAATGCAATGCCATGTGCGAGCCCTCCCACGCCCGCCCGGATCTCATCAAAATAAAAAAAAAACCCGGCCGGGTCCAAGCGCGAGGCAGGCCCATGCCCGCTCCAAGAAAGAAACCAACACGCAATAGTAAGACAGTAAGACAGACCGAAAAAGGGTCCGATGTCAACGTCTGCACGAGACCAGGCAAAACAATCGAAATCGGACGAAACGACGACACGCTACCGGCCTGCTCCCCCAACCTAATGCACCAGAACTGCAGAATTCCTTATACAAATGCGCATCAACGGATTACCAACCGTCACATATACCAACATATCCAGACCACCATATGGACAAAAACCCTCAGGGAGACCCGTCGTAGAAAACACATGTAACACCCTCCCCGGCTAAATCATACCCGGCGCCCGCCGCGCTTACGCAGGCGACTTGTTAGCCCCAGCGCCGTTGCGGCGGGGGTGGGCGTCATCTCCCACCGTCAGCCCGCCCAGGCCCGTGGAGAGGAAGGCAAACGGATCGTTCGACCCATCGCTGCCGTAGAATGCACCGTTCGAGGCACTTGTCGACGTGGAGTGGTCCGCCCCCGTGAACGCAGCCTGCGCCGCCGGGTTGGCGAACGAGCCCGCCGAGTGGGAGGCGTTCGCGGAGCCGTAGCCGGCGTTCATCTGGCCCATGGGGGGGTACGCAGCCGGGGCGTTGCCCAAGCCCGAGGGCAGGGCGTAGTTGTTGGGAGGCGCCGCGAACTGCTGGTTGAAGCCACCGAAGCCGCCGCTAGAGGCCGTGAACGGTCCGGGGGCCGGGGTGCTGGTCATCGAGTTCGGACCCATGCCGAAGCCCGTGGGAGGGTCCATCGGGGACGGGAACGCCGAGTCCGCCACCACCGCGGCACCCGACCGAGGCGCACCACAACGCAGGCAGTTGATGTTCTTGGCGAAGTTGTGGTAGCCGCAGCCCTCCGAACCACACTTCCAGTCACCCGCGCGGAAGGGCACGACACCGCCGTTGCCGCCCATGCCGCGGGAGTGGCCCATGCCGTGTCCGTGGCCACCCATGTGAGGAGGCACCATCGACGGGGGTCCGTAGCCGTAGGCTCCATATCCCATCGGGTCAGGGGCCGCAGCCATAGCGGGGAATGAGCAGCGGAAGCAGGCCGTGCGGCGCTGGAAGTTGGAGAATCCACAGGAGGGGCAGGTCCAGTCACCGGGACGGGGGCGGTTCTTCGACGGGGGGAAGGGCGTCAGGATCTCCGCGGCACGGTCAAGGACCCGGCTGGACGAGGGCGAGACCTCGATGGCCTTTTCGTTGAGGGCACGACCGTTCATGCAGAGAGACTCGGCAGCCTGTAGAGATTAGATCCCGCTAAATACAGAAAAGAATCAAGCAATTGCCTACCTCTTCGTGGGACGAGAAAACGGCAAATCCGGTACCGGTAGGCTTGTGCTGGTCCGGGGTGCGGAGGGTCCAGAAGGCGATGGGGCGGCCACCGAACTGGGTGAACCAGCTCTCCAGCTCCGACTGGGTGGTGTCGTGGGGGAGTCCGCTGAGGTGGAGCACCTTGCTGCGCTCGGTCAGGAAGGCCCGCACGTCGGCTCTGGCGTCCATCGGCCGGGTGAGGATCTCGGGGTGCTCATGGGGAGGCTGGGACTTGCGGATCAAGCCGCGCAGCACCCGCGCCAGCGTGATGGCCTCCTCCATGGCGCGGCGAGGCGAGGCGGGGGCCAGAGCCTGCAGGTGGAAGGGGAGGTTGTGCTTGATGGGGGCGGAGGACTGAACGGGCTCGACCTCGAGGGCGGCGCAGATGTTGGAGAGGGAGCTGGGGCCGAAGGGCAGCGACTCGGGGTGGTGGGTCTGCCAGCGCTGGTACTCGGTGCGCAGGTCGAAGGTGCGGGAGTGCTGGAGGTATGCGGGCAGCACGACGGCCTTGTCGCGGGCCTCGCGGGGCAGCTGAACGCGCAGGTCCCATGAATCCAGGGTCACGAAGGCGAACTCCAGGTTCTTGCTGATCAGGTGTTCCTGGGCGAAGGCGTCGAAACGGTTGATGGCATCGCGGAAAGTGCCTGCCGAGCGGACGTGTTCCCATGTCAGAGTCGTCAGGCTCGCTTTCAAGGACCGTCAGCCATTGAACCAAGAGACGGATACACTCGGGGCACGGATGGAAGACGGAGACGGAGACAAGTCGCTTGGGGGACTTACTGCAAAGAGGCGTGATGGGGGTGTTGACTGGCTTGACGAGAACGCTCTCATGGTGCAACTAGCGGGCGGACGGAGTTCGAGTCAGCGGTGTCCTGGGACGTGGGAGGTTTGACATTTCTGGTCGGGGAGACTCGAGGGGAGGGGGGAGATGATTGACCGGGCCAGATAAGAATCCTCGGGTCAGGGAGGGGAGTGAGACAGGGGTTGTTGGTTGTTGGGTGTTTTTGGGGGGGGGGGTGATTGAGGGAGTTGAGTGCACGCCCGAGGCCATCACATAAGCCCACCTACCTCCTCGCAGGTTTTGGTATCCAACAAGATCCAGCCCAACTCGATCACTTCGGCGGAATCCTTGGTGACGTAGACGCCATGTTCATCGCAAGTAGTCGCGACATGGATGACAATGTATCGATCCAGCTTGGGGGTGGGAGCTGAAACGGCCATCGCTCACGGGGGGGTCCAGGCAGACGCTCGTTGGGGGTCGGAGTCCAACGGAGCGGGAGAGAGTCGGGTCGGAGAAAGGGCACAACGTGTGTCTGCAGGGGCAGCAGGCGACACGGCTTCACGATCGGAAGGGGAGATGACCGTCGTGAATTGGTGAGTGGTGGAGAGGGGGAGGGGGGGGGGGAGAAAGGAAGAAAAGACCACACAGGGAAAGGGGAGGAGGGAGAGAGTGGAGGGAGAGAGAGGGGGGAGAGGAGGAGAGAGGAGAAGGGAAGGAAGGACAAGAGAGAGAGAGAAGGAAAAAGAAAGTCCTCAGGCCAGGATGGGGAGGGAGGAGGGGGGGGGGAGAGGCAGCAGGAGGACGGGGAGGGAGAGGGAGAGAGAGGAGGACTGCTTGAACTGGGCTGGAGGAGAGGAGAAGGTGGTGGTGGTGGTGGTGGAGCGTCGAGATTAAAAGAAGAAAAGTTTCGGGTTCAGTTTTTGAGGGGGAGCAGCAAATCGGGGGCTGTCGCTGGTTCACCACCGGGCGGGCAGTGACAGACGGTATTCCCGGTCTATCTATCTATCATCATTCTACACAATCCCCATTACTTCTACTATCTATCGACCTACCTAACACTTTCTTGTCTGGTCTTGTCTGGTCTCTCTGCCTGTCCCTTTTCCAACGGTCTGATGGTCCCGACAGGGAAGCCAATGGATGGAAGCCGTGCTTGGGTGATACATCGTGTATCTGCAGCGTATAGACAGACGGAGGAGGACGCCGTCCGTATTGTATGACAGGTCCGTACAGCAGACAGCCATGCACCATCATCAGGGCATCATCATTCATCATCCATATGCCATCACCGCAGAAAAGAGGTCCACGAGTGTCTGGAGTCGACTACAGACCGCCCGTCCATCCCGCGAGAGACAAAGAACAAAGACAGTCAGTCTCGTCCATCGCATCCATTGAGACACCGTCCGGATCCCAGCCAACCCTGACCTGACCTGGCCTGACCTGACTGGACTGGACTGACGCAACGCAACGCAACGCCAATGGACAACGAATGGCTGACGGCATACACGATAGTTACTGATTGATACTGATACTGAGACTGAGACCAAGACCAAGAAGAGGAGCGGTGCACCGTATCTGACATCCAAGTCGTACTTCTGTCAGACCTGACACCATCTCCGATACTCCGACACCCAGACTCGGCGGTACCATACAGCACTCTACTTACTAGGTAGATACTATTTAGTAAGTAGTTTCAACAGCATCCATCATAGCATCTAATTGGCCATGTATGTATGTATGTATGTAGCATGCCATCCCACTAATATTATTATGAATCAGCAAAGATTTACCTTGAAGTGTAGTTAGTGACAGTACACAGTATCCAAGGTAAGTAGATACAGTAAGAGGAAAAGGAAAAGGAAAAAAAAAAAAAAAAAAAACGAGGAGGACGGGGAGGTTCCTGCGGCGGTGACCAATGGGGACGGCGCAGGGGCCCACCAGCCGCCGGTCTCGCGTCCGAAGTGGAATTGCCGTGACCACCACCGAGTTCAGTGGATTACAGTTACAGAACACCACGGTAATTGGGAAATGATACGCTGATGACAGTGAATATATTATGTACCTAGGTACTGAGTGTATGTTGACCATCTGCATAGCATCTATATATACGGTTGGCTCGGAATCAGAGTAGGTAAAGGTTGAGACAGGCGGTTGACAAGGACACACCATCCCGATCAGGCGATGACACTGCCCATCGTTAATACTGCTAGTAGTCTAGGAAACTGCCACTAGCGTGCGCCGGCTGCCACCGCCGCGCCCACGTTCCAGATCACACGATCCAGCTGGCACCACCAGATGTACTACTGGAACCGTAGACCGCCGCAGGAACCCTCCCCGGCTGCATCATGATTCAACTCAATTGTCGCGGTTATAGACTCCTTAATTACACGGCCCGCCCAGACAGAACCCCCCGGAACTCCCCTCCCGTCCATCCCAAACGCCGTTCCAAACAAAGACAGACCGGAAATTACTCTTCTTCGTCTTCCTCCTTGACGATCGTCATACGGCTGTCCCCGTCGTCGTCCTCCCCCTCGTCCTCTTCCATGATGCTGGGCTCGACAGAGAATCCCCGGCGCATGGCCCCAGGCTCGATCGACGGCCGCACACTGCCCGACCGGACGCTCATCGATCGCACGCTCATCACGTCGCTGTCGCCTTCGTCCATGCCTTCGCGGGCGCGCGAGCTGGCCGGCCGGCCCCCGTGAGCCGCAGCCAGGAGCTTGAGCACCGCGTTCTTGACCTTGACCAGGGCGTTGCGTCCCGCCGCTTCGGCAGCCACGCCCTCTTCGATCGTCTCGTCCAGGAGCTCCTTGACCTCCTGCGCCAGCGTCGTGTTCTCCGGCGTGATCTCCGGCTGGGCGGCGCTGCGCACGCTCGACCGCAAGGGGTCTTCGCCTTCGGGGTTGCGCGAGCCCGACCGTGACGGCACCACGGGCGGCGCGATGTAGAGCTTGCCCAGGAGGGAGAAGAGTAGCTTCTTTTCCTCCTTGGAGCAGCGGTTGGTGCCCGCGCTGATGCCCAGAACCCGTTCCAGGATCTCTTTGACCAGCGCCAGGTGCACGAACCCGCAGGCGTTGGAACTGGCAGTGCCCCCCATCAGAAGCTTCTCGCCCCCGAGTCCGATCACCCGGCGCTCGTCCGTCCACTCCGCCAGCATGCCCACAACGCCGCTCATAAGCGCCTTCAATTCGCGCTGACCCGCCGTTTCGTCGATGTCGCCGTCGCTGTCCTCCTCCGCCTCCAGCGAGTAGTATTCCTCCGCGGCGTTCAGGGTCGCCCGGATCACCGGCACAGCAACCTTGCGCATGTGTTGCGTGTTGTCCACGCGCGAGTGGCAGTACACGGGGAAGAAGTAGGCCAGGGCCTGTCGGAGCGCGGGGTTGTCGCGGGTACGGGGGTGGAAGAAGGAGAGCACCAGGGACTGCAGGAGGGTCTCGACGGCGGTCTCGTTGTACTCCTGGATGGCCTGGGGAATGTTGGGCCCCGCGGGCGTGAACGAGTTCGTGAGCAGCAATTTCGAGAGGGCCGACGCAGCCGCCGTCTGGACGCTATTGGGGGAGCTGGACTTGAGAGACCGCGCAAAGACCTTCAACAGCGGCTTCTGGAACACCGGCGGGGCGACTGTCTCGCCGTCGGATTGAGTCACCGGCGCAAGGAGCGTCGGGTGCGTGGCCAGCATATCACACAAGATGTGGATGGCGGTCACTTGCAGGGCCTCGTGTCCTTTGCTATAACAGTGGATGAAGAGGGTCATGTTCTCCTCTGCCAGAGACTACATCGTATCCGTCAGTATTTATCGTAAGCGGCTGTAGATGCACTCACCTTGTCGAGCAAGCAGCAGAGTCCCAGGCATTCCAGACCCTTCTCACGGATGGGAGCTTCGTGACTGCGCACCGCAGGCACAACCAGGTTGTTCAGCATGGTCACCAGGTTGATATTGGCCTGCAGGTTGCCCTCAACGTTCTGCAGCATGCACTGGGCAATGTCCAGACATTTCATGTTGATCATGATCTCCTTGAGGACCTTCGCTTTGGCCTCTTCTTTGTTGTAAGGCTTGTCATCCTCCGGCTCCCCCGGGGTCTCAGATCGGTGGCGGGTGGAGCTGGTGTCGCTCATCTCCGACCGCGCAGAGACAAAGCTGTCTTCCGTCACAATGGTGTCGTGAACTTCGGCGATGGCTTCCATGACGACACTGCAGAACTCTTTCTCCGCGGCAGCATCCGCGCCGCATACACACCGTAGCGCCTCGATAGAGAGTTTGGTGCATTCCTGGGGGAGTTCCGGAACAGCCAACGACTCGCGTAGGAGGGAGAACATCTTGCGTCGTCCGACCTCATCGCTGTAATCCAGGGTCATGGCAATATGCAGCAGCTGTTCGACGACGAACTCTTGCTCGATGGCGCTGTCGTCGTTCGCATCCCCGGTGTCCTTGAGGATCTTCTTCCGCTGCAGCAGGACGGTCATGTACTTCTGGAGGTAAAACGCCAGAGCGGTGACCTCGGGAATCTTCTCATCCGCGAGCTTGTCGTACTTGCCTTCGTTCTCCACGCGGCAGAAGTCGTTGAAAGAGCGGATGACAAACGCCGATTCGGCCGTGAGAGACTCCCAGAAAGGCTCGTCGAAGAGGACCGCCTCCCGGTAGTCGGGACGGCCTTCCCAGAAGCTGCGCATGGCTTCATGCGCGATTCCGGTCTCTACTCCAGAGTTGGAGACGTCGATTCTCTCCAGAAGCTCCATCAGAGCCGCCTGGTTGGGTGCGGAGCGTTGACCCGTAGGGCTCTCCTCGGACTCGTTGTTGGTGCCGGCACAATCCTCGATCCAGCGGTCGAAGAAGAGCTTGCCAGTGGCCTTGCGGACGCTCTCGTCTCGGTCGCGCAGGCCCCAGCGAAGCATCTTCTCTCTCATAGACAGTGACAGATGCCGGAAGTCGCCGAGGTTGGGGAGAAGACGTGAATACAAGGCTCGGCGCGTGGCGGCATCCAGATCGCGGGCCCGTTCAAGCAGATACTTCAGGGTTCTCGGGACGAGGGGAAGGTTGACAAGCAGCGTCTTCCGCACATCTGCACTTGTATCGTTCTGCATGATATCGATGAGCTTCTCCAGGAGCGCCCGGCTGTCATCGTTGTCGTCCTCTTCCTCGTTACCTGCGAGCCGGCCCAATCCCATGACGGCCTGGACTCTCACGGCGGGCTCCTTATCGCGGATCCGCTTCAGGAGGCCTCCGCGGATGGTGTGATATTGGTCGTCGTCTATCGTATCGAGGGAGTTGACAATGTGGGCGATGATCTGGGTGGCGCGGAAGCGCACAACCTTGTCTTTGGCGGCCAGCATGGGCACGATCTGGTTGACCAGGGCGGTCGTCAAACGGGCGGTGGGTGTTTCGGGTGAATTGTCCATATCCTCGTCTTCGTCCTCGGTGGCAAAGAGTTCCGCGTCCTTCTCCGACGCCAGGGCTAAGAAGGTGCCGAGGAAGCGCAGGATGCGGTCGCCGGCTGGCTCTGACTTCTTGATGGGGAGGATGCGGAGTGCGCAGCGGCTGACCTCGACGTTGAACTCCATCTCAGGGAGGGTCTCCTCCGCCGGAAGCGAGATCTGCTGCTGCGCCTTCTTGCCATCTTTCTTGGAGCTCGTCTGCGAGATGCCGCAGCATGCCTCTTGGAGCTTTCTTAGCCGCACGACGAGTTTGCGGTGTCCGGTGGTAGAGCGCTGGGCATCGGCGAACAGGGAGCAGACATCGCGGCGTAGGTTGGGGACGGCCTCGGGCAGCGCGGGGTCCTCTGGGATGGCAACGGATGGAGTGGCAGATCCGGCGCGCGAGGTGGGCTGGGCGGAGGTCTTGCGCGAGGTGGCGGACGCCGAACGGCCGGCGGGTCGGCCAGGCATGGTGGTGATGGGGTAGCAGTCGTGGTCGGGTAGTCGCAGGTGGTCAGTAAGGGGTGGCGAGAGGCAGATGGTCGTGAATCATATTAGGAGGGGGGGGGGGGCATGAGTCGTGGAGGGGTCGATGGAGTCGATGGGGAGTGTCGGCATGAAGACAAGACAAGACAAAGAGGGACAGACAAACAGACAAACAATCAAACAGGAGGGCGGTCACGGGGAGGGATCAACAAACAGCCCAAACGGGAAGCATCAGATAAGGGCTAGGGCTGCACGTGCTATCAGGGAAATAGTGTTGTTTTCATCTAGCGCTCAATCTACTATATTTGGCATGATGTCAAGCAAACCGGTCCTTTGCATTACTGCCAATGACTTAACCCAATGACGCACCAATACCAATTCAATAATGCCATAGTGCCACAGCAATACCATCCCCGTATGGCTCCGTCTCCAATACAATCCAGGTGGAGGAGACGATCACGCCATCGATCACCTGACCGCGCTGACTAACGCCGACCATCGGCCATCATCGGGGATGCTCCAGCTCCAGTTACTCCATCATCCAACAGTACTACTACTCACAGCAGCAATTGGCAGCATGATCCGGCAGAGCATCCGGCGATTCGGCACGACAGCCCTTCGGGCAGCCGAAGCCTCAACCTCAACCTCCTACAACGTGCGCGTGTCCCAAGCGCAAGGCTTCGTCAACGGCCTGACCGAAGGTATACCCACTCACCCACACCACACACGATGACATACCCGCAACACGACCGCACGGGCATGCTAACGAGGCTCTAGCAATCGGCAACACCCCCCTGATCCGACTGAAGAAACTCTCCGACGAGACAGGCTGCAACATCTTGGGCAAAGCGGAATTCCAGAACCCCGGCGGCAGCGTGAAGGACCGAGCGGCGCTGTTCGTGGTAGAGGATGCGGAGAAGAAGGGCCTACTGAGAGCGGGCGGTACAGTTGTGGAGGGCACGGCCGGAAACACGGGAATCGGGCTGGCGCACGTGTGTCGGTCCAAGGGGTATAAGCTGGTGATCTACATGCCCAACACGCAGTCGCAGGGCAAGATTGACCTGCTGCGGTTGCTGGGGGCGGAGGTCTACCCGGTGCCGGCCGTTGCGTTCGACAACCCGCAGAACTACAACCACCAGGCCCGCAGGCACGCGGAATCGCTGGACAACGCCGTGTGGACCAACCAGTTCGATAACACGGCGAACCGCCAGGCGCATATCGAGACGACCGGGCCGGAGATCTGGGCGCAGACGGGCGGGAAGGTCGATGCGTTTACCTGTGCTACTGGGACGGGGGGCACGCTGGCGGGGATCACGCGCTACCTGAAGACGGTCAGCGATGGGAAGGTCAAGAGCTTCCTGGCTGATCCGCCGGGTAGTGTGCTGCATAGCTATATCCAGAGTGGGGGGAAGCTTACGGACCGTTCGGGCGGCAGTATCACGGAGGGCATCGGGCAGGGCCGGGTGACGGACAACCTGCGGCCGGACATTGGTCTGCTGGACGGATCGTTGAACATCCCCGATGAGAAGTCAATCGAGATGGTCTATCGCTGCCTGGACGAGGAGGGTCTGTACTTGGGGGCTAGCTCGGCGCTGAACGTGGTGGCCGCGCAGGAGGTGGCGAAGAAGCTGGGCCGCGGCAACACGGTGGTGACGATCCTGTGTGATGGAGCGTACCGGTACGCGGACCGGCTGTTCTCGGAGTCGTGGCTGCAGACGAAGGGGTTGAGGAGCGCCGTCCCGAAGCACTTGGAGCGGTACATTGTGCTGCCTTAGATAGTTGTATACCTCCGTACATCCTGTGTCATATATTCACACTTCATCTTCCATTCAACCACTGTATCCCTATGCCACGATGACTGCTCTTCCCTTCCATCCCCCCTCGTCTATCCTTCACCTCACCCACGCCAAACACTAAATCCAGTACATGTACCCCCAAAATCCCCATCAACCGCAACAACCAACCCCATTGAACACAGGCTCTCGTTCCTCTTCCATGACACCCAGATGTAGATAATACCCAACAACCCACCAACAGTCCTAGCGCAAGTAATCAAAAGACCGAATTCAACACTGCCCATCCCAACTCCCAACCTCCAATCCCTACACCTGCCTGCCCCTACTATATAAACCCAGCGCCATAATACTGCTGTCTCCCAGACACGTGCAATCATTAATGCTCTGCTGCCGATCCATGTTCCGCGTCTGATACACGTCGAGATAATTATCAGATCTATAGGTAGTGTCTATCTACACATACATAGTATAGTATACAATTGAGTTGAGTCTGAACCCCATCGCACCCCAACATGGCCAAGCCAAGCCAGCCCACAGGAATAGGCATAGGCATAGGCTAGCCACATGTAGCCGCATCGTCAGCATCACCATCAGCCAGCCAGCCAGCAGCAGCAGCAGCAGCAGCAGCAACACTGACCTAACCGCACCTCTATCTCACCCCATAAGAAAGAAATGAAACCCAAACACCATAAACAATGCACCCGGTCCAAACAGAAACACAAATACAAGCACAAACGCCGTCCCGTCCATGTAACAAAGCAACCCCCTCTCCCCCTCCATCCCCACCCCCACACCAAAAAAACCCAACCCAACCACCTAGTCATTCCACCTAAATAATCATCAATCATCCTTCTCCGGCATCCGCATATACGCATCAATCGCAGCACTAAACGCCGCGAAACCCGCACACCCCGCGGCAGCAGCCTGGGGACCCGCCTTCGCCCCCAGAATGCCGCCGGTAATGCACCCGGCGGCGACACTATTCGTGAGGTCGTTCTTGGCGCGCAGGCCCTCGACGCAGCACTCGGTGCCGGCGTAGAGCGCGCCCACGATGCCGAAGTTCTTGGCGCTGGACCACGAGCGGCTGCCCATGTCTTTGAAGCCGCGGCGGACTTGTTCGCGCCAGGGGAGGTCGGCGATGGCTTGGCCTTGCGGGGTGAGGGTGGAGTCGTAGGACATCTATTTGGTTTGCATGGTTAGTTAGTTGGGAAAGGGGGAGGGGGGGTAAAAATGAGGGGAGGGGGGGAAGAGGGAACATACACTAGCCATGAACAAGCCGAATACACCACCGAGACCGAAGCCCATTGTTCCGGAGATGACGGTCTTCATGGGGCAGGATTCCATAGCTGCTTGCATCTGGATTGCATTGGGGTTTGGTTAGTAAGGTTTTGTCCGTGTCTGTGTCTGTGTCTGTGCCTGTCTGTATCCATATCCATTTCAATGTCCACATCCACATCCACATCCCCATCCACGCCATATAAACCAAACAGCAGCCCACCCACCAAACCACACCAACTCAATCTATTAGAAAAGAAAGAAACAAACTCACCCCCTTAACCATAGCCTGCTCCTGATCACTCATGCCCTGCGCGCCTGCGCCAGCACCAGCACCAGCAGCAGCGCCGCCGAGCCCGCCCATCGGGGGAGTCATTCCGGGGAAGCTCATTCTGAACAGTTTCTCTTATTTCCGTTATTCGGATCGAGGAGGGGGAGGGGGAGGAGGAGGAGAAGGGAGAGAGGCGTCAGTGTCAGTGTCCAGAGAGGGCTGGCTGGTACACTTCGTGTGGCGTGGAGTCGTGTCAGACAGAGACAGAGCAGAGCTGAACAGCGGAGGAGAGGACGATGGGCTCCGCGGCCGGGATGCGGAGAAGGCAAACAACCGGCGCAAATTTATTTTACGGGGCGGGGGAGAGACCACTTGTGCAGGATGATAACATGCACGTCACGTGATGGGCGGGGGTTGAGTGACAATGGTTCATCTATGTACTGTTTTGGTTGGTTGGAGGGTTGGGGTCTAGTATTTGGTATAAGTAGCTTAGTGGTGGTGGTGGTGGTTGTACTACTATAGTGGTAGTAATATAGAGGTGGTAGTATGGTGGTAGTCCGATAGTAGTGATAGAGTAAATATAATGAGAATGTCATGCAGTATACGCAGCACATATGTTACAAAGAAGGAAAAGATGTATTTCAAACAAGCACGAAGCCAAAGAAAAAGTGAAGAGAGTGAAATCAACGCTGATCGTAAAGGGTATTGCGGGAACAATCATAACCCTGCGTGCGTCATCCGTACCAGCTCAGCTCGGGGGTGCTAGATCCACCATCCTCCAACCATCCACGTAGATCGCGCATGTCGTGTCCATATTTACAATAGCAGTGAAGAAGTGAAGGGCCGTGGTCGAACGGCATGTATAAAAGATCGATCAGTTAAAAAAGAAAATCGGGCGGCCGATCAATCGCGTTTGTCATCCTTCTCGGTCGGCGACGGCGGCGACGACAGACTGCGCTCCCACTCCGCCATCAGATTCGACGCCGTGCGCTGCAGCTTGGACGGCGCCAGCTTGGTGATGGCCGGCCAGGGGATGCCGTCGGAGACGCTGGGATCGGGCACGATGGAATCGTGCAGGGCGTGCCAGTCGCCAAAGCTAGTCCCAGTCAGCGTATCACTGTCAACCCCCCCCCCCCATTACCGTCACCACCCGATAGGACGGACGTACCTGGTACTCGTGCGAGGACTGCTGGACTGCGTCATCGGGGACTGGTCGTGCCGGGCGGACTCCAGCGTCGAGCGGCTGGACGACGGGGTGTGCGTCCGAGTCCTCGTCTTCGTCTGCGGCTGCGGCTGCGGCTTCGGCTTCTGCGGCGAGTCCCAGTCCCAGTTGTCTTCAACATCGGGGGTGTGGGAGTCGGCTGGTTCGGTCCGCCCGCTTGGGGTACTGGAGGCTCCGCGAGCGCTCGGGGACTTCTGCCCACGTGGATCAATGCCGAATTCACTCCAGAAAGACGCCTCTATGTCCGCCGATTTGGAGTCTTTACCGGAAAGTTTAGCCCCCACCCCTGCTCCTGTCCCCTTGGTCCCCACGGACCCCGTCGCCCGCGGGAGCTTGCTCCCCTGCAGCGATAGCCGGTCGCGGCTGCGTGATGTCGAGCTGGAGTCCCGCGTGCGCGTCGGCGGCACCGCGCGGGACTCAGTCGCGTTGATGCCCTCCTCGCCCACCGTGGCCTGGCGAATGTCCTCCAAAAACGTCCACAGCCCTTCGCGCAGATCCGATGCCATCTGCTTCCCCGTGCGCACCAGCGCCTCGCGCGACGGCGGCGGCATGGTGTTCCGCCACTGCGAGATCATGTCCTCGGTGATCTCCGTGCCGTCGACGGAGATCACGCCGCGCTCGACCGACGACGGTAGGGTGGCCGACCGGGGCGAGCGGCCGATGCGACCGGGCAACGAGGTCAGGTCCGTCTCAGACCCGGGCTTGCTCAGGTCACCGGCCCCGGTGGTCGGGGAGAGCAGCGACAAGGCCCGGGTGTGGGAGCCCCGGAACACGCGCCGTCCGTTGGCGGACACCGTCGTGCCGTTGTTGGCCGCGGAGCGGAAGCTGTGGCGACGCTCCAGGGCCAGCTCGCGGCTGAGTCGGGCCTGCGACAGCGAGGGACTCACGGAGCCGCTTTGGCTGGGCTCGCGGCGATGCGAGCGCTCCGGGGTCTGGTCGGGCGACCGCAGAGGCACGAGAGGCTCTGCGCGGTGGCTGATCTCCGTCCGCTTCTTTGTCTTCTCCGTCAGGGCCCACTGCTTCTTCAGCGAACCCAGCTCCGTCTCCGCGCGGGAGAGCTCCTCGCGCAGCTCCAGCACCTTTCGTTCCTGCGAGGCGATGGCAGTCAGTAGGCCCGAGCCGTCGTCGGGCTCCTCGAAGGTCAGGGGGGCGCCGAGGGGTGGCACGGAGGAGGGATGGGCGGAGTGAGGGGCGGGGGTCATGTTGCCGGTGCCAGGAGAGGCGACGTTGGACTCGAAGGCGCCGGGAGGGATGTTGATGGGAAAGTTGAGGGTTAGTCGTTTGGCGTGGCGAGCAGCGCCATTCGGACGCGGGGGAAGCGAGGAGCGTTTGAGTTGCAGGGCGCGATCAGGGCCATGCTCGGATGCCGGGCGGTGGTGGGAGAAGGTGGGAGAAGGTTGTTGTTGCTGTTGCTGGTGCTGCATTGTTTGGGACGGTTCCGGCGCAGTTCCCGGCTCGCCCGTTCCCGGGGAATCCCCCATGACGGACCAGCGTGCGGAGGGTGTCTCGCGAGTCTCTAGCAGCCCAGGGGCTGGAGCATGGCAGGGATTGGGGAGGGATCGATTGGAATGGTGGATCGGAAAAGAATGTAGGGGCTGGCCAGCAAGATGTTGAGATCAACCACCCGACCTAACAGAAAGAAGAAGAAAAGGAGACGGAGTAACCGAAGTAGGAGGAGGAGGAAGAAGAAAAGGAAGAGAGGGAGGCGGAGGAAGAGGGAGAGTAGAAGATTAGAAAGAAATACGACGGGGGGAAATAAAAAGGTCTGGCCCGTCAGTTTAGTGAGTGAGTTAGTGGTAAAGCTGGTGAGGATTCACGGCGGGTCAGCAACGCGCATCCCTTCCCCTTCCACTCCCACTCAGCCCTCGTTTCACCGCATCTCAGGGGCCGATCGCCACAGTAGGTGCACGCCAGAGTGAGAGTACCGAGTGCATGCCCGTGTGGACGAGCGTGTAGTGTGTAGTATCTATGTCCTCCATACAGCAAGCATCCAGATCTCCCACACTGGGGATGGCATCACTGCAAGTAAGGGGCCCGAGGATCCTCATGTGGTTGACTGCTTGACAGCCCCGGCCGCCAATCTACCTGCGGCCCTCACGTCCTGCTTCCTGCACGGGCGTCCCCACGATTGATTAATTACCCGACCATCGTCAGATCAGGATGCATTTACGCCGGTAAGTTAGATAAGTAGCAACGCCTCTCATCTCCCGGGAATTACACTGCCTATTTTTAACTTCCCCCCTCCCGTCCATGTTGGATGTTATGTGCATCGTCAATGTTCAATGCTGATCAATATACAGACCAGACCACCTTCCTTACACCAACACCGTTGTTATATCACAAAATTCAACTCAATACAATAATACACTGTCCAGGTCCAATCCGTCCGTCCGCCTTTTTTTAAAACAAAACCAGCAACAATAACAACCACAACAACAAAAGAAACAGAAACAGAAAGAAAGTCACAAAAAGCCTATCTATCAGGAAGAGAATTTAATACACAAACAAGCTCGCCAGCAATATGATCACCAGAAATGAAGTACCGCAGATTCAAAACTCCGTATCCAGAGCCAAATTGAGCAAGATCGGGATGCCATGCTGCTGGCCCCTCGCCTGGGCGTCATTGTCCCGCAGCTGACCCCAGGGAGGGCAAATTAGAGCCCGATGGGCGAGGCTCATCGGAGCCAAGCAAGGAAAGAAATTATGCAACAAGAAAAAAGAAAAAAAAAAAAAACAGAACATACCACCCCCCATCCATTCAACGCCAGCACCATCTTTTGTACACGCAAAAAAAACTCAAGGATCCCGCAAGGGAGAGCGTCAGTCACTCACATCCCCGGCCAGCGGTTGCGAAGGCCTTCAGACCAGCGGTTGTAGAGCACGTCGGAGAGCTGTTTGGTGTGCTCCATGCCCGGCACTTGCTGGCCTGGCAGATTCGCCAGCTGGACGGGCTGCAGGCTGGGCTCGGGCACAGCCGAACTCTGGCGTCGCCGGTGGCTTTTGAGGTGTGGGTTGCTCTGAGCCAGAACCAGCCGCGGTCGCTGTGGGGAATCCGCGGGTGGAGCGGGTGGGACGAGACTGGCCAGCTTCGGGTCGCTACAGACAAGACACCAGACACCATCAGCATCCCGTCCAGCATCAACTAGACAGACAGCAGGATCACTTACCCTTGCAGTTTCTCCGTCATCGACTTCAAGATGTGGTACAGGCCTTCTGGGTCGACCATCTCCAGGTCACTCCACGCCTCCGCCAGTCGTGAAATCACCTCCCGCTTCTCGTCGTCCCCCGTCGTGCCCAACACCTCCTGGCACGCCAGCCCGACCGCCTTGCTGTATGCGCGACGGCCCAGCTGTGCCTCCTTGCTGCTGGGTTCGGAGAACAGCGTCTTGGGGCTGGAGTTCTCGTCCCCGCCCAGGGAGTACGCAGAGGGGTACGACCCGTCCGCGATCTTGTCCGACACCCGACGGAACTGACGGACGGTCGAGGGGGTGTTCCCGAAGCTCATGTCCACCCCGAGCGGCTGCTTCACTCCGCTGGAGCGGCGCTTGGCCCGCCGCAGCGACGGGCTGTGGTCCCGGGCGGCGGGCGGGCGTCTCACGGCGGTGTTGTTCGAATGCTGGGTCCCGGTCGGGCTCGAGATGTGGAGGTCCTCCATCATGTCGGACGTCTCATCGAACACCCAATCCTGGGGTTCCTCCTCATTCTCGAATTCGTCGAGCTCGTCACGGATGATCATCGTGGGCGCTTTGACGGTGTCGAAGACCCAGCCATCGTCGTCGTCGAGGTTCCGGATGGTGTTCCTATTGCGGAAAAGAGTCAGTGGGGATGGAATGGCAGAATGACAGGGCGGGGTCACATACAGAGACTCGGCGTAGTACTTCATCTTGCGTGTCGCCCCCCGACCGGCATTCCAGTCCTGCCGCCGAAGGATCAGTTCCTGCAGCGCCTCCGTCTTCCCCGCATTGCGAATGAACTTGTGTCGCAGCAGGTCTTTGGCACTGGGTCTGCGGTCGGGATCCTTGGTCAAACACTGCGAGATGAAATCCTTGAAGGTGCTGCTATACTCGTTGCCCTGGAGGCGTGGGGCGGGCTCCTTGGGGATGAGGAACAGCACCTTCATGGGGTGGGTGCTGGCGTGCGGGGGCTCGCCGTTGATCATCTCGATCGCCGTGATGCCCAGAGACCAGATATCCGCCTTGTAGTCGTACCCAGCCTGCTCGATCACCTCGGGCGCCATCCAGAAGGGCGTCCCGACAAAGGTATTGCGTTGAGATTTGATGTTGGTGAGTTGCGCCGCGACACCGAAATCCGCCAGCTTGACCTTGCCGGTGTGGGACAGCAGCACGTTGGCGGCCTTGATGTCGCGGTGGATCTTGCCTTCGCTGTGCAGGTAGTCCAAGCCCAGCAGCAGCTGCTGGCAAATAATGGCGACGTGCGCCTCGTTGAAATGGCCGGGTTTGAGCTGGATCCGGTTAGCGACGAGGTCCGGAGCAGACAGGTCATCCAGGGATTACCAGGTCGAGACAGGAACCCCCACCCAGATACTCCATCACAATCCACAGCTTGTGACCTCTCAGAAAGCTGGCCTTGTATTGCGTCACGAAGGGGCTGGCGCATGTCGCCAGGACGGAGATTTCCTGCTGGATCTCCTGGATGTCGTCTTCACTCGATTCGAGATCGATCTGTGGGCACCGAACCGGGTCAATTGGGTCGCCAGGCAGCAGAGAGAGGGTCCGTCAGATCAGTCACACGCACATGCTTAACCGCCACGATCTCCCCCGTAGCTTTCTCAATGGCCTTGTACACCGTGCCGAAGCTTCCACCTGCACGCGCGACCGGTCAGTTCCCGCTGCAATCGGTTCGATGGGCTGCATCTCACGGGGGATGGCGACTTACTGCCCAGCTCCTCGAGCATCTGATAGTGACTCGCCATGTCGTCGTCCATGGTGGTTGTCGCGCGCGTGGGAATTCGGGTGTAGCTCACGGGCGGAACGGCGAGTTTTGGGGAGGAAAAAAAAGAAGGGAAAAAAAAAGCAAGGACCACGGCCCAAGACAGCGCAGTTCAGCACAGGACACACACGGAGCAAGCCAGTAACCCACAAATGTAGACGGGCAGGTGTGATAAATCCAACCTGTCCGGGGAGGGATTTGAGGGGGGGGGGGGGGGGGGGAGCAGCAGCACGAGGACGGAGCTGAGCTGAGCTGAATGGAGATAAGAGGAGATGATAGTAAACGGGCGACCCTCCGACGCGCATCGACTGGGTCGACGGCCGGGCGCATCCATGGATGGCCGGAGAAACAACAGGCGGTAGCGCAGGGCAACCATGGTTCTGCGCTTGTCTCCTTCACCGCCACCCCTGCTCTCCCCAGCAGTGGCTGCCTTGCCGCCTGCAACCCTGGCACTTCGCCCGCCCGGCCCCGTCCGTCGCCTCACCGCCCCGCTCGGCGCTTCCTCGGCCCGGGCGCTGTCCGGACTTTCCCGATTGGGAATGCTTCCAGACTTGGTCTGACAGCTTCTACTCTTCTACTACGAACTCGTTCCTCAACTCTATCTACCACTTTGTACTCCGTACCACCCACTAGATAGACTAACACGGGCCATTGCCATGGACCCCCCTCTCCTCGCAGAAAAAAACCTCCTAGCAGAACCATCGCAAGGGCTCAACCTAAACCCGAACCTCATCTCCTCAAGCAAGGTCCAGGTCGCGATATACTCACCGGGCGCCGGGAAGCATACTATGTAGATACCCTCCGGAACATGTCCATTTGCACCACCAGGTCCACCCGGACTGTGAACATCTAGATCCTCGACGTCATGCGAGGGATCTGGGGCATGGGTTTTCTGGATTTCTTCTAAGTTCTGTACCCTGCGGGGGCTGGGGGGTGGAGTGGTTCTCTGACTTCGAGACTCGAGAGAAGGATCTCGATGACAAACTACGTCACTGTCTTTTGGTTGGTATACACCGCCCATTCGGTGGTTCCCCGCTTCCCAGGATGGATGTCTTGTGGTGGCGGGGAACATTCAAAGTGACGTACTGTCAGACAATACTGGAGAGGCTTGGCCAAAGGACGAGTTGACCGAGGAATAGAGCACTGACATTGGCATCAAATGTCGTGGTTGTGTGTGCGTCACAAACAACAACAGCAAAATTACGTCCGGTCTGTGGAACATGATTGTGCAGCGGGGAGCACGCGAGTGGGGTGACGGCACTCCTTCAACACAGACTCTTGGTCGAACTCGAAAGGGCGGGTGCCTGCTTGCCTAGCTGGCTATGCCAAATGGGTCGATGCATACTTTGAGGGGAAAGCTACCGAGAAGGCTCGATTCTAGTCTTATCAACTGGCCAGTTCGCATGGCGAAGCGCACGAACATGCCGACCACTCAGCTGGCAAACTTGGTATCCCGGGCATGATCCTCAAGTAATGTCTGATACGGAGTACCGGGTCTGGCATGCATCTTGAAATCTCCGAAAGATTCAATAGCTGTCACATTGAATCATATTACCAGCCTTGCTCTGGACTCTTCTTCGCAAGCTTGTTCAATGGAGGGTAGTGGGCATCTGGAGCACGCTCACTGATACATCAGATGCTACTGAAATACCAACTAATATAACACGCCCCAATCATTGAATTTATTCCAGACTCATCCTCGCCGCGCAATCCAGGGCTACACCCCCGATCTCCCCCCCAAGCTGCCCCCCAAGCTCCTCGAATCGCCGCTTCCAAAACCGCCATCGATCCCCCGACAGCCTTTTTGGCCCGTCATACAATGCCCCGCCCGCCATACGCCGATCTTCTTCACCCGTGGCCTCCATCCGGGCAATATCCTCAAGAAAGAAACGTTGAGTATGCACAACCCACTCCGCTGCCGCAGCTACACTGCATTCTCGACCAGACCTGCTAAGGCCCGTCTCTTCCAAGGCGTCCCGGATGGACCAAAAACCGAGTAATGTGTTGGTGAGAATTCCTGCGTTTACGAGGCGAGCAGTGAATGAATTCAGGCGGCGCCACCCTATAGCGTCTGCTTCTTCGATTTCCCCGGGAAGAGCTCGCGGTCCTGCTCAGCATTGTAAGCCACAATTCATTCCATGCAACCAACATGCAAAGTACGGATACATACCGTTCCAAGCCTCGCGCAGACTCGGACCCAGAATGGGCAGTTCTTCCCAGAGAACATAATCTCGCTACACGGAACAAGGACCCCCCATTTATAGTATTAGCGTTCCAACCCCAAACCCACTGATGGACCACAGCCCCAGAAAGCAAACATACCAGGTTCCAGACACTAACCCTTCGGGACGGAAGCTTTTGTAGCTCGACTATCACCTGGACCAGTCTGTCCTGACCGGGGTGATCGTGGGGCGTTTGTTCGGCTGCGTTGAAGAAATCGCGCCATAATTGCCAGAGATAGCCCTCTGCGCTATTGTTCTCTGCATTCGAAAGGTCCTTTTCGTTGCGTAGTAGGCGTTGGCTGATATGCTGGGCGGCCGTGGCCGGGGTGATGGGTGACGGTGACTCGCGGAGACAGTCTTGGAGGATACTAGTAGTCGTGTAGCTCTCTCTCATCGAGGGAGTCTTCTGAATCAATGGAAGCCGCTTTATCCTGATGTGAAGGCATGTTGAAATCAATCACACGGAAAGAAAACCATTATAGTTGAAGGAAATACTACACCGAAATGGCATGCTTCTTGTTTAAAAAACAGCCTATGTACCCCTAGGTAGGTAGGCGTCAGGAAAGTAGGAAAGCAGGAAAGACCCCGCGCATGCCCCCCCCACTGTGACGTGAGACACTAGTACCTAGCTAGTAGATTTAAATAGTCATTTCGTCCTCAGCGCAGTGAATCATGACGCTATTTCCATCCGCTGATAGAGAGCATATACTAATAACCATCCAACCAGCACACCAGAACCCAACCCCCCCCCTTCTCTTACCCCTCTAAACACTAGATAAAATGCAAACTATCCCTCGCATGCACAACCACGAACCCATCTTCCTCCCCCTCCGGCTCAGGATACTTCTTCAAATTCGCAATCGCCCACCTCGTCCTCTCATCCAAAACAGGCGGACACCTCCCCTGGCCCTCCAACCTCGGCAACCCGGCCAACTCAAACAACCCCCGCAAATACTCCATCGTCTCGCCATTATCCCACGGAATATCATGAAACTTCCTGCGCTCTTGTCTCGTCAACTCCACGCGATTGGCCTCCCACCGCGCCTGCTCCTCCGTGCTGGGCAAGCCCACCGCGTTCCGCCCCGCCCACAGCCTCGCCACCGCAATGGCCTGATACTCCATGGACCGGAACGTCAACACCCTCGGCAGGCCCACGATCGCCAGATCCGCAAACCGCTGAAAGAACGTATGGAGGTAGGTTCCCAGCAGACGGTCCTGCGCGTAGTCGTAGAGCGGATGGCCGCCGTTGCGCGCGGTGTTCCAGAACGGGAAGGACGGTTTGTACCCCGTGCAGTAGATCACAGTGTCGATGTCGGACGAGGAGAGCATGGATCCGTCGGAGAAGATGATGTCCCCGGATGGGAGGTACCGAGTGATGATGGGTTTCCAGACGACACCCGGGGGGGGCGTATCGCCGTCCCACCGGCCCCGTGACCGACGGGATTGGTAGATGGGGAGCGCGGCGCTGTGGAGCAGCGAGGTGGTGAGGTCCTGCCCCGAGGAGGAGTTGCCGATGATCAGGACTTTTTTGTTGGTGAAGTCGCCGGCGGAGCGGAATTGCTTCGAGTGCATGATGCGGTGCGGGGATTCTTGCAGCCCGGGGACTTGGGGGATCTGAGGGGGTTGTCAGCGGGTTGGGACGGAGGTACTATACGCATAAGGCGCGTGTCCGGGGCGGCTACATACATACGGAACAGAATAATGCCCGTTCGCAATAACCAGGGCATCGAAATCTTCCGCCCACCATTCATCGCGTCGCGTCACCGGATTCAAACGTCTCAGGGTGAGCGACCACCCGGACTCTGCATCTGGATCCCGTCTCGAAACATCCTCCACCGTCGTGTTCAGCACCAGGTATCTGTCGACTTCGTGCTTGGAGAAGTATTCCTCGATGTACTGCTTCGGTACCCAGTGCGGCACGAACGGGCCGTAGGCGAAGGGGAGATCGGAATATGACATTGCGATGTCGGGGACGTTTGTCCTGTCCGGGTCGTGTCAGGTCAGGTCAGGTCAGGTCAGGTCATCTCAGGCCAGGTCAAGTCCAGTCAACCTGACATTCATTCATTCATTCATATCACAGCCACAGAAAGCACCCCGATCTTCTTGACCAAACAAAATAAAACAAGTAGGGCGAGACAAACGTACGTCAGATCCTCGTATATCGGCGTCCGATCGAACCGCTCCCTGGTTACTGGATCCGTCGCCACGGGCAGAGTCCGTGGAATCGATATCGGGGGATCAACCTCCGGTGGTATCTTGCCGGGATGTAGCTGGAATGGAGGGCCGGGATCCGCATCGTAGATCCTGACGAGTACGTATCAGAATATCATGATGGAATGGAGACAGAGTCTGTCTGTCTGATGCTAGGTGGGGATTAGGCGATCACCATGTCCCGCCGGCGGTCTCCCGTCTCTCGAAGACCCGGATGCGGTCGAAGGATTTCTCTGCCGCGAGAGCGGAGGCCGTGATTGCGCCTGGGGGAGGTTATTACTGTGGCGTGGCAGGGGTGGAATGGGTTGTTGGTTGTTTACCTGAGGCGCCGGCCCCGATGATGGCCACTGATTTTATGCGTGCCATGGATGGGATAGATGGGAAGAGATGGGCGTTGACTATTGATTGATATGATAGACTCGATCGGTCAAGCCGGACGTGAAGTCTGTCCGTGGAGTCTGTCCCCGGGGTTTCACCTTCGTTGCATGGTGGAGGTGAAGTTGGAGTTGGAGTGAGGGGGGAAAGACTTCGCAATCCGGTCGGGGATGGCGTGCTTGCTGCATGTACCTCTCTATCTTACACAACAGATGAGGATGTCACGGTGGTTAAGTTCCAATTGATTTTCGGATGTTGACCATAGAGTAGGATGCAATGCTGCGTTGTTAGAGCCAGTCTTTCTTAAGATGCTGTCCCTACGAATGGTGATTTTCAATCCTGAACTTGCTCCTAGATATGTTACTGAAATGCAGATACCTTTCTTGATACCAGCGAGGCTCATTAATGGGCTTATTTGTCCGCCTAGTTACATGCTACATCGTAATCATGTTTGGGCTGTTTACTACTACACCTGGTGCTCGGTTGGGAATTGGATGGATTTTATTTATACTATACACTCTTTACTGGTAAATATCAGATAGATACTAGGTTTTTTTCTGATTATCCAAATCCCATGCGTGCATCATCATGTTCTGTACAATATCAAATCAAACCAACTTGGTTATTTATTTTGGTGGCATACATCGAACTTCACACATGGAAAGTAATACATTATTCAGAATCCATGACAGACAGGCAGCACCTACAACAAAACACCTAATTAAGAAAGAAAAGTAACAACAATCCAATACCAATTACGCAATATACCCCATACAAAGCCAAACAAGCCCAGAAAAACACCGAGTACACAAGGGAACAATCCCCAGCCATAACCATTACATGAACGGCGAGGTACCACCCAGGTATTGGGACATGGTGTCAAGTGGAAAATATTACAGCATAACACATGGGCCTATGGCGCAATTGGTAGCGCGTACGACTCCAGATCGTAAGGTTGTCCGTTCGATTCGGGCTGGGCTCATGCCTTTTTTTTTTTCTTCTCACTTGAGTGAGCAGTTGAGGAGGCGGGGGTTTTTTTTTCTATTTTTATTTACTATCAAATATATATATATATACTCTTCTTTCTTATCTTCACATAATTGTGTTTTGTCGAAAAGGGCATGCGATAAATTACTTGTATTGTATCCTGTGGACAAGGTCACTTTTCTCGAGACTGTTTTCTTTTTACCCACTCAGTCCAATTTACATGACACCCTTTAAAAGAGATACGTAAGTAACATCGAAGTCATGCCCCTCGCCAACTGTTCAGTCAGTAATTTCGGGGCAAGCTTTGACGATTTACAGTATTCGCCGCCTGGTATTCAAACCTGCATCCTTAATGAAAATTTAGAAAGCTTCTTTCTTTCTTTCCTAAAAAAAAGGCCTTCATAGCCGTTACGCTACCAGAGTAGCACGACATGGATACCCATCAGCAGGATGCGTGCCGGCCTTCTCAGTCTGGTACGCCCTCTCTCCATCCACCGTCTTCAACCCAGGATTTCCACCCCGAAGCCCCGCGGAGCGAGCCAATCTTGCCACAAAACCATCTGTTTGAGGATTCATCGCGTCCCACTCATCATAGGCCGGTCTGATCTCGAACCGCCGGGCAGTCATCACCAGAACCACTCGCATCTCATTATAGACAAGCGTTTGGCCGATGCAATTGCGCGGACCTTGCTCGAAAGGCCGATACGCGGCCGGATCAGGGTAGAGCTCGTGGCCTGCCTCCACCAGCCACCGCTCGGGGAGAAACTCGTCCGCTCGGGGCCATACTCGTGGGTTCTGTTGAATGGACGGATGCAAGATAGTTATACTGAGATCATCTGCCAACGGGTACATGTTTCCGTGTCTGTCTGTTAAAGAAAGGCCGTCTCGGCCTTGACGCATAGTTCCGGCGGGGGGATAGAGTCGCAGGGTTTCTTTGATGACGGCCATTGTGTATGCGCATTGGTTGAGTAAAGCCGGTCGTTCGCGGAGTAGCTGTGATGCAGCCGAGGGATTGTCTCCAAGCACAGCATCATGCTCTTGGCGAACCTGAGTCAAGGCTTCGGGGTGTTTCGACAGCAAATGATACACGTAGACGATACTGCTAGACGTGGTATCATTTCCGGCAAAAAGAAACAGCCGAATCTGATACGTCACGTACTCTGCGAAGTGGTCGTCCAATTTGGTCGCCTCCGAGATCTTTTCATTCTTGGTTTCCAGATATGCCTCCAAGGCCAGTGCGATGATGGATTTGGCGCGTTTGGGGCCGGCATGAACACCCTTCTTCATCTCGGAGAATCGCCGATCCAGTTCCTCGCGAATGGACTTATTCATGACGCGACCGTAGTACCATTGCACGATGGGCCGGATGGGGTTTGCGCGAACACGGGGATCCCAGAACGAATGCCATCTGGTGATGTGGCCCAGGGCGGTCGCGAGGAGGTTGTCCGAGTTCTGATGATCCAGGTCCGCGTCGAGGGTGACTTTGAGGATCACGTCCATGGTCAATCGCGTGGTCAGATCATCCAGACAGAATAATTGTCCGGAACTCGCTTTCTCATGCAGCTTATCGCAGAAGACTTGAACCGAGTTGATGACTTCCGGCAGTAGATCCTGCATGCTTCCGGCACTGAAACCAGGGTTAAAGATTGACCTCCACGCCTTCCATTCCGCCGGAGCCATGGATATCATGCTCGGCCCGCCCGTGATCGGCTGCATGAAGCGGGGCTGGATGACGGTTTTGGGCAGATTAAGTCTGGTGGTCGCTTGAGACGCGGCCTCTGGGTAGAACACCATGTACTGCGCTGGTGACACCGGCCAGACATCTAGCAGGAAGATCTCCGTGTCGGTGTATTCGGACGCCAGTTCGCGCGTCGCGAGCGTGACGTTGGCGTCGGATGGAAGGCGATTGACATAGTCCGAGAGCACGAGCATGTGGCCCGTTAACCAGTTCCATCCTTTGGGCATGGGCTGTAGTCGCCGCGTTAGCAACTGGCATAGTCGAGGTAGAGAGGTGGGGGCGGAGCTTACAATGCCTTGTTTGCGGAGCCTGTTGATCCTGGAGCGATGGTCATAGAGCACATAGAGGCCGTACGCGACGGCGCCTATTAGAGGCAGACAAAGGGTTACGAGAATGTTGGCGAAAGCCATGGAGATGGCCTTGCCTTCAGAGAGAGACACGGATTGTGGGAGATGGAGAAAGGAAGAAGACCAGAAAGGGGAAGGTTGGCTGGAGATCAACAAACCGTGGCGGTGGGTCGGTCCGGGGATCATCGCCGCAACTACAAAATACAATCAATCATCTTGCAACATCGGACTCGTCTTTGGAGTGTGTTTATAGTACGATTATTGGTCTGCATAGGTGTGATTAAAAACTCTTGACCCCCCAGAAAAACCGGGATAGACACATCATCCACTCAGGCATCCACTTAGACTGCCGGAGTCCATTTCTTGCATGGAGAGACCATACTACACGACACGTGAGAGAATGAAACGTCAAGGTGGCTGAGTTTTGTGCTGACTGCCTTCCCCCTTGCGTTGTCGCATACCAGAGCATGTCGCAGGCTGTCAGCCTTACTCCCCGCGTCTCCGAAAACCAACCCTACGACCCAACTGACCGACCTTGGACAATCTGTGCTCTTGACAACTTAGGCATCCTGGCATCCTGGCAGCAGAGACTGCAGGCAAGGTATGCGATTAAAGATGATAGACAGAGAGGTGGTCTCAAGAATGGTCAGAATTGACCAACAAAACAGCCTCGAGAAACATTTACTCAGACCAAACAAATGTCTACTCGGTTTGACCTCGGATCATACCCCGAGGGAGTTGACCAGTTGCTGCGATAGTATCTGGACATGAAGGGATTATTCCCGTGACATCCACAGTCAAGTCTCCGGTCTTTCATCAAAGTAAGATTGCAGCAAACCACACGTTAAATATAATTTACTGAGCGAATCCTGGGAGTCGAACATGGAAACCTCCAGGAATTGAGGCTGTACTAACCAAGGAGACCAACAATCTGCAGACACCATCTGCCCCTTGCATATCTGGTGCCGCGGTATAGTCCGCATGAGGTCGAGTATATGCAGTCAGCCCCAAGTATGTAAGAATGTGTCTCAATCAGCCTAACGAGTCTGCAAATGCAACCATAGGCCACCCCAGCGTACATAAAGTAGAGCCCTGCTGGTCGTTGCACCAATATGATTTATGACATGCACTTCACCCGGCTAAGCTGCAATGAATAGCTCCGTGCTGGCAGGACTTCCGACTCAACTCTCGCAAGCTCCAGACCCGCTAGTGGGAAACCTAGGTCGGATTACTCTGGTGCAGTATAAGGTATGCCATGCCAAAACAGCCAAAACATTATCATTCATCAGACTGTGTGACTAATACCGAGCAAGATAATTACGGGCATCTTCTTCGGAATCGCAGTCCTTTCCTTCCTCGGGCGCATCTTCATCCGACTCTTCACTCGACGCCGGCTGTACATCGACGATGGCTTCCTCAGCTTTGCCTTTGCCACCCTATGTGGAGGCACAGTCCTTGGCTACCTTCGGATCTACATCGTCTATCTCCAGTTTGCCGTTCTCCAAGGCGACCTCGCCGCGACCGAGATCGTGGCATCCGACCCAGGCCAGCATGCCCGGCAGTTCGCATACAACCTTGCCTATATCGTTCTTCTCTGGACAACAGTCTTTGCGGTCAAATGGTGCTATCTGGCCTTCTTCCACCCTTTGCTGGTGGGCATGTCGCGTGGCTTCGTTTTCTTCTACTGGTTCACCATCGGAGCGTCTGTGGTTGCGTGGATCTTGAGCGTGGCCGTGGCGCCTGTCATTCCCTGTCCGTATGTGGGGATGACGGCTGTTAGTAAGTATCCAAATCCAGATGGGGTGTGGATCCTGCATTGCTAAGAATGATTAGTGAAGTGTTTCCCGACTCTCCCGGTCTCGCATAGTACGATGCTTGCGATGTTCTGGATCCCTCCGATCCTGGATGCGCTTACAGACCTCATGAGTATACCACCCATTCTATCAGCAATGGGCAAAAGCTAACAGTTCATAATAGTCATCAGCATCCCGATTCGACTCCTGTACAAAGTCCAAGTGCGCACACTGACAAAAGTCGGACTAGGCTGTTTCCTCTGCCTATCCATCTTCATGTGCGTATGCTCCATCATCCGCACAGCAGGGACCTACTACCACGGGGCGCTCGACTACCCGTGGCAGGTCTTCTGGCTGCACCTGGAGGGATGCATCGGCGTGACCATGGGCTCGATCACCGTCTACCGATCCACTCTGATCGGCTCTAATGAGGTATCCGCCGTGTTCAAGAAATACATCACCAGGATGAAAGGTGCGGTGAGAGGGTCATCGGGTGATAATGGGATGCCGCAGCCTGAAGAGGAAAGTAAGACGGAGAGGCGCACGTTTGGGTTACCTTCGATTCCCCAGGCGACTATTTCGGGGTTGCGCACGTGGGATGGTCGGTCTCGAAGAGACAATTCTGGTCCTGATGATGCGGGGCTGAGTAGCTTTGCGAGTGGTGATTTTGATTATCATGCTTTGTTGAAGGCGCCGAAGACGGCGGCTGGTATGTCTTTTCTTGAAAGTTATACATGTGGCATTGGATATGGCTGATTGGATATAGCGAGTCGATATACTCGTCCCCGTCCCGAGATGGCATGAATGGCTAGTCCCTTTGATCAGGAGTCTGAAGTTCGAATTGAATTGTCTAACAACCGGACTAGTATGCTAAATAACAAACATAAGATCGGAAGGGGAAAAAAAAAAAAAAGAAAAAAGAAAAACCAAGGCCCCGTGGACATATGAAACCAAACAGCCCATTTAAGCAGACTCTCCCCTCACCCTCAACACTCCTCCACCAACGGAACCCCTGAAGAAGAAACCACCCTCCTCCCACGCAAACTCTTCCAATCCGGAATAACAAACCCCGTCGCAAGATAAACACAAACAACAATACACTCCATCAACAACCCCATAACCAGGAACGGCGCAACCGGTCCAACCAGATCATTCCAGCGCAGGTCGGACGCATCCACAACCGATAGGAAGAGGTACGTGATGCGCACAATAATAAACGGCAGGGCTGCAGCCAAGGCCTGGAGGATCTATGCAGCACACAACCGTACCTATTAGCCTCTCCAGATAATAGACCCGTTGGTCGAGTAAATTGAAAAAAAAATAAAAAAAAAAAACTTACACTCAGACTCATACGCGAGACCTCCTCCCGATGAACCCAGAGATAGCCCTGCACAGCTAGCAAGCACGCCACGAAGACCACCACGCAGCTGTATCCCGCTTTGACGAGCCTGAGGCCAGTCTCGACGTTGCTGACGCTGTCGCTGCCCTCGAGACATCCGCCGGCGATTTGCAGGCCGAGGCCGACGAAGAACAGGATACGCGAGAAGAGGAGGGATTGCCCGATTCGGACGTGTACTTTTTGTTCGTGGGATAGGCTGGGGAATGGGATATGTCAGTTGTACAAGCTAGCGGCCTCGTATATCTGCGGGCCTGTCTGTCTGGCGCTTACATGATTCGAAGGAATCCCATGGTGGCGGCGACTAAGGGGAACACGCCCGTGTTGAGCAGGATGATTGAAGCGACCATAAGGCCGGTGCTGGGGGTTCGCTCGTATAGGATGACCAGGATGGCTGAGGCGAGACGGACTGCAGGTATGTGAGACTCCATGCGGGGGGGAGGGGGGGGGGTTGGAGGAGGCGAGTGGCTCACTGGTGGAGAAAAAGAGGAGAATGTTCCATGACAGGCGAGGGCGTTTGTGTCGGTAGCATGCAAGGTATGCTGAGAGGATGGTCGCGGGGATGTAGAAGACTATCACTGCGATGCTGGTTTTGCCATGGTTGTTGAGCATAGTGACTGGATTTGCTGAATGCGACCCCGAGTTATTTTCCTTTCTTTCTTTCTTTCTTTTTGGGATAGATGGAGAATAGAGATGCAATCATTCGTCAACGGTTGAAGTCGGAGTAGAGAAAAGTCGTAGAGAATGTTCCTTTCCACTTCACTTCCAAAAATTTGGGAGCTACAAAATATCCAGCACTCAGTCCACCCTTTATACAAATTCTTCACCCCCCAAGTCTGCCTTGCTAGAGACCGCATCCCGAAGTAGGGCACGATTTTAGCCTCCGATCCGCAGATAAACTCGCAAGATCAACCCCATATGCGGTTTAGCGCTGGGATCAAGGGATCCACACCATCCCACAAGGCTGGGTGAGTCAACCCCACCTTCAGCACTCAACAGAGCTCACAATCATCCTCAGGGTCAAGCCAACAACTTCACTCAGCCCCGTTGCGAACGCGCAAAGCGCAGAATGTGACCTGTTTAGGCATAAGGATGGATCTTAGCCCGGACCACACACACCACACACACCACATTTACCACCTTGCTGTCTATCCACGCTGAACATTGGCAAGCAGACTCTCAGGAGTGAGAAGATCAGGCTCTTCATATTCCGCAGTGGAGCCGAATCGGCTAGTATGCTAGTATGGTCGGCGTGGCAGGGAAATCCAAGGGGTGCAATACGTGCCGGACGCGGAAAATCGCGGTACATGCCAACAACCCTACCCCTTTACCCGTGGTTATTCGTGTACGGAACTGACTAGCACAGTGCGATCAAAAAAGACCCGGATGTGGCCAGTGCGCCCGGTCGAACCGAGTCTGTGGCGGGTATCAGAGGGAGAGGGTCTTTGTGTTGGTGAAGCCAGCTGCAGCGGCCAAGAAGAAACACATCTTCGTCCGGACCCCTCCGTCTTCAGGATCGGATTCCAACATGGCCGCCTCGACGCCAGAGTCATTCTCCGCCTCCGCGGATCAGTCACCCGCGTCGCTGGTCCAACAGGACAGGAGGTATTACTCCTTCACTGAGCGAAGCGCAGCATACGCAATGATACGGACCCAGAACGAGCGGCACAATTTAGTCCTGGCCTTTCTCTCCACCTGCCTCCCATCGCAATTGACATCATCTCCGCGGTCATGGATCTCGTTACTCGCCGAGCTGCCCACAGGAGTCAAGGCCCTGGAGTTAGCAGGCGCGGCCGTCGCGGCCTCGGCGATCGGACACCGGTTCCAGGACCCCGCGATGAAGAGAGAGAGTCTCAGCCTCTACACGCAGGGGCTTCAGCAGCTGCAGAGGGCGCTGTGGAGTCGTGATCTCGTCCGCGAGGATGGGACTCTCGCGGCGTGTATGGCCCTGAGTCTTTACGAGGCGATGGAATGCCCGAGTGCCGGACCGGAGGGCTATTTCGGCCACTGTCGCGGTCTCCTCGCGTTGGTGGAAGCGCGGGGCATTGATGCGCATTGCTCGGGGGCGGGACATCGGTTGTTTCTGGGTGTGAGGACTCTAGGGGTAAGTCTGTTTGATGATCTTTTGGTAGATGGGGATTGTTGGTGATAACGGTCTGTGGTAGATCTTGTATTCTCTGGAGCACCAGTCTCCAAGCTTCATGTTTGATTCTGCGTGGATGGAGCAGCCCTGGGAGCGGATACCCAAGACTTTCTTCAGTCGGGTGGTGGATTGTCTCGCGCAGGCACCCGGGATCTTGCAGCGCGTGCATCTGCTGCCTCACCTGAGCCCCGATCTTCAGATAGGCCTTTGTCACGAGCTGATTCGCGAGTGCTGGACGATAGACGAGCAGCTGGATATGGTGTGGAATGGGATGCAAGATGCCATGCCGGATCCGCTGTACCGGCCGGTGCCCTCCCGACAAGCCCATGCCTTGGTCGATGACGGACCCGGCGAGAATCTGTTCCCGGTTGTTCTCTGCTTCGCTAATGTGGAGTGCGCCACAACTCTTATACTTCTCTGGGCTGTGCGGGTGATGCTTTGGTCGGGCCTCTGCAATTTATACAACGGCCTGGCTGTTCTCGAGCGCTTGATGCCCCAAGTGGTTGACTCTTCTTCCGACGGCACTTTTACCACAAGATCAGTCAACCCGCCGGTTCCTGATCTCGGCCATCGCAGAGACTATCTCTCCATGGCCCATCATGTCTGTCAGTCCGTGGAATATCTTTTGCAGGATGAGCTGTTGCTCGTCGGGCCGCTATCAGTATGCCTGGCGGTAGGGATTGTGATTGATTCGCTGCGGGATCAACCTCGCCATGCTTTGGAGGTTGCGTGGCTGCGAGAAGCCCTGGGGGCTATCCAGAAGAAAGGTCTCGGTCTTTTGGAACACAGTCGATGATGTAGCCAGCATGATTGTTGTGAGTATAAGGCATACAGTTACTACATCCGGACTAGTACCGGCATCCTCCTCAGGCGCCGATTATCTCCGCGGACTTAAAAGCCCTCATCCATCATCTCATCCCAACCGCCATCTGTACCTCGCACCAGGGGTTCAGCAAATCCGTGGAGATGGACTTTACGATGGAAATGACCTTATCTCCATCCGAGATGGTCGAGGCCGTGTCAGTCCATTCCACTCCGCCCAAAGAAGTATAAAACCCCCCACTCGACCTCCCAATATCAACCTCCATCTCATTCCCATTCACTGTCCCAGACAGCAAAACCTAGGTACTTTACTCCCTCACCATGTCTTCCAAAGAACTCCCCCCCTCGACATCCCCCTTCTTCCCCAACATCTTCTTCTACAACCAATTCCGCGCCAAACCCAGCTGGCCCCCGGCCTCGACCAACCTCACCGGCCAAGTCGCCATCATCACGGGCGGAAACGCCGGCCTGGGCTACGAGTGTGCCATGCAGCTGCTCTCCCTCCGCCTCACGCACCTGATCCTCGCCGTCCGCTCCCCAAGCAGAGGCGAGGCCGCGGCATCCAAGCTCCGCCACGCCTACCCCAAATCCACCATCGACGTCTGGCCACTCGACATGAGCTCGTACGACTCCATCCAGACATTCACCGCGCGCATCTCAAGCCAACTCCCCCGTCTCGACACCGTCATCCTCAACGCGGGCGTCCGACACACCAACTTCCTCTCCGTCCCCGGCACCGGCCACGAAGAAACCATCCAGGTCAACTACCTATCCACCGTCCTACTAACCATCCTTCTTCTCCCCATTCTGAAAACCAAGTCTCCGTCCGGAATCCCAGGGCGAATCACAATCATCAACGCCGCCCTTGCCCTCCTCCCCAAACTGCCGAGCGTCGACGATGATGCGCCACTCCTCAAATCCTTCGACAGCCCCGCCCAGTACGATGCCAACGGGCACTACTGCATGTCGAAGCTCTTTGCGCACGCGTTCCTCTACAAGCTGGTCGACTATGTCTCTGCAGACGACGTGGTCGTTAACCTAGCGGATCCGGCTTTCGTCAAAGGTACCGGTCTGATCCGTGATGTGAATACCGTCGGGAAGGTGTTCATGGCGCTGTTTGGGGCGCTGTGCGGGCGGACGGTCAAGGTCGGTGCGTCGACGTTCGTTGATGCGGCGGTTGTTAAGGGGAAAGAGTCGCATGGGTGTTTTTTGATGAGCTGGAAGATTGAACCGTATGTACTTGCCTGTGCTGCTGTTGTCTATAATGTTCTTGAAGGGGGGGGGGGTTTACTGACGTGGTGGGTTCTAGGTTTAACTCGTCGTTGTATACGTCTGATGGGGAACGGGCTGTTGAGCAGCTGTGGAGGGAAACCATGGATGAGCTGGCTTTTGCGGATGTGAGGGGTGTGCTTCAGAGTATGAAGAAGGGTTTGTAGGGCTGGCGGAGAGGTGGTATGTAGTAGCAATTTAATCATGTTTTTATATTTTCTACGGGTATTCATTACTTGCTCATTGTTGTAATTGAAGCGGATATATGGATCATTCGCAACAACTCTGACTGCATATATACGTCATGAAAGATTTGTGTAGTAGTACAAAAGGGTTGGGATGTGTCTAGTAGGTAGATTCAATATTTACTTCTTAATAGGCAGGGGTTTCTGTCTTCTGACCAACAGGCTTTGACAGATTATGTGAATATGGTAAGGACTGCTTTCATTCAGACAAATCCATACACAGAAAGAAAAGAAAAATAATAAAAAAAATACCAAAAGTAAGAATAGAATCAAACAAGTAGAGTAACCGTCTCGGCCGACAGCCATCACGTCGCGCGGGAATGACAGGAAAGAACCTTAAAAAGGGCTCTCTCTCCCAATCCGCATCCGCCCTTCACACCTCACATCTCTTCCTCGACAACAAATATCTTTTACCATGCCGCAAGATCCACCCCCTCCTGCATCAAACGACGATGTGGGCTGGCGTCGAGTGGTCCGCCATTTCACTCCCTCGTGAGTCACTGCCACTGCCACTGCCACTCCCACCCCCACTGCGTCGAGGGATCCCAACCCAACTACTCACACGACGCAGATGGTTCTCCGTCATCATGGGCACCGGGATGGTGTCCATATTATTAAACAGCCTACCTTACAACGGCATCTGGCTGTACTGGGTCTCGATCGTGGTGTTTGCACTCAACACCCTTCTCTTTCTCCTAGGGCTGATCATCACCCTCCTCCGGTACATCCTGTATCCGCAGATCTTCCTCGCCATGATCAGACACCCAGTGCAGTCCTGCTTCCTGGGGACGTTTCCGATGGGCTTCGCGACCATCATCAACATGTTCTGCGCTGTGTGCGTACCGGCCTGGGGGGAGTGGGCGCGATATTTCGCCTGGGGGATGTGGATATTTGATGCTGTGATTTCTGTTCTGATTGCTTTGTCGCTTCCTTTCTTGATGTAAGCCCCCCCCCCCCCCCCCCCCCCCCCCCAAAACTCATCTCGAGTATGTAATGTAATCTTCATCCTGACAAGCCAGGATGTACCACGGAAACGAAACCCAACTATCGTCCATGACCGCCGTCTGGCTCCTCCCGATCGTCTCCTGCGTGGTGGCCTCCACCTCCGGCGCCATCGTCGCCGACATCCTCCCGGACCCACAGCTCGCCCTCTGGACAATCATCACCAGCTACGTCCTCTGGGGCATCGGAATGCCTCTCGCTTTCATGGTCATGTCGATCTACTTCCAACGGCTCACCCTGCACAAGCTCCCGCCTCGCGCTGTGATTGTCAGTGTCTTTTTGCCGTTAGGTCCGCTGGGTCAAGGCGGATATGCGTGCGTCTTTCCCCATCCCCTCATCCCCATTTACCTTGAAAAAGAAGAGAGAGAGAGAGAGAGAGAGAGAGAAAGAGAGAGAAAGAAAAGTACCATTAATACCTATATTCCAACCACAGGATCATGAAACTCGGCCTCGCCGCACAAACCATCTTCCCCCAAACCAACACGCTCGAAGGCTCCTCCGGCCCCACCTTCTACACCGTGGGCTTCCTGATCGCGCTCATCCTGTGGGCCTTTGCCCTCGTGTGGCTCTTCTTCGCCTCCGCGTCCATCGCCCACTGCAAGACCTTCCCGTTCAATATCGGCTGGTGGGGCTTCACGTTCCCGCTGGGCACCTTTGCGCTGAGTAGTTGTCAGCTGGGGAGGGAGCTGCCGTCGAGGTTTTTTGCTGTTTTTGGGACGGTGAGTTTATATACCTACCTACTGAGATAGCTGTCTACCTACCGACCTACCTACCTACCTACCTACCTACCTACCTCCCTACCTACCTACACACACACATACAAACCCCCGTTACCACAGCCATAATAGAATAGAATCTATATGAAAGGATCATGCAAATGCAGCTACTAATACCAATCCTAACCCTCAACAGATCATCTCCCTGTGCGTGGTTCTTCTATGGATCGTCGTGAGTATCGGCACTTTGAGGGGCGTGGTATCGGGGAAGATCTTCTTTGCGCCGTGCTTGGGGGATTTGGCGGTTGGGGTTAGGAAGGCTGAGAGGGGTTGTGGGGGGAAGGTTTGAGGGTAGGTAGTTAGTTTAGTTGATCAGTCATTGCGTGGAGTTGGATTGTTGGATGGATCATCATGGATGGTTTGGCTTAGCGGGGTACCTTGGTTTTGGGATACATCGTACATCGCTTCTTTTCATCAATTGCATTTTTCTTTTCTTCCTGTTAGTTGTTTTCTGTCGATTGTTTTCTGATAAAGATAATGGGCTTGAATTGGGGAGAGGATGGTGGTTCAGACTTCAGAGATATATAGTGTAGTACTAATACTAAGTAAGATGTTTTGAATTGAAAAAAGCCAATTCATTATCTTGTATGGTATTTCGTCTGTTGCTTGGTGAACTTATACTGTAGGATTGTGCTGCGAGGCTGGAGGGATACACTGAATTGATGCCGTGCAGAGTGATTGGGCGTAGGATGTGTGGAGGAATTGGGAGGTTTATGGCTGTTTTGTGTCTTTGTCCAAGGTGAGCGTTAGTTTGATTGGAACGATGTGGTGGGAATGGATAGACATAAATATAGATATAAGTATAGGAAAAGCTAGGGGATTTGAAAAAAAAAAAATAAAAAGAAAGAAAAAAGAAAGAAAAAAAAAAAAAAATAGACTAGAAAATAGACAAAAAAAGAAAAAAAAAAAAAACATGTATATTCAAGCAGGATGGGAATAATAAGTCTATAATAATAATAGTAATAATAATAATAATACATGAAATATCACATCAGAAAGAAAAGAGGACAGGTTTATACATCATTCAGTGCCAGCACGATCCTCCACAGCGCCTCCTCGAGATACTCCCTCCGATGGGAAAACACGATCCGGAACCACCCGCCACACTCGGACCCAAACAGCGCGCCCGTGGCCAGGAAGACCTTCCGGCGCAGAAGCAGCTCCATGACCTTCTCGGCGATCGCATCGCCGTCCATCTGCGCCGTCTCTACCGGGTGCAGCTTGCGATACTTCAGGCCGAGGTTGACCCAGAGGAAGAAGGCGGCGTGGGCGCCCGGCGCGTACTCGATGCCCTGGCTGCGGAGGTGCTGGACGGCGAAGGCGTACGATTCCGACAGCTTCTGCTGGTTGAGCTGGATGTAGCGCCTCGTGAAGAAGGTGTCTTCGAGGACGAGGGACGCGAGGTGTTCGGAGACGGAGGACGGGTAGCTGTAGAGCGAGGCGCCCTTGAGGGCGAGGTGGAGGGCCGGGTTGTTTTGGGAGACGATGGCGCCGATTCGCAGGCCGTTGGCGCCGAAGTCCTTGCTCATGCCCCAGAGCACGTGGACGAGGCTGGGGTCGATGAGCCGGGAGGTGTTGATGGAGAGGGCCGATTCGAAGGCCACGGCGGCGGGTTGCGGGTCGACGGTGTTTTCCCACACGGAGAGCGCGTAGATCTCGTCGCTGATGAGGTGGATGTGGTACTTCTGGCACAGTCGCATGAGCTGGACCAGTGTGCTCCGGGGGTAGCAGCGTCCGAGGGGATTGTGAGGGTGGCACAGCATCAGGGCTCGGACTTTCCGGCCGGTCTTTTGCTGGAACTCGAGCAGTGCGGCCTCGTATCGGTCTACGGCGGGCAGGCTGAAGGGGTCGCAGTCGCCGAATTCGACCGGGACGACGACGGCGCCGGGCCGTAGCGACATGTCCGGGATGAAGGTGCCGTAGTAGGGTCTTCCTAGGAGGATCCCTTCGCCCGGGTCGGTGAAGGCCCATGAGACGTGCTCGATGGCGGCGGAGACCCCGTTGGTGATCACGACGTCGTCGCCGGTGATCGGTTGGATGGGCTGGAGATGTTTGTTGAGAAAGCCTGCCACGGCGCGTCGGAGGCGCTCTGACCCGATGCCCCCGTCGTTGTACGTGAGGTATTTGGCTGGAAGATCCAGCTCGGTGTTGATGTAATCCAGCAGGTAGTCGTGCATCAGCGCGTTCTCCGCCACGCCCACGTTGACATAGCCATTGGGCTTTGTCGTCGGACACCATGGGTTGCGCATAATGTCCCACATGAGGTTGTTGGATGCGGACGCGACATCGCGAGCCCGCTGGGAGAGGATCGTGTTCGGCATGTTGCGAAACAGGCCTGCTGAATGCGCTGGTCTCCGACGGCTGCAACAAGGGGTTGAAGGACACGACCAGCAGACGCTCCGGTCTTCAGAAATCAGGACAATTGAAGACTTTTGAAGGTTCCAAAGGGAGCGAGCAGAGTTTGGTTCCAGCCCAACCCAACCTTATCGGCCCGGGTATCTAGTCGGTTGCGGTACCCGCCAGCAGTCCCAGCAGGAGGGAGGGTAGGGCTATTTCATCATCGGTTCCGAAAAGGGGATGGGACGACGGTGCAGATGTTTCACATATCCAAAGCGCGGTGGGCCAATCCTGTAGTAGATGTCCTCTCGCACGCAACAAGGGGCCGCAGCTGCATCGCATCGCATCGCGAGATTCCAGAAAAGCAAGGAACGCTAGAACGTCATCCTCGCCCATTAGGTTCGTCCCTCGTATATGCGCCCCACCAGACGCGTTGGAGCCTAGAGCCTCGTGGAGAGCCGCGACCGAAGTCTAAAAAATTCTGCGTGCTCGGGAAATTTGGGAGAATTGGGGGGGGTTTTTTTTTTCGCAGGCGGGGCGTCGTCGAGTCAGTTCCCGAGGATGGAGAGTGGAGCGGCCCGGAGATGATCCCATCGGGCATCAAACATCAACAGGTGGTGAGGTAGGGAGCTAGCTCCCTTGACAGCTCTGTCACATCATTCCCCACTCATATTCCAGTCATCGTCCGCTTCTATAACAGAAATCGTAGGCAGGGAATAAGCCAGACTCGTGATTGATTTGAAAAAGTGTGTAGAGCCTGCATCTGATGAGAGCTGCAATGGTGTATAAAATGGGTGCTGTATATCTTGGATGTTGAACGTCTAAATATAGACTATTCTTTCCATCTTGTTGGAAATGTGTGCTTTTCTTATGTCAAATGTGGCAGAATAAAAGATTTAATTCTGATTGTGTGGCTATGGCATATGAACTATCTTCCATGTTTTCTGAATAAAAATCAAAGTTTTCAGGAAACATTCTCTTTCTTTTTGTTGATTGATCGCTGCTTTCGACCCTTCTGTGTTCCATCGTCTGTCATAGTAGCCGGACGAGCGTGAACATTGCTAGGGTGAGGATCTTTGATTTGGGAGTAAGCGAACCCAATGGAAGTCGTTGACAGTAGTCGAGTGATATCAGTGCTGCCATCTCTGGCCATGACGCCAGTGCTGTCTTTGTCCCTGGAGATGTTGTCCGCTTCCTGCGCTTTTCCAGTAGCATGCAGGATCTTTGCTATCGTGGCATGTACAAATAGAAGTTCTGGGCTAGGAAGTTGATATCTGGCATCGTGCTGCTCAAATGTGACAATACCAGACGACGGCAGGGTTCTCACAAATGCGTGTTGGGGATCAAAAACTTTGATCCGGTACGAATTGGGTTCTCTGAGAGCCTCGAGCGCAAAGTCGAATGTACCGAAATACACATGAAGCCCATGAGTCATAGTGATGGCATTTCGAGGTTCGTTAATCGAGCTTTGTGTCAAGCCTATTCTGCTCCTCAGGGATGGAAAACATCGATTTAGACTGACCCAGATTTTCGCGACCGCATTTTGCTCTGTCTCGTTGGTCCAATTTCCAATGCAAAAGGGAATGATGTGGGCGCAATTTGTCCTATCGATGATTTCAGTGGAATTGCGTTTGTGCGCAGGATCCCTAGCACCACTTAGGCAACATTTGTAGTCGTCACGCCTCAGACAGGCCGTTTTGAGCCAGGTTTGATCTTTTCTGGCTGCCGGCTCGTCCAGTGCGGCAGCGATGTTCTCGATGGAGTCCTCGACTCCAAACCGGGCGGAAATGGTGATGGATGGAGTTTTCGAGTGGGCTCTCAACGGAAATAACAGCCCCTCGACAAGAGTAGTCGCGTGTTGGTTTATTTCTTCATCTGTCTGGAGTGAGTGCAAATCTTCAAGTAGATTTTCTCTACCGTCCTTTCCAAGATGCTCGAGAAAAGCATGGAGGACTTTCACCGTATCATCCTTGGGATCTTTAGGACGGTACCTATGTAGCTTCTCAAGGACCTCCTGTTCGACAAAACCCGAAGCAGACGAACTCAGGCTTGTAAGATCAGATGTTGAGATCGACATGGTGGCTGTCTGATTGGGGTAGAAAAGAGGAAAGATGTGCCTGTTATCAGTATATGGGTATATAAACCCGGCACTGGTCACGTGGTGCAGCCTAAAGTTTCCATCTCCAGTGAGGCCTGGGTGAGGTTTGCGTCAGTATTTTATGTGAGGATCTGAGTGAGGGCAGGGTGATATTTCTAAATTTCAAATCAGCATGACATCATAGAAAGCAGATCTTGATTTTGACGGCTGTACATGCGATACCAGGGACGAAGAGGCAATTTCGTCGATCGAACACATCGTGAGCATTGGAGTTCTTTCTTCATGAAGAGCTTTCCAAGATTTATGATATGCTGCGGCAAAGAGATGGGTTGGCCTCAACCAGTGCGTTCAAACACAACTTTCGACCAGTTTCAATTAACAGAACCCGGAACACTATGACAATGTCTAGGGCTCCCATCATCACGCCGCCCGCTGAAATACGCCCCTTGAGGCTAGCGAACCGAGTTTGTATCGAATTCGAGTATTCAAATCGAATGATGTAGGTAAATGATCTCCAGGCAGAATACGAGATGGACAAAGAACATGAGATGGAATAATTTGCAAGCAGGGAAATACTATATTATTCTTCTCGCATGTTAGCGGGTGGAATCGAAAGGGCCTGTATACGGCAGGGTTTATTTTCTACACAGAATATGAAGTCAAACATCTACTGGCTGAGGGATGATTAATTTGATGGAATGGTTCATACCGTCCTTTTGTAGTCTGAAGACAACATAGTTATAAATCAGTGCAAAATGTGCACCACAGCATCGTAGAACCAAAAGAAGAGTTACCCATCTGGACACTAGGATCTGCTGTTTGAAAAGTGAGGCGCTCTGGTGCACTGTAGGACCAAACCGGTTGTGCATGATCCGACGATTCCGACATACTACTGTGTATTGCATGGCATCCGGATCGAGGCTTGTCTTTCCCTCTCCGCAGCTGAGAGATGTTCTAGGCACGGCCTTGCCGGGATCACAGACACTTGGACTCAGACACAAATTAGGGCTCGCGGGGAGTCATCAACCTCGGCCAAGCAAACAATGTTAGCGTCTCGCCACCGATTGGCGCATTTATTCCAGGTGAAGGTCTGATCCGCCGGTCTGACGAGCTATCGATCAGGGCCCGTCCATCGTTATCATATGGTCCTCGGCTGTCGCCGTCCCGTCCAGCCTTGAGGTGGTGGTATTCCGCGTCAGACTGTGTTTGCTTCTTCAAGCTGCTGCTTGATGACAGTGTCGCTCAGTTCAGACAGAGTCAATAATCAATATCCCAGTCACATGCGATGAGATAACCGTCATCATCCCCAAACCCGAGAAACAGACCACAGAGGATCCAGAACTGGAAGTCCCATCCTTTGCATACGGAGTAGAGGAACAATCGTCCCATGCAAGAATGCCTAACCCCTTCTTCCACGGACCACGCCCAGTCCCCCGCCACCAGGAACAATCCCGGGGGCCAAAGTCGCACCACCATGCGATGTTACATGCGCCAAATAGGCTAAATATGCCTGTCTGACGGAGTACTACTACTGGTACAACTAGTGAGGTAACCTGCAGATCGCAGGGCATGCAGGCTTGGCGGGGTTCCCCGCACGAATCGAGCCAGAAAGTACTTAAGAAGGGCGAGGATCATCCCTCGCTGAACTGACCGGCGACTAGCCGATGACTCGAAACAAGATGCGGTGGATTCTCCCTTCTTTCCTGCTCCTGGCTGGGGCTGATGCTCTGCTTCGTCCGGATGGTGTGGTATGTATGCATATGGCTGCAGTTTCAAGATACCAACCAAGTTTTTTTTGGAAAGAAAAGTCAGCTAGTTCTTGATCAAGTCGGCTAATGGAAGCAGGGTCGCGCCCCTGCTCTGGGCTGGAACTCGTGGAACGCGTATAACTGCGAGATCGACGCCGACAAGATCCTGACTGCAGCGAACGAGGTCGTTAATCTGGGACTGAAGAGTCTGGGATATGAATACATCAATAGTACACCCCTCCCCACTTCAATATCCTTGAATACAAACTAATGCAACCAGTCGACGACTGCTGGTCCGTCAAATCCGGCCGCGACCCCACGACGCAGCGCATCATCCCCGACCCGGACAAATTCCCCGATGGCATCTCGGGCGTGGCAGACCAGGTGCATGCCCTGGGGCTGAAGCTGGGGATTTACAGCAGTATGCTCCACCACCGCCACGGATCTCCTACTATACAGCAATACTAACACCATCCAGGTGCCGGGACAACCACCTGCGCCGGCTACCCCGCCAGTCTCGGCTACGAAAACATCGATGCCGAGGCCTTCGCCGAATGGGGCGTGGACTGTACATCCCTCCTTCCCCCCTCTTCCCCCCCCCCCCTTCAGCAATCCATCTCTAACAAAAAAATAAAACAGACCTGAAATACGACAACTGCGGCGTCCCCACCAACCTCACAGACGAATACACCTACTGCGTCCCCGACAGCACCGACGGCTCGTTCTTCCCCAACGGCACCTGCGTGAACCTGACGGACGCCGCCCCGGCGGGGTACAACTGGGCGACATCGACGACCGCAAAGCGGTACAAGCGCATGCGCAACGCGCTGGAATCGGTGAACCGCACCATCCTTTACTCACTGTGTGATTGGGGCCAGGCGGATGTGAATGACTGGGGCAATGCGACGGGGAATTCCTGGCGGATGAGTGGGGATATCACGCGTTTGTCTACCTCTCTTTCTTCAATCGGAATCGCGTCTCAAGATACCCTCTTCCTACACCCTGCTCTCACGTATAATAATTCCTATCCTACCCCACATACGCCCGATCCTCCTCCCCCCATCTTCGCCACCAGACAGAGAAAGTACGCAATACTAAACATATGTATGGGACATGGGGAACAGCCTACTGGTCCCGCATCGCCGAAATCGCCAACGAAAACTCCTTCCTCATGAACTACGCCAACTACTACGGCTACCCGGACCCCGACATGCTGGAGGTCGGCAACGGGAACCTGACTCTGGCGGAGAACCGCGCGCATTTCGCCTTGTGGGCGGCCATGAAGGCGCCGCTGATTATTGGGACGCCGGTATGCCCTTGCTAAACCCACCCATAGATACATACTACATGTATATATTCATTATGACGGCCACAACAACAACAACAACAAGAACAACACTAACAGGAATATTTATCTATAGTTGGACACAATCGACACCTCCCACCTCACCATCCTCAGCAACACCTACCTTCTCACCTTCCACCAAGACCCGGCTGTCGGCCGCCCCGCCTACCCCTACAAATGGGGCTACAACGCCGACTGGACCTTCGACCCCGTCCACCCAGCAGAGTACTGGTCCGGGCCATCGCCCGCTCTGAACGGCACGCTGGTGGTCATGCTGAACACGCAGGACACGACGCAAACTCGTACCGCGTACTGGAAGGAGATTCCCGAGCTTGAGGATGCGTATGCGGCCGGGAGTAGGGGGTTCAGAGTGCGGGATGCCTGGTCGGGGAATGATTTGGGGTGTGTGCGGAATAAGTATGGTGTTCGGTTGGGGGCGCATGATGTGGCTGTTTTGGTTGTGGGGGGGAGTTGTTGATTCAAGTGAGATGGGGGACGGTCTATAAGGAGGATGGATAGGGCTCTTTGCAGAAGGGAGGGGGGGGTGAACCATGGATGGAATACCCACTATCAGGTATCATTAGACCAAGATATGACATCTACTGTCTACACTCCACAGGGTATCTATTCAAATTAAGCTCATCCCTGTCTGGTCCATCCGATCGCAATCCAACAAGTAGGCCAGACTGGCTACATCGCCATGACATCATCCGTCATCCCAGCCACCATCCAGCAGACGGATAAATAGAACACGAGGAGGTGAAACTGTCCATCTACTATCATACTGTCATAGTCTGTCTCTTGAGCATAAGACTACGCGACACGACCATTGACCCTTAATTCCCGTCCTCTACCATATCACACCACACCCAGACCCAGACCCAGACCCAGACCTGATCTCACCTGCCACTCCCATCCACTCCACTCCACAGCTCTATACTTATACTATCCTACATTGTTAAAAATGACATCGCAATACAGCGGCTCTCCCCTCCCCGGCCCAGTCATCAGCAACCCGCCCCCGATGACCTCCACCTCCAACCCCAACCCTAACCACGACCACAACTCCAACCACAATCCCGACCATAACCCCAGCCCAGAAACCAACACCAGCACCAACACCAACACCGACTGGACAACCCACCCCCCCTACAACACACCGCCCCCCTCCGAACTCCGCCCCGCCAAATGGCGCGGAAGATGCCAGTGCGGGCAGGTCACATACCAGTTAAGCCGGGAGCGGCCCCTGAAGGCCAAGTTCTGTCATTGTAGGGGATGTCAGGTGATGCATGGTGGGTGGCGGTGCACTTATTTATTTCATATATACATACATCCACATTCATACATCCACATACACATTTATATGCACAATTATATGCACATTCACATCCACTCACATCCACATCCCACTCCCACCCACTCCCAACCCGAGCCAAACCCTATTACTACCACTACCACTACCCCCTCCCCTCCCCTCCACCCCACTCCACCCCACTACCTAGCCGACTGACCTTTCCCCAGGCGCCCCCTTCCAATGGGCCGCCATATTCCACAAAACCGACCTGACATTCACCCGCGGCGCATCAGGCCTGAGCTTCTACTCGTCGTCGCACAACACAACGGAACACAAGCTGCCCACGAAGGTGCATTGCCGTGTTTGTCAGACGCCGATTATGGACGAGGGCCGCAATGTGTGTTTGCTTTTCCCGATGGCGCTGCAGAGCGTGCTTGTGCGACGCGATGAGGGGAGGGATGGGTGGAGGGGGCGTTTGAGGTTGAGTGAGTTTTCTCTTTTCTTTTCTTTTCTTCTCTTTTTCGTTCTGGTTGGTTGGGTGTTGGTGTTTGGAGATTTTCCGGCTGACTGTTGATAATGATGCTGATGGTGGTGGTGATGTAGTTGCCATATCTTCTACGGGCAGCGGGTCGTGGATATCCCAGACGGAAAGCCGAAGTGGTCGGGGCTAGATGGGAAGAGTGATCGGTTGGATGATGAGGGGGGGGTGGTCACAGACTAGATGACTGGACTAGATGACTGGATGACTAGATGACTAGATGGCTGGATGGCTGGAGTCGGCTGCAGACGCCGCGTGGTGTCGTCGGTGTAGTGTAGATACTTGCCATACCACACCCTGAAAGAAGGTCTGACAGACACGCATGCGTAAGGTTAACCTGGAGCATGAATCTCGACTTGACTTGACTAGTACTGTGTCCCAGTCCCTGTCCCAGTCCCCGTCCCGGAGCCGTGGCTCCAATCTGGATATCCCATCAGTGAAATAAAACCCGAGCGGCAGGATAACCCGAAGAAAGAACCGCGTTTTTGCGTTTCTGACTCTACATCGGTCATGGTCAGCAGGGAAATTCCCTTTCCATATCAGTTGAGGGGCTGAGCAAGAATTTCTCGGGACATATGACATTCCAGAATAATCGGGGTCATGCGGCCGTGGCCATGGGATGACTATCATCTATATCCCCGGACATCAGCACCTGACAGCTCAGCCCTAGGACCCGCGCCAAAGACCCTGCATGCAGATCCGGCACGATACGATGTCCGACTCCCCAGTCCCGAATTCTTCAGCACCCTGGAATGCACGGCGTCAGCCTACCCGCAACCTCATCAAGACCTCATCGACTATAAGAAGCCAGTCAAGTCATGGCTCACCACATCTCCCGGGATGACCCCCAATCCCAATCACCATGAATCACAACACAACAATGTGGCCACAAACCAGACACACCGTGCTAGCCCTCCTAGCGACAGCCACGTCCACCGCAGCCGTGACCACCATCCCCGACAATGAGATGAACAGCCTCATCAGCCACGGCGCCGTCTCACTCGCAACCCGATACGCCCCTCTCTGGTTCTTCAGCCAAGCAGTCAACCAACCACCCTGCTACCCCACGTGGGCGTTCGGCGGCACCCCAAACGCGTCAGATATCTACGACGCGAGGCACCGCACCCCCGCAGCGCCGCAATGCGAGTACCCCGACGTCGGATGCAAATGCCGCAAGCCGGGCGTGGAGCGCGGCCATCCCGGCCCCGCGTTCCCGATCTACTACACGTTCGCGAGGTGCAGCGAGTCCGAGGTGCGGGTGGTGTATAACCTGTTCTATGAGAAAGATGGCGCCGAGGTGTTGGATTTGATTGATACCGGGCATGACTAGTGAGCCTGCCCTGCGCCTGCGCCTGCGCTGATCCATCCAACCAATCTATGCAACCCCAGCCAGTCGGGTCGGGTCGGGTGAGTGACAACCAAGAGTTATCCACCGGTCTAACTTGATCGTGACCAGCGACTGGGAACGAGTCATCGTCATCCACACCCGAAACGCAAACCGCACATGGGCGCCATCGCGCGCCCTCCTCTCAGCCCACAGCGGCTACCACAATCTGCCCTGGGGAAGTATCCACAACACGCTGACGAGCGCGCAAATCCTCGCTGGAAGCGCCAGGCTGCCTGACGGGGTCCAGAATAATGATCATCCGAAGGTGTATGTCTCGTGGTCGAAACACGCGCACTTCGATACCCGGAATACCGTCTGGGTGGATCCGCTCAGTCAGTCGCTCGATACGGCGTTTCGCGGTCAGGACTGGTGGCATTTCGTCGAGGAGAGGTATTATGTTAGTGGTTACTCCGTGGTGTTGTTGTGCTGCGCTGCTTCTGGCGCGATGTGAAATATGTGGAATATGTGAAATTGCATGTATGCTAACAGGGCCAGCAGATTCGCGCGGATAATTCGACGGCCGCGGGGAAGGCGCTGGGGAGTGCCAATTGGGGGTCCGCGACGAGTAATCCGCCCTTTGTGCAGATGGGGGTATGTGCTGCTGGTTGAGTGTAGATACTAGGTATAGTAGTCAGTTAATAGAGATGTGTGTATGGAGAAGTATAGCTGGATAGTTGGATAATTGGATAGGATGGTTGGGTTAAACCGTCCAGCCTGTGGTGGTGGTGCAGCGATAAATCATCAGCGCGGGCTGCATGACGTCGATGCCGTTCCCCACTGGACACCGAAATTCCTCACCACCTTTTACTCTAAAACCTCCTCATCACCACCACTGGCCCAACCTACACATCTACAATTACTTACCCTCGAAGTACGTTCCCATTCCACCGCAATCACCCCCTCCCAAATCCCCATCCAACCCTCCCTCCCCTCCCTCCCCTCCCTCCCCTCCCTCCCCTCCCTCCCCTCCACTCAATCTACCAACCAACCAATCAACCCCGCACCAAAACACAACCAACTAACCACCCACAGCCCCCCCCCCCTCTACCAAAGAAAGAAAATGTCCTGGACCCAAAAAACATTCACCCTCCCCGCGCGCTCGCGCGGCAGCTACCTGATAACCGACCAAGTGATCTCCGAGCTGCCGGAACTGCGCAACTACAAGGTCGGCATCCTGAACCTATTCGTGCAGCACACCAGCTGCGCGCTCTCGCTGAACGAGAACTGGGATGACGATGTGCGCGCCGACATGAGTGACGCGCTGGACCGCATCGCGCCGTACGATAAGAAGGGCAATCTGTATAGGCATTCCGCGGAGGGGGAGGATGATATGCCGGTTTGTTTTCCCCCCAATCATCTCTCTTTTTTTTTTTTTTTTTTTTTTTTTTGCTTGGCTTGGGTTGGGTGGGAGGGAGATCAGGAGGCTGAGAATCTAGACTAACGATTCTGATAGGCGCATATCAAGTCGGCGTTGATCGGGGCTTCGGTTTCGATTCCCATCTCCAATGGACGCCTGGCGACGGGGACGTGGCAGGGGATTTGGTATTTGGAGTTTCGCGCGGCGAAGCACTCGCGTAAGGTGGTGGCTACGATTCAGGGGGAGAAGGCGTGACTTTTTGGTTATGATGGTGGTGATGATGATGGTGGGGTAGACTATAGGAATACTATAGCCTGTGATATGTAGTGTAAAAGCATATATGACAGGCTGGTGGACATCAATACGGAATACGGATACAGACACAGATACGGATACTATATCCCAAAATCACAATTCAATCGAACTTCATTGCCTGGTACATCTGTACAACAGCCAGAGGGCTAAAACTCAAAGGAAAATATCGTCAACGCCAATAAAACCAACCTACCGCTGCTCGAGCCCGCCCTCGGTCACGCGCTGGCTCTCGTTCACCTCCGCGGCATCACCGGTGGGCTCGAGGGGGTAGCTGGTGGCGGGGAGGGACTGGAGGTATGCTCTGTGCTGCTCGTGGGCCTGTTATCGATCGTTAGCATGTCAGAACAGTTGAGTCAATGGTTTTATCCGGACGTACGAAGGGAATGCCGCAGTAGCCGCAGGTGGCGATATCGGGCTTGTCGGTGTTGATGAACACCTTGGGGTGGCCGAGGGGACCGCCGCCGCCGTCACAGCTGACGACGCGCTTTTTCGTCCAGCGAACGGGCTGCTTGTGGATGAGCTCGATGGCGGCCAGGGGTTGGGGCTGGGGATGATGTCAGTACTGTATCTTGGCTGGCGGGGTGTTTATTTTCTGGCGGCGTCTCGCACCTGCATCTCCATTATCGTCTGCTCGAAGCGAGGACCGGTCATGGCCTGCTCCTTCGGCTGCTGGCTGGCCGCCCAGGTGGTGGCCCGGTTGGGGGCCTGCAGGTGACGCAGGCGCTCGGCCACCTCGGGCTCCTCACGCAGGGGGGCATCGTGGGCGCCCATGGAGTCGACGGGAGTGGCATTGGTGCCGGAGACGTTGGGCTTGGGGGTGGGCGGGGTCGGGTTGTTGGCAGGGATGAAGTTCTCGGAGAGACGAGGCACGGTGGTCGAGTAGGAGGCGCGGGCGACGAACCGCGGGGTCCAGGCGGAAGAGAGAGCCGCGACCCGGCCGCGAACGCAGGGCAACATGGTGAAGGTGAGGATTGGAGCCCGGGGGATGGGACACGGAGGAGCAATGGCGGGATGAGGCGGAGGAGGCGGAGGCGGCGGAGGCGAGAGGTCGGGATGGAGAGAGTTGGATGAGGTTTCCAGTTTGCGGACTCGGAGCTGCTGCGCTTGGCCGGCCAATCGGCGGCCTTCCTGCCGGGCGGGCGGTGGCTTTCTGCCGCGCGGGATTTCTGCTTTGCAATCGTCGCGCTTTTGCTGGTCGCTCGCTGTCGAACGGAAGTCTTAGTAACTTATCGTCGTGCAGATTCTTTTTTTTTTTTCTTTTCGCTTCGTTGCAACTCCCCGGTCATTCACTACAGCAGCATCATGCGTGGCTCTCCCAGTTCTGGCGCAAAGCCAGAGAAGACCATGTCTTCGCGTCTGCTGACGATGAAGGTATGAGCCGGTTCGTTCTCGATTGATCTGCCATGCTAACCCAGCCAGTTCATGCAACGCGCTGCCGCTACGAATGCCGCCAAAGAGCCCTCCCAGCCCGCCTCCGCCGAAGAATCCAAGATCGCCACCCCCAAGCGACAGAGACTCTCCACCGGACCCGGCGAAAGTCCCATTGGCACCCCCCAGTCCGACCTGGATGCGATCTCGGCTGCCCTGGCGGAGGAGGAAGAGAAGCGCAGGGAAGCTCTGTCCCGCCAGGCCCTGGACTCGGGGGACACAGAGTGGGTGCTCGACTACGCTGCCAGCCCGGTCGAGTATGCGCCGCCGCCGTTTGTCGTGGCGGACGAGTCGCTCGACGCCGACGACGACGACCTGGCCGGCGGGGGTCGACAGGCCTATGGGAATTTCAAGCGGAAGAAGAAGACTGCAGTAAGTTCATAACATTGCGCGAGTGAGCTGCTCTAACATCAACTAGACTGGAGAAGAAGTAAACGAAGAAGACATCGAAACTAAAAAAGAAAGCAAGACATCGCGGGTTAAAGTATCGCAACTCACAAGCATCTCAGGCGGCCGACAATCGACCATGGGGGGTGAAGACAAAAAACAAAAGAAGCGCAAACATAAATAGATACTTTTTTTCTCATTTCTCATCGCAGCCTTCACATCTTCTTGCTCACGCTGCCTCTCGTTCATTAATTCGCATCCCTCGGACTCGCTGGAGATGGGTGCATGCTCTCGACTATCACCAGAAACTGGCATCCGCCCTGACATGCTCGGGCACCTCTCTGGGGCGCTGGACGGGGGCTGATGTCTTCAGAATTGGGCGCGGATACTCCGGGTTGTACACCCCATACCAGGTGGTGTCTCGAGGCTTGACGTTGACGGCGTTGCCCTTCGGCACCAGGACTCTTTCCATCACGTCTCTCTCCACAAATCGCGGCGCCTGGCGAACATCACGCTGCTCTCTCACCTCGCGGTCCTTGTATCGGACGCTGTCAGGTTCGCGAGGTCCATACTGCTCCCTCTGACTGCCGCGCCGCTCCACAGGCCACTCGCTAGACTTTCTCAGCTCGCGTCCATGTTTCTCCGCCCAGGCCTTCTTGCCAAGATCGATAAGCTCGCTCTCAGCCACCCAGTGCCCTAATACCATTAGCCAGGCCCTTCAGAATCCGGAAGCAGCACTTACCATATTCGGATCCGTCTGGGACAGAGTACTCAGCGCGCACGCGGGGACGAGGGGGCAGGTGAACGGGGGGATAGACGGGGCGATGAACTGGGCGAATCACCTCCTCGTAGGTTTCGCGCCGGAGAGGGGGGTGATAGATATAGTCATGAGCCGGTCTCCGGGCCTGTCGATGGTGCTCGCGCGATGGCTGGCGGGTCCGTCGATATCCGTCGTCGTAGCCTCGATGATGGATATTGGGGGGGAGAGAGGAGCGTCTGCTGTCAGACGACTTACGGCACACTCGCGGCCCGCGCTCATCTCTCTCCACCCAGTAATCTCTATCGTCGCAACAGAGGAACATCTTGTCTGCGGTGGGTTGGGTAGTAGGCAGTACGCTGTGGTTGAAGCCTAGTCTGTCAGAATTGCATCAATATAGAAGAGGTGCCGTTGTGAACACTTACAACTATCTTAGACACTGTAGTCGTCAACGTGGACACTATAGTCCTCAATATAGACACTGTAATTCTCAACGTAGGCACCGCAATCCGCAATGCAGAGAGAGAGAGATGTATACAACTGCTGCGTGCGGCGCATGGAGATGAATCCATCCAGGAAGGCGCAGCGTGCGAACAGTCGCCCAAAAGCCCTGAGCCCGCATCGCAAATTTCACGCCGACTCAGCATTCACGACGACTCAGCAAGCGAAATGAGACCGTACAGAATTGGTCTCAGGAAGCGAGATGGGGGCATGCAGCCTGGTTCTACACAGTGAAGTAGCAGCAGCAGCGGCAGCATCGTAAGACAGCGTCATGAAAGGAATCTCCGCCATGAAGAAAGTGCCCCGTCATGAAAGAAGCGCGTATCATGAAGAAGCCTGAGCCTGCGTCACAAAGAAACCTCATAAGGTAGTGACTGGTGGTATATACAAACCAATCTACTAGTACCTCACCTACTTCTTCCACCTTCCACCCCCGTCTTCTCCATCATATCCCATCTCCATTGCACCTCATACCTTATATCCCAATCCCAATCCCAATCCCAAAGATAAACACATACATACATACATACATACAGACATACAGACATACATACCCCTCCCTCCCTCACAATTTCACCTTCCTCCTCCCCCTCCCACTCCCCCACCAATTAACCCCCAAATTCCACGCAGCCACCAACCCCCCCACCGGGGGCAACAACAACAAAACCCACGCCCACCACTCCGGACTCCCGCCCCTAACCACCTTCATCGCGCGCCTCACCTCTTCCTCCAAATCCACCTTATCACCATCATTCCAAACCACCAACCCCCTCCCCTCACCCCTCAACCCCACCCTGTGCACCTTCCCCGCCACATCCCCCTGACTACTCACCCGATCCATCGCCTCCCGCTCACTCAAATGCGCATCCCGCGCCCTCAGCCTCCGCATCTGCACCTCCGGATCCCTGACCCCCACCACGACCACCGTCCCGCAGAGGACATCCATCCCGGACTCGAACAGCAACGGGACATCGAGCACGACGGCCCAGTGGCCCCGCACGTAGTAGTGGAGGAGCGCTTTGTAGATTTCGCGGCGCACGGCCGGGTGCACGATTTGGTTGAGGGTGGTGCGGGCGGCGATGGCGGACGGGGAGGTGCCGAAGACGCGGCGGCCGAGGGCGGGGCGGTTGAGGGGCCGCGGGGAGGAGGGGTCGTTGGCGTCCAGCGGGGGGAGGAGCAGGTCGGGTGTGGAGGGGAGGAAGTGGCTGAGGATGGACGCGTAGCCGGGCGTGCCCGGTTCGACGACTTTGCGGGCCAGCAGGTCGGTGTCGATTATGGGGAGGGAGTAGGGCGGGCTGGAGAGGAGGGCGGAGACGGTGGATTTGCCCGTGGCGATGGAGCCGGTTAGGCCGATTATTAGCATTTTGGTTGGTGTTGTGGTGGTGGTGGTGTGAGGGGATGGTGGTGGTGGAAGGGAGGGAGGGAGGGAGGGAGGGAGTTGAGGGAGGTTAGCGATGCGGTGTGGGGAGGAAGACTGCGGGCCGAGGCCGGCGTCGGCGGGCGGAAATGTACCACCGCTGGCAGCTGTATAATAGTACTGGTATAGATGAAGAATAAAGTTGGGTATAGATTACTACTTTCAGAGAATAATAGTATAATACATCTGACCGGCTCCCGTTGCCCGGTCTCCCTCCTGGGATGAAAGTGTCGATATCAACCCGCATCCTGCGTGGGATGGAATGGCTAAGCATCATCCATCACTGTCAGCGCATGCTGAGCTCCATTGGCGCCGACTATACTGCCACCGACGCCTGTCTGGCCATGGCAACCAGTTACTCCCAGTAGACGAGAACCACCATATAGTCCACAAGGATTATACATGTAATCACCACAGATATACCACTGGTAATCACACATGCAATACCACACACGATCATGTATGCAATCACACAGGCATCATCATAATGTATAATCCCATCACGCCTCCGGAAGCCCCTTACTCGGGTCCTGCTTCTGACCCTTCCAGCCAATATACGGCCACCCCTTCGGTAGCGACGAATACGGCGGGAGCACATAGCGACCAGCGCAGTCTCCCTCCGTCGGACAGTCCAGATCGCACAGCCCAAACACCTTACAGTAGCACTCCTCCGCCGTGGGACAGTACACCGGGCCCTTACCAAAGATCACTGCTACAGTTAGCACCACCATCACCAGCAGTCCGTTGGAATCACATACTATGCCACGAGTATTCCATAATGCGCCCGCTCAGATCATCCGGCAGGGTCGTCTCGGCCAACCACTTCCGGTAGCGCTCGTAGTCGCTCTTCGGGCGCTGGCGGATCTTCCAGCTGGTCACGGCGATTTGCGCGCAACACGAAACCCCCACTTCTTCGGGGACCTCCACGCCGGGGAACAGCTCCATGAAGCCGGTCTTGAAGTACTCGCCGGCGTGCACGTCGTTGCGATGCGAGTCCGTCAGCGGGTGGATCTCCGCCGGACAGCCCAGCACCCACGCGCAGCGCAGATTCACGTAGCCCTGTTTCTGGAGGTAGGGGAGCTGGAAGTTGCGCAGGATGGGGACCCCGTCGTAGTACGGATCGTCGTTGTGCCATTGGTATCGTTTCGAGTGAATGAACAGGATCGAGTCAGGGAGGTTGTGGTAGTTGTCAATTATATAACTAAGTCAATAACATTGTCAGCTCGGCCTAAATGGTTGACGGTCACCTCCTGCTGCGCCTGTCACTCACGTCAGATACACCATCGACTCCCTCCCCTTATTCAACTTCACGGTCAACGGCGCATTCTTGTCGTCGACCACATACACGCTCTTATGCCAGTCGGGAAACGACTCGTACAGCCAGGACACATCCTCGCCCTTCATGCTGGCCACGACCATCTCCTTGCTGGTGGTCTGGGCTTGCCGCGACGCGGACGCGGACGGGGACGCCCGCCCCGACCGCGAGTCCCGGTGCGGGCCTCCCTGCACGGCGGCGGTCTCGACGCGCTTCGGGTCGGAACTGCCGGCGAAGAAGAGGAAGTATAGGCCGTAGACGATGAGGATGGTGCAGAGGATGGCTTTTTCTTGGTTGCGCCGGCGCGGGCTCTGGACGCCGCTGCGGAAGAATAACATGGCGGGCGGCGGGGGGGAGGGTTCGGAGGGGAGGAGAGGGTCGTGAGCATATGCTGGTCGAGATAAAGGGACGCCACGGGGTCAATTGAGCGTCAAATCAGGCCGACTGGGCAGCGACCATGGCTGCACGGGGGCGATCGCTGACGGGGGATGGCCGGTCGGTGAACGAGGAAGTGGGAGGGAGTGGCTGCGTTTCGAATGTTTCGAATGTCTCGGGAGTCGGAGGGTCTCCCCTATTGGTAGGTGGAGGGCCGGCCGTGAATCAGACAGCCAGGAGGTGGACTGGCCGGGTTGTTGGAGGGAGAAGTTGAAGTTGCAGTTGAGGAGCAAAAGTTGTGGGAAGAAGAGGAGAAGGTGACACCACACGTGGTTCGGCGCGCCCCCCCCCCGCTACGTAATGAACTTCGACTTCGCTTTGCTTCATTCTTTCCCCTCCCCTCCCCTCCCCTATATACAACACTACATACAACGCCCCACCACGTCCGAACATCCCCCCCTACAGACACGTCGCAATGCTAAAAAAGTACCACAGATGAGCCAGGATACTCTCCGTCGCCTCACCCGCATTTCCCGCCGTCGAGTCGATCCCCTCGATGATCTCAATGTCGTCCGCCGTCACCGCGTCCAGAGTCCCACTGGTGATCCAGTACTCCGGGCTGGGGTGGCTGTAGCCCAGAAGCATAGGTGGCAGACGGGGGACGATATCATTCAGATGCGTGACGCGGAAGTTCGCCCCTGAGCCTTGGCTCGTGATATACTCGGCCAGCTCATAGTTTCCGACCCGCGGACATCCATACGTGTACTACTGCCGTCAGCGCGCTCCCCTCCCCTCACTCGGAGCAGAACAGATCGAAACTCACCAGCTCGATGGTATACCCTGCAGTCCGCAACGCCGTCGCGCCCAGCATCGCCAGGGCGCCGCCCAGACTATGTCCCGTGAAATACAGCGTGTACCCGGGGTAGGTGGTCATGGCGGTCTCGATCTCGCTGGTCAGGGTGTCTGCGACGGTTTCCCACGACTTCCAAAAGCCCTCGTGGGCTTTGCACCCGCTGCAGATATCGTCGATGTCTTCGAACACGAAGGTCAGGTCCGCAATCCAGTTCTCCAGCGTGCGGCTGCCCCGGAACGCGACCACCAGGCGCTCGTTCGTCCTGTCGACGGCGAAGAAGCCCGCCGTGTCGCCGTAGTCATTGGTTCTGGGCCCGTCAGCCATGTTCTTTGTCTCGGGACGGGGGACATACTCATCGAACTCGAGCAGAATCTCCGTACTGGCCGCCTCGACGGATGGGCAGGCATCGTCCGCGCACGTCACGCTGATATCGTCGGTTTCGAGGTTGGTTGAGCAATAGGCCGCGGCAGACCATTGCGCGAACAGATCCAGCTGGGTCAGGGCCGTGGCCGTGACGTCTATTCCGTCAGCATCATCCTCACTTTAAACGCTGATAAATGATAAACAGACACTCACCTCTAGCATCCAGCTGCACTGTCGCCCCCAACACGGCCGTCGCCGTGGCCAGCACACTGAAACAGAACCGACCAGAGAACATTCTGCAGGATATATAGCCAGCCAAACGAGGGGGGAAATCCACGACTCAGCAACTCAACACAAGAGCAGCAACAATCATCGTATCCAGCTCTCTATATATACCCAACAACCAATATCCTCACGAGTTCCGAGCGGGGTAAGCCAGTCCAGACAGACAGACAGACAGACAGACAGATAGCTAGTCAGGCCGCATTCCCAAGAGTCGGACCAAGACCCAGTGAGCTAGCATGTTTGTCCGGCGGGACCAACATGCCTCCCGTTCATCCTGCCACCCATCCCTTGATCGGGTCCGGTGCGCCCTCTACAACCAGCAGGGGAGAGAGAATCGTCATGACCCGGACGTCCCCCGAACGCCTGCCCCGGTGGAGACATCGGACCAAAAGAAAGTCTATTAAAGTAATCGGACGGCAGCGTGACGGGGTGTTGGCGATCGACAGGCGGAGAAACGGCGGTACCTCGAACTAGCGCGGCATTGCGCATAGAGCGAAGGATATAGACAGGGGTGGGAAGTAGCAGGGAGGGGAGTGGTTCACCGAGGTAAATTGGGAGGTAAACAAAGCGGTGGTGCATGATTTTTCACGTGCTGAGAGGTTTGAGCTGGCTGGGGGACTTGACTGATTGCTCGTGCTGTGATCGGCGCGAGCCAGCGATATAGTAAAGGTAGGGTAGGGTAGGTCGTGCCTATACTGAACGCGCGCCAACAACCCCCGGATTGTTCATACCCTTCTGGGGGCGTAACAGTGTTAGTGATAGTGGGTGGGTAGTGAGTAGTCAACAGTGGGACTAGCACCAGTATTACTAACGAGTAGTCAGTCATGAATAATGCCGAGACTGGTGCAATATAATTCAATTTCAACAACTACTATACCTACGGATTACTAGATAGTAGTATCCATCCATCTCTCTCTCTCCCTCCCTCCCTCCCTCCCTCCCTCCCAACCTACCCAGCCTAGTCAGTCAGTCAGTTCCTATACTTAGCTCCTGTCCCCCACCAACCCCCAAAACCCGAAGAACCTACCGCACTAACCACAAGTCTACTCCGCAAAATAGATAGTACCCAATTTATTTCCTCTTCTATTTCACTCACACCCACAGTCCCACCCCCTCAAGACCAGACCATCACCTCCAAGCCACCGGCTGCGGGGTGCATCCCGACCCCAGCCCAACCAACCTATCACGGCCCTCATCGTGCCCCATCACCCCCCCCCCCCCCGCAGTGCAGTGCAGTGTCCGTGTGCCGGAGAAGTCGGATGTAACGCTAACCTGGCCTTTTCTTTACCCTTTACCTTGTTGATGCTGATGCGGGTGTTGGTGCTGGTGCTGGTGCAGGTGCCGTTCGTACTCGGACTGGTTGGGTTAGGTTGGGTTGGTGCTTGCTGGGTTCCTCGGTATCACCTGTCACCTGTCACCTACACAATACAATATAGACAATCCACGACCTACAACTTGGATCAGGGGGGGAGGGGGGGGGGGAGGTGTAAAGTGTAAGGTGTAAGGTGTGAGTGTGGTGACTGAGTGAGACCTCTGGGGCCAAAAGCAGGGAGGGCAAGGACAGGGCCGGGGGGCGAAGCAGAAGCAGAAGGAGGATGAGGAGGATAATATACCCTGTTCTCTTCTCATTCCTTTCCCCTGTTTTCTCTGCGCTGCTCTGCGCTGCTCTACTGTACTCTCCTCTGCTGTACTGTAGCTATCGTATCATATGACATGAACCATCATACTACTCTCAGACTAGACAGGGGCCGAGGAATACTGGCATGCTGGCTGCCTGACGAGGAACGGTACAGCGGATGAGGAATCGACTTTGATGGATGAGTGAATGGATGGATGGATATGAATATGAATATGAATATGAATAAATGTGCGGAAGTCAAGAACTGTGGTAGGTTAGGGCTTTCATGTGATACAACTAATCTAGTACTAGTAGTACTGCATATATGCTGAAGGTCCGGGAGGGCCCCTGTGCCCCCCCCCTCTGCCACCATGTCCCATGTCCCATGTCCCATGCAGCCTGCTGTGAGAAAGAGTAGTACAGTACTATACGGATTGGTTGGTTGCCTTGTGCTAGGCTCTTGTCCCGTGCATGTATGTTTACAGGATTACCCTACTACTACCTATAGTACCTGTAGGTAGGTGAATAGGCTGCCTAGACTTACCACAAGATACTAACTAACAACATACAAAATAAGTATGTTCATCTCCCACATCCATATCCCATTCTCATAGACGATAAATTCCGATATTCCTAAATAGAGTAGCTAACACGACAAACAAAAAAAAGAAGAAGGAAAGAAGGAAGGAAGGAAAGAAGTAAGTAGACAACTCGCTCCTCGAAACGCCCCAACACAGCAAGCATGCAAGCACCACCACATCTCTTTTGATGAAGAGAACAAAAAAGACAAAAAAAAAAAAAAAGGAAAACGGGAAGAGAATAAAGAGGCTAGAAGAAAATCACCTGCCCCGATCAGCAGGGGTAGCCTGCAGCCTGCAGCCTGCCTAGACCATACCATGCACGCGTCCCATCCCATTCCGACCGGCACGGGGAATAATCGGACGTCCTGATCCTTCAAGCACAGCACAGTAGAGCAGGGCAGGGCAGGGCACATATCCCAGGCACAGCACGGCACGCACGCATGATCCTTCAGGCTATAGCCAGGGCCAGTGCAGACAGATAAGCCATGACCATGACCGAGAGGCACGTTCATCCGTAGCATACGCCAGCTACAGGGGTCCTCATCCCTCTTCATCTAAGCAATGGCCCCATTCTCCCCCTCAGCGCTATAATCCGCCATGCCCTCATCCTGGCCATCGCCCGCCAGCACCTTCGTGCGCGGGATCTGGTGTCCCGGGAGCGGCGTCCCCGGGGTCGCGGCCACCACGTTATCGTTCTCATCCACGAACTCGAAGTTATATCTCGACAGCAGGTGCGGGATGGCCGAGAGCTGGGGGCCGTATCGGGCGGTGTTGTCGTATAGCTCGAAGAGGGGGACGGCGAGGAGTTTCATGTTCTTGGGGACGGAGAGGACCTCTGACACCATGTGTTAGTACAATCCCCACCATCACCATCACCATCCCAACCATCTCCCAACCACAGAAAAGAAAACAAACGGGTACTAAGGGAAGGAGGGGAGAGCTCACTCTTCTTCGGCAACTGAATAAAATACAACTTCTTACACTCCTTCGGCCGCGTAACATGCCCCGGCAGAAACGGGTACATGAAGGTCTCAAAGTTCGGTCTCCACCACTGCGCCAAGGTATCTCCGATCTCCCAGTCCTCGTTGACGCCCTCGCCCGAGAACTGCGACCCGACGGGCGCCAGACGCTCGTTGAGCCGTTTCTTGAAGCCCTCGACTTCGTCGTCTTCGAAGTGGAGGTAGTCGCCGGGACTGTGGACAAGTAATAACATGGTTAGCATTTGGTTTTGGGAGGGGAGGGCTATTGTTTGAGGGGGGTGTGGGGTGTTTGAGGCCGTTCAGGATATTCGATATCGGTTGGAGAAGGAGAATCGATCGAGCAGGTAAGTGTAAAGAAAAGGATAGACGTACAGCTTGAAAAACGCATTCGCAATCTGCAGCATCAAAACATGAGGATGATTATGCTCATGACAGACCAGAACGCCCTCGCAGGTACGTCTCATGCCATGTTCATCGTAGTGCTCCTCGAGGCGTTTTAGACGGGCCAGCACGGAGGGGTCTTCCTCGGGCTGGGTCTCTTTGGTGCCGAAAGTGTAGTTGGAGAGGGGGTAGAGGCGGATGGTGTTGGGTTGTTGGGCGGAGAAGTCTTTGGGGGCGATGGGACTGTGTGGTGGTCAGGTCAGGTCAGGTCAGGTCAGTGGTGGGAGCAGGCAGGTGAGTGGGCTGGACACTGCGAGGTCGCGGGGGAGGACGTACGGGCGAGAGCTCTGGGTGGCTGTCGCGGTGGTGGTGGACATCATGAGGAGGGCGTGATTGAGAAGGATGGGGGATCGGGATGGAGAGAGGGGAGAGGGAGAGGGAGTTGCGACAAACAGCGGCGAGGGGAGGAGGGCTGAATGAAGCTCCGGTGGTGAAGCGCGGAGGGCGGAGCTGCTGCCGGAGCTGTCCCGCGAAAACATTCCACCGCCCCGGTCGCACTCGGGCAACTGGACAGTCCGGATACTAGGTTGAAGGCTTCTCGAAGGCTTAGCCTGTATGTATTACATGACTGGCTGGAATACTGCTGAAAACATGTCTATTCCTACATTATCCAACCGAATCTACCGGCTCTCAAACCAAACACTCCATTCTGACCATCCGTATCAAGAAATCTACTCCCTAAGGTCACAGCTTGGCGTCAAAGTCCTCAAACTCGCTGAGGTCCAGCACCGGGCTAGGGCCGGAGCTGATGGCCAGCCGGGCCTTGAATTCGGGCACGTTAGTGATGTAGGATGAGGGCGGGTCGCTCGCGCCGTTCACAGCCCCGTTCGAATGGGACGCGGCGTCACTCTCCACCTTCTTGGGCGCGATGCCGGCTTGCTTCAGCTGCAGACCCAGGTTGGCCTCCACGGGTTCAAGAACGGTCTTCGTCTGCTGCTCAGACAGGCTCATGGAGCCCAAAAACGCCCGGAGCGTGGCCAGGATATGCGCCTCGTCGCCGCCGGACACGTCGACACTCGCGAAGGCCGCCGTCAGCCGCTCCGTGTCCACGGCAAAACCTGCGGTCTCAAGCTGCTTGCTGAAGAACGACAGCAGCTGGGACTTCTGCTGCTCGGGCTTGGCGTGCGCGTGTGCCCCGGCCTGGGCCTTCAGGTGGATCGCCAGCTTCGCCCGGGTGGGCGACTGGGGCTCAACGAACTGCCCGTAGAACTGTAGGATTTCCGCCTTGGTCAGCGAGCGCACGTTGGCGGCGTCGTTCTCGTTCTGCACGAAATCGAAGTACTCCGAGCCGATGTGCGACCAGAACCGGTTGGTCTCCGAGCCCAGGTTCTTGAGCTTCTCCAGGCGCTTGTTGATCACGCTGCGCTTGTGGTTCTCGAAGTCGCGCTCCGACATGCCCTCGAACGTCTTGCGGAAGGAGGTCAGGAACGCGTCGATGCGGGACTCTAGGTACGGGGCGGTGCGCTCGCTCTGGATGATGACCCGGTAGCCCATGGTCGTCGCGGAGTAGCGGGCGCCGCTCCAGACCACATAGCCCAGCTGCTCCTTGCTGCGCAGTTGGTCGAAGGCCGGCTCATCCGTCATCTGCGCGAACAGCAGCAGCCGAGCCCGCAGCGCGCTGTCGTCCATGTTGCCGATGTACAGGTAGTATTCGATGCAGTGGTTGACATTAGCGGGGTCCTTGAGCGTGCGCTCGTAGATATGATCGGTCCCCGGAGGCAGGATGATGTTGCGGCGCACGTGCCACTGGGATTCGGGCAGGGTGCGACTCTGCAGGGTCGACTCCACCAGGTCGGTCATGCGCAGCGCATCCTCCTTGTACAGGTTGCCGTGGGCCAGCACCTCGATGTGGTTCTGGCGCAGGATCTGGGGGAAGAAGCACGACACGTCCTCCGCCTCCACGTGTTCCAGTTCGGCGGCGTACTGCTCGTTGAGCCAGGTGCGCTCGGCGGTCAGGTACCGGGTGTAGTCCCCGACCTGGTAGAACGGCTGCTGGTACTCCGCGTTCTTGTAGCCCCGCGTGAGGCGCTCCTTGATGATATGAAACCGATCCGGCTTGACGGACAGCTCCCGCATGCTGGTAAGCACCTTCTCCAGGAGGACCGACATCTTGTCGTTGTAGCCGCCCACCGTGATGTCCAACCCGAAAATGCTGGCGGACAGCTGGTAGTCGAGACCGGCCAGCTCGGCGTCGTAGGAGTACTCGGTCAGCGCGTCGCGCACCAGCTCGCAGTAGAACTTCGCCTTGACCAGGTTGGCCGGAGTGGCCCACACCAAGGGGTTCCGCAGCGTCACATGGACGGTCGCCTTGGGCACCCAGAAGCGGTCATCCTTCTTGTACCACAGGCGGACGTGGTCGTCGTGGCGGATCAGCTTCGGGGTCTTGGCCGGCTCCGACACCTCCTTGCGCTCCACGGAGAGCCGGGTCGGGACGAACTCGTTCTTGTGCGGCATGTGCAGGTCGGGCAGTCGGTTCTCCGGGGAGGTCTCCAGCGCCTGGCGGATGCTGGCCATGAAGTCCTGCGGGATGTCCTCGATCCGGTACTCGGTGCCGTACCACTTCTCGCGGCAGTTCCAGTCCCCGGGGTAGTCCTGGGCGACAATAACCATGCGGAAGTTGTCGGGGCGGAAGTAGGACAGGGCCTTCTTGACCGACTCCGCGTCGAACTTGCGCAGGAGGTTGCAGCTGAGCAGCCACTCGCGGGGGTACGGCTTTTGCATCACGCTGCTCAGGCGACTGGTGAATCGGCTGGCGGGAGACTTCTGCTTGAACCGGAACTCGACCTCGGCCAGGTTCTTCATCTCATCGAAGATCCACTGCTCCGGCTCGCGCTCCTTGATCATGGCGATATATTCGAAGATCACGCGAGAGACCTCGCGGTGCTGCTTCAAGCCCTCGGGGGTCAAGCGGATCGAGATGGTGAAGAAGGCCGACCCGGGGCAGACAGGCATCACGCCGGCGGACAGGCCATTCGCCCAGCCTTTCGCCTTGATGTAGGACAAGATACTGCCCGGCCCCTCGTGGCCGATCAGGTGGCTGAGGTAGCGGCTCGGCTGGGACTCGTACAGGGCCTCCTCGTCCATGAAGGGGAAGTAGATGTCGAGCGAGCGCATGTCCATGACGGGCTTGGCGAAGATCAGCTTCCCCAGGTGATCCGGGGTGCAGGGCTGCACGTCATCCCAGCGGTTCTGGGGGAGGTCCTGGTTCTTGACGTCGGAGAACAGCTCGGCCACCCACTGCTCCATCTCGTCCAGGGAGTCGCGTCCGAGCAGCACCAGCTTCATGCGGTTGGACGAGTAGTGTTTTTTGTAGAACTTGATGAACTCATTGCGCACCTCCAGGCCCCGCTGCTGCGGCCCCTCTTTCAGGGTCTGCAGGTTGCCGGTGGAGAAGTGGTGGTACGGGTGGGCGGGGTTCGACAGGGTCTTGTTGAGCTGCATCAGACGCCACAGGTCGCTCTGCAGGTTCTTCTTGTTCTCCGAGTCGACGGCCTGCAGCTCGCGGTCCAGGGTCGATTCCAGGAACAGGGGTTCCACGAAGAACTGTGCGAAGCGGTCCAGGGCGCCGTATAGCGGGGAGGCCGGCTGGGTCGACTCGGGGGTGACGGCGCCGTTCGCGTCCGCGGCGCCCGTATTGGCGGCCTGCTTGTCCTCCGCGGAGGCAGCGGTGGCGGCGACCTCGAAGAAATAGTTGGTCTCAGTGGCGGCGGTATAGGCGTTGGAGGAACCGGAGTGGGCGGTCAGGTATTGGTTGTAGGCATTTTCTAGGGGGTACTACTGGCGTCAGTGTCCGTCGCGATTGTTTCACGTTCCGGGTTTCAGGATGTAGCCCCTACCTTCTTGGTGCCCATGAAGAGCAGATGCTCGACGGCGTGGGCCATGCCGGGCATGTCGTCGGCGTCGGAAAAGTTGCCGACATTGACGTTGACGGCGGCACTGGCCTTATCCGTGTCGGGATCGTGGACCAACAGGGCTTCTAGCTTGTTGGGCAGGCGGATGACGCGATATGAGCGGTCGTCGAGCTCAGGCTTCTCCAAGCTCTCGGCGATGCGCTGAACGGAGCCCATGGTCGCGGCGGCGGCGGAGGAGGAGGAGGAGGAGTAGCTGGCACGGAGAGGGACGGGCGGGGAGACGAAGGCGTGCGGCGAGCGCGGGCGAAGCGAGGGGAAGCGTGGCGAGGGGGAGGCTGAATGAGGGGCAATCGCCGCCGAGGCGCCTGACAGGGAGAAGGAACGGAGGGCCGGCGATTGAGGGTAGGAAAAGTGTCTGGAGTTCCACAAGCGGCGAGCTGCAGAGGACCTTGGAGGCATCCAGAGAAAGGAGGGTTGGAGGCGGGAGGCCGGAGGGACGCCGTCTGGGGGGAGGGAGACAGGCGGAGTTGCGAAGTGGGCGGAGGAGATGGGAAATAAAGGGGGAGGGGGAGGAGAGAGGCGAAGCGAAAGGGAAAGGGGTAGATATAAGGGACGGAGAGGGGGGAGGGGGGAGAGAGGGAATGGGTCAGCAATGCGCCACGAAGGAAGAGGAGAGAGTGAAGGCGATGGGATGAATTCACCAGAAGACGAGCAGATATGCAGGCGGGATGAAGCAGCGACGGTGACTTGCGGCCAAAGAACCCCAATCCCAGGCGGTGAGCGGCCAAGTCGGGGCGGTGAGCGAGGACCTGACTGTATCTACCCACTACTCTCTACTCACTACTCTCTACTCTCTACTCTCTACTCTCTACTCTCTACTGACTCCCACTAACTCATCGCCTCGGTCGGCAACATGCAGCACCACGGAATGATGCAGGTTTCCTCGGGGGAAAAAATGATAATATCAATGCCACGACATTCCCTCTCCTGATTAATTTCCCCCCCTTCCCCTCCCGCTCGGATGTCCATCCCGGTACCGGATCTGGGAACCGACACCGTATAAGAACCATCCCAACTGGACAACTCACCACACATCTGCTGCCTCCATTCACCACTGACATCCACACTGTCGATCCCACCATGGACCTTGCCCAATGCCTCGCCCGTCTCCCCGGCACCGTCCACTGCATTGACATGCACACCACGGGCGAGCCCACCCGCATCATCTACGCCGGCTACCCAGCCCTCACCGGCACTCTGCTCTCCCAGCGCGACCAAGCCCGCTCGCACCATGACCACATCCGCAAGCAGACGATGCTGGAACCCCGCGGCCACCCCGCCATGTACGGGGCCATCATCCGGCCCGAGACGGAGCTGGTGGCATCTGGGGAAGCAGACATCGGGGTGCTGTTCACGCACAACGAGGGCTACTCGACGATGTGCGGACACGCGACCCTTGCCTTGGGCCGCTTCCTGGTGGACACGCACGACCCGACCGTCTTTCCGGGGCGGGAGGGGCTGGTCCACGACCCTCGGAGCCAGACGGTCAGGCTTCGTCTGCATGCGCCCTGCGGAGTGGTCCAACTCAGCGTGCCGACCAGCGCCAAGGGAACCCAATCCGACCCCAAGCGGCCCGTCACTTTCCTGTCCACTCCGGCCTACGCCACAGCCCTCCAGGTAACCATCCCCATCCCCCCCGACGCCCGATGGCCGGAGCTCCCCGCCACGAAGCACTCCATCGTGCTGGATGTCAGCTACGGCGGCGCCTTCTACGCCATCGTCGACGCCTCCGAGCTGGGCTTTCCCGGCCTCGCGCACGTAGATCTCGCCGCCACCACCCGCTGCATGCATATCCTCAAGCCCTACCTGATGACCCGGCCCGAGATCATCGCCGCCGTCCAACACCCGCACGAGCCGCGTCTGTCGTACCTCTACTCCGTCATGATCGTGGACCCCACCCTCGGGGCCAGTAGTCCGGGGAGTAGCAACAGCAGCAGCAGCAGCAGCAGCAACGTGTCCGGGACCGAGACAGGGCTGTGCTATTTTGCAGATAACCAGATCGATCGGTCCCCGACGGGGTCGTGCGTCACGGCGCGGATGGCCCTCGCGCACGCCAAGGGCGTCCGTCCCGTCGGCCAGCGCTGGGCGTACCATTCCCTCGTGTCGAACCACTTCGGGGAGGGCGAGTTCAGCGCGGAGATCGTCGAGGAGGTGGATGCGGCGGTCTCGGGGCGGGATACCCGGGCGGTGGTGGTGCAGGTCGAGGGCAAGGCCTTCTACACGGGGTCGGCCTCGTTCATGGCTGAGAGGGGGGATATCACTGCCTCGAATGGCTTCACCATGGAAAGCGTGTGCTGATTATAGATCATACCGCATTCATCATCATTCTGATTCCGCCATGTCTCTTCCTTGTGCCGCGGGGTAGGGTCTACATGGGGCCGATGGAGCCGCCGACGGACCAGAGGTAGATTTGTGCTGGTGCAGTTGTTGGTTACGAGGGCGAGGGTGAGGGAGAAGGAGGAGGGGGAAGGGGTCGAGGTTCATTCTGGTGGATGGTATAGTGTAGTATGGTGTAGTATATAGTAGGAGAGGTAAGGTGTGGTGTGGTGTGGTGTGATGTGGTATGGTAGTTCTAGTCTTTTGGTTGGTTTGGTTTGGTTTTTTTGGGGGTTTGGTGGTCTAGCCTGTAGCCTGTACCGTAGACTCGGTGGAGTGGATGGATGGATTGGTTTGGATTGGACTGGATTGCCTGAGGTGAGGTGATGCGAGGTACAAGTAAAGCCGTAGTACCGCCTAGACACTGAATATCCTTGGAGGGGGGGGGGGGGCAGGAAGGACCTGTTAGGGCTTATACTTATGTCCAATGTCCAATCATCTCATCTCATCTCATCTCATCTCCCCTCTCCCCTCTCCCTCGTACACCCTAATTCTGAACTCGATCACAAACTAAACTAAACCAAACAAACTACTAAAATCTAGTATCTCCTTCCAGATCTAGATCTAGATCTATATACATAGATGCATGCATGTGCGGGGAAAGGTCAAAAGTCAAAAGTCAAGTTTGGGTTGGGATGTGTCGGTGGTGCTGGTCCTGATTGTAGTAGGATAAAAATAAAGATACAGATGAAGGTGAAGGTGGAGGTGGCTCTAATAAAAATCCAAAACCCAAATTGAATCAAAGTATTTAGGGTTGGTGGGATAGCCAAGCAATCGGATCAACATTTACTTGGCTTGGCCTGGCTTGGTTTGGTTACATTAACCTACTTACCTACTTACCTTCTTACTATCCGGTCATTAACCAACTAGTAACTTCCTCGGGGTTGAGATTTGAAGTATAGTATTCATTCACTCATCCCGGAAGGAAATCAATCCTACGTAAGTTGGTTGGTGGTGCTGGTGGTTACTAACATACCCGGACGCCCAGCCGGAGTTGCGGGATCACATGGTTATGGTTATGGATGGATGGATATGGATGGGCATAGACGTGAGTCATTGTGAAATGCCCATTGTGAATTATTAACATAATACTAAAGAGGGGGGGGAGAACAAAAAGAAACGAAAGAAAATGCATATCATCATCTAGACACCACCACCACCACCTATCCTATCTTATCCGGCTACGGGTACATGTGCCATCCCTTACCACCACTACCACACCCCTTGATCCAATCCCCAACCTAAGTATCCACCTCATATCATCCCGTCTATGCACAAGTAACCCAATCCACATCCTCATCATCCCCAATTCCCAATTCAGAATCGGGTTTAGATTCACATTCACATTTGCATCCAGATTCAATTATGACCCTCCTTCACCGGCGATCGACTCTTACTCTTGGCCGGCTTCGCCGGCGGAGGAAGGAACTTCTCCTCCTCGGTCTCCTCGCTATCATGCACGTCCGCGCGCTCGGCAATCCACTCGAACACCTCCTCCTTGTGGTGCATGAGCATCTCGCTGAGCCCGGATTTCGGAGACTGCAGGAGGTGGCCATAGCGCTTGGAGGGCTTGCGGCGGGACTCGTCGCTGTTCCAGACGCCGTGGGTGTGGGAGACGAAGACGAGGGAGTTCTGTTGATTATTAGTGTTGGGTTCATCAGGGTGATTGGGGGTGGGGGTGACTGAGTTAGGCGAAAGGGTGTGTGAGGGAACGAAAGTAAAAAAAAAAAAGCTTACATCTTTGTACCACCGCGAAAGCCAGACCTGGGTGTGCGAGGCGATGGCGCGAACAGGGTTCTCGGCGACGAAAGAAACCACCGCGTTGACACGCTTGTACAATGTCTCTGTTTCACGGTCAGCTGCTGTATAACCAGCTGGGTATAGATTTTGTCGGATGCTCACCGCGGTTGATCAGCAGGTTGGCCACGCCGTAGAAGGCATTTCCGATGCCGAGGAAGAAGATTTCGCGCGCGTCGTTGGGTCTGAGGTTGTTAGATCGGGTTTTAGCTAAAGCTAAGGGGGCTGGCTGGCTTACTCGATGTAGTTATCCCAGAGGTACGCGGCCAGTTCTTCGGTGGCGGTGGGTCGGTTTTCGTCCTCTTCTTGGTATTTGTGGGATGACTGCTAGGTCAGCGGTGATCGCTTTAAGGAAGGGGAGGGAGGATCTTACAGGACCCGTCGTCACATGCTTGGGGATGTTGACATCGATGACGGCATACCCCTTGCCGACGGCCCAGCCAATGTAGTCCTTCATCACATCAGCCTATTTCTGTCAGCGCATGCGGACGACATGGGGGAGGGGACTTACCAGCCAGCAGTTGTGAGCCTCCAGCTTGTTGGTGACTGGATGGGGCAGGCCCATGATCTCGGGGCTGCTCGGGTCAGTGAGAGATCGGATTGAATGCACAAGTCACTTACGGGTCATGGAAGATAACGAGCAGAGGCACGGCTTGGTGATAGTTCGGACTGAGTAGTGTCAGCAAGATTCGCTTCCTCTTGGAGCAACTTACGTGGCTAGAACTTGATTCTCGAATGACTTGGAGATGGCGCTGCGGTAGATGTAGAGAGACGTGAGCTTGTAGTTGTCGTAAAGCTGTTTGGTTTGGTAGCCACGAATGACATCTGTAGGCATTAGCGTGGTCCTAGTGAGAGAAGAGAGATCCTACCATGAAGCCTGTCGGTGTACACCCCGCCCTCTTCGGGCCCCTTCGGATGCATGCAGTGCCAATGGCGCGACTGGATCATCATCACACGACGCACGGCAGTGGTTGCGACTGTCGAAGGCGTGGTGGTGTGAATTCTGTCAGGCGGGTCGCCCATGAGGGTCTTCGTGACAGCAAGGGCTGACTTGGAGATTGATCTGAAGTTGTATCCTCCCTAAACGCCGTCAGTATCATTCCACTGCCGGCAGCACCGTACATACCTCGAGACAGACGGCAACTTTGCCATTCGCGAGCCGCATGAGCATGTGCGTCATGTGAGCGTAGCACGATGGTGTGACAAAGCACCCTCCAAGCTCATCGCCTACAGCGGCATCAAATCCAGATGCGACTACACAATTAGTATGAGACGCGAAGTGACTCGAGAGTGCGTACCGATAACCAGGTCCGGGTCAAATTCTTGCGCAATTGGCATCACGACCTCCTGAAACGCATACAGGTAATCCCCGTCACCCATTCCCTGGCTGGGCCAAGGGATATTCACGTTTCTAGGTATGTGAGCAACCTTCCAGTAAGCCAGTCAATGTGCATACCTTCCGAGGCCAGCGCCTTCACCGCAGTGGTCCCAGTCACCCTCATCGCCTCCAGGGTAGAACTTGCCATCCTGATACACATGGAGTGAAATGTATAGAACATTGGGGTCCTCGTAGAAGGCCTTCTGAATGCCGTTTCCTATGACGTGTAAGTAGTACTCTCACGTACGTTGATGGCTGTCATTACCATGATGAACATCCCTAATCCGTCAGCATCTTTTCACATCAAATACAGAGCCTAGCTTACCAATCCAGAATCATAATCTTCCTGCATTCGTCTCCTAGACGCTGCTGGCAGACGCGTGCCGCTATGGAGACATTGTTGAACAGACAGAAGCCCATGGTCTTGTCATGTTCGGCATGATGTCCAGGGGGCCGAATGACTGCGATAGCGTTCTTGACTTTGCGAGTTGCGACAGCTAAGCATGTTTCAATCGCGCCTCCAACCGACAGTATCGAGGACGCAAAGGTCAGTTTATTGAAGTATATGGAATCGCGGGTGTGCTCCAATGCAATCAGAGCGTTATCAGACATGTCTGCCAGCCATCAGCCGTCAGCATACTCAGCATCGCGTGGACAGCAGCCTTACCTTTCGTGCTTTCTACAAATGCAAAATGGTCTGCCGCATGGACAAGCGAGATTTCCGCCTCCGTGGCGTTGCGAGCATCGATACGCTTGAGCGGGCGCGAGACAAGGGGTCGACACGACTCAGGGTCATCGACGAGCCCTGCTCGACAAAGCTCCTTGTAGATGTAGTAGATTCTCCGTGGATCTTCTGGGTGGACGTCCGCAGTGGGCCGCACCTCACAATGATAGCGCATCTGCACGTCGTAGCATAACCCCGACGCGAGGGACGCGAGGGGAAGCCCGGTGCGCGCCGTGGTATCGTCATCGGGCCAGTCGGAGGCTTCCTCTTCAAGGCTGTCTTGCTCCTCAGTCGTCGCGTCGCCGGAGTCGGTGGACTTGGGCAGGCTCTTCGGTGGCGACACTTCCTGATTACTGGGTTGGGGGTTCCCAGGCCGCGAGTCTCCCGAGTGCACCGAGACCGGCAGCTTCATGGTCTGTCCCAGCAGCGGGGGGGCAATGGATGGATCCGCGCGGCCATTCAGTTGGCCATTGTTGGACCAGCCATGGGCGGCGGAGAGGTGGTGAGCGCCTGCGTCTCCCATGACGGTGTCTTCGTCGTCTTCCATTACCATTGTGGTCGACTGTCAAAAGTGCGCGTAGTTGTCCTGGGTTAAGTGGCCTAGTCGCGCAAACATTCCATGGCCGAGTCCGCCGTGCAAGTGATATCCAGGATAAGGGACGTGAGATCAGATCCTCGACGAGACGAGTGGGAAGCGAAGAAAGCAAATGATACAAACAGTCGAAATAACAGAGAACGGGTATACAAGTAGACTAGAGTCGGTTTCTCCAGGTGCTTATGAAATGGACCAGGGTATCTTTACTGCGGGTTGGGGGGGGTGCCCACGGAATGAGGGAACTAGATAGTCCCCGGTCCGCAGCTCAGTAGGCCTCGCGCGCGACGAGCAATGCCAGGAGGGCCAGGCCGAGTCCAGAGAGAGGGCGAATGACGCAGAGCACACTTGAGACCCGGTCGGGCAGACGACGGGTGGCTGTGGATACGGCAGTCACCGCAACGCGCGCACCAGCAGCAGAGAGGTTCGGTCCAGGAGTCTGGGATCAATGTAGCTCTAAAATCCGTGGTCTAGCTGCCCGCCACGTGACCCGGTGGCCGCGGTCCCCCCACGGTCCCTGGCGCGGTCGGGTGGGTTCTGAGCCAAAGGGATCGGACGGGGTCGAGAGCGGTGGATGTTGACCACGCGGTGTGCCGGCGAGAGAGGGAGAACGATGGACTGGGAGGGTGGAATGGGGAGAGTCGAGGGGGTTATTGTTCCCCTTGTGCGGCCTGCGCTTTGCTCCCCGAGAAATCCCCGCGGCCTGCCGAGGGGCTTAGTCACCGCCGTTGCAGCCACTCATTCATTTACGATGCACTATTCACTCCTCACAATTGTCTACTGTCTACAGTACACAGTACAGCAGAGCCCACGACTAGCACTCCACTCTGTGAACGGTGAACATTGTATGAACAGCATTGTCATTTCATTACATAGTACGTCATCATAAGCTTTTACGCTAGGAGTAGAGATCCTCTCGCGCGGCCCGGCAAATTGGTTCCCATGACATGATCCGGCGCGAGCACATCGGTCTCCAGCTCAAAGCACACTTCTGAGCTCGATCTTCCGACCTGATTCCTACTGGGAGTCCACCTTGGAGATGTAGGCTGCAAGACACGTTAGCACCCGGCCATCCAACACAAACAGACTCGCAGACTTACAGATGAGGTCGAGGACACGGCGGGAGTAACCCCACTCGTTGTCGTACCAGGAGACGAGCTTGACGAAGTTCTCGTTGAGGGCGATACCGGCCTTGGCATCGAAGATGGAGGAGTGGGAGTCACCGTTCAGGTCAGTGGAGACGATGTCGTCCTCAGTGTAGCCGAGAACACCTGCAACCGACGTTAGCCTGGGGCGCATGGATCGCGAGAATCGCCCGACTTACCCTTGAGCTCGCCCTCGGAGGCGGCCTTGATGGTCTTCTTGATCTGGTCGTAGGAGGCGGCCTTCTCGAGACGGCAGGTAAGGTCGACAACGGAGACGTTGGAGGTGGGCACACGCATGGCCATGCCGGTGAGCTTGCCGTTCAGGGCGGGGATGACCTTGCCGACGGCCTTGGCGGCACCGGTGGAGGAGGGGATGATGTTCTGGGCCGCAGTACGGCCACCACGCCAGTCCTTAGCGGAGGGGGCATCGACGACCTTCTGGGTGGCGGTGTAGGAGTGGACGGTGGTCATGAGACCCTCAACGATACCGAAGTTGTCGTTGATGACCTTGGCGAGGGGAGCCAGGCAGTTGGTGGTGCAAGAGGCGTTGGAGAGAACGTTGATGTCCTTGGTGTAAGAGGTGTTGTTGACACCCATGACGAACATGGGGGCATCGGCGGAGGGGGCGGAGATGATGACCTTCTTGGCACCACCCTTCAAGTGGGCAGAGGCCTTCTCGGTGGTGGTGAAGACACCGGTGGACTCGACGACGTAGTCGGCACCGGCGGAGCCCCAGGGGATGGCAGAGGGGTCACGCTCAGCGAAGAAGCGGATCTTCTTGCCGTTGACGATCAGGCCCTCCTCGTAGGTCTCGATGGAGCCGTTGAAGCGGCCGTGGGTGCTGTCGTACTTGAGCATGTAGGCCTGTTTGGGGGGGGGATCTCATTAGCATCCGGCTGCCACAGCCCGCAGAGGTGTAGGCGAGAACATACAGCATAGTGGATCTCAATGAAGGGGTCGTTGACGGCAACAACCTCAACATCGGCGTGCTCGAGACTGTGCAACCATCACCGTCAGTACAAGGGTTCCAGCGCTTCGCCATGTCCGTTTCTATCGGCTGGCGAGGTTTCAGGAGAGTACTCACGCGTTACGGAAGACCTGTGGTGATCTGTTAGCGTCTGCGGTGCTGAGCAGCAGGGAGGTGAAGGGGTCACTTACGATACGACCGATACGACCGAAGCCGTTGATTCCGACCTGAGTGGGAGACATGTTGATTTGAGTCTGTCGGCGGGGTAGTTGGTCAGCAGTGTCCAGCGGGGACGGAAGAAGCTTCACAGAGGGGACGTGAGAGTAGAGGATGGAGGGAATGGAGGGAATGGAGGGAAGCAGATGATGGAAGAGACTCACTATGGATGAATTGGATGGGGAGGAGATGGAGAGATGGAGAGGATGGAGAAGAGAAGGAGGAGAAGAGAGAAGGGAAGAAAAGTTCGGCGGGGGAGGGGAAGTAGAAAAAGGGTAGCCGGGCAGGTCAGTGACTGACGCAACGACCAGGCCCTACAGTTGCCAGGCCACTCACCCCTCCCCCTCTGGCCCCTCCTCCCTCCCCCCCTCCCCTCTTCCGCCGCAGCAGGCAAGCTTGCCGCGCCGCGCCCAGTCAAAAGCGCACACCGGGCTGACCGACGGGGCAAAGGCCACACGGGCAGCAGTGAATTGGCAGCTTGGGACCTTGGGACCTTGGGTACCCGGCTTGCGCCGCTCCCCAGCTCCCCAGCAGCCTTTCCGGTTTCATACACCGGGCAAAGCAGGAGACTCACGATATTGGGATCTCTGGCAACCCCTCGGCAGCTGCCGGCTGGGCCAATCAGGGCGCGGCAAATCCACCCGCCGGGTCCTGGGCTATCATCTCGAGAATGTTTTGCCAGCGGGTCGGGATCTCAGGGCTTCAATTTACCTAGGCTACGGGACACCAGCTCGGGGCGACGGGCACATCCCCCATATTCCTGGCACGATCGCACCCGTACGTTGCCGCGGAGGTGAGGAACAAGCCGGAGGGCATGATGTAATGGCTGCATCGGCCCATCGCAGCCAACAGGCTACGGGAGTACTTACTTACCTTAAGCTCCTTAGCCGGACTCTACTCAGTACTTACTACTACGGAGTACTACTTAGTACTACTCAGCAAAGAAGAGGGGCAATGCCGGCCTTGCCGCTTTCGGCCCGTAAGTCCGGCGCGGATTAACGTCGGGCCCGTGCCCCTCTTCTGCGACTGTCTGGGCCATGACAAAGAATTAAGAACGGCGCTGGTCCGCCTCGCCTCGCCTTCTGGGTCTGTCTATCCGTCCCCCAAAGAATTCACCGGCGACTAGAACGGTCGTCACGCGCGACTGCATATTTTTTTTCCACTGCGGGATCGATGGGATGGATTACTACGAAGTACTGATTTTATCATTATCAATATTTCCATGGCTTTCGATTCGTTGTGGCGCCTGTCTGTCCTGTCTCTGTCTCAATCTCCAATAATGGGCCGATACGGAGTGAGTATCTGGAGAATCATCCAACAACGCCAGCCCCCCTGGTGGACCGCGTGGCATGCATAAGCCATAAACCTGTCTGGGAGATCAACTAGTGGCCGTCTGCATCCAGCATTATTATTATTATTTATGATTATTATTATTATTATTATTACTATTACTACTACTGTTCCTCGTTACTATCTATGTTACCGGGCCATGCTCTGGACCTGATAGACCTGACAGGCCCCCCCAAACGCGGAACAGGGAATCGATTGGGTCGAAACGCATGTGGCTTAGAAATCGAAATTGACTGGCTGGGACTCGGACGCATAGCATGACCGATAACTCTGTAGCCGTCCATCTTGGGATCACGGAGACGGACACCCGGGACGGACGGTCGTATTTGCTTCCCATCCCACGCAACCCTGGTCCAACCTTACACCTTCTGATCGTCTGGCTCGACTCAACCCATGTCTGTCCACGGGAAAGGGGGGGAGGGGGGGGGTCGTAAGATATGCTGACCAACCCTCCCTGATGCGGCCGTGGCGATTTATTGATGACCGACCGCGGTGAACCAGAAGAATACCCCTCTCCTCCACGGCGGCATGACACCATTGCCCCGATTTCACAGATACGCGGGCAAGTGACTCGGTCGACGGTCGGGCTGGATCCAACTGGCTTCACCGGTGGTTAACGTTGCCGTTGGGGGGTGGGAGCCGTCCGGGGGGGACACCACTTGCCACTGTAGCTGGCTTGGATTTCTAATGAGGTTCGATAGGTGAATGATAGGTGAGTCATGGGCCAACATCATCTACGAGGTCGAAAATACGAGGGAGCAGCCAACGGAGGTCTAATATTGATAGGAGCTCGTTTTGCGAAGAATATTGACAGCAAGGATAGGACATAAGCATAAGTATAGCATCTCCAAGCGAAAGCAAGCAAGCGAGTGGAATTCCAGAAAAGCCCATATCCCAGTCCCCATCGGATTGGCCCTCACAGTAACACCGCATCTATAAATACAGAGGAAACAGATATCCCCCTCCCTGCTGCACCACGCCCCGAATCTACTCCTCCTTGACACCGCCCCGCCAGTTCTTCTCGGCGTTCTCCACGGAGGCCTTGTCGCTCTTGATCTGGCCCTGGTTCATGAAGCTGTTGCTGGCCTTGAAGGGGCGCTGGAGGTCGCCAGTCGCGGGCTTGCCGAAGATGTGGATCTTGACCAGGTTGGACTCGATCGCGCCCTTGAGGGGGATGATCGACTGGATCAGAAGAGGGTTGGTGTACTTGAAGTAGAGGTGCATCACGCCCATCATGCCGACGCCCATCAGTTGTCCCCGGATCAGTGTGCGCAGCTGCTGCTTGTCGTACTCCATGTTGGTGGTGGTCACGGGACGGGGCTCCTCGCCGCTGCCCATGGGCGACGGCTCCACGTACTTCAGAGTAGTCAAGTCTAGGATACGGGTTAGCGACGGCGCGGTGCGCGACAGACGGAGGATGCGAGCGTACCATTCTTCTTGCTGATCTTGGCCTGCGTGAAGAGGTAGAGACCCAGGATGATCACGTTGGACAAGATGTACATGCCACGGACCAGGAGAAGGACCTGGGGGTCTTCAAAGGGAACCTTCTTCGCTAGCTGCATCATCACCACGATGATGGCTAGGTTGGTACTGCATGGCAGAGGGGTGGTTAGCGATGATCACCGCGCGTAGTGGCGTAATCTCATGGAGAGCATGGGCAACCCTCTGGCCTTTGCATCGCGGCCGGGGGGGGGGAGGGGGGGGAGCGAGAGACGTAGGAAGAACTCACATCTGAGGAGAGACCATATTGCCGGTGACGCTGAAGCCAAGAAACTGGAGAAGAGAAGCAACACACAATGGGGTGAAACGGGAGAGAGTCGATGGAGAACACGCGTGCAGGGACAGAAACTTCCACGAACTGCGGAACTGGAGACCGGGGAAGTCGGACAGCTGTCCTGACAGGGCCGGGTCACGTGGGCGCTCTTTCCCCGTCGCGGTAAGGTCGTATCAGCAGTCGCCGGTTAGTGGATCACGCAAGAGATAAGGCGGCTGGCTGGCGGCTTCTTCCCGATTCCACCCACTCGCAGCCTAAGGCAGCCCCGGATCACCTGGCTGCTGAGGTCAGCCGGCCAGCAACTATCATGCTCTGCGCAGTCTCCTGCCAACCTCAAATGTGTCACGGCGAAGCGCAGTTAACCTCCACCTTGCACCATGAGGGACTTTTTCAGACCTTTCCTGCGGATCGTTTATCCAAGGGCTGATCTCCGTGAGCCATGAAATTTACCTCTCAGCATGCGGTGAAGGGGGTTCCGGTGAATCTTCACTGAGTGACTCTACCCAGCCATGGTGTAGAGGTAGAGGGCTCCCCCCAACTTCCCCCCTCCCCCCCCCCATCTCTCTACCGCTTGGACCAGAGTGAACGGTCCGGCGGCTTTCGGTGACTCGAACTGACCGGCTCAATGCAGCCCCCCATGGCTGGACGCCGCTGCGACGGTGGGCGACCACATACTCGGGGGGTCGAGGCCTCGCCGTGGATGAAGCTGAGCAGGCTGCCGAAACGGGACTAGCGCCACTCCATGTTCGACGCCCGTCTTTAGCGACCAGGATGGCTCTGACATTTCTGACTCCTTCATCCATCAACAACGCGCGTGCTTGTGCTGCATCGGATCGCTCCAACATCCACCCTCGCACTCTGCCACTCCCAACACTCGATTGACGCGACTTTTTCGCCCCTACGGCCCCAAATCTCGACGCTTATTCAAAATGCCTGGTGGAAAGGGAAAGTCTATCGGTGGAAAGGCCGGCTCGAAGGACTCTGCGGGGAAGAGCCAGAAGTCCCACAGCGCAAAGGCTGGTCTGCAGGTCCGTATCCGTCTGGTTTCCTTGAGCAATTCTGTGCCCTTGAATCGTCGCCTCTCGCGTTGCGGCGGCATGTGCTTCGACCTGAGATTTTCCTCCCTACCCCTCACGCATGCGGTGCCTTGGCACCAGCACGCGTCTTCGCCTTCCTTATCGAACGAGAGCATTCGAAGACCCTCCTGGCGCGCGGACTGTCCCTGTTCGAGCGTATCCGATCGAGGGAGGGGCCAGCGCCCCGCGAGGCCACCTTCGCATTGCAGCTCCAGCTCAATCCATGCTTTCTGACTCCTTAACTATCTTCCCGGATGCCCGGCTAACCTCTCCCTCGCCACAGTTCCCTTGCGGTCGTGTTAAGCGCTTCTTGAAGAACAACACGCAGAACAAGATGCGCGTCGGAGCCAAAGGTACGAACCCCCCCGTCGCAGCCGCTGCATGACTTCGGTCCGTCTTGACCCAACACGTGCTGACAAATCCTCTCGCAGCTGCTGTTTATGTCACTGCTGTCCTCGAATACCTGACCGCCGAAGTCCTCGAACTGGCCGGAAACGCGGCGAAGGATCTGAAAGTGAAGCGTATCACCCCGCGCCACCTGCAGCTCGCCATCCGCGGTGACGAAGAACTGGATACCCTGATCCGCGCGACCATCGCCTTCGGAGGTGTCCTACCGCGCATCAACCGCGCGCTGCTGCTGAAGGTCGAGCAGAAGAAGAAGAACAAGTCCGAGGCTTAAATGATGGCGGATACCCGACGAAATATGGCGTTTGGTGATTGATGATGCTTCCATGGGAAAAAAAAGCGAGGAACATGTTTTTCACTGGCCTTGATCCTGCCTCCCCCCCGGTTCTGTTCTTCCAGTTCCCCCGCCCACCCCCACCTCAACAACAGAGCGAGAGCGGAAAAGGGGGATGGATGATGGGCGGGTTCAAGACAGCGCACGAAAGGAAAAACAACCACCGTCCTCTCCTTGCTTCCTTATCTCCCCTCTTTTCACGACGCTGCAACAAGCTCGCAATGTTTCTCTAGGATTTTTTTTCTCTCCCGTTCCTCGCCATTTTTACTTCCATTGATTTCTCCCCGCCAGGCTTGATCTATCTTCTCCTCATGCTTTTGCTGATTCCGTCTTTCGCGTGAATTTTTTTTTCTCTCTCTCCAACGGGCGCTGTAATGGGAAAAAGGGGAATATTTACTTTACTTATTTTATCATATCTTTCGGTAGTGGGAAAGTCAACTTTTTTTTTATTATTCTGTCTTCTTATCCCCCTATGTGTTTCTAACGTTGCTTTTTTTTTTCTGACTTTCGTTTTTAATCAACGGTGTTGTGTGTCTGTCTTATCTCTTTACTTATTTTATTCATGACCATTCGTTACCCCGTCCATCCGTGGAGTGTTAGTGTGTCAGTCAGTACCAGCGACTGAACCCACTCACACTCACACTCACATCGGATGAAGAGATGGTACTTATTTCGCCTTGCCCAGGAGTAGCTACATAGGAAGAAAGGAAGAAAGAGATCGATTGTAGGTAAGAGTACGGGGTAGAGGGGAACAGAGCAGAACAGAGGAAGAATCGAATCCCCTACCTACCTATCTGTCCTGTCTATCCATCTACTATATCTATCGTATCTATTTTTCAAACAATAATAATGCCTATTTCATCAATATCCAATATCCAATATCCAATAATTATCCTCCTTCTCTAATTCACATTAATAATTAGAGAATTACCTACACCCTCCAAGAAGTACTAGTAGGTTAGTTATCCACACCCTTCACTGGGGTTGGTTATCTATCAGTGGGTGGTGGTAGGAAAATATGTATACACTGGCAGATAGTAGATAGATATAGTACCCGATGATCAACCCACCCCAAAATAAACAATGATGGCATCCATAGTTGAGATTCAGGTATCTTCACCACAGCTACTAATTGAACTAGTTAGTTATGTATGTATTGGCAGTGTATTCCTTACCCCCCAGAAAATGATAAATAAACATACCCATCACCAAGAAAGAACAATCATGTTACTATTTACCACCTACTTACTTACTTACTTACGTAGTATTATAGCTACCGAGTACGATCATAGTACTTATATATTGAACCACCCCTCCTCCATGAATGCATGCATGATATACTACAAAAACAAAACAAACAAAAAAAAAACAAAACACTATTACTCTCCCACCCAGTTAAACAAGAAGTCAAGTCCATCTGCCTAGCTAGACAGACAAAACAAATACCCCACACAGTAAATAGAGATGATACCTACTATACCTACATACATACTCTACTTACCAGTATAAAACCTACTGTACCTACGCAAAGTCAACCATCAATCTAAAAACAAGCAGACAAGTAGAGAAGCAGACAAGCGAAAGCACCAACCACCACTAGGTACAATAACAATAGTAAGAAAGGCAACCAACCCCACGCACCAAACAACACAACACAACTAAAAAAGCCGTAAACTATATACATATATTCATCTACATACACATCTACAGACATATCTACAGACATATCTACATCCACATATACATCCACATCTACATCCACATATACATCCACATCTACATCCACATACACATCTACATCCTACGCACCCAGACACAGAAAAGAAGCAAGATACTAGGTAATGCACAAAGATACAATACATAATACACGAACCCCCAAACAGTCAGCAACGCAATGCAATCACCATAGGATGAATCAGATCACATGACTTCAAAGATCCCCAGATCCCATTAAGTCACCTACCTACCTACCTACCTACCTTGCCGACCAGTAAGGCAAAGTAAAGTAAGGTAAAGTAAGGTAAGTGAGGTGAGGTGAGTAAGGTAAGTAAAATAAGTGCGGCACCATCGATGTCATTAACCTGGCATCAACAAGTACCTAGGAGAGAGAAGAGAAGAAAAAGAGAGAGAAAAAAAAAAAGGAAAGAACAACAGATCACAACTCCAGAGAGGAGCTGAGCAAGAGAAGAATGCAAACATCCGCCGTGTGGGTCGCCACCCAAGCAAAGCAAAGCAAAGCAAGCAAGCAAGCCAGCCAGCCAGCCATATTCTCCCCCCTGCCCACGCCATGCAAGTCAAGTGAAAAGGGATGATTACATACACATGCAGGGGCTAGGGGAAATAAGTAGACAGACAGACAGACAGACACACAGAGCGAGGCAAAGGCGCCCGTCGTAAGGGGGGAAGGGGGAAAGAGAGCCCGTCCCCGGCAACAGCCGTGGTATGCCAACAAGGTTTAGTAGCCAGTTTCCAGCCAACCGATCCATAATTCGAGTGCCAGCCATAGAGGAAGGAAAGTACAGCACCATCGAAGAGGAGGGTCGGACACGGAGATAAAATGTGGAAAAATAAAAACATTAAATGATGCAAATCGCCCCATATACAAAGTTAACAAACACATTGATGATCGAAAAGAAAATAGTAGAGAGAGAAAAAAAAATGCAAATGCTGAGAAGTCATCTCTCTTGCCATTGTCACACACACATCGGGATTTTTTTGGGGTCGTCCTTCGTAGTCTTCTTCCGAGTGGGGATGATTTTATTTTGCTTCCCGCCGACACAATTTGTAGAAGGGTAAAAGAAGAAGAAGGGGAAGGAGAAAAAAAAAGTATAGGTAATAATGTTCCTGCATGCAAGGCGCCCGCGTCTCCCAGTTCACAACGTTCTTTTTGTGGTTTATTTTCCGAGAATCAAGGACAAAGCGTAAAAAGAAGTCCGTTCAAACAGCGTGCCTGCTGGGCTGCCCCAAAATAACGTCTAAACTTGGCTAGATCAGAGAAATATTCTTTTGTGGTTCTCTCGGTTGAGTGTCATCTCGTCATCCCTCATCGAATCGTAAGCCAATAATCGCAGAACAGGATCAGGCCTCGTGATATAAGAGTCGTATGCATCTTGCGGCAAAGCAATCTAACAAGTTTCGTCGTCTTCGTCTCCCATCAAACGTTCTACTCCACGATAATCTCCACTCCTGAGCTGGTGCGTAGCTCGTCGCTCCCGCGCGATTGGTGTCCGGTCGGGCGTCGGAATCCTGGCCCCTTCTCGGGCATCGGGCCTCTCGGCTGCCTAATGGGCATGCGCTCCTGTGATTGACCGTCAAATCCAACTCCGATGGATCGGTTACTACCGATGGGACCAGCGCTAGAAGGCTGGCTTTCTGGCTGCTCCCAAGAGAACATACCCCGCAATCTCCTGGGGCTCGCATTCGGCCCCCCAATTCCCGTGCCCAAAGAAAGGCTGTTGAGGCTGTTCACCAGCAGGCCGTCGTCGCGCGCCATGCCGAGGGAGGATCCGGACGGAGCGGGCGTCAGCGTCGGCGTGTTGGACGCGCCGCTGGTGGTCCCGTCGTAGTGCTGCAGGCGCGCCCCGTTCGACTGCAGGGCGGCGGGGAAGCTGGCCGACGAGGGCACCGGCGACGGGGTGTACGAGCGCAGGTCCGCGAACGATTTCGCAGCCCGGAGGTTCTGGGTGTTGCCAAAGTTGCCGGGCGAGTCCAGGACCCCGAGGAAGCCTGCCGACGGCTGGCCGCGCAGGGTGTTGAAGTGGGTGGGGCCCTCGTTGCGGGACTCGCTGAAATCAATCGTCGCTGCGCGGTTAAGGCCCCGACGGGCCGTCTCCGCGGGCTGCACGGCCGCCGGGATGGAGGACAGCGGGGGGCTCACGTTGGTACCGGGGGCCACCTTGAACACCTGCACCTGGCGCTGCTCCCCAGACCCACGCGACGCATGACCCAGGCCCATGTTGTGGGCGAGGGTATGGACGGTGCGGCGCTGGACGGGCGACAGGTTGGCCGGGAACAGGACGCTGTCCCGCGCCGTATCCTCCTTGAAGAGCAGCAGCTGGGAGTAGTAGGACAGGGTCGTGCTGTCATTCAGATCGACATCTACACATACACACACGGCACAGTTAGCGAGGTAAGGGGATCCCGACACTCAAGCAACGCATCACTTACCCAGTTTCTGGCCGCGCTGCGAGACGGGGGACGGCGAGGTCGCGGGCAGGTGCGAGGTGAGAGACGACATGGAGCTCTGGGTCTGGAGCTGCGAGCCCGCCATGGGGCGGTGCTGCTCCTCCAACTGGCCCCGACGCTCCCGCTTCTCCCGCTCGATCCGCTCGCGCTCCTGGAGCGGCAGCATCTTCTTGTATTCCACCCGCAATTTCCGACCCTGCAGCTCGAAGTGGTTGAGGACCTCGATGACGGTCGCAGTTTCTTCCGCGGACGTGAAGTTGGCGAACGCCAATCCCCGGAAGACCCCGTTGTCAAAGTGGTAATTGAAGGCATAGGGGAGCGGGAGGTTCAGTTCAGTCATGAGTTGCACCAGCTGCTCCTTCTTCACGGCGAACGGGATGTTCTTGATGACGATGGCGGTGGGAATCAGCTCATCGTCGGTCTCCGAGGGACCAGTGGGCTCGGGGCGCATCGCGTTGCTGGGAAGGGGACCAGGGCCGAGATTCGAGAAGGGGCTCGGCATACCCGGCTGCTGATCGAGCCACGTCTACACAGAATAACCATTAGCAAAGCCATTCCCGACCGTGGTCTACTCCCGTCGCGTTGTCCAGATACATACCGTGGGCAGACCGGCCCTGCCGGGGCGCGAGGTCGTCTTCAGGCTAGTGGACGCCGACCGGATGCCCCCGAGGGCCTGCGCGTTGGCGAATCCATTCGGATTCCAGGTCTGAGAACCCGCGATATCGTAGGCGTAGGAATTATTGTGCAGCGACGAGTTGATCCGCTCCAGCCGAGCGGTGTCGTAGCGAGCCATGGACTCCTCGTACAGGTTGACGGGCATGGGGCCGTACGCGTCGAACTGGCGCGAGGGCTGGCGATGCAGCGGCTGCTGGTGGCGCTGGGAGCCGGGGGAACGCGCGGAGGAGTTGTCGTGATACATGTCCTGGGCTTGTTGATAGCTCATGGTGGCAGAATTGCAAATTCCGGCGAAGCAACCAAACCGAAGAATGTGGGCACGGAGAAGATCCACCACACAACAAACCCGTTCAATGAGATCCCAAGAGTCCGACGGAACTACTCGAACATAGGAGCGACCGGATGGGCGCTAGGACGAGTCGACGGGGGGAGATGCGAACGGAGGAAGGACCCGCGATGGAGGAGGGCAGGTAAAGTGGGAGGAGCGGTTTGAAGCGACAGAAACCGAAAAACAAGCTAAAATCGCTCACAGCTGCTGAACTAATTGTCTCGTGACTGTAGGGTCATCAATGGCCGTCGGTGTCCTCTGGCATCAAATGTTAGGAAATGCAGTTTTTTTTTTTTTTTTTTTTACTCGAATCCCAGAGCCCCTAGGGGCATTTAGAGACAGTGCCCGGGAAAAAGTAAACGGGGTAGGGGGAAAATTGCGGACCCCAAAAAATAAATATAGGAACGGAGGGGGGGGGGGGGGAGAAAAGAACGCAAGCCACAGAGGAGGAAGAGGGGGGGGGGGAAAGAGAGGGAGGTGGGAGGAGAGAAAAGGGAAAAAAAGAAAAAGATGTTGCCACTACCTGGGATGGATAAGCAGTGCCCAAGAGATAGGAACCGGGATGTGGTGGAGGAGGAGGAGGAGGGGAGGGGAGGAGGAGAGGAGGAGAGGAGAAAAAGAGGAACGAGGGAGGAGGAACGGGAACGAGCAGGTAGCAGAAGGTGGTCCAAGACAAGAGACAGACAGATGCCAGTCCGTGTTGCTACTGCTGCTTGGGAGGGAAAGGGAAGGGGAAGGGAGCGAAGGGAAGGGAACGCCCGCCAGAACGGCACGCAGGAAAAGCCGGGAGCACCGCGACCGCCTAGTCGGGTCTGGTCTGGTCTGGTCTGGTCGGCCTGGTCTGCCTGCCCTTTCCGCGAGAAACCCACTCACTCTCCTTCACTCAGGAAAAGGACCAAAGCACTAAAGCACTAAAGCACTAAAGCACCGAGGGAAGGATGTCCTGCACGGCACTGGATAGATCGGCTGCCAAATGTGATCGAGAGGGCCGCCCGATGCACACCGTCGTCACCAACAATGACCCGGTCCGATGCAAGTCAACGGCAGTGAGAGGAGAGGGGGGGGGGAGAGATAATAATCAGGAAGGGGCAGAAGGAGAAAAAGAAATCATGAATGGGGAATAACAACAACAACAACAAGCACAGACACAGGCACTGACTGACGGACTGGGCAGGGGGAGGATCAACAAGGCAGGTCGGCGAAGGGGCAGCGAAACCAGCAGAGACAGTCGGGACAGTCAGGACAGTCAAGACACCCCCAGGTGGGCGAATGGGATGAAGGGATTCCCGACGAGCCCAGGCAGGATGGGGGACGGCACGGCGGCGGACGGGGAAGATCGAGCGTATCCAGTCGGATGCTCTTGGCTGCTAGTGGCTGGCTCTTACCTTTTTTTTTTTTTTTTTTTTTCCCTTTTTCCTCTTTTTTTTTTTCCTCCTCTGTTTTTTTTTTTTTTTGCTTCTGCTTCGGGTGAGAGGTTTGGTTCGTGAGCGTCTGATATCACGGCCGGGATGAAGTCACGGAGATGCGGCCGTCGCTGATCACGGAGGGGAGGGAGGTGGTGGGTTGGTTCTGCAGCGGGCGAGTCTCTGGGGGGAGGGTTGGGTCGACGTCCTCTCGCAAGTGGCGGAGGCAAAAACGACGACGCGACGAAGCGACAAAACGATGGAGCGCAGGAAGCGTTGGGGAAGTTCTAGTAGTAGTGTGTGGTGTGGGCTCAAATTGTGATGGAGAATCTGAGGCTTTGCCCAAAAAGGGAGACGGGCGCTGATTGGCCGGGGCGGGCACGTCGAATGAGTCGAGTCCGGACAGACAGTCTTACTACTGGTCCAGGGCGAAGAAGAAACAACAACAGAGGATCGGAAGGGACAGAAGAGGCAGGAGTGGTCAGTCACGCCCAAATGCAAGCAAAGCAATAAGCTGAGAGGGAGAGTGAGGTGAGGAGAGTGAGTGAGTGAGTGAGTGAGCGAGTCAAAACCGGGCAGGTCCGTCAGGTCAGGTCCAAGTCAAGTCAATCAAGGGCACGCAACGGGAGGAGCCGCGGTCGATAAGTATGAGTGGGAAAGGTACCTGGTTACGGGCCAAGTAGTTTAAGTACCTGGCCGGGCAGCCCTCTTCCTCTCCCCTAGTACGACGGATGGCCTTGCACCGCCCATCCGGGCCCTTCCTCATTCTTCCCTAATGCCTAATTCTAATTTACCATGAACCATCTATCATTTCCCTGCCTTCTACTAGTAAGTAAGTCGGCAGTATTACCACTTACCACGCGTATTGCCTTTGCCCCTGGACCCTCTGCCGTCGCCCTCCCCCAATTCCCCAGGAACCACGAAGTGCTGTGACTCTGTGAAGGTACTCGACCTCAGGGCCAGCCAGGGCTGTTCCCCCCAGTATTATCCTGTCAGGTCTGGACTGGGGTAGGTAGGATGCGTCTTCTCTTTGTTCCAAGTTCCAGTTCCAATGTCCACTGTCTGTCATTCCCTGTTGCCCCCCCCCCCCCTCTTCTCCTCTCTCCCCTCCAGGATGGTTGATCACTTATTAAGCCATCGCCTCCATGGCCGTTCCCTCCGCGTCATCGCCCCTGCTCCGTAGCCAAACCAGATCACGGACGGTATGGTCTGTTCTCCTGTCGCGGTGTTTCAGACTCTCTCGTCAACGTGTCTCTCCGTCCCTGAGGGAGTACCGGAGCAGCGAGAGCACCCCGCCTCGGGTCCCCTCTTGCCACTTCTGGCAGCACGGGCTATCTACTGACTACCGTGGCTTCTAGCTTCGTCGGGAATGACGAGGAGGGTTAGAGGGGAGACGGGGGAGAGGGATGGATCAAAGGCATCATGGGATTCATGACGTCCTCCTTTCGTGGGCGGATATTTTGCCGGTCACCCTGGCCGTCTCTTGGGCTCCCCCCTTCCCGTCTACCCCAAGATTCTGATCGAGTCCCATTCATCTCCTCCTGCCATCTATCTACCCATGAGCTCCATGAGGGTGAGGCCAGGTGCCGACCGGTTCCTCATGGATCGTATCCGGAACAGCTGCACGCCTCCAACGCGTCCCTACGCTCCCTAGCTCCCTAGGGCCGTAGACAGCTAGACTCCGGTGGGTTCGGGATCCGCCCTGAGTGGGTAACGGATGCCCTATAGCTTCATCACCTCTCCGAATAGGGGAAGCTCCCTGTCCACTACTGTGCACTACTGTCTACACGAGCGCGCCGCCGGTTCCTTTTTTTTTTCTCGTCGGTCGGTCGATGCGGTTTCACATCGCCAGCAGTGTCCATCTGTCATCCTTCTCGCGAAAAACGGTCAGGGCAGCAGGCGCCGGGATCTGGCGCCGCCCACCGTGCTGGTGCTGGCGCTGGTGCTGGTGCTGGTTCTGGCGCTGATGCTGCACCGACACACGCGGTGGGAAAGCTGGAGCATCGCTGGCCGGACGCAGCACGGGAGATCCTACCTGTCACTCGGAATTCAAGCAGGGCCCCTGATGAGCGCCTGCCCTTCCCTCCCTTCCCTTCCCTTCCCTGCAGCCGTCATTTCGCAGGCCCGGAAAGGCACTATCGCTGTTAAAATTATCCCGTGCTATAATTATCGCGCCGACGTGACCTTGCCAGTTTCCAATCATTTCCATTTTCTATCTATTTGACACGCAAGTCCCCGACTGCCCTTTTTGCCCCCCCGACATCCGACTCTTCCCCCCTTCCCCTCCCTCCCTATCCTTTCTGGGAACTGGGAAGTGGGAAGCCCGTACCGACGATACGGGTTGACGGAGACTCTCCTTTTTCTTATTTTTATTTTTATTTTTTATTTTGTTTTTGTTTTGGTTTCTGTTTTTGTTTCTCTCGGAGTCGAAACCGGACCCATCACCGTGGACGACTAATCGGAGACTCTCGCCACGATAGGACGGTACGGAGCAGGTCCCCGGTTCCCTTCGGTCGTAGGAAGTATCTAGCCCATAGTCCTATGGGGACGGGGGGCCCAATTTGGGCGGTTGGTTTGGGATTAACACACAGGCTAGAACCCCGCTAGAGGGTCGCCAGAACCTGTTCCATGGAGACGTCAGATTGTTCCGCGCTTCTAGAGATGGGCCGATACCGATATTATTGCGATGGATCGTGAGGTAATTTCAGCCTGTAATCCGGTACTTCCTCTCTTCCCTTCACCTTCCCCTGAGGGAGTCAGTTCAGTCCATTGTCCAACCATGCTGTTCGTTCATGTAACATCCATTTATTGACATTTGAGCAGCAGCAGCAGCAGCCGCCTTCCATCTTTCCGGCACGGATACTCCGTACTGAATACATACATACATACATACATACATACATACATACATACATACATACGTACATACATAGATGGATGGATGGAAGCTGCATAGCCTTCCGGGGAGTTCTGGGGGCGATCCCGGCGTGAGCTAATCCCCCAAGCGCTTCTATAGAACATTCTTAGTCCGTTCCCAATGTCCACTCACTCACCCACCCACCCACCTTTGCGGCCGATTGATTCCTTCTTTTCCATTAGTCTAGTATCTACTCCGTATTTCTTCTTCTTCTTCTTCTTCTTCTTCTTCTTCTTCTTCCCCCCGTTCCACGGCAAATTGGGATGGAGGCCGCTAGTAGATAGTCTAGTCTAGTCTAGTCTATTCTTCTCTGCCCACTCACTCACTCACTCACTGCCCAGCCGATCCTGCTGCTTACTGATTGGAAGCTTTCGCTTTCGCTTTCGCTTTCGCTTTCGCTTTCGCTTTTCCCCCATTTTTTCTTCTTCTTTTTTTACATATATATTTTTTTCAATAACTGTAGGTAATAACTTTAACGGTGATGCGATTACTGTTAGATAGATAGATGGATGGATAGATGGATAAGGGGGGTGCTTCTCTGCTTTGCTTTCTGTTGTACTAGTACGGAGTACTTGGCTTACCTACTATAGCTTAGCTTCCGGTTCTCTCGGCCGTTAGACAGGAGGTAGGTATTTATTTATCTGGGTAGGGTAGTTAGGTAGTTAGGTAGTACTGTCAATTTCCACGGAGTATGGAGTACGGAGTACGGAGTACTGAGGGGATGATGGGATGATGATGATGATGATGATAATGCGGACGGATGGATGGACGGACAGCCCAGTCTATCTATCTATCTATCTATCTATCTAGATAGATAGGGTAGAAATAGTAGGTAGGTATATAGGTAGGTAGGTAGGAAGGAAGGGAAGTTGTTTCTGACAGATTTGATTCGCAGTCTCATCGCATAGCATACCTATCTAAGGTACAGCAGGGTGAGTGGGAAAAAAAGAAGGAAGGAAGAAGGAAGTTTCGGATCATCGACATCAAGTCTACTGTTACCGTAGGTACCTAGTAGCTAGGTAGTTACGGTGGCTAGTCAAGTATGTATTAGGATTAGCCATCTGAGTCTGATTGACGGTCTGGCCACTCACAGCACGCCCATCGGTCTTATAATTAGGATCGCACTGGGAATGGATGATGATTCACTGGACAGTGGACTGGACAGGGGACAGCGGACAGTGGACGGAAGGAACTGGGGGGGGGGGAGAAGAGGGGGGTACCCAGCAAGATGAATCAATAGTCCGTTCGCACTTGGGACTGGATCACTGGATTCAAACGCCGATAGAATGATCAGTGCTTCAGTTTGGCCTTGGCTTGGTGGCGAGGGTGTTACCACACACACACACATACACACACACACAACAAAAGAAGAAATCAGGGACGAGGTGGTCTTAATTATGACCCCGGGTGAAGAAAATGCCTCAGGTTTACTATTATCGCTGAGACTTTGTCTGGAGTGGTAAATAGATGGTATATATGTAAGTAAGTACTTGAGTAGTAAGTAGTAGGATTGATCTTCCGCTTAACTTTTCTTTTCTTAGACCTACGTAACGTATAGTCAGTAAAGGATGATGATAACCGTGTAAGTAGGTACGGAGTACTCCGTATCAGGTATTCAAAAGAGGGACTGCTCACTGCTGCAGGTCCATTCATCCGAAGACCGAGCGAGACATTATTATCCCGTTTTAGCAGACACACACACACACGCTCCGGATTCATTATTCCTACTGCTGCAATCTGTAGGGTACAGACTACGGTACCTATTTACGGGGTATCTGGATAGTCTACTATCCATATCCTGCAGCTTGGGCATTGGGAAATATGCAATATTGCATGCTTTGCAGAGTTGACTTGACCTATCTTCTGTCTTCTCTCTATCCGTGCGTCTGTGCATAGGTAAGTAACAGCGACATATAACTAGTAGTAGCTCCCTAAGTAAGTAGATATAAAAAAGCATAACAACAACATGAACAGCAACAGCATCTACAATCATAAAGAAATTCACAACAATAAACTCCAAATAAGTTATCCCAATCTCCCACCACCAAAATACAACAAAGTACAGAGTAGTAACTAATTCTTATTCACCAACCCAGCATGCAGTCTGGACCCCATTCAGCACAAGGATTAAGGATTAGTCTTTAGCCCGCGCTGGACCGGACCTGATTATCGTAATTCCAAATCCCCTTCTAGAACGATCCTGGTCTAGATAGTTAGTTATCTAGATGAATAGATACCGCCCTACTTTCTCACAATCTAGTAGTCTTAATCTAAGTACGGCTCTACCCTGGCCTATGATAGTACAGATAGTATAGTAGTAGCCTTAGCCTTAGGAAGTGGTACTATATGTACTCCGTACCGCGTCGCCCTAATGCACGCGCGAGGCGGCAGCCGAGATGGATGGATGTAAGCAAGCAAGCAAGCAAACTAAGACAGCCACTGGATGTCAGCTGATTTATCTGGCTGATTGATTATCCATCCGGGGAAGGATTTATCTACATAAGTACGTAGATAGCTGTTGAGATGGGGTGGATGTAGGTACATAGTAGTACCGTAGAAATAAATAATCTTAATACCCGTACCGATTGTACTCTGTACTTAAGACGGAAATCCCAGGAAAATAATAATAATGAATGATGATGATGATGAAATTATGAGGGTGGTACCGTAGATGATAATTATACACTGACACAAATAATAATACCTAGGTATGTACCAATGATCAGCCCAACCAGGCAGATAAACTGTCTTCAATTTAAAGATAAATACGGATACGGAGTATGTAATCAGGGATAGAATAACTATTAATAAGTAGGATGGAAGATCCTGTGTAGGTAGGTACTTGATTAGAAAGAAAGAAAAGAACTCTTCCTAAATTGTTCTTTCCCCTGAGAGTTGTTTTCCCCTTGGCTTGTGCGCATTAACTACTACCCCGTACCATCATAACACTTTCACAATAGATAGTTAGTAGTAAGTAGATACTGTACTCCGTAGGTACTCCATACTTAAGGTATCTAATGGATAAATGCACTCATCATGCAAGGGTTCACACCGAATATCAGAATTCCCGTGCGGGTTGCAGCCGGGAGGGTTCCTTCCTCTGCCTGTGCCCTGTGTGTGGTAGGTTTGGTCTGTCTGGTCTGGTCTGTCCTCAGTCTCAACCAACCAGGTGTTGGGGATTCTGCATGAACTTGAGGGTGGTGATGGAGGAGGGTTGTGATTGGATTTGGTTGGTTGGATGGTTAGATTTGTTCAAGGTGTTGGAGATGACGGGACGGGAGAAGATTAGCTATCTAAGTTATCTAGTTGGCTGGCTGGGACGGCCTGTAGCCGTTACCGGGAGTCTGTGGCATTTACAGCTCCCTCCTGAGCCCAGAGTACTACTTTAAAGCCAGTAGAGACAGCATGCTGTCTGTTTAAGCGTAGTGAGAGCGTGGGCTTTAGCTTCCCTGGCTTACAATTTCATTTCAATCCAGCCTGCAGTCGCAGTCGCAGTCGAGTCCCTCCCTCCCTTCCTTCCTCATGACACAGTTTTCTTTTTTCCCGCAAGGTCTCACAGAGGACAATCAAGCATCAGGCCGATTTACTTTCCCGATGCATGATTCAGAAGTTTCTGCTGTCTCTGTCTCTGTTTAATTTAATTTAACCCAATACCTTTCTCACATTTTTTTTTTTTTTTTGCCGCGAGGGGCAGAACATCTAGCGGGTTAAAATTGTTAGATTGTCTTGCTTGTTGACAGTCGAATGTGAGACACGGGCCGGACAGACAGAAAAGGTGGGCATAAGTATGTATGTACGTACTGGGTTAGATTAATTAATAATCAGATGCATATGCTGGGTGTTTATGCGCTTCATAATTATTCGCTACAAGGATATCCGGCGGTCAGGTGATGAGGCAGATCATATCGGCTTTCATCTCTGGTCTGGCCGTTGAACAAAGGACCAAGTCCAAGTTGGTGGGTAATGTGTCTTGTCCGCCGTGCGATTTAATCGCGTAATCCCCATTTCCCATTTCGTTGGATGTTGTGGATATATACGTCTACATGAAAGCATCAGTAAGCCTTTGGCTCGAGTTTATTTACTATCCCATCTTGAGTTGACAATTCTATCTATCTATCTATCGTCGTGGGAAAGCAAGCATCCGTCACCTCCATACCATAGTTAGCCACCAACCCCGCCCAGACAATACATCTCATATCACACCTGGATCAAGTCTAACCTCCGTAACCATCTGCAAACAACCGAACCGTCCCGTCCCGACACGGAGTCCTTTCGGTGGATAGATAAAGCCCGCACCGCACCGGACCGTAGATAGTTTACATGTAGATAATTTCCGGAATGAATTTCCCTCGACGGCCCGGAGGGGTGGAGAACTGCAACTGCGGTCGAGGAACGAACTATCGGTATCTAGGTGCATGCTTTCATCCTGTATCGAGATGCTTGTGACAGGGAAGAGAGGGATTTGTTCCCCGGTGCAGGAGAGAGTTCGCTAGCTCATTGGGCTGGGACGGACGTACATGACGGCCGGAAAAGCGGTGGGCTTGGTTGCCCCGGTGAGTGAGTACGTGGGAGGGAGGAGGGGAGGGGCAAGAGCTGTCTTTGTTATGATTGTTGTTGTTGTTGTTGTTGGTTTTGTTTTGGCTGTTGTGGGGGGCGGTTGCGGCAGTAAATATTGAAGGTTGGAGATGGTTGCTTCACCGTAGGAATACTTTCTTTGGACTTGGTTTTTGCTCACCGGTATGGGATAGATAGATAGGACGTGGGAAGAACTTCTGGGTTAGTTGATGGGGTTGATTTTGGCGTGCGGGTCCGGTCCTGGGTTTGGCAGCTGTCAGTCAGTGCCTTGAGTCGCGTGTAGAAGAGTCGGCTTTGGACGGCGGCGTTGATGACTTATATACGCTTGATTCCTGGTGATGTTTGAGCTTTAAGAACAGGCTTGTCAGTATCATCGCGTGGATATTGTTCCAGAAAGACAGAAACATGGCGATAGCCAAGCTGATCCCATTCTGTGGAGGATGCGATGGAAAGCTACCAACCAGATCAACCCGTGACGAGGCAGGCAAGAAGCTATCTTAGCAGCCACGCAGCCCTGTGGAGTGGAGTGGTATTCACGCGCTTCCATCCGCCTCTCCTGGATTGGGAATAGTGTGGAAGAACTGAGAAAGATACTCTCCTGGCAGTCTAGCACCTTTCGACACCTGCCACCATGCCGTATTGGTCGTGAAACAAGTTCCACCCTCCCTCGACCGCTCTTCCTTCCCGGAATCCCCAGCCGGGTATATGCTGCCACACGGAACCGTTCCTCGGTGGCGTCGCGCCGGCTCACGGCCATGCTGCCAATCAGGGTCTCTGGCTCTTGATGCGGTGTACTAGAACGGTTCTCGCAGGAAGCACGGACGCTCCTGTCGGACTGGGTGGGAGTGGGTGGTCATATCCAGGAATGTGGCTTCCGAAGGCGCCGGGTGATGGCTGGCTTCATGGCAGGGCCAGGCTGGTGGGAGGGAGCCTTGAGCGAGTGTGGGAGAGGCACGTGGAGAATTGCTTGTTGGCACTCCTTGTCGGAAGAGTTGGAATGTGGGCACCACGTTGCGTCTCTTGGGTTATTATATGCCCGCAAGTAAGCATGCGTATCTATCCTATCGTCCAATCGCAACCTTGTGCATCACAATGAAGAAGCTGATTTGTCTCTGCTGGTGCTATGGTAGTGATACCCGTTCCTCTGCGTATAGGAGGTTCTCTTTGACTTCACCGAGGTCCAGAGCGCGGAACAACTGCGGATAAAGTAAGGGGTAAACGCCATATGGAGAGTCCACGACCTGCCAGAAATGCGACCACCCGGGTAGAAGGATGTTGATCATGCATAGGCCACCCCCTGGGGAGACTCGGGCGGAGAGTTCTCCCTTTGCCGCAGTGGTCTTTCATCAAAAGCTTTCTCGACAATCGCCCAGTCGGTTATATCGCTTTTTCCGTGACATTTGATACGACCCATTGATAAACGGGTATGCGACACGGATTAAAATCCCCGGGTGTCGTTTAGCCTTCAGCACGGTTGAATATTCAGTGAAGCGGCAAATGGATAGAAGACTGACCCTTGAATCAAGGATTAAAGGTTTCTTGGCCACTCAATACCCATTGTGATAATCAGACGTCCTCAAGACTCCAGGATTTGAGTCCTGGGACATGCATGCTTCACATCCGATAGCCGTGACGTTCCGGAGCAAAGCAGCCTGAGTCCATGTCTTGAGTGCTTCCCAATCCCAATCCCAATGTCAAAGGGAGACCCATACTAGCCATGATATATACCATCAAAACCAGGAGGGAACATCTATCTCCAATGCTGGATGCAATCTCATGATTGCTGCATCCAGCATTATGGATGCGTGTGTTGGGTGAAGACCAAGCCAACGAGGTAAAAGACGTACTCTCCTTCAAAGGCTTACCGGGAAGGCCTGACATTGTGCTGTCAATCTCCAATGCACAGTCGGATAGGACACCCCCATCAAGATAGATGCAGAACGCAACTAGGTTATGTATTTAGTCAGCCTCTGCCTGGAAGAGCACATTTATGCTCCAAAAAAAGGCATACAGACCTGGTTCAGATATCTGAAGCATTCAACCCCAGAGTATATTCTTCAATTGCTCTATATCCAAGATCAGCAAGCCTGTGTCAAAGTTTCAGGTCTTTCTGGAAAACCAGAGCGGGGAGTCCAGCTCCCCTTTGCCTTGCCTCAGTAGTCCTTCTGTCATAAAGAGAAAATAGGAGTCTCGCAAGTCATTACGGAGTACAACATAATCATACTCGTTCTGGAGAAAGATCCAACACAATAACTTCAAACCTTAATAACATAATTATCATAAACTATCACTGCAAAGGAAAAAAAGAAAAGAAAGCAGAGGTCAACAAACAAAACATACACAACCCATCCATCATTCCGGGTATAGGACCATCAGCAGAACAAACTCATAAACATGAACATCAACATCAACATGAACATACAATCATCAACCCCCCCCTCAGTCCCCAACACATCAGCATATCACATCCACCCAAGCCCCGCCAGCCCCAAGCCCATCAGGACCACCGCCCCTGGAACCTTCGCCGTCACCCCCGCCACACTGGAACTCGAACTCGAGCTCGAGCCCGTCTCCTGAGCCCCAGACGTGGTCTTCGACCCCGTCTCCGCAGACTCAGTCGCACTACCGCCCGTGGTCGTGGTCGTCGCCGTCGCCGTCGCCGTCGCGGCCGTCTCGGTACTCATAACCGAGCTCGCCTCCGCCGCGTCCCAAGACGTCGTCGAGAGCGAGCACGAGGTGAGAATGCTATACGCGTCTGCAGTCACATAGTCAGATCCAAACGTCTCATCTTCAAACACCGTATCGCACCGCGAGTATACTCAAGGAAGGCATACCGTTATCATCGTCATCCTCATAGTAGGCAATGCACGCCTCACACAGCGGAAGTAGGTTGGAAGTCTGGGACGAGTCGCACACGCAGGTCTCGTCTGCGCTGTCGTCGTCGTGGTACCGGTGGCTGCAGCCTTCGGTGAGGCCGACGATGGAGCCACAGACCGACCAGCAGCTGTTGGGGACGTCGGAGGTGGAGAGGATTTCCATGGAGAGGATGGGGGTGGTGAGGAGGAGGGTGGTGAGGAGGATGGGGTGGGCGATCATATTGTTGTTATCGTTGTGGGATAAAGGTGATAGGGATTGCCGATTGCTGTTGGTAGTCGAAAGCTTGACTGGTTGGTTGCTTGGTGAATTGGTAAAATGGTAAATTGGTGAAATGGTCGATGCTGCTGTTGAGAATCAATTCCACCCAGATCCAAGCCCATACTTATACCTTCTCCGCCCCCCAACTCCAACTCTAACAATCCTATATTTGCACACAACACAGAACATACATCACTGCTACCTAACCTAACCGAACCTAACCATGTGCGCCAACGGGGATCGCAATCATCGTTTGCATCACACACCTCCACTCTCCATCTACCATGCATACCCAGTGCTGTGTATTTACCCGGCCAGCGCCATCATCATAAGAGCAGGGCAAAGCAGAGCAGAGCACCACCCTCCGCGGAATCAGACACCCACCAGCATTCAGAATCCTACCACCTGCTAAATGCTAAGCCTTGCTCCTCCACACCAAGTCGCGGAGAGACCCTGGACAGTGGTCATCCCAGCACCAATGTGAGGTGTGGGAAACAAAGTTGCCTGATGCTAGTTTTTTTTTTTTTTTTTTTTTTTTTTTCCGTGAATACTGAGTTGTCTTGGCAGATGTAAAACTATTAGGTCAGTTAATTCTTTTTCTATTTTATTGCTTCTTATTCTCTGCTCGACATGCAGTGTGCTGGTTGTCGAAAACTCGCCGCCGCTGGGTGGATACGGCAGTGTTCTGCTGTGTGGTAGGGAATAAGAATGTGGTGTACCTGGGAAGTGGATCTGGGGGATGGGATTTGATTGATGTTGGAAGGGGTGTTGCATGAGGGATGGAGTGACTATGATGTCATGTGCATGGATGAGTTTATCCTTCCTTCCACTGCTGGAGTAGAGGCGGATGAATATACAATCCTGTCAAATGGTAGATAGATAGTGGATACCGTCACTTGAGCTTGTTTTATTGTAAGCAGCCCTAAACCTATGCATGTATGTGCATGTGACATAATGTGATGTGGTGAAGATTAGGCAAGAACTTAAGTAGTAAGACTTAAGCGTTAAGAGTGTCCTCCGCACCCTACCATCCCATCTGATTAATTGCGCCCAGCCCATTAGATAAGTACAGATAACTAGAAGATAAGTATCTACTGCAGTCTCTGCTCTCTGCAGCTGCACAGCCTCCCGCCCGCCGGCTATATATAGAATCCAGACCACCATAAGCTATCCAGACCACACTCATTACTCACTTATTTTTTTTTGTTCGTTTGTCTGCTAGTCAGATATAGGGTAATTGTGTTGCCTTGCATCTGCACCTGATATTGTGGTCGGGTAGTTGGCAATGGGGTCGGAGTAGTGCCCGAGGCGCGACTATCCATCCATCCGACTGATAACGTTTTATCCGTCCGTCGTGTTGAGGCTAATCGCCTGTCGATATGATGCTGCGATGTGATGTTTGTGTGGGATTTGTGTATTTGAGAGAGGGGTTATGAAAGGAAAAAGATATCATAGGGAGGGGGTTTGAATCTAATTTAGGATGGGTGTGAGTACGGTGTATGCCCGTGTAAGTGTTGATCTCTCGGCTCTCAGCTGTGGTTGGAGGTGACTGACTGACTGACCGACTGACTGGCTAGAGAGCAGATTTAGCACGAAATGTCCCTTCCTTTCTACACGCCCCAATAAATATCAGATAGAGAAGATTATCGGTCAATGATCAGTGTGATATCATATTAGTTAACTAGGAGGACTGAACTGTACTCCGTACAGTTCCCCCATTTGGGCCAAGGACACACAGACCGCTAACCGAACATGGCTAGCCTCGAGAAGGTAGGGCTAATGGTTAGCTGACACCCCTGATTAACTATTCCACATGTGTTCCCCAAGGCTGCCAGATATAACTATATCAAGGAAGCTAGTTAGCTATATTGGGTAATATTGTGTGTACAATTTGAGCCGACTAATGCGCGCACACCTGGAGGTGTCGGTTGAACACAGCTATTTTTCTCACGGCTAGCCTGTTGAATTGAGGTTAGATGATGTTTGCCATGTCTGCTTGGTAGGATGGGATAGGATGGATGTAAGTAGAGAACTGCAGGTATTATCTCCCCATTAGACCTCATCAACAGCTGAGAAAGGCACCAGGCCTAAAAACCCAAAATGTAACAGACCATAGACAACCTTATACACCGGACAAATGGGATGGTTCTTCCTTCGCTGACAACGTTCTGGATCGTGTGGGCGACCGGGTAGACAATATACATATGATTAACTAGTCGTTGGTGTATCCGGGAGAGGCTAGATAGAAGAGAGAGGCTTAGGGCCAGTACTTACATTGGTCATGGTCTCCACGCTGCAGGAACCGTGCTCCCAATCCACCCACACAAAGTCCGTTCCTGACTGGGCTACAAGAGTGGCGTACCCGACCAAGGGGGGAATCTTGTCCGGATATGGCTGAGAGGCGGAGGAATGCAGATTGATTATCTTCAGGCTTGGATCTAGCATAAAAAGCAGAAAGTATAAAGATGTAGTATAAGTTCGCGCAATAAAAATAAATCTTCAAGATATAAGTAAAATAATATTTATTCATCAACATATTCTGAGAGTAATATTAGAGTGACTTTGAAGAAGTATATAGGTTCTCTCCTTTACATGTAAGGCAGAATAACATAATTAAGCTAGTTTAAGAAATAATTTTATAAATCAGTCTAGGATCTATGATATATGAGAAAAGAAACTCAAGGCTTTGTATAAACATTGTCCATGTTTTCAATGGCATCACACCCCTTTGACAAACGATATCACCTTATTCAGACCATCGCCCATTGTGATACGCCCATCCGGGATTCATCAATTCATTCTTGCGTTTAATGGGATCCCAATCTTGCCCGATGTGGGCCTTTGCGTCCTGCAACCACTGATCCCAAGCAGGGGTCGAGGGGGTGAATTCGCCATTGACGACCCAATCGATACTCCCGGACATGTTGATGACCGCCCACAACGTCTCCGTATAGGTGGAGGCGGGGGTGCTTGGGCGTTGCTCGACGTATTCGATGTTGTACCTGCTCATATCCCACAGATCGCGAGGCTCGACCAGCAACGCCAACAGCCAGTACAGGATATTCAGAATGATATAAGCCACACCGATGGCAATCTGCATGACGGAGCCACAGTTACTCAGCAGGATGATCGACGCCATGAGCAAGACGGTGCTGGTTCCCAGCAGCCGGTGATGCTTCTTGCCCTTGTACATGTACTCGCAATCCTCCATGCCCTCGTAGAGCTCCCGGATGACATTCTGGTCCCCGTAGACGAGGATGAAAGCCCCGGCCCGGGTGCGGATGATGACGTCTCCGCTGGGGACGTCCGCTTCCGACGTTCGGCCCGTGAGTCGTGGATACCAGCGCGAGGAGAGACTGGCCACGCTGGTTGAGCAAGACATGGTGGCTAGGCCGACGAGGGCGGTGCCGTCGTGGATGCACCCGGCCCAGATGTACAGGCCGACGGTGATGAGGATCGAGATGAGCGTGACGAAGTTGAGCCAGCAGAAGGTCTTGAGTTGGATGGGGATTCGGTGTCGGTTGGATCGGTGGTTTTCGATCATTTCCGGGATCTTCATGAGTTCTCCCCCGTCCTCGGAATCTCGCGTCGCATAGCGGATCCTGTAAACGCGGAATTCGTACTTCTCCATCTCGTCGACGTTGTGGATCAGGTTCGCGAAGAAGTTCAGTTCGTTGAACTCGGTGCCCGAATGAACGCCCACAATCTTGACGTCTTTGACGGATGGAGGTCGCGTCGGTCGATCCGTGTCGAGAAGTGACTCCGGAGCAGGCATCAATCGAGGGAATATCGCGAAGGGAGAGGCGGTGATGGCCTGCATGTGCTTTTGAATCGCAGAGCTGCCGATCACAGCAAGCAGGGGGATGATGTCGAAGCGCCATTTGTTTTCATCCCCCTCCAGCCCAACCGGAAACCAGCCCATGCTTCTTTTCTTTCTTTCTTTCTTTCTTTCTTTTTTTCTTTTTTTTTTGCGATTGTGATCGTTATGGGTGGTGATTTAGATTGTCGAGAAACAGACAAAACAAGAAAGAGGAGGTGACCAGAAGATCTATAATATAGGCCTCAAGTAGCGAAAGCCACCACCGGAAAAAGATGATCAACAATCATAACATGGCCCATAGGAGCGGTGTAGAACCAGCTAATCTAACCATCATCGCAGAGAAATAAAAACGGATTCTTGGCAGGATTCTTGGCCCAAGACACCCAAGTGCTCTGCAGTTTTTCTTCTCATACTGTCGAGTTGCTGCCAAGATAGACTACCTCCTAGTCAGCCAGCGGTCCACCAACTATTGTGAGATCAGCCCTACTTCGATCCACATGAGATGGAGTATCTACCTACCTACCCACCCACCTACCTACCCGTGTCACAATTTGACCAGGTTGTTTGGTTTTTATCCCCCTTGAGGGCCTCGGAACACATCGAATTTCGAAAACCAGGACATATATATAGTACTTAACTAAACCAGTGATCCAAGATCAGATGGCTTCATCTGGGCAATTATCTCGCAGGCTGGCTGCAGAACGGGGCGCGGGTGTCTGCATGGGAAATCGAGCCTAAAGGGAGACTAAGTCGCTGATCGTTTCTCCGAGTCCCACTTGAGCGGGGAAATCCCTCACGGTGGCTGAAGACGTTTCATTTACAGAGACTAGTCAGTCAGGAATCATGCCACGTAGATGGATTCTAGACCACTGGGGTGGACTGTCATCGGCGGTTTGTTTGTTGACAGGAACTAGATATCGATGTTTGACTTGTACGGTGGCCGGTGGCCGGGGCGGCCCGCATATCAGCCATGTATTATTATATTCCGTAGTAGGCCGAGGGGGGTTGGTTTCTTTGAACCGGAGAGGGTGTAGATGAGGCCGGAGCTGATGCCGCAGCTGATCAGGAGGGGGAGAGGCTGACCACGACTTGGAAGAAGATGGGCAGGTAGTACAGGAGCAGGTAGAAGGCGCAGGCGACTAGGAAGCCGATGACTTGCGCGGAGTTCCAGGCCTCGTAGGTTCCTAGACGGTACTGGGTTGTTCATTAGGGTTTTAGGGTTTAGGGTGGGGATGGGGATGTGGGAGTGGAAGATGGGGGAGGAGAGGAGGCGTTGGGGGTCTTTTGAGACTGCGTTTTGCGTGGGAGGAGGAGGGGATGATTGCGGACGGGGGGTTGGCGAGGGTGGTGAGGGGGGGGGCTTGGATTTGGACTTGGAGTTGAACTTGGACTTCGACTTGGGGTTGGGGTTGTGTAAAGGGCGTTTGTTTTGGCTGGGTTGGGTTTGGGGTTGTTGTTTTGTTTTGTGGTGTTGTGTTGTGTTGTGTATTGGTATGGTTCTGTGGTAGAGGAGCTGTGAATTAAAGATAGATTAAGATGATCTGTATGACAATAACAAACATTGCGAAAAAAAAAAAAAAAAGAAACAAGGCGTCAGGATGAGTATACACCACGGGCTAGGTGTTATACCATATACAATCAACCATCAACTCAAAAAAAGGATAAGCTGTATGATGATATCCAAAAGACCCTCTTGGGTCATTTTTCTTCTGCACACATGCTGTTCTGTGGAACAGAACCAGCCGACTGAAAGAGTAGTCAAGTGGTTTTGTTTGACAGTGTGATAGTGTGATCCAGACTTTGAAAAATACTAACAAGAGACAAGAACATATCAAAGCAATCATAAAGTTTCAATTTCATGAAAATAACACAAATATCATCATAAGCAAGTCCCACGTCCACGAAGGTGTTGACTCGGCGTCGGCGAGGACCTGTATTGGAGTTGGAGTGTGCGAATGCTGCAGGTGGGAGTTGGTTCCACTTCCACTTGGCCAGAAGCAGATCCTGCGGCTTTGAATGTCCGGAGATCGATCATGGATTATTTATTCACTGGGCAGGGTGCAGTTGGTATGGTTTATTATCACTGCGCGAGCGAGCGTTGAATCAGTCGTGTCGCTTACTACTCTACGGGTATATCTAGGAAGCATATACATCTAGATGGTTATGATGTTGCTTCCAAGGTCCTGTCTTGTTCTTCTTGTCCGTACTTAGTATATATCCCCCCCCTCCCCTCACAATTCCTGCCCATTCACACATCTAGCCGTTCGTCACAAGTCTGTCATCTGTCGTCTGCCGTCTGTCTACCTGTAGAATCCAAAATCCAAACAGAGATCCCAGGGGAGGGCTCGGCGGTTAATTAAAAAGATGGCGTGGTAGGAGAATACAATCCTGTCTGAGTTGATTAGTATACATAGAGGTATGAGAGGGATCTAGGGAAGGTTGCAGTTGCAGTGAAACCATACAAGATGTATGGAAGGGGGAACAAACACATCACATCCCAAAAGGGTAATCAGGGTTTCTGCCTCAGGGTTGACGGGATGATGCCTTGGGTTTGACGCCTTAATTCTTGTGGCCTGACTGCCTGTATGCCTGTATGCCTGTATGCCTGTATGCCTGTATGCCTGTATGCCTGTATGCCTGTATGCCTGTATGCCTGTATGCCTGTATGCCTTATGCCCTAGGTCTGAATGCCCTCCCCGTCGCCTGAATCCTCGATGCCTGGATGTGCTGTACGCGTACGCTCTCTGTAGATACAAACCGCATAGCTATCTAGACAATAGATAGTAGATGAATATCGTACTCCTTCCTTTCTGAAGCTATGATATGGTATGGTAGATTCTATATACATCCCTCTCTCCCTCTGTCCCTCTGTCCCTCTGTCCTCTCAACCATACAACATATAACATACAATCCCTCCCCATCCCAACCAGCACACCACCCACCAAACATTTCACCAGAACCGCCCAGATTTCCGAATCCTGATCTTGATCTTGATCCCTGATGCTGATGCTGATGCTGATGCTGATGCTGATCCTCGATACTCACTTCCTCCACTCCAAATCGCCCACCCTCCCTCTCTTCCTCTCGCGTTCCCTCTCCCTCTCCAACCCCCTCCTCTTCCCAGACCCAGACCCAGACCCACCGCCCGTAATCTCCCTCTCCTTCTCGCGCGGATCAATCACCATCAAACTATCGACATCGTCCGGGTTCTCCTTCTTCCAATTCAGATCTTTTCCGAGTGTATCCTTCCCGAAGCGGAGCTGGTGGGTCAGCCACCCGTGGTCTGTTTCGTCTGCGCCTGTGCCTGTGCCTGTGCCTGCTGCTGTGTCTGTTCCTGTGGGATCCGTGTCGTCCCACGATTGGCACGATTGGCAGTTTGCGATGAAGTGGAGGTCGCAGAGGTGGGATTCTTCGTCTTCGTCCTCGTTGGCTTTGTCTTTGTCTGCGTGCTTGTGGATTGTGTTTGCGTGTGTGTTTGTGGAGGGGGTTGTGGTGGACGGGGCCTGAGAATCCGCATTCTCAAGTTTTGCTTTAAACGCATTGAACAACTTCAGCGCGGCTGTTTCGCTGCTACTCCCGCTGCTGGAGAAGCCCGTCGTGCCGTTCTTTGTGCTGCTGCCCGGGGCGGGCCGTCTGCGGCCACGGATCGCGGTGCTGGGGATCATGGACTCGAGGGCGGATTTCTTGTGGTTATCGTGGTGGTCGGTGGTCACGGTGCGGCGCATGGAGGCCTTGATGGATTCGATTTCGGCGTTGGTGCGCGAGAGGCGCGTCTGCTGGGGAGGAGAGCGAGAGGGCGATTCGGGGTCCGGGAGGGGGAGTTGCGTTGCGGGATCGGGGTCGGGATGGCTCTGGATGCTGTCTTTGCGCGGAGGAGGAACGGGGGAGGGCGAGCGCGGGCGTTTGGAGATGGGCTTTGATTTGGCTTCTGCTTTCGCTTCACCATGCATCTCAGCCTCAGCCTTCGCCTTTGAAGTCGCGCCCGCATCCGTCACCAACGCAGCATTATACTTCGGCTTCGCAGCCCTGACGGGCATCTCCTCACCCTCCTCCTCCTCCTCGCCATCCTCCCCGAAACTCAACAAGGTCTTCGCCCCCTTCGCATTCTTCTTCTTCCTCGCCTTCTCTTTCGCCTTATCCTTCTCCCCTCTCTTCTCCCCAGCCCCAGCCCCAGCGACAGTCGCCGTAACAGCCCTCTTCACAACTCTCCCTTCCAACGGCCCCAACTCCCCCACCTCACACCCCGTCACACTAACCGGATAGACCAACCTCTCCGTGCCCTCCACAACCTCCCCCTCCGCAATCCGCAACACCGTATAGATACTATCCCCCTCGACCCTCCCGAACATCGTACACTGCCCATTCAGCTCGCGGCTGACATCGCCCAGCGTGATGAAGAACTGGCTGCCATACGACCCGTCCTCCGCCTTGGCCATGCCCACCAGCCCGCGCCGATTGAACTTCAGCCGGCTGTGCAGCTCGTCCCGCAGCACCACTTTCTCGCTCGGGTCGCGCGCCTGCGCGTCGTATTCGAACTCGGGCGTTTCGTAGATCGAGGTGCCCCCTGACCCCGTGCCCGTGGGGTCACCGCCTTGGAGGATGAAATTGGGCACCAGTCGGTGGAAGATCGTCCCCGTGTAGTAGGAGTCTTGGATGTGTTGGAGGAAGTTGCGGCATGTGAGCGGCGTTTGGGTCGCGAAGAGCGAGATGTGGATTGGTCCGAGGGTCGTGTGGATGGTTGCGGAGGCCGTCGCGGCGGGTTCGGTGTTGTAGTGGGAGGACATTTTGAGGGGTTTGCGGGTGAGGGTGGTGGTGGTGGTGGGATGAGGGTGGAGGGTGAGGGTGAGGGTGAGGTGGTGGTGGTGGTGGTGGTGGGACGCGATCCGCGGGTTATTGCAGCTGTGGTCGTGGATCGAATGAGAGGCTGATCGGACGGGTATGAATTGAGAAACGACGAAACCCGCGTTGGGTCAAGGGTCGAGGGTGGTGTGGTGTGGTGTGGTGTGGTGTGGTGTGGTGGGGGGGAAGAGACAAGAAAGGGAGAAAGGAAGAAGAGGCAGCGCGACGGAGAAGTTCAATTCGTTCTGAAGCCGCGGGAAATTTGCGGGCCACACGTCATGTCATGTCGCGCCGCAGCCACAAACACCACCATGCTGTAACATCCTGTCCTTCCACTCAATTCTCGATGTCTTTCTATTTGATTTATGCCCACATTACTGATTACTTCTACTCTGTTTACTTGACAACCCTGCTTGAAGAGAGAATAATCTGGACTGTCCCGCAGTCAGCATATATTGTGTCTATCCAAGACCCGGTGTCCAACCTGCTTGGGATATACTATACTACCGTCCTCTCTAACCCTATACCGATGGGTATGCCTATGCCTATATCAACTCCATCCATATACTCCGGTTCCAAATCCAAATCCAAATCCAAATCCAATCCCAATCCAATGCAACCCAAGTTCACTACAGCCCATACACATCATCAAAGCACTGCGTCGTCGCCGGACAACTATCACCCACAAGTCAGCATACATCACACACACACACACACATCACAACGCCCCTCCTCACTCATGTAAAAGAAATACTTACTAGATAAACTCCTGCCCAAAAATGACATGCCAGAGATACCCCATCAAGTTCTCCACATCTTCATCCCCCATGTCCGTCTCCATAATCCACTCCTGAAAGCGGATATAATCCTCCCGCGGCCGCTTAAGCACTTGCTCCCTCGACACGGCAAACTGCCCACTGTACAGCGTGCCAATACTCTCGGGCACGTCCGTGCTATTGAAGAACGTCTCCCACACGGCGGGCAGCGCCCTCTCGATCGTCGTCTTCTTTTCGTGCATCGGCCGCGACGCGATCCGGTCGCACTCGCCGCTCACGCTGCACCGCAGGTTGGCGAAGCCGGCGCGCGCCACGAAGTCCCGTTGCAGCAGCGTGACGGCCGCAATGTTGCCGCCCGAGAACTCGCTGTGGCCGGGTTTGCGGTGGTTCTGCAGGAAGACGATCGTCGCGGGCAGGTGCTGGTAGTGGTCGATGAGGTATTGCAGGTAGACGGAGCTGCTCTTGCCTTTGTTCTTGGGGAGGCTGAGCGTGGCGCGCCGGTCGTCGCGCGTGTAGACGGCGTGGTTCCAGCTAGAATTGGTCGTATGTGAGTATGTGTTTGTGTGGGGGAAATGGAAGCACTCACTCGCGCAGCTCCAGACGAAGCCAGTCGGATCGTTCGCGCTTCAGCTTCCCGATGACGAGGACGCCGTCGATGGCCGTTTCCTTCGTCCCGAGCATGTCGTCCGTGGTCCATTGGGAGGACGCTCTGTCCTGTTGAGGCGAGGGGATGAGATCGGCCATGGAAGGGCGCTTCTTCGCCGTGGGTTCCGCGGAGGGCGTGAGGGAGAACTTCCACGACGAGCTCTCCGCGGCCGATGTGTGTGGTTTGCTGCCGTCATCGTGGTGGTGGGCGAGGCTGGACAGTTTCCCTCGGATGGAGCCCAGCTGGCTCAGCTGTGTCTCGATCCAGAAGACCGTGAGGATCAGCAGGGCCGCGGCGCTGAAGCGGATGAGGATCTGCATGGTGATGATGCCGGATGCCGGATGCCAAAGGTGCCTGCACCGGGGGGGAGGGTGGGAGGGAGGGGTGTCGAGGTCAAGGTCGAGGTCGAGGTCGAGGTCGAGGTCGTAAGGGTCGGGAGGAGGGAAGAGGGAGATGATATCTTGTCCATGCAGTGAAGCGTGCGAGGAAAAGGACCGGGGCTCGCCTGACGCCCGCGCAAGCCATGGGCGATTGTGAAACGGTGGGAAGCGTTCTGGGCCGAAGTATACGCAAGCGCTGGGGTCCATGACGTAACACACGGTTGATCGTGGCGGACGGGCCGTCTCCCACTTGGGGAACTCAAGGGCTGATCGGTCCGTGGCTCAGGGGATGCGCAAGCATGGCAGACCTGCCATCGTGAACTATATCTAACTGTCCGACTGTCTGGCAGGCTGTCAATCCGTCAGTAGCCTCTGTTCGCGGGACGAACCCGGGCTCGACCGTTTCAGCCCTAGATCCCCCCTCCGCCGAGCGTTGGCCCGGTCAACTCCTCGTCAGACGGTCTGCCAACAGAATAATCAGAATCCAGCAGCAGCTCAGCAGCTAAGCAGGTCCAGATCTCACCTGACAGGACCCCTCGGGCGCGGGCCAGAAATAAGGATAGGCAGGTCCCCTGCCCAATGTCTTACTTGGCCGCTGGCCACGGTTCTAGCAGCCAATGAGGCCAGGGTAGCCAGGACAGGACAATGCATGCAGGGCTAAACAATATTCCCATTCTCTGCATCCCCGGCTATCAGACAACTGCCAGTAAGTCAACTTTAATCAATTAACCATAAGCTTGTCGTTTCATCATCCCGTATCTGGCTACGCCCGTTCTTTTTTTATCGATCTAACCATCCGCCCCCACTAAGACGTCTTATTCTCCTCGTCAGCCTCATCCTCTGCGTCTTCCCGCTGCTTGCGAATCTGGAGCCTTCCCAGGAATAGCACCAGCGCCTCCACCCCCAGTACCACCGCCAGAGTGACCATCGCCCCGATCGCACCAGCCACGGGCCTCGAGACCCCGTGCTCGCTCGCCGTGGTCTCCGCAGGGGCGGTGCCCGTCGTGGACGCTGGGCCGGTGCTGTTCGAGTACACTGCGCATTGTCCGGCGGTGTTTCCGCACATTTGGCACCACTGCGCCGTCGAGGTCACGGCGATCTTCTTCGTCTGGGAGACAAAGTCGGACCAGGAGATCGTGCCGTTCGATTGGCCATAGAGCGGGTATTCCGTCGGCGCGTCCGAGCCGCTGATCGTGCCGTTGTGGAAGACAAACCGCACGCGGAGCTCCGACGGCGAAGGGAATTCGGTGGTGGAGTTGGTCACCAGCTCCCAGGCCATCGTCGATGCATAATCCGGGATGCCGGTGAAGTTGTCGCTCGTCGCAGGCAATTGAGCCAGGCCAAAGTACGAGAGGAACGTTCCGTACGAGCCAAACTGAATGCCGAGTTTGGTCTTCCCCTGGGATGTGACGGTCTTGTTCAGGCTCTGCAGCACGTCTCCCGCTAATCGGGCACCTGCAATGGCGCGGACAGTTTCAGACGAGTTGTAGGCCAAGTTATACTGCTCAATGTTGGCCAGCAGGTACAGCTGATGGAGTTCGTCATCCGTTGCGCCCTTAGTGGTGTTGTGAATGGATCCGACCTTGAGATAATCGAAGATGCTGTACGCATTCTTGAATGTCATGGCCGACTCGTTAAACGTTCCATTCAGCAGGAATGATATGGAGTAATAGACGCTCTTGGTGGACTGGAGCAGCGAGGAGTACAACTCAGAGGAGTAGTAGTTGTTGCTGCTGACCTCAGCTTTGCGGCAGTCGGTGGAGCTCTGCAGCCAGGCCGTGTCCTCACTGTTGGACCCCGAGCTGGTCGTCGCCACGGGGATCAGCTGGTACCCATCCAAGGGCCCCTGCACGGTGGTTCCATCGGCCAGGACCTCGTTCGATGCCTTGCCTGCCGGCGGATAGATGGCTTGCAGGAATGCAGTGGCGGAGTTCTGCAGCACGTCGTCCGATGGCGACGAGGCGCTGATCTGGCTGAGCTTGACCAGGTTCTCGTTGATTCCCTGGATGTGCTGGGACGAGTTGGCGTGAATGTATCGGGTCCGGTAGTAGCTGCCGGTGTCGAAGACCTCGTTATAGCCCAACTCGGTGAGTTCGGTGTTCTTCAACACCTTGGCCGTACGGTCCCCGTGACGGGCGAAGATGTAGGCCCCCAGGACCCTCTCTGCGGAGGCAGGAAGGGCCAGAGGTATGGCCAGCATGGTCAGCATGGCCAGCAGGACCAGCAGGAGGGAAGAGTGCATGGTGAGCGGGTGTCACGGAAGTGAAAGTATGAAGTGGAAGGGGATACACGCTATAATGCTGTGGATGATGTGAATTTGCATGGAGGTCACTGGTCACCTCAGGGAAACGAGAAGCAGAGGGGGTTATCCTGATGGCTGTCAGTCCCGGCGGAGTTGCCCACCACCCAGGGAAGGAAGGAACCACTCACTGGCCCTGGCAGGGCTCGATGGGAAGGCACATCCGGCTGCAGCCGGTCGAGACCCTGCAGATGGCAGGAACAAATGCATCGCCAGGCGTTCAGTGGCAGCCCTGGTGCGATAGCAGGCCTTGGCTGTGGACGGGATTGCACCGGATCTTCTTGGCTTCCTCGCATCCCAGGGTTCGGTCGGGCATTCGTCCGTGTCACATCACAGGTCTGGATTGAGAAGCGAGGAGCCAGGAATGATCTGTGGGAGGTGTTAATTAGTAAGTCAAGCAGTGGTTGAGTGAGCGTTATACCAACAGTAAATATACTATCTACTCCATTAGTCTCCACATCAGGGCCCTGAAACTACTGTTACCCACCATAAACTCAATCCAAACTAGTTAATCGTCCCCACGCACCCCGAAATTAAAGAGATATATCATTCGTCAATCAACTGGCTCTGGGGGGGGGTTCGGATTCGACCCCTGCGGGTGTAATTTCGTCACACAACCACCCTTCCATCCGTACGCTTGTTGTATGGAGACGTGTAACCCGGAGGAAGACTCCCTCGAATGCCCATGTGGAAAACCTTTGCATGAATGATAGTACACTGTGGGTTTAAGATTGTAAACAGAAGGCGGTGTCCGCTCCTTGAGGTTGCTTGAGGTTGATTCAAGGACGAGAGTGCTTGGGCTGGGTTGATACTAGGTTAGAGGGTTGTTGTACTATTGTTGTGTTTTGGTTAGGTTGCCTTGTTGCTTGATCGCTTTGTTGGTATATTCATGTTATTATGTTCTTCCTTTTCGGTCATTCTGGATTTCAATGAGCAACATCTGCCTCGTGTAGGTGAGTAGGATATGGTCGAGTCAAAGCAAGTGCACCCATCAGACGAGATTGATATTATTGGATAGGATTATCATGGAAACGCCGTCATATTCCTGCATGAGGAGGATTGGATATCATTGAATCAAAAGTTAAAATCCATAAAAGCATCTAGTACCTACCTACCCACCTTCCCACCCATCAGCTCACACCCATTCCGCACCACCCCGACCAACCCCCCAGTCTGCATCGTCTCCGACCCCCCGCCCGACAACCGCCACTCGATCTCCGCCAGCCCCTCCAGCCACGTCACTCTCGTCTGCGCCGGGACTTCCAGCCGTTGCAGCTGGTCCGCCAGCGCGGAGAGGATATCCGCTAGGGCCAGGCCCTTGTTCGCCTTGAGGGTATTCACCGTATTCAGACAGGAAGTGACATCGCTCGTGGCGAGGAGCGTCGTCATGATCTCCTCGATATCCGAGGGATGCGGCGCCGCAATGCAATCGTAAATCGTTTCATTCGTGATCGTCTCCGCCTCGGGAATGGGTTGGTCTTTCGGGGCGTTCTTCATGGGGAGTGGTATGCCTATGACGGACTCACAGTTGGCGATGATGGCAAGACAACCCTCGGGTCGGGGTGGGGTTGGTTCGACTTACTGCTCGCGTGGCACGCCTGGAGGACATTCAACGCCCGACGCATATCTCCCTTGCTTAGTCGGACCAGACTGTCGACTGCCTCCGGCTGGATGTTCACATGCTCCTTCTCCACCACCTGGTCCACCAACACTCGGATATCTTGCTCCTTCAACGGACTGAACCGGAACCGGGTACATCGGGACAGCAGCGCCGGGGACAGCTTGTGCGTGTAGTTGGCGATGATGCAGAACCGTGTGTTTGCTGTGTATTTCTCCATGATGCGGCGCAGCGCCATCTGCGCCGTAGAAGTCATTGCATCGGCTTCGTCGAGCACGATCAGTTTGTACGAGGCGAGGGAGCCCCCCGGGCCGGCGGAGGGGGCCATGGAGAAGATCTGTTTTGTACCTGTTATGGTTGTCAAGGTGAGTGGGTGGTTTGCTTATAGCATGGGTGGTGGTTGGGTCACGGACTGGCAAAGGTCTTGATCTGTTCGCGAACAACGTCAATACCGCGGTCGTCACTGGCGTTCAGCTCCAGCACCATCTGCCGCATGTTCTTGGCTCCGTATATCCGTCGGGCGAGGGCGAGGACTGTGGATGTTTTGCCCGTTCCGGGAGGGCCGTAGAGAAGGAGATGGGGGAGGCGCTGTCCGAGTTAGCATGGCTCGAGTCGGAAGAGGGTGGTGGATCGCGTACGTTGGCTTCGACGAATTTGTTGATGGTCGCGAGGATGTCTTTGTGGCCGGAGACATCTTCAAGGGAATTGGGGCGGTATTTTTCCACCCTGAGATGTTAAAACAGGCCAGACCGCATCTCTGGTAAGAGAAGACTCACCAAGGTAGGTTATCTTGGGCTTCGACAGGCAGATCGGCCGCCGTCCTCTTGGCCTTGACGCTGGTGTTGTCGGAGCTGAACTGGATGGCGCTCCTGGGGGGAGCGTCCACATCCATTGAATCCTCGTAGTCGGACATCTTGGCTGATTCCGCTGTGACGGGCCGGAAAATAGCTGCAGAGCAAGCACAATGGACCTGGATACAGCGACAAGGAATCGACGCGTCCTCCGCAGCGCGTAAAGAGGTTCGGATCGGAAAATCTGGTGAGCTCCGCTCCGGGCGGGCGCGGCATGACGAGTAGCCAGCCAGCCAGCACTGACTGCTACTGCCTGCCACTCCCGCCCTCACCTCCGTCTCCCTCCTCACTCCCCTCTTCTCTCCTTCTCCCTCCTATCCTCCCCTTAGACCGGCTCTAAGAGGATAGCCATTGCTCGCATCTACACTCATCATGCCCGTACGCTTCCATCCATCCCCCCCCCACCAACGCAATGCATTCCAACCCCTCCCCCTGACCCATCATCCTAGGCCTACCACTCCATCTTCCTCGAGGACCGGGATGTCCCCGTAATAGGTACGTCTGGCGCAATGCCCTCCCCTCCCCCTCCCCCACAGGCCCCCATTCTGCCTCTCCTCCCCTCTCTCCCCTCTCTCCCCTCTCTCCCCCTCTCCCCCTCTCCCCCTCTCCCCTATACAATATCCTCCTAACAACACCAGGCAACTTCCCCGTCCTCCCCCTCCGCACCCGCACCCGCGGCCCCGCATACACCCTCCCCGCGCTCCCGCCCACCGCCGACACCGAAGTGCCCGCCGACAGCGAGTCGTACGACTGCGTGGATGAGATCCTGTCGCTGTTCCGCGCCAACGTCCTCTTCCGCAACTTCGAGATCAACGGGCCCGCCGACCGCATGCTCATCTACGGCACCCTGTTTATCAGCGAGTGTTTGGGCAAGGTCAAGCCCGCTATGACGGCGCGTGAGGCTGAGAAGGTATGCACACATCTACCCACCCAATCAACCAACAAACACTGGGGAGTAGAGGGATAGGTGGGGTGTTTGGAGAGAGAGAGAGGGATATTGGGCTAATTATCATGACCATGATACATACTGACTGGAATTGCGGCTGGCGGCGTAGGCGTTGATTAATGTCGCTCTGGATCACTTCGCCATTCCCGGTGACGTGTCGTTTCCTCTCAATCAGGCGTTCGAGCCGCCCAGGGATAGGCAGGATGCGGAGACCCTGAGGCAGTATCTCTCCCAGGTGAGGCAGGAGATTGCCGTCAGGTTGCATGCGAGGTTATACCCTGGTGGTGTGGGGCCTTCGAAGGTATGTTTTATCTTATTCTGTTTGTTTGTTTGTTTGTTTATTGGGGGTGTGCTTGGGGTTGGGGTTGGGATTGTGGTGTATTGGGACAGTGCTAATGTCTACAGTGGTGGCTGAGCTTCGCGAAGAGAAAGTTCATGGGAAAGAGCTTCTAGGTTAGATTATTCTGTATGCTGCTTTTGTCTGCTCCCGCGCCCGCGTACATCTAGCGGGTGACGACCGTCCCGTCGGGTCCTCCGGCCCTGGGCTTTTACTCTTGTGTATATTTCGACATGAAGCGATTTGAAAACTAGACTGATGTCTGACGTCTGTGTGCTTGGTATCATAGAGGCCCGGTCTGAGGGCTATGTATCCCCATTCCCGTCTGGCTCGGGGGAATGTATGAGTGTATGAGTCGAGGTGGGGTCTCGTCATGCGATGGCAGCCATAGGACAGCTGCAACGGCCCGACAAGCGCTATTTTACATGAGGGTGGTGAGGTGAATGGTGGATTGGTCTCGAGGCGGTTGTTACGAAGTCATCTCGACATCGCCGCTGGCCGCGGGCGTCTCCGTCGGGGTTTCGAACTCGGGTTGCTTCGCGAGTCTCCGCCGCTTGCGCGCCGGATCGCCCGCCGCCTCGATGTTCACTGCCCGGGGGATCACGCGGATGCCGTGGAAGATGTATCCCTCCGCGCCACCCCGGCCGGACATCAGCGGGTGCGTGCGGCCGGGGAGAACCTGCCAGACGCGGACCCGCGATGTCTGCAGCGTGGGCGAGAGCAGCGTCGTCGGGTCGACGTAGAACTCCTCCACCAGTTGGGCGGTCACCTTGCGGCTGATCTCCTCCGGGTCCTCGGACTCCTGTTCCGCCTGCTCCTCCAACTCGCGCCTCCGGGTCATCCAGGCGTTTTTCCGGGCTGTAGAGTACAGGTCGGTCACTTCCGTCAGGGGCTCCACGGTGGGCGAGTAGATGACGACGGGGGCCGAGCCTGAGAGTAGAGGGATGGCATGCTTCAAGATACTGCCGGGGTCCATCATCGACGCAATAATCAGACCGTCGAAGCCGCCGGTGCGGGCTTCATCGACCACCCGTCGGGTGCGCATCCATCTGCCCCGCTTGCGGTGGTAGGAGCTGCGTTTACTGGACTTGTATGTAGCGAGCTCGGCGTCGGGCACCACCGGGGGCTCTTGGGCGTAGATCGTGTCCGCGTTGGGGTCGAGCAGCTGCAGGAAGGACACCGTCTTCAGGTTCGTGTACAGGGGATGCGTCTCGCTGATGTTGTCCTGCTCGTAGCCGAAGTATTTCAGCAGGTTGAGGTTAGGTTGCTTGTTGGCGTGCAGAAGCGTGATGGTGTTTCCTTGCGCGGACATCTGTCGACGATGCACACGACCTGCGGCGTTTGTGATCGGTTCCTCCTCCTCATTCCGCTCCTCGCCCTCTGGTACCTCCGGCTCAGCGGCATCCTGCTCCTCCTCATCATCCCCATCATGAGGGTAAAGCATACCCATCCGCTCCGCCATAGCCGCAACCACCAAGCCACCCGTATCATCCACAACAAGATACCTCCCATTGGGCCTCGCCGCAATCGTCTCCTCAAACGAGCTACTGCCGCCATGATGCACATTTCCCCAACACCCAATCAACCCGATCAGTTCATCGCGCAGCTCCAACGTCTTGGCCGCCTCGCGGTCCTCCAGCATATAATTCGTCAACAGGCTGACATCCAACGGCATGACCGTGAACCGCTTCATGTACTTCCTCTCCTTGCGCAGCTTATACTTGGCGAGCGAAAACGCCGTCTTCTGATCCAGCGCCTGATGCGACTCCAGCAGCTTCGCGATGATCGCCCGTCCGGCGCCGGAGCTCTCCTTCTTCAGCGCCTCGATCTCCTCCAGCGTCAGCTTCTGCGTGGACCGGTCATCGACGGTCTCGCGATTCGTGCGCACGGGCGTGCCGTCTTCATTCAGCTCGAGGTCGTCACCATCGTTCTCGCCATCCGTGATCAGCGACTCCGCGTGCAGTTCGGCCGCCGTCACGATCCGCAGGTACTTGCTGTTGGCGTCGCCGGGCGTCTCGTGGATCTCGTACGTCAGGTAGAAGGGCCGGCCGATGATCTGGTTCGCGGGGAAGGAGCCGTATTTTCCGAGGAAGATTTCCCTGTTGGTTTGAAATCGGTTAGCACGCTATCATTCCCGGGTATAGGCCTGGGTCCGCCGCGGCGCATACGTGTTGGGAACGATCTTCTGGATCCTCGTCTGCTCGGAGGGCAGCTTGAAGGCCAGAAACTGGTTCGGGCGCACGTAGGGATGCATGGTGGGGGGGGCTGTGGTCGAAGATGGGGAGGAAGGGACTCAGCGCATGGCACGCCAGGAGAGGAGAGAATAATTCGAGCAAATGGTCCAGACCCGCTCAGCGTGGCTTCCGACACTTTTTTCTGCGATAGCGCACGGACCCCAATCCAGCGGCCGATAATCGTGCTTATGTAAAGTAACGCTGCGGGTGCCGCCGGAGGGACGGGTTGATCCGGTGCCGGGGAACGACGTCATGGGATGTGGCGGGTATGGCAGGTGTGGCAGTGCTGCATTGCGGAGACGGTGGCTGGGGGGCGGGACGGGCGAGAGGTGAATGGTGACGATACAATACGCGCAGGCTTGGCGCAGGGCGTCGTCCAGGCAGCCGGATTGCCGGGCAGGGCGGTAATTGGTTACCGGGACGGTATTGGGGGATCTCCACCGCCAGTCCGCCTCTCAAGTCTCGCGCCATCCCAGCTTCCAGCCTGCATCTCCCCTGGGAATCCGGGTGCCTGTCGCGCGTTCTGTTTTCGTTTGATTTCCTTCCATTTGGCTTCGTTCTCACCTGTCGTCCTGCTGCTCCCACTCACTGCCTTCTCCGCCCAGGAATGCATGGCCTGCGTCCAGAGTTCTTTCTAGCGTTGCTGCTGCAGACACCCTGGTTACGTATACATCCCGGATAGCTTCCTCCCTCGCCCGCCTGCACTCCGCGTTCATTCCTGCGTCAGACGATAATCTGCCTGGGCTGTCGTCCCTCGAGCTCCCGTCCTGGCCCTCTGACCTGACTCGGCTCCCCCCGCGGGTCTCATTGGCCCCCAAGCTTGTCCAACGTTTCATTGATCACCCGTAAGCAAGCTCGGGCGCCCAGGCCTGCCCGCTAAGAGCCCGCCTCATGGTCCTGCGAAAGCGAGCTCCGCCACGCCTTCACAGCCTCACCCTAGGGAATGACCGTTCAGGCACCCGCGACCCCCTTTCAAAAACCTCCCCGACTTCTAAATCCCTGTCCTCCTCCTCCCCCAAGCGTCTGACCCGCCCGAGACGGGCCCAAAGCTCCCCTCATCCCCACCGGGTCGCTTCCGAGGAATCCATCTTCTCTCCTGACCTCAACACCTCCCCGGCATTCGACCTGATGCCCCTGGAACAAGCCCAGAGGTCGCCGATCCGCAGCTCGGCCGGCGATGGGTCCAACCCATGGGCGGACGAGCTGACGGAGCGGTTCGGTCTGGGCCCGCCTGATGCGGTGGGCTCACACCAACCTGCACCCGAGAATCCTGCGCAAACGGATATGGCTGGTGACAGAAGAGCAGAGCAGGTGCCTGCCATCGCGATCCCTCGCGCCCAGGACAGACCCGCGGCGCAGGAGTGGCAACCTGACCGGCGAGAGGGACATGCCGACTGGGAGTACCTGGGCCAGTCGCCCGTGCAGCTGCAGTCGAACAACCCGTTCCTCAAGCCTAGAACGCCCGATCCCAACCCATGGCAGGAGAGGAACTCGCGCTTATCGTATGGAGAGACGTCATCTCAGTCGCACGATGGTGCAAGTATGCACCTTGGACAAGGTATGTCGTCATCGGACATTCTCTGAATGCTAAGCCAACCGCTATAGATGAGGGCTACATCCCGATGACGGCGCGCTTGTCGCTTTTTGATCAACCCGAGGCAGAGTCGCCGTGGGTGGGCGAAAATTCGACTTCAGCACCCCCGACGGCATCTCTACCAGCGTACGCATATCATGGTGCGGATCAACCGTATTCAGACCCATCGGCCAATTACCAGGGTCCTGCGAATCCTTCAGCCGCCTCTTATGATACTCATCTTCAACCTACACAACCACTACATGCTGAAGGCAGACACTCTCCGGCAAAAAGCACGAGTACGCCAGGAACTATCTCCACCAATACAACCGGGTCGTCTCATGTCCTGATTGAGCTGGACGAAGCGCGTAATCCGTATGCAGAGGATGTCCCGAAGAAAACGTCTCCGAATTATGATTCTGTAGCTCTCCCTCCGCTACCACAGCAGGAAAGGCCTGGCCCGCCTTTGCCAGAGCGTCCTGATTGTGCGGAGCCTAGTCCAGGCCACCCGCGGTCAGCATGGAGTGCACCGATCTCCGAAGCAGAGGCGAAGCGACAACAAGAGCAACGATCTGAAACGTATTCGATCAGACACGTCAACTGGACCGATGGCACGGGCAACCTCCGCGAGTCGCCAATGCTGGTCCAGAACAAGAATGGCCCATGTCCTCTTTTGGCGCTTGTTAACGCCCTCGTTCTGCGCGCAGCCAGCCACGATTCGCAACCCCCCGTCGTGAGAGCGCTGCAGACCAAGGAACAGATTTCTTTAGGGTTGCTAATTGAGGCCCTCTTTGACGAATTAACAACACGCTTGGGGCCCAACGACGAATTCCCCGATATCGAGGCCCTGAGCCGGTTCTTGACCATGCTGCATACTGGGATGAACGTCAACCCCCGACTTACTCTGGTGAGCAACTCTCCACATACTGGTTTTCGACGTGCTAACAGAACCAGGCATCAAATGATAGCGTTGGCACTTTCCTTGAGACCGAAGATATCCGGCTCTATGGCACATTCGGAGTGCCACTTCTCCATGGCTGGGTCGCTGAACCGTCTACGGAAGCCAATGCGGCTATGGTGCGCGTGGCCCAGTATCATGAAGATATCCAGCTGCTTCCTTTCCGTAGGCAGGATCTCGAAGACCGTGTCTTCCGGGGCAACTCATTGACTCCAGAGGAAGAGAGAGTGATGGCCGATATACACACCATCGAGCAGTTTACCGATATCGAGAACGCAACCCAACTAAGTACCTTTGGCCTGAGACACTTGCTCACAAAGCTTCAACCCGGGTCGTTCTCAATCCTCTTCCGCAATGATCACTTCTCCACCCTGTACAAGCACCCCCAACTCAACCAGCTCTTCACGCTGGTCACCGATGCCGGCTACTCCACCCACGCGGAAGTGGTCTGGGAAAACCTCGTGGATGTCACCGGATCCGACGCCGGGTTCTTCGCAGGGGACTTCCGCCCCGTGAGCCATAATACGTCCCAGCAATCAGATCCTTCCGGCCCCAGATCCTCAAGCCACACCGGACGCACGTCCTCAGCACCACCCGAGCCTCAGCGAAACAGCACCATGACACCCCAAGAACAAGCCGACGCCGACTACGCCTACGCGCTTTCCCTCCAATACCAAGAGGAAGAACAAAGAGCCCGCGCCGAGAACAACCCGACACGAAACTCGCGATCCTCCCTCCCCTACCCACCCTCCGAAATGCCTCCTTCACGCACCCACCCCCACAATCGATCCTCCAGCGCTGTAAACAACACCAACGGCAACGGCTCTTACGCCGCAGTCGCAGGAAACCGCTCGTCGCGCCAAAGTCAGCGTCCCGCCCGATACTCGCAATCCCATCTCGACACTCACACGGCCCGTCGCACAGCCGACGATGACGATGTCCCTCCCCCGTCCTACGAACAGGCCGCCCGGACCCCAGTATACCCGTCCCCGTCCCCGCAACGCAACCCCAACACCACTTTCTCAGACTCGCCCAGTGGCTCTCCCTACCAGCGAGCCCAATTGGGCCGACGCCCTCCCGGCCCTCCTCCCATCGCCACTGTGCCCGGGGAACGCGTCAGGGATCGCAACAAGGACTGCGTGGTCATGTAAGCTGACCTAGCCTGACCCGACCCCCTCGCTACATGGGCTAGTTATCTTCAGGACAGCTATATCGGCTGAGTCAAGCTCCTGACAAGAACCTATCACGACCGGACAACGACGACATATACGACACCAACCAAGACAGACACTAACGACATCATCATCATCATGTATTCTACATAGCCGTCACCTGCAACAGGCGGATTTAATGCTTCTATCCTACCTATCCTACCTACCCTGTGAACAACCATCTTCTTCCCTCTCTCTCTCTCTCTTAACGACATTGCTACGTGAACCAGACCTTTACTTGGGATTCGGGATGGGATGGGCGGCGTGGTACTTCGCATTCTCTTTTTTTTTTTTTTTTTTTTTTTTTTTTTTTTTTTTACTATTTTCTTATGCCTACTCCTGTTACTGCGGTTGTTGCGGTTGTTGTTTTGCGCTCGGGTTTGCTTTGCTTGGGTAGAATTAAAGTATATCTGAACTCTGAACTCTGAACTCATATCTGGACTTATATTCTTATATTTGATTGAGGTGGTTATAACTGGGCTTGGGGGTTGCGTGTAGATTCTATGTTGTAGATTTTATGTTGTCGTTTATTAGCAAGCATACTTGGCCATTCTTGGTTTTAGATGTAGAGATCGAGAGAGTGAAAGTGAAAAAGGAAGAGAATAGCAGCAGAGGATCAAAGGGGGAAAGGGGTAGGAGAGACGGAGAGAGTTGGAGATGGGAGAGGGGGAAGGGGAGAGAGAAAGAGCAGTGCATTGAATGCGTCACCCCTAAGCAACATGACCGAGAGTTCGACAATTCATTATCCTACTTAGTTACTTGCTAGCATCACATCACACCCAATCAACAAACCAACCAACATACAATGTATGGTATCCATCCATATCCATATCCATATCCATATCCAGTTCCATCCATCCATCCAACCCAAACTAGTGCAACCCAACCCAAGCCCATATCAGATATCCATATACCCACCCATTCCCCCACCCATCCCTTCATCCATCCATCCATCATCCATTATCCATTACCTCATAACACATGCACACACAATTGAATCAATACAAAATCTTCAGTTCCCAAAGCGGCAGTTTCGGATCATATTTATCCCAAACAATCCTATTCTTTTCACTCAGATGAGCCCCCTCATCCGTAATGGGGATCCCAGCATCCGTCTCCAGCACCTCCTGGCGACTGAACCCCCATTTGTCGCGGGGGATCCAGATCGTGGGTGTGCGCGCGGTGATACACGGCTCGTAGTACGCGTTGTTGCGCTCCTCCTCAGTGTATCGGATCTCGACGTGGTCGCGGGGTACCTTGCCGCGGAGGGCGGCGTAGTCCCGGTAGAGGTTGGGGTGGAACCATTTCCAGGCTGATTCCCATTTTCCAACGAGGGGGGGGGAGGGGGGGAGGGCGTCGGTTTCCAGTTTGGCTCGCTGGGCTATTTCTTCGACGTCGAGGGTGCGGGGCAGGAAGGAGTAGAGGGGTTCGAGGGCGTCGTTGAGGGAGATGTGCGCGAGGATAGTGGCGATGAGGAACAGCGCCATGATGATGAGCGGGCCGATGGCGCCTTTGATGGCGAAGAGCCCGATCAGGCAGATGTCGGCGAGGTAGATCCCTGTTAGTAGGTGTTGGAGGGCGCGCGGGTAGACCAGGCCTTTGGTGTCGATGCGCAGGTCGTAGACGAAGAGGAAGTTGTAGCGGTAGGCTTGGTAGACGAGGTATAGACCCAGGAAGGCGAAACCGAGGATTAGAGGGGCGATGCAGGAGTATGTGATTGCTGGTTTGGGGGGGGGGGGGGGGGGTTAGTATTTTGAAGCTGGTTGGGATGGTTGGTGGTACGTACCGATGACGCCCATGTTTGTGAACACGGGGAAGACGTTGCCCCATCCTATGCCGCTGAGAGCGGCCCATTTGCGGTATAGTCGGCGGGGGGTGCGGTCGAAGAAGGTCGTGATGAATTTGAAGACGACCGCGCTGGCGACTTGCACTAGCGCCATTGAGCTCATGGTTAGGCCCTGCAGGAGGAAGTAGGAGATGTAGAAGTTCGTTGCTTTGGGCAGGTTCTCCGCCAGCAGGTCTTTGGCTGACAGGGGGTTCTGGATGATTTGAGCTGTTGCAGCAGAGGCTGCGGAGGTCAAGGTAGTGACGAGGAATACTTGAACTACTTGGAAGCAGAAGTGCGCGCTTTGAGTGAAAAGCTCAACTCGAGAGGTGGATGGTACACCGGCACATCTGGCGCAGGCTACATGGATGTTAGAAATGGAGATAAGGCTGGTGTGGATTGGTCCATACCTCTACATATAATTGGGACGAGAGACATCAATAAAGCAAGTGCAGCAGACGGCAGAAGACCAGATATCAGGCCTAGGATTAGATCCGGGAGCTTGTTGATGAACCCCAGGAATGGGACCAGGTTCGTGAGGTAGCTGATGTTGGAGATTGTGCCCACCATGGCGGATGGAATGGACCAGAAGACGACGAGTGCTGCGAGGCCACCTTGAACTGAGAATCTGCGCACGATTCTTTGCCACCAACTCAGATTCAAAGCACCCCACACAACCTCGTCGGGAGAGATTCCAATATAACGAGGGGTCATGTGGAGTGGCTGGTGGTGGGACAAAGTCTGCAGAGCGACCTGGGCATCATTCTGCGAGCTAAATTCAATGAACACGGCGGAAAGGTTCTTCATCTCTCCGTTCTTGTGCTTCGTCTGCATACACTGGATTTCCTCGGCAATCTTTGCAAGCTCAGCGCGCAGCCAGCGGATTGTATCGACCTTCTTGCCGAACATTTTCACCCGGTGAGTCGGCCTGCGGACTCCATGGTATGACGCGGACGAGCCGGATTCGCACTCAACACAGGTTTCCGAGTTCAGACACGTCTTCGAGGAGATGACACCCTTTTTGGCGTCTTTCAGGCGCGCAGAGTTTGCCGCCCGAATCAGCTTTGTCTCGGCGTTTTCCAGTCTGAAGGCCAGTTTCTCTCTTTCTTGGACCTTTTTGTCCAGCTCTTTGCACTCCGACGTGATCCATATCCGATTGATGTTGTTTCCGAAGACCTGACGCAGTGTTTCCTCGTTCTTGTATTCCTCCGGTACTGACATAAACAAAACAGTCCTAGACGAAATACGCTCTGCGTAGGCCGGGGAGTTGAAGTATGCCTGGCGTAGGTTTGCATAGAAGATGCTCTCGCGTGTAACCACAAAGAATACAAAGGCTGTCACGGAAGCGTTAGCTTTGCGCGCACATTTTGGCTCGGTACTTACTGAAAAAGATGATTGCCATGACTGTGTGAGCATAGTAGCGCGTCGGGTCTTGGACATTGCTAAAGCTCAGGGCGTCTAATTGGGTATTGCCTGCGCCACCTGTGGCGTTGATGGGAAGGAGTATAGGCCATGTGATTACACAGCCTGTAAAGCAGGTGGCTGAAAGCACTCTGAGAAATCGTAGGAAAAGGTATCCGTCCATGGAGGAATGGCGAAGCACTTGGGCATCAGAAATCCTCAGGAACTGACCAAACCAATTGACAAATCCCGAAGGCAGTTGCGGGGCACGTTCACTACAGCCTCTTCAGAGATCGCTCGGCGCAATAAAGAGTCGGGATACATACTGCTGGTGCCAGCACGGCAGATGAGTTCTCGGCGCATACCATCGCAGTTGAGTTCGTCGGCAGATCAGGAATAGGCCAAACCAAAACGCCGCAATCAGCAGGGCGGGTATCAGGGTGGTAAGAAACGAGGATAAAGAAGTAGAGTTTCCACCAAGCCCAAGATCATCTATTACATCGGACGTCGTCGAGGATGCGTTTCCTCGGGAGGATCCGATATTGGGGTCATTGTCGGGGTTCTGTCCAATTGACTGTCAGCATCAGAAAACACGAGTTGCAACTCGTTTACTTACCAGGAGGTTATCCCGTCTGAACAGGATGTCAAAAGCTACCGGATAGGCCATGATGGTTGCCAGCAAACTCAGGGACGGCCGTCCTCTGGCAGCTCTCGACTCGAGCGAGGCAAGGGCTGCAGCCAAGGGCGGCAGCACATTATATCAGGGCTACAGATCCCGTCCATTCCTAGAACGAGACTGCCTCCTCAGAACCGCGGATTCCACGACATGTTTTTCACAGGCTAAGGGTGTCGGACCTGTCACTCTAAGTGCACGCACAAAAGTACACAGTCGGCCGAAGCATGCGACTAGTGTCGAGTGACAAGGCTGCCATTGGTGGGCCACCAGATCCAAATGTTTGGAATGTGCGTGTTTGTAGTGGTTATCGCGGGTTTTTCAGCCATCGCCAATCATGGTTCGCTTATCCGCGCTCCCTTGACGAGGACCACCAGCAATACCAAGGTTTACAGTTGCCGGACCGCCGAGCTAAAGATTTTGATCCACTTGACGTCGGGCAAGGTGGGCGGGCTGGCGTAGTCTGAAATCAGAGGGCACGCAGTGTGTCAATCCGATCCAGGGGTCATCAAACTCGAGTCGCGAACCAGATCGAGCGTTCGTCGGACGCCAACCATCGACAGGCCCAGAAGGCAAGGATGAGACGAATGATAATCGACCTTTCGAGGAACGCGCAGAAGATCGCCTGGGGGGGAGGACAGTGCAGTTGCTAATCGTCACTAGTGCCCATAAGCTCGACGACGGACCACCCAATAGATGATGGGTCCCGCCGATCCGCGATATCACAGCTGCATCTCCGCAGGTCCCAGCAAGGGATGCCCTGGCTTCTCAGATTACCACCACGATGGTCTTAGGTTGCACCGTAACATAGCCTATTGTCGCGTCCACCATTCAGGAAGGCTCCTACTCCCTTGGCCTCAGTGTTGACTTCCAGGATGTGCACTCCTGGCACTGCAAGACTTTTATCACAGGCAAGATCCGTGGGCGATGTGACAATAATCTTCAGAGAAGTAAAGATGCCCGAGCCTACCAAGGAAAACCACCTAGCAGCCAAATGGGCCAGGATCGAGTTAGTGTCGTGTGCCTGACCCGATCTTCCCCTCACTGATTAGGTACAGCCTCGGTACTCTCGGGTTACACTGATGATATGTGGTCGGAGATGGCTTTTCCAGCCCGCCACCTTGAGCCAATGCGGGTTGAGCAGCAATGGCCAGACAGACGTCAACTGTTGTCCTGTCCCCCAACCTTCGGAGCAGTCTTTTGTGGTATCCCGCGCTATGGACGGACCGGTGCAATAGTCTAAGCGGTTGCTTGCTGCCGCCTAAATGACGGAGAGTATTCCTGCAACCTCGTAAGGCGAGTCCACGGGGATCCGCGATTGCCAGGATCGGATCCGACATTCCTTTCCCGGGCAAGATCGTCCGTGGATGTCGGGGCTGGTGGTCGTTGCTCTGATGGTGGTGGTGGTGGTGCAGTAGCAAGCTTGTTTCACACGCGTCCATGGGCGAAGGAATTCATTCTCAGGTGGAAGAAACCTGAGTGATGTCCGGCATTGTGGCGACCTGGTGGGGCATGGGAAAAGAAACAACGAGGTGAATGGCATGGAGGGGGGAAGAGGGGAGAGGGAGGAATTAGGAATCAAGCAATCGAAACTCCTGCATGCCCGCCGGGATCTGCCTGAGGCCGGGCAGCATGACCTGACACGCGGTGGCTGGGATGTGTCTCTCCCATTCTTCTCCTCTGGCCCAGTAAGACTCCATTCCCTATCCATACCATTTTTGCTTGACTAAAGTACAACCCAGTGCCTTCTTTGCAATTCCAGGGAATGTCCTCGCATCACCCGGGCTTGAATTCAAGCTGGAACGTGTGTAGCCCACGAGGCAACGTGGTTGGGTGGCCGTGCATCCCGACGAAAAAGCAATCTGGACGACGGTGTCCTCGGACACCTTGAGTCTATCTATCGTACATATACGAGCGTGGACGGATGACCTTGGAACGGGAACTGGAATTGGACGCGCATCCTGCAGCTCAGCTGCATACACAATGCTGTCTGTCCTCGGGTTGTTTCACCAATCTCCTCCGAGCATGATCCGGTATTGAGTGGCATTCTTTGGTCGCACGACATGCATTGCGAGGACGGATATAAAACGGTCCTCTGTTGACGAGCAGATGAGGGAAATTGAACAGGAATATCGCGTGCATGGAACTGTAGAGATGGTTTGTCTGGCTTGAGGGTGACTAGGCTAAGCTTCTGGTGGCTGAATGTCTCAAGACTTGTAAAGGAGAGGGGGGGCAGTTCATCGTAGTTAATGTCAAAGGTATGGTGTGGATATTGCCTTTGTGATTTGGATTATCTTGGGTTTTATGCCCTCAGGACCTTTTGTCCTTAAGTAGTTCTTAATGAGTTGATAGTATCATCCTGGTTGTAATGCGTGGTGAATGTTTAGCCGCAGTATATATTCCCGGGATCCACAACATAAGTATAGTAAAGTACTCAGGCCACGACTCAACAGAGGTTGTGAAAGATGATGGTTCCCAGAATGTAGCATCATCGCAGGCAAATTACATACTATTCAATTCACTAGACTATATTATCTGTACCTTCATCTCAGCATCAATAGTAGCACCGCGATCAATCAACATCGCGAGCGGTAAGCCGCGGCAGTATAAGTCCGGGGCATCAATCGGCGACGCTCGACCCTCCCAGCCAACCCAAGCCAGTCGCTATGCGCGACCAGTCCTCCGAGAAGATGTCTCTCCCGGACAAGGACGAGGAGCGGAATCCCAACCACCTACGAAACGACTCGGAATCACCCTCGATTCTCTCCTCAATCGAGCCCAAACAGCCTTTCCCACCGCTCCCCGCCGACGACTTCGCGACAGTCCCTCAAACCGCGCCCATCAACGACTCGACAGAGGAGGATGACCAGGACATCACATCGCCCTCTCACCCCGACATTGACGCTGAAGACGACGCGGACTTCCAATCGCAGTACTCCCTCGAAGACCCGGCCTTCTCGGACGCCTCCACGGACTCGGAAGAGCAGTCCCCGGAAGATGGCATCTCCATGCACCACCCATTCCGCCAGTCCACCAGCTCCCTTCACGGCCTCAATGCCTTTGCGCCCCCGTTCTACAATCGACCTCCAACCCCATTGCCGCCCTCGCCCTCGCTGACCTCCCTGCTCCGACCCCCTTTTTCCACAACCACCTCGCGACCTACCACGCCTGACAGCTCCGATGTCGAAACCCCCAATGACACGGAGGCGGCCGTCGCCAAATCAGCCCGACGCGCGACAACCGTCCCGCGCGCCAGCCCGAAGGTGCCCACGTACGAATACTACGGATTCGTGCTATACCTGGCCTCATCACTCGCCTTCCGTAAGTTGTTCTCCGCCGCTGCGAGCATCACTCCGAATGATACGGACTAACTCGTCTGCTGCGCCAGTGATCTACATCCTCTGGTCCTACCTCCCGTCCCCCTTCCTGCACCAGCTTGGAATATACTACTACCCGAACCGATGGTGGTCGCTCGCGTTCCCGTCGTGGCTGGTCATGTCGATCATCTACATCTACGTGGCTCTGGCGTCGTACAACACGGGGTACCTGACGCTGCCGATGAACAGCATGGAGAACATTGTGGACGAGGTGGCGAATGTGGCGGTCATCGACGGCAAGGGCCGACGACGCCCCGGGGGGGCAGCCAAGATGAGACCCGGCGCGACGTCCTACCAGATCATGGGGCCGCAGAACCGAAAGGTCAACTGGAAGGAGATCTGGAATGAGGGAACCGATGCGGTACTGGATGTCCCCGTGGGCGGGGTCTGCGAGGTGCTGTACGGCCAGGAAAGGGATGACGATGAATTGAGTGAGGAGTTGGCTGGGTTGTCATAGCCTGAGACCAGATGAAACCCTGAGATACCCCCTTTGCAGCACGGAATCTTTCTCCCTTATCAGACCGCCTCGGAGCTCCTTATCGCCACGTGACGGGGTGATGAAGGGCCAATGGTATTTCCGATCTATGTAGGAGCCAATTTCCGGCGTAGTGTTCCGGCATTGTGCAGAATGGTCGTAAGTTCCGGATAGGGGTTGCAGGCAAGGGCATCGCGTGGACGGTAAGGATTAAGGTTGGGGTTGGGGGGGAAGCCCAGACCACCGTGGCTTGGTACTCTTTGTTTGTGTTGATATCGACCGAGTACACAGTCGTCGGTAGCAGAGCCAGCCTTACGGGAGACTGCCGGCCAGCTGCACCGCGTAAAAATAAGGCGAGAAAAAAAAATAAACATGAAAAATAAAAATAGCGACACGTTCAGGCCCTCGGCCAGGCTCGGCTGGGCTAAAAAGCAATCGAAGGAGAGACTGGCGGTGATTGGTGGCCGGGCTGGGAGATAGTGCCTTAGGCCGGGCTGGAGTTGGATTGATCGCAGGCGTCTGTTGTCTGTGCAGTCTGTTTCGTGCCACTGCTGGCTTTCACTCCCTGCTATACTCCGTACTGAGCTCTTCTCCCATCACGATCACCCCCAACCAGACCGCATTGAGTGACCGCAGCTGGCGGAGGCTGGGAATTGGCCGAGCCATCTGACGCGCTAAAGGCGGTTAGGGCCGCGAGGGCGCTTGGGGAGCCAACGAGAAGAGGGCGGCGGCGGTGGGCTTCCCCGACCTCAGCGAGGAGCGAACGCGCAGTCCGACTCTCTGCCTCTCTGGCATCGCTGACCGTCTCCTTTCTCTCCCGCTGAAACATTCTCGCCGCCTTTTCCGTGCTTCCATTCCTTGTCTTTCTTCTAATCGTCCGTTGACACGGCCTGGATCCCTGTTTCCTGCCCGCTGTCTCTGCTCTACTCTGCTTGCCCTGTCCCGGCAAATCAACAACTCGGCTGCGATCCCACCCCCCCCCTCCCAACCCCCAAAGAGGCCACCAAAGCTATCCGGATTGGCTCACCACCCCCCTCCCCCTCCCTCCCTCGTCGCGACCCCGTGAGCCTCCAGTGCTCAGTCGCTGCGATTCCCACGCCCGGAACCCTCTCGATTGCTGATTTCGCATGGCTTGGCAGTCTCCCTCGGCCATGGCTGGGGGTGGAGGGTACGTCGGCGGCGATGGGTCGCCCAACGGCGGGCAGCCTCAGGGAACGGAATATACTTTGCAAGGTGGGTCGCTCCGCGCCCCGGGCCTGCGAGAGTCCATGACGCTAATTGTATCGGTGCGAGGGCAGGTGTGATGCGCTTTCTGCAGACGGAATGGCACCGGCACGAACGAGACCGCAATGCCTGGGAGATCGAGCGCGCGGAGATGAAGTCCCGTATCGGCAAGCTGGAGGGCGATGTGCGTACGAGTAAACGACTACACGAATCACTGGGGAAGCATGTCCGACTCCTCGAGGCAGCTCTGAAGAAGGAGCGCGAGAAGGTCAAGAAGCTCACCAACAACGAGAAGGTCGAGGACACGCGGGATCCGAAGGAGATTGCCCGTGAGAGTATCGGCGCTCTGAAAGGTAAGGATCCAGCTAGTAGTCAGTGGCAGCGAATTGGTTTACTGATTGCTCCCCCAGCCCAACGGCCGAAGTCTCACACGGACCTCATCGAAGCGGACCAAAATCATGACAGCCAGCACGAGTTTCGCCAGGAGAGTGAGCGGGAGAAGTCACGACTGTACCTTTCCAAGTGCTCCCAGGAGGTCGCGTACCATGTTATTCCTTCGTCACACCCGCCCCCGGACCTCAGTGAGCAGGATCTCCCGAGTCACATGTACGCGAACCAGCAGCTGTCTCAGCAGAGCCTGGAGGAGGCGTATCTCCAGCAGCAGCGTCAGAAGCAACACCACCAACAACAACAGCATGCGAATGACATGATGGCCCGAGAGATGGCACTCCAGAACCACCAGCCCGTTATCACACACTACGAGAACCCGGCCTTGGCCCGCGCGCCCAACCAGTTCGGGTTCCCGGCTGCGTCGCGAGAAGCGGCAGAGAGACGGCCCCTGGAGCCCCAACAGACTCCGATAAATGCCATCGATAGCAGAAGACAGGCATATGACAATGCTGCGATGGACGAGCGAGCAGGCCAGGGGGAGCAGGCGCATGATGGGTACGGCGCGCAGTCCGCCATCAAGCATACAAAGCAACAGCAGGCGGAAGACCAGGCAGACGATACGGACGGCTGGAACTTCGACGAGCCGGCTGACTCGGCACCCCAGGCGGAACAGGTCCCGCCGCATCGCCCGGATGTGGATGCCTTCCCGAATGCCAACTTTGTCGGCTCGAAGTCTCCGTCGAGGGGCGGTTCCATGTCGCATCGGAGGAAGAGCTCCGGTGCGAGGAGGAAGAGTGATGGCGCCGTTGACCTGACAGCGGCAGCCAAGTCAGATCCCACATTCAAGGTCCGCTTCGCTCTTCGCGGCCATTTGGACGTCGTTCGCGCTGTGATCTTCACCGGTGGGGGGAGCCCGTCCGAGCCGGAGATCTGCACGTGTAGTGACGATGGTACGATCAAACGGTGGATCATCCCAGCAACTTATGGAGTCTTTGGGGCTCATGGCGCGAATTCAAGCAGTGATCTGGACATCACGAGCTACTTCACTCACCGTGGACACGTTGGAGCCGTCACTGCGCTTGCCGCATGCCCCCCCTCGCAGAACTTCTCCAACGGGGGTCGTGCGTTAGGGGATGGGTGGGTGTTCTCCGGCGGTCAAGATGCCAGCGTGCGCGTCTGGGAACGCGGAAGGGTCGATCCGAAGGCAACTCTCGATAGTCACACGGACGCCGTCTGGGGACTCTGTGTTCTTCCCGGAACCACAGGATCGGTCTTTGGCGATTCCAACCACTATGGCGGGCCCGATCGCATCCTGCTCGCGTCGGGTAGTGCAGACGGCCGGATAATCATCTGGGCTGTCAGCGCCCCCCCGCAGGTTTCGTCCCCCCAGGCCGGATCTCGACGAGCTGGAGGCAGTCGGCGGGCCAATTCGATCTCCTCGGGGTCCAATTTCCCATCCTCACCGCAACCCAGCACGGCAACCACCACGCCGTTTCACTACACCATGGTCCGCCAGATCGTTCGGACCGAATCCCCTTCTCCGACGTGCATTAGCCCGTTGTCGCTGGCGGGAATCAACTTTGTCGTCTCGTACACCGACGCTTCGATCCTTGTGTACGACACGAGGACGGGCGAAGAGATTGTGGGCATGGCGAGTCTGGAAACGTATGATGGCACCCCTTCCACGGGGGTCAACTCGGTTGTTGCAACCACCGTTGGGTTTGATGGGACGGCCGGGCTCGATCCAAGCCGGACAATGGGCGAGGAGGAAGTGGTCCACGGTGCGACTGGCTCGAGTGGTGTTGAGGGGGTAATCATCAGCGGGTATGAAGACCGTTATATTCGCTTCTTCGATGCCAACAGCGGTACGTATCCCCCCAGCTGTTCTCAGCGGCGTATTTACTGACATTCCCAGGCCAATGCACGTACACCATGCTGGCGCATCCATCAGCGATCGCCTCGCTTTCCCTGTCGCCGGACGGGCGGGAGCTAGTATCTGCGGGTCACGACGCCAGCTTGCGGTTCTGGAACCTCGAGAAGCGGAGCTGCACTCAAGAAATCACGAGTCACCGGCTGATGCGTGGTGAAGGAGTGTGCTCGGCGGTCTGGAGCCGCGATGGCCGCTGGGTTGTCAGTGGAGGTGGCGACGGGGTGGTCAAGGTCTTCGCCCGATAGCGAGGCCGAGGCCATGGCCGTGTTGTATGATTCTTTTTTTTCCTTCTTATTTTTTCTCTTTTCGCTGATACTTCCTTTTCTTACGGCATGTTCTTCGGACGCATGAAATGGATGAGCGATTGGCCGATTCTTGAGCATTTGCACCAACGGTGTCCATCTACCTGGCATATGTTCCTTTCTACTCGTGTGATAGTACCTTTTTTACCCTTCTATTGCCAATCATCTATCTTCTCTGCTCGCCGATCCGGTGCGGGCTCCTGCTCTTTCTTCCATACCTTTTTCTCTCTTGCTTCTCTCTTGGTCTGTTTTATACTCCTCGTGGAAACCACGAGAGAGATAATGTGTGCTGCTATACTCCCCTTGCTTTTTTTTTTTCGACCTGCCCCCTTCCCAATTTCCCCTTCCCCTATAGCTCATACCCCGAAAACATGTCTTCTCAACACGACGCTTTTTGATACCTGTGAAGCAAGCCCCTTTTTGGTGCGTATCCCGATGGAAGCAGACTTGGCGAACCTTGTGTGCCCACCACATTGATGTCCCTGGCCTTCATGATCCCCCAGTTGTCGCGGCCCCTATGCGCGGATGCTGTATGATGATTCTCCTTTGCCCTTATGCTAGACCCTTTAACCAATCCTGTATATTGTCTGCTTTGCCGCGACTGGCTCGGTCGAGGAGATTGTGGTGTCCGATATCACGCATAGATGCATTAAAATGTCCGAGTAGTGTATTATTGTATTAACCTATCCACCATCCTACACACACATTTGCCTCTGATTTCTGAAAACTTCCCAACCCATTCGAATAAAGGTATCACATAGGTACACACACACACACACACATACATACACCCCCAACCCCTCCACCACAAATCCCCCACCCAGCCTTAGAACTTAGACCTTAGACTTCAGACCTGAGATAGCTAGCTCCTAAACCGTACTCCCCCCCCACGCACTCTTAAACACCCCCCTCAACCTCCTCGCCTCGTCATAATCCTTAACTCTCTGCTCCAAAAACCCCTGCAAATCATCCCAGAACGCCTCCGTCCGCAACACCTCCTCCCCACTCGGCCCAACCGCCGGCTTCGGTGTCGGCGACGACGATGGCCCAGACCCAGAGCCCCCCGCAGCAGCCTCTCCTCCCTCCTGATTCACCTTCGCAACCGCGCCCCCCATAACCATCACCCCAAACTCCACCTCCTTCCCCCCCACCAGCAAACCTGGCTCATCGCCCAACACCTCCGCGACCGTCTTCCCCCCAACCACCGGCTTCCGCTTATACAGAATCTTGATCTTGTCGACCGCCACCTCCTTCGCGCCGTCCTGGGCGTCGGCGATCCGCTCCCTGACGGCGTCTTTCAGGTCCTGCATGCTGGTTGTCGCGAGCGGGGCGTTCGGGAGCGAGAATTCCAAAACGGGGTTTCGTGCGGATTTGAGCGTTACGGTTATCGATTTCGAGGAGCCCGGGGCGAGGGGGCGGGGGGCTTTTTTGGTCATGCTTGGGTGGGGGGCGGGGAGGCGGGGGAGGAGGTACTGTTTTTTTTTTTTTTTTGTGTTGTTAGAATTACTGGGCTTGGTTTGTTTGGGGGGAGGAAGAAGGGTATTGGGCTGGAGGGGAAGGTAGGCGAGGGGAGGGGAGGGAGAGGACGTACAGGGACACGAGCCCCGACTTGCTCGTCGTCGAGGACATAGTCTGCTCGGAGCTTGATGGGGCGGGAGTCGAGCGCGGAGAGGAAGGCTTTGGCGAAGGAGGTTTCGGACATTTTGGTGGGTTTGTCGATCTCGAAGTGAGAATCTCCGGTGATGGTGGTGGGTGGGTGGGATGTGTGATGTAAAGGATATGGATATGGATATGGCGGGCTGTCGCATTACCCGATCGGGGAGATCTACGGCCTGAGGCAGAGAGGGGAAGAGCAGCGGACTCACCGCCTCCTGAAAGAATATGCCGGTGCTGACCGCCCGCAGAAAAAAAAGAACGAAGAAAAAAGTTTAGGTCCGCGCGGAAGAAGTTGAAGAATCATACATACATAACAATCAACTTTCCCCCCCCCCATCACACTCCACTTCTCGCAATGGGTGTGGGTCGTCGTATGAAGAAGCAGGGGCCCCCGCCCCCGCTCGATGAGTCCAAGATCACCATACTGAAGAAGCGCAAGGCCGCCGCCGCGCAGGCCGAGGCGAAGGCCGAGGCCGGTCAGAAGCGGAGAAGAGCCGCCGTTGAGGAGGAAGAGACTGTCAAGCCGGCGCTGAAGAAGAAGGCTAAGGCTGAGGTTAATGGCAAGGCGGCGAAGGCCGAGCCCAAGGTCAAGGCTGCTGCGGCGCCCAAGGGAAAGGCGCCCAAGAAGGCGGCCGAGCCGAAGGCTAAGATGGATTTGAAGACGAACTTCATGGGTTCCGATGACGACGAGGAGATGGGCGAGGATGAGTTCGACGATCTCGACGGTGTCAGCGACGGGTCGATGGATAGCCAGGAGGATGGCGACAACGACTCGTTTGTGGATTCGGACGAAGACGACCACCCTCGCGAGGCCATGTTCTCCGACGACGAAGATCTGTCCGACGCTGAAGAGAGGCTCACGGCCGCCAACATCGAGGGTCTGTCGCACAAGTTGGATCTCGAGAGACAGGAGGAGGAGGAAGAGGCCGAGCGCGAACTGCAGGAGGCCGCCCTCCAGACCAACATCGCGGGCGACCGTCCCGATGTCTTCGGGGACGCCGAGGCCCAGGCCGGTCTGGCTCCTGATCTCCAGATGCTCCGCACCAGAATCACCGACACCATCCGCATCCTGGGCGACCTGAAGACCCTGGGCCATCCGGGCAAGTCCCGTACCGACTACGTCGACCTGCTCCTCGCCGACATCTGCACGTACTACGGATACACGCCCTACCTCGCCGAGAAGCTCTTCAACCTCTTCACCCCCATGGAGGCCTTCGCCTTCTTCGAGGCCAACGAAACCCCCCGTCCCGTCGTCATCCGTACCAACACCCTGCGCACCAACCGTCGTTCCCTCGCCCAGGCCCTGATCAACCGCGGTGTCGTGCTCGAGCCCGTCGGCAAATGGTCCAAGGTCGGTCTGCAGGTCTTCGAGTCCGCTGTGCCCCTCGGTGCCACCCCGGAGTACCTGGCTGGCCACTACATCCTGCAAGCCGCGTCGTCCTTCCTCCCCGTCATGGCACTCGCCCCGCAACCCAACGAGCGCGTCCTCGATATGGCCTCCGCCCCCGGTGGTAAGACCACCTACATCGCGGCGCTGATGCGCAACACCGGCTGCGTGATCGCCAACGATGCCAGCAAGCCCCGTGCCAAGGGTCTGATTGGTAACATCCACCGTCTGGGCTGCAAGAACACCGTGGTGACCAACATGGATGCGCGCACGGCCTTCCCCAAGGCCATGGGCGGATTCGACCGCGTTCTTCTCGATGCCCCCTGCACCGGTACCGGCGTTATCTCCAAGGACCCGAGCGTCAAGACGTCCAAGAACGAGCGCGATTTCCTCGCGATCCCGCACATGCAGCGCCAGCTGCTGCTCGCGGCCATCGACTCCGTCGACCACAACTCCAAGACCGGCGGCTACGTGGTGTACTCGACCTGCAGTGTTACGGTTGAAGAAAACGAAGCGGTCGTGCAATACGTGCTGCGCAAGCGCCCCAACGTCAAGCTCGTCGACACCGGACTCGGCGACTTCGGCAGCCCCGGTATGACCAGCTACATGGGCAAGCACTTCGAGCCCAAGATGACATTGACCCGTCGCTACTTCCCGCACCGCGAGAACGTCGACGGTTTCTTCGTCTGCAAGCTCAAGAAGACCGCCGCCTCCCCGACCCCCAAGCCCGGCACTGGCGTCGACGGCGGTGACGCCATCCCCACCCCCCGCCACCGCAAGGGCTCCTCCAAGACCCCCTCCGTCGTGTCTGCCACCACCGACGAGGAGGAAGTCGACAAGACCCCCATCACCGACGACGACGGCACCGGTGCCGGTTCCGAGGGCGGTAACTTCGGCCCCTTCGAGGAAGACCCCGCTGACGTGGAGCGCATCGCCCGCGCCGAACGCAACCGTCTCCGTCGTAAGGGTCTGAACCCCAAGGGCATCAAGCCTCCTAAGCCCAAGACAACGGATACCCCTGCCGCTACCGAGGAGTCCTCCAAGCCCGAGGAGGAGAAAAAGGAGAAGGAGCAGAAGGAGGAGAAGAAGAAGACCGAGGCCTCCCCCAAGGCCAAGTCCGCCAAGAAGGACGACCAGTCCAAGCCCTCTCCCAAGGCTAAGAAGGAAGACCAGTCCAAGGCCAAGAAGGAAGCCTCCCCCAAGGCCAAGAAGGACTCCCAGCCCAAGGCCACCAAAGAAGAACCCACCACCACCACCACCACCACCACCACCACTACCACATCCACCCCCACCACAATCGAAACCAAACCCACCAAGAAGTCCTCCAAGAAGTCCTCCCCCGCCGCCCCCACGCAAGAATCCCCGCTGCCACGGAGAAGAAAAAGACCCCCAGCACCTCCACTTCAGGCAAGAAGACCAAGAAGTCAAGCAAGAAATAAGTAAATAAATAAATAATTTCTCTATTATTCATCCATCCATCTACTTGCTCTGTCTGACTCCCGTCCGGTCCTGTCCTATGATTCATTTCATTCATTCTTGTTTGTATTTTCTTTTCTTTTCTTTTTTTTTTTTTTTTTTTTTTACTTACTCCCTAGTGTGTTTGTGTGTACGCTGGGATTCGTGTGAATAAAAGCATCCATCCATCTGTCTTTTTTCTTTTTTCTTTTTTGGTTTTTCTTGCTGTGTATGGCGCGGATTTGTGGTTTGATTTGATTTGATTTGATTTGACTAATCATATCTTTATGTATGATTGATTGATGATGGCTTGCATGGTCTATCTGATGGGGGTAGATTTTTAGATAGCTTCTATTCTTCTGGTTGAGTCAATAGATACCATTATCTTCTGTTTTATCTTTGTATTTTTTTTTTTTTTGGAAATGTAAACAGAATGTAAATTGAATTTCAAACTTAGATGGATTAGAATCATTGTTCATGTTAACTTCAGCAAATTCAGCTATACTATACTGTATTCTTTCTTTCTAATTGCCAGAACAAGAAACAAGGGAGCGAGCGAGCGACAAGCCAAGTTACCAGCTGAACAAACAGAAGCAGATGAACAGATAGATAAATAAGTAGGTAGATATAAACAAGAAAATCAATCTAAACTCCAAAAACAAACAATATGTAGTATGTGCTCTGTGCATGTAGCCAAAAAATCAGATATATCAAATCAAATCAACCAAACTCTACTCCATCTTTGCAACACCAGGGTATGTATAATATTCTCCAAATGCAAACCAAGCAATCAAACAAGGGACACGTGACGTCCCTATTAGCAGACAGGCAGACGTAGCCTGTCTCGATATATACCTGCGTATATGGGTGTCTGTTATGACCCCACCTAAGTGCGATAAATCTTAACCACACTAACAATGCTCTTCCGACAAATGGGACACAAATCCACTTGCCTGGCGCAAGTAACGCACGCACAGACATGCCCACAATCATAAAACAGGGCGTCCTGCTCCTCACCATAGCAGATCTGACACAGGTCCATCTCCTCATCCGCAACCTCCCAGTAGCTGATGCCTTTGCCGTGGCGCTTGCCGTCTTTGTAGCCGCCGACGTACTTGTTTCCGGTCTTGCGCTCGACGTAGGTGCCCTGGCCGTGGCAGATGCCGTCGAACCAGTCGCCGTCGTAGGTGTCGCCGGTGGGGTACTCCATGAAGCCGGAGCCGGTGCGTTTGCCCAGCACGAAGTCGCCCACGTAGGTGGCCGCCAGGTCTGAGATGTGCTTGCCTTTGCCGTGGAAGTAGCCCTTTTTGAACTCGCCGCTGTAGTATTCGCTTGTGAAGGTGGCGTCGATGGTTTTGATGCCTGTGAAGGCCCGGGTCGGGTGATTGCGGGAGGAGGCCCAGAGGTAGCGGACGAGGTGGTCGGGGTTGCCGAAGAGGGCGGAGGTGTTCAGTTGGGTGCGGCTGAGGGAAGGGATTAGCACTGGCAGTGGGTGGAGATGGGGGGGAGGGGGGGGGGGAGGTGCTTACCGGTCCTTCGTCAGCTTGTCGCCGACGATGAAGGAGGTACCGTCGGGCACGTAGGTCTCAAAGGTTTCGCCAGACGACATGGTCGTCACGGTGGTGCCGTCGACACGCTGCCAGATCTGGAAGTCCTTCATGGGAGGCAACTTCAGATGCCGACGGATAGCCGATTTGATATTTTCTTCCTTCTTGGAGAAGAAGGATCCCACCGTGCGCAAGGCTTGCGCGTCCACGTCGAACTTCTGGATGAAGTAGTAGACGTGGTCGACGGGCTGAGGAACCTCGGGCTCAATCGAAGCGACAGGTTCATCGTTCGACTCGGGCTGAGGCTCAGGTGTCAGAACCTCGACGAGCTCCTGGCTCGGTGCATCGCTGGGCTCTGGGATAGGGATAGGGATTTCAGACCCTCCTTCTGGCTCAAACTGTTGCATATCCTGAGCGATGATCGCAGCAATCACTGCGTCATTCTCGGCATCCCCCGTGGCAGAAACGGCAGCAAGGGGACTCGAGTCGGCGGACAGAGGGTCTGGAGTCTCAACAGAAGGCGCGACGTTTTCTGTACCGAGAGCGCTTTCCGTCACTGTTCCAGACGAACTCGCCTGCGCGACCTCGATTTCATGAACAGACTGTCTGTCCGAGGATTCAGATGCAGCACGCTCCACCACAGCCTCTTCGGGCTTGGCTTGCATCTGAACAGCCTGCGGTGGATCGGCGATGGCGAAGAATTTGGCGTTTTCTGTAGTCGAGTTAGTCAACTGTCTAGGACAGAAAAAAAAAAAAAAAGAGTAGGGACATACCATCAGACACAACCTGCATCCAGAAACGGACAGTCTTCAACGGGAAATCCAGGGTACTGGTCAAGTCCGAGATGCGAGAAAAGGCGAGGGTAGGGCCAAACTGATCACGGGTGTGACCAATCTGCCAGAGGCGCACATGCTCGGCACACGGGCTATCCTCCGTCCGGGCACTTGCCCACGACGCGATCTTCTTCCGAAGATCAACATAGTTAGACGAGCGGGGAACAGTCAGGTACATGACATTGTTCTCCGACTTAGCCTGCGACATCAGATCGTACGTATCGAACAGACTGCCCAACTGCTCGTACTTTGGCAGGGAGTAGACTTCGACCTGGATCTCATCTGTCTCGGCCTTGGCGTCCGCCTGCACGGGGTAAATACCCGACTCATAGTAATCCTTCATTGGGGCGGGAACATCCCAAGGACCCTGTGGACCAGGCAAGAAGTCCTGCACCAGATCGCTGCGAATGTACATCGCCGCAATGGCGACATCATGGCCGGTCTTGTGGTCAGGTTTCTGCGATGCGTCCAAGCCGAGATGCGGGCCCAGGGCCGTTCGACGAGTCAGGCATTCGACACGGTTGTCGCTGCCGTCATCGAAGGCGAGCCACCTGGTCCCGGGACCACCGGGACGGAGGATACTGAAGAATTTGCCGGAAGTGCGTCGGCCGCGGTGGACGATGTAGCCGTACAGAACGTACTTGCCGCATTGACCGTCCAGCAGCCACGGCGCCAAGTCAATTTCCTCATCCAGATCAACCCGGTTGTAGAGCAGGCGCCACTGTCGGGCGGCCTTGTCAAGCTTTTGACGGCTCAATTCCAGATGGAGAACGGGGGGGAGCACCCACCGTCCCGGCTTCGCACTCAAGTACCAACTGAATGCGTCAGTCGTCGTCTTTGCTTGGTCGGCAGGGACGACGATGCGAGAGTTGTAATCTTGGGGGATCGTGTTGATCACCTCCTGGTCCCGAGTTTCCGCTGGGAGCGACTCGAGAGAGGGGCTGTCGAATAGCTGTGCGAGCTCTTTCACCGCATCGGTGCCCGCGAGCTCGATCTCGAGGGTCCGGCGCAAACGCTCCCAGAACTCGCACACATCTCCGGAATACTCGTGCAGGTTCCGCAGGGTGGTGGTGATCATGTCGGTGTCGACATATTGCAGGGACTGACTCCGCGACCGCAGCTGCCAGAGAAACTTCTGGAGTGCATCGCAGAGTGGCTTAGGCTTGACATCGCAGTTGGTAAGGTGTTCAAGGACATTGGCCTTCTGGATGATCTTGCAGAAGGGCGCCAGATGGAGCCACGTGGCCAGCCCGGCGACTTCAGCGCTGTGGTTGATGACCGAGTCACCCAAGGGGCGGTAGCCCGTCAGACTCAGACTGTCCCAGGTCGGCTCGGTGTCACTGGCGTGCCACCAGAGGGAACGGGTGGGATCATCGACAATGCGAATGTACGCATCGAAGGCCAGGGTGTCGTTGCGGAGCAGGGCCTGGCGCTGGCCCCGCTGGCGGCGGTGGATGTGGTCCCACGGGCCGTGGAAGTTAGTCCAACCCCAGTCCAGGTTGTGGGGGTTGAACTGATGGCACGACGACTGCATCCACCCGGTACGCGGCTCATCCGGGTTGTAGAGAATGACACCAATCTGGGCCGAGACCCGCCACGACTTGTTGGGTGCGGATGCTGCCTGGTTAGCAGCCGCGGGGTACTGGGACTTGAAACTCTCCAGCCAGTCGGCCGTGCTATCGTCCGTCTGAGGGAATTTCAAGTCTACATCCGGCGTGCTACCATCTAAGGGAGCATCTGCGGGGCCATGGATGACCTTGAACTCGGTCTCCGGCAGAGACTTGTCCACGGTGGGCATGGTCGTCGAGCACTCGATGTAGATGCTCAGCGAACCGACGTTGTTTCCGCGGGGAAAGAACTTGATTGTCCACCAATAACCCCCGAGATAGGCCGGGGGGGACCGCATGATCTTGGCCCGGTTGGGGGCATCAGGGGTGCCTCGAATGCCCTTGATCTTCCAGGTCATGCGAGCCTTTTCCACGGGGCGGTACTCGGGATCCTCCAGCTCGGGATGGAAGTTCTTCTCCCAGTAATCATCTGAATTGATCAGCAATTAGTCCACACTACACCCGTCCACGCATCCGGGGACCTACACTCATAGGCGCTGTAATCACCATCTGCAGCGGATTCTATTTCCTTCATCTCCCCCTCATCGGGGACGGTGAGGTCCTCCTCGATCTCCGCCCAGTATGCGTGCTCGAGTTCGGGGGCTGCATTGACGGCGGGGACAACATCGGCCGGCACCGGAGGCTGGATTTGGTCGGAAACGAGGTCCTCCTGGGGGTCTGACTGCTGTTCGTCCTGAGACGTGGGTTCAGCGGGCGTGGCCGAGGGGACGGTGCTTATGGGAGGGTCTGCGGGGTCTGAAGGGTCTGAGTGGTCTGAAGGATCTGAAGGGTCCTCCGGGGCTGGATTGATGGTCACCGTGGTCTCCGTGACCGGCTCCGTGGGCGAGGGAACACTGAGGACGAGGGAGGGAGGCAGCCCCTCCACGAGGACGGGGTCGGGGGTGGTGGTATCCATCGGGACGGGGTCGGACGCGAGAACCGGACACGAACTCAATGGGCAAACACCCGCGTTGCAGTGAGAGGATCTTGATGCAATTTAACACGCAACCAGAGTCCCACTGATGTGAAAGAGAGGGGCGAGTTCACGAGAACGCGAAAGGCTGGGGGAGGGGACAATAATAAATGAGTCAACACGAACTGTCAACAGCCTTGGCACCAGGCAGGATGCGGCTGATCACACACCAACAGGCATCCAAACAACGACAAGGCTGAAGGGTGATTCTTAGAAAGATAGGATAGTCCCTCACGAGAGAGAGAGAGAGAGAGAGAGAGAGAGAGAAAGGACGATGGGTTAAAAAAGGAGGGGGGTGGAGGGGCAGATGTAAGCCACGGCCAACGAAGAGGCGACACAATGGCAGCCAACAGACTGGAGTCTAGACAGACAGACAGGCAGGCAAGACAGATGGCACGGACGGGGCGATAAGAGCAGGCACCAGGGCTTATCAGGGGATCCCGATGAGCCTAGACCCGAGGGGGTGGAAATGGATGGAGTATGGGGGAGGGGGAGAGGGAGATATGTCGGGGGGGGGAGACGAGAGAGAGTGTGTTGACAGACAATGGATTATGGGGGGGGAAGAAAGAAAGAAAGAAAGAAGGAAAGAAAGAAAGGAGGAGAGTCGAGTCGAGGCGAGTCGAGTCGGAGCAGAACACCCACGCGAGCGAAAGAAGAAAGAACGGAAAGCGATGCCCCAATTGTCAGGCGGGCGGGTATTAAAAAGGATGAGGCGGCAATGCAGCGAGCCTGCAGAGCGCAGGCAGGCAGACAAGCAGACAAGCAGACAAGCACCCTCGCACCCTCTTCTCCTCACCGCTGGTCTTTGCAGCCCTCTGACTGGGCGACGGCCTTGCCACCCGGTCAATTATTCGCGGGCGCCCCCCCCTGGAGAAGGAAAAGCAGGAACTGACCTGTCACTTGGCTCGCTCTCCACTCCACACACCCAGCTCTCTATCCAGTATGAAAGCATGCAAGTATTCAAGTATTCTATATTGTTAGTGATACATGATAGTAGTATATACAGTGTACGTTGTATACTCTGTACCTCCATCTCTCCATCCCCCATCTCTCCATCTTATTATCCCCCCCCCCCCCCCTCCCCTTGGATCGGTGGCAAGTCGAACCTTATTGTGGCGTGAAACCCCCGTGCCGACCGCCATGATCGACCGGTGGAACAGCCCCGGCCGACCACTCTTTGTCATTTGCCATCCATTATCTTGCACACTTCCACCCCCGACGATCCAGTCGATTCTTCGGTTCTTCGGGTCTTCGGCTCTGCTTTTCCAACTCTGAAGGGGTTCTTTTCCTTCCGTCCCGGGCAGAATCCTTTATCCAGGCCAGCTTGTGTCTGGCGCGCCACCAATCGTCCCATTTGCCCCCCTTCCAGATTTTCGTTGTCCACTCGTTCGGGTGGGGTCTAGCGCGGCTGCCACGTCTGGCCCTGCCGATGCATCGGTCTGCTCCCCCCCCCCGGTACACCGATGCCCGAGGTGCCGGGGAAAGCTATCGACCCGGGTCGATTATCATTGGGGTGCAAAAAAAAAAAGGAATTTTTGTTCTCGCGCCGTTGGGAACTCCGGGAATAATGGGCGGATTGGATCAACATGTAATTGGTTGGGGAAGTTTTGTTTTTCTTCTCCAAAGGGACCGGGCGACCCTCAGTTCTGAGACTCCTCCCCGTCCGTACCGGCTCGCGCAAACGAGGCCGCAACAATCAGCGGGAACACAACCGTGGCTTCCGCGTACACCTTGACGGCCTTGGCATCGGCCTTGATCTTGCCCCAGCTGACAGCCTCATCCGGGCGAGCCCCCGCGTCGCTCCCGTCGAATTCCTGACCCGTGTTGATGTACACCGCGTGCTCCGCGCCGTTTCGCATCAGACAGGCGTTGGCAATGTGGTGCTTGATCACGCCGCCGCCCAGGATAATCATGCCGGCCTGGGAAGCCCGCACGGCCATCGTGTTGATGCGGCGAACGTCGTCGACGATGTCGACGCGCAGCCGCTGCGGGGACGACTTGAAGGTGTGGAAGTAGAGCATATCGCCGAGAGAGCCGTCGGTGATGGCGGGGCAGAAGATCGGGATGTTGTTGCGCGCAGCCCAGTACAGCACCGAGTCCTCGTGGTTGATCTCGCGTCCCAGGCGTTCGATGATCCGGCTTGGGGTCCAGTGCAGCTCGTCCTCCTCGTCGCCCGTCTCGAGGGCCTTTTTCTTGGCCGCCTCCTGCTCCTCCAGCATCTTGTCCAGGATGGGGATCAGCCAGTCCTCAAACGCACAGTAGTTGCTGTTCGGCACGATGAGGTTGCCGATCCGGTTCAATCCCTTGGCCCGTAGCCCCGCGCCCGGGGCCGTGAAGCTGCCCATGTAGGTCGGCGCCAAACACTTGATCAGGTCCTCCTCCACGCCGCCGGCTGTCGTGACGATGGCGGAAACGTGGTTGTTGCGCACCAGGTAGCGGATGGTGTCGCGGAGGCCGGACGAAATCAGGTTGGAGGTGTAGCCTAGGAAGATGGTCGTCTTCTCGCCGGTTTCGGGGTGCCGATACGCCCTCTACAGCAGGCCATCTGGGTCAGCGCCGTCGTCGGGTGCAGGAGGAGGCGGGGTTCTTACCATCTCGTTAACGATGCGGGCGGCCTCCGCGACGGAGCTGCCTTGGAAACCCGTGTACCTCATGTTGTCGACCATCTCAGCGACGGTGATATCGCGGCCCTTAAACCGGTCAAAGTCGATACCGCTGACCTGGTGTGTTCCCTCGGGCACGGGCTCGGAGGCCACCAGGACGGCATTGGTGACCGAGGAGGGAGGGGCATTGTCGGCAGGTGTGGCGGACATGGCTGGGGAAGGAGTAGGCAATCTTATAGACTCTAAAACAGGAATTTCATGTAACGCGATGCTGCTAGAAGGACACGGACGAAATGCCAAACCAAACCAAACCAGAGCAGAGCAGAAAGAGGGGTTGCGGGATCGGGGATGATGATGATGGGGAAATTTTTCGGCGGTGAAGAGGCTAATGGCGGAAGGGGACTAGCGTGGCCGTGAGCAGTTGAAGATGGCGGGGGGTCCGCAGCGCCCGGTGCCTCAGGCGGCCAGGGGTGCCTGGTCCGGCCAAGCGCCGACCCATGGGAGGCCTAGCCGCAACGGGTTAGCCAGAGACTGGAACCGGGACGCGCACTACTGCAGTGCTGCGCTGCCTTGGGGCCTGAGGCCGTTTGAGACTTTCGAGAGTTGCCGTTTCGTAATGCCTGAGGCACCGGCCCAATCGAGTTATTTTGAGTTCCCCTAGAAGAGTCCCTGACCAACTATTCCATCCAAACGCCTGGCTCGCCTGGGTTAGATCCATCGTCTCTGCCCCATCCCCCCCATCGTGCCTCTCTGCCTCCTTCTTCCCTACCTTCAACCTTCAACGATCTTCAACTTCTCCCTGCTCGCCCTGCCACTCGTTCCTTCTGCGTCTCCCACGGCGCGTCTGGTACTACACACGACTCTCCGATCCCCTACGCATCCCCCCATCCTTCCGCTCTTCCCTCTCCAGGCTGGTCCTCGACGATCCCCGGCTCTTACTTCCGAGAAAACCGAATCCGAATCCGGGCGCCCTCGGTCTCGAGGATAGCTCCTCCCGCTGGTGGATTTTGCTGCCCAGCTGCCACTCCTTGCAGGTGTCCTTCGGGCTCGTTGCTTTGACTGACACGTTGCATTGGCTTAAAGGTACGGCGATCTCTAGCTTGTCATTTTCTGTCATTTTCCATTTGGTTTTCTTTCTTTTTCCCCCCCGGGTTGTTTGGGCTTGACTCAAGAATGGCGTTTGTTTCCTCTCCAGATTTGTCGTTTGGGGGGGTGAAGGAGGAGGTGATTCACTGGTGAAAGACCTGCCGGGGGACACGGATCGGGAGTGGACAGCAGCAGTGTGCAGCATCGACCACCACTTATCTACTACTTGCTCTACTGGGCTTTGTTTTGACGCTTCGAATCGGGGAGCTCTTTGTTCCCATCCCCCCCTCCCCTCGTTCCTTCTTTTGGCCTCTGCCTCGTCCGGGCCTCTCTGCCAGCTGATCCGCGTGCCAGGCCCGGCTGAAACAAACCGGGCCAAGTGGCTGCCGCTAAGCTGATGGAATCCGTCAATCCTCCTGCGCGCTCCCTGATTGGCTGCCCTCGAGGCTCCGCCCAGATGCGCCCGCCCATTGGCGGATTAGCTAATCGTCCCTTGGTTGGCCCGTGCCCGCCCATGCTTCTCGCCGTCACGTGCTCTCCACACCCGTTCGCCGGCGGCGTCTCACTCTCAGTCACTCCGCTGCTGCTGCTGCTGCTTCTGCTGGGCCCATTCGCCGTTCCGTCCCTTGGCCGTCCTCGTTTTTGCCTGCCACTCATTTCTGTCATTTCCTTTCCCACCCCCCCTCCCCCCCCAAAACACAACACAATCAATCGCTTGGTTTATTATTTTTCTTTTTGGAGAGTCTTCCCAACTAACTCGTGGCAGGCTCCCCTGCCAGGTTGCTTAGCTCATGCTCTCTAGCATGATCTGGTGATGTCGTCTAGATACCCTCCACTGTCTGGGTTTAATTCCCGCGATCGTTCGCCTCAGCGCTTTGGAGACCGTCGCCCCCCGTCTGGTCCGCGCGGCTCGGACGATGGCAACATCCCTCCCCTGGGTAGGGAGCCGCCTCGAGGTCCCAAGGCGCTGATTGACCCCCCTCGAGGCGCTCCGTTTGGTGGCCGAGGTCGAGGCTATCCTGGCCGTGGAGATTTCCGAGACCGAGACCGCGACATACGAGATCGCGACAGAGAACGGGACCGCGACTTTCGAGATATCCGTGATGGTCCGCCACCCTTTCGCCGAGAGATTGACCGGGATCGCGGGGACTGGGGGCGTCGCGAGCGCGACTTCGACCCCCGGGAATCACGCATCGGCTTTGGTCGCGGTCGCTCCCGCTCCCCGCCACCACCGCGCGACTTTCGAGACCTGAGAGAGCCGATCGGGCGCGATGCAGATATTGTTCGAATGCGACGGGGTTCACGGGATAGCCTCATATCAGTTTCCTCGGCCGTGCCGGATGTTCCGCCGGCGAGCGGCCACCATCCCCGTCCGGGTCCACCCATGAGAGGGCGTGGACGGGGCGACTGGGATGCTGGACGTGGGCGAGGTCGCATGCCGTATATGGATGACCGCGACACCTTCCGGCGTCGAAGCCGGTCACGCGACGCTCGGTGGGACCGGGACCGAGAGCGCGACCGTGACCGCGACAGGGACCGCGATCGCGAACGGGATCGCGACCGCGAGAGGGACCGCCTCATCGACCGGGATCGCGACCGCGAGCGAGAACGGGATCGAGACCGCGTCATCCTGGACCGCGATCGCGACAACGACCGGCGGGATCGTGACCGGGAGCGGGATCTGGACCGACGGGAGCGCTTCGAGCGCCGCGACGAAGTTGACCGACGCATCGAACGCGATGAGCGCGAACGACCAGCAGACCATTGGAAGAGGGATCGCCCGCCCAGTCGTGCTGAGAATCGCATCCCCAGCAGTTCAACCGTGTCGTCTGCCACCGGCCCAGCGGTCCATGCTGGTCCCGCTCTCCCGGACAGGCTTCCGGACCACCCACCCGCCGAGCCGCCCCGTAAGCCATCCGTCGTTGGAGACGGTCGCCGCGATTCTCGAGTCGAGCGCATTGAACGCATTGAACGCATTGAACCACCCACGCCTCATCCCGACCCTGCCAAGGACTTCATCCCTCCTCCCGTCAAACGATCGACGCCTCCCGCCGCGCCGCAAGTTCCCGCGTTCGGATCAGTCACCGCACCCATCCCTGAGATCCCCGCAGAGAAGCCTCCAGTTGATCCGGTCCCTGCACCTCCTTCCGCCCCGAAGACAGAGAAAGAACGCCATGAACCGCCCCCGCGAGTCCCCATGCAACCCCCGACCGCACCAAAGGCCGACCGCGGTCCTTCACAGCTGCCGCTGGAACAGCGGGTTCGACGCGAGGAACCTCGACGTGACGAAGCGCCGGTGACCCCGATCAAACATGAACCGCCTCCGCGTCTCCCGAAGTCACACCCTCCGGCGGCGGGGGTGCAGAAGCCACTCGATATTTCACCCCCCACTGCTCCTGCGGCCATGGTTCACAAGGAGGCCCCGGGATTCCACGAGGCACCCTCACCGAGTAAACTGGGCTCCGCCATGAGCTCACCCGAGATTGGGAGGAGGCCCTCTGCGACTGGACTCGCCACCTCTCCCGGTCCGCTCACATCCCCTCGGATGCATACGTCGAGTATCCCGACCGGTCCCCGCGCGCTCCAGCAACGCCCTTCGGTATCACGGGGCCCGTCGAAAGGCAACAAACAATGGGTTCGACCCGGCTACAGTCGACCGCCGTCTGGTCCTAGTTCTGCCGTGCCTCCAAAGCGCGATTCTATCGACGGGAAGGACCGAAGTCTGTCCATCAGCGAAGAAACCAAGCAGGAATCGCGTATTCCCGTGGACGGGATTCCAGCGGACGATTCATCGACTGGACCCGAAGCAGGTGAGATTGTGGGTGACGAGGATGTTGTGGAATCGAAGCCGCCGGCTCCTGTGACCTCACCCGAAACTCCCATGCAGATCGACGTGCCTAGTGTCAGTCCACCGAAACCGATTCTGGAGGAGAAAGTCATCGAAAGGAAGAGTCAGGAGCAAGGCGACCTTGTCATACCGGACTTCGGGCAATCTGGCGACGATGAGGAGGAGGAAAACGTAGTATTCACTCAGGACTACCTGGAGGAACGGAAGCAGATTTTCGAGAAGGACATGAACGCTCTCAGAGCAGAGCTTCCGCCCTCGCCGTTGGAAGACCCGAATATTTTGGCACTGCTTATGCGCATCCAGCTCCTAGGTGCGGTCGCCCATGACACGGTCGTTGAAAAGGCCCCGACGCCGCCCCCGTTGCCAGTGGAGGAACCCAAACCGGCAAAGGAGGAACCGGTGGCCCCTGCCGTGGAAGCTCAGCCAAACGGAAAGGCCGAAGAACATGAGCCGCCAACGAAGATGGTCCTGGACTCCATTCCTCCTGCGGATGTCTTCGCTGCCGAAAGTCTTCCGTTCCTGAATTCTGGCCCCCCAACGCCTTTGTCCGATCTGGAGGTTTACCAGGAGAATGCCGCAACCCATGAACGTTTAAAAGACACCTTCCGCGACATAATAATGAAGCGACGCAAAGAGATCGCGCAGAAGAACGCGGAGCTCCGAATTGATTATTTGGCTCACTACAAGCCTTGGAGGCTGAATGTTTGGGAGCTGGATCGTGCCAAAGACCAGAGCTCGAGCACTCCAGGTCCTACACCTCCCCCCGTCGCTCCTCCCGTAGTGACACCCACACCTCTGGTTGAAAGCGGAAGACGGTACAAGGGGAACAGTGAGTTGGACTTCCAGAACGCCCTCCGCGCGTCGGAGATTTCCGCCCAAGAGGAACTCGAGAGGCGTCGCGGCAATAAAGCTACGGCTCAACCGGATCTGGGTCGGGAGGCAGTAATCCCCAATATGCTCGTCCCCCGGGAGATCAAAGCTGGCACCTATAAGGATACAAACAACATCATTGACCCGAACAAGGCCATGGATGTCTTCGGTTTCCTGCCGCCCCCCAATGATTTCACCCAGTTGGAGCACGAGGCTTTCACGGATGCGTTCATGGCTCACCCCAAGAAATGGGGCAAGATCGCGGAAGCGCTACCCGGGCGGGATTTCCAGCAGTGTATCGTTCATTACTATCTGACCAAGGAGGAAATCAAATACAAGGCCAAGCTCAACAAGCGATGGAGCCGCCGCGGGCGTGCCCGGCGATCTGCTAGGCCGAAGTCGAATGCTCTTATGGCCGATCTGGGCGTCGTTAAGCCCGACTACGAGGGCGAGGAGGAGCCGGCTCCTGTTACTGACACTGGTCGTCCACGACGAGCCGCCGCACCGACATTTGGCGACTCGTCTGCTGACACGGACAATAATGGTCGCCGAGGGAATGCGTCCAAGGATGGGGAACCAGTTGAGAAGCCCACCCGACGAGGGCCCCGGAGCGGTGCAGGCACCCGAGGTGGCCGACGCGGGAAGGCTGCGCAGCAACAACAGCAGCAGCAGCAGCAGCAGCAACAGCAACAGCAGCAGCAACAGCAACAACTACAGCTACAGCAGCAACAGCTACAACAGCAGCAGCTACAGCAGCAACAACAGCAACAGCAACAGCAACAGCAACAAACATTGCAGCCGATTCCTGCGGAGCAACCGGTGCAGGCAACGTCAGCTCCACCGGTGGCACCCGTTGTTACTCCTGCGCCCAAGGTAGAGGCCCCCGAACCGTCTTTGGATGGTGTCTCCGAGCCAGCGCCCGTGCCTGTGCGAGCCAAGGAGCCGGAGAGGGAAGCGACCGATGTGCCACCTCGTGCGAGGTCTGGACGAGGACGTCAGAAGGAGGGAGTGTATGTCTTCGAGTCAACTGAGCAGGAGGCCCCTGCACCTACCCGGCAGCCCGAGGTCGGCGGATATGGGTCCCTGCAGCCCACCAGTTACTGGTCGGTGCCCGAGCAACGTGATTTCCCGCTGTTGCTGGCGCACTTCGGTCGCGACTTTGAAGGTATTTCGAATTTCATGAAGACGAAAACCACGGTCATGGTGAGCCTCCCCACCAAACCAAATTGTAGAGCTTGTGTCATTAATCCGATTTCCCCTCCAGGTTAAGAATTACTTTCAGCGTCGCATTGACTCTGGTCAAAAGGATTTTGAAGATATCGTTGCCGATGCAGAAGCCAAGAAAGCTCGTGGTGAGCCCACAGGTCCTTTGCCCGTCCCTAACTTTGCCTCTAAACGGCGTTACGAAGCTACACCATCTTCCATAATCATGCCTCGACCTCTCGCACCGCACACCGATGCAACCCCGGATAGCGATGACAGCCGCCTGGGAGCGAAAGCCAAACCAGTTGGTCCCACCCATCAACAAGTGCAACCAGTGCCGACTCCCCGCGCTGGGCAGGAGAAGGAGCGCAGCCTGTCGCGATACCCACCACTTGCACAAGCCTCTAGTGCACCCCTGCCGGGCGGACCTGTTCTCAGCGAGGATGCTGCCCGGGCGATTACCTCCCAGGGAGGATTGCCGCCCCGCGTGCCAGGGCCACGCCTCGGATATTTTGCCGATGACCGGCGCGAGGCTCCGGCTACGGTGTTGCCCCATGCAGCCACCTCCCGGCCCCAGGAATCGGCCATACCTGTTCGACAGACCCCAGTCTCTGCGTCAGAGATGGCTCGGCTGGAGCCTCTCCACGCCCAAGGATTCCGGACTCCCAATGTCGAAGTGCACAGGTCGCCCCTCCTCCCAACGCAGAGTGCACTGCCAGTCTCGCAACAGCAATACCTTCAGCCGCAGCCGCAGCCGCAGCCCTCCTTGATGCCTACGGGTTCTCACTCTCGCCATCCTAGTCTCACGAAGACCCCCAGCTCGCCGGCACAGCCGCTTCACAGGCCCGAGTCCGACATCTCTCCGATTCGGCGTGATTCCATATCGCAGAGGCCTTTCTATTCCCTACACGGTCAGCATATGGGCATGTCTCAGGCACCTCCGGTGTTATCCCCCCCCAAGGAGCCCCCGCGACCGGGGTCCACCCCTCTGGAGCCACCCGAGGCCCCTCGCGTGCCAGCGAAGCGGTCGAACATTATGAGCATCCTGAACGACGAGCCAGAGGAGCCCCAGCCTCGCAAACGATTTGCCAGCGACCAGGCCTCGACCCCTGTGATGAATACCGGGTCTCCTTCTCGGCCGGTGTACACCGGGATGCACCCGCTTTCTCAACAGGCCCCCCCTCCGCGTCAGGAAGAACCTACTTTATCGTCTCAGCAACGGGCCTCGGCTTATGCGCCGCAAAGCCAGTACCTCCCCCCATCGCGCGCATATCAAGATTACCAGCCATACGGCACTGTTCCCGGTGGTCCCCCGGCGTCTGCGAACAACGACTGGATGGCACGGTTTGACCCCCGAGGACAGGCACCGCCACAGCCACAGGCTCCCCCGCCGCAGCCCAGCAGCCGTTCCACTGCATCGCTTGCTCCCCAGCCACCCTACTCTCCCTACGCCTCCGCCCAGTCTCTCTCCGGACCCTCCCTGCCGAATCTCACTGCCCAGTCACCCGTACCAACCCCTTCGTCGGCAACAGCCCAACGCCCTGCTTATCACGCATCCGCATATGCCCCGTCTCCGGTGTCACATGCACAGGCTTCCGCCGCAGCGTCGCGCGAGCTGGCTGCGCAGAGTCAGATGTACCGTCAGAGCATCGGTTCGCCCACCCCCCGCAACACCAGCCACGCATACGCATCGCGTCAAGGTCCGCCCACACCGATCCAGTCACCGGCAAATCTCCTTGGCATGGGGTCACGGCAGCCAGCGCCGCAAGCAGCGTATGGCTCGTCGGCACCGATGACGCCAGCCTCGGGCCACATGTCCGCGCAGCAGTACCAGCAGCACGTGCAGTCGATGGTCAACGGCGCGCACCAGCAGGCCGCGCACCGCTCGTCGCTTGGATTGGCTGGGGGGCCGTACGGCCACAACACGCCACCTCCACAGGCACAGGTTTCGCGGGCAGCAGGCTTGTCCGGACCAGGGCCACAGGGGATGTCGATGGGTCGCTCCTACACCCCGCCAGCCATCCTGCAACCGAATCCCAGCGGTGGACTCAGCTACGCTCCAAGCGGTCCATCCGCCGCGGTTGGATCTGTGCATCCCCTCCAAGCGCGGCCTCCGGGACCCGGGCCACTCGGCGAGGGCATGCCCGGCCCGCACGGCACGCCCGGCCACCACCGCGTGTACAGCCAAGGATCGAACATCGGCGGATTGCCCGGAGCGATGACACCGCAACACCCGCGATAGAGCCGGAGCTCTCCTCTCTTGTCTCGTCTTTCTTGTCCTGAGACATCTTCCACCCCACACCCGTTCGCATTTCCAATCACTGCACATGTCATGAAGTACTATGTCCATACAGTGGAGGGATGTGTTGTTTGTGTCTTAGTCTAGAGTCATTCTTTCTTCTTCTTCTTCTTCTCCTTCTTCTTTCGTCTCTTTTTCTGGTGTGTGTGTGTGTGTGTGTGATCTTCTGCCTTTCCTCAGCTCTCTTTAATCCTTTTTTGTTTGGCCCCTTCTTTCTGTCTGGTGCGGTCTGTTCGGTCGGTCGGTCCCCTTGTTTGATGAATAATGTACAGTAGATGACTCGACGGATGGCAACAACAACAACAACATTAGCAAGAAAACATTAACACAACCAACAAACAATATGGAAAAGCATGAATAAGCGGGTCCTTGCATACATAGTACTTACTTGCAACCTACTCCTTGAGAAATAAAAAATCATCCATCCATCCTTCTGAAAACTTACCACCCTTCCCTTCCCTCCCCGTCTCTTCCAAAACATTCCGCAGTAGAGTAGAGTAGAGTAGAGTAGAGTAGATTGATAGATGAATGGCAGGAGTGCTTGCTACTCACTGTACTGTACTGTAGTTGTTTGTCATACTTATGAACAAACCCACCCCGAGCCGTTTTTAATCAAACCCACCCATCCCAAGTGGGGAGGGGGAGGGAACCTGAAACCCCCGAGCGCCTAAAAATACATACTATCTCCCCTGGCGCATCTCCCACTCCGCCCAGCCCTAACCTAAAACTGCTGACGCACTCCACTCGGCGTAAAACTCAAGCTGGATGGCTATCGTGTTGTGGGGGGGGGGTTCTTGTCGTCTGTCGGTGTTTGGGGGATGATGTGTGGCCGGCCCAATGAACGTCGCGGGTGGGGAGGGGGAAGAAGGGGTGGGGGTGGTTAAGCGAGGATACGTATATATACTATATAAGTATCCGTATCCCGTATTCCAGAAGGGCTTGGATTGCGCGGCTGTGTCCACTTTAAGTTTGGTTGGGTTTGATGATCTATCTAGATTGATTCTTGGGGTTGGTGTTGATTGATTGGTAACTTGGTGGGGGAGGAAAGGGGGTAACTCAGGTGAGGTAGGGTAGGGTGGGTAGATATAAGATGGAGTCTCCAGATCCTGAAGCTTATAGGAATATTTTTCCGAGAGAGATATTGGAGGGATGTTGCGATTGCGATATGAGGATGGTTCGAGGGGGGAGGGTGTATATACATATACGTATACCCATACGCATACACATACGCAGACGCAGACGCATACTCTTGCCCATCCGCTGGTTTACAACAACAACAACAACAACAATCGGAATTATCTTGTTCATCCTCAACCACAACTTGACAGATACATCCACTCCAACGCTGGAATGAAGAGCTACCACCCGCTCACCCGTGGCCATTGTCATACAGACGTCTATCCCTCGACTCAGATGCACCACCACAACCATACCCACCAAACCACCACTACCACCCCCCCAATACACATCCAAGTCCACAACTACAACCACGACCACCCCAAACCCCAGCACTCCACCAACACCCCCCACGCAAACAAAAACAAAAACAACCCACCCTGGAAAGCGAAATGCAAAAAACCGACCAACAGAAACGGAAACTCGCGCGACGACGCCAAGAACATGCGGTGCTCCGGGACGGACTGCGCCACGGGGTGTCGATATGGCGGATTCTGGACGTTTTGGCGAGTAGGAGGATGGAAGGGGGGTGTGAATGTGAGTTGTTTTTTTTTTTTCCCCCCTCTTCTTTTTGATCCTCTCCTTGGTTGGGGCTGTGCTTACGTCTTTTTTTTCCTAGCGAGGGGGATTAGGGATGGGATTGGCAATGGGAATGGGCCTGGTTTTGGGCATCGGGCGGAGATGGGGGTGAGGGCTGCGTACCTGTTCCCCGGGGGCGCGGGATATGTCCAACACCACAGACATGGGTATCAGCAAAGACACGAGGAGAGTGGGAACAGCCATGGCCAGGATGATGGGAATAGGCATGGGCATGAACATGGGCCTTTCTATGCAGGACATACAGCTCACGCTCACGGGCATCTGCAGCGCCCAACGGCGCAAACTGGTGGGTTTGTGGACGGGGCAGGCCGGGGACAGAGGGAGCAAGGGATGAGTATGGGGATGGAGAATTGGCGGGGGAAGAGACCGGTTGAGTTCGATGATAGTTTTTTGAGGAGGGCGTATAAGCGGCGGAGGATGAAGGAGGGGGGCGGTGGGGAGGGAGCGTAGTGTTTATATTTGTATATATTGGATGAATATCATGCGATATGATGATGTTAACAGCAGGGTTTGAATTCCAACTCGAATTCGGTTGTATCTTGGTTGTGGCAAGCTAGAGGTTCGACGGATGGATGGATAGAATGTTGATGTACTGGGTTGGGGGGGTGAAGAGGTGAAGTTGATGAGTACTATTTCTTACTATATACGTGTGCTGCCTAAGCGGCTGGTCTATTTCTTTTGTTTCCTGCTGGGCGCATCAATGTCCTCAGTCCCATCTTCCACCTCCCCTCGTTGCCGTTTATGTGGATGTGACTCTTCATCGTCTCCTTCAGATAAAGTCTCGTTTGCCTCCTCGAGAACCCTCCCATCCCTGACTTCAAAGTCGAATACCTCTTTCCAGGACCCGTCCAAGACCCTCGGGTCATCCCCGTGCAGATTGACCTTATACGCATGCTTTATCTCGCTGATGCAGAACTCTCTCCGCTCATTAAAATCGAACATCGGCTTAGGGTACGCCGTCAACCCCGAGTCACCATCCTTCTCCACCGTGCCATCACCGGTAACCCGACATTTCCACCGTTTCTGATCCGCAATCGGGGCATTCCACGGCTCGTAGATGTATTTCTTGTCAAAGTGCGTGAGTTCAGGACAGTACCGCCTAACGAAATGGCCCTCAGGATCCCATTTCTTGCCGAACGCGATGGGGGAATAGCAGCGGTAGAACTGCGAGAAAAAGGCTGTGCAGGAGAGCCACATCCAGTTGCCGACGTTGCAGGCCGTTTCATCTGGAGCTGTTAGAACCGTTACCACAGAATCTGGGAGAATCTCTCACGGTCAATCAGCCATTCTTCGAATACTTCGGCCCCCCGTTCCCAGTTCACATAGCAACCACCTCGGGTCAGAAAGCACGCCACGCTATGACGCCCCAGATGATGAATCCAACCCTCCTGCTTGAGCTGTCGCATCAAGGCATCGATCCAGGGAAACCCCGTCCTGCCCTCCTTCCACCGTCGGAACCAAACCTCCGCTTGCGGGTCGTCGACCGTGTATGTCCCATCGAGGAGATACTCCCCCTGGGGTGTCTTGGAGTAATTCGACGGCAGATGCCAGGGAACGAACTTGGCCATCCTATTCCCCCGGGTTTGCGCAAAAGAGGGTCCCAGCGCCGCCTGAGCAGCGAAGTACATGTCCCGGAAGAGCAACTGGCCTGGTAGATTGGTCGGAATATGCGAAGTCGGCTTCTTCCGGCTCCTCCTCTTCTCCATCGCCGCCTGTACATCCCACCAGAACTTGCGCACGGACAGAGACCCAAAGTGCAGATGCGGCGAGAGCAACGTCGTGGCCTGGGGATCGAAATCGGCCGGAGACGTCTTGGGCTTCTCGAACGTGCCCACATACTCCTCATCCCGGATACAACGCTCCAGAATCTCCAGAGCAACCGACTCGCCCCCCCGATGCGGCGTCGTCGCCTGTTCCGGATCAATGCCCAATTCCTCCAACGTTGGAACCCCGAAATCCCCTTGCGGGCCCATGAGTCCTCGATACTGCGTCTCTTTCGTCTTCCCTTGCCGATGCACCGCATTCAAATCCCCATCCCCTAGCTCATCCACCTCCACGCCCCTCAAATCTATCCTCTCTTCCTCCCACGGATCCGGCACCTCCCTCGGCCTCTCCACCACCTGCTCGGGCTCTGCATCCCCAGCCCCAGCCCTCGCCACCGCCTTCTGCAACTGCTTCATACTCATCGTCGGCTGGCCCCCATTCCAGCTAACCACCTCATCCGAATCAAACAACGTCCTCCCACTCCTCACCACAACCTCCACGCCATCCCTCCTCGCCAACCGCATCACCTCCTCATCCCGGGTGCGCGCATACGCGTCCGTGTCCTTCTCGAACACGAGATGCGTCGCGCCCCACGCTTTCCACAACTTCGGCAACACGGTCTGGGGAGCTTCGCGGACGACCCAGAGCTTCTGGTTGGGGTTCAGTGCCGTGTAGGAGGCTGAGAGGTCGCGTTGGCATTCGAGGAGAAAGCGCCAGCGGTTTGGCCCGACGCGGGAGTGGTATACGTAGTGCGGGTCCCAGGTCCAGATGGGGATGAAGATCGAGGGGTGCAGGTCCAGGGCCGCGGTTAGGGCGGGGGAGTCGTGCAGGCGGAGGTCGGTGCGGTGCCAGAGGAGGACGATGGGTTGGGGGGGCTTGGGCATGGCTGGCTGTAAAGTTAGGTCTGTGTGGTTGTGGTGGGAGGGAGATTAGTGGGATACGGGCATAGCATAGTAATCGGGATCGAGGAGAATGGAAATTGGCAAGGCCGCGAGAAATACAGGAATCGAAAAAGAAATCTCCTCCGTATGTCGTCCGTTGTTTCGATCGATCGTCGAGAAGGGGAGCGATGATGTCACCACATCTCTCGGGTTAGCCCTGATTGCCTGATGGGGCTGGCATCGCTCCATCAACGAGGACAGAATTGATTGATGGATGGGCAAAGCCCAAGATTATGGACGGAAATTCTCACTGCCGCTTCGGAGACTTGGTATTGCGGTGGGTTTCGTGCGATATAAATCCAGCCCTACGCAGACGAGGGGAGCGACGGTGAATGAATGCCCTTGGTGCCTCGGGTTTGTATCCTCCAAAGTGAGCTACTTGGGAATAGCGACATACGAGAATTTGCTTTTTACCCTTGAGCCAGTCGGCAAGGTGACGCCGCGTTTCTCAGCCCGTATCACTCGTCCATCTCCGGACTGGTGAGCATATTCTTTGCTGAGGCAATACCTTATGACCTCGAAGGCATTATGCGAGCAGGATTCCGGAATACACCCTTCCCACCTGCGGATAGTCCCCAGTTGCGAATCCTGTTCGCTATCATACTCGGGTTTTTTTTTTTTTTTTTTTTTTTTTTTTTTTTGCTGGTCGTTAGTACCGTAGCGCTGGGGTTACGTCGCTAAGGGTCTCCGATGCCGCTGGCGAGTAATTGCAGTTTCGCTGTTGGTCATCTGCTTAGCTTGGCTCGGGGACAAGGGGATCAAAAATCCGATCTGGTCTTTGGTACGGGGAACGGCAGCATCTGGAGACAAACCTGATGATTGTCAGAAATAGACCCGGGGTGGCCTTTGCGGCTTTGGGTATGTTGGCCCAACCTGTGTTATGACCATGCATGTATCTGACAATTGGTTGGAATTTCAGACGTAGATTCTCTCCTGGATCAGGATCAGAGAGTAATACTGTATAGTACCCGTGCGAGGGAGTAGTGTCGCTAAATTACTAGTATAGTCTGTCTTCGACTAGCTAAGGAAATGTTAAAGAAGAGTGGCTTGTATACAGATTCTTCGTTTAGTAAAATAGTATCCTATAACAATTACTACCCCTCGAGAGAGACTAATTTGAAGAACCAGAGCGAGACATGGGCATTGTGGAAATGACTTTACTTGGGAGCTCCCTTCCCTCGCTTCTGCGGTATTCGCCATTTATTGATATGTTCCTTTAAGAATGGATTACTTATAGAGGTTCGATCCATCACATCGTCATCGACTTGTGTCGTCCTATAATGACCAAATAATGATTCTCTAATTCTTGATATAACCATGACCCGTTGCCGGATCATTAAGCGGGTCCCATAGCTCAGTTGGTTAGAGCGTAACGCTAATAACGTTAAAGTCGAGGGTTCGACCCCCTCTGGGACCATCTTCTTTTTGTTTTTTTGTTTTCTGCCCTCTTTCTCAGGGCTCCTCCCTCCTAATTCAAAAATATATTTCTGGAGCTGGCTTGGTTGGTTGACTTACGCCGGCCGCATCCATCCATATCTTCCGCTCCCAACCTCCTTCAGGGCATAACAATATCATCAATCTCACTCATATCAACAGCTTTTTCTCCCTCAACAAATATGAAGCTCCCACCTGGACCGCCATCTCCAAAAACTTCAAGAACATAAACTTCAAGACCACAGAACCCCCACCTAAGATTCCCTACCGGTATTATCGCATGCCTTCGCAGAAGCAACCCCCCTCCTGACTTGCGAAAACGCATAATTCACCCAACACAGGCAGAAAAACCTCACTCGGGAAACGTGTATTAAGATGATCGAGTCCCAGGTCTGATAGAAGGAACAATTCCTTCAGATTAGACCGCTAGCTGGGGATACGCCATTGGCCACTGTCGCAGTCGAAGCATGCCTAGTTCAGCCAAGCGTTCGTCTGCGAGCCATGACCCGCCTTTTGGGACGCATAGTTAGGGGGTTAAAGGTGGGTTTCTCTCCAAATAAAAGTTGGATCTGGTGAAGATTTGTTTCCTCCATGTACTATATTTGAAATAGTATCCGAGAAAGTGATATAGTATGGCTGAGAGTGAACTGGTTGAGAATGTTTTTTAAACCAAGTCGTCAAGTCAAACGGCCCTATTGGCCTACCCAAAAAATAATGACCCGCCTGTTACACATCCAATATTGTACTGCTTTCCATGTCCCGAGTTGAATGTTCCGGAAAACACTGTCGGACATAAACCCGCATCGAGATGAGGGCCATCACCTTGCACGTTTGCAGAGGTATCTTCAATCCTCGGGATATTGACGATCGTACCGGGGTCCTTCGTAGGCGATATTCCAGGATGAATAAGTTCAAGGATCTCCTTCGCCACCGCAGCAGCCGCAACGGCAGCATATTCATGCCATGCATCATTCTTATGCGAGTCGCAGTAATCGCAGATCCCTCGGATGACCAGACATGGAAAGTCGTTCATCAAGCCAGCAGCCTCCATTTCGAAGCAAATCGCCCCTCCTGCTTCTCGCGCGAGTTCGTCCCTCTTAATTGCGTTTTTGATCACTCTATCCCCCGACGCAATTAGGCCGTAGTGTATGGTCGGCATCGTGTCATTCTCTCGAGGCGATCGTGGAATGACGTAGCATCGATCGCAACACTCACAGCTATCGTTTCCCGGCGAATGCGGATACGTCGATTCAAATAAAAGGTCCTGCTCTGGCGGAGGTCGTATAAATTGCGGGTACAGGCAACGGTCCTGCACCTTCTTTACTGACGAGGTAAACTTGCTTTCCAGCGTCGACATCTCCAACGGCAATATCTCCAGCAGGTCGCGTGGAGGAGGAGCAAGATACCCCCTGCGAACAAACCCATCAATCTGCTCTTTCCCCAGATCGTACTGCACAATGCCGGCATGTTGATCTCCGGGAGCCCCGATGACCACATCACCAAGTCGAACATCCGTTCCTTGGCTCGGGACACCGCCGCCGATACCAACGAGGAGAAAGTGTACCAGGTTGGGAAAGTTTGCCCTCAGCTCGCAAGCCGCTACGGCTGTGAAGACCTTGCCCTGGGCATTGATTGATAATGTGACAATCACGACATTGTATCCACTAAGCCTTCCGCAAATATACCTCGCCAGCGGAGACCGTCGCGTTAAGCTGTGTTCTTCATCCAGCATGAACCGGACCGCGCTCATCTCGACTTCTAGGGGGCAAATCACCCCTACGGTATAGTCATGAGGCGTATACATCGTATTTTCTTTTCTTTTTTTTTTTACCCTGAAGGGACTTTGAAATTGGACGAAGTGTGCGTTGTAAAGGGGACGGGTGACTGCAAACGTGGTCGTGCACTGCGATGCGGGTGCCCGTCTCGAGGGTCCTGCTGTGCGCGTATCAATGGAAGCAAGGGGGGAAGAACAGATAATCTTGGACCATATTGCTAGATGTTGTATTAATGAGATGTTTGAATTACCAGCATGAGAGGATGTTTGACCATATTAAACCACCGGGTAGGTAGGCGAAAGAAGGCTGGGCGCTAAGCGCCGAGGATCATCTCGCCCCACGTCCACATCGCTAGGACCAACAGGGGGATCGATTAGGCTGCGAGAAGCTGCTTTAATTTGATTTCCCCTGCAGCATGGCCGCTTATTGGGTATGAATATGCAGCGTTTGAGGGGTAGAAACTTGCCAGCGCATAAAGACTCGCATGTCCAGGAAAGTTTCCCCTTCTCTTTTCACTCCACTGTGAGTATGCAGCGGGCAGCCATGAAAACCGAAGAGCACAGAGAACTCTCTTTCTCGGGCCGATTTGATGCTGGGACGGGGAAGCAGTATAATATCGGTCGTGTATCCGGGGAACATATCCATCTCGGGACTGGTTGGTGACCTCGTCTGTTGCAAAGATTGTCTTCACCGGCTAACCTGCATCAGATGACAATGTTCTATCCAGTTTGGTGAACGAAGAAGGTGCAGCTTTTAACTCGAGAGAAAGGGAGCATGAGCCGTGCTGCCTCCCTGGAACTCGAACTAGTGTGTTAAAGGCCGTCACGGAGTGGGCAGATTCGCCCGCCGAGGCAAAGATTCTGTGGCTGAATGGGTGGGTTGGGACGGGAAAATCGACGATTGCTCGGACGGTGGCTCGCGATTACCACAATCAATCGCGGCTGGCGGCGAGTTACTTCTTTGGTGATCGTCGGGCTGATTATTTTGTGACCACTATTGCATTGCAACTGGCGAATATGGACCCTGGTCTTAGGCAGAGCATTGAGGATTCGTTGAGAAGGCATCCGCTACTGAGGAGACAGAGCTTGTCGGAACAGTGGAGACGGCTTGTTCTGGAACCTCTTGTGGGGTTTCTGAGAGGATACGATGGGAAGCCGATGCTGCTTGTCGTGGATGGGTTAGATTTATGTCAGGAGGAAAACGACATTGGGTTAATTGTGAAGCTTCTGTTTGAGGCTTGTGACGCTTGCGGAGATCGAATGTTGGTCTTTTTGTCGACTAGACCAGAGGCCTCAATTCGTGATGAAATCGCATGCATTGAACATCGAGAAGTGATGTTGCAAAGAGAAGATGCTAGCACGGACATTTCACTCTTCCTGTCTGACGAGTTGAGTAGAATCGCGGTGAAGGTTGGGACTGAGACTGGATGGCCTGGGAAGGAGACCATCGCCAATCTTGTCACCAAATCAGATGGAATCTTCGCCTGGGCGGCAACTGTTTGTCAATACATTCGAGATGGACGGAACAAAACCACTACAATCAGTCGACTCCATGGCGTTCTGCAGCATCGTATCACAAACACGAGTCCGCAAGGCAAGCTCGACCAGATCTACACCGAGACTTTGAATCGGACTGTCAGGAGCACATGGGATACGTGTGAAGTTGATGAGTACTGCCACTCTCTCAGAGAGACTCTTGGTTTTATCCTCATCTTACAATCACCCCTGTCAGTGGACGGTTTGAACCCCCTACTGGGCAGAGATGACGCCGGCTCTATCCTGGGCGATTTGCATTCCATCCTGGAGGCACCTGCACACCCGGATAAAAGCATACGACTCCATCATTATTCGTTCTGTGATTTCATGCTGAGCGAAGAGAGGTGTCCCGCCAGATTCTATCTGGGGAACCAAATGCAGCAGCATCGACAGATAGCCGAAAGATGCCTCGATATCATGGCCGAGAGGCCGGAATGGAATGATGATTCGAATGGGTCTCAAAGCCTGACGGTGAAGATGGAAACACCGGAGTTGCAACAGTCGAGTATCTCAGCCTTTCACTATGCGTGTTGCTATTGGGTCCATCACGCTCAACGTGGTAAGATAGACCTCACGACGGGGAGTCGAGTGAATCTGTTTGTTCAAAAGTACATGCAGAAGTGGCTGGGAGAGCTCCGTGTACTCGGGAAGGTCGCGATGTGTCTGGACATGATTGAAGCCCTTCCGTCTTCCTACTGTAAGCTGACAGGTGGACCCGAGCTTGATGATAGGACGAATTCTTAGAACCGTTGATTCACCAGGATGATGATACCCCACTGGTGAATTATATGGTTGCCCATACTCGATATTTCAATTCGCTGCAAGTGTGACTGAATTAGCGTCCATGCTCATCACTGTTACCTATTGGAGTTGATTTCTTTTTGTTTAATATTGCATAGTGATGCCATCGGTCCGGGGTTCATCAAATGAGACCAAGTCCGGTTCTCTTTCTGCTTGCGTCAGCTGTGTAGGCACGCGTAGGAGGAAGGGATTGATGATTGGATCGAGACGTCAGGGTGATCCAAGAAAACAAGGACATCAACCAGAATATGACACGATGATAAAGTAGAAAGCAGCTTACCAGGGTCACACAAGCCACACTCTGATGAGATTTACCCCTTTCTATTGCCCGTTATCTCTTCTAAGCATCGACAACACGCTGTATCTATATTTCCAATAACGGCTGACTTGCGATAGTGACTACCTTCTGCAAACACCCATTCTGCATAGTTGCAATAGCATCCACCCCAGGTCTCATAGCGCCCATAACCCCCTCTACTCGATGCGCGATTATAACAACCGTATGACCACCAAGGTCCTCACGCAAAATCTCCTCGAGGATAGACTCAGTCTCCGAATCCAACGAAGAACCCGCCTCATCCAGAACAATCACTGGCTTCGTTGATTTATTCTCCCACACCCGCAGCAGGGTTCGACATAGGGCGAACAGCTGCAACTCACCCGCGGAGAACGGCAAAAATGTGGACATTGGGAGATCAAGGAGTTTTGGGAAGTCTATGACAAGATCTGCTGTGGGACCAGCCGTGTGGGCAAACGTCGTGGAGATTTTATTCCATAGACGCGTTCGCTTCAGTGCGGCCAGGATGGTATCTTCGGAGCTTAGGCCGTAAGGATCGAGATTGAATCGTAGGCTTGCGGTTGGGATGATGAATCCGTCTTGGGGCACTGCGATCATGCCGCGCCGTCGTAGGGTATTTAATGGTACCCGAGTAATGTCGACTTCGTCGATTCTAATTGATCCACTTCTGGGGGTCAGGAGTTGGAGTAGGGGTAGCATGAGCGTGGTCTTCCCACTGTGTTCTCGCATTTTTCAGTCAGGAACTTGTGACCAAGAAAGATGAGAACGATGGTACTGCTTACCTTCCTGTCCGCCCCACTACAATCAGCTTCTGCCCGGGATTGACTGAAAGCGAAATGTCTTCTAATGTAAGTCCTTGCGTCTGGGAGTAGGATACCGAAGCATTCTGAATCTGCAATTTCCCGGAAGACGGCCACTGTAGAGCTGGCTCGATAGTACCCCAAGGTCTATCCTCGATCGGGACACATTCCTGCACGCTCTTTAATCTAGCAATAGCGCCCAACGAGGTCTCTAGAGACGTCCATGATTGAACGAGCTTCAGGAGTGTTGCGTTTACCCCGATGATCATGTTAAGGGCCAGGCCAAGATCAGCGCCCGTAGTGGTGTTCCTATACAGGACGGTAAGTGTCATGAGCGCAACTGCGATGACGGCAATCACACAGTCTAAAGTGACATTTAGCCAGCGCTGTAAGCATAGTAGTAGGTAGAATGGTTTCTGAGACAAGTCTAATGCCTTGATGTTTTCTTCCTGGAACTTGTCTTTCCAGCCAAATGCTCGAATGGTCGTGACACCACTAGACTGGCAAATTGTCAGTATTAACTGGTACTGTTTACTATTACCTGTTGAGGTGGTACACTTACTGTATCCAGGAAGTTCGTATATAACTGCGATCTTGACTCGAGATCAAGAAAGCGCAGTTGCCGGGAGGTCCGGAGGTAAACACGTTGGATAAAATAGACACAAATTGCACACACCGGCACAGTCGCTACCATGACCGGTTGGACAATTAAAAGCAGAAGAACCTGCATAAGTAACTTGCAAATTTCTGTATTAAGCTTTTAGCGTGTGAATGTGTATACCGGGCTTCTCGGAATACTCACGGGTGACCAAATTGGCTAGAGCAGAAGGGAGTTGCTTGTCGATGAGGGTGATGTCCTGGCCAAACCTGGACATAATCAGTTCCTCCTGTCCAATATGAATCCTGAGTCTGTGGTACTGACCTATTGAGAGTCACAGCTATGTCTGACTCTATAAAGTATGTCAAAGATGCCCTGTGTCGCGCTGGTCAGCCCTTCGGTATCTGCGGTAAGCGCATAATCCAGCTTACCCGAGGATCCTCTGGAGAAGCTGTGCGTGGAGCACCTTTCCTGATCGAATGGCAATTTTCAATTGCGTAGACCTGCAGCCAATCAGCAAGACAAATTTGGGTAGATATCAAGGGAAAGCCAACCACATGTTTCCATTTGTTGCGACCCAAGCGATGAACGAGATTGCCGCGTAACAGCCCATGTAGATACGAGCATTCTGTGGAGGCGCCTGCGTTGCCCACTTGAGAACATATTGGGAAAATGTGAAACAGAATGAGTAGGTAGCAGTGCATATAGTCATCAGAAGGGCATTGCAAGGACCGACTGCATTGAGGTAATACCCTATCAAAGATTAACAGGAATCTAGTATACTCAAGGAGAGAGGCTCACCATAGAGTGCAACATCCCCCGCTCTTCGAGAGATATCTTCAGCAGCGTCTTCCATCCGGTGTTTCTGACTCGACTGTTTCTGCTGCTGGCCGTATAGCGGGGTAGCGCAAGGGCTAGTATCAGCTGGTGAAGAAGCTTCTCGCAAATCCGAGATCTTTTCGAAGGATATCAAGTCTTCAAGATGGGCGTTTGAATCACGTATAACCAGCACTCTGTCTGCCATTGAATATAGATTCCCTGTACTGGTTCAGCGCCTCAAGTCCATGACCTAATAACATTGGACTTACTCGAGTTGCTTATCAAAAGAACTGTGGTTCTCATACTCTTAAACAGCCCCTGGGATCCCAAGAGCTTATTCACTATGCCATCGGTGACGGCCTGATCCAAAGCGCTAAACGGGTCGTCGAGGAGTATAATGCTGTATCGCGAGAAAACTGCGCGAGCAAGTGCCTTTTTTCTTTCGTCAGCGCCTGAGGTAGCGATAAAATTCGCGAAAGACATACTATGCGCTGTCTCTGACCGCCAGAAATATTGATACCGTTGTTCTCGATAAACGTCATGTCACCGCTAGAAAGAACAGCCAGATCCGGAACCAGGCCACACGCGTCGATAACAGTGTTATACCATTCCTGGTCGCCGACTTCTCCTCCACATATAGCATCACGGATAGTGACACTGGGAAGCCAAGGTGCTTGAGAACAGTACGCGATTCTTTTCGATGCCACACAGATTGAGCCAGTTGTCAGTGGGACTTCTCCCAGCATGGCCAGCGCTACTGTCGTTTTTCCACTGCCCACCGCACCACCAACAATAACGAGATCACCCTTTTCCAGGTGAAGGCAGGCACCTTGGATGATTGGCTGGGCCATCGAAGGTGGCTTGATGGTCACATTTTCCATGGCGACTGACTCCTTGACGTCTTCTTCCACCAAGGTCTCCCGAGTATCTTCTAGAGATGGCCGGCTGATGTAAGACTGGACTCGGTTTATGTTTGCCATCATGGCAACGGCACGGGAAATGAAGGTCATGACCATATTCGCTGGATGCGTTACCATTGCGAGCAAAGCGACAGATGTGAAGACTTCATTCGGTTGAAGGACCCCATTGTTCTGCGGTGACATGGCATAAACGACTAGAGTCAAGACGGGGGCAAAAATACCGAGTGCATTTGCTTCGCGAAGTGTCAGGAATGGCCAATATAGGATTAAAATCTGGAGCACGTACCACTTGCATTGTAGGCAACCTGTATCCATCGTAAGCGCTTCGACATGCGCAGTTCCTGGTCGCGCAGATGGGAGATCTGAGAGTGAATGGGGTCCTCCAACCCCATCATTTTAACACTCTTAATCCCCCCGAGAGCAGATGAAGTTGTGGAGATACGTTCCTGGGTGGCCACATTCCAGTCCCTCTGTTTGCCCTGAAGGTGCTTTGCAACATACGCACTGACTCGGGAGCATCCTTCCAAGCTGTTAGTACAGAGGCTTGGAAGTATGCAGGTGGCATTTACCAAAAATGATAAGTAGTGGTAAAAACGCGAACCATCGGATTCTTGCAGCCAACAGCGCTGTTCCAACAACAACTTCCAAGAAGTGAGCCCATGTCTCGTGGAATATCCCACCAATAGATTCTATGCTTTCAATATCAGAAGTCAACAACGCCAATGCTTGGGTGTCTTCGGATCCTGTACTAGGCGCATTGAGAGACTGGTGATGAATGAGACCAATCAATGCTCCACGAACCATGATTTCCAATCGGTCGATCTGATGCTGGTAAACGGCCGTTGATATCTAACTCGATATAAGCTGCGTGCGTGCTATTAGGGGGTGCTCTTCGCTGGCTTACCGCCAATCCCAAATATACCACGCCAGCGAAGGTTATCAACCAAAGCCCATCATGCATATCTGCCTCCTCGGGATGGGAGGTCCTTACAAAGCGGATCGCAACGTCAATTAGTATTGGTTGTGCATAGCGGAACAGAACAACAAAGAGCCGGGAGATCACTGGAGTTAGAAATGCCGACTTCAGACCTCGAACCAAAGACAACGGAAGAGTCCACTGAGTCAATGTTCTAGCTAGGGGGATTGTTAGACAGATGTCATGTGTGGGAGGATGTAAGAAGCTCACATTGAGAGTTCCACGACTTCAAGGCCTCCTTCCGTAGGGTTTCTGACGACAGACTTCTGTGTATGTCCGGCAAGTTGTGAAGGGAAAGATTAGACTTGTAGCCTGCCTTGAGAACTGGGTTGATCCACCAGAAAAATACTCGACTAAAGATGCTGGCAGTGTCTTCTGAACTAGAGTCTTTCTCATGATCAATCGAACTGTTTACTCCACAGTTCCAGATCAGCCATATTGCTTCCAAGCCCGCTCTTAGCTTGACGAAATTGCAATTATAGATCCTCCGGCAATCAGAGCTAAGTCGAAGCTCGACAGCATCGCGCAAAAGCGAAACAGCAAGGAATGCAGTCACAGTGAGAGATGGTTGGACAGTTCGCTTCCGTTCGAGGAGTGAGATGATGAAAAGCCCGACCCCCGCATAAAGTGAGACAAGGACTTCGGCAATGGCAAGGATGTCCCCATACCACGAGTCAGACCAGGCATTCATCGCGACCGACGATTGAAGCGCGAGGAAGACCAGTGGGAAGACCTGGGATTGTAAGTATTCCGCCCACGGACAACAAGCTACAATCTCCCGGAAGCAACTCACAATGCTCAAGTTCGCTTGCCATGAGCGTCCGTCATTCTCGGGGGATTTTCGAAGAAGGTGGATCGTCCGATGCAACAGAAAAGCAAGGACGGATGATAAGACGACTGACAGCCATGATTCCCACGGGCTGCCGAACGGGTCCAGGGAGGCCATGTCCTGTCAGTGCTGGGTGCGATAGGTTAACCACTCAAGCATCACCCCAGCGCTGAAATGCAATTCCCAGGTGCGACCTCCGGGACGCGTCGGAGGGTCTTGGGTGGGAAGAAGGAGGAAAGAAGAGGTCGAAGGCCGCCGTCAATCAACCAATGTCTCGGCCGCGTGATCGCGCCATTGGCACCTCAGGCCAGCCACCCAGCCAGCCCGGTGTTGCAACCCGATTGGGAATAGAGACGTCTCGGTGTCAGAATGCGCAGACCTTTGATACATGACCGGAGCACACAATCGGACCAATCGGACCCGTTCATTTGCTTACCAGCGAGTGAGGACGCGACCCTGCATGTCAGATCAAAACAAGTCCCAATCGCGAATCCTAATTGGTCCATTCGCATGACATTCCACGTGATATCTTGCACATCACGTGCTGATCCTTCTGTTTTCCCCGCCGGCCTCGCATCTTCTGACTTCTTCCTCCAGCATCTTCCCCGGATTTTTCAAGACGCGCCTCGGTCTGGACAGTCCTAGATATTTTTATGGTGTTGTCTAGTACCTAGGCAGTGGGGCGAGTTGTACAAAACTGTGGATCTTGTCGCCGACTTTGAAAGAATTTCATCTGGGAATCCGCTTCCAATTTGTGATATCATTGATTGGAACTTGACTGATTAATACGAAGGGACTGACATGTGGAAAGATCAACGGCTTAGATCAAGAGCTGACACTATTGACCAGTTGTTCGTCCATGTCTTGCACTCCTGAGGTCTTCCGAATGACATTCTTTCAATTATTAGCACTTCCCATCGCATGGAGCTTGATTTATCCCGCCAACCTCAGGACGCCGAAACAAATACGACCGCACCCCCTCGTTCCCTCTCACCCACCCCTTGTCAATCAATCCCGATCAATCTCCACCACCGGACCCGTATATTCATACTTCGCCCAAAAGACATAGTACAGCGTACTAACCAAACTGGTTCCCGCAGTACCCACAACCGCCCAATTCATCGTACTGGGCGTGGGGTTCATCTCATCGGGCCAAAAGCTGAAAAACACGCCGACCGTGAGATACACGACCGTGAATGCATTGATCGCGAGCCCCAAAGCGCCCCGGATGTGGAACGGGCCCCAGGCGAGAGGCGCGCCGGGGGTGTTCACCAGTGTGTCGACGGGCATTTCGGACTGTTCGCGGATTCCGCCCGTGCAGCGCTTCCAGATCAGCAGAAAGGCGGATATCAAGTAGGAGGTGTAGAGGGCGCTGACGCAGAGGGAGACGACATCGTTGAGTACGGCTGCGGAGCCGAGGATGATCAGGGCGAGGAGGACGGCGGCGATAGTCACGACGAGGATAGACCACTGGGGGACCGCTTGGGCGTTGACCTGGTTTTGGCGGTTAGAGGGGGGGGGGGGGTTGATTGTGAGGGAGGGCAAGGGTACATACTCTGCTAAGAAAGCGCCATCCGGGGAGACCACGGTCTCGGGCGAAGGACCATACCATGCGAGAGGAAGATGCCAGGGAGCCTACGGCGGTAGTGATCACTAGGATGGGAACGATGGCGGACATCACGGTACATCCGCCGATCGAGCTGGTGGCTGAACAGAAGATCTCCATGTATGGGTAGCCGGTGGGGGACGCCAGAGCGGCTGTGGCGTCGGTCATGGTGAAGAGAGTGGATAGGGTCATCCCGAAACCTAACAAGCCGTTGATGAGAACCGAGGTGAGGATAGATTGCGGCACGACCTTTTCGGCATCGTGGATCTCTTCACTCATCTGTGGAGCTGTCAGTCAATCAGTCGCGAGAGCGAGGCATGCGACTTACGTGAACCGCAGCATCGGCACCGGTAAAGGCGAACATGTTCCCGACCATGCCGACCAGAAACGACAATCCCTCGGTCTGGAATCCACCATCGTTGGCGAACTGCCCGAACACATCGGAAGCTGAGTTGTGGTTGCCCAGATATAAGAGGGGAATGACGATTGCGAAAAACCCGACGAGATGCAGGATCAGGACAAAACCTTCAAATTTCGGCAGCATGGTACTAGCCATCACGTTGACGAACACTGCAGCAGCTACGATGAACCAGAACAGAAGCACTGCTTGCCAGGCCGTGGGGACGTAGGAAGGGTGGTTCAAGACCACCAGGCCTTGGATCTGCGAGGCGCTGAGATAGCAGGTGGACGCGAACGCACCCAGCCAACCGATGACAATTAACCAGCCTGGAGAGGGCGAAGACAGAGTCAGTCGCAGCGTCCACGATGCGCAGTATGCTGTGGGATGACATACCCGTGAGAAAGCTGAGATATTTTTGACACCACTTAGGAGACATCATCGACACCCAGTGATACTGTCCACCAGATGTCGGGGCCCTGAATAGCCGGTTATTGTGAGTTTGCAGGGGGGTCTATAGCAGAAAGCATACATCGAAACCAGCTCCGACATGGTGAGGAACGTCGAGAAAGTCCCCGCCCAAACGAGGAGGAAGCTGTAAATTGTCCCTGCAGGACCGCCACTGTTCATTCGAGGTTAGACATGCCCGACCCCAACACAGGGCACAGCAACAGGGCAGAACATACTTCTCAAACGGAATCGTGAATGTTCTGCAAACGGATCAGCTATGTTCACACGCACAGAGAAGCCATCGCATCCCAAGAGGAAGCACATACGAAAGAATACCCTCCCAGGAAGCCAAGATAGTGCAACTAAACCCTAAGATGGACAGAAACCCGAAACGACGCTGCAAAGCATTGATCAGTCACGTGGAGAACGCAACCAGGCACGAAAACCCAACACTTGGGTAGACCGACCTACCTTCAGAATCTGTTTCTTGCCCACGCGGCCCAACCCCTGCTCGTCCTGCACACGGGACTGACTGGTGCTGGCGAGCTTCGAGTCCAGCTGCCGATCCCTCAGCTCGATGGGCTCCTGCATACTGGCGGTATTTTCGCACACGACCCCAATAAGAATGGAAAAAGAAATCAGCAAAAGGGATACAACGACGACAAGTAGCGCAGCAACAAGGGCCAAAATAACAATAAATTGAACAAGTACCGGCATGTGTCTTATCAGGTTTTGCACCTTCGCCCCCCTGTCTATTCTCTTCAGACAAGCCCCAATACTGACCGGTGACTGGCCCACGTTCAAAGTTCGACTAACCCCCTAGACCATCAGTTGAGCAATGGGGGGACCCCCCTCCATGCCATAATGACAGACGTCGGCCGGAGAAGGGTTTCGATCACGGAAATGCAATCGTCCCCACCCGGAAGGCCGCATCGCACGGTGAGTGGCGGAGCCTGAAGAACCTAACCGTGCTCCGGGCGATACCACGCAATAGCAGATGGGTCTATCATCGTGTAGACTGTCCGGAAGGGTTAAGCTTTGAGAGTCGTCTCAGATCCTCGATATTAATGCGCGGCTGGATAGGGTTTGCGCTGAAACTAGACCAGAGATTAATATAGTAGGTCGCCATCTCTGCCCCACTGGGCCGGAGGGATTCCACAACTTAAAAAAAGCTAGATATATACATTACCAACAGAAAACGAGATGTAATTAACCGCGGAACGCCCCCCCTTTTTTTCCAATTTTTTTCCCGAATCTCCTGAGTCAGATTTGGTGAGTATCCTTTTCGCAGATCATCCAATCCAGTGTTCATAAGAGAGTATCATGGGACAGATACTACTGCTGCCTAGGACAAGTCATGCAGTTCGTGGCTCTCACCGGACGGGATTTCGAGAATTCGACTAGCGCGGTGATTCTCTGCGGCTTCCGGATGATACTGCTCTTCTACGACCCACTCTACTGTCTCTCGAATGATGTGACTCTGGCTGTTCTGGCTCATGTTGTCGTCGTTCCAGTCGGGCTGTGGCCGATTTGCAAACACCGTCGTGCTGTTGGCGACAGCTGTTCCCGCCAGCCCGCTGAGTTGATGCCCGACGGTCTTTCCCCTGCTCCCATAGTTGTAGTCTCCCTGTCTGGATGTCTCGCCCGGTAGATAGTAGAGCCGGAGGCCAGTGGACTGCAGCCCATCCATGAACGGCTTCAGGTGCGGGATGCAGGCGGCGAGGATGGCGAAACTCTGGATCAACTGAATGCAGACTGCGACTTTCCAGAGTTCCAGAAGAGGATCCTCCGCGTTTTTGCTGGAATCGCGGTACACAAGCTCGACGATGATGGCACCAACAACCCTAGAAAACAAATTTGTATCAGTACCAGCTCACAATGAGACGGGATAACGCAGGTAGCCGACTAACGAAAGGCGCGTGAGAAAACAGCAGATAACGACGACTTTCTTCGAGTCGGCCATCTGGATGTGAAGAACGAGAAGGCTCGGGATGACTATCAACGCAAACTCGGATAATATGTTGGTCACCCCGAAATAGAGCCACCAGGCCTCCTGATCACCCAGTCAGTATGCCACCATGACGGATAACAGCGACAGGACTTTCTCACGCGATCAAAGCAATTGTGTTTGGCCAGATCCCACGGGTTTGGGAAGCCACACTGGAAAGCGAGTGCGAATTCGGCGCTTATAGCCCATACGACGATCAATCCGGTGAACACCCATTCCATCTTCCGAGTGCGCTGCATGAGAAAGGTCATGAACGCCAGAGCGCTCAGTTTGGCGAAGGACAGGCTGATGATATAGAGCAGGTACGCGGCATACAAGGCCTAGATATAGCCCGATGTCAGTTGGATGGTGAACATCAGCTGTTATCTCAATTGGCAGGGCACATACCTTCAGGGCTGTCTCTATCTGCTCGTCCGACGAAGCACTCTGTTCTGTGCCGTAGCCATTGTGGACAGCAATGGAGATACACCCTGTCTGTAAAAAACTAATAACCTGTATGCCACACCGCGAAGGTTAAACATCGTGTTGTGTGCAGTGGAACTCGCAAGCACAGGAGATGACTAACCAGCGAAACGAAGATCAAATAATCATCCATCGAGAATCGCCGGGTAATAGCATACTTGATCCCCAGCCGTGCAGCCCCAGCCAAGCTCGAGATCACCAGAAGCAGCCAGGCCAGGATCCCGATGATGGGCGACCGATTAGTGTCTGTAACGACAATCATCGTTGCTGCTGCTGCTGCCGCTGCTGCTGCTGCGTGTGCTCAACCTCATCTTCCAAGTCCAAATCCAAGACGAGAAGAAGAGCGATAAAAGGAAACATACGGAACATACGGAACATACAACGGTACAGCCAAGGAATCGCATGCAGTGATTTCTGCCTCCGCTGAAGTATAAGCTGTCTCAGCTTGCGGATCGACATGGTGGAAGGATGCGGGTGGAGGGGGCTAGAGGGCCTAGGGAGCAGTAGTTGGCTCCTAACCGTCCCGCCCTTCCAGACTCGGCACGGTTTAGGGTTGGACGCCGCATCCCGTCCCCTTACCCGGTGGGGATGCCACGAATGGTCTCACTGCACTATGGGGGAACTTCGGAGAAGTCCCGCGACGGGGGTAATCTCAAATCGAGAAAATATCGAGCTGTGGTTGGTCGGATTCGTCTTTGGTGAACGCAGAGTAACTCGATAGACGTACATAGACCACATGTCTATAGCTACGCCAGCCACTTCGAGACCCCCGGAAACCAGGCTGAGACCAATAAGAAGCAGAAAGGATACGCTATCATTCACTCGCATCCCCACTCCTTTCGTCGTCGATCGAATGACATGATTGCTTGTGAACATTAAGCTCATTTTCCGAAATTCTGCCCGTCGGGCAGACGACTGTCGCAAGCCATGTCGATAACTTCTCAACTATCTAGTCACTTCAGCCCTCGCAAAGGAAGGCACTAGCCACTCACCACAGCCTCAAATCCTTCCCCCGAATCCTTCATCCTGCAGGACAACCATCCAGGGTATGTATCATATGATATCGCCTAGTCGTTAGCCGGGCTTAGCGTCACCTCGTCTCACCCTCACCCCTCGCTCACTTCCCTCGAACCAAATATCCCATCACCCATCCCATCACCCACCCATCAACCCCCCCTCAATCCATCAAATCAGCCATCAGCCACCAACCATGACAATCCCAATCCAAGAAGGCACCATCCCCTTCCACCATGCCACTCTCCCCACGGCCGCCCAAACCTGGTACCGGGTCTACGGCGACCTGAAGGGTGACACCACGCCCCTAGTAGCCCTGCACGGCGGTCCCGGCTTCTGCCACAACTACATCCTGCCGGTGTCCGGACTCGCCCCCTCGCGGGCGGTGATCCTGTACGACCAGATCGGAAACGGGCTATCCACGCACTACCCGGAGAAGCGCGGCGACCCGGGCTTCTGGTCCGTCGATCTGTTCATCGCGGAGCTGGAGAACCTGCTACGCCATTTTGGGATTGACGGGCACTTCGATCTGCTAGGCCACTCCTGGGGCGGCATGTTGGGGGCGGATTTTGCGATCCGTCAGCCCAAGGGCCTGCGGCGGCTGGTTCTCTCCAATGCGCCCGCGTCGGTCAAGCTGTGGCTGGAGTCGGTGCATCGGTTGCGGGCGACATTGCCGCAGGAGACGCAGGACACGTTGAAGAATTGTGAAGATGAAGACAGGCTTGACGCGGCGGAGTATGAGAATGCGACGATGGCCTTTCTCTCGCAGTTTTGTTGTCGCGTGCAGCCTTGGCCGGAGGAGCTTATGCAGAGTGTTACTTGGGCGTCGCAGACGGATCCGACTGTTGCTTTGACCACGTATGCTTATCTCTTCTTCCTTCCCTTACAGCCTTAGTTTGGGATCATATTCTAACGATAGCAGACTCGGTCCGTCCGAATTCCATGTTACGGGCTCCCTGAAGGACTGGAGCGTGCTGGACACCCTCCACAAGATCAAGGTGCCCACTCTGCTGATCAATGGCAAGTACGACGAAGCGCAGGATAGCGCAGTGGAACCGTTCTTCCATGGCATCGACAAGGTCAAGTGGGTCACGTTCTCTGAAAGCTCGCACTGCCCCCAGTTGGAGGAGCGGGAGAAGTATCTCCAGATTGTGGGCGACTTCCTGGGCCGTGCGTAGCGGCAGATCGAGCCTGTCATGGGAACTGTCTGTCAATGTCAATCCGACCTGTTCTATACCATGGTTCATGGGTGAAGGTTCCTGTATGGTGGCAGTAGTTGCGCAAACGCCCGGGTTCAATCTTTGTCTCTGCCACTGGCACCCCATAGGTTAGGGTACAGCCTTCGCGGTGTACCGAAATTTGGAGGCTGGAGGTTGGCAGATAATCACGTCTTCTGCCACTTCAGGCTTCCTATACTGTAACTATCCCCGAGTAAGCTCAGAGAAGCATCGCACTGGGCTCCACAAGCATCACGACCATGACTCGGTCTGACCTTCTTGACTATTTCTCTTTGGTTCCAACATCACACAGGTCAACCCAAAGCGTCAATTTCTGACATTCATCCAACCCAGTGCGACAAGCAACTCGATCATGTTTTGACAGAGGCCCAGGCACTCATAACACCCTGCAGAATCGAAAATTCCAGCATTCCACCCGATAACCCGGCCTTGCATACGGAGGAACCGAAACCGCTTTGCGGAAGAATCGCCATCCTGGGAGCCCATCTCATCAATCAGCGGCCAGATTGCAATATCAATGATCTTTGGATCATGATTGGCCTTCTCATTGAGATTCCCGGATAGCGTCGGTGTTATCAGCAAGCTAAGCACCAAGATGGCCTAGTCTGGCTGATCTGACTCACCACATGCATCTGACAGGAACGGAGTCCGACGAACATGCATCCGGTCGACTGTCAGCAATCATATCAGCAATCAATATAAAAGACCTAGAAACCACCCCTCAATAAGCCGTAACCAGACAAATAACCCTCGGAACCCCCAATCTAGTACAGTCCAACTCGACTCCAGCCTCAAACCACTCACTACTTCCCCTACATCCACCATGTCCACCACATTCACCCCACCCCCATCATTCAGCATCCCCACCTCACGACTACACATCTCGTACCTGGAGCCCAACAACCCCACCCACAGCGCCTTCGTCCACCACCTCTGGAACACCGACGACTTCATCCAAGCCGAAGGGCCCACGGGGCTCGACACCCCCGAGAAGGCGGCCAAGTTCATCGCCACGCGCGTGCAGTCCGACTACAACCGCAACAAGCACGGGCAGATGCTGGTCTCGCTCAAGCCCTATCCGGATGCATCGCTCGCCGAGAGCAAGATGATCGGGATGGTGTCCCTGATGAAAGGGGAGCCGCCGAACGCGTACACCCAGCCCGACGTGGGGTACACGATTCTGCCCGAGGAGAGTGGGAAGGGGTATGCGACGGAGGCGGGGATCGGGTTGATCGAGTATGCGCGACGCGAGCTGGGGGTGGAGGGGGTGTTTGGGTTCTGTAGGGTTGATGCGGCGAGGAGTCGACGCGTGCTGGAGAAGATTGGGCTGGAGTTTCGCGGGGAGAGGAATTTGAGGGTGTTTGGGGGGGCGAGGAGTGCGGTTTATGCGCTGCCGGGGATGGGGGGGGATTTGACGGTGTATGGGATTGATGATTAGGGATGGGGATGGGGATGTTAGGGCATGGCGTGGAGTGTTGTTTACTTGCTTTGTAAATAGTTGCCTTGGACGAGTGTCGAATATAACCAGGCAGTCAACAACATCTGCACGGTGATCCGCTGGGATGCACTCCCAACTGGCCACCAGATGGCCGATAAATACATATATATTATATCCGACAATCCGGCGTCCCAACTCATGGGCATCAGCATCATCTTCTTGCAACCATCTGCCATCATGGTGGGGACGGATCCAGATCTCCATCAATTTCTTCACCCCCTGCGAATTGACCATCAAACCCTCTATCGACTATCATATTGTCTATCCCACTCGTACCGTGAGCTCGCCGCAAACTCATCGGACCAGTTCTTCCCCACCGCCATTACGCGCCTACCAACGGGATGTGAGAGACGGGTCGTTCTCTGGCAGTCTACCTCGGTCTCTCATACCTACGGGTGGCCTTCATCGAGCTCCTGGGCGACTAGCAGGTCGGCAGACAGCCTCAGGTGCGAAGAACGCTGGAAAAGGCATCGCGCATCGAAGAGCGTCTGCGACGAGACCAGGCCGAGTCTCTCTTTGCCTGGATCGGGGACTGCATCGCCGAGGTTATCGCCGACGATCTGGCGAATTCCAAAGATGGAGAGCCATCCATCGACCCGACCACGGGGATCTCCTTCTGCTTCCCGATCAAATAAGCAGGCAGAATCCTCACCCATCTTCTGTTGGGGTGAGTCCGGCGTGGGATTGAGACGTGAGATGATGAAGTCACAGAAGGGTTGGTGTTTATTGTCTTATGGATGCCCTCAGAAGGGGTTGTGTAGTATACTGGATAGGCAATAGTGGAGTGACACCAGCTATAGTATGTCAACTTGTTCCACCCCACCCTGTCCAGCCATCACCCCAGCAGCCGCGAGAAGCGGTCTTGAATCGGTTCTGTCACTCGGGAGTTTTGAACATAAGACTCTGCCAATCGGGGTGGTGCATATCGAACACAACATATCTTGTTTCAGAGTTCCAACCAAGGCCTCAGTGTACGGAGCATTGCAGGCCTTTGACGACCCCCCGGACGGTAAAGACAAATCTACTCGGCCCGGGCCCTCTCTAAGTTCTCTTCACCTGATACCCAGATCGGAGATTATCTGCCAATTGTTCATTGAGAATTAGTTGTCAAGGTTTGGATGACCAGTTTACTTGAGAATTGGTGAACGCTATTTCCGTTATTGACGCTGACTTCCAAAGATAGAAAATCGGGTTGACAGGGCCTGGACAGTCAAGCAACCCCCCCTGCATGGACGAAATCCTCAACAGTAGGGCAATGTACTAACTCAATACATGCCCTCCCCATCGTCAGACTCCCTTCCGAGCCCACCATGGAGGAGAGACCAGAAATTCGTATCCACCCCCTGGAACGGCCAATCGCTCGCCTCAGCAGTAAGACTAGGAAACTCAGGATGGTCTCCCAGGCTGTGTGGCTCAACGTGTATGAACATATTCTCCACCTGACCATCCAGCTCCAAACCGGAGGGACCGAACTGCTGCGGGATACCCGGTTCTTGTAGACTTGAGCGCTCCTCAGCATGTCTCAGGTCAGATATCTGCAGCGTGCCCTGTCCCTGTTTGGGATTTACGCAGATTCTGACCACACCCAGATACGGAATGTCCAGTTGAACGGTATCGCTTTCTGCCCCGGTCGCTAGAGCCACTCTCTCCGGTCCATCGACAGCGAGCACAGGAAGCAACTGACCGATAATGCGTGCCGATTCCTGCGACAGCTTATCCTGGTTCAGCATCGCCACCTGCTCCATCCTCTCCTTGACTCTACCAACCAGGACTCTATCCTCCTCCCGCTTGTCCTCAGAACCGGAAGTCTTACCCGGGAGGCTCTGCCCCCGAACCAAATAACTAAGCAACAGTGTCATCGCCGCGATCGAGCCCGAATAATCGATATGCCGACACGCAGACACCGACTCGACATCCGTTCTAAACGCGATAAACCGGCCCAAAACCTCCCGGCTCGAGCGAATACACGTCGCCCTACTATAGCTGTAGCGATGCTCCGCCGGCTCCCGCAGCAGGTAGGGCAGATGCAGGACATTGACAAGACTGTAATGGCAAATATGTCGCATGAGGCGCTTCAGGCGCTCGAATCTCTGGTAGGTGAATTCGCTCGGCATGGAGGTGGGATCCGCCCACCAGGCGTGACCCAGACGCTTTGCAGCGGCGTCAAGATCATAGTCGATTGCCTGGGTAGTCAGGAACGCCTGGTGGGGGTCCTGGAGGTTTCGGTCGGAAATGCGCGCGGATATCACGGAATGAATCTTTTCCAATCTTTCGTCGGGACCGTCGTCCTTCATGGCCTCCTCGGACGCGAAGCTGTCGTCCCGCATATCGATGCGAAGACCGAGAAGTAGCGAGAAGTATCTATCTGCCGAGACGATGAGATACCATGCTCTATTGACGGAGGCGGGGCTGTGGGTGTTGTGCGACTCCCGACCATCCCAACTCGCGGAGGCGACGTTGCCAGGCCCCACGCCAATCAGCTGCGCGACGCTCAGCGCTCTCCGGAATATCAGCCAGGCCTTGCGCAGATTGCCCGCATTCAAGAGCCAGTGGCCGTGGAGGATGGCGCATTGAAGCCCTTCTATGCTTCCGATCATGTCGTCGTTGGAAATGATCGTGTTCGACACCGTGGAGACGATGTTGAGCATGGTGTCCGCGACGGGGAACGTGAGGGCAAGGGATTTTGTGTCCTGGGGGCTGAGGTGTTGGATGCAGATGGCGAACTGGAGAAGGCTTCGCGCGAGGACAGCAGGGGGGTTGGTGATGTGTGGAATGGGGATTCGTGCGGCAGGGGATTCGATTCTACCTGTCACCGTGGCAGCCAGCATGGTGGTGATCCACTCTGTCCCGGGGCTGGAGCCTGTGATCAGATCGATGTCGTCCTGCGAGGGGAAGAGTGCGTGGAGTTGCTTGGAGAGTAGTTCCTCCTTGTTGGTTCCCAGGACGGAGCCGCCGAGTGAGTCGTAGGACCAGGTGCTCGACCGTGAGGTCAAAGTCGTGGGCGAAACATTCCGTGGCCCTAGCAGCTGGTCGATGGGCGTTCCGTCAATAACGGTGGTCGTCCCTGATCGGTGTCTGGGTTCATCGTATCCATCGGCCTCCCGCCGTCTCAGGATGCCCTCATCCGGAAGGATCCGATCGACGAGCCGCTGCATCATCTCTTCCAGTCGGTCGATGCGCTGCCCGTGCCTTCGCTCCCGGTGCTGCGGGACGCCGTCCGGATCGACCGAGTCCTGCCGCCGACAGACCGTTCCTCGGAGACTACATGGAGTGCAGACGGAGGTGTTGGTGGACGGGAACTGACAGCGCACCTTGCGCCTTCGACCTGCATTCTTCGGTGATTAGCGCGGGGGTGGTGGAGATCCATCCATCTTCACTCTCATCGGTGGCAGGACTCACATTCCCAGCAACTGTGGGTGCCTTTCCGGGTTCTTCTCTGCCCTATGCCGCGCACTGCAGCGTCCGAGGAAGAGTGACTGGCCATTTTGAGATATTAGACACTGACGAGGGGGAATCACCTCCTGGGGCTTCTGATGGAGGGGAAATGCGGGCTGTGTTGGGTTGTTGTCCGTTCGGCCTCCGCCACGGACGAATCCTTCAAGTCCGTTGTCCGCGCCCGTGTCCGTCCGTTCCGGGCTGGCCATCGGTACTCCGTAGAAAGTTGAGAACAATAATGGGTGGACTCCGTAATTAATGTAAGCAACGATATACATGGGGAACATGAAAGAAAAACAACATCAAGACGCCTTCGCCCACTTATTCCCATTCCAAACGTCCGCCGTCGTCCACAACCAATAATCCCTCCCCTTGGCCAACCACACCAGAAAGCTCGGTATCTGCCATCCCATCACCTCTCCCACGCCCTTACTCCGCCCGATCGGCACGATCTGGCTCGTGCGCGTATCCTCGGTGAACACCCGGTCGCTGCCAGCAGCACTTCCCTCCTTTCCCTCCGCCAACAACAAATCCCGTTTCACATTCGCACAAAGCACTGGAATACAGGAGAAGATAGCTATAACGGAATTGGCTTGCACGTTCGACGCCACGTCCCCAACCGCATAGACCCGCGGGCCTGCCTGATCGACACGACACGTGTGGTCGGTTTGGACGCGGCCGTCGCGGGCCAGGAGCGCCGCGTCCAGGAACCCCGAGTTAGGGCTGATCCCGGTCGCGGGGATGTAGATATCGGGGGTGAGGATTGAGCCGTCGTCCAGAGTGAGGGTCGCCTTGCTGTCAACGATCGCCATGCCTGCGTCCGGCGGAGAGACGGTTTGCACTCTCGTGTTCGTTTTCACTGTCACGCCGACGTCGGCGAGGAATTTCTCTGCCTTTTTCGCGATGGCTGGTCGCAGGACGGGCAGGATCTGGGAGCTGGACGTGACGAGGGTGATGGGGACTTTGGGGTTGGAGTTGTGGCAGCCCGAGCGCCCGTTGAAGTGTTCGCCCAGCTCGCCGGCGATTTCGATCCCGGTTGGACCGCCCCCGGCGACGACGATGCTCTTGGCTGTTGGTAGAGCGGCCCGGAGGGCAGTCCACTGCTCACGGAGGAAGGATTCATCGCGGTCGAAGCCCATGAGCGGCGAGGTGGTCGATGAACCGGTGGCGATCACGATCGCGTGGAAATCGATCTTCTGTGTGTCGCCGTTGGATTGGATGTCGACGGCCCTGTTGCTGTGGTCGAGCTTGATTGCAGTGCCCTGGACGAACCGGAAGCGGCCTTTGGGGTATTGTTCGAACAACGGGGCAATGTTGACGAAGAGTCTGTCTTGTGGGAACATGTCGTCCGATATCATTGCGCGGGGACAGGCAGGTCGACACATGGTCTGAGAGGAAGTGCTGACAAGGACGATCTGGTATGATTCTGGGGAGGGGAGCGTGGGAAGAACATGTCGGAGGAGGTAGTGGGCTGTGGATATGCCGCCGTAGGACCCCCCGAGGATGACGATGTTTTTGTGTTCCATTTTGACTGTGGAAGCACGGTCAGTTTTAGAGAGTAAAATAAATTCGCATGTCTCAGGGGGTGAATAGGAAATTAAGTGGCGTTTAAATAATTGTTCCAAATTTCCCTCGGACGCCGAACGGACGGACGAACAACGGCTGAACAGGCCGAAGCGGACCAACCCTGCGAGGGTACCCGAATATAGTGCAATCTGACATATCGATCCTCTATGAACACAGGCGATCTTAACATAAACACACTAGTATGAATCACAGATCCTTCAACTCCTTCATAACAACGTCGAGATTCTCCTCCTCCAGCCCAAGAGCCTTATTATCCAGCGCCACCCGGGCCTCATAGTCTCCTCCCGCATTATCCTGGAAGACATGCCCATAGATCAGATGCACGACACCCTCCGTCTCACCCTTCGCAAACAGCTCTTTTCCTCTGCGGAGCTTATCCTCAGTGCTCTCATGGGTAGTCTTCCAATCACCATCCGCCGTCTCGGTCGCAACCTGTGCACTCTCGAGAAGCTCAACCTGCGAGACCCGGAAAGACGATATATACACCAGTCTGTTCGCAAAGTTCCTGCGTTTCTCTTCAGGGAGGGCGAGTAACCTCGCCACGGCGGACCCAATCAACGCCAACGTCGTAATATTAACCTTGACATTCCCACCATCAAGAAGCACGGCGCTCTTCTCCGCGATGTTGATGCCGAGAACACCCCGGGGAATCGACTTCTCTCCCACATCACATTAGAACAAGCACAAAATATACCGATCCAGGATTGAAACCCCACTACCCACTCACCCAGTCCAAAATAAGCCCATTCACAACCGCCGACCACGCAAATCTCCCCCGCGTCTCCTCCGCCTTCTTCCTCAAATACTCCTGAATCTCAATCTTCGGCGGAATAATCGGCACATGAGCCGAATACTCCGGATTCCCACTATCCGTGCCGAACTCGCTGGGGAAGATCCATTTGACGCCGGCGAGGATCGCGGCGTCGATGAACGGGATCTGCGTCGATGGGACTAGGGTGCCCACGCAGAGCACGAGGGCGTCGATGCCGCTCAGGCTGTCGCGGAGGAATTGCGTGTCCGCATAGTCCCCACGGAGGAGTTTTACGTTGTCGGGGAACTGGGCGGTCGAGGTTGAGCGCGATATGGCGGTGACGTCGAAGTGCGAGGAGGAGATTAGGGTTTGGAGGATGGCGCGGCCGATGCTGCCGCTTGCCTGTGGGGATAGTTAGTGGTTGGTTATCTTGGGTCAGGGGGCGGGGCGGTGATGGGACGGGATGGGGCTCGTACGCCCACGATGGCGATTGTTTGGAAGGACATTTTCGATTGTCTTGACGGTATCTTTGTGTTTGGATCTCGGGATTTCCGATTGAAGTCTTTCTACACTTGAAGATGGGTCGAGAATGGTCTTCAGCCCTTTTTATACTATGTACCTGGCTGGGCTTGTGGGTATACTACCGCAAAAGATAGTGTTTGCTATCCGAGCAAACAGGAATCAAACAGATCAAACTGCCGATCAAATGCTTGAAAAGCCTCTTTGCCCCATCAGATATCAGTAATGTGAGTGCGGGTCAAGCATAATGTTTCGGCTAGTTCATACGAGAATAAGCGCGGTGGGGACGGCCACAATTCGTTTGTTTGCACACAAGGGAAAGCTCGGTTTCGCTTGGCCGAGATAGATCGCGGTTTCCGGCATTGCTACTGGTGGATCTGCATTGTGGCTATGGAGGGGCTTTGGGGTCGTAAGGCCTCGGATCATGGCCCTGCCCCCGGCTCGGGTTCGGGTTCGATGCTTTAAGGATCACATCAACAAGACCTTTGCTGTGCTGATCGACACAGAACAGACATTTTACCTGACTTCACCCGCCTAGAGTGCAACCATGGTTCACAGCAGAGGAGATATAAAGCCTGCACAACTTCTCATGATGATGATTCTCAAACCATTTTCCCCTGCATTCTTTTTTTCACGCATACAGCCGGTTCAAAACCAATCCAGCACCCCGCAAAATGACTCCAAGTGAATCTCTCGCCGCAGCCAATCTGGGTTTCTACGCCATTGTCTCTCTCCCGGCCCTCTACTGCTTCATCATGCATGGCAAACATGGCCTAGCGGCCTGGGTATATGTCCTGGCTATGTGCGGTCTTCGACTGGCCGGCAATGCGATTTCTCTGCATGCCTATGAGCACAACCAGGTCAGCACGGTCGCTGCGATTATCAATGGCATTGGACTTTCGCCCCTTCTGATCGCGGCTATGGGACTTCTTCGTGAATCGTGCGTATATCCTCGGTTCACAATAGCATCTTGTTCTAATCCGTCCGAAAGTAACCACTCCATCCAACAATCTCTCTCTTCCCCCCTCAACACCTGGGGCTTCCTGATCGCACACATCGTGATCGGAGGCGGTATTGGACTCGCCGCCGCCAGCAAAGCCAACGAAACCATCCTGAAGGTCGGGATGATTTTCTTTGCGACTGGGTGGACGATGGTGTGCGGACTGGTGGTGCTCTCATACCAGGCCACTTCTCACCGTCAGCGACTAAGCGACGAACGAAAGGTCAGTCTTATCTCTAAATATCACACCGGACTTTCCCTAACGGAAGTAGATTCTGCTGGCTGTCACCATCGCCATGCCACTTATCGGGATCCGGATCATCTACGCCATCGCAACCGTGTTCAGCAGCTCCGGCCTGGAAGGTGGGAGTTTGGCCGTGCGAGTCATCTTCGGTACACTGCCGGAGTACCTCACGATGCTCGTGTACATCGGGGTTGGAATAGCGACACGGAATCTGGCGCGGTCTCGTCTCGAGCCTGCGGAGAAGAGCCAGTCTAGTGGCGTCGGTGCCTAAGAAAAAACAACATCTCATATCTCATGTTCCATAATGACAGTAATCCCAAATATAAACAACCAATCCTGTTCACAACCCCATCCCCATTCCCACACCCGACTTGCCCTCCCCCTCCCATCCATCCCACCCTACCCTCGTAACCCTCACCGGCCACTCCAACACCCCCCTCCACTCGACCGGCAAAATACCATAAATCCCCCTGACCTCCCTCTCCGGAATGCCCCTCAACCACCAAATATCCTCCGCGGCCTTTCCCAGCGCAAACAAATACGCGAGGATGGCCAACGCGCGGGGCCTCTTCTGCATCAACGCAACCATATACGCTTGGGGCGCCATGGGGGCAAACGACGAGAACCGTTTCCGGATATCATAGACACACTCGTGGCTCTTCACGCCCTTATACATGTTCTCGAGGTACGCGACACACAGATCGTAAACGGCCATGAGCTCTGCGGTCTCGTTGTCGGGGTCGGGGTTACATGTGAGCAGGTGGGCGAAGGGGCGGGTGGGGTCTGCGTAGGCGGTTTGGGTGGCGACGTCGCCGTGCACGATGGGCCGGGCGACGAGGAGGGGGGAGATGCGCGCGCTGGACGCTACGAGGCGGTGGTAGACGAGGCCGATCACGGCGCGCATGCCGCGTGACATGTTGAGCCAGAGGATCGGGGGGGAGTAGGGTTGGGGTTGGGGTTGTGATTGTGATGGGGAGGGGGAGGGGAGGGGGAGGGCTCGGAGCGGAGCATGAGTGAGTACATGGATAGCAGGATGGTGTTCATGCAGAGGGTCTCGGAGATGGTGGAGACGTTGAGGCGGGCGATGTCTGTGCGGTGTTGGCGGAGGGCGCGGTCGATGTGCGAGCGGTGCACGAGGCGGAGGGCGTCGGCTTCGGATGGGATCAGGGATGCGCGGTGCGCGGCCGCGACGGCCAGGACTGTGTGCAGAAGGGGCTCGTACTCGAAGGCCATTTCCGGGACTGCGACCTGCCACATGGCGCCGACATTGGGGACGTGGGCGGTGCCCATGGTCCGTGCTGTGGCGGTGACGAAGTGGTGCATGAGACGCAGGTCGGTGGTGTTGAGAGGGGCCACTTCAGGGGATGGCAGGCCACGTGCGAGTGTTGGTGGTGGTGAGCGTCGCTGCAGGGTCCGCGGCTGGGTGTAGGCGCGTGTCTCCAGGGGGGGATACTCGCAGGGAACGCCGTGGCGCTGGCAGCTGGAGCATTGGGGGTGTTGCTCGTTGCACTGGGGTTGTTAGCTGGGAGTAGATGTGTAGGGAAGAGTGGGGATACCTTGACCTTGCGGGCCTTGCAACGGCGACAGCCGCGGATGGACTTGCGGTGTTCGAGGCGAGGGGCCATGAGGATTGAGGCTCGGATTGATGCAGTGGAAGGGGAAGGAGATTGTCAGGCTAAAGTGGGGGAGCGAAGCGCTTGTCAATGCTAGACGACTAGCGCAAGGCTGTCCATCGGGGCGCAGTGGGATTGTTCTCGGGCTCGGATGGCTCGTCTTGTAGGGTTAGCGCAGAGGGCCCCGATCGGGAAGGGATGGACGTGGCCTTGCGGATAAAGACCAGCGCGACCCCCAGGTGGAATTTTCTTCATCGACAATTGCGAATCATTCCTTCTCTCTCAAAAGCCCCAAAAGTCCATTGAGTTCTTGCAGATTACTGTCAACCATCATGGGTCTCATCAAAACCGGAATCCAATTGGCTGGCGCTTACGGTCTGCTAAAGGCAGGGTCCAAGTATGTGGATCGCATGCTTGACATCATTGGACAGACGCTAATCTTCTACAGAGCCATCAACGAACATCAAGACAAGAAGCAAAGCCAACAGCCCAACACAAGTCAGCAGGGTCATCATTGCTCATGCCACCACCATCATGAGCAGCCGCCATACCAACAGCAGCCTCCGTACCCTCAACAGCCTCCATACCCGCACCAGCCCCAATACCAACAAGCTCAACAGCCTCACCCTTCGCACTACCACGCTTACGACCCTCGCATAAACCCCAACCCGGCTCCTTACTACCCTCCCCCTACCAACGACCAACACGCGATGGTTCAGCCTGCTGGTCAACCCCATTCTCAGCCGAGTGGACGATAGATCATTCACCAGCGCCTTGGATTAAATGTATCGATTTAGCGGCATGGTCGGCGTTCTATACAATTCGGAGGATTACCTTCTCAAGCAGGTCTTTCCTGGTCAATTCCTGTACCTCATTTATTATTTCACTGTTAAATCGCAAGTCACAACCTCATTTTACCAACATTCATTCACCAACAAATTAAAAAATGACTATAATAGTGAACTCCATATATTAGCTTCAAAGGGCCAACAAGTAACAAATCATACAGCGCATTCTAGTTAATCCACACCCCACAACCAAACATTGAAAAAAAAAAAAAAGAAAAAAAAGAAACACATCGAAGACACCCCCTTCCGCAAAAACAACCCCATTCAACCTACTCCGTATAACCCGGCGGCTGCGCACTAACCCTCCTCTCCAACGCCTCAAACTCCGACATACTAACATCATACCCCAGATGCCTCTTCAACAACTCATGCGTGACAAACCTTTCCGGAGTATTCCCCTGTGCATCCACAAACGACACATGGGGATTGACCTCACTAATGCGCTGCAGCTCATTCGCATGGCGATGGTGATGCGGACACCCATCCACCCCGATCAAAAAGATCGTAACATGCACCCACGACAGCCCCAACAGCTCAAGCTCGAATTCATCCATGTCCGTCGCTTCACCGTCCAGGAGCAGAAGCAACCTGAGCATAGGCGTGCGGGGCCCCGCCTGCCACCCATACACAGGATGGTAGGTAGCGGACTCGTGGTGGCGCTGGAAATGCAACTCCTTGGCCTTTTGCCAGCCGGTCATGACGCGCGTTCCACCGCCGACTTTAATGCTGTCCCAGGTGGACGGGAAGTTATAGTGGTTGATGTAGCCGATGTAGGAGGCTGTGCTGGCGAATGTGACCAGTTGGTAGCCGATTGCGTTGTTGTCGTGGTTGGTCATGGCGTCTGTGAAGCGGCGAATGATGGATTTGGCGAGTTCTGACGTTAGCAGATCGGAATGAATCAGCATTATTATCCCAGTGGTGTCCGATGGACCTGCGAATGGCCGTGGGTTGCGGTTGCGTGCATATGCGTACCTTTATTCTTCGGCTGCGTCGACTTCTCCCACCCGGTGATAAGATACTTATCATATGTCGGCCTCATGGGCTGGAAATCCATCGAGCCCGAAACATCCAACAGTATCATGGTATTATCCGTCGCGTCCTCGGGCATATCGACCGCGCGAAACGGCGCCGGCATGACCTGCCTCGAATACCCCTCCGACGTATGCAGCACATGGCAGGCATCATCCGCCGAGAAGTAATCCGGCGGCGGCTCCACGGCCGACTCCATCCTCGCCCTGGCCAGATCCAGCGCCGAAATGAAATCCGGCTTCAGGCGAGTCCCCGTATTGCCCGCCCGATGGTTCAACACCCAATACAGCCGCTCCTCCGCCGTATCTTCATATCCTCTCCACGCAGGCGTGATCCCCCTCCACCCCGCCTGCGCATCGACCCGGAACTTCAGCGGGTTGGAGACCCGATTCGCCCACGACACCGGGATGGGCTCGAAGTATCCCGCCCGCAGGAGGTGGAGGTACTGCAGGGGACGCTTTGCGCGCAGCTCGGCGATTTTCTCCGTCATCCCGACTTTGGCCTGGTAGGTTGAGACGATCTCGCGCCATCCGGCGTCGGGCCAGCGCCCGGCTTCTTCGGAGAGGATTTCGGCGCAGAGGTCGCGGTGGCGGAGGTTGGACTTTTCAGTTCTCAGGATGGAGCGGCCTTCAGAGGCGCGCATCGATAGGGCTTTTTTGAGCCCGGCGAGTTTCGAGGCCTTGGGTGGCTCGCTGGCTGCGGCTGGCTGGGCGTCGTCCGCTGCGGGCGCGTCGGGCTCGTCTGTCTCCCAGATGTTGTATTTCGGTTCCATGTCATTGACGGCGGCTTGGGCTTTCGCGTTGAGGGTCGTGTTCAGTTGAATGGTTTGCTGAACGGCCTTGGAGTAATACGTTGGATTGGGTCTCTGGAACTCCCAGGGGTTGAGCCCATACGGCGATATGACGGTGCTGTAGGGATTGCCGCTAAATACGGTGACTGAGAAGCAGTCGTGGTAGGCCCTTTCTCCTGTTCGGGCGGGAAGTCCATGGTTAGAGGAAGTTCATCGCAGTTGGGGTTCGAGAGAAACGGGAGACCAAGCCAAGGGGGGGGGACAGGTGCAGACCTGGGTACATGACAGCCTTAGACCACATCTCCTGGACCTTCAATCGCTTCATCTTCTTGTACATGTACTGGTGAACTTCGCACGAGCAGCTAGTCTTCTGGGTATCGTGCTCTGGCTCGATATCGGAATTGTAGATCATACACACGCGCTGGGTGTGCTGGAGCATGTTCTGCATTTGTTGCTACGCCGAGGACAAAAATTAGGGCAAGCGCGCTGCAAAGGAACCAATGAACACATGTCAATACCTCATCCTGGGCGCGGACGTTCGCCGCCTCAATGACCTTGTTGGTATGTGTTTGAACGGGCAGATTATTCTGGATGCTAAAGACCTCATGATACGACGGCGGAGGCAGCGGCGCGGACGTCCAAGTCTCCTGGGTCGAAATCTGCGGACTATCCTCGCTCGGAAACAGGCCATGCGAGTACTTATTGGGGTTCTCATAATACTGCGTGAGCGCGTCGTCGATGTTATCCGCCGCCTTCAACCAACGAACGAGCCACAGATCAGCAAACCCGCTCACTTGCTGGTCGGGACACCCATGATTATGTATGTCCAAGTGGGTAAGAGTCATATCTTGCCTGCAGAAACCTCAGCGCAGTGCCCTCGGTGGCATTGGAGGCGATGGAGACGAATTTGACGATGTCATCTTCGGTGGGGATCATCGTGTCGTGATAGCGGATGACTTGACGGGGTTCGTTCACTTCACGGACATCGGACATACACGGGGTGTGGGTGGGTAGGGATCAGTGCGTCTTTATGAGGGGCCCATTCCGTTATCAGTGGCTAGCCCATCTATCTATCTATCACGGGCGTTGCGCCATGAGGGATTTATTCCACGTGGATTGGATGCTTCCCTTCTTCCCCGGTCTTCTTAGCTCTGCTTAGGTCCTGTCACGGGCGCAAGGGTGGCACTGCGGATTGGCTGCGCCGTATATTGGCGCCGTGGATGGCAGGCCGGTTGCAAAGCTTGTCTTAGGTCGGTGCTCTTGATCGCGTCCCACGCGTGACTGCGTCGCGAGGGCGATTGCGAGCCGATTACCCGAGCTAGTAGATAAGAGGTGGTCTGACTTGGGAGATGGGAGGGATATTTTGTAGTGGGTGATATTTTGTCTTCATCGACTTGCGAGGTGGCAACATATTAAGTGAATCTCAGGGTTTCAACAACTCTGCCCTACCTAATCTACTCCGATGGCAGTCCTCGGCAAAACCGATGGAGTGATATTCACCACAAGCAACCTGGTTGCTTTTCCATGCAAATATCATGCGACAGATACTGACATCAGTCGAAAAAAAATACATGAAGGCAACAACAGTGCGAGAAGGGTGAGATAAGAGGACACTTGGCCGGTCGCGGCATGGCTGCTCGGATGTCCGCGTCGGATGTCCGACCCTGAGGTATTTATTCATTCCTCCAGGCCCCGACTGCTACTATTGTCTTCTAGTCTCGATCTAGAACAAACCGTTCCTCCATCAAGCGTCCGATTAAACCCGGCGAGAATCCTGCAATTCGCGCAAGGGAATCTACCAATAAGAGCTCGGATCACACCAAACAGCTCTCACTTAGTTGCTATCCAAGCTCTGAGATTGAATACCATTCATTCAGAAGCGAAACTCCCTCCCAGGAAAAACAATCTTCTTGTATATACACCAGCATATATCCCACAATCTAGATTCCAACAAAGCCATCTATCTCAACCCCAACTTCACAACATCCAAGGCCACTTCACCCATCTATCAGCCACAGGTAATTACTCCCGCACCACCCTCCCATCCTCGGCCCCCAAAAGCGGATCCGTCTCCACCGGTCGCACCGTCTCGGGCCGCGACGTGCGCGCATACAAACAATAATGCTGAACCATCAGAATAACGTCAAACAAGATGGTGATATTCCCCAGCACCAGCTTCGGCGCATTCCCCGCCGCCCCGGACCAGTCATTCTGCAGCGCGGTATCAATAAACAGCTGCACAAGTGAGAGCATGCCCCCGGTGAAATCCATCAGGATGGCAACCATGCAGAAGCCCCGAGTGGACTGGCGACGGTAATTCAGCCACGCCTGGGGCGTGTATTTGATGATTGTCAGGAAGAGCTTAATATTGCCGATGAGATAGATCTGGAGCAGACATCATCAGCTCCGCTCAGGTCAACTCACATCCCACATCTCATCCTAATTTCCAATCACCGCTTCTTTCAGGCAGATGAGGGGGATGATAAAAAAAAAAAAGAACCCACCACATCAATCCACTCCCCCGCACCAAGGGCCGGAAAATAGCACACGCCCAGCACATCCACCACGACGATCGCAAAACACACACCCAGCAAGATCATCGTCACCCGGCCCGGCATCTGCTGCGCGCCCTTGCGATCGATATTCCACAGCGCCGGCCACTGGAACTGGCTGTAAATCAGCCCGCAGATGACCGCGCCATGCAGGGCATAGAAAAAGTCGTTGAGGTGGACAGGTGGCTCGGGGCTCTGGGGGTGTCGGTCGGCGTACTGGGCGCGGATGACCGACGAGAAGAGTAAACTGCCGTTGAATACCGTGTAGCCGCACAGTCCGAGCACGTTGAGCAGGGCGAAATCGAGCGAGAAGCCCTCGGTTGCGCGGCGGCGGTAGTTGTGGAAGAGTTGGGGGTACAGCGAGACGGACCAGATGAGGGTGTAGGTCCAGCCTAGGGCTTGGGAGATGGCGAGGAGGAGGGTGTGGATGGTGATGGTCATTGTCATTGTTGGGTTAGATGGGGGAAGTGGGGGTTTGGGGATGGTGATGGTGAGGTTGGTGAGAGATGGGGGGGAAATGGGATCCGATGTTTTTGTTCCAACTCCAGGGCGCTTGCCAGCAGACTGACTGGACTGCCCGGATTTCGTCGGGTGGATTTCGGGCCTTTTCCGTGTCTCGGAGCTCCACTTTGATGAGGATGAGGGGTAGATAGATAAGATAGATACCCCTGCCGAATCAATCAAATCAATCAATCAATCGATCCATCAGGCCATCGTCGACTGGCGGGTTTGGGTTGTGCGGATTGTTCGGGCGCGACGTTACTGCCACACCCCGAATTTCCCCCTCGAGGGCGTGGCGTGTATGCTTTCCTAGAAGTCCTGCATTTCTGCTGCAGTGTAAAGATAAAATCCAACCCAATTCCAGTCGGAAGAAAATGCAAATTCTGAACAAGGAGATAAAATCAGATTGTATTGAGATGGTGATATATACAACCCTCAAGAAGACACATTATTTATATGATTAGTCGCGATATCCACTGCTAAAGTAAGCGGATTCGCTTTCAAATTAATAGTACACCAAAAATGAACATCCACAACGCAAACCTCCCAATCTGCCACCCGTCATCATTGTTTCGACCACGCCATCCAACAAATCAAGGCTTGACCATGGTCAAAAAGTCCAAGGACAGATCAGTAAAGAAGCTCGCCCCGGCAACCGTCTCCGGGTGCCCCGCCTCCGTAACATTGCAGTAGTCGATGAAGTCACCCGCCTCGGCATTCTTATCCTTGATGTAGGTGACATATTCCGAAAGAAGACAACTGCTGCCGGGACCATCCTTGCACATCGGCAGGGGGTAGACAGCATCATTGAGCAGAATCCTCAGATACGTCTCATCGGAAGCGTTCTTCTCACTACCGGAACCGCAGTCCAGAACCTCGAAGGCAACAGTACCGCGCATCGTAATAAAGTGCGCGACATTGTACAGGTGGTTCGCGGGGATGTACGCATCCGACAGCGCTTCCTCACCCTTGAACAGGTCCATGGCGGCGGTCATTTCGGCGATCTGGTCGTCGTTCAGGAACGCCATGATCAGGTTGGGCACGGTGAAGGTGGTGCCGTTCAGACCGGTGCCGTTTTGGCCGGGTCCCTCGGCAAGGAGGTCCAGGAGGCTCTCGAGGAAGGGCAGGAAGAGGATCTTGGTGGGGTCGGACGAGCCGGGGCCGACGCCGTAGTAGTAGCTTAGATCTTGGGAGTAGGCGTAGTTGGTCAGTTCGTCCTGGGTGAATACGCCGCACCAGTCGCTGAGACGGCCTTTGATCTGGCTCTCGTAGGCGCATAGGTAGGGGAAGAAGGTTAGGTCGGTCTCGTCGAAGGTGAGGTTGCCGCTGACCAGCGAGTTGATGCGGTCGATCGCGGCGGGCATCCAGGTGCTGTCCCCTGTAGACGGGTTAGTGTGGGAGTTTGTGGATGTGGAAGGGTGGTTCTTACAGTCGGTGACGTTGTCGTAGGCGTCGTTGACGTACAAGGGGCAGGCATCCGAGGGCCCGAGGGAGTTTCCAATGGCGCTCACGGAGCCGGTGGAGTTGACGCTGACGACCGTGCCGTATGTATCGGCGTACTCGTACATATATCCAAGCAAGAAGGATTGAGCCGTCTGAACCACCCGCGACTCGTTGATGGGGTTGGCGTACTGGTTGGCCCAGACGTAGAACGGGTTGCCATCTTCGTAGAAGTCGGGGTCTGGTATCGGTTAGCCATTGAATCTTCACAGTTGAGATGGAACCGGTTTCGGGAGGAAAGGCTTACAGCGAGCCCTCAGGGTATATCCGAGATCAACAGCCTGAATATGGTGAGCATCTTCCCGCGCGCATCCAAATCATCAAACGCACCTCCTTCCGACCCGTCATAGACTCCTGAGACATTTGGAGGGTGGTGTCGGTCAGGACGGTCTGCCAGTCGGGGATGAATGACAGAGCACCGCGGGCTTCGAAGCAGTCGTCCTCGACAGCAGCTTGGATCTGAAGAAAGATTAGCACATGTTGGACTTCAGGCTGCAACATTGTTCTCGGCATTGAAACGCACCTTCTCCTGAAGAGCGACCCATGAATCGTAAGATCCCGAGTCGGGGAATCTATCTTATTAGAACGATGTGTGAATGTCCTGGTGACACTGCAACCCTCACCTGCTACCGTGTCTCACGACGTAGGCTGCCTGTTGAACGGTACACTGAGATGGGACCTCGTTGGAAATACCGAAGACATTGGGACCTAGCGCAGTTTTCCATGTCAGTAAAGAATCGCAAAAGGGTTCTGTTCGCCTCACTGACCCGCAAACCACGGGGTGTTTCCACCCGAGTAGATCAAAGGATTCGAAGACTCGGTCGTTGACGGAAACAAAATGTCGTTGGTCGGGGCAAGGACCTGGGCATTGGCAGCCCCGAGCAAAGAGGCGACGACGGCAGCAATAGTGGCCATTTCGGATGTAACAAATCACTTGAAAGTTGGGACGCTGTACCTTGTCGATCGACAAAAAAAAAGCGTCTTTCAAGACAGGGTCCCAACCTGGTTATATATCCTGTTCTGGGGAGTGGAGAAACGCCGCTCCAAGGCGTCTAGCCGGAGTCCATCGGCACCCATCAACTGTCATGTGAAATTCGATTGCGGTCGTGAGTCCCTATCTTGGCGACTGGATAGATTATTTTAACATGAAGCCAAGCACACGTGCATGCTCTGCAGCCAGACGTTGCCAGGTGCCTGACGCTAGGCGAAGCCACCATTTTGTTAGCGTCTGTCATTCCCGGTTGCGCCAGAAGGCGGGCTTCTCGCCCCCACGTGCCGCTGGCTTTTCATCCCAGGGAATGCCCCACCCGGACACTCGTTCCTAAGCGACATGCCGGATTTCATGATCGAGTCGAGTTGAAGGGTGGACTCGGGGGCGTAGCCTCATCTGGGATAGTAAGGGGGTCTTTCGCCGTAGGCCTGGAAAAAGGGTTCTCGAAAGCGATGAACGGAATGAAGTCAGTATGATGAACATGGCCGCGAAAAGAGTTATCTAGTCGATGCAAAAAAAGCTGCGCTATCATGTCTTGTATCTGGAAGAAAAATATTAGATAGCTGGTAGTATAGACAGGCAATTGACTGCACGGGCCAGAGTCAATTTCGGACTTCAAGCGAAGGAACTTCTCCGGACCCTTCATGTCGGATTTTCTATATTGTATTTTATTACCCGAAGTGACTGGGCGAACTCATTCCGAATTTCTTGTTCGACATTGTATGGCGTACAGGGAATTTACTGCATTGATAGCATAACTATGTCTGCTTCGTAAGTCTCTAGTTTCACAACAGCAGGGGCTCTCCCTGTTAGATTTCTGTCTAGCAGATCATGAAATCAAAATTAGCATCATAGTAGGAGAATACACAAGCCATCATTTTAGGGCTATAAGAAATCAAAAGAAGATTTTTGCATCTGAAAGCTCACCGCGAACTGTCGGTGGCCTCATCCAGGAGATCCTTCGGAAATTGATTTGAGATCATAGTCGCGAACATCTAACTTGAAGTCAAAACTCAAGAGGATGTCCTTGTTACCCAAAGCCGCTGTCACCACCGTCAGCCTTGCCTTGTCGTAGATGACGATGTGGCTGTAGATGAGGACGCATGACCTCGAACGAAGTTGCGCAGTTAAAAGTATCGGGTTATGCAGATCATGGAGGCTTTATAAGCTATGTCATAGTGGCAGAGTCAACCCAGTGTTAATTATTGGTTGATCTGTTTCCGATTATGATTTTCTGGATCCGTCCAATTTAAGCTTGTTTGTGAGGGCAAGGCCATAACTGCTTATCAAGCGCTTTAATAATTGCGCCCGAAGAAAGGCTTGGTCACAGTACCGAAAGTGTAAAAAACAGCTCAATGCACCGGGGTGTAAGGAAAGGGCAAAGGTCAGGCCTCAAGGGAGTTGAAGATGATTTGATTCGAGGAGAGGAGGAAGAAAGAAGAAGGGAAGTGGGGGTCGTTACTAATACCTTCACTGCTCAGGAAGGGGGTCTAAATTACCATTATCAATCACAGCTAGGATACAATGGGTGTGATTATCGATTCATAGCCAGGGTATAACATCCTCGCCCCCAGCTTCCTGGAAAGAAGAATATAATCATTCACTGCGATACATCCTGTTGACAAATGAGTCATGGCCCGGCTCATGCGGCATTGATCCATTTCTAAGCAACGTGACAACGTCCGATCCTTCCCGAAATGTAAGCTCACATCTCCTCGCTTTCCAGCATATTCTTCAAGAGCCCCACGTCAAATTAATCAGATATAAATTTGGACGACGCTTCCCAACGCTGACAACTACCATCCATCCCCATCTTCACGAAAATGACATCCTCTATAATCATTCCCCCATCCACCTCCACCGTGGATGTCAGCATCATTGACACAACATCCACCATCCATTTCCCAACTTCCATCTTTGTCGCCCCCGAGATAAATGGTGTAAAGTCTCAGACAGCCAAATCATATGCCTTTCTGATCGAGCACAAACCGACAGGTCGACGACTGGTCTTCGATCTCGGGGTCCGAAAGGACTACCAAAATCTCGCAAAGCCGATATACGATAGTCTCATCGGCTCGGGGGTCTTCACCCTCGACGTGCAGAAAAATGTCGCCGATATCCTCACAGAGAATGGGGTCGAGCTAGACACGATTGATGCGATTATCTGGAGGTAAGAATTAATCGAATCCCCTTTGTATTCCATGATCCCGAAACACAAGACTCACATGCCTCACAGTCACACTCACTTCGATCACGTCGGAGACCCCTCCACATTCCCAAGCTCAACTTCGCTCATCGTTGGTCCGGGTGTCCCGGCCTCTGTTCTCCCTGCATATCCCATCAACCCCTCAGGAGAGCTCCTCGACAGCGACTTCAGCGGTCGACCTCTCGTCGAGATTCAAAGAGCACAGTTTGACACGACGATCGGCGGATACAAAGCCCACGACTTCTTCCATGATGGCTCATTCTACCTCCTCGACGTCCCCGGCCACTCAATTGGACACATGTGTGGACTTGCCAGAACCATTTCCGATGGCAAGGACACATTCATCCTGATGGGCGCAGACACCGTCCACCATGCAGGTCAGCTGCGCCCATCACATGGGGTTCCACTCCCAGAACAAATTGCCCCCAGCCCATACGGTGGCTCAATAGCGTGTCCCGGGGAAATCTTTGAGGCCATCCATCCTGCTCCGGAGAAGTATCGAACAAGCCCCTTTTACCGCATAAATGTTGATGAGAATGGGCGCAGTGTTGCGAATGATCCGGTGGAAGCGGAACATAGTGTGGATCATATGAAGGAGTTTGATGCGCTGGATAATGTCCTTGTGGCGTTTGCGCATGATTCGTGCCTGGAGGGGGTGGTTGAGACGTTTCCGCTCAAGGCGAACGGGTGGAAGGCGGCGGGGTGGAAGGAGCTGAGTCGGTGGAGGTTTTTGTCGGATTGGAAGGTGGAGGCAAGTCATTAGGTGTTTGTTAAGTAGGACTTTTTATATTTAATATACCCCACTCAGTCTTAGTTGTATCTTGTTTGCTGTAGATTGTAGAGATTAATGTGGCTGTGGTGGGGGGCCGTCCACCACCTAAACTAAGTAGGATTATATAGCTTTGACTATTCACTGATCTTGATCTTCAATCTCCCCTCGCATCTGACTGACTGTCTATTTTCCCGCAGTATTCCAACCCCTGGCCGGTTCTCTTTGAACCATTCGCCAAGATTCACGGGGGATAAAGAGACAGCACTAGGTGCATCAATCTCAAGCCCAATATGGCTAGATAAGTGAGCTAACACCCGAATCGATAGAGCGTTGGCTCTCCGCACCAATCGTTGCCTGGCTCCTATCTCACAGACTACTGCATCCAACCTACCGGCGTGCTCTTGTTTACTCCATGTTCGAGCGATTCCGAGAATCTAAACATCTCTCCCTCCACAGGTTCGAAAGAGGGCAGCAGCAGCAACGTTTGTCGGATAAAGCCAGCGGGGGATGATTGGTTTGATCCTCGTGCTTTCGAATAGTGTGCGTAATATTCAAACGGCGAAGCTATCGAATCGAAGCCGAGGATACGATTCGTGTGAACATCCACGACCCCAGGAACCTCATGATAGTTCCACAATCCATTCACCACCCGATAATCCGCCCTAGCGCAACACTAGCACCTGCTCCGTTGGATCTAACAACGCTTTGAAATCGTTAAAGCCATGCAATCCCCCCCCCCAGATAGCGCATCCTCCAGGACTGTTCCATATTTCCCCACTTCTACGCCCCCAGCCCAGTTCATCTCCGCTTCGATAATGCGCATCGGGGAGGATACGTCTCCCAATCGCAGAGATGGATTTATGGCGAGGCATCCGGCGCTTCTTACTATCCTTAACTAAAGATATCTATCCCAGAAAGGAAACCGACCGGAGACACTTGGTTTCGCGCTATCTGCGCGAAATCCCTCGCTGCTCGGTAGGTATTCGTTATCCGACGGTCAGACAAGGCACGCTACTAAGGTCGTTTCCACGGCAGCTGAATTGCCTCTACCCACTATCCCTCGGGTTCAACTGCTCGCAATCCGATTATGTCTGCATGTGCACAGAGTTCCAGTCCATCGCAGCGATGTCAGAATTCCAATCCTGTTTCGACCAATGTCCCGTCAACCGGGACCAGCGATGTCAGTTCCCACGCGAACCATCCGATAGCAGTCCCAGTACTTACCCTCACGCTCTCCGATAGGGACCCCCGGTCGAGTCCTCGATTTCTGCGACCTGGTGGGCGTTGATGCCGCACTCCCGGAATACATGGCGCCGTATGCAGCACTTCACCGGCGTAGACACGAGGTAAAAGACGACATGGAAATCGAGGACGCCGTCACGATATACTCGGTTGTGACAACAATCTACGCATCACGAATTACGTCTGCCGCGTCGACGACGGTTTCCGGCGATGTTTATTCTACAACAGAAGTTGCGCCGAGCGAGACCGCGAGAGTTGTCACGGTGACAGAGATACAGAGCATGAGCATGAGCTCTGCGTCAAGTGAGACGGGGATGGGCTCCACGTCGAGCCAAATGGGATCTGGGTCGTCGGGGCTTTCAACTGGCGCAAAAGCAGGGATTGGCGTTGCGGTGCCTGTGGTTGTTATATGTGCCGTGTTGATTGCGTTGTTTTACTTCAACCGGCGGAGGAAGAGAAAACATGGCCCTGAAAACGGTGGCGATGAGCAGGGAGAGGGAAAGGAAGCCGTGCATCCCGAGTCGAAATTCCCTCCCGTCCAATTCCAGTCCAACTTGCCCTCCGAGATAGACGGAGCTCCCGTCAATGAATTTGGCAACAGGCCGGTCGAAAGACAGCGGCAACAGCCGGTATTTGAGCTCAGTGTTGGAACTATCCGCGAGCCCAAGAGGAACAGATCAGCGCAAGCTGAAGTTTCCAATGTCTCAGAGGAGAACGGTCTTAATGAGATGATGGCGGCATCTTCCTCCACCGCAGGAGGTCCCTTGCCCGAACTACCTTCTCCTGATTTCGGGGGATCTCACGATGGATCATCCGTGGTGATGAACGAGCAAATGTCGCTATCGGATCTGCACGAGGAATTGGCCCGGGTGGCACGGAGTAAGGACAGACTTCAGTATTTACAGTCGCTGGAAGAGAGAGAGGAGCAACTGCGGCAGCTCATAGCATCACAACGACAGGTAGATGCGTCTAGCATTGCCACTCACGGGTCTGAACTTAATGGGAGAAACGTATAGCGAGAGATGACTTGCAGGGAGGTTGGAATTATGAGTCTAATGATAATTACGGTAGTATGCTCATGGGCGAAGATTGGTGGCTTTTTATTAATTGATCCAGGAGTTTACCATCATAATCGGCGCTTTCGATATACGTAGCAGGTGCCGAAAGCTTTTTAATGTTGACTTTGAGTGTCCTATCTCGCATTTATCAACCAACAATACATCTCCATCAAATCCACATAGCAATCAACTGTCTGGCTATCACAAGGGTCTTAATGCGTCCCGTCGAGCATATATAGTTCTTAGAAAGAAGTCTATCCGATCCCGTTGCCGGGCCTACTCAGGTTGTCCACCCAACTATATAAAAATATATATATCTTCGAACGCGTTTAATATATGGCTTTAAAATTAATACATGCAGTGGTTAAATAATAGATCTTATTGAACTTACTTAAATTAACAAATATAAGACTTTAATATTCTATATATCAGTTCTTTGTCTTAATCATAATCTCTATTCTTTTTAACATACTGGCTAATAAAGATTCTTGAATGTCTATATAAATCTGCTTCTAAACTATATATAAAGTCTTTCAGAGAAGGCTCTTTGTAATAGTACTACTATATATGCTTTTAAGCAAATGATTAATCTTATTAATCTTCTCTTTTAATAGAAATTATGTACACTTAATAGAGTTAAGTATAGAGATTATTTTGTCAACTCTAGGACTTAATCTTTGAATTATATAGTTATCTTATACGCTGTATAGAAAGCATTATTATCTTATATAAAGATAAATATCTTTTCTTTGATCTAATCGCGAATCTCAGGCAAAGAATCATCCAAAATAAGCAAGGCACCACACTCCCAACACACGGCCACGTCAACCCTCCTCATCCCTACGCAGCCGTGCAACTCACAAAGTCCTTATCCTGGTGCCGAATAACACCACAGAACTGTGCCCTAACCGTCTTCGACGCATACTCAAAGATAAGCCTATCCGGAAAGTCCGTCACCTCACCACCAGCATACACAGTGCCGGGGCTCGTCCTGTCAAGGGCAAACTCCATAGTTCTTCTGCCGCACGGGAAATCGAGCTTATCATAGTTGGCGAAGGAATGGGGGTATTTCTCTGCATGATTTCTCCGGTTATGATACATGTTCATTCCCATTGCCAGGGAGCGGGACTATGAATCTGACTTACTCGTTCCAAGAGTTTTATCTTTGAATGCTAAATCGGCCGCCTCAGCGTAGGCCTTGGTTAACTGCCCAGAAGTGTACCTGGTCGCGCTGTACTTGTCGGTCGCGGGGCACGTGTAGTCCTTGCTGGGGAAATCGGCGGTCAAGAGCTCCTTTCCATTTTTATTGGTGTTCTTGCGCTTGTCGAGGTCGTTGGCGAAGTTCTCGATGGGGAGGGCTTCGCGGGCGTTGATGGCCACAGGCGCATCCTGGATGTTGTTGCTGCTGTGGGCGCCAGCGCTCACGGCTTGACCCATTAGGGCTCCGGCGAGGAGGGCATTCAGGACGAGAGTCTTGAGAATGAAAGGCATTTTTGAAAGAGTGATGGTACTTTCAGAGTAATGAAGTGGATGCTGGTTTGAATGGTCTTTGGGATTGAGATGGAATGGCTGTCGAGGATGGATTGGACTTTACGCAGCAATTCCTTTGCCTCTTTATACCTTTCCAATTGTTAACATCATCCGTTGCTCGTCTGCTTCGGGCCTCTACGGATGCTCTCATGCCAGAATCTTTATCCAGAAGGGGCCAGACTGAAATGACACTGGGGTCGAAAACAGCATTATATCAGCACTACTTGGCAATGGACAGGGTGTCGATGTTTCGGGTGCCGGCACCCTATTGATCAGGGGATTTGACCACCTACGCCCTATAGGAGATGGATGCAATTGATCGGACGTAAAGAAGGTATCCCAGAGGCCACTCTATATTACAAATGGCACCCGAATCAATTAACTTTAGCAGACTCGACGAAAAGTATCAGATGTTGACGGTTGTCATAACTGAGATCTCCAATCTGAACCCTTAACCGCACGGTCTGTCAGTGGCTTGGGGAACAATAAGCATCGGTCCTCTACTACGCGAAAGACCCAATGAGGAGCTTTGGAATACGGCAGCCTGGGAAGACTTCTCCAAATGAGCAGCGGCTGCTTATTGCTCCGAGACCAGGGTCCTGCCGAGGAAACGGATCCAGATGTCCCGTTAGGCTGAGGCTGCACCTCATACATAGCCCCCAAACTAGCACTTGTTGGTAGTTGTATACCCCATGAGAATGCAAACAAAAGCTTTTGATTAGAGAGGAATCGATTCCATCAATGCTTTGAGTTCGATCAAGATGAGGTATGTGAAATGGATGTTGGGGAGGTTCGCATGGATGCCGCTAGGAGGGTTAAGATTGAAAAAAGAAGGGCTCGGGACTCTCGGACTGAAAATGATTATCCGGCTGCTTAGACAACGTTTCACCTGATTGGCAATGCTTGACATTCTGACAGGCACCACATGGGGGCCGCTCTCGATCGCGATCGGTCTCCAGTTGCATTCTCTCACCAACCAGTAAGCAAGGAGATGTGTAGCCCTACAGGGATCATCTGAGGCTGACCTGACTTGTTGTGATACATGAGTCAGACGCTAACCATTTCGCCCCTCTATTAGTACCACAGCGACCAACTGTTATTTAACTAGAATAGCTTCCCCTTTCACAGCCGCATCCATCATTGAACCACAATCCATCCCCCCCCCCCCCCTTTTTCCCACACGACCACAATGCAAAACGAGTACGAAATATTCTTAACCGAGCTCGCAGAAGACGAATGGCCACCTCGTCCGGAAATTATCTCTGCCTTCAGGTCCCTCCTGGACAACCCCTCCATCCCAGCCTCGAAACTCGCCAAAGAAAGCATGTCAGGCACCATTGCAAAAGCGGAAAAAGAAGACCCAACGCCTCACTACAGCGACCTCTGGTCGGTCCTCATACCCGCTGTAGAGCGATTCCCAGAACAAGGCGACCGCCTAGTGGACTTCGTGATTGCCCTCCACGAACTTCCAGACTGCGATGGCCAGTTTCGCGAGCTTAACGGGCTGTCGATATATCTGAGCGAGTTCACCTTCAACCGTGGGTTGCATCCATCCTCCCTTCCCCTCCCTCCCAGATCCCAAACACAAACTAACTCGCAATAGATGTGGACAACTCATCTAACGTCCCTGAGCGTGATATAAAACGACAGGGATTCATCAACGCCAATATCTTTACAGCAAAATTATATCTTCGTCTTCCCCGCCCTAATAAATTCGGTTTCCTGATCGAGTATGGAGCGGAGGTCCTGCTCCGGACCTTTGAAGCGGCGCCTTGGGAAGAGTTTCATTTTCCGCGCATTGAGGACTATATCAGCCCTATCGATGACGATGACGAGGAGGACTATAATAAGACGCGAGATGAGGAGCTGGGAGAGGTCGATGTTAGGATCTTGAATGGATGGGTGCCTGCGGCAGCGGTGTGGATTGAGTACTGTGGTAAGGAGATATATAAGAAGGAGGGATCAATGGGATGGGAGGCTGTTGCATTTGGTAGGTGGACTGGTCCAAAGGGCTGGTCGAAGGAACGATGGGCATATTGGAAGAAGAGAGCTGCGTGGGTTTCAACCGTTACGGCGTTGGATCGGAAGACAAGAAGGATTGCGAAGAGCATGATGGAGCGGATGGAGAGGATTGAGGGGGGGGGGGGATGGGGTTCTGTGAATCAATGAGGATCAGAACAGCTCTGGGCTGGCATATCCACCATCATCCTCTCCCGAATCACTTACCCGTCGAGAAGACCGTTTCTTAGCTCGCGGTTGTATATCCATAATTCAAGCCAAGAAGCACATACGGTTACTCGTACGGCGAGCAGTTTGGAAGAGCGGCTTCTTATATCGGCGATATGATGTTTATGGCGCCGAGAAGGGCCGCCGCGGAGATATGGAGTAACTACAGTGCCCCGGTGTATAGTTATCGGTTCAATGCCGTGCCGGGGAATGTGAGGGCAGACGTCCTTGGTGTGGCTCAATTCAGTGAGGTCGCGTTCGTCTTCCACAATACAGAGGGCTTGGGGTATCCGACCAGCCCCTTTGATGTGGAGCCCGCAGAGAAAAGGTCGGCATACATTGATCTTTCTACCTTGATGTGTCGCATGTGGTTGAGCTTTTCTAACACCCATTGGCCCAACTCTCACGGCGGTAAGGAATTTGACCCTCTGCCGATTCACGATGTGTGGATAGCTGACAGTTTGTCAGTCTCCGGCTTCAACGTCACATGGCCGAAATACACCTTCGAAGAGCCCATCAACATGGTGTTCGACGCGGTGAAATCGTCCCACCTCGAGATCAACGATTTCTGTGCCGAGCCGATACGACTCTTGTGGGACGAGGCGTTTGCTTTCTCGCATTAGGGTAGCTGTCCTTGCCTGCAGACGGAGCAAATCCGGGTAGAATATGTTTGGCACGCCCTATCGTACCGAAGGATATATATTTGGAACATGATTAACAGGGTAAATCAAGAAGAAGAAGCACATTATCACAGTAGTAGGTAAGAAATGATACAATAAAGCAAAACGGCAAAGCTAGCAAGCCTCTATCATACGCAATGAAACAAGGCTAATTAGCAATGTCACCCCAGCCATCCCATCTTTTGAGTTTCAATTGCACCACTTTGGCCGAGGGGTTCATGTACTCTATGGGGTCGATGTCCGGCATGGGGGACTGACGGCACTTGCTTACATGAAGAGGAGACCGGGTCGAGGGGGCATCAGCGAAGGAGCTCAAGCTTCTGGATGTTCAGTGTTCGAAGCTGAAATCGCTCGAATTGGGTGCTAATAGAGGGGATGGCGAATCAGTATAAGTCAGAGACTGACGTTATTCTCATGTAATTAAAAATGTTTGCGTCACATATCAAGTAGCCCGGCTAGCTCAATCGGCAGAGCGTGAGACTCTTAATCTCAAGGTTGCGGGTTCAACCCCCGCGTTGGGCTTTCTTTTTTCGATTTTTTTTTCATGCTTTTCTACAACAAGTCGTCTAATCCTCTAATAAGAATTGATTACCTTCTCCTTTGTTTATCCCACCACGCGCCAAAGATCGGCAGAGCACCCACATACGTCGGAGACCGGCCGACTATTTCAGACAGCCGGCTGGCGATGAGCGCCCCGTCGCCGAATCAGACCAGATACAGACCCGTGGCGAGTGATTCTGCGACTTCGGAGACTCCGAGTTCTTCAGCAGCGTCGGTGAGGATGGCTGCGTCGATGGAAGATGCCATGGTCGTAAGCAAGGCAATCAGACATACGCACATTGTGGCGCCGATCTGTCGCGAGAAGGACCATTGATGCGGGTTGATGGGGTCGTCTGGCGTGGCCCAGCCCACCTCGTAGTACTTTTCATCGTTTGGGTCGTGTTTTAGGGTGATTCCTAGGATTTGAGCGGGATCTATGGCTTTACTCGGTGAGGCTTTATAAGGGTGGGTAAGGGGGTCTTCTGAGGTGAGCGATTTAGTGTCGATGTGATTTGCGTCGTCGACTAGCTGGGCTACATGACGCTTTAAGGCCCGGTATATGTAGATGAAAGCCATGGCTTTGGGGGAAAGGAGAGCTATTACGAGACTTGGGTCTGGGTAATATACAGCGCCCCATGAGGTGACAAGGGAGTCAAGAGATGAAGTATGCAGAAGATTGAAGATGGCAAAATTGGCAATGAAAGAAGGTTGGTTTACTTTCGTCATTTCCGGCCTTCATCAGGGCAGCAGCGCGAAGTGGCAATCCCGGTCTTTCTATTCTAAGACTATAAAAAAGATTACTTGCGGAGAATAAGACTAATATACTCAAGAAAATAAACATCTTCATTAATATAGATATTAAGATAAATCTAATATTCATAATATTTATAAAACCTGTAGGATAATCAGCAATATGTAAGGATAGCAATCCTTATAACACTCATAATATCAGTATCATCAGGAATACTCATGCTGCAGGACAGTCCCTCTACAGAAGATTTTGAGTCTCTCCGCGGAAGGGCTCGAGACTATCTTTTGTCAAGACTTCACGCTAGCAGATAGTACACATATAATTCATATAATCCTCGCGAGTATACTTATTCGCGAGAGAAATCTAGATAGAAAGCTAACGACAACACTTTAAGCAATACACCCCATACCTTGACTTCGCGATAGATATACCTTCCTCACACTATCTCGTAAGCAATCCCTTATAGATCGTTTGCTGCGCTTTGGACAGGCGGTGACCCCAAAGCCGACTCGCGCTTCCCCAGCCGGAAGCAATCAAGCCATTGGGGAATTGGAAGTTGGGAAATTTGAACATGTATAGTCTCAGGGACTTTTAGTCGAGCTGCGGTATGCATGGATAGATGATGTATCCCATGTTGCTATGGAAGAAGCGTCCGGTCACAACAGTTCGGTGACGTCACCCAGGTGCCAGACCAATCTCGAGTTTCACTTCATGTTTGCAGTTTGGCCCATGGGCTCAATTCTCTGTTTCAGAATCTCTCCTCACTGTTTACCCCAGCAAGTCTGATGACGGGCTTTCCACTTATTTTATTGTTAATTTTTTTAATCAATTCATTTAATTAACTTTTTCATCCAAGAAAGACATCCAATATTCACAGCCAGAGGCAAAATATACTCTTCTAAATCCTATTGGCACTGTCTAAACCTAATAATAAATCCCCAAGCAGACATGATCACTTAACCTATACAGTTACACAATCCGACTTATGATTCCAACATCCCGATAACTCGAACTCCGGCGGGGAAACGGAGAGCCCCCGGGAAATGCGCGGCTAAAAGGGAAGCTTATGCCACAACCTTATGTGGGACCCCCCCCTCCCCGGCATTCACCACTCTATCCTTCTCCCCAGTCCCAGTCCCAACCCACAGCACCAACACAGCACGATGGCCAAGTTCACCATCAAATCCCTCGACCACCTCGTCCTGACGGTGCGATCCATTTTCGCCACCATCTCATTCTACACGACCCATCTGGGCATGAAGCACGAGGCTTTCGTCTCGCCCAAGGATGCCGCTTACAGATATCTCCAGCAGCACCAGAGAGTTACAGGGTAATAATATGATCAGCCACGCGCTCCTATTCGGCTCTCAGAAGATCAACCTCCACCAAAGCGGGAGGAAATTCGAACCCAAGGCCCAGACCGTCCAGCCGGGAATTGCAGATGTATGCTTCCTGACGGAGACGCGGGTCGAGGAGGTTCTGGGGGCTTTTCGGGATGCAGAGATCGAGGTTCTCGAAGGTGGGAGTGTGGTGGGGCGGCCGGGAAGCTACGGAGGAGTGTCTATGTGCGTGATTCGGATGGGAATTTGATTGAGTTGGTAGTTAGATAGTCCCTTTTCTGTTTTCCCACTATTGAGACGCTGCTGATAAATTATAGGGTGTCCGACTACGCGTAGATGTAAATATCGCGTTAATATACACCGGATATACCTCGGGATTTGCCATGTAGTGCGGTAGATCAATGGATCTACTCGACCTGATAAGCGAGGTGGTGAACGCTCATCCGCGCAGGCCAGACAGGCTATGTGGTATACTCCTAATTTCATTACGGTAGAGCATTGAATCTTTCACTTCCCCCCCTAGCACAGAATCCCTACGCACCGCGATTGTTGACTTTCCATGGGCGCATGAGGCAATAGTACTATCTTCCATACATCACCCCGAGACTAATACCCACAACACAACCCCGACAGGAGAACTGGACATTCCAATCGGCGTCAGTGCTGGCTGCTGCTAAGTACGTATCCCGATAGTCAAGCCCGCAGACACATCGCGTGTATCCGTACTCCATAGAAACAAACCCCGATCGCAGGAACAAACCCCCGCCAAATCATCCGATCAACCCACGGCCCGCCCTTTCAGTTTCCTGGAATGCTACGCTGCTACAATCAGGACCATGCATGCATGATGCATCCCAACCCCAATAAGCTAACTATGTAGGCACCTAGGTAAGTAAAGTACATTCTCACCCACCGGATGTGATATATCGATCTCTCCCAAATCCCGGGTTTCCGGCGGAATACAAAGTACGGGTAGATAGTAGATAACCTGCCTGCCAGCAACCTAAGCAGAATTGGAGAAGAGAGAGTTTTAGACAGGTAAATTAACAGCGCCGCGTTGGGGATTAGTGTTTGGTGGCGCCTGACTCGCGCGTCTGTCTGTTGGAGGGAGTGGGGCGACATGGCAGCCGGGAAAGGCTGGTGGTCCTGGCCAGTGGTTGGGTAGTGTAATAGCTTACGGGGTTAATTCTTGCAGGGAGTTGCTGCTCCTTTACGGAGTACAATTTACTTGAGGGAGGTGAAGCTGGAGGATCATCCGGGATAGGGAGTATCTGTCCAGTGTGTGCTCCGTACTGTAGGAAGTAGATAGGCTGATGTCGATTAATTGAGATCAGTAAGTAGTAGGTACGGAGTACTTACAGGGGAACGGAGAATTCCGGCGGAGTACCATTCGGTAGAACCGGGTGGCTCCGTATTATCGATTTTTTGCTTTTTCCGTACGGAGTTAATGGCCTTGATTTGATGGCGATCCGCCAAGGATTCTCGATTTCTGCCAAGTTGTCTGTCAGCTGCCATCGAGTTTGACGTGTCAAAGTCAAAAGATAATCGACTGTACCTATCCTGGAGGTCTCCGTACATCGAAAAGATAACTACGGATAAAGATGACCAAGACTTTTCTGACTTGGAGACAAGGAAGGGCAAGGGGAAAGACCTTGCAAGCTACCTAACCTAGGCGTTAGTTTCAAACGGCCCATCTAGACCACAGCAATCTAGGCTAGGCTGACTCTGAGTCTTGCAGACTGTTAACTGAAAGCCCTGCCTGACTCGCTTGAGAAGATAGTGGATGACAGGCACGGATAAAATGCAGATCTTGCTTGTTTCCGTGCATGTAAACGGTGGGCTGCCAAACACGTAATTCCCCACAGCCGGATCGCAATGGTACTGTACTCCGTACAGTAATACTAAGGTATCTAGTGTCGGGGATGGATGTATCTACCTGGAGCGCATCTGCAGTGGTGCTTGCTGGTGCTGGCGTTTCTCTATCTACTGTGTACTTATTATGGGTGTTCTCCCCTAGCCTACCTCGCCCATTCATAACCATAACCACAAAGGAAAGTATTCATTACTAGATAAAACAAAGGAAAAAAAAAGATGCTATCATAACGTGGTCTCGGAGATCTGAGTCTGGACGAACGCGTCACCCTTTCTCAGGTTCTGGTGCTGATTCTGATTCTGATTAATGATCCTCTCCTGACTCTCGTTCTGGGTGTCCTGCAGGATCGTCGTGCCCATGCTGTGGCTGCCCTTCTTCCTGCTACTTCGCTGCTTGGGGAGATTGTCCATCGGCAAGAAACCCTGAGGCTGGGCCCCGCTGGAGTTGTAGCCGCGGCTGGCCGAAGAGCCGAATTGGCGGAAGCAGGGCAGCACGCGAAGCGAGGAGAGGGAACCTGCGACCAGGCCCAGATTGAATTCGATCGCCATCCAGTAGAGCGAGGAGGTGGAGTCGTCTGTGTTGGGGTTAGCGGGGGGATTTGGCAGTGGTAATGGATGGGTGGGCATATCGCCAAGAATAGATTTACGCACAGGTCAGGTCGGTGGCGCCGTTGCGCAGATATCCGAGCGTGCTGAATCGGACCAAGGGGGAGATGCAGGCGATGATGCCGGTGCTGAACACCATCATCAGGACAGCGATCTTGCGGGCGGGCATGTGCAGGCGACAGAGAATCGGCATCGGGGTGAGCAGGATGATGACATCGGTGGTGAAGATTAAGACGGCCTGGTATAGGGTCACTTGGTAGAGTTGGAATTCGCTGAGACATTTGGAGTTGGTAATTGTGAGGTCAAATGCTGCTCTGTCGGTGGGTTAGCTTGGGGCTGTTGAATGCGATAACTGCCTGGAATACCGACCGTGCTGGGGTGCATCGCAGAGCCATGACCAGCGACCCGGAGACCGTAAACAGCACTTGGAAGATCATCATCCCCAGGGTCAGCCGCTGGATCCATACTGCGCTTGAATTAGAAACCGCCGAGTGTGACTAACTTCCCACGGACGACTTACCCAGAGGAAACACTCGCCGCAAGAACACCAGGAGGCTGATCTTGACGGAGAGGGACACGTAAAGGTAGTAGCATGTGGCCACATAGTACAGCTGAAATGGTCAGTGGCATTGCCGCATGGAGACCAGGAAGCCGGAAGCCGGCAATAGGAAGCAGGAAGCAGGAATCAGGAAGCAGGAAGCAGGAAGCAGGAATCATATCATACCTTGAGCCACATGGCAATTTGGCTTTCGGATAGATCGGTTTGGTGGCGACCACTGCCCCAGTACACCACCCCGATACCCAGGCCATTAAAGATCTGAGTACAGATCTATTTTTAAAGCGGAGGGAATTAGATTGATCACATTCGGGATTTGAACCTCAAGGGCTGCTCGCCGAGAGCCACTGGGGTCCGGTCGGGTCCTTCATACCAGGGCAACGATGACGGCTCCATCATCCCATCCAAATTTCTTCAGGATGAACAGCCTAGAGTAGAGCTTGATTCACCATGAGCGTGGACTCGGGTTAAAACAATGGGAGCAAGACACTTACCCGTAGTCCACAGACGAATAGGGACAAACAGGCCGAGCCGATGATAAGGCCATATGTGAGAGAAACCAGATGCTTCTCATCCGGTTTCAAGCCACGCGCCACGGCTAGGAAGGCCATCTCCCTGCGATGGCATGTAAAGCGATGCGTGTGGTGGTTGTCCGTTGTCCGATGAGGGCCCCGGGAGGCTTTATCTGTCGCCTCGCACGACGGGCGAGTCAATCCAGAAAGCGTTCATGGTCGCTTTGACCAACCCCCGAAGCGAGCAGGACTCGAAAGGTAAAAGAAGGCCAACATGCAAGGGGGATCCCCGATCCTGCAGAGAGAGTCGGGCCCGGCTAAACTCGACGCTGGGCGTTTGGCTCTTCTTGCATGCATCCGAATAGGGCATCCTCCGACCCCTCGGCTGCCAATCGGACTGGCGGTGCGGACGGTGACTCGACGCCATGTCCCTAATAAGAATCAGGCAGTCGCTGCCCCGCTCAAGGATGCAGATGAGGCCTGTCAGTGCGGCGCTAGCCGCAGTAGACTGTTTCCGACCCCTTTCAGACCCGAGGGTCGCGGTGCTCGAACGGCACTGCCTGCCCCGCTAAACGAGCGCTAAGCATGGAGCTAACCCGTCGAACCGGCCATCACGCACGGCTGACACCAATAGATGCACGGCATCCGGTAATTGCGCGGAACTCGGAAGGATCTGGCGTGATGCCCGGACCCTCTCATGGCGTCGTTGCCGGTTGTTACATATGGGCCTCGCCGCGGCCTCGCGACGAGTGTTTCCTGCCCGGCTCGAAGATTCTCCAACCACCATGGCGCAGGAAAGTTTCAAGGTGCTGATCGCCGGTGGCAGCCTGGTCGGCTTGACGCTGGCCCTTGTGCTGGAACAGGCTGGGATCGACTATGAGCTGTTTGAAAAGGGGGATCTGGCACCACAGCTGGGCGCTTCGATCGGGCTGCATCCCCATTCCCTGCGCATTCTGGATCAGCTGGGCGTGTGGCCAGACATCGAGAAGACCATCATTCCCTTGCACTATCGCTATCACTTCGACGAGAATGGCCGCTGTATGGAGGAGTCTCGGGTCTTGCAGGACATCCATCAGATGTGAGTCGCTGGGCGATACCTGCACCGACGGCGCTAACCAGCGCATAGTCTGACCTATCCGATTATTTTTATGGAACGATGTGAGGCACTGCGAATCGTGCACAGCCATATTGCAAACCCCTCCAAGCTCCACGCCCACAACGGGGTGGTGGCATATGACGAAACAACCGACGGGGTTGTGGTAACGACGGCAGACGGGAACCCTCATCGAGGCGACATCCTGATCGGGGCAGATGGCATTCACAGTCGGGTGCGCCAGCTCATGGCTGAGAAGATCCACCAGACGGACCGGGTGGCCAGCGAGAAGATTACCAAAGGTAATATACTCCGCTCATATCCAGTGCCATGAGGGAGGACGCTAAGTTTGAGCAGCATTCACGAGCGAATACAAATGCATCTTCGCTGTTTCGCGGAACGATCCAGCCAGCCCGTTCCTGCCGGATGCCACGGTCCACAATGTTTACCACAGCCAGCATTCAGCGGTAGCCGCCAGTGGAGTGTCTGGCCTGGTCTTCTGGTTCCTGTTCGTGAAAACACCACTCACAACGACGCCTAGCTGCCCTCGATTCACCGACGACGATGCGAATCGCCTGATTGAAGAGTACGCGACCGTCGCCCCGGGTCCAGGCTACACCATCAAAGATCTGTGGGAAGCACGAGTGAAGGGATCGCTCGTGCCCTTGGAAGAGGGAATCGTCCCGCAGTGGAGCCACGGCCGAGTGCAGCTCCTCGGGGATGCCATTCACAAGGTGAGTTGACTGACACATGGGAGACCACTGCCACGCGACACGTGGGACTGACAACGTGGACAGGTCACCATCAACGCCGGTCTTGGGGGGAACCTCGCATTCGAGGGAATCTCTCATTTCAGCAACAGTCTGACTTCATTATTGCAGCAGAGCCCGTCGCCCTCCCTCGAGCAGTTGACTTCCCTCTTCCAGAACTTTGAGCGGACGCATCGACCACGCGCCACTACCGTTCTGGGCGTATCTGGCCAGATTACGAGATACGAGGCGCAAGATACGGGGTTCTTGAAATTCGCTGCTAAGCACTTGTCCCCGTGGGTCCCTGACATCTGGAAGGCGAAGCTTTATGCGAGCTTTTCGAACGGCGCTCCCCACCTCGACTTTCTACCGCTGAAGGAGCAGGAGGCTGTACAAAGGTCGGCCATGACAAGTACCGGTTACTTATACCCGGGTCTTGTACTCACGGGCGCTGCCGTCGTCGCTGGAGCTGCGGTCGTCTGGCGAGGCTTCCGGTTATCAGATGCTACCTTGTCCTGAAGGGGAAACGAATCAAATGAGTCTGAGCGAAACCAACAAGACCACCTCGGACTTCAGCCCTGGGAGAATGAACTTGCTGGCAATTTCTTCTGTTGAGTACTGAAGCTGTTAATCTACACACCTTCCCTTCTGCATCCTCTCGTATCGCGGTCCAACTCTTGGAATCACTGAACTGCGGTCCTTAATAATGAAGAACACTTGCACTGGTGGTTTTTCTTTTCGCTTTCCTCGAAGTCAAATATTACTTAATTCCAAATACCAAAGCCCTGAAAAGGGTTCCAAGTCTGGTCACAAGTTGTATATGAAAGGGATTACGAGCTCAAGCTCTAAGACAAACCAGTGACATAACACTCGATCCCACCCCTGTAGCAAAACTGTGATGATCAGCATGCGATTATTCAGCGGCATCTTTTAGCTTGGCATATGCAATGTTCTTCGCACAAACCTTAACCATCTGCTCGGTACTGTTATACTTGGTGGCGGTAAGGATGATTTGATTTGCTATGGTATGCTGCAGATAGACAGCCCTTGTCGTATGATAAAGATATCAGATAAAGCTATTCGCAAATAGTAAGATACTAGTAAAACAATAATTAATTCTCTACTAACTAGATAACAGGAATTTGTAGATAAAGAGATGATCTGTCTGGCTGATATTTCTACTGTAGTAATTATTTAAAGAGATAATTATTATTTCTTTCTGTTTTCTCTCTTGACAACTCTTCTCCTGCTTGTTGTCGACTGTGATTCTTGATAATAATAATAGAGATAATAGATAGTAGTTAAGAATAATAATAATAATTCTTGATCTCTAGTGGCCTGACTTATTAAATAATATAGATATAGTTGAAGAGTGTGATAGAATAACCCAGCTATCAGGATAAAGGTCATTGGGATGATGTATTATAGTGGTTGTGAGAGTTGTGTCATCGGGATGATATATTATAGTGATTATGAGAGTTGTAAGATTATTAATAATAATTCTATATCTCTCTGATATTTATAAGATGCCGATCTCTCTATAAGAAGCTACTGATTCTTTAAGAATTAGTCTATCTTATAAATATAGACTATCTTTATTATTATTAAATAAATATACAGTATTTTATAATTAATTTTTTATTTAATTAATAGACTTTCTATTTTAATAAGTAGATTTTATTATATTCTAATTTTTCTCTTTTTGACTATCTAAGAAAGATACTATTTATTAAAGATAGTAAAGAAATAAAAGTATTTAGTAATTAAATTAATCCAGAATTCTCGCCGAATATTATTTCTATTATTAAAGAGATTTAATAGCTAGAAGATTATATTTATTAATTAAAATAAGCTATTAACTTACAGTAAAGAATAGCTTATTTCTAAAGAAATAACTTTTTAAGTAAAATCTTTTTAAGATATTATTAATTCTTTCTTGAATTAGAAAAAAATAAAAAAAAATTAAATTTAAAAATATCTTTTACTTTATTCTGAACTTTAATCTTTAAAAATATTAAAAATAAATTATTAATTTAAAATATATATTTAAAGATATATTTAAGAAATATTTATTAAAAAAATATAAGATTCTTATTATTATTAGCTATATAGACTTAGTATATAAACAGAGATAATATTATTTTATAAATAATAAGAGTTTAGAAAAGAGATAATTTCTTAAGAAATTATAATCTTAATTTAAAGATTAGACTCTTATACTAATTCAGAATATTATTATTTTTTAATTAAATATTATAATCTAATTTAAATAGACTTATTAATAATATAGTCAGAATTCGCGAGAGTTTTATATTTATCTTAATATCTTAAAATAATATTTTTTTTGTCAAGCAGAAAAAAAAAAAGTTTTATTTTATTTTATTAAATTATTATCAGATCTAAATTATTATATTTAAGAATATATTTTTTATTTATTAGAGAAACAGAACAAAATAGTAACTATTATTATTTATTATTATAAATTATAAGAAAATAGAGGAAAATATAAGTAAAATAATAATTAATTTAATAATTATAAGCTATATAAGTATTTTTAAGAAACTACTAATAAAATTATTAAGAAAGATATTCTGAATTACAGAAAAAATCCTATTAAAAAGAATAATAATTAATTATAATATTTTATATATAAAAATATCTAATATCTTGCGAATTAATATTCTATTAAAAATAAAAGAATTTAATCTGCTAGAATCTACTAATTTTTATTAAATTTAAAGAAAAAAATAAAGAAATTAGAATAAACTTTATAATTTTAATTTCTTTATTTATAGTAGAGACTATATATTATTTTTATATTTTTATTTATATTTAAAACAGTCTTGAAATCTTTGCAGATCTGGATAACTATATTAAAATAAATATTATTAATTATTAATTTATCAAAGTCTATAATCTTTAATATATTCTAATTACTGCGCCAAAGATTAAAGCTATTAATTAAATTATTATTTTTATTTATAATATATAGAAAGTCTCTATTACTACTATTAATTTATAAGAAGATATTTATATTTTTAAATAATATTATATAAAGATTAATTAGAATCTCTAACTAAAAAACAGCTCTATATTATTATTAATAATTATATTTTATAATCTATATATTATCTTATTAGTATAGAACTATTAATAATAATTTAATATATTATTTATTTTATTACTTTTTATTATTTAATTTACTAAAGTAATTTAAAACTCAGTAAGAATATATATTATTATTAAGCTTTTTAAAGATATCTGACTATTAGAAGAAGAATCTTATAATTTATTATTAAATTTTAAGATAATTTCTATTAAACTTAAATAATTCTAAGATATATTTTTTATAGATTTTTTTTAATAGCTATCTTCTTATAGCCCTATAAATTATATTATTAATATTAAATTTAATAAAATATTCTCTTATAGTTTAATATATTTTTTATTTAAAGCTGAACTTAAGATTTTATAAGAATATATTAAAAAAAATCTGAAATTAAATTAAATTTAATCTTTAAAAAATTCTACTAAAGTCTCTATTCTTTTTATATTTAAAAAAAATAATAATTTATATCTTTATATAGACTACAGAGATCTTAATAAAATTTTTATTAAGAATTATTATCTCTTATCTCTTATTTTAAAGATTCTTAATAGAATTTCGGGAAGTATCTATTTTTTAAAAATTAATATTAAGAATATATATTATTAAATCTGTATTAAAAAAGATAATAAATAAAAGACAGTATTTTATATTTAATATAGTTATTTTAAATATATAATTATATTATTTAAATTAACTAATACTTCAGTAATTTTTTAAAATTATATATATACTATATTTTAAGAACTTCTTAATAATTTTTATATAGTATATCTGAATAATATTCTTATCTTTTTATTAAATAAAAAATCTTATATAAAATATATTTATTAAATTTTAAAGAGACTTTAAGAAGCTCAGCTCTATATAAAATTATTAAAATATTTATTTTATTAATCTTAAGTTAAATTTTTAAAATATATTATTAACTCTAACAGAGTATTTATAAATTCTTAATAGATAAATAATATTATTTTATAATTAATTTTTAAAAATTATTATAATATTCAGATCTTTCTTAGATTCTGTAATTTTTATTAATAATTTATTTAAGATTATTCTTATATTATCTTATCTTTTATTTCTTTGCTTTATAAAATAATTAATAGACAAAAATTAGAAAAAATTTATTTAATTTTAATTAAATAGACTATTTTCTGCTGTCTTATTATTATTTTTTAATAAATATTTTTATTAATATATTTTAATTCTATAAAACCCCGCTGTTTAGAAACTGATATATTAAAAAAAAAAATAAATAATATTCTATCTTAATCTAATATTAAGAATATATTTTATTTAGTTATATTCTGATTCTGTAAGTTCTTTAATATTAAACTAAATTATAATACTTCAGATCAAGAGTTATTTACTATTATTTACTCTTTTAAATAATAATAATAATATTTAGAAGATATTTTTTAAATAATTAAGATTTTATCAGACTATTTAAACTTATAATTTTTTATATATTAAATTTAGATTAATAAAAGATAAGCTTAATAACTTATAAATCTAATTCTTTATAATTTTATTATTAAATATAAAACAGAAAAATTAAATCTAGTAGATAGATTTTTTAGAATATTTTCTAAATCTTAAATAAAATCTGCTTCTTAAGAGAAATTATTAATCTTAATTTAAATATAATTTATAGATATATTATCTCTGATAATAAAAAATCTTATTAAAAAAAAAACTTAGTTTAAATTTTAAAATATACAGAATTATTCTGAATTTAATATCTGTATTATATTAAGCTTAAAGAATCTTAATAATTAAGCTAGTATAAAAATAGCTAACTAGACTGCTTAAAAGAATTTATCTTAAAAAAGATTTATTTCTTAATTTATAATATTATAAGTATATACTGCAGAAGTTTTATACTTAAATATATATAATTCTAAACTTTAAAAAATAATCTTATATTTACAGAATAATAATCTAGAGATATAATAATAAAAAACTATTATTTAATAAAAATAATTAGACTAAAAATATTAAATTATTAAAATAATTAATTATATTTATTTTAAAGATTAATATTATATTCTCTCTTCTAAGATATTATATTAGATACTTATTAAACTATACTATAATAATTTATTAATAAAATATTTTAAAAAGACTTAAATAGAAGTACTGCTACACAGAAAGTTTTACTAAAATAAATTATAATATAATATAATTAAATATATTTAAACTTATCTAATATATTAAGAAACTACTACTTTAAAGTATTAATTATATAATAATCTTAAATTATTATTAATTTTATTATATCTCTTTATTAAATTAGTAATAAATTTTATTACAGGACTGCTCTTTATTATTTAATATAAAAAAACTATTAATATTATTCTAGTTATTATTAATTAATTTTTAAAATACTGTCTTTTCTTTATTATTTTATTTATAATAACTATTCCAGATCTTGCTGAACTGTTCTATAAATAAATTAAATTAATTTTTAGACTCTTAAATAAAATTATATCTAATTAAAAATTAATTTTTATTAATAAATTCTGATTAAATTTAGTCTATAATAATTATATAATCTTAAAGTTTTTAACTATATTCTATTCTTAAATTAATAATTAAATAAAATAGATAAATCAAATACTTAAATATTATCTCTGATATTATTTTAGCTAATATAATATTAACTAGCTATTAATTCTTTTAAATACTTAATTTATCTATAATAATACAGATAATATAATTATAAACTAATTATCTTATAATATTTTTTATAATTTTTTATTAGATTTTTATATCAGAATCAAGATTAATTTTCAGCAGCAAGAAATCTTAATAATATAAAATAAAATTAAGAAACTTAAAAAAATAAAAAAACAGCTATAAAAAATATAATAAATAACTATAAAAAAATAAAAAAAATATTATAATAAATATAAAAAGCTATTCTACTTTAAAAAAAAAAATCTAGTTAAGCTATTAACTTAGAACTTATAATTTAAAAAATTAAGAAAGCTAGCTCTGAAGTTTATAGAATTCTTTTAAATTTTTAAATATATTAAATCTTAGATATATTAATTATATTTATCTAAAAAATATAAATAAATTTATAATATATTCTATATTTTTTTATTAAAACTATAAAATACTAAAAAAGATTATAAAAAATTACTTTTAATATCTAAGCTAGATAACAAAGATAAATAGAAAATTAAAAAAATTAAAGATTATTAATATTATAATAATTAGAATTACTATCTAATTAAATAAAAAGAATAGCCGAGCAAGTATAATTAATAAATTTCTAATAAAAATATAAAGAATATATTCAAAGCTATAAAATAATATTAAAAATATTATAAAAAATATTATATATTAAAAAAATAAAAGATAATTACTAGTAAATTATTCTATATTTTTAAGAAATAAGCTACAGAAATATTAATCTCTTAATATTTCTTATTAATTATATTATTATAGATTAAATATACTAATAAATATAAAATTATTCTATTATAAGATAATAGAAGATACTTAAATATATCTAGTTATATTTATTATTTATTTATAAGATAAATAATAATAATAATCAGACTTTTTTATTATAATTTAAAAATATTTACAGAGAAAGTAGACTTCAGAAAAAAAATATAAAAATTTATAATTAATTTAATAATATTATTCTTATTATTCAAAGTTAATTTATTATTATTAATATTCAGATATTAAATATATATTATAACTCTTATTAAATTAAAAAAGTTTTATAAAATAAAAATCTAGTTTATATATCTTAAATTATTAAGCAGTAAATATAATAATATTTTTATTTTATAAATATAATAATTCTTTAGTAAAATATAAAAATTAGAATAGAGAATTAACTGCGCTAAAAAAATATAACAGATCTTAATAAACTTAATATACTTAATAATAAACTTCTAATAAAATATTAATAATAAAATCACAAAGATCTTATTTTTTAATTATAATAAGAATTTACACACTTGATAATTTTAATACTCTTTAATAATATGATAGAATAAACCAGCTATCGGGATAAAGATCATCAGGATAATATATTATAATAATTATAAGAGTTGTGTTATCAGGATGATGTGTTATAATGATTATAAGAGTTATAAGATTATTAATAGTAATTCTATATCTTTTTGATATTTATAAGATACTAATCTCTCTATAAGAAGCTACTAATCTTTCAAGAATTAGTCTATCTTGTGAATATAGACTATCTTTATTATTATTAAATAAATATACAGTATTTTATAATTAATTTTTTATCTAGTTAACAGGCTTTCTACTCTGATAAATAAATTCTATTATATTTTAATTCTTCTTTTTTTAATTATCTAAGAAAAATACTATTTATTAAAAATAATAAAGAAATAAAAATACTTAGTAATTAAATTAATCTAGAATTCTTGCTAAATATTATTCTTATTGTTAAAGAGATTTAATAGTTAAAAGATTATATTTATTAATTAGAACAAGCTATTAACTTACAGCGAAGAATAGCTTATCTTTAAAGAAATAATTTCTCAAGTAAAATCTTCTTAAGATACTATTAATCCTCCCCCGAGTCAGAAAAGAATAAGAAAAAGATTAAATTTAAAAATATTTTTTATTTTATTCTGAACTTCAATCTCTAAAAATATTAAGAATAGATTATTAATTTAAAATATATATTTAGAGATATACTCAAGAAATATTTATCAGAGAAATACAAGATTCTTGCTGTTATCAGCTATATAAATCTAGTATATAAATAGAGATAATACTGTTTTATAAATAATAAGAGTCTAGAAAAGAGATAATTTCTTAAGAAATTATAGTCTTAATTTAAAAATTAGACTCTTATACTAATTTAGAATACTATCACTCTTTAATCAGATATTATAGCCTAATTTAAACAGGCTTATTAATAATACAGCCAGAATCCGCGAGAGTTCTATATTTATCTTAATATCTTGAAGTAATATTTTTCTTATTAAATAAAAAAAAAAAAATTTTATTCTACTTTACTAAGCTACTATCAGATCTAAATTATTATATTTAAGAGTATATTTCTTATCTATCAGAGAAGCAGAACAAAATAATAGCTATTATTATTTATTATTATAAACTATAAGAAAATAGAGAAAAATATAAGCAAAATAATAACTAATTTAGTGATTATAAGCCACGCAAGTGCTTTTAAAAAATCACTAGTAAAATTATTAAGAAAGATATCCTGAATTATAGAAAAAATTCTATTAGAAAGAATAATAATTAATTATAATATTTTATATATAAAAGTACTCAATATCTTGCGAATTGATATTTTATTAAAGACAAAAGAATTTAATCTGCTAGAATCTACTAATTCTTATTAGATTTAGAGAGAAAAATAAAAAAGTTAGGATAGATTCTATAATTTTAACTTCTTTATCTATAATAAAGACTATATATTATTTTTATATTTCTATCTATATTTAAAATAGTTTTAAAATTTTTACAGACCTGGATAGCTGTGCCGAAGTAGATATTATTAATTATTAGTTTATTAAAGTCTATAATCTTTAATATACTCTGATTACTGCGCTAAAGATTAAAGCTATTAATCAAATTATTATTTCTATCTATAATATATAGAAAGTCTCTATTATTACTACTAATTTGTAAGAAGATATCTATATTTTTGAATAATATTATATAAAGATTAATCAGAATCCCTGACTGAAAGACAGCTTTGTATTATTTTTAATAACTATATTTTATAATCTATATATTATCTTATTAGTATAAAACTGCTAATAATAATTTAGTATATTATCTATTTTATTGCTTTCTATTATTTAATTTACTAAAGCAACTCAAAACTTAGCAAGAGTATATATTATTATTAAGTTTTTTAAAGATATCTGGCTATCAAAAGAAGAATCTTGTGATTTATTATTAAATCCTGAGATAATTCTTATTAAATTTAAATAGTTTTAAGATATATTCTCTATAGATTTCTTTCAATAACTATCTTCTTATAGCCCTGCGGACTATATTATTAATATTAAATCTAATAAAATATTCTCTTACAGTCTAATATATTTCTTATCCGAAGCTGAACTTAAGATTCTATAAGAATATATTAAAAAGAATCTAAAACTAGGCCGAATTTAATCTTTAAAGAGCCCTGCTGGAGCCCCTATTCTTTTTATATTTAAGAAAAATAATAGCTTATGTCTTTGTATAAACTATAGAGATCTTAATAAGATTTTTATTAAGAATCACTATTTCTTATCTCTTATTTCAGAGATTCTTAATAAAGTTTCAGAAAGTATCTACTTTTTAAAGATTAATATTAAGAATATATACTATTAAATCTGTATTAAGAAAAATAATAAATAGAAGATAGTATTTTGTATTTGATATAGTTATTTTAAATATATAATTATACTATTTAAATTAACTAATACTTCAGTAACTTTCTAAAACTATATATATACTGCACTTCGAGAACTTTTTAATAACTTTTATATAGTATATCTGAATAATATTCTTATCTTTTTGTCAGATAAGAAATCTTATATAAAGTATATTTATTAAGTTTTAAAGAGACTTCGAGAAGCTTAGCTCTATATAAAATTATTAAAATATTTATTTTATTAATCTCAAGTCAAATTTCTGGGATATATTATCGACTCTGACAGAGTATTTATAAATTCTTAATAAATAAATAATATTATTTTGTGGCTGATTTCTGAAAGTTATTATAATATCCAGATCTTTTTTAGATTCTGTAACTTTTATTAATAATTTATTTAAGATTATTCTTATATTACCTTGCCTCTTACTTTTTTACTTTATAAAATAATCAACAGGCGGAAGTCAGGAAAGATCTATCTAATCTTAATTAAATAAACTGCTTTCTGCTGTCTTATTATTATCTTTTAATAAGTATTTTTACTAATATATTTTAATTCTACAAAACCCTGCTGTTTAGAAATTGATATATTAAAAAAAGAGATAAGTAGTATTCTATCTTAATCTGATATTAAAAGTATATTTTATTTAGTTATATTCTGATTCTATAAATTCTTTAATGCTGAGCTAAATTATAGTACTCTAGATTAAGAGCTATTTGCTATTATTTACTCTTTTAAATAATAATAATAATATTTAGAAGATATTTCTTAAATAATCAAGATTTTATCAGACTATTCAAACTTGCAATCTTTTATATATCAAACCCGGGTTAACAGGAGGCAAGCTTGATGGCTTATAAGTCTAATTTTCTATAATTTTATTATTAAATATAGAACAGAAAAATCAAACCCAGCAGATAGACTCTTCAGAATGTCTTCTGGATCTTAAGTGAAATCTGCTTCTTAAGAGGAACTGTTAACCCCGATTCGAGCGCGATTCGTGGGTGTATTGTCTCTGATAATAAGGGATCTTGTCAAAGAAAAAACCCAGTTCGAATCTTGAGATGCGCAGGGTTACCCTGAATTTGATACCCGTATTGCGTTGAGCTCAAAGAACCCCAATAATCAAGCTGATATAGAGACAGCTGACTGGGCTGCTTGGGAGAACTTATCTTAAGAGAGATTTATTCCCCAATCTACAGTGTCACAAGTGTGTGCCGCGGAAGTTTTGTACTTGGATATATATAATTCTAAATTTTAAAAAATAATCTTGTGTTTGCAGAATAATAATCCAGAGATATAATAATAAAAGACTGCTGTTTAATAAAAGTAATCAAGCCAAAAGTATTAGATTATTAAAATAACTAGTTATATTTATTTCAAAGACTGATACTATATTCCCTCTTCTGAGACACTATGTCAGACACTTATTAAATTATATTATAATAATCTGTTAGCGGGATACTTCAGAAAAACCCGAATAGAAGCACTACTACACAGAAAGTTTCACTGAAATAGATTATAGTATGATATAGCTGAATATATCCAAACTTATCTAATATATTAAGAAACCACTGCTCCAAAGCATTAACCATATAGCAGTCTTAAATTATTATTAATTCTATTATATCTCTTTATTAAATTAGCAATAGATTTTATTACAGGGCTGCTCTCTATTATCTAATATAGAAAGACTGTTAATACTATTTTAGTTATTATTAATTAATTCTTAAAATACTGTCTTTTCTTTGCTGTTCTGTTCATAATAACTACCCCAGATCTTGCTGAACTATTCTATAAACAGATTAAATTAATCTTTGGACCCCCAAATAGGATTATATCTAATCAAGAATTAATCTTTATCAGCAAATTCTGGTCAAATTTAGTCTATAATAGCCATATAACCTTAAAGCTTTCGATTATATTTTATTCTCAAACTGATGGCCAAATAGAACAGATAAATCAAATACTTAAACACTATTTCTAATATTACTTCAGCTAGTATAATACTAACTAGCTATTAATTTTTTTAAGTACTTAATTCGCCTGCAATAACGCAGATAATATAATTACGGGCCAATTATTTTATAATATTTTTTATAGCTTTTTGCTGAACTTTTATATCAGAATTAAGACTGATTCTTAGCAGCAAGAAGTCCCAGCGGTATAGGATAAAATTAAAAAACTTAGAGAAACAAGAGAACAGCTATAAAAGATATGGCGAATAGCTATAAAAAAGTAAAAAAAATATTATAATAAGCGCAGAAAGCTATTCTACTTCAAAGAAAAAAATCTAATTAAGTTATTAACTCAGAACTTATAACTTAAAGAATTAAGAAAGCTGGCTCCGAAGTTCATAGAACTCTTTTGAATTCTTAAATATATCAGATCTCAGGCGTATTAGTTATATTTATCTGAGAAATATAAACAAATCCACAATATATTTTATGTCTTCTTGTTGAAATCGTGGAATACTAAAAGAGATTATAAAAAACTGCTCTTGATGCCTGAGCTAGATAATAAAGAAGGGAATAACAGTGATGCAGTATAGATAAAAATAATAAAAATCATGTGAAATAATAAAGAAATATAAAGAGAACAATTATAAATTACTAAAGAAATAATAATCACGAAGTAGAAGAGAAGAAGAAAGAGAAGTAATATAAAAGATTCTTTTATTTATACTTCTTCGCAGGGGATTTATCTATGCAAATATAATATAAGAGATTTTTTTATTTATACTTCTTTGCAGGGAATTCACCTATGTAAATATAATTAAATATTTATAAAACTATACAGAAATGGTATGTGATTCTGTTTATATTATATATCCCGCGAGTTTTTTATCTTTTGCTATTGGATCCCTACTATTCTGAATCAGGAATATATAAGATTATTCCTAATATTCGAGCTAGATGGCTTGTTCCAGTGGAGAAGAGCACTATTTATAATAGAATAAATCAGCTATCGGGATAAAGATTATTAAGATAATATATTATAGTGGTTGTGAGAGTCGTGTCATCGGGATGATATGTTATAGTGGTTGTGAGAGTTATGAGATTATTAATAGTGGTTCTATACCTCTCCGGCATCTATAAGATGCCGATCTTTCTGTAAGAAGCTACTGATTCTTTAAGAATCAGTCTATCTCATGAATATAGGCTATCTTTGTTATTATCAAACAAATACACGGTGTTTCATGGTTGATTCCTTACCTAGTCGACAGGCTTTCTACCCTGACAAGTAGATCCTATCACAAATAAAAATTTATAAGTATAGATATTCTTTATACTATTAAATATCTTCACAAGAATATAGATCTTTTTATAGATAGTCTATTTAATATTATTATTTTAATATTCTTTCTTCAGAATCAGAGTAATTTATTTAATAATTTTTATAAAATTATAAATATTTTTTAGCAGATCAGTTACAGACTCAAGAAATATTAATAAATTATATATATATAATACAGAGTATATAAAATTTATAAAATTATAAATCTTCTTTCCCGCGAAATAGAAATAATACAGAATAAATATCTTTATATTTAATAGATAATTAATATTATATAGAACACTCTTCTTAAAATTAAAATTATTATTTATATATCTCAAATAATATATACAGAAGTTATAGCAGACTTTAATAAGAATATTCTGCTTGAAACACGCTGTTCTCTTTGTTATTACAAAGTAATTAAAAATAAGATTAATATCTGATAAAGAAGAGAATAACAGTAATATAGTATAAATAAAAATAACAAAGATTATATAAAATAATAAAAAAATATAAAGAAAATAATTATAAATTACTAAAGAAATAACAATCACAAAATAGAAGAGAAGAAGAAAGAGAAATAATATAAGAGATTCTTTTATTTATACTTCTTCGCAGGAGATCTATCTATATAAATATAATATAAGAGATTTTTTTGTTTATACTTCTTTATAGAGGATCTATTCATGCAAATATAACTAAATATTTATAAAGCTATACAGAAACAGCACGTGATTCTGTTTATATTGTGTATCCCGCGAGTTTCTTATCTTTCGCTATCGGATCCCCACCGTTCCGAATCAGGAACATATAAGGCTATCCCCAACACCCGAGCCAGGTGGCTCGTCCCAGCGGAGAAGGGCGCCATTTGTGATAGAATAACCCAGCTATCGGGATAAAGGTCATCGGGATGATGTATTATAGTGGTTGTGAGAGTCGTGTCATCGGGATAACGTGTTATAGTGGTTGTGAGAGTCGTGAGGTTATTGATAGTGGTTCTACACCTCTCCGGCACCTATAAGGTGCCGATCCCTCTGTAAGGAGCTACTGATCCTTCAAGGATCAGTCTATCTCGTGGATATAGGCTACCTTTGTCATTGTCAAACGAATACACGGTGTTTCATGGTTGATTCCTTACCTAGTCGACAGGCTTTCTACCCTGACAAGTAGATCCTATCACAAAGAGTATGACTTTATTATCTCTTCTATGACTGATTTGATATTATTACTAATCTTTTGAAGTCAGGCTGTATAGGCGCTTATTGTTTTATTATACTTTTTTTTTATTTGCTTAATCTGCTTGAGATGCTGGTCTATAGTCTTGATTATTTTCTCGCGGTGATATATCTATAGATACTCAAATTTCTCTGTGTAGTTGTTGTGTAGCTTTGTCAGATACTTTTTATAATTTTTCTTTATCTCTTTTATAATTATCGCCTGGGATGATTGCTCTGAATATAGTATAAACTGATATTCTGACTGATTATTTAGTTTTTGCTTTGTTGCTTGTTGTAAGGTCTCTTAGTATTTGTCTTGGAGTATTTGTACTTGGTTGTTCTGCTGAATATTTATTAATTAAAGCTGCTTTATATAATTAATTTACTGAACTTTAAGATCCTAAGTTTTAACTGTTAATTAGATTTTTAAAGCTTTGACTCTGGCTGTTAGATTCTGGATATTATTATAGTAATTTCTTGTATATTTTATCTTTGTTTCTTATTTTATAGTATATTTATAAATAATAATCTTCTTCAAAGCCTAGAGTGGCTTAACCTGACCGTTATACCTTAACCTTAACCTGGCCATAACCTGGCGGTCAGGTTAAGGTATAAAAAATTTTTAACCGTACGGTTAAGGTCAGGTTAAGGTACAACCGTCACTATAACCGTTTATACCTGCCGGTCAGGAAGGTCAGGTATAGCAGGTAGGTTAATAACCGCAGGTTAATTCGTAATATATACATCCTTCTTACATAGATAATATACAAAGTGTAATATATATTTAATTACAGTATAGACATAGTAATATTCTTTAGATATAGCCTACTGCTCGACCTGCTCAACCGGTCGCCTTAAGAGGTATACTACACTCTGGAAAAGGCTTTTACAGAACCTAGTATAGAAGAAATAAGAAAAGATACAGAATATTTATTCTTTATACTGTCCGGGACGGTGATCATGATGGCGTAGGAATTGTAAAGGCCGGGTCTCTATCTCTACCTGAGTACGTGTGATAGTCGAAGACTCAGGTAAGGCTAGTTCTCCTAATTCTGATAATAACCCATCCTCTGGGTCATCTTCAAGATCATCTATATCCTCATTCTCACTAATATAGAAGGTAGTAATCACCTCATCCTCCTCTTGCTCCTTGGGTGTAAAGATGATCGAATCTGGATTGAGATCATCAAGCATATCCTGATACTCCTCACTTATAGTAAAACAATCGATACACATTTGAAGCATAACTGCTTCAATTATATCAGGATCGAGACGGCTCCGGCGATAGTGGCAGATATCTCGAGAACTGTTGAAAAGACGTTCAACACTGACACCATTGGTTGCGACCGAGAGGAAATCTCTAGCTATCTGGTAGAGAATAGGAAACTGATCACGGCGGGACTTCCAGTAAGCAAGAATATCAGTATGCCCTGTAGTACCTGGAATCGTATTAGTTCGATCGAAGATGTCTTAAGAAGCTACATACCTTCAATATCTAGATATGCCTTAAGTTCTTCGCACGTCTCGACGAGAGCTGGATATGGGACAATCTTCCGATTCTTCGCGACGCGTGTAATCTCGAGATTTGGGGGAGGAGGAAAGATCTGACTTGAGAAGCTTATCTCAGTTTGGGCATTATCATGGTTTGTAAAGGTCTGAGAAACGGAAGAAGAAGGCTCGATAGTATTCTCTGAAAATAAACCAGATGACTGCAATTGACTCATGATTCTGAAGCTGTTCTGCAAATAATAGATATAGAAAGATAGAAGCAGAAAACTCTGCAAAGGCAGTTTGTTTTGCTTCAAGACACGACTTCGCGTAAATGTGATCTATCATATTTTAACATGCAGCTGAGGCGCCCGCCGTATCTTATTCATTTCAGTAGGCCTAGCAACCAGGAATTCATATCTGGAGCCCAGAGTTATAGAATAGTCCCTTCTCTTAAACAGAGCTGCTTAAGGCATAATAGACTAGGGTAGAAAGTAGATATTCATAGGAGAGGTCTGCAAAAGGCTTTTACAGGATCTTCTATAAGAGCTGTAGTATCACAGTGCAGACCTAGTGTACCCTGTTTACCTGTTCTACCCGTTCGACCTGTTTGACCTGTTTGACCTGTTTGACCTGTTTGACCCGCTCTACCCCAACAACCCGACTGTCCGCAACCTCCTTAACTGCCTGCCAGTTCCTGATCCTGTTGGTAGCTCTTCGAGCTACATCTTGTCTATGAACCTGAGGATAGCCTGACCCAGGGGAAATAGTAGAATAGAAGCAGTATATTTATTCCCAGTATTCTAATTAGTAGTTAATATATGGTTTTTCTAGTGTTCTATGATATGATTAAGGTGTACGGCTAAAACGGAGCGGTAATTATATATCTTTACACATGTTTCTCGCTGTAAGAACAATAATTTTATAAAAAGCTGAATTTTATCAACACAACTAGGATTTCCTTATTATTTCCGATGAATAGTGATAAAGAAGATACTAATTTCTTTCTCAGTTATATTTTTTTAATCTAAAAAGCTTCTTTTTATATACTTTTAGGCGACGGTGAAGATGGCCAGGTTAATAACCGTTTAACCTGGGTATACCTTAACCGTGCTAGAGCTTAAAAAGGTATAGCGGGTAGGTCTTGGCGCCAAGAACGGTTAAGACGGTTAACCGCCCGGTTTTTAGCTATACCGCGGTCAGGTATAAAAATTTCCTTAACCTGACCATAACCTGGCGGTTAGGTATAAAAATTCCAATTAACCTGACCTGACCTGGCCGTTAGCCACTCTATCAAAGCCTGGACTTCAGTTATTTTATTATTTATAATAATATCTTTAATAATTATAGGGTCCAGTGAATTTATAATAGTCTGATTTTATAGAATAGCTGATATTAGTCGCTCTTGCTGAGTTCTTTTAAGTTTAAAGATTTCTAATCTTTTAAATTTTTCTTTATATATATATCTATCCTTCCGGACCTTCTGCTCTTGCTTTCGATCCCGATCTTAACTAATTAGTATATCTAGATATAGTTAATACTGATATTACAGTTCCCAGCGGTCTATATTAGATTATCTTGCTTCAAGAAAAAACTTAAAATTACTGTTAATATTCTTTATAAAGATAGTAAAATAGTATTTTGTTTATAGTTTCCCTGTCTTTATAAAGTAGTTATGATAGAGCTTTTTATTTTTTATTAATATATTAATAACTTGAGCAAGTTTTATGTCTGTAAGAATTAACTTCTCTTTAGCTGTAGTTTTTTGAGATAATTTAATAATTAGACTCTTACTCTTATTTAATATTATTATACTATCAGAAGAGTTGTCTGAATTATTAAAAAAATTATTAGATTTAATAAATATAAAGTCTGAGTTCTTCTTCTTCTTCTTTGAAGTTATAATTATAAATATAGTATTATCTTTTTTTTTTTTGATTTTAAGCTTTGATTCTGACTTCTTTAAACTTAAATTATAATTATTCTAGTTTTTATTTTATAACTTAAAGATTATTGTCGCTGTATTAATACTGCAGTTACTGATAAAAAAAATAGATAAAATTAGAGTAGAATATATAAAAAAAAAAAAAACAAAAACAAGAAATATAAGAAATACTATATAAAAGATAAAAAGCAAGAAAGATAGATAAAAAGTTAGAAATAAGAAGTGAGATAATAATGATATAAATTAATAGGATGAGATAAGTTAATTAAATAAGATAAGTTAATTAAGCAAGATAAGGTGAGTTAATTAAGCGATCGAATAAATAAATATAGATTAGTAAATAATTTTTATTAATTATTATTAATATCTATTTCTTTAAAAATAGCTCTCTAGCAGTAGCCGCAGTGCTTTTTTTTTATTAACTCTGTCTTTAGTAATATAAGATTTCTTATCACTGTTGCTTTCTTCTTGCTGCAAGATTTTGTGCTTTTTTTATAATATCAGAAAATCTTATATAAAATGGCTTTAAATAATTAATATAATACTTTCTAATATTAGAATATATTATAATGTCTTTCAGGATTATAGATTGTTGATAATTTAATACTCTTCTAATTAAAAATAGCCCTGCTTATTAGGATTCTAACTTTTTCTTTTTATTCTTATTAACTATAGTTTTTTATAAAAATATTAAATTGCCTGCGGTTATCTTCTTCAAAGAGCCAGATATATCTTATTATTTATAATACTGCTGTAAAGCCTCTCTTGCTTTATTTAATTATTTATTTCTTATTACTTGCACTCTGGCTAACTAATTATTATTATTATTATTTATAAGATTATCTTATCTTTCGCAGATAATATTCTGTATAGTTTATTCTTATAATAATATTAGGCTTAAATATCTTAATTTATATTTTAAAAAGATTTTGGCAGGTACAAACTCTATTAATTATATCTTTTTTATATTAATTGACTGTATAATTATGTCAAGAAACTTATTCTATCAAAATATACTAGTTTTGTCTTTTAAAATTATTATTCTTAATAAATTAATTATTATCTATATAATCCGCTCTGCAAGATCTATTAATTATAATATTATTATTACTGCAGTTATATACTTGACTTCCTCGTGCTTAATTATATTATAAAAGTTGATTCTGATAAAATAGTTTTTATTATTTATATAGAATTCTATTAGTTAATCAAATATCTTTATAATATTCTACTTAATAAAGTTAAATAATTACTAGACTGTGGCCTCGGGCAGTATCTTTATAATTATATATCTGCTGAAATAATCAGCTGCGATAAGAATATATGTGATAGGATCTACTTGTCAGGGTAGAAAGCCTGTTGACTAGGTAAGGAATCAATTATAAAACACTGTGTATTTGTTTGATAATGACAAAGATAGTCTATATTCACAAGATAGACTGATTCTTGAAGAATTAGTAGCTTCTTACAGAGGGATTAATATCTTATAGATATCAGAGAGATATAGAATCACTATTAATAATCTTATAACTTTTATAATTATTATAATATATTATCCCGATAATCTTTATCCTAATAGCTGGATTATTCTATTATAAATAGCGCCCTTCTCCGCTAGAACAAGCCATCTGGCTCGGATATTAAGAATAATCTTATATATTCCCGATTCAGAACAGTAGAAATCTGATAGCAAAAGATAAAAAACTTGTGAAATATATAATATAAACAGGATTATATACTATTTCTGTATAGCTTTATAAGTATTTAATTATATTTATATAGATAGATTCTCTGCGAAAAAGTATAAATAAAAGAATCTCTTATATTATATTTATATAAGTAAATTCTCTGTAAAGAAGTATAAATAAAAGAATTTTTTATATTATTTCTTTTTCTTCTTCTTTTCTACTTTATAATTATTATTTCTTTAATAATTTATAATTATTCTTTTTATATTTCTTTATTATTTTATATAATTTTTATTATTTTTATTTATATTATATTATTATTATTTTCTTCTTTATTAAATATCAGTCTTATTCTTAATTACTTTATAATAATAAAAAGAATAATATATTCTAAATAAAATATTTTTATTAAAGCCTGCTATAACTTCTGTATATATTATTTAAGATATATAAATAATAATTTTAATTTTAAGAAGAGCACTCTGTATAATATTAGTTATTTATTAAATATAAAAATATTTATTCTATATTATTTTTATTCTATAAAAAAGAAGACTTATAATTCTGTAAATTTTATATATTTTATATTATATATATATAATTTACTAATATCTCTTGAGTCTGTAACTAATCTGCTAGAAAATATTTATAATCTTATAAAAATTATTAAATAAACTATTCTGATTCTGAAGAAAGAATATTAAAATAATAATATTAAATAAACTATCTATAAAAAGATCTATATTCTTATAAAAATATTTAATAATATAAAAAATATCTATATTTATAAATTCTTATTAAAAAATATTAAGACTGCTAAGTATATAAGTTCTTATTATAATTAAGAAATAAGATCTTTATAATTTTATTATTAATATTCTGTTAGAAGTTTATTATTAAGTATATTAAATTTATTAAAATCTATTATATTTTTTTAATATAATTAGTTTCTTATTCTGATCTCTATATTTTACTAAAGAATTATTATATTTATAAAATAGAAATACTATTATATTTATTATTTAATAATTTAAGATATATAGGCTGGATTTCTGCTCTGCGAAACTTTTTTAATTTAATAAAAGCTATAATATATATTTAATATCCGGATATTAATAATAATAAATTAATTTTGAATAATAAGAATAGTATTATTAAATTAATTATAGATTTTTATATTTTTTTTTTAAAGTCTATTTTCTCTATAAATATTTCTGAGTTATAATAAAAAGATTTGATTATTATTATTATTTATCTTATAAATAGATAATAAATATAACTAGATATATTTAAATATCTTTTGCTATCTTATAATAAAATAATTTTATATTTATTAATATATTTAATCTATAATAATATAATTAATAAAAAATATTAAGAGATTAATATTTCTATAATTTATTTTTTAAAAATATAGAATAATTTACTAGTAATTATCTTCTGTTTTCTTAATATATAATATTTTTTATAATATTTTTAATATTATTTTATAGCTTTAAATATATTCTTTATATTTTTATTAGAAATCTATTAATTATATTTACTTGACTATTTTTTTTATTTAATTAGATAGTAATTCTGATTATTATAATATTAATAATTTTTAACTTTTTTAATTTTCTATTTATCTTTATTATCTAGCTCAGATATTAAAAGTAGTTTTTTATAATTTTTTTTAGTATTTTATAGTTCTAATAAAAAGATATAGAATATATTATAAATTTATTTATATTTTTTAGATAAATATAATTAATATACCTGAGATCTAATATATTTAAAAATTTAAAAAAATTCTATAAATTTTGGAGCCAGTTTTCTTAATTCTTTAAATTATAAATTTTAAGTTAATAGCTTAATTAGATTTTTTTTTTTAAAATAAAATAGCTTTCTATATTTATTATAATATTTTTTTTATTTTTTTATAGCTATTTACTATATTTTTTATAGCTATTTTCTTATTTCTCTAAGTTTTTTAATTTTATTCTATATTACTGAAACTTCTTACTGCTAAGAATTAGTCTTAATTTTAATATAAAAATTCAGTAAAAAGTTATAAAAAATATTATAAGATAATTAGCCTGTAATTATATTATTTATATTATTATAAATAAATTAAGTACTTAAAAAAATTAATAATTAATTAATATTATACTAACTAGAGTAGTATTAAAAATAATATTTAAATATTTAATTTATCTATTCTATTTAGTTATTAGTTTAAGAATAAAATACAGTTAAAAACTTCAAGATTATATAGCTATTATAAACTAAATTTAATCAGAATTTACTAATAAAGATTAATTCTTAATTAAATATAATCTTATTTAAAGATCTGAAGATTAATTTAATCTATTTATAAAATAATTTAATAAGATCTGGAGTAGTTATTATAAATAAAATAATAAAGAAAAGATAGTATTTTAAAAATTAATTAATAATAACTAGAATAATATTAATAGTTTTTCTATATTAAATAATAGAGAGTAGCCCTGTAATAAAATCTATTATTAATTTAATAAAGAGATATAATAGAATTAGTAATAATTTAAGATTATTATATAATTAATATTTTAAAGTAATAATTTCTTGATATATTAAATAAATTTAGATATATTTAATTATATTATATTATAATCTATTTTAATAGAACTTTCTGCGTAGCAGTACTTTTATTTAAGTCTTTCTAAAATATTCTATTAATAAATTATTATAATATAGTTTAATAAGTATCTGATATAATATCTTAAAAGAGAAGATATAGTATTAGTCTTTAAAACAGATATAATTAATTATTTTAATAATTTAATATTTTTAGTCTAATTATTTTTATTAAACAGTAGTCTTTTATTATTATATTTCTAGATTATTATTTTATAAATATAAGATTATCTCTTAAAATTTAGAATTATATATATTTAAGTATAAAACTTCTACAGTATATACTTGTAATACTATAGATTAAAAAATAAATCTTTTTTAAGATAAGTTTTTTTAAATAGCCCAGTTAGCTATCTTTATATTAGCTTAATTATTAAGATTCTTTAAGTTTAATATAATATAAATATTAAATCCAGAATAATTCTGTATATCTTAAGATTTAAACTGGATTTTTTCTTTAATAAGATTTCTTATTATCAGAGATAATATACTTATAAATTATATTTAAATTAAGATTAATAGTTTTTCTTGAGAAATAGATTTTATTTAAGATTCAGAAGATATTTTAGAAAATCTATCTGCTAGATTTAATTTTTCTGTTCTATATTTAATAATAAAATTATAAAAAATTAGACTTATAAATTATTAAGCTTGTCTCTTATTAATCTAGATTTAATATATAAAAAATTATAAGTTTAAATAATTTAATAAAATCTTAATTATTTAAAGAGCATCTTCTAAATATTATTATTATTATTTAAAAAAGTAAATAATAGTAAATAGCTTTTAATCTAAAATATTATAATTTAGCTTAATATTAGAGAACTTATAGAATTAGAATATAATTAAATAGAATATACTCTTAATATTAAATTAGAATAAAATATTACTTATTTTTTCTTTTAATATATTAGTTTCTAAACAGCAGGATTTTATAGAATTAAAATATATTAATAAAAATATTTATTAAAAGATAGTAATAAGATAATAAAAAATAATTTATTTAATTAAAATTAGATAAATCTTTTCTGACTTCTGTCTGTTAATTATTTTATAAAATAAAAAAATAAGAGATAAAGTAATATAAGAATAATCTTAAATAAATTATTAATAAAAGTTATAGAATCTAAGAAAAATCTGGATATTATAATAATTTTCGGGAATTAGTTATAAAATAATATTATTTATTTATTAAGAATTTATAAATACTCTGTCAGAGTTGATAATATACTCTAGAAATTTAATTTAGAATTAATAAAATAAATATTTTAATAATTTTATATAGAGCTGAGCTTCTTAAAGTCTCTTTAAAACTTAATAAATATACTTTATATAAGATTTTTTATTTAATAAAAAGATAAGAATATTATTCAGATATATTATATAAAAATTATTAAGAAATTCTTGAAGTATAGTATATATATAGTTTTAAAAAATTGCTAAAGTATTAGTTAATTTAAATAATATAATTATATATTTAAAATAGCTATATTAAGTGCAAAATATTATCTTTTATTTATTATCTTTCTTAATATAGATTTGATAATATATATTCTTAATATTAATTTTTAAAAAATAAATACTTCTCAAAATTTTGTTAAGAATCTTTAAAATAAAAAATAAGAGATAATAATTTTTAATAAAAATCTTATTAAGATTTCTATAGTCTATATAAAAATATAAGTTATTATTTTTTTTAAATATAAAAAGAATAGAGACTTTAGCAGGACTCTTTAAAGATTAAATTTAATCTAATTTTAGATTCTCTTTAATATATTCTTATAAAATCTTAAGTTCAGCTTTAAATAAGAAATATATTAAATTATAAAAAAATATTTTATTAAGTTTAATATTAATAATATAATCCGCAGGGCTATAAGAAGATAGCTGTTAAGAGAAATTTATAAAAAATATATCTTAGAACTATTTAAGTTTAATAAGAATTATCTTAGAATTTAATAATAAATTATAAGATTCTTTTTTTGATAGCCAGATATTTTTAAGAAGTTTAATAATAATATATATTCTTACTAAGTTTTAAGTTACTTTAATAAATTAAATAATAAAAAATAATAAAATAGATAATATACTAAATTATTACTGGCAGTTTTATACTAATAAGATAATATATAAATTATAAAATATAATTATTAATAATAGTACAAAACTGTCTTTTAGTCAGAAATTCTAATTAATCTTTATATAATATTATTTAAAAATATAGATATCTTCTTATAAATTAATAGTAGTAATAGAGACTTTTTATATATTATAAATAGAAGTAATAATTTAATTAATAGCTTTAATCTTTGGCGCAGTAATTAGAATATATTAGAGATTATAGATTTTAATAAATTAATAATTAATAATATTTACTTTAGTACAGCTATCCAGATCTGCAAAGATTTTAAGATTATTTTAAATATAGATAAAAATATAAAAATAATATATAGTCTCTATTATAGATAAAAAAATTAAAATTATAGAGTTTATTTTAATTTCTTTATTTTTTTCTCTAAATTTAATAAAAATTAATAGATTCTAGCAGATTAAACTCTTTTATTTTTAGTAGAATATTAATTTATAAGATATTGAATATTTTTATATATAAAGTATTATAATTAATTATTATTCTTTTTAATAAGATTTTTTCTATAATTTAGGATATCTTTCTTAATAATTTTACTAGTAATTTCTTGAAAGTGCTTATGTGATTTATAATTATTAAATTAATTATTATTTTGCTTATATTTTTCTTTATTTTTTTATAGTTTATAATAATAAGTAATAATAGTTATTATTTTATTCTGCTTTTTTAATAGATAGGAAATATATTCTTGAATATAATAATTTAAATTTAATAATAGCTTAGTAAAATAGAATAAGACTTTTTTTTTTTTTATTTAATAAGAAAAATATTATTTTAAGATATTAAGATAAGTATAGAACTCTTGCGGATTCTGATTATATTATTAATAAATCTATTTAAATTAAATTATAATATCTAATTAAAGAGTAATAGTATTCTAAATTAGTATAAAAGTCTAATCTTTAAATTAAGATTATAATTTCTTAAGAAATTATCTCTTTTCTGAACTTTTATTATTTATAAAATAGTATTATCTCTATTTATATACTAGATTTATATAGCTGATAGCAGCAAGAATCTTATATTTTTTTAATAAATATTTCTTAAATATATCTTTAAATATATATTCTAAATTAATAATTTATTTTTAATATTTTTAAAGATTAAAGTTCAGAATAAAATAAAAGATATTTTTAAATTTAATCTTTTTCTTATTTTTTTCTAATTCAAGAAAGAATTAATAATATTTTAAAAAGATTTTACTCAGGAAGCTATTTTTTTAAAGATAAGTTATTCTTTGCTATAAGTTAATAGCTTATTTTAATTAATAAATATAATCTTCTAGCTATTAAATCTTTTTAATAATAAAAATAATATTTAATAAGAATTCTAAATTAATTTAATTACTGAGTACTTTTATTTCTTTATTATTTTTAATAAATAGTATCTTTCTTAGATAGTTAAAAAGAAAAAGATTAGAATATAATAGAATCTACTTGTTAAAATAAAAAGCCTGTTAATTAGATAAGAAATTAACTATAAAATATTATATATTTATTTAATAATAATAAAGATAGTCTATATTTATAAGATAGATTAATTCTTAAAGAATTAGTAGCTTTTTATAGAGAGATCAGTATCTTATAGATGCCGGAGAGATATAGAACTATTATTAATAATTTTATGACTCTTATAACCACTATAATATGTCATCCCGATGATCTTTATCCCGATAGCTGGGTTATTCTATCACAATATATTAATTATTTATAACTAATATTAGAGTAATAGATTTAATATAGTCTATTATCTATAACTCTATAGATTTGAGTATTGTTATTGGATATAATATATTATGTGATATCTTTGGACCAGCTAGCTGGCACTTCTTATATAATATATAATACTTTTGTATTAAGTTATAATATTCTAATTAATAATAATAATTAATTGCTCGACTCAGAGTGATCCTGATTATAAAATATCTATAATAATTATATAGTTTATATAAGACAGACAGTAATTTATATAATAATATATATTATACTTATTTCTGGGTCTTCTCTCTGTAGATTAGATATACTTCTCTCTCAAGATTAATAAATCTAAATTATTTTATAAAATCTTTATTAATTATATTGCTCAGCAGCTGTTTGATAATTTAACTATATTATTTAGATAATCTCTAATAATTGACTTTATTTAGTTATATATTATTTTATTCTACTTACTGCTTAGCTTGCTTATATATTTTTATAGCAAAAGTCAAGAAAATAAACTCCAGTTACTTCTTATAAGTTTTTTAATATAATAATTATAATAATCTGTCAGCTATTACTTATAAGCAATCAGAGATATATATAATATTAATATTATATTCTTATAATTAATAATATTAATATATAATTCTTTTAATTATATTCGATACTCCGGCAAATATTGACTATATTGCCGAATAGTCAGTATAAATAATTATAGAATAATATAATTCTTTTATTAATTATCTTACTTTTTTAAGATATTTAATAACTATTAGAGTCTTCTTCTCTATAGTATAATATTATCTTTCTGTAGATAATAGAATAAAAAATATATATATAACCAGATATTTCTGCTTTTATATATATTATAAAGCCCTTATTCTAATTAATATATTATTAATTTAGAATAATACTTCTTCAAGCCTATAATTAGATATATCTATATTAAAATAATATTATTTCTGACTATTATCTTCAGACAGTTATATTATTTTAATATATTACTTAACTTTGTTAAAGACTTGCTGCTATTTTATATTCTACTTAAAGCTGATTAATTACTTAATAATCTCTTTGCTCTTATACTTTAATATATTTTTTATAGTTTTTATCAAATCAGTATATTTAGATATATAGATTCTTAAGAATAATATTATATACAGAAATCTTATAAAAGTTTATTTATTTATAAATACAGGCCAGTTCTTTATAGTCTTTAGTTTAACTATTAATAGCTGTATTTCTAATTATATATATTAATATTCAAGAATCTGTACTGTTAATATAAAAAACTTTGTCTTTATTAAATTTAATATTAATTATAATTACACAAGTCGAGGAAAATATTTAAAATATATAAAATTAATTATATTCTTAATAATCTCAGTACTCAACTGATTATTATTTATAAAATATTTAAAGATAACTGCGGATGATTATATTAAAGCTGATTCTTCTTGGGATTTAGAAATATCTCTTATAATAAGATTCTTTAATTAGTAATATATATCAGAAGCCTCTGTCAGACCTTGTCTTATCTATAGATAATAAAATTAATTTATAATAATACTGAACATAGTCTTATATATATATTCTAATACTAATAATATAGCCCAGTAACTATTTATAATATCAGCTTTATTAAATATCTTTCACCGCGGGTTTAATAACTAATTTAAAATAGGCTCAATTCTTTATATTAGATAGTTTATTTTAATAATAGCTGTGTTTAATTATATATACTAATAAATCATCTATAGCTTTTCTAAAGATTATAATAAATTATCACTTGGCTTTAGTAAGAACTTTGTTTTCGCTGATTAGAATAATATATAATTTACAATAATATTAATAATTAGTATTAAAAATAAATTCTTTAACTGCTAATCAATTTCCTCCTGTGTGTATAATATTAATTTTACTTATTTTAAGATAACTCTAAAGAAAGTCAGAATCCTATATTTAATAAACTATATTATTAATATATTATATATATCTAATATAAACAAATCTCTTCAAGTAAAAAATAATAATAATACTACTTTCTAATACTTATTCTCTTCTGTAACTAGTTTATCCAGTAATTCTGTATTATCATATATTTATATATATATCTTTACTGTTGCGGTTAATATATATCTCTGATAGTTACTTAATTAATCTATTATAAAATATTTTATACTTCTGTGCTTTCTTACTTTCTTCTTCAGTAAATCTTTTTTTAATATATAAAAAAATTATATAATTAAATTAATTCTTATAGTTAATATATTCTTTTCTTTTTCTTCTTCCAGATTAAAGTCTTTATTCAGCAGTCCCAGGCTTATACTAGATTAATCTAGTTTAATAAGTCAGAGTCTGCTTTATACTTCTTTTTATTAATTATCTAATTCTAGATTTTATTAATTATCTTCAGAAGCTGCTTCTGCATAGTATTTTTTTTAAATTTAATATATAAGAACAGAGTGATTCTTGTCAACTCTAGTTATTTTTTTATAATATCTTAACTACTAAAAATAATTAACTGTAACACTGTTATTTATTTATTTTTATTAATTTATAAAATATAAGTCTTATCTATATAGTTATTCTTTATACTAATTATAACTATCTAATATTTATCTAATAGAATTATATAACCGGGGACACTGTTAATTACCAGAATAGCTATAATATATATTATTCTGTATATAATTATTATTATTTATATTAATAAGTTAAAAGTTAATGTTTGTCCTATAGTTATTTTATTAATTATTTTTATTAAGACAGTTTTAGTCTTCAAGGTCTTTATTATATAATAAGAGATAAGATTATATTCTGAGCTATTATTTATTAGAGTATAATAGACTGATAATATCTATAACTGCTGATTAGTTATTATGATTTGTAGATTAGTATATATAAAAAATAAGGCGACTTTCTTAGGATGAGCCGGTTATAAATAGTTATTATAATACTCAGGATCAGCCGCATATATTAATTTCTTAATATATATTAGTCTTATGTGTTTAACAGGCTTCTTTCTTTTTTATTTATTACTTAATCTAGTAATATCACTCTTCTTGGTCTGAAGCTTTATAAGTTTATTAATCTTAATATAAGCAGCTGGAATAATATCAAGCAATTAAGTCAGTAATATTTTAATTATAATATTATTAAAGATCTTACAAAGATCTAAGTCTTCTTTATTTAATCTATTAATCTATCTTCTTACCGCACGCCTCTGTTTAGAGAATTTAGTGTCTGTTATAATAATAATTAATCTAGTGAATAGTTCTAGAGTAACTGATATAATCTTCTCTGACTTACTATTATTAAATTTTTCTTATTATCTTTTCTTCTCTGTTATTATATATATTTTTTATAATTATTTTAATATATTAGACTGATATTCTTGCCGAATCTCTGTCTTTAAGTTAATTATATAAGAATTTATAACTGTATGGCTTCTGTTTATAATCTATTTTTTAACTATATTATTATTAAGATTAATATAACTAATATTTAGACTATTTATTAATTAAGATATAGACTAAGATTTTTTATTTAACAGCGCAGGCTTGGCCTGTAGTTCTATTTTTTTATTTAATATCTATTTTAATAAGTTACTGTTATTTTCTATATTTAAAAATATTCTTGAAATTAAGTATTATTCTTTTATCTCTTTTATCTATCTTATTTAATTAGCTCTTGCTCTGTTCTCTTGCTGTATTTAATTTTGATTTTCTAATAATAAAAGCAGATTTATATATATTAAAGTAATATACTTTTGTTTTCTGTAATAATAATAAATTTAATTATTTATATTATTAAAAGACTGATAAAATTGCGGTTGGCTTTATTAAATATAAGACTGAGACTAGGACTAAAACTAAGATTTATTAGTAATTTTTAAGCTCTTCAGCTCTTTTATAAGTTTATTAATAATAAAATAATTTTAAATCTTTATAATCTTTATTATAGTCTTATTATTTATTTATAAGCTTGAAACAGTCTTAATCTTATTTATATTATTTTTTATTATCTGCAAGATCTTGATAGCTTGTTATAATATAACTTTAGTTTTTATATTATTATTAATAATATTAATAGCCGGGACTACTCTGATTGCAGCAGTTACTCTCTGTATCTGAATTTTTATATATATTAATAATATAATACAGACAGTCTTATTAGTCAATCTCTTTATAAATTATATAATCAGAGATCTCTAAAGCTGTTTTAAATTAGTAGATATTATATAGTTAATACTTTTTACTTTATTAATATATTTATTAATAGTTTAATTTTCTTACTATAAATTAGTTATCTTGCTTATTACTATTTAGATTTTATTAATTAATTCTCTTAGAGAAAATCTAGCTAGTAGCTGAGTTCTTAATATATTATAATTCAGCTAATTAACTTAAGATAATATATTTATAAATTAAAAAGTCTTGTTCTGTAAGTTTGATATTATTATTATAGCTTTAGCTTTACTTAGCTTATTATTCTTAAGATTAGATATTTTATATTATATATAATAATATTAATTTATAAACAGTCTAATATTTTCACCCGGCTTATCGGCAAACATCGGCTGATTACTTATATATAATATTATAATCTTTTATATTTAATTAATTATTTATAATTAATTAGTTTTATTTGATTGCAGTTAATTAATTAACTGCAGTTGCTTTAATTTAAAATCTTTAAAGTCTTTTTTTTATTTTTGACTATTAAAGACTAGATAACAAACTACTTCTCTTATAAAGACTGAAGTAATACCTATTTTTTAATAAAGTAAGTATAGAATAGATAGATAAACAAGTATAAGAATATAAAAATATAAGAGATAATAATTATTCTTAATCCGCGGCTTGGGCTCTAATTATTATACTTAATAATAGTAAGAATGATTTAATTTGCTATAGTATACTGCAGATAGGCAGTTCTTGTTATATAATAAAGATATTAGATAAAGCTATTTATAAATAGTAAGATACTAGTAAAATAATAATTAATTCTCTATTAACTAGATAACAGGAATTTGTAGGTGAAGAGATGATCTGTCTGGCTGATATTTCTGCCGCGGCAACTACCCAAAGGGGCAATCGCCATCTCTTTCCGCCTTCCCCCTTGGCAGTACCAAGGGTCTAATCTAGAATCTTTGTGCCTGTGGGGTGCTGCGGACGACGCTAACAGGGATGAGGATTTGATCCTGGTCCGCAGGATCTATTCACTTTGTTCACTAGGCTGGATGCCAATTTCTGCACTGTTACTGGACAGGTAAACAAGATCTAGCATGGACTTGGTAAACCAAACTGTTTGAAACACTCTGTCTATATCCGGAAGAATCCTGGGATGTTAATGCGGGAATAGGGGGTCTAGATTGATTACGGACAGCTGTGGGATGCCACGGGACTTTCAACAGTGGATGGAACATTGTCCCGAGTGGTGCCTGGTCCCGCATAGGCGAGGGAGTAACACTACCCGGACTTTGGGGGGGCAGACCCACAACGTGGGGATTCACCCAGGCGCTGTTCGGAATTCAGCCTGTGGGATTTTCAGTCTCCTATTTCAATAGGTCGATCTAAGGGTATAAGTCTCGCATCCACGTGCTTCAAATGCAGATTTCTAACCAAGTCATAAAAATAATTTCGTGGCGACCCTGTTCAGGCATTCAGGAATTCCACAGGGGTTAAATAATCAATATCTCTGTTGAAATAAAGATCTTTCTCAGGGTATTTGCTGGATCGGAATTTACGTTCACAGCAATATGACAGTTAGTGCTGAAAAATACAGTTTGTCGGGCAAAGAGCAGGCCTTTGAGTAGTTCTTGCAAATCTAACAGAAGATTGAGTGATGACATGCGATCTGGTGCCCCGAGTGGATCTCTTTGTCTGCTTTGATATCGGTCGCTGTCACGATAAGTTAACAACAATGTAACCCAACACTGAACTTGTAAGATTTCCTTTAGGCCAAGAGTATGAGATCAGTTGCAGTTGTATGGTGGGCAATCACAGTACATAATTCCCCTGCATTGATATGCAATATACTGTTATCTGACAAAGGGGACAGGTGCTTTGTAGGGTCCAATCCGTGAATTGGCCCAGGAAGAGGGAAGAAGGGGATAGTGATGGTAAATTGACCGTCACTTCTTCACTTCACTCATGAGGGCAAGGAACTCGACCAAAGCAATTTAAAAGGAAGCCATCTTCTCCCATTCCTGACCATCTCTTCCCCCTTCTACTCATCTTGAACAGCAAGCTTTGACCTCAACACAGCTCTTCAGCATCCACCTTTCATGATGCAGATTCCTTTTCTTCTCATCCTGACCCTTGTGGTCTCAGCCCTCGCCCATCTCGGTCGCCACCCCAGCCCCAGAGACGTCGCCCACCATGCAGCTCTATCGATGATGTGTGCCGATAACGTGGGTCAGGTTGGTAACGCTCGCTACAAGCGGAACCTCGCGCGTCGCTGGCATGACGGCAATACGACGACCGTGGAGGTCACCACGGAGGCACCCTACTACGAGATCATCCACAACGACACCTACGTCCTCACCCCCGAGGTCACCCAGGGACCCTACGTCTGGCCGCGCTCGCAGACCCTGCGTCAGGACATGACGGAGGGTCAGCCCGGAGTCCCCCTCTGGCTAGACGTCGGCGTTGTAGACATGGCGACCTGCCAACCCCTCCCAAACGTGCTGGTCGATTTCTGGCACTGCAACGCGACAGGTTCCTATTCCAGCTTCACCGGCCTGTCACCCGACACCCCCTTCCCCCAGCTCCTCGACAAGCTGGGCATTCCCATGAGCACCTTCGAAATCGGCAAGACTGACCTCCATACCGATAACACGACCTTCTTGCGCGGGATGTGGCCCACTGACAAGAACGGTGTGATGGAGATGAAAACCATCTTCCCCGGTCAGACCAGCCCCGTCCGATCTCAAAGGATTGTATACTAACCGCCTCTGCTGGCTAACAGGCTTCTACGTCCTCCGCACAATCCACATCCACGTCCAAGTGCACACCAACTGGACCCTCCACGCCAATGGAACCATCAAAACCGCGAATACCGTCAGCACCGGCCAGATTTACTTCAATGAGGACCTGGTGGACAAACTGATGGCGATCGAGCCTTACGTCTCCCACACGGCGATCAATCGCACCACCAATGCAGCGGATGCGGTGTTCCCGTATGACTTTGGGAATGAATATAATCCTGTTGTTTCTGTCGTTCCGATCGATGGTGAGGACGTGACGAAGGGGATGGTTGGATATATCACCATTGGCGTGGATACTAACGCGGTCGAGTATGATGATAATAACGTTGGGAATCCTTGAGGAGTCTTTCGGTTATCGCGAGGGGAAGAAGCGGCGTTCTGGATCATGGGGGGGGGAATTGAAGTGGCAGGATGAAGTGGATTTCGATAAATCGGTTTCTAGTGAAATTGATGAAATGCGTCTGGAAAGGTATCGAAGCGTAGATCCCTTGGGAGGTGCCGCTGTCCGAGGGATGGACGGCGCTCACTGGGTCTAGAATTATTCCGTGCTTAGTTTTCAAATTCAAAACAATCATTAAACGTTAAACAAAATGTATTGGCTGTCAAAGCTAGGTGGCTACATTATAGACATCCATTCCGTTTAGGAGAAGGCGAGTTGCTTAATCCTCTGATCCTCTGATCATCCACCAATTGACCATCCGCCTCCGCGGCTGTTCCTCAACTTGGGAAATTTCTCTCTCATCGCTCCGGGCAATTTCATCTTCTATGACAGATATTTCTTTAGCTTTTGGGAGAGTTTGTGTTCAAGGGTTGGTGGTGTGCTGTGATGTGGGAGGTGGGGTTTACCTTCCCAGGAAAGTTGTATTTAACCAATGTCCCGAAAGAGACTCCGGGGGAGCAATCTACCACTGACTTTGGAATAAGAGATTTGTCTCCATTCCAGTGCAATTCTATCTCCATTCCGCCTAGAAAACTAACACAAAACGACCTTAGTTGCAAATAACCACCACACCAACCCCCTAAGCCTTGGATGTGCGAACAACACCCCGTATCTCCTCAGCGACATCAACACCTTCACTTGGCAACACAATATCCCCACCATCCCTTCTCCCTTTCACCATCTCGCAGAACCGTTTCACAGCCTGAGCCCTGCTCCCCAGTGGTGACGCAGCCAGCTCACTCACGATCCGACTCCCAATAACCGCCCCATCAGCAACAGCTCCCACAGCCCGAACCTGCCCACGAGTCCGTATCCCAAACCCAACTGCCACCGGAAGAGAGCCAGCCAGGTACTTGACTCTACTCACACGCTGGAAGAATTCCCGATCGAACTGCGTCTTCTGCCCCGTGACCCCCACACGGGAGATGAGGTAGATAAACGAATCCGTCATGGCACAGAGATCCGCGACAGCCGAGTCGTTCGCAGAGGGCGGGATTATGGGGATGTAGGAGAGCCTAAGAAAATGACGCGAAAGTCAGGGATATTGATGTTGCGTTGGTGGTGGGTGATGTCCACCTCGACAGTATCCGACCAAGGGAGTAAAGCGCTACTCACCCTGACTCCAGACAAAGCTGACGGAAACCGACTGCTTTCTGGCACGGCATATCCACGATCAAGAATCCGTCGAACCCCGCGTCCCGACAATCCGCGACCATGCGAGCGTCTCCGTATTCGACCACCGAGGCGTAATAGCCCATCAAGATTACGGGGATATGAAGGCCCATGCTTCTTGCGTCTCGGAGCATTTGCATAGTCGACTGAGCTGTTACTCCGTTGTCAATGGCCTGCTTCGAGGCTTCCTGGATTGTGGGTCCATCTGCTGTGGGGGTGGAGACTGGAAGACCGAGTTCGATGATATCTGGCGAGCGAAGTAAGCACCTTGTTAGGAGGTTCCGAGGGAGATATGGATGGATAGATGGATGGTCAACGAACCTGCCCCTCCGGCTTGCATTCCGAGCAGAATAGCGGGCGTTTCATCGGGGGAGGGGAATCCGGCTGTCATGAAGGTGATCAAAGCGGGTTTACCGAGCCGTTTGCACTCGGCGAAGGTGTGATTGATGTGATCCATGGTGGTGTAGAGCAGTATGATGGGGACAGGAAGTATGATGATGGATTGGTAATAGGACCAGGTGGAACTGGAGAATGAAAATGACACTGGCCTCCTTGGGGATGTGGAATTGCGTGATATAGTGAATCAAGAATTAAGTTCTGGATTACATCGGGATGGTTCCCTGGTTCGAGGGCAGTAGATGACCTTGGCCTGGATATGGGGAAGAGAAACAGGGTTAATATAGAGCGCTGCTCCGCCGACTCCCCCGTGGTTCGGCCGACTCCCCCCCCCCCCCCCCATTACCTAAAGGGGCTTCGTGTCTTGAGAATAATAACTGTATTGAGTAAAGCATGCATAAGTTCATAATGAACGATTGGTAATTGTTGTAACTATGTGTGGGAGAAAAGCAAGGCTCAAGAAGGTGGTAGGTGATTGATAGAGAAATGATGAGATCATACAAGTCAAGCTACGTACAGGAAGAAGAGGCAAGCAACTCACCTAATTAGAGGGCTGCACGGTTACTAATTGGGGTTAGATCTCTGTGGCTGAAGTAGGAAGGGATAAAGTTAAATCTAGGGCCGCCCCTTCGCTCGCCCGACACCCCCGTGGTTCAATCGACAGTGTCTCCTTAATTGAGTAACATGTCTATATGTCAAAAGGGCGGAAAATGTGGATACCAAGTATCTATAATGATTGGTTTCCGGAGTGGCCTCGTATAGTAATACTTTGATTAATAGTTATGTAGCTTTAACCTGCCTGTATTACCTTATTCTATCTGCATGGCTTCAATCTGTGTTGCTTTAATCTAGATGACTTGAATCTGCGTGGCTGTAATCTGCTTATATTAGTTAATCTGTCCTGCGTGACTTTAATCTATATAGCTTAGTATTATATGGCTTCGCTCTGCACGCCTTCTAGGCGACTTTGGTTGTCTAGTCCCCTAGTAATATTACTATTCTATATTTTCTATCTATCTTTACACAATATTAGTCCCCTGCTCATAACACATGATTGCCAGTGTCACAGTGCGGCATCAAGTACACATTCGGACACTTAACTGCTGCACTATCAGCAAAAGGACTAGTATATAAAGCCGGTAGCTTTACACTGCGCACGCTATATAAAGGAATTTCGGAACAGGACAGGCAGGTGCCAGGGTGCAGGTCCGGGATCCGGATCACACTATGATAACCAGGCCCCTAGTATGTGTTAATTATTAAGAAAGTTAATGATAGGGTTATAAGAAATGTACTTATAGATACTCTTATATAGATGTATTTTAAAAAATATCTGATTCAATATATATATTCTTGAAATATAATAAATATCCAACTCTAGGGCTATCTCCATAAGAAAGATAAAAGAAGGGAGTATAGCCGGTAGTCTTATTATACTTCGAGACAACTTTCCCATGCGTGTAACAAATCTAGGACAAAATTCAGATATTATTGCAGAGATAAAATTCCCCCAAAGTATTCCTGCCAGAAAACTAATTACTAGACAATCAGCCTAGTTGGGCCTAGCGCTTCCTGCACGGTCGCGTTCGTCCAAGTCGGAGATAGCGAGCCCCCCCCCCCCATCTTCCCTTTACTTCCCCTTCGTGTAGCGGAACAGCAGTCACGATGCACTGGCTACGCACTGCTAGTCCCCTTTACTCCGTCTTATTGCATGATCTGTCAGAACCCAATCCAAACCCGGGAGAGAAGTTGGTCTTCGGTGAGATGGATACAAGAGGTGAATGGTCCTCGACGGTGAAAGAGAGACCCACAAATGGCGGTTATTTGAGGGGTAGGCTGGTGGTCTAAAGCCCCAGCCTCCCATGGACACTACTGAATGGCCTTTGCACCCATACACTAGACCAGCTGGGAGCTACAGCAAACCTGGCAAGAGGCGCCAATTGAAAGGTGTCGATAAGAGTCCCAGACCAGCGTTGAAGGGAAGGCGGGCAAAAATGGAACTCTTGGGGAGGAGAGAAGGGAAGGGGCGGAGGCTATTCCAGCAGCATTTACTCACGAGTTCTTCATCGCCAACATCCTTCTTATGAAGAAACAATGTCGCAATCTGGTTCGCCCAAAAGGGCTTGGCAGGCAATGGTTTCCCGTCGCGAGGGTGCAAGCATCCCGCAGGTGAAAGGGAACAGAGAGCAGCAGGGGGGGGGGGGGGAGAGAAAGAGGACGCAAAGCAGAAGGCACACGCTTAGGCAGAAGGGTACAAGGATTAAGAGTGCCCTTGACGGTCTTGATCCACTCAACCCCGGCGACAGGAACAGGGGTCTGCTCTAAGCGCTAAGACGCAGGCTTAGGGCAGGATGAGGTGCTGGCCCGGTGGGTTCGACTGGGCGAGCCCGCCTGTCTAAAGCCTCGGAGTTGGCTGCTCGCAGTGCAGTCTTGTACCTAGTCCCTGGATATTCCCCGCACGAAGTCGGCCTACGCCGGTGTCAACAGCTAAAGTGGTTCTCTGATAAAAACCAGATCCTTCTGCCCATGGTGGCACCAGGGTTGGATTGATGTAGAAAATGTCCACCGCAGTTCCTCGGCAATCAATCGGGTTTGGGACTGCAAAACAGAGCCCGTCCATGAATTCCTGTTCACTATGGGGCTCACACCGACGGGAAAGTATAACAAGAGGCAACTTCAGATCGTCATCATCAATAGTCTCTTGATTGTCCTCTCCGTGACTGCAGTTCTTTTCCGGGTCTGGGCCCGGAAGCTCCAGGGCCTGAACCTCTTCATAGAAGACTATCTCAGTTTTGTTGCTTTGGTTAGGGAGCGCGTCCCTTAACTGTTAGAGCGCCTGGACTGACTCGTCGATTGATCGATCCCTAGACATTGTCTCTTGCCGTCAATGCGTTACTCTATCAAAGTATGTCTGTCCACTTCCGAAAGGCAAAATCAGGTTGCTCACGAAGCTATCAAGGTCTTCACGCTGGGGTGGGGGAGCATGTTGGCACCCTTTCGGCCGCCACCGTCGAAGCCTATTCCCTGGTACGTATACTCGCCCACATTGTTCACTTTCCAAATAGTTGGACGACCCACTGACCAGAGGGTGGGATGCCTAGAATCTATACGTGATGCAGCTGTTCTGGAACACCTGCCTCCCTGTCATCAAGCTCTCGATTGTCCTCTTCTACCAACGCATCTTCCCGGTCCGATCTATGGTGGTTGCCTGCCAATCAGTGATGGCCTTCCTGTTGGTCTGGTACATCGCCTTCCAAACCACCGCCACCTTCCAATGCACTCCGATTTACCATGACTGGACGAAGAAAGCTACAGAGGGAAAGTGCATTGACTTTGTCCCGTTTGTCATCACACTGGCGGCAACGAATCTCTGCACGGACGTCATACTTTTGATTTTGCCCACGCGGGAGATCTGGAAGCTCCAGATTCCAACGGGGAAGAAGATCGGATTGTCGATAGTTTTCACGCTGGGGATCATGTACAGTTGCCACCGTCGATGCCCTCCCAAGTGGAAATGTTACTGACCAAGTCCCACAGTGTATGTGCGATCTCTAGTGTGCGTCTTGAGAATTTGATCGCGATTAGCAGCACTGATATCACCTGTTAGTGGTTCGCTCCATCTCTGTCAAGCAATCTCTCTAACAATCCACCCCAGGGTCGGATACATATTCGCATCTCTGGACGGCGATCGAAAGCAGCCTCGGCCTGGTTGTCTCCTGCCTCCCCAGTCTGATGCCGATCGTCACACGCATAAGAGGAAAAAAGCCGCCGGGAAGAAGACACAAGCCTTCAAAAAGCGACGACACGGGATACTCTTCCTATTCCAGCTACGCGCGAGGATCCCACCAGCTATCGGAAGTGTCCAACAAGATATTCTCGTGCCCCGACGGGGCTCGAATGCGACCGGGGGGCGATAATGACTCGGATTTACTAGGAACACGGCTCGGGCAGATCGAAATCATCACCGAGATTGAACAAAATGTGCATATTTCCTGCCGGGGTTACGTCCGCCCATAGCGAACGAATAATCCCACGGCCTCCTCTTTTCCGTTTTCCAAGTCATTGGTTCTGGCGGCGGGTTTGTTTTTTTGTCCAGTTATCTAGCCCAATTCATAAGAGTCATTTGCTGTCTTCGTTCTCATTTGTCCTGGGGTTCGACTAACTATGTCTAAGTGGATAAAGAGACAGTAAGCAAAGTGGTGGGGGGGGGGGGGGGGGGGGGGTGATGATCCGTCAGTCCGCGAACCAGGATCTGCGTCGTTAGCTGAAGGGCTATATTATCTCAATTCCCAAGGTCTCATGTGAGTGGTGACTGCTGACAGGGAAAATCGCCGCCGGACAGCGCCGCATAGATTGTTAATAATAATTTCCTCACGTCACACTGCTTGCTGGCGGCCCTTATGCAGCCACCGCCGTCCAGCACGCATCTGCTTTTATCCACTCGCACTGCTGTCCATTGAAGTGTCTTCGAGCCGACCGAACTCCCACTTACCGCAGGGAGTTTCCCGCTGGATGCAGAACTGTTGGATGGTGTATGCAACATCATCCCACCTGAGTTGGAGCGGGATCTCCGTGATGGAGTTAAGCGCCTGAGGTGACGACCTGCCAGACAATCACATTGTCCCTCTCTCGCTGCCCGGCCAGTGGGGCTGGAGACTGAGATATAACCAACACCGCAGTGCCATGGTCTGGTTCTGTGCCTGCAGGACGGGTCGTCGTCCTTGTGATTCAGGTAATTATTGTCCCCCGGATAAGCCGATCGCAGGATGATTCCTTGATAGTATGATGCTGTGAAAATCGTGACAACAAGCTTTCCATCATCCCACTGGGAGGGGGGCCAAGAGCCGGGACGAGCAGACGCGGGGAGTTCACGGATCACTTCCGGACGGCGGACGGACCAATGCCCTAACCTGGGCCAACTTCCAAGCAACAGGCCCTGCGCAGTCAAGAATAATGCCCAAGAACGATCCCAAGAAAAGCGATGGCAATGCATGCTATAGCCCTGACGGATGAGGCAATGATCATCTCATCTGCAGCCTCACCTGTCGTCCGGGCGCCCAACGGCACGACCACCACCTGCCCCGCACAACCCAAAAGAAACAGAATGCACTCCCCATCTCACACTAGAGACCTTCTGCATCTCCCTCCCCCAACGGGAGAGAAGTCGGAAAAAAAGACACCAAAAAACAAGCGCTAAACCCAACAAAATACCCATATCCACAATGACCAGACCCACAACACCAACACCAACACCAACACCCGCTAATAATCCCCACCCCGTCCGCGTTGCCATCATCGGCGGGGGCATCGCGGGCGTTACGCTCCTGCTAGCTCTCCTCAATCATACAACCCGCGAGATCCTCATCCCGCATCTCTACAAAGCGACGCCCGAATTTTCCGAGATCGGGGCCGGGATCGCCTTCGGGTTGAACTCCATGCGCGCGATGGAATTCATCGATCGCGACATGGTCGCCGCGTACAGCAAGCACGCTACCTTCCAGCCGGACTCCGGCGCCCGGGAGACGAAGCTCTGGTCGAGCTATCGAATGGGCATGGACGGGCAGGACCGCCCGAAGAATGCCCTCAAGGAGGGGGATTATATCCATGAGGTGCATGCGGCGGTCGCGCGGAGTAGTGTGCATCGGGCGCGCTTTCTCGAGGCCATGACGGCACTGCTTCCGGCGGAGGGGGATTATGTGAGTTTTGCGAGGAGGTTGGTGGCAATTGAGGAGACTGGGAATGAGGATGGGGGTGGGGATGGGACTGCCACGGTGAGATTTGCGGATGGGACGCAGGTGGTGGTTGATGCGGTGATCGGGTGTGATGGGGTCATGTCGCGCGTGCGACAGATTCTCCTGCATTGGGAGGAGGAGGCCGATGCGGTGTTTAGTGGCAAGTATGCGTATCGGGGCCTGATTCCCATGGAGGAAGCTGTTGAGGCGCTGGGCGAGTATACGGCGCGGAATAACCATTTTTTTGGGGGTATGATGGTCATCTGCTGACGTTTCCCATCGAGCATGGCAAGACGATGAATGTGGTTGCGTTTCACACGAAGAAGGATGGGCTTTGGGAACACGGCTCGCAGTGGGTTTTGCCGGGGGATAAGGACCAGATGTTGCGAGGTTTTCAGGGTTGAGGGAAGGATGTTCATGCTATTCTGTCGTTGATGCGCAATTCGGATATCTGGGCCCTGTTTGATCATCCTCCTGCGAGGACGTAGAGCATATGCATTCCGGGCGATGCGGCGCATGCGAGCACCCCCCATCAGGGGGCGGGGGTAGGGATGGCGTTTGAGGATGTCTGTGTTCTGTCGAGGCTGTTGGGCGAGGTCAAGGAGAAGAGGGATCTGGAGAGGGCTTTCAGGGCTTATGATGCCGTGCGCAGGTCGAGGACGCAGAGGTTGGTCATCACTAGTCGGGATGCCGGGCCGCTGTATCAGTGCCAGAAGGAGGATGTGTTTGATGATGTTGAGAAGTTCCGGGAGGATCTGGACGAGAGGATGTGGTGGATTTGGGACTTGGATCTGGAGGCTCATCTCGAGGAAGCATTGAGTGTATTTCGAAGCGCGGCTTAGCCAAATGGCGATGTCCTTCTTTCATTGTCGTCTCATCTTGATCCGAACTTGGCAGTCAAGCATCGACCAAGAGAACACAATATGCCTGACCAGGAAGAAAGCGTGTGTTCAAAGAGCACCCCAGTGGGTAGGCGTCGTGCGAAGCCCCAACCATCCTGTAACCTGTGTACACGACGCAAGTATGTGTGATTCAAAAGTATGGCCTCCGAATACTATGTCTGATGCTCCTTACTTGCGGTTCCAGGTTGAATATCCATGCAGTATATGCTCGAAACGAGGACTCGACAGGCTATGGTAGCATGGACTTGAACGGCTCGGGGAGTTCTAGTTACGCCAATGCCATTCACTGGGTCGCCACCCTCAACTGGATCACTTCAAGGCGGAGGAAAACCAGCACACACTCGCCGCATCTCCGATCCACCTTATGCAGGGGCCTGTATGTGTTCGAGGGCATTTTTGGCAACGATGCCTGAGCGGCCAGAGGTGGGTCCATTGATCTCGTGCTAGTTCAACTCATTCGCCAGGTCCCCAGGTAGGTCAACTGACCACATTTGTGAGCGTTCAAGGCTAATGGTTGCTCTTCAGCGCCCTTGTCTGAACGCTGCTTTGAAGCTTCTTTAATATCCTAGACAGTGGGACTCAGTCGGCGTGTCTCTTCGACGGTAAATCACGATTTCCTCCTCACGAATCGGAAACTTTGCTCCTATCGGCAGCAGGGTGGCCACTACAAGGGTGAAGAACTGGCGGATTAAGCGGAGATCGTATACGACACTCTAAAATGATCTTCCGATACATGGAGTCGCTGTAGCTCGTTGCAGGAGACCCCAAAGCCCGCACGTGCGTTAGCAGCTGATATTGGGAATCGGACTGCCCCCTGTAATGCCGGACAGTTCTACCATCATGCCCGAAGCAGAGCCCTTTTTTTCTTTTATGGCGCTATCTGAAAATAAGTTCATCCCGTCCGTGTTGATCCATGAAATTCTTTCAAATAAATCAGATAGGAATACCCACGACGCATACTGACAATAGAAACAGATTCCAACAAAGCTTTTAACTTCGCTTGCCCTTACTTCTGCCCCCAGGAGAGAAGGTTACCGACCACCAACGTAACAGGTCAGATGAGCTTTCTTCCATGTTCATTTCACCAGATCAGCTTGCCAGTCATTCCATGTCTGCAACACACAGTATGGCCTAGCCAATGTCTGACGCATGCATCAACAGTACTAAAAGATTTTACGTAGGCTCGCCTCACCGGTGGCCTTGAGCATGAAGCCTGACTACCTTTACTCCAACGGCCTATCATGTGAAACGTTTACGCAGCGGATAAATCTCCGATGGTCACCGATTAAAACCTCCACTGGGCCGCATAAGTCTATGATCATCGAACACAAGAATTACATCCCCCTGAAATGAAACGAAACCTCTCTCTACTGGGAATCCACATTCGACCCCTCATCCGCACTCGTAAACCCCGTCTCCACAATCGGTCCATTATACGATTTTCTGCCGCGGACAATATACCACCCGAAACCGAGGAAGAACTCACCGAAAAACACAACCACCGACCAGTTCATGTTGGTTGCAGTGACGGGGAGTTCTTCGGGGAAGAACGAAAAGACGATGGTGATGGTCAAGAAACAGATCGAGGCGATGTTGACGAGGATGCCCCAGCGGCCCATGGCCCACGGGCCGTAGGGGATGGGTTCGCCCTTGATCTTCTTCAGCGTGATGAGCACGATGGCGATTTCGTACGAGGAGAAGAGACCCGCGGTGGTCAGTGAGATCATCGCGTTGAACGCCGCGCTGGATCCGATGTTGATGATGCAGGTGATGGCTGTCATGAACGCGCACATGCCGACTGCGCGGAGCGGGATGGCGGATTTGGGGCTGACCTGTAGGACATTTGGGTTAGGTATTGGTATATTGGTTCAGAGATACGAGGAGTGATTGGGAGGGCGAGTCGTACTCGGGAGAGGTAGTTTGAGAAGGGCACCCCCTTGTCTCTGGCGAAAGCCCAGGTGAGACGCGATGAGGAGGCGAGGAAGCCAAAGGACGCGCAGATGGTCAGGGCAATGGGGATGGCAGCCATGACGGAGGTCCCGGCATGGGACTTGGTGGCGGCAAAGAACACCTCGATGAAGTCGTAGCCAGTTGCGCTGTCCAAAGCCGCCTCGAGATTTCCAATGCAAAACAGGAAGGCGAGGACGATGGCAAAGCCAAGTGCACCGTTCAAGAGAATCGTGGCGATCATGCACCAGGGGACGATGACGGAGGCGTTGACAACTTCTTCGGCTTTGGGGCTGTTAGTGGCTAGTCTCATAATGTTGGAGTCAATACCATGGATCGGTACTTACCCATGTGACAGGGACCATCGTAGCCTGTGTAAAAGCTGGTTAGATGAAGATGTTATCAGATCATGAGGGATCGTACCGATGAATGGAAGATTCGTGCCCATCAGTCCGATGAGCCAGGTAAGACCTGCGTTCTGCCAGCCAGAGCTGTTGATGAATGTTCCAAAGACGAATTCAGCGTCCTTGTGAGGAGCCAAGTAGACAAGGGGAATCAGGATAGCAAAGAACCCCATGGTGTGGAGGATCAGAATCAGCCCCTCGATCTTGGGGAGCAGCTTGGCTCCAATGGAATTGACCAACACGCAAATAATCAATGCGGCCCACATGAGCAAGGTCCCCTCCCACCGTTGGAAGTCATAGTGGGGATAGTTCAGCACCAGCAGGCCCTGGGTGACTGTCGCACTGAAGTAGACGCCCGAAGCCGTATTCGCCCACCATCCGATCAGGTCCACCCATCCTGTCACCCAACTGAGGAAGACCTTTTGGCCTTCGGGAGCAAGCATGGCCACCCAGTGGTATTGTCCGGCGGAGGTAGGGGCCCTGCGATCTCTTAGTGCTAAGTTTCAACCGGTCGCGGGGGGGCGTCTTTGTACATTGAAGCCATTTCAGCCAGCGAGGCAGCTGTCACCAGGGCGCCTATCCAACAAAAGATGTATCCGTATACGAGGGTTGCGGGACCGCCGTCGACCATTGCGGAGGGATTGGCACTGCGATAACGGTCAGTTCCACACGAGCAAAGGGCTTGGAGCATGTCACTTACAGAAGTACCGCCTCCCAGGTGCACATCATGGTAGTCGTGAAGCCCAGCATGGACAAGAAGCCCCAGTTCCTCTGCCATGGTTAGTAAGTATGGTCCAGTGAGGTCGTGAGCAAAGCACACCTGGAACTGCTGCTTCTTGCCATGCTTCGCCATGTCTGCATCATCACGGTTCTTGTATGGACTGGAGCCCAGCTCCTGCACCGCCATCTCCCCATTCTTGAAAGGCATATTGACGCTGGCTGTCGGGTAGAAGAAACAAAATGTCACGCACAGGGTCGAAAGAAGAATACCCGGGGAAAAGAGACGTTGAAGTAGAAGGGAACGGAACCGCTCTAATGCAGGCCAGCCTGGCTAGGGAAAGTCCAAGCACCAATACACTTGAGTCTAGGCTTGATTATCTCGGAGATTTTCCCAAGACAGGCATACCTAGAAGGGCTTAATAGGAGGCCAGCTAATCTCCTGACGGGCGGTAGGCTGCCTCGGTGCCAGGCTGGCGCTGCATCTGGGATTATGGTGGTGGCGCCCCTGGGAAACTGGGCAAAATTAACTGGCCCATAAGACAAGGATCAAGGAGCTAAACCCCAGTATTGACTGTGCACATCCATGCATATATTTGCAGGATGCCTGCTCAATGCACTAGGGCAGAATTGAACTCGTTGAGGCGCTGCTGTAACACCGTGCAAATTAATGTGTTACCCTCATTCCGGCCTTGGTTGTTGGTTAGATAGAGCCGTGGGGTTGCGATCTGACATTGGATCATCTGATTTATACCAGTTGTTGCAAGTTGTGGTAGGGGACAGTGAGGCCAGGCTTCGAACTTCATGTAGAGAATTGGCAACCAATCCAGGAAGTTTTGTATTAGACTCTGATCGACAGTGCCAGAGTTGTGCGCCAAGGGGGAGTGGGGGGTCAGCACTAAGAGAGCAGCATTGTTCGACTGGCCGGAGTCGAGGCGGGAACCCGGTCGGTGGCTGGCCTTAGAGCGACACTAATCCCACGCATCCCGCCCCGCGAAGACAGTGCATCCCCGGCCCGTCAACAAGATACCCTGGCATGCCCGGTCATTTTATTGGGATGATAGCAGCCTCGGTCATGTATTTAGGGCGATTCGCTCTTCCCTCATGCTGGAGTCCCCGGAAGATATCCAAGCCCCCCCTCCCCCTCCCCCTTTCCAGCACAATCCCGGTTGCTTTTAATATCCTGTTGTCAACTTGAAACCAATTCAGTCGAACCCTGACTCTCTGGTTAGTGAATTGACATGGGTTCCCCCAGCGCCATCAACTGGTCCCTGCGTCCAACCTACACCCCACAGCAGCTGGAGCAATACTTCGACAGGATCAGTCTCCCTCAGCAGTATCGCGCTTCTGCTGTGGTGAAGACGGGTGCGAATCTGGACGATGAAGGTGCTCTGGCTCTCTTGAGAGTATTACAGCGCTACCAGGTTGCATCCGTCCCCTTTGAGAATCTCAATCTCCACTACGCAGTCCATCGGGGCATCACCATCGACCCCCAAGGACTTTTCGATAAAATAGTGGACCCGCAGTCCCACCGAGGAGGCTACTGTATGGAAAACAGCACTCTGTTCGGGACTGTGCTGCGGAGTTTGGGATACGAAGTTACCTCGGTCGGAGGGCGAGTCAACGAGGCCGCACAGCCCATGTCTGCCTCGAGGAATTGGAAAGGACCCAAATTCGACGGATGGTATGATCCCACTCTCAGACCTGGAATACGAGACCCTCTTTCAGCTCCTGATCCCCGTCGGTTTCTCGAAGCAGGCCCACTTAAACCTTACGGTTTGAATCCATGCTGACTCGTGCGGATATAGGAACCACATGGTCAATATAGTCACTATTGGGAAGCAAAAGTACCTTATCGACGTTGGATTTGGCTCGAATGGACCTCACCAGCCTGTGCCGTTGATCCAGAACTATGAGTTTCGGAATGTAGGCGAACAGTCCGGTCGACTCATCTCTGGGGCCATCGCCCAACACACGAACAAGGACCAATTGCTCTGGCACTATGAAATCCGCAACGGAACTGGAGCATGGACTCCTGCCTATTGCTTCACCGAAACCGAGTTTCTACCCGAGGACTTCACAATCATCAACTATTTCATGAGCACCAGCCGGGAAAGCTGGTTTACGTTCCATGTTGTGTGTGTCCGGATGCTTCTGGATGGCGACGGGGAGAAGATAATAGGTGAACTGACCTTGTTTAACAACCAGTTGAAACGACGTTTGGGGGCAACGTCGGAGGTCCTGGAGACTTTCTCTTCTGAGCAGGAACGGGTTGCGGCGCTTGAAAAGTTTTTCCATATTCCCATTTCCCCGGCCGACCAAGCGAGCATCCGCCATACGATCTCAGAAATTCTGTAGTCTAGGATGGCGGATTTGCTTCCGAGGTGGGTCGTGGGTATAAGACGCCGCTGATAAGCATTCTACCCGTTAGTTGCACTCATTGCGTGGTATATATTCTAGACTCGTCAATTGGGCCACGGAGCTGCTTGATAACGCGTTAATTAAACCAGGAATAACACTGTCCCGCTGCATGTAGTTTGCCTTGATTATCGCACCAGCGGCGCTGCTGGTGGGTCTGATGGAGGGCTTTGGTTCGCCCGGGGCGGCGGACGCGGCCCGGAAGTAACCCTAATGCACCTAAGCAATAATGGCTACTGCTTAGCTCGACTCCGCATCCACGGCCGCATGCTCCTCCCCCTTCTCGTGCGTTTCTTTGTTCTATCCATCTCGCCCCTCGTGGCCCAGCATAAGACAAATCCCATCATCATCTTCCAGTTTAGATGGATCTTGCAAAAACACTCTGACTCCATCAACATCTCTTTCTCACTTTGCAAGGTAAGTACACGTTCAGTTCTGGCGAAAGTTATCTGCCTCTCGAGCAATTTCGGAAACGTACAAAGTGCGTGACTCGGGCATGTAAATTGTATATTAAATGCAAGGATATTTTGCCGTGTATTATATTAGTATGTTGGTCTCAATACATTAGAGCGACCGAGTATGTCTTAGCTCGACTTTTCTTTAGGTAGTATTAATCTCATTCATACGGCTGTACTCGGTATCCCGTCTTCCATGCAGGTAGGCCTTTGGGTCTCGATCCCACAAGGTGACTAGGAAGCGTAACTCCTGGATCTGACAGAAAGCCACAAGAAACTTTCTTTGAGATTTTCAGAGGATCCTTCCAGTTACGGATCGACGACCATGCTACAGTTCCGGCCAGTCCACCCTGTCCGTTCGACTGCATTCAGACGCTAAACCCTAACAGCTCACTCTGGGAAACGTTGTTTAATCATCGTGATAATCTGCCCCGAGTAAATCCTTTGTCTAGGCCTCTTGACTACTTCAGCGCCTCCGCCTGGGATTTAATCTACGAGTGAAATATGTGCAAGGAACGGCGCGGTCCCCATCCCTGCTAGCGGCCACCCTAAGAATGCCCTAAATCAATACTCCTTACCAAGGATGTCATCTCTCACACGGCGCAGCGTACCACTCCTTGTCAACAAAGGATTCTATTCCTGGGAGAGTGCTTATTTCACACAAGCACAATGCGTACCTCCCTTCAGGGATCCAGCCACCCCCCGGGATAATCAGAGCTATATTTTTCTTTCCATGACTGCCTACAGCATGGGGTAAGTGGTGCTACCCTGCCGTGTAATAGCTTCTGGTAAGAGTACCAGGATATGTGCGACATGATGCAAAGTAACAAACCCCAGTCGTAGCGTCTCTGCCATGTGCTGATTGACCCAGGCTATCAGCGCAAGACGTAACTGGTCAGGGTGATAAACCTCCATTTATCTGGAAACAATCCCACTCGTCGTATCTCTCACTCCCGGGTGAGAATTTCAAATGCACTCCTTATTGTGATATTGCCTTCATGGCCTTCGTCTCCCACACATCACTTCGAAATGCGCACTATCGACGTCCGTGCGAACTACCCAGAGTCACAGGTCGCTTCGGACTATGTTGATGGCATTGCTATTGCGGTCCTTTATTTGATGGTTATTATGATGATGGCTGTTCTAATCCGACTTTCCTTTCGTTTGTATATCCTTCGCTCACTACAATGGGATGACGCAGCGATTTCCCTCTCTCTGGTGTGGTTTCTCCCCCACCCCCTTCGTGATATCTGCCTTGATCAAATCCCTGTTTGTATTTTCGCACCTACTTACCCAGGGATCAGATATTCGCCATCGCGCAGTCGAGTGCGATCTTTCAAGCAACAAAGCAAGGCTTTGGGAAGCAACAATCCGCTCTGAGTGAGTATGAAGTCAACACCATTGAAAAGGTCAAGCATAGTTTCGAAGAACCTTTGCAATTTACTAATTTCGGGACAACTGTATAGATTGTATATTCCTCGGATTTACTCTATATTCTTTCTCTCAGCATTGCCAAAATCTCAGTTTTACAACTTCTCAGCCGATTGACCGTTAACACATTACACAGAAGAATATCCATCTGGGCGATGATTCTTGTCACTATGTGGACAATCCCAGCCTTTTTTGTTCTGGTCTTCCGATGCGGTATACATAATCCATGGAAATTGGAGAATGGGCATTGTATGAATAGTGTAAGCCATAACTCGCTTTTTTACTAGATCCCTATCCGGACATCAGTACTGCACAGTCGCAAATTACCCTTTAATTCTCGCTAATTAGGACAGTTCCTTTTCTGGGTCGCAATCTCCCCAGTTGACATCATAACGGAGCTCATAATTTTCATTCTCCCAATATACATCGTCAATCCTGTCCAAGTCATCGTGAGCAAGAAAGTAACCGTCGTCGTTGCCTTCTCCTTCCGCCTCTTGTACAGCCCCCCCCCCCTTCCCCCAACTCTTCATTCCACATCTCTCTAACAAACTGCACCAGCGTGATCCTCACAACCATCATCCGCCTCATTTACATCCGCGACGGCTATCCCTCCCCGGATATGACCTACTCCGGCTTCAAAACCACCATCACCACGCAATGCGTGCTATGCGTCAGCCTCATGTCAGCCTGCATCCCATGCTTGAAGCCCTTCCTCGATGCCTTTCAGACCGGTATGCTGAGCGTTACCCTCCACCATCACCTTGCAGGTAGCCAGAGCAACTCTGGTGGCAACTCGTATGCACTGGCCAGTATGGGCAGAGGGATCAAGGAGTCTGCGAGGTTGTCGCGGTTCATGGGGGATGAGGCGGAGGGGCTGGGTACCTCGGCCGCTGCATTTGCGGTTACGGCGCCGGGGGAGAGGGAGCCGGGTGTATGGAGGGATCTGACCATGTCGATTCAGAGGACGGATCAGTGGAGTGTCAGGCATGAGTATGTTGATCCGAAGGGGGAGTTGGTGAATGGACTGGACGGTAAAGGGGAGCGGGAATAGAGCTGCTAATGCCTTTTGATCTGTTACTGTATCATGATAGCGCACCGAGTATCCTTGGGCAATGATGTCTCTCTAGGGATTTCTCCATGCAAGGGTTTTCTGAAAAGTCATTTTGCGGTTGATATTTCGCGATCTTGCTGGAGATCTTTGGATTTACCGGAGGGTATGTTTCTACTTGCAGGTTACTATTTCTGATTAGAATTACAAAACAGTGGTCTGGTTCAAGTAGAGGGCTGATTCGATGTTTACGTCTATAATCGAGTGCCCTGAGAAATTATCGTGTTAAGTACATTGTCCAAACCCAATAAATATAACAAGATTGAACTTTTGAAGCGATTCCAGGATGGCCTTTAATATATATCACAAGCCAAATTTTTGTTTTATGATTCAATCTGGAACATTCTACTTCTGTCTACTCTTGTCCCTCCTAGCCTTTTCTTTCTAGAAGTGAGTCAGAGAATGTCATTTGGTGCCATTGTGTTAGGCATAGTATCGCGCCCTATTAGGGTGTCTGGACATCTTTTTAGTCGAGTGGTCTATATCACTGACAGTTATAAGCCCGGTTCATCTTAGAAGTTAGAAATTGAGTAGTGAAGTGGATTTCAGGGGTGTAGGGGTCTTATAGTAAGATTAAGACAGCTTAAATAATTAAAATAAATAAGTAATTTTATAAATATTTTAGTTACTTTAATTAGAGAGATATAAAAAGATTATAATTATTAAATTCTTAAGAATAATATTAGTCTCTGCTAATATTATTAGTTAATAAAGAAAATAAGAAAAAAAATTAATATATTAAAAAATCAAGACAGTATTGGTTCTTCCAGTGGGGAGGGAGTGCGTCGTTCCAGATGTTGATTTGGTCGAGCACGCACGACGCCCGTCCCAGCAGCGAGTGGAGTAATCTGGCGCATGCTTTCGGGGACCGCTCGGCTTCGATTCGTTGGAACTCGCTGGATGATTGACAGAATTCGGAGATCATGCTGGTGATGATTCCCAAGCGCAGCACGTAATCCGGGTTGTATGCCATGCTGATGGAGGCGGGGAGGCAGGCGTAGGAGAACAGGTTACTGGCTACGGCTTGGATTTCCTGGTTGTTGGAAACGGGTTACTGGCTGGTCTTTGGTTTTGGGGGTTATGGGTAAAAGAGGGCCAAGCTTACAATCTGTGTGAAGGCCTATCCAAAGAGCTTGCGCGCGTACTTGCTGCTGCGTTGTGGTCTGCCTCGAAGATGCATGAGGGAGCAGATTCCGGGTAGGTGGGGGTTCATTGCGCCTTGTGTCTCGCCGCTCAGATCCTAGTCTGGAGTCAGTGATGAATGTCAGGGTATGGGGGTACAGACAGGTGACTTACTGTGAACATACTCATGAACAGTGCTGCCGCGAAGGTTTCGTCTTGGATTGACAGCTCATCATCGTTGAGTGCTTGGGTCAGGGACTTCAAAGCAGCGCCGTAATGCTTCCGAGCGCTGACATACAGCTCGTCCATCCTGGAGGCATTGAAGAGCGAAAGGTAATACACGCTGAGTATGGCATTCCTCAGACAGGGCGCATTACCCCTCTCTTGATACAGTTCAGGCAGAAACGCAAGATGTCCCTCACACGGGGATCGGTGGGTGTGAAGTACATGTTGGTGGAAGAAATAGCATAGCGACTGCCACTCGAGGCAGGGGATGATGGCCTTGGGAGGGCTGGATGGGGCGAATGACGAGGGGATGAGATCGGATCTTGAACTCGGCACGGGCACCGGTGGCTGTTGTGATGGTGATGGTGATGTTCGTGACGGTGTTCTCACTCTCACCGGCTGTGTCGAATCGGGCCTCTTTTTGGTCTTTGTCCTAGGCTCAGCCTTGCAAGGCTGAGGTTCCCAGTTCGTTTTCTAAGGTCGAAAAGCAAATGCATCCGGATAGCCAGTGCATTCCCGTCCTTGAGCGATGCAGCGCCGGCATTTTGGTCGGGCCCCGTCGCACTATCCGAACGACTGATCAACTACTACTGGACCAGGAGACGATCCCTTGCTTGCTCAGCTCTCTGCCAGCCACACGACATACCTTGACTTTACGTTTACGACATACATAGCACCCGGTGCTAAGTCTCCCGGGGAAGACCATGTGTGCGGGAATCGAATCAAAGTGGGTAGGGTAGGTAGACGAGGGAAAGCCTCTCGGCCCGGGGAACAAAGGTGAAAAATTGGTGTGTTGACATACGCTGAAAGTGGTGATGCTTGAGGTGATTAAATGGTCAAATGAAGGAGATGGAGTCAGTCTGGCCTACTTTGGCTGAAGAGTTTCGACGATGGAACATACGCGGCCAATCGGCACTCGTGATGGATTGGCTCCCGAGTCCCGATCACGTGCCTCGGCCTCTAATGCTGGATCGAGGCAAGTGCCGCACTGGCCCGGCGGGCCACTCGCAAACCCACCCCCAATGCGGCTTAGTGCAGACAAAAGCCCGACCCCTCGGGCGGGTCGGGAAGGGCTTGAGACGGTGGGGGAATACCCGTTGCAGGGCAGCGGTCAGGGTCTAGATTACGCGCCCGATTCCGTATTTCCGTAGCACGACTCTTGCTCCTCCACAGACTGGATGTGGCGGTTGGGTTTCCCATCTGATGTTTGAGGCGTCAAGAGCATGTATACCTGATCCCTGGAGTAAAAAAGGTTCTCCCCGTCCTGGTTTCTCGTGGTAATCGCACAGTGGATTGGTAATAACACACAGCAGGTTCCGCAAGACAGCAAGTAAACTCATGGCCTGTACGTACACACCACGGAGTGCGGAGATATTAGCTAGGGTTAGGGAGTATACTACTGGACGATACGGGTCGCAGCAGACCGATGAATTGAGCATTCCTCCGAGAAGAGGGTCTGCTTAGCTGTTTGTTTCCATCAACGATGAAACTTGACCTTGTGAATTGGAAGACGAAAGTTGGTAGAGGGGAGTCTTTCACGACTCTCACCACGCAAGTGACATGCTGCCGTGGAAGATTCCCTGGGAGCGAATAAATCGGAGAACAGCCATGTTGATACTCCGAGTGAATGTGTCCTTCAACTGGAGGACTTTGATGTTGCCCATCTGCACATCGCCAGACCTTGGCTTGAAACAAGACTGGTGAGCTGGAAGCTAGTGCTCCGTAATACTGGGCTTTATCTCGGTTTCTTGTGCTTAATTGCCGTGTGTTTAGTCAAGGCGGTTATCATAAAATGTTCGAATCTCTGACCTGACTGAAAGGATGACATGCCCATTTTTGTTGCAGGATACCCAGACCGTCATCCGTATTGTATCAATACAGGTATCTCGAAGGATGTGACTATTTGATACTAGACACTACTTGCAATCCTCCGTACTGTGCTGCAGTTAATTTCTCCGACCTCATTTCACCCCGGTAAGAAATTGCGGCTTTCTTCGGTAACACTCCGGGGGCGGCATGGCCAGATTAAGGCTGCTGTCGTGTCTCACTTTGAAGGTTTCAATGTGCTTCGCGCTTTCGCTTCCTCGCTTCCTATGCGAAGATCCGACGGTAGCTAGCCTGATTCGAGGCAGCTAAGAGGAAAGCCACCCGCTCGGGCGACAGGATAGCTGCCGGCGTGGGTCCAGTACGCACTCAATGGACCGTATTCTCGTCGGGGACGTTGAAATATGGTCAGGGAATGATAGAACAGAGTGTTGGAGATGCCGTCCCCGAATATCTTGAAGAGAACAAGAAAAGAACCACACCCGCCCTCGGAGAACTTCGGGGCGCTTGGTCGCGTGGTCTCCGGGCGGGCACAGCGACCACAAGCGCCGGCGCGATCGAGGCATCAATCGGTTGTGGATCGATTCATTTTCACTTCACCATCTCATCGCCCAGAGTGAGTCTCTCCTCAGCGCTTCCTCCCCATGGTTCTCATCCAGGCGTGCCCTTCCCTGGAGGCGACCTCACTATCCAAAAGACTTCTTCGATTCTGATAAAATGCAACCTGCCTATCGCCGAACACCACCAGACCTCATTCGTTCCACGGTACGGAAAATGACTCCGTCGGTCTTGATGAAGAATCACGGTTCGACTCACTCGATGATCGCGACAGCCTGGTGAGCATGCGAGAATATGTATAGAATCAGACTGCGCCATGGTTGGATGCTACAATTCCCTCGAGAGATGGGGTCATGGGACTCGTTTCCACCACCCGAGGGCGATGCTACATTGCCCAGACCGTGCTTGAAACAGGGCAGGAGTTCGAAGACTAGGGCATCCTGCTAAATATACCCGGGAACGTTGCAATCGGAGAAATATCTGCTGCAGTCGTGCCGGCCCGAAACGTTTTCGGCTCGGTCGGAATAGGTCAGGAATGCTGCTCCAGCGACGCCAACATTCTCCGGGCGGAAGGCGTCGTGAACTTCTGGCTTGGATGTGCCAAGAGTGGGCAGAGTATTGGCAGCATCATGAGAAGCGACTGATCCTCCAGCTTTTGTCATTTTAATTTGCTTTCAGGTTTATGTTCTCCTTCCCAATGGCTTCAAGTTGCCACGAGTCCGGGGGTACTTTTGACAATTGCCTCCCCACCGTGTAAGGGGTCGGGAGATAATGCAAGGGGTGGAATTTGGCAGTGCAAGCAGGCCCAGGAATTCGCCAATGCATAACTCCCGGAGTGCTGATAACTTGATGTCATCCATACACAACTGAACCTAGTGCCGCACAAGCTCGCCATCTGGGCTGATGCTGGTTGGTCTTCGAGCAGGGTCGGCAGCGGTATCACCAAGAGGTCGCATACAGGACATTGGGAAAATCCACAGCAAACCGGATGTGTCGAGCGACTGGCTCTGGCGTTGCGTCATCGCCGGGTGTCGCAGAGGCCATCGACCAAAGACGGTCCGCGGCTGTGGCCCGGGTGGCTGGATAGACTTCCGTTCTGGGATCTCGACCAGCCCTGATTGGCGCGATAGCCACTTGCTGTTCCGAGCAGCTCGACCTTTGGATATCCCAACTTTCATGTTCAACCGATCGCAGTCGATAGTCGAGCATTATTCGCATTCTTTGACCGTCCCAACAGTACGTTATCGACAGTCTGAGGAACGTACCGGCAGACAGTTTGGGCTGGAATATCGTCATGCGTATCTTGGCCATACAAAGACCCTGCAGAAGCAGCCAAACTGTAAATGGTGTCTGCGCAGTCTGATTGACTGTCCAGTCCATGGACCCATGATGATCGATCAATGTCAGGCTGCAGTCCCCGCTACTGCTGCACAGTGTGAATGCTTCCTCGGGTCCGTCGAGTCCATGACGTCGTTCCCAATGCCCTTCCTAAAGCGGTCCGTTCAGCCCCATATTCATCTCCATCGGACTATCGTGGACACAGGGTGGACAATTCTTATAAAGATGTCTATTTCCCTGTTCCTGATGCGGTCTTCTTCTCCATATGCTATTATATCAATACCCACAACCCATCGTCTTTTACCACTCACTGACTATCGAAGAAGGCTGTGGGACGGCTCCACTTTTTCTTCGACTATTCGGGAGTTGCCTTCACATATTGCTATCAAGGCATACATCGACTTTCTTCCATGAGTACAACCGAACCGTGTTGAGTCGGCAGATTCCACGAGCATCGCGCCGACCATTATGAATGAATTCTTTTCCAAGCCTTCGGGCTCGGATCCGGAGAAGCCCGAAGAAGGCAGACCGGCACCTGCCCTGAGTCCCAGCAGACAGCCTGGACAAACCCATGCTGAGCATGCCGGGCAGTCAGATAACGACAGCGAAATCCGCGGCAAATTCACCGGCGATGGGAAACGAGAACTCACGGAAGATGACTGCTACGACAAGCTAGGCTTTTCTTTCCCGTGGTATAAGAAGTGGACCATTCTCACCGTGATTTTTGTGGTGCAGATGTCGATGAATTTCAACAGCAGTACCTTCGCGAACGCGGTTCCGCAACTATCAGAACACTTCCACATCAGCGAACAGGCTGCTCGCGTGGGCCAAATGATCTTCCTCGTGACATACGCCTTTGGTTGCGAACTTTGGGCCCCATGGAGCGAGGAATTCGGTCGGTGGCCTATCATGCAGGCCAGTCTCCTGCTCGTGAACATCTGGCAGATCCCCTGCGCATTGGCCCCGAATATCGGGACGATGATAGTCTGTCGTGGTCTTGGTGGCTTGAGCTCAGCGGGCGGCTCAGTCACCCTCGGGATGACTGCCGACATGTGGGAACCCGATGACCAGGGCTTCGCGGTAGCCTACGTGGTATTGTCTTCGGTCGGAGGCACCACGATCGGCCCGATATTCGGTGGAATGATGCAACAATGGCTGGACTGGCGCTGGAACTTCTGGATCCAGCTTATATTTGGCGGCGCCACTCAGATTCTCCACTTTTTCTTCGTGACAGAAACGCGCTCCTCGATCCTCCTCGACCGGGAGGCCAAACGGCTTCGCAAATCAGGCGAGGACACCAACGTATACGGCCCGAACGAGCTCAAAGCCTCTCGACTCAACTTCAAGGAGGTCATGCACATCTGGCGGCGACCATTCGAGATGTTCTTCCGGGAACCGATCGTACTCTTCCTCTCCCTGCTCTCGGGCTTCTCCGACGCGCTCATCTTCACCTGCATCGAATCATTCTCCCTCGTCTTCCCGCAATGGGGCTTCAACGCCGTCCAAACTGGCTGCTGCTTCATCGCCATCCTAATCGGCTATCTGGTCTCCTACGCCATCTTCCTCCCGGACATCCGCCGCCAACAGAAGATCCGACACCGCGAAGGCACCGCGTCACGCGTTGCCGAACGCCGCCTCCTTCTCTTACTTTTCATCGCCCCGCTCGAAACAATCGGCCTCTTCGGCTTCGCCTGGACATCCATGGGCCCGGAGTACACGCACTGGATCGTCCCCCTGGTCTTCGTGTTTCTCATCGCGATCGCAAACTACGGCATCTACATGGCCACGATCGATTATATGGTCGCCGCCTACGGCGAATACTCTGCGTCCGCGACGGGCGGTAACGGCTTCGCTAGGGATCTCCTCGCCGGACTGTCCGCCATGTACGCGACCCCCATGTACAGCAACATCGGTGGCAGGTTTCATCTCCAATGGGCGAGTACGATTCTGGGTTGTCTGGCGATTTTGGTTACCATTCCGATCTATGTGTTCTATTGGAAGGGGCCGGAGATTCGCGCCAGGAGTAAGTTTGCGCAGACTTTAGAGGCGGATAGGCAGCGGCATAAGGAGACGCGAAGGGCGAGTCAGGTTAGTGCGTCGGAGAAGAGGGAGAAGGTGTAGGGTCTTGTCTTGGTCTTGTCTTGGTCTTATCTTGTCTGCGATGGCTGTGTGTGTGTGTGTGTGTGTGTGTGTGTGTGTGTGTGTGGTGTGTGATGATGGCGGGGCGGGGTTCTCCTTCAATCCACGTATGCATAGATACCCTTTTTTTCATATTGATAGTTTAATGGCTAATTCCGATAATGTTTCATTTGTCTGTCTCATGATGTGTTTGGTGTTTGCTTTACCAGGTGTCGGTGTCGGGGTTGGGGTTCGGGGGTTATGCTTTCATCTTACTGGTCCGTAGTCTCACTTGAGGTATCCTGAGTAGAACTGTTCCACAGCGTAGTCAAAATGGCCCTACCCGGTATTTTGAACAACAAGCCGTTCGACGAGGAGCTGGAGATATGCAGGATTCTGGGGTTACTTGCTAACACCAAGAAAGATAAATACGTTCCAGCAGTGTGCATTCAGGAGCACAAGGCAGCAGGCTTCTTGGACGTGGGATTTGCTGTCAACAGGGCCAGATTCAATGATGGCGATAGGGTGATCGAGCCTATTCTGGAGGGATTCAACAGGATTTTTAGAATTTGCCTCGGCGTCCCAGAGTCGTCTGCTCGAGCAGTGATGCTTGCTTTCTGTGCAGCCTTTTCATCCAAGTGTGCGGGAATATATTCACCCCTCAAACTTATAGAGAGTTCTATTGCAGGTGGCGCCTTCCATCCACATCGCTGTTCAGAGAGGAAAAGCTAAGATTTTCCAAAGCACTGCGGACACACTTACAAGCGCAAGGTGCCATTCCCTGGGATTTCGAGGAATGTCATGTGCCGACAGATTCAAAGCCGACATGCCCATCCGGAGGTCGCGACCAAAGGGAGACCCAGATGATGCATGGAGGGCTGCTTTTGTCACCATTTTTAATAATATTTTTTGGTCCTTCTTTTGGATAGTGGTTTTCAGTGGCTTTTCTTGTGGTCTTAGTTCTTTCTTCCTCTTGTTTTTTCCTGGTGTTTTGATCCTGTGTTCGGATTGTGCTTGTTGATCTTTGCCTTTACTCTTACTTTTTGGAACTTGCTTTTTTATCTGATCTTTTGCTCCCCTTTTAATTTAAGGTGTATTTTCGATCTATGGTCTGATTTCTATGTAGAGAAATGGCCTCTGCTCAAGGGATGCCGATGGATATTTACTGCTTGGTAAGTATCGGCTTTCATTCCTCCCCCAACACCAGGGTCTATCGAAGATGGCTTCATGTCCTATTTTTATCCCATGATGCTAACAATCACAATTTCAAGTCGGGCAGCTCAGATCATGCCTTCCTTCCTGCGTCCTCCCAACATCTGCGAATGCAACACAAACTGGACTATCGCCAGAGGTCCCCACCCGGCCACCCACGAGGTTCCTCGACATTCACTCCTACTGTAACTCCACTCTCACCACTTTCTGCCATCCTACCCTGCCATTTCCCAGTTCCGAGACAATCGCTGGACCGGCTGAAGGGATCCCGGGTTCCCCGCACTCAGCCTCAGCTGCTTGACGATGCGGTGGTGGGCTGATGTCATGAAGGAATTCGGCTATCATGATGTCAAGCCCTGCAGTGCGACGAGGCTAGGAACAGAGAGTCAAACTATCGACGCCACCGAGGGGAAGGCGAGATCTCACGTCATCTGGGGGACTCCCGAGATTCGCATCAGGCGGGCCGTCTGGTAGGTTGGTGGCCTGAATTCTATTTAGTGGATATCGGAATGTTTATATGACTTGACTCTTACTCTGTACAGGAACAGCTCTCGTGTGGAAACGATTTCTCATTGACAGGTCCATCAGGGCATCTGACCGGAACCCCGCATTGGACCCTGCAGCCAAGGATTCAAGGCCAATCTCCTCCGGGCACCAAGCCAGTGAGTGCTCTGTTGCCACTTCGAGATGACATGCATGGAACAGGGGTCACTATTGGACATGTTCTTCACACAGGGAGCGGTCAGATAGCCCGACGACGACATGTCGAGAATCAAGCTCGGCACGACCTAGACCAGGGAGTACAAAGCCCTCCAGTCAGCACCCTGTGCTTGTGAGACATGCAGAAGTCCTTCTTCACCTGCTCCGAAGGATCCGGCAATGGGACGCCTGAACCAGCAACATCCATGCCATCCAGCGAGTGGTCAGCCTTGCCCGCAGGAGGGAAAGGGTCCCACGGGTAATCTTGCAGCTTGCGAGAGCCAGAAATAGCCTCGACCCCGGAGACAGCGTCCAGCATGGGCCACCCGGCCTCATACGAGCCCGACAGGGAACACCGCGACGGGTGACAGCAGGCGACAGCAGGCGACAGCAGACGTCGACGACAGAGTCATGGGCCTCATCGCACCAGGTCTCACCCGGATCCGACCCTCGTTACTCCAGTTTACCCGGATTGTCCGCTGGACTGAGACCACGATGCACGAGAGCACTGCGATGCGACATCACGGGCCAGGATGGTTCTAGGCGTCCATCCACAGCATCGCATCCCATTGCATCGCTTCACAATCACTCTCCGATCATCGCTCGTCATGCGATATCATATCGAGCCCCTCAGTTCAGCACCCCGTCTATATAAACCCCCCAAATCCACCCTCAATCCCCTCAACATCACCATCACCACCAGCACCACCAACCAACCGTCTATACCATCCACACAAAATGCACCTCCTCAATCTCCTCATCCTCCCCCTCCTCCCCCTCCTCACCACCGCTCAAACCGAACCCTCCACCCCTCCGACTCCCACCCCAACCACCCTCCAAACCGTCATCTCCGCCGCCGCCGGCCCCGCCATCGCAGCAGCGGCCGCCGCCCCCTCGCCCACCCAACCCGGCATCGCCGCCAACTGCAACGCCTTCCACCTCGTCTCCAGCGGCGAAACCTGCACGACCATCGCCGCCGCCGCCGGCATCTCCCTCGCCAACTTCTACGCCTGGAACCCCAGCGTCGGCACCGGCTGCGACACCCTCTGGCTGGGCTACTACGTCTGCACGGGCGTGAGTCCCACCTCCACGCGCCCGGCGACATCCACCACCGCGACGGCGGTCGCCACGCCCTCGCCCACCCAGTCCGGCATGGTGGGCAACTGCGGGGCGTTCTATTTGGTCGCCACGGGGGATACGTGCACCACTATTGCGCAGAAGGAGGGCGTGTCGGTCCAGAATATTATCTCGTGGAATCCGGCCGTCGGGACGGGCTGTACGAATCTGTGGTGGGGGTATTATATTTGTGTGGGGACTTTGTAGGGAATTTGCTGGGGGGGGGGGTTGGAGATATATGTGGTGAAGGAGATGGTAGGATGAGGGATGTGGCGACTTAGGAAGGGCTTCTTGTTGGGTGGGTTGAGTAATTGAGTGATTGACTGATTGAGTCTGGTTATTGAATTTTGTTTGATAGTTGGTGGGATGGGATGGTCATGGTATGGGGAGGGAGGAGGGAGAGACGAGTTAGTTAATACTATTGCTTTGAGGGTCATTGAGCTTCGGGTACATCGTCAAGTAGGAGATCTCGCCCGTAGATAGGTGATTTCCACGGGCATGAGATGGATATGCCTACTACGTGCTCCTCGCGATCTGGAGACGGTGATATCTTGAAGTATAGTATATATCAGTTGTATCTTCTGGCGCACCAAACCCCACCAGTCAGAAGGATAGTGTCTCCGCGGACCACACATCCATTTCGCCTCAGCTCGGACATAAGGCAGAGAACCGTATCAATCTTGATATATAGACAGTGAGATTTAGTACCGAATGGTGATATGAATGGTCAATTCTGTTAGTAACAATGAGGCGTAATCTGGAGGAAGATAGTGGTGGAGATGGCCCTGGCACTAAGGAAATCCCGCGCGGATGCCCTAATTATATATCTCAGATGGTATTGCAGCTACACACTGTCCTGTTCCCATCCGGGCATTAGTTGCAACTACTAGTGAATGACAACAGCAACAATTATTCACTGGTCTCCCTATCTACCCCTCCCCCCCCACTGTACCCCTGCATATTTATTTCTCCCACAACCCACTCCATCCCGCCCGTTCCGCGGCCAGCCGCGGATGACGGAAACGCGATTCCGAAACACCGCACCGGGGAGGGACCAATGCATGACCGCGGATTACCGCCGGTGGATGACTGGGCCCTTCCTTCGGTGCGGGGAATCACCACAAACAAGGGAAGGAAGAGCCCCCCCATGGCGCTCGGAAATGACGCCGTCCCGCAGGATGACGACGGGGTCCTGCTGTCACCGTCACCGGCCCCGGCTCCGTCGGCCGTGCAGATCGACGGAGGGGATAGCGCAGTTGGCTTCAGCCGAGGGAATCCAGCACCCACCAGCAGACGCACACTAAAGACCTATAAAGCCCCCCAAGGTCTGCACTGCTGAGGAGAGAGAGACTGTTGACTGCTCGACACGTTCATCGACCATCACCTCCCTCACTATGGCCGTCCAAACTATCCTTGTGGCCGCTATCGCGGTCGTCTACTTCATCATCCGCTATTTCAACCGCACTGACGTCCCCAAGATCAAGGGCCTGCCCGAAATCCCAGGAGTGCCTATCTTCGGCAACCTGCTCCAATTGGGGGATCGCCATGCTGTCGTCGCACGGCAGTGGGCGAAGAAATTCGGCCCTGTCTTCCAAGTGCGCATGGGTAACAAGGTGTGTACCCTTCCTTTCCTCTTTCGAAAAGTGGTGGCAAGGCAAGTGGCAAGTACTGACCCCCCCCCCCCCCCTCCCCCAGCGCGTGGTATTCGCCAACAGCTTCGACTCCGTCCGCCAACTCTGGATCAAAGACCAGTCGGCGTTGATCTCGCGGCCGACCTTCCACACCTTCCACAGCGTCGTGTCCAGCTCGCAGGGCTTCACCGTGGGCACGTCACCGTGGGACGAGTCCTGCAAGCGACGACGCAAGGCGGCTGCCACGGCCCTCAACCGGCCGGCGGTGCAGTCGTACATGCCGATCATCGACCTGGAATCGACCACCAGCATCAAGGAGCTGTTCGCCGACAGCCAGAACGGCGCCATCGACATCAACCCCAAGGCCTACTTCCAGCGCTTCGCCCTCAACACCAGTCTGACCCTGAACTACGGCTTCCGCATCGCCGGCAACGTCAACGACGAGCTGCTGCACGAGATCGTCAACGTCGAGCGCGGCGTCGCCAACTTCCGCAGCACCAGCAACAACTGGCAGGACTATATCCCCTTGCTGCGCATCTTGCCCAGGGCCACCGAGGAGGCGCAGGAGTTCCGCGCCCGTCGCGATAAGTATCTCACCTACCTGCTGGATATTCTGAAGGACCGTATCGCCAAGGGCACCGATCAGCCATGCATCACCGGGAACATTCTCAAGGATCCTGAGGCGAAGCTCAATGAGGGTGAGCTATTCCCCTTTCCCAATCCAACCCAGCTAGCTGCCACTAGAGACGCATACTGACTGCTGACTCCCACAGCCGAAATCAAATCCATCTGCCTGACCATGGTGTCCGCGGGTCTGGATACCGTCCCCGGCAACCTGATCATGGGCATCGCGTACCTGGCCTCGGAAGACGGCCAGCGCATCCAGCAAAAGGCCTACGAGGAGATCATGGCCGCGTACCCGGACGGCGACGCATGGGAGAGATGTCTGCTCGAGGAAAAGGTCGACTATATCACGGCCCTCGTCAAGGAAACCCTGCGCTTCTGGACCGTCATCCCCATCTGTCTGCCCCGCGAAAGCACCAAGGATATTGTCTACAATGGTGCGACTATCCCCGCCGGCACGACTTTCTTCATGGTGGGTTTTCCTTTTTCCTTCCTCCGTCAATTCCCTCCATTCCTCATCCCTCAAGCGTCACAACCCATCCACCCAACCCACTCCATTCCGCACCCCCCACGCAAGGGAGAAACCCTAACTAACAACTCCCCCCCCCCAATCCAGAACGCCTGGGCAGCCGACTACGACGAAACGCACTTCAAATCCCCCGATCAATTCCTCCCGGAGCGCTTCCTCGACGTGGCCGAGGGCTCGGGCACTCCGCACTATGGCTACGGCGCCGGCTCGCGCATGTGCGCCGGCTCGCATCTGGGCAACCGCGAGCTGTACACCGCGTACGTGCGCCTGATCACGGCCTTCACCATGCTGCCGGCCAGGAAGCAGGAGGATCGGCCCATCCTCGATGCGATTCAGTGCAATGAACATGCTACGGCGCTGACCACCGAGCCCAAGCCGTTTAAGGTGAGCTTTCAGCCCAGGGATCCGGCGGCGTTGCAGAGGTGGATTGAGGAGAGTGAGGTCCGGACGCGGGATTTGTAGGGATGATGTAGATATGGTATGGGGGTTGTGGGTCTGTGTATATATTAGCTGTGGGTTGGGTTGTGACCTTGGGTGTTGATATTTTATGATCATTCTTTATCCTTATCCTTATTTTTGTTGTTTGTCTTGATGATCATGATGTTGATGTTGATGTTGGTGGTGTTCTGGCAGTGGGGACGATATTTTATCCTCCGTACCGGGGGGGAACGGGGAAATTGAGGGTATTCCCAGTCCAGTCCAGTCCAGTCCAGTCCAGGAATGTAATGTAAGGTAACACAGGTACAAGGCAGTGTGACCGGCCACGTAGCAGTGCAGCACTACACAGTACACTGTATACTTACTATACACCCACCCCCCACAAAATAACCAGAACACAGAGAATAGCAAGCATATTATTATTCCAATAATCTCTCTCCGCATGCGAAAAGTGGATGGCGGAAAGCGGAACCCCGCCGACCGCCGATCATCGCGCCTTTCCGGCCTGAATCCTGAATCCTTCACCGCCGCCTGCCGACTTCCGCCATCTGTCTTCCACATCATCATTATCATCCACTGTCCACTGTCTGTCACCCTGTCACTCACCCACACTCATCCCCCCTGAATGGAGAGTGATAATTCACGCTCCCACTCAAACTCAATTTGCCATTCCCATCCCTCCTCAACCATGGAGCCTTGGGATCACCAACACAGCCACCCCCAGGACAGCGACCGAGAGGATAGAGGCAGAGACGGAGACGCGGAAACCAGAGATAACAATGACGAGAATGATGACCGCCCGCGCAAACGCCGTCGCAAGTACATCGCCAAGGCATGGTATGTTCCCCACTCGTTTGTACCTATATCCACACCTGTCTTTCTATCTATCTATCTATCTATCTATCTATCTATCTATCTATCTACCTACGTACCTTTGTACCTACCTCCACCCCCATGCAAAAAGAAATGTATACGGAGTATACATCATGCATTATTTCCCAGTCCAGTGAAGGTGGATATGAAGATGGAAATGAAGAAGAAGATCGAGACAGACTATCTAACCATCACAGCAACGAATGCAAACGCCGCAAAATCAAATGCAACGGGCAGTCGCCCTGCCAGCGCTGCGGCCGGCAACGCGTCAACTGCGTGTATGATAATCCGCCCAGGGGGGACGATGGGATGGGTGGGAATCAGTAAGTTTTTTTTTTTCCCCCCCGCTGTTTCTGTATTCTGCCCTTCTTTTTAAGTTTAAGAAAAAAGACGCACAAAAAAAAATCAATAATTGAAGTGGAGGAATCGGTGAATGAATGCAATGGATATGGATATGGATATGGATATGGATAGATGCATATATGCACATACGGACGACGCTAATCCTCGCAGAGAATCATTCACCCGCCTCCTCACCGCCATGACAGCCATGCAGGAGCAAATCAGCACTTTGACCAACACCGTGCAGGCCCTGACGCGGAGTAACGTGAACATGAGCATGAGCGGCAGCACCTCCCGCGGAAGCGGCGATCGCCCGGTCCGCCGCCCGGCAGGGTCCAGATCGGCTGCCTTTCAGGGCCCCACCACCTCGGCCTATAGTCTCGATCTGGCCAGGTCGAGTCTCCGCAGACGGGGGATCGTGGAGGCGGAGCATGACCACGAGCAGGCGCAGGAGCAGGAGCAGGATGATGACGATGAGGGTTTCACCCGGGGGCCGGCGTCGGTGCACCGCGAGGGAGGGGCGGGTGATCCACTGTGGGGGATTGGGAAGGCGGAGGCGTTACGCCTGTGTCGGGTGTACGAGGAGGAGATGGGCGTGATGTATCCCGTTCTGGAGCTGAGGGAGTTGTTGGGCTGGGTGGAGGGGTTGTTTGGCGATCAGACGGGGGGTGGTTTTGGGGCTGGGGGACGGGGAGGGGTCGAGCGCGATGATGTGCATATCCTGCGACTGGTCCTGGCGTGTGCCTTGACGGCAGAGGCAGGGGGCAGTAGTGAGTTGGCGATGGGGCTGTTCGAGAGCGTGCGCGAGGTGGCGGATAATTGTGTCTGGGGGACGGCGGAGATCAAGAGTATTATCTTTCTGACCTTGGTGGTGAGTATCCCGCTGATGGGGGTGGGAGGATAAACCAACTCGGACAGAGCAGCTGATCCAGACGGCGACAGGCGATATTCTACTTCCAGATCGACGAGGAGACGCTGGCGTGGCGGACGATCGGCATCGTGGAGCGGATGTGTCTCGAACGAGGGCTGCACCGACGGGAAACCCTCACGCAGCCGGGCATCGTGGCAGCAGGGAGAGACCGCGTGCTGCGGCTGTTCTGGTCGATCTACATCCTCGACATCCGATGGAGCTTCGGCACAGGGATGCCCTTCTCGCTCGAAGACACCGACATCGACCCGTGGCTGCCCGAGCCGGAGGAGAAAACGCCCTACCTGCGCGTGATGATCCGGTACAGTCGCATCGCCGCCAAGGTGTGGAAGTTCATCACGGCCTTCAACAACACCAACGAGATCAAGAAGGACGAGATGAACTACCTCGACTGGCAAGTGCAGCGCTGGACCAGCGACATCCCCGACGTGCTGCGCCTGGAATCGCGCTCCGTCGAACCCGCCCCGCGCAGTCTTCGTCGCCTCCGCGCCCTCCTATACCTCCGCGCCATCCAACTGCGCATGCTCATCCATCGCCCCGTCCTCCACTCGGCCGGACACATCGCGCGCTACCCGTCCGACTCCCAGACCGTCGTCGACCTCGCCAAGGAAGCCATCCGCTTCATCACCCGCCTCAACGAAACAACAGACATCTACCGCCTCCAGCAGATCACCTTCAACTGGTTCCTCGTGTCCGCCGTCGCCGTCGTCTTCCTGGCTGTCACCCAGGCCCCGGGCCCCTTCAGCACCCAGTGCAAGGAGGAGTTCTACATGGCCTTGGAGCTGATCAAGGGCTTTTCGACCAGGTCGTATATTTCGCTCCGCCTGTGGAAGTCGATTCGCAGTCTACGCCAGCTCGGTCCGCAGCTCATGCATCGTCAGCCCGAGCCGGAACACGTCTCGGTCCCGACGGAGAGCGATACCGTCACGGGCATTGTGGATCCCGCGCAGTCGTTGGGCCAGGAACAGTCGCCGCTGGATGGCGCCCAGATGACCCGCGAGTTGATGGAGTGGTTCGAGGCCGTCGGGAATCTGGAGACTCAGATCATGGGTATGGCGCCGCAGGGGTTTGATCCTGCTTGGACGGGACGACCGGGGCAGGTGGATTATGGGGAGGAGTTGTCGAGTGTCATGAAGGATTGTTTTTGAGTGTAGACACAGACTCACTTACTCTCTCACTCACTCACTTAGACAGAGAGAGAGACAGAGAGAAAGACAGGAGCAGAGACAGACCGGGGCACAGAGAGACACAGGCTGAGAGATATCCAGAGATAGACAAAAACGCCGTTTATTCCCGTCAGTTCTCAAAAACGCCCAATCCCCTCTTCAACCTCTCCAAACCCTCCACCCTCCAATCCGTCACCAACATATGGCCCGGCTCATGCGCAAACACCAACCCCTGGATCTTCTCCCCCCGCCGCCTCGACCGCCATCTGCGGCGTCACCCCACACGCCTTCAATTCATTAGCCGTCATTCACACTTCCAACCCCAACCCTCCCATCTACAACCAACCCAACAAATCCAACAAAATAAACAGAAAGAAAGAAAGAAAGAAAAAGAAAAACATACCCAAAAAATCGGCACCTCCCCCTCCCTCCCTACCTGCGCGTCCCCAAAATCAGGCGTATTGATATCCCGAATCCCCAACCTCTGTAGCGTCCCCCACCCCCAATCGACCGGCTCGCCATACGTCGCCCGATACGGTCGCGTGAGTTCCCCCACCCGTTCCACGTCCTTCGGAAGGCGAAATAATCATAATTATCATTATAAGTATGCGTTTCATGGTCATGGTCATGTTGTTGTTGTTGTTCACCATTGAAGGGAGGAGATGAATCAGGCCACAAATCCAACAAATCGTCCCTCCCCTTCTCAATACATTTTCCGTGTCTTTAGACGCGATACCGGGGACAATCGGTGCGGACGTCGAAGTCGGGCGTTTGGATGCAGGGGGCTGGCGAGATTAGGTGCGGGTGATGCCGAGGAGGGGGGCAGGCGACGGGGTTGCGCAGACAGAGGTGGTGGAAGTCGGTGCTGTGGCGGGCGGGGAGGATGAGCAGGTTGGCTTGTAGGGTCGAGGGGGAGAGGCCGGATGTGTTGGTTATGGTGTTGGAGCGGCTGAGGGGGCGAGTTTGGTGACTTTCTGTCTGTGTCATTGTTACGGAGGCTGTTGTTGGCATTGCGGTTGGGTTTGATGGTTCTGCCATGGTGGTGGTGGTGGTGGTGGTGGTGAACTATAGGACCATGTTAGGTAGGGCTATGTATCGATATAGATGGTGATGGCCCGGTTATCAGATTCCATATGTAACAGCCCACCCGGATAATCAGATACAGATAGATATCCTATCCCAACGCCAGTTATCAGTCTCAGTATCAGTTTCTACCCCATGTTTTGATCGGCAAACGCCTCCGATATGCGGGGATCAGTTGCTCCAAATGCTCCAAATGCTCCAACCCGGCCCCTGATAAGAGCGCCCACGCCCAATGAGGCTGCCTCGTCGAGATACCAACCGGGGCTAACCCCGTCGCTTATCAGGGCTTCGGGCCGATGGGGTCCATTCGGCAGCTGGACGTCCGTGTGATTGGCGCTGCGGCACTCTGGGAGATAGCATGGCTGGATGGAGGGTTATCAAGCCTGGTGGGCTGAGACTGGACGGTGGTCTGGCAGGTGGTTTGGCTGGTTCTTAACCCCGGATTGCCCTCCTTTGGCAGCCCGCATCACCACCAACTACATACACCATGACCACCGAGCAGCAGGACCTCTCCCTCGAGCGGAAAGACTCGCTCCGCAAGTCGACGGACGCCAAAGTCCTGGAGGAAACCGCCCTCGGCGAGATCGAAGATGTCCAGCTCGACCCCGCCAAGGAGGCGAAGCTGCTCATGAAGCTGGATATGGCTTTCGTGCCGATCATCATGTTGACGTATCTGTCTTGTTTTCTGGATCGGAGTAACATTGGTACATCCCCTGCTCTGCACTACACCGAATGCTGTACAGCTTCTGACAGAACGCAGGAAACGTCAAAGTCGCCGGCATGCCGAAAGACATCGGTGCCTCGGACGGCGAGTACTCCACCGCCGTGTCCATCTTCTACGCGACCTACGTGCTGCTAGAAGCCCCCTGGGCTGTGGCGATGAAGAAGCTGACCCCGCGGAACATTCTCACCGGGCTGTGTATCATCTGGTCTATGACTACAGTGTTCACCGGATTTATTCACAACGTCGCCTCGCTGTACGCGACCCGTCTGATCCTCGGCGCCTGCGAGGCCGGGCTCTTCCCCTGTCTGAACCTCTACCTGACGATGGTGTATCGTCGCGAGGAGCAGGCCAGGCGCGTCTCGTACCTGATGAGCTGCGCGGCCATCTCCGGAGCCGTGGGAGGCCTGCTGGCGTACGGATTACTCCAGATGGACGGCATCGGCGGGAAGGCTGGTTGGAGGTATGTATAGTACCATCCCTCTCCGTTTCCCCCCAATGCAATCTCTACCCTCAAACTAACGATGATACCAAAGATGGGTCTACATAATCGAAGGCCTGTTCAGCCTGATCATCGCAATCCTGATCTGGTTCGGCCTCCCCAACGACCCCAGCAACGCGTACTTCCTCACCCCGGACGAGAAACACATGATGCGCGTGCGCAACGCCCAGCGCGCCAAATACATGGGCAGCGAGCACTTCAGCTGGGACGAGATGCGCCTCGCCCTGCGCGACCCCAAGCTGCTCTTCAGCGCGCTGACCCAGTTCTGTCAGGATATTCTGCTCTACGGGTTCAGCACCTTCCTGCCCACTATCCTCGAGAGCTTAGGGTATGATAGTCTGATGAGCAATGTGCTCACGGTCCCGGTGTATATCTGGGCGGCGGTCGTGTTTATTGCGGTGGCCTTTGCGGCGGATCGGTACTCGCGGTTTTCGAGCGTATGTCCCGTCTCCTCTCCCCTTCTATTCCTCTAACATCCATCCATTCCATTCCCACTCCCTACTCCCCATCTTGCACGTCATATGAATGTAAAATGGTAAATGTAATTGAGGCTAATACTTGTGATGAACAGTTCATCCTAGCCGCCAACATCTTCGGAATAATCGGCTACATCCTCCTCCTGGCCACCACTAACAACAGCGTCAAATACTTCGCCACCTTCCTCTGCGGCATCGCCGTGTACACCTCCGTCGGCCTGAACCTCACCTGGCTGAACGTCAACGTCGCACCGCAGTACCGTCGCGCCCTGGCCATCGGCCTGCAGCAGACCGTCGGCAACTGCGCCGGTATCGTCTCGGGCCAGATCTATCGCTCCTCGCCGTATGTCCTCGGGAATGCGTTCTCGCTGGGCGCGCTGGTCGTCGCGCAGGGGGTCGTTGTTGCGCATGCGGTGTACTTGAAGCGCGAGAATCGCGTCAAGGAGGAGATTATTGCCGGGGAGAGGGTGGATGAGCGGAGAGTGAGGACGGGTGATGGGGAGGTGGAGTTTGTGTATCATTATTAGATGAGATTTAGGGTTACCGTTATTTGGATAGATTGTTGGCTAGCGGGGTTGATTTTATTTTATTTTAAATTTTTTTTTTTCATTCTTTTACTTTTCAACCTTGGACTAAGATACAAGGGTCACACTTAACATTTATGCTTATTTTTTTCCCAGTTCCCAGGGGGGGGGGTGCTGGGGTCAAGTCAAGGGGGTTTTTTCTGTTCGCTGACGTCACGGCCCGGTTCATGACGCCATGACTTGATCCCCGGATTTTTTTCTTTTCTGTATATAGCTCCCAGCACTCGCACCATTCACTATTCATTTGATTCCATCCACTTCACCCATTTTTCACATCTCCCTACCTTCCACACAGTCCACGGATTCTACACATACTTCTATCACAGCTGCAATCTTGATCCACAATTCCCGCCTTCGCAAATTCCACGATCACCCCCCTTCAACCGAACTCTAAAGTTCGAGGTTCGCGATAAAATCATCGAAAATGGGCTCATGCTTCTCCATGGGCCATCACCGTCGACACTATCCTCCCGGCGGGGGTGGTTGGGGCGGCGGCGGAATGCCCATGAATACGTTTGGAGGGCCGGGGAGACATCACCATGGCGGGGGTGGGCCGCCCGGGGGTGGGTTCGGGGGCCCGGTGGGGGGTTCGGCGGACCCCCTGGTGGTGGGTTTGGTGGGCATCATCATCATCATCATGGTGGTCGTGGTGGGGGTGGTCCGGGTGGCGGGTTTGGGGGCCTGGAGGGGGGCGCGGGGGTGGGAGGTGGTAGATGGGATAGTTGGTTGAAACTTGAATGAATTGAGGTGAGTGTTTGGGTCTTCGTTGGTGATGGGTGATACTGATTCTGTTTGTGATGGTCGAGATCTATTGAACATTTGGTCATGTCATTTGGTTCACTATGAGGTGTGTGACGGCCATTGGAATGATAAATGGCAAATTGATAATCGCGATAGAAGCTCAGCCTTTGAGGTATGGAGTTATGGCGTTCGGTGAGGAGAATTCGTGATCAATTCCCGGGAGGGAGGGATATGCGTTCTTGGATTGATTCCGGGGAGCCTCGTTTCGGTATCTTTGATTCCTGCGTAGAGTCAACTTGGAATTGGGTACTGCGAATGCTGGATGTTGCATCAAGTATGAAATGTTCATGGGAATGCTCGTGAGAAGTTCATTTTATCTCTTGAAAGGCGGTATTGTTGCAATATATCGAAGGGATCGGGGCTGGCATTTCCTGCAAGATAACAACCAGGATGGCCAGGAATGCAGAGGGCAATCGGCATTGTACATTTGCAGGGCGGGAGGTTTTTATGCCTGTGCGGAGGGAGCATGGCGGGGAGGAAATTCATACCATAGCCCAACGCAGGAAAGTACAGTCGTAAACCCTCGGAGAAGGAGGGATATACCTGGCCTGAACATACGAGGGAATGAATACTTCTACTGGCCTTATGATCTCGGGTTTAGAAACTATGATATTGAACTGCATTCAACTCTGGTAATTCACAACCGGCCATTCAAGTGGCTAGGCTTGATCGTCTTGATCTCTCCACACTGTTAATCGCAGAGACGATTCCCTAGCGGTTGAACACTCAGGATTCCATCAGACGAGATCAGGCCCGTTCATCGAGTCAAGGATTGGCATAAAAAGGGCTCGCAAATACATATCAGTAAGCATGTCTGCTGGCCCTACAGCTTAGCCTCTGATCTGGCGCCCTCGGACCTCATATTCCTGTTCTCCAGGGAAAGGGTGTTCTTGCTGTGGATAACTGGCGCAAAGTCGCCGCTGTTACCAAACTGGTCATAGAGCCTGAACCACGTGTCCATCGACCATTCCTGACCCCACAGAGCATTGCTGCCGCCAACGAACAGCATGCGCGTAAGACACAGTGCATTTCTCGTCTGGTTGACCCTGATACTGGCGAATGCATTGGCGACAAACTTATAGGAGCTAGTCCAGTTTAATTCCCGATAGGCGCCGACTGCTTTGGTGGCTTCTGGACCAACCGGCCAGAAATAGAATATCGAGAGGTTCATGTTCGCTTCGCTGTAGTAGGCAAAAGAGTTCGCCAAGCGAGGGTCACTATGCACGCCATTCTGACTTCCAGTCGCATCGTAGCCATAGACGTCGGCTTTCAGCAGAACCTGGTGATTGTCTAGGGTGATGTAGTAGTTGTCTTGGTCCCAGCGGTTTGCACTGCTTGAGACTACCGTCCCCGAGGAGACGATATCAAATCTCCAGGTTCCTTCCTCCGTATCCTCACGTCGAATGCTGACGTTGTTCGTATTGTAGGACAAGGGTGTCATGCCGGTGAGTGTCACTTGGGAGTTGAAGCTGGAGCTGTTCGTGGTAATAATTGTCCCATTCGGCTGGGTGATTCGCGCCCCGATGTTTCTATTTGCGATCCTGGTGGTCGAGACCCATAGGAAGACAGCTTGTGCTCCAGGCTCGAGGATGGGCTGTGCTGGGTCTCTCCCACCGGTCAGGGTGTGCGCAAACTCGTTCTCGATGCGGGAATAGAACCAGTCCCCAGTAATTTCACTCGCGGTATTATGGTAGTCAACCAGGAGGATCCTCTGGAGCTCCGCGGTGGTCAACTGGTACGGGCTGAAAGTCCCTTCGGTAACCGCTCTGATGACAACAATGACAGGAACTTGCATCCTGCCATTGGCATAGAGAGCGTCCGACCGACCGTCCGCAGTGCTTGTCTGGACGGAGAACGAGGTCACTTCCCATCTGGTCGACATTGTGGATGATGGATGACGGATTGGGGGATTGTCAAAGATGGATTGAGAGACGAAATGTAGTCGATTGAAAGGCTTGATGGTTTATTTTCGGGGCGGTTCAAAGGGACATTTATATCCCCCCCGCGGGCTTGAGCAGACGAACTGCTTGGGTCGCTTCTTCACTATGACCGTCCTCCTGCACAGTCCTCTAGGAAGTGATGCGATACTCTGGCTCGGGCAACCTGCCCTTTGCTCGTCGCAACCCATGGCGAATGGTAGGATGGCTGCCACCTTCAGCTCAGCCAGCCCATGACTCCTGCCTGGATGTGTACGTCGAGTGCCCCGAAGAGGGGTAAGTATAATAGTTGTCGATATGGACCCGCATCCTGCAGGGTGCGGCTGGATCTGTGATTGGAAGCGCTTCTCTTTTCCATCCTGGAAGGGCACGGACCGACCGGGTGGCAACAGTACTTTGGAAGATGGTACGGAGTAGTCTAGCGCCTATTGTCGCTCGCATTAGTTCAATCACACTCCCGTCGGGCGTTGCGCAGGTTCTTCAGCTTGTAATTTACACTTGCATGAGCGGAGGCAAATGGGAGGACGGATGGATGCTCCCGCCTGTCGGGCCCACACGAGCTGATTCCAACCCCAGTCAGTGTGGCAATATTCCTCCTTCCTTGTGAGGGGTATTGCTATTTTCACTGTCACTAATCCAGTTTGATTTATCCAAATGCCTCTATCCTCGACCATAGCAAACAGCAAATCTCGTGATGAGGGGTGGCTAGCTGACTTGCTGGGGAAGTGGGACCCACTGACGCCATTCCCTACGTCGGTGGGCAGAAAGCCCTAGTGAATGAGCAGATCCGCCTCTTGCGAGGTACATAACTGATGCACGAACACACAGATTGGGTTAAGCAGATCCAGTCCAGACTACCCCAGCCCGGACTATCCTGCATATTCAAGCTACCAATAGCTACATCAACCTCCTCCCGAAATGCTCTCGACGAACTGTGATTGCTCTGAGCACGGGAGCTATGCCTCGGGCATCGCCGGTCACGCAGACCCATTACTACCTCGTCAGTTGTCTTTCAGCTCGGCGTACGTGAAGATGAGGTATCCTGGGCTTGGATAAGCGTACATTTAGCATTTGGCGCGTCGAATGCGGAAGGTAGCCCTCGATTCCAGCCTCCATTCGCCTCAGACGTGCGTTTACATTTTCAGTCCGCCAAAAGCTGGGGGAAAGCGAGGGGAATGCTCTTCGCCACCCGTCAGATCCCAGAAACCCCTCTTCTTTGGACTAATCGAATCGAGCATCGAGGTGCATTGGACGACAGAGTCCTCCGAGACGGACGATCGGATCAAGATGAGGGTGTTTGAACCCCTCCATCCAAGGGTGGAAAGTCCTGTTGCCCCGGTGAAATAAGGCCCGAGACAAAGAAATGGGAATATAAACCCCCGAGTGAACAGGAACGTAGACCCAGCACTCAGACATCGTTTTCATCGGCTTCTCTCGTATGAGAACTCTACAGCGCAATCATGATCTACTCCCAAGGCTTCAACTTCGACGCCTACGTCGAGAAAGGCGTCGACCCTCGTACAGGCCAGTACACTTGCGCCATTGCCCTCTATGAGGTTCCTTCCAGTGTCCGCAATTGTCCACCCTTTAAACTGGTCCTGCACTACAATCCCTTGAACGGCAACGACATCGGACTCGGCAGAGGGTGGTCCTTCATCCTCTCCTCCTATGACCACCGTAACGCCAAAACCCTTTCCCTCTCAACCGGCGAGAATTACCACGTCACTGAATCAGCGAGCGCCGTGATAGTGAACGACCAAAAGCTGCAGAACTTTGTGTTTCAGAAAAAAAGCACCTCGAACTATCAAATCACGCACAAGTCGGGTCTGATTGAGGTTCTGACCAACGGAAACAATGTCTTCAACACCACCGTGACGACCGATATATACGGGACGAATGGTCGCTCTTTGAAGCTCGTCTGGGTCCGTTCAGGCGACCAGCCGCGTCTGAGCAAGGTCCAGGAGGATTCCCAGGACCTGGTGACGATCGACTACACGGATGCAGCAGTCACCATCACACAGGCCCCCGGCACCAATGAGTCAGCTGCATTCACCCTGGTGAAACGCAATAGTGAGCTGGTGGAACTCCGTCTCCCTCTCGCTGGCTCGCCATCCTGGAAATTCACCTACGGGACCTCTGGCCTGACCAATGTTACCAACCCTGCAGGTGGCGTGGAGGATATCTCGTACAAGGCGAATGGCCACCTGTTGCCCAGGGGGGCACCTGTTCAAGCCATTCCGTATGTGATCTCGCACACAGCGCGGCCTCTTGGTGGCCAACCCCCTATCGTCACGACATACAGCTACTCCGACTTCAACTTCCTCGGCTACGGCGGTGGTCTGGATTGGAGAGATGGAGAGGACAACCTGTATCGCATGCCTGCGAGCTACCAGTATACCTCCACCGTCCAGGTTGTGGGCGGAGCGACTACGAGGTATACCTACAACAAATTCCATCTGGTCGTCAGCACGCAGCAGCAACAGGGCACGAAAGCATCAACTCAAACCATAGCATACTACGCCTTAAGCAACACTGCCTTTGCCAACCAACCGGCACAGTACCAGCTCCCCAAGACCGCGCAAACAGCATATCGCGATACTTCAACGGGAGCCTCTCGAACAGAGACCACAGAGTACGAATTCGACAACTGGGGCAACCCCACCAGGGAAAAGCACCCGAGTGGCATCACCACTACGCGAGAGTATTATCCTGCGGCCGGGGAAATCGAGTCGGGCACAGGCAAAGTCCTCTGTCCTGCGGATCCGCACGGTTTCCAGAGATACCTCAAGCTCGAAGCCGTCACCCCAGCTGCCAGCAACTATCAGACCCCCACCCGAGCCAAGCGCTATACGTATCTCAAGATCTCGGCCGCGGCTAATGCACTGACGAGTTACTTGGTGGCCACTCAGCAGCTGCACACAGTTGAGGATGGCAAGAATATATCGAGCACTGAGTGCATGTATATCGACCAGCCTCAAGCAAGGGATCACAGTCGTTTGCAGCGACAGGTCGCACGTCTACTTGATCAATATGTCACGACGCACGAGTTTACCTACACGTACACAAACTCGTCGACGCTGAAGAAAGCCACCAAGATGACCACCTTTGATGGCCACGCAACACACGAAGATATCTCTTCGTCCTTGTTCTCCGGCTTGACTCTCTCGGAGAAGGACCACTCCGGCATCGAGACTACTAATCAGTATGACCATATGGGTCGACTCACTCAGACCACCACCTCTCCCGGCACAATCTTCGCGTCAACAGAGAGGACCGACTATTCCCTCCTCGACAACGGAGTCGGTTGCCTTGTCACTGTCACCGATCCCAAGGGGGTGCAAACCCGGTACTTCACCGACGGTCTCGAGCGACTGCTCCGTGTTGAGGCGCAGGATGACGATGGTACATGGGACATCTATCGTGTCTACACAGGGACCTTCCGTGCCATCCAGGAGCGCAGCTACAATGCCCAGGATCAATGCATCGAGGAGGTGGACATTGACTGGCTTCGCACAGATGCTCATCCCACCGAGCAGCGGAGTACCCGGTCCCTGACATACGACGACTGGGGTCAGGTCAGTCGGATCACCAAGAACAACGGTGCAGTTAATCTCTTCGCGATTGATCCCATTACCATGACCCAGACTGTTGGTGCCGAAGGGGAAGGCCAAACGAAGATACAACAGAATGCGTTCGACACCCCGGCCTCCGAGACACTCCTCAAACGCGACGGATCGACCTACACCAGGGTCGAGTATGCGTACGATGGCATAGGCCGGCGCATGCAGATGAAGGACAATTCTGGTCATGTCACCCAGTATACCTACGACAGCTTCGACCGCGTGATCCAGACGACCTGGCCCGACGGCCATGCCACAACCACCCAGTACGCAGCCCAAAGTACTGCTGCTCTACCCGTAGCTATCAATCTCAAGGGGTCATCAGGGTTCAGCACGCAGACATTCGATGGATTGGACCGCCTTATCCGAAGCACCGTCGGGGGACGCACCACCACCAACGCCTATGCCGGCGTCGCCCCGGTCCCATCCCTCGTCACGAGTCCCAAGGGAGGCCAGTCCCAGCTCACGCATGAGCCCGCGTTGGACTTTTCCTTGACCAGTCGGGTCACGACCGATGCGACAAGCTCATATCAGTACGACAAGCAGACAGCGGATCTCCTCCGCATGGCTAATTCGTCCATGACCACTGACCTGGGTTACTACCCATCCCGTCTCCTCTCCCACGAGACCAACGAAGCAACACCCTCGACAAACTCGGCGCAGTATGTCTATTCCCAGGCCGGGCGACTTCAGAAATACACCGACGTCCATGGCCAGCAGCATACCATCCAGTACGACCCATACGGTCGACCGCAAGAGATCACCCTCGGCACGCTCAAAACCACACTGGGCTACGACCTGTCGGACCGCGTAACCAAGAGCGTCGTCCAAGATGGCACGCAGGGTTCGATCCTCACCACCGACACCGCCTACGATGAATTTGGCCGAGAGATCCGCCGCGTGGTCCAACAAGGTGGAAAGACGTTGTACCAAACCGTCCAGTCGTACAGCGACACGGGTCTGGTTACTGCGCGAGACTGCACAGACGGGGATGGGATTACCATTCGGTTGGAGAGCTTCCAGTACGACAATCTGAACCGTCTAACCGACTATCAATGCCAAGGCACTCAACCACCGGTCGACGAGCAGGGCCGCTCCATCAGACGCCAGGGATTTGCCTTTAACTCCTATGATAGCTTCACACAGACCCGGACTGCCTTCGCAGACGGCAGTGATAACATTGCAAGCTACACCTACAGCCCCTCCGACCCGACCCAGCTCATCCGCATCACCAACACCCATCCACAAGACACCCCGACAATCAACCTCGAATACGACGCCAACGGCTGCCTAACCCGCGACGAGCAAGGACGGACCCTCGTCTACGACGCCTCGAGCCGCCTCGCCGCCGTATACAACCAGGGCCAGAAAGTCTGCGAGTACGTATACGACGCAGTCGGTCGACTCATGAGCCAAAAGATCCCGAACCAACCCGACACCACCCTCTCCTACCGCGACAATATCCTCATCGCAGTGACCAACGGAACCAAGCAAACCAGCTTCTCCGCCGATGGAGGTCAGTACTGGGGTGAAGTGACCCGGGATGGCGGCTCAACGAAGAGTCAGCTCTGGGCCTCCGACGCCCAGAAGTCCGTCTCCAGCTGGCTGGAGAACGGCGAGGCCCACCACCAGCAATACACCCCGTATGGCTTCAGCTCGGGCAGCACGGCGATCGGCTTCACCGGCCAGTGGCGAGACCCCGTCACCGGGTGGTATCATCTCGGCAACGGGTACCGCGTGTACAACCCGCGGCTGAAGCTCTTCCATAGTCCCGACTCGTGGGCCCCGTTTACCTCTGGGGAGATCAATCCCTACGCGTACTGCCTGGGCGATCCGATCAATCGCGCAGACCCGAATGGGCATTTCAGTTGGAGGGACCTGGTGCTGGGGGTGGTGGGTGTCGTGGTGGGCATCACGGTGGGGGTTCTCACCGCGGGAGTCGGCGTGGCCATAGGCATTGGCATCGGCATCGCGGCGGGTGTCGCCTCGGATGTGGTCACCGGCGCGATATATGATGTCGCGAGCGGAAAGGCCCCCACCTGGGGAAGCGTGGGCACGGATGCCCTGTTCGGGTTGATCGGGGGAGTTGGAGGCGAGCTGCTGGGCAGGGGACTCGCGTACGCAGGGAAGGCCGCGGTGCGGTATATCGGACGGGAGGCCCCGGGGGTCATTCGAGGAGCCCTCCGCACCCCGGTGGCTGCCATCACCGAGACAGCCGCGGGCAGGGCCACCGCGGCGACGACCCACGGGGCTGTCCAAGTGCCCGAATGGGTGCTGGAGAGGCTGCGGAAGGGGCTGCCCGTGCTGGGCCTGAGGGGAGGGGCCCCGGCAGGGAAGAAGGCTGCCAAAAAGACCACGCAGACGGTCGTCGAACGGCTGGCCTGGACGTGGGATGATGCGCGTGTCCTCAGAGGCATCGACCGTTCCTCCCTGCAACAGACACATCTGAACACATACTACGAATTCCGGGATCTTGTGAAGGCCGGCTCACATCCCTCTGAGGCTGTCAGGACAATGGGCGGAGACTTGCACTTCGAAAGGCTGAGCGGGAGGCTGAAGGATGTGTATACCATCCGGCTGAGCCAGGAGCATAGGGTGGCTTTTACGATTGACGCGCGTCAGAGGAACGTGTTCGTGCTTAACCTTGGGGGTCATTATCCGAAATTGGCACTGGCCCAGGATGGTGCAATTCTGTAGTGACGTTGATTTACTGTTAGAGATGGGAAGGAGGGATGGGTGTTGTTGGTAGGGACGAAAGTTGATACAAGGGTTGGAGGTGGTCATGCGGGGGCTTGCTCTGCCATTTGCAGTCTATACAACTGCTTGGGCCTCTTGGTTGTGAATAATACTGACACGCAATTACAAGTCCATATGTGAGCTGTAAAGGATTGGTTCATTGCCTCCATTGCATCTTAATTTGTTTTTCAATGTTCTGCTCCAGGACGTGGCTTGGTTTGTGACTACATCATCTGGTAATCATAAGATTCATTCACATACATCGAGTTGATCGGATGGATTGGCAAACCCGACAGCCTCATTGGGCCAGTATGACGCCCATTCAGGGAATCGGCTCAATCAATCAGGATTATTTCCCAGAGAATGGAGATCGAAAGTGAATCGCACCCTGAGGGGAAGTCACCGGCCACGGGAGCTGTTCCGATGCTCCACGAGTCCAGTTTCCAAGATTATCTTTCTCTTCGCTTTACATCTTCTTGACGGTCACTTATATTTACTCCCGAGACCACAAGACTCTCGGGTATATTATCAGAGCTTTACACTCCCATATCAGTCCATGCAGCGAATACACCCCCTTTGCGAGATGGCGGTAAATCACTAGGACTGGGAGCAATATCCCCTAGAAAGACACCACTACTTCACCAGGCAACCCTTCTCGCTGATAAGGCCAATGCATGGATTCCAGCAAGGTTGGGAAGGAATCTTCTACGTGGACTTTTGTCATGCCCACCACACTCCCCTTGCGTCTGTCGCCACTACTCTGGACAACTGGGAAGGGATACCCTGGACTGGGTACGAAGCAGGAATGCTCCATAGGAACATCGTCGACATGCACTCCGTCTGCACGGCCGTTATTTCCAGGTTCCAGCGGCCACCATTCTTTCTTTTTCCCTTCCAAAGCCACAACATCCTTCTTCAAAATACCCCAACACAACATTCAATCTCAGTGTATGGTTAATTAAAGGACCGCTTCGTATCAGCACCTCGATTCGCTCCCTCGGGGCTACATCACCATCCCCTTGACCCACGCACATACCTGTCTACCGGTCAGGCCTCATCCCTTGATTGACCCCACAGACCCACACAAGCTCCCCTCCATGCAGGGTCATTGCAGGTTATCTGCACAAAATATACGCAACATACGCAGGACATCTGCCGGGCTTCGACGATCCTCCCCAGAATGAGTACCCAGACGCGTGACATGTAGGCGATCATCTCTATCACACACCATGCCAGGGACCTAGGTAGTCTAGTCGTTACGTCTGCAGGACACTCCACTCCACCACCGCACAGGGGGGTCGGTCAGGATCTGCGAGAGACCGCGGAGCGTGCGACGACAATCTCTGTCGACCGACCGACCCGGACCATGATATTTGATGTTTGCAAGTCTTGTTCCGACGACGACCTCTCGCTCCTCGCAATCAGATCCACAGAGACTGACTGACTGGAGAACCGCTCAGCCGACAACATGAAGGAAGTCCTTGTCGCGACCACCGCGCTGGATGAGTATCTGCTCAAGAATGATCTGGAGTTCACGAACGACGGACAGTTCGTGCGATGGGGGAAGGACAACAAAAAACATCCTCGCAACTGGAGCACAACCCGCAAGGTGTTCGATATCGGGTTGATTTTTATGCTGGATCTGATTGTGTACGTCCCACTGTCCTCATGGCTGAGAAACTACTGACAATTCCCAGCACTGCTACTAGTACAGCCGGAGTATGTCTCGCAGTCTGCGAATCAACCACCCTTTCTGACCGTTGCAGGCATCCGCCGCGACAGCGGCCCAACATGAGTTTGAAATTGGGACGACGCTGTCGACCTTCTGCTTCGTGACCCTGTATGTCTCCCCCTGCTCAGACTGTCCGCATGCTAACTGCCCAGATTCCTCCTCGGACAGGTGGTCGGGGCTATCGTCTTCCCTCCCTGCTCCGAGTCCTTTGGCCGCAAGAAGCTCTATATCATCAGCAGCGCAGCGAGTGCTCTCTTCTGTCTGATCATCGGGGTCGTGCATTCCCTCTCCGCCGTCATCATCTGCCGCATCGCAGGCGGCTTCTTCAGCGCAATCCCCTACACCGTCGGCAGCGGCAGCAATGAAGATATGTTTGACATCCGAGACCGCATCTGGACCATCTTCTTCTGGACCATCGCATCCAACATCGGGTTGATCTTCGGACCCATCACCAGCATCGCTATCATCGAAAATCTCTCCTGGTACCCCTCCCCTCCCCACTCCCTACTCCAACCTAGAATCAACCCCACAGCAACCCCCACTAACCACACCAGGCGCTGGGTCTTCTACATCTACACGATCATCCTCTGCGTACTAAGCACCCTCTTCCTCCTCATCCGGGAATCGCGTCCCTCCCTGCTGCTCGAAAACGAAGTAACCCGCATCCGCCAAGAAACCGGGCACGACAGCCTCCAAGCCCTAAACCACGACCACACGCCGGACTTCCGGACCTTCGCCAAAGTCTCGCTCTTCCGGCCCCTGCAGCTCTTCTTCGGGGAACTGCTCATCTTCACCATCGCCATGATGATTGCCTTTTCCTTCGCGCTGATCTACATCTTCACCGAGGCTCTGCAACCAATCTACGAATCCATGGGCTTCACGCCCTCACACGCCTCCCTCCCATTCCTGGCCATCGGCGTGGGCGTCGTTTTCAGCACCCTCACCCGGATCCTCGACTTCCGGATCCTCGATTCCAGACACGCTGCCTCTCAGCCTGTCAAGCCGGAAGATAAACTTATCGGTCTTGCGATCGGGGCGCCGATCTTCGCGGTGGGGCTGTGGTGGTTCGCGTGGACGATCCCGCCCCGCGTCGAAGATGTGTCGTGGATGGTGCCGACCATCTCGCTCGCTCTGGTCGGATATGCCTTGAATGAGTTTGATACGGTGCTGTATGGGTATCTGTCTGATAGTTATCTGAGTTATGCGGCGAGTGGGACGGCAGCGGTGCAGTTGCTCAGGGCAGTCCTGTCGGGCTCGTTTCCGCTGTTCACGAGACAGATGTTTGATGGGTTGGGAGCCAATGTCGCTGCGTCGGTGCTGGCCGCGCTGGCGACGGTTTTTTGTATCGTGCCGGTGTTGTTTTTGCTCTATGGGGAGAGGATTCGTTCGCAGAGTCGGTTCGCGAAGTATAGTCTGGAGGTGCAGGCGGAGATGGGGGAGAAGGATTGAAGGGGTTGTAGTTGAGGGGTGGGGGTAGGGGGTGGGGGGGGGGGGGGTTGTTTTGTGATTTGGGTCGTAAACTGTATGATAGTTTGTCTCTTGAGGAGCGTGCGTAGCCTGTATGTATTAATAGATTGAGGACGGCGACATAAACACAGTATCGGTATTGGTCATGCTACAACTACACTCGTTCGTATTGTCTTGCTTATACACCCTTAAAATATTTTGTTTATGGTTGGATTTCCCACTTGCCTCGTACGGACTTACTAGCCGGCCCTAGCATGTATATGTAGGGATGATCAGCAGACAGCAGTCATCAGATGTAAAGGATATATATTGTGGGCAGCGTGGAAAAGGTGGAACACGAGCCTTAGCTCAAATGACAACATGTGGACATTATTTTTCAAGCCACACCTAAGACACGTCAACTGCCCTTGAAATATGATTCCAGCTGGGTACTTCCAAAGTCGACCATACCCATCGAAAGAAATGACGTGGTCTGTCTTCTTGAAGGGCTGAGCAAACCAAGCATTATCCGAATCATCAGGGGGGGATATTTTCAGGTAAACATGATCCGAGCAGTACCGGGATTCATAGAGAAAGGTAATGGTTATGACAGGAATTTGTATGGAGATTGTTTGCGCGACCTAACTATGGTCTGGGACTGGGGAATGGCTCGACAGGACCCGGACAACAGCCGTCCGTCTATTCTACCGCCCGCAGACACTTCGATATCATCGACCGAAAATGACGAGCGGAGCTAAAAAAGGCAAAGGATGTGGGATGAGATGATACTAGTCTTGGAAGATGTCCCTCGTGCCTGTATCAGAGAACGTGCTCATGGCAGCGGCCAAGAATCCCCATTCGGGACTTGAAAGCCTCCAACTTCTGTATGAGTATCAACGGGAACACCTTGTGATATCGGATAATGTGATTATTGCAGCGAGGGGCGATATGGGCAAAAGTGCACCTGAGGTTGTGGAGTATGTGCTGGAGCTGAGAAAGCGACAGGATGAGAATTCTCATTACACCATGTAGCGGGAATACATGCTTCCTGACCCTGGTTACTGCCTGCCTGCCTGCGGATAAGGTATCTAAGAAGAGGCTTCTTTCAATTGGTAGAAGATTGTTCTACTACTCGTTGAGAGGCTGGGCCATGATCCTATCCTTGTACTAGATATTCCTCGCCATGCTTTGTCAGGTATCCGGTCAATTAACAACTATATAAGCTTAATACACCCTCTGATACAACGCATCAACCTCCAGCGCACTCAGAACCACCTCTTCTGATCCCCATTATGGCTCAAAAACAAGCCGCTAGTCCCAACATCCAGGCTCTCAATGACCCGGAGACACTTCCTAACACTCTCCTCCGGCTGAATCTGCCCCTTCAGGTCCGGCTCCGCCGCCTGAAACTGCTTCAGCATGAAATCAATCGCTTGAACCACAGGTTCGGGCTTCTCTCCTATAAGAACATTAGCATCACATCCATCACCACCACCACGGCAACTCAAGATCAGAGAATCACTTACCCTCCCACGTATCCACCCAACCGGGGCTCAACGCCAACACCTTGATCCCCTTCGGCGCAAGCTCCGCCGCATACTTGGCGACCTGGATATTTATCCCGGCCTTCGCGATAGAGTACGGGACAGCATCACTCGACCCGGCTTTCCGGATGAAATCCAGATCTGCCATGCCGCTGGAAATATGCACGATCTTCTTCTGGACGCCCTTCTCAATGAGAGGGAGGAAGGCGTTTGTCGTCCAGATACCGCCATAGATCGCCGTACTAAGTGCTGGCTCGAAAGTCGCATGCATGGCTTCAGCGTCGAATGGAAGCTGGGTTGGGTTGGAGGCCATGGTGGCCATGTCGACGGCGTTGGAGTTGTGGATCAGCACGTCGAGTTTACCGCCGGTGATGGTCGCTGCGGCGGAGGCTGCCTCGAGGATGGACTTGGGGTCTGTAACATCGCCTTTGATGACGTGCACGTTGGGGTGGTTCGAGGCGAGGGAGGAGATGTCGCGCGAGTTAGGGTTTCGGACAATGGCCAGGACGGTGTTGCTTGGGTTGGCGGTGGCTAGTTGGCGGGTGAACTCGAGACCAAGGCCCTTGGAGGCTCCGGTGATGGCGTATGAAGACATTTTTGGTTTTGATTTTTGGTTTTGATTTTTGGTCAAGGTAGAAAGTATTTTCCAGTGAATATTGCAACACTTGTTCTACTTACTTCCTTGTTCTACTTACTTCCTTATATAACTAGTTACATTCCACGGCTGACAAACAAACCGGACGGAGCGGAAGATCCGGTCCTGGCGGAGCCACTGCGGGGTTCAGCCATTCACCCATCCAACATCCACCGGCCGCTCCGTTCTCCCTTTCCACCCCGTCCCGGATACGACCTCATGAACGCCACCATATCCGCAGTCAAGAGGCGGGCCTGCGTGGCCTGCACGGCTGCCAAGGCGAAGTGCACCCCACAGGCTGTCAACATGTGCCAGCGGTGCGCTCGTTTGGGCAAGTCATGCACCTACCTGGACCTTCCGCAGACAAAGCGGAAGCAGCGGGCTGCCGGTGCACCAGGGTATTCCGTCCCCACACACATGACACTCGTTGTAGTACTGATTCCGGATGCAGCCGTGTGCAGGTCCTCGAGAAGAAGGTCGACCAGCTGATGGCGCAGCTGGCTGCCTTGACCGGACAGAACGGGCAGACACCGCCCGATGATACTTCTGCTCCTGCTTCTACATCTGCTTCTAACCCGCCCACCAATGACTTGGGCTTACCTCGCAATCCCGAGCCGGATTCAACAGCCATTGCCGCCCTGCTAGATGCGGCTAAAGACCCGTCTCATGGCCTCGATCCGCCGACTGGCTCTGTTCTGCAGGGCCAGCCGTCGATCGTCGATCGAGGACTTTTGAGCGCAGCAGAGGCGGAACGTTTGGTGATGACCTTCCGGCTTGACTTTGTGCACAATTTCCCTTTCGTATTGTTGGCACATGGCGAGACGGCTGCTCGTCTTAGATGTCAAGAGCCCTTCCTCTTCTTGTGCATCGTGGCAGCGACCATGGGCAGTGCGCATACTCTGCGCCATACTGTCGCAGAGGAGATCATGAAGCATGTTACTTTAAGGGCTGTCGTGCGGTCTGAGAGGAATCTCGAACTGCTCCGTGGTCTGCTCGTTCATAGTGCATGGTACTCCTATCCTGGAGAGAGATATCACCCGCGCCTGTTGCTGTTGGTGCAGCTTTGTATTTCGATGTTGTATGATTTGGGGCTGCATCGAAAGGCCGGTCTGAATGCGGATGAGCGGCGCGCGCTGCTTGGGACGTATTGGCTGTCAGCTGGGTGAGGCTGTCTACGTTGGGTGGTATAGTAAATGGTAGATCCGAGTTGGGCTAACTACGATCAGTTTCTACGGCACACTGGGACGGCCGATTACCTTGAAACATGATGCTCGAACCGATGAGTGCATCGAGAGTCTGGCATCTACCGCACAACCATCCGATCGGTGGATCGCGCCATTCATCCACCTACAGTCCTTTCTCTCAACAATCGATGACGTCTACGCCTCGATTCACGCAAGTGGTGGAATGGCACTCGTCCCAGTTACGCGCGGCTCTCTACAGCGGCAATTCGACATCGTGAGGAAACGTGTAGAGAAAGACCTCCCCGGCTGTCCTCCCTCAACAGGTACGTCTTGGATCCAAAGTATATCTATCGAGTTGTCAGTCCCAATTGACAGATCATCGCAGCGAACGCAGTACACACCTCAATCGAATTCATCGCGATCCGCCTCGAGGAACTATCCCTCCGCGAGAACCTATGGACCACCGATCCTGCCAACCCCGTCCGAACCACCATGCTAATGGGCATGATCCAGCACAGCAAGGAGCTCATCCACGCCATCACATCCCTCCCGGCATCAGAAATCGCCCAGATCACAATCCCTACCAGCGCCCATATATGTGCCGCGGTGGGCTATATGCCCAGTGCCGTAATGACTCTTCTTAATATCATCACCACTGGCTCCTCTGACCCAGTGGAAGCCCAGGTGCAGGTGCAAGCCGTCGTCAATGAAGCAGACTACCCCGCTCTCATCACCGCGCTTGCAACCTCACTGGAAACGAAATTCGGGGGAATGTCCCCCGCAGACAGAGAGATGGATATTGTGGGGAGTCTGTGCTCGAAAATGCGGCTGCTCGCACGGTGTTATCCGTATCAAGTCAGGGCGGTTGTGGGAGTTGGATTTGGAGTTGGAACTGCGGTGTCGCGAGATTTGGGGCAGGATACGTCTATGATGGGGGTTGATGCAAATGTTGATAGGAGTGCTGGGACGCCGCTCCAGGCCGCCTGGCCGTCTATTTACGGCGATTTGGACGATATGTTTCCCGTGGAGGATATTCAGTGGGATGCTCTGTTGAGTAGTTTTACTGGGTTTGGCTAGTAGGTAGGTACTAGCTAGCTAGTGTGGCTGGTGGTTTTTTGTGGGGCAACGTGTTATGGGGACTGTTGATGCGATAGTGCATGCGCGATTTAGGGTTCGAGAGGATTAGAAATTATGGCTCTGAACTCCAGTCAAGACTATCAGTACAAACAAAGGATCCTCGTATAGGTCCGTCGCTGGAACTGGAACGGATACTCCGGTGCGGGACCGGGGGGACGGAGTTTCCGGTTGAAATCCAACGGATGATAGGTTCATCAAGGCCATTGACAGGATCACTAATCCGATTATAATCTGATTAGTGGTTAAGCATATATTCTTTCCTATATGGGATTTGGGGGGGGTCCGCGGTGTGTCTGTCTATGGCACTTCCTTCCTTTTTCATTCCCAGGTGGAGTTTATGACAGAAAAAATCACTAAGATTAAAACAATACTCCGTACTCAAGTCTTCCGGCAAAAGAAGGCAGATATCCTATCTCATTACCAATCTGTAAATACCAAGACCGACACCATGTGAGCAAGAGAGTGAATATACAGTACCACTTCCCCTTCACTCTCCGACATCAATTTTTTCCCACAAACAAACACACGAAACACTCATTAATTAAGCTCCCCCTCACCACAATCATCCACATCTCATATTTACTTTAAGTACGTACTCACAGCCCCAACGCCTCCAAAATCGCCTTCCCCACCCCCGTCGCACTCGCCGGGTTCTGGCCCGTAATAATAACCCCCCCGAGCCCCTTGACATTCGAAACAACGACCTTCTCGGCCCAGGGCTCCGTCGCCTTGACGTACTTCCCGCCCGACACGCGGTTCAGCTCATCCTCCAGCATGAACGGCATGATGGAGCTCAGCTGCACCTGGTCCTCCTCTGTGTTCGAGAACCCGGTGACCTCGGCGCCAGCGAGCAGGGGTTCGCCGGCGGGGGTGGTCGCCTTGACGAAGACGGCCGGGCCGTGGCAGACTGCCGCGACGGGCTTCTTGGCCGCCGCGAAGGATTGGATCAGGGAGAGGGAGGTGGCGTCGCTGTAGAGGTCGTACATGGCTGTTGGTTTGTGTAGCGTTGTTAGTCACGGTGTGTTTTGTTTGTGGGAGGGTGGTTGGGGATGGGTGGTTGGGATATATGAGAGAAGAGGGGGGGGGGGGGACTCACGGCCGTGACCACCGACGTAGAAGATGGCGTCGAATTCAGAGACCTTGGAGGCCACGTCGGAGAGCTTGACGGTGTTGGTCCAGATGGGTTCCTGCTCGTTGAGGAATTTGGAGGAGACGGGGTCCGATTTGAACATCTCCACGGAGGAGGGGTCGAGGGGAGCTTTGCCGCCCTTGGGGGAGGCGATCACCAGTTCGGCCTTGGAGTGCAGGACATCCCAGGGGTGGGCGAATTCAGGCTGGTGTTGATTGAAATGTTAGTGGGGTGTTTGGGTATTTGGGGTGAAAGGTGATGGTGATGGCGATCGAGAGAAGGGGAAGGGCGTATATACCAGGAACCAACCAGTAGGGTTGCCGTTGGCATTGTGATGGTCATGGGAGGTAAGAACGACGAGGACCTTAGGAGCCATTGCGAGAGAAGATCTGGTTTTTGAACGAGGGTTATCAATTGATGTTGACGGTAAAACAGAAAGCTGTGATGGTTTGCAGCTCTGGACACTCTAGTGGAGGGGGCGTACGTCAGGGTCTTAAATGATGGAAATGCATGACATCAAGGCGGGAGAAGCTTGGGGTGGGGAAGGACGATTATTCAGCGCGCATCGGCGGGGCACAGGAAACTTGCCTGTGTTGGGGATAGTGTCCGCCGGAAACATGCTTGGCTGGTATTACCAATCAGGGTTCCGTGCCTCTCTCTGCGTTTCCATTGCTCGGTTTGGGGTGTGGTATGGCCTCAGTTGCATGATCCTGGCCGTTTCCGGGGTGGAGATTGCAGATGTGGCGGGTGGGGAGGCGCAGAATCCGGATTCTAGATCCTTATCCCCGGGTATGCATGCCGGGTTTGGCTGCTTACGCGGGGCTTACGCGGGGCGTCTTTTCTTTCTGTTTCGTCCGCATATACGGAAGATGTACGGAGTACGGAGTAGTGTTCGAATTAGAGTTATGAAGTGGGAGTTATTGCTCCCGCAAATCGATTCTAAATCTATCCGCGACTCCCAATTCTTGGATGCGGATATCTACACGACAGGCCGGGAAAATGTCTCAGACGGGGAGCCATGCCCAGGGTCCTCATAGGCTGGGGAAGAGCAAGCAGATCCCGATGTCAAAGCCCGGACTCTTCCAGGGGTTGGCCTATTATTCATATTCCAACTTTTATGTACAGAATAAGGAATGCGTGATAAAACTTAGTATTGTGGTTGGAAGCTACTAGCTGTCAAACGATAAGACTTTGGAAGGGTGGAGAATATTGGAGAAAGATATGTTTTCCGTTCAAGCAAAGTCCAAGGAATACTCTCAGTATGAGTAGGACAGGTCAAGTCCACAATCCCCCAGTCCATCGAGCTGTCTGGAATCCCTGAATACATCACAGTGCCTTTCAATCTCCCCACTGCCAATGAATAATTTACAGATGAGCCAACACGGCATCCGCGCCGGAAACCTATCCACCCAGTCAGCAAACTCCAACCACAACAGAACATCCCCCATTTCTTAAAAAAAAAAAAAAAAAAAAAAAAAAAAAAAAAAAAAGAGAGAGAGAGAGAAAAACATACCTCAACAGCCCCCTTCTTCGTCTCAATCTCCGCATACGTGACCTTCCCATGATCGATCACAATCGCATACCGCCCGGTGCGCCCCGCGTTGGCCCAGCCGATGGACTCGGAGAACTTGGCATCGGGGTCGGAGAGGAAGAGCTACACCACGATGATTAGCCGATCTCACAAAATACCCCAAGAGATCCACATCAACATAAACAAAAAACATCAAGGTATGGATAAACGTACAAACTCATCTCCAGTAACCTTATTCGCCTTCCCCCACGCACTCATGACATAGGGATCGTTGGACGCGATGACAGCGATGGTCTGCACGCCCTTGGACTTCAGCTGCTGGATGTTCTGGATGTAGCCCGGAACGTGGTTGACGGAGCAGGTGGGGGTGAATGCGCCTGGTTTCAGGTAGTGAGAGGGTGTTTTGAGTTGTTGGGGTTGATGATGGAATCGGATGTAATGGAATGGAGGGGAGAAGGACTGACCAGGGACGGAGAACAGGACCACCTTCTTATCGGCCCATTCTTTCGAGGCGTTGAAGTTGATGGGGATGCCGCATGCGGTGATCTCGCCGGATTCTTCGGTCCAGGGGATGTATCTGCCTTTGCTTAGTGTTTTGTCTAGGTAGGTGGGATGAGAGGGAGGGGTACTTGAAGACTACGTCGGAGGGGAAGGAGTCGCCGGCTTTGAGAGACATTTTGGGGGGTTGTGAATATGGTGGTGGTTGTGAGGGAGAGTGTTAGGGTCGTGGGAGTGGGAGGTGAAGTGGAAGTGGAAAGAAGAGTTGAGGGAGTTTGTTTTTAAGAGATGAGGGGAACTGCGGGGTACGGGGGGACGAGCTCCTAAATAGCTAGCCAGCTAGCCTAGCTAGCTGGCTGGCTGGCTGGCTGGCAGGGAAGGATTCTGCACGATGGATTTCACCATCGATTAGTCGGTGGCGTCGACAGGGGATCTGATTGCTCGAGACGAAGCCGATGGCTGGCCGTGCAGATCGGCGTTCTCCGCGACCCGCTGAGGGCCGATGGGAACGGAGGCATCTCAGGGGAGATTGAATCGTAAAATTTCGTAAATTGCATGTCTAATGTCTGTCTGAGTCTACACATTCATGGCATCTATTCTATACAGCCCCATTGACAGTCATAATCATCATCATCATCATCATCATCATCATCATCATCATCACAGGTTGATAGCACGTCTGAACTGTACGGGCAAGTCGACCTTGGCCCCCAAGGCCTTCGCTGCATTCAGCACCCACTCGGGCTCCCGCAGGAACTGACGCGCCAACAGCACCAGATCGGCCGTGGCCTCGGGTCCGGACACCGTGTCGTTGATGGCGTGGGCCTCGTCGGAGCCCTGCACGAGGCCCTGCGCCTGTTCGGCCTCCGTGATGAACCCGACGGCGCCCACCAGGGTCGGGGCGCCAGCCTTCCGGATGGCCTTGCGCAACTGTGCCGCCAGATCGATCTGGTAGTTCGTGTTCGCCACCACCTTGACGATGTTCTGGTCCTTGTGGTTGCCGCCAGAGCTGACATCAAGCAGATCGATGCCCAGTTCCGGCAGCAGCGGCAGCAGCTGCAGCGAGCTCTCCAGGTTCCAAGTGCCCGATTCCGCCGCGACATCGTGTCCCTCCATCCACTCCGACGCGCTGATGCGCAGGAACAGCGGCGTTCCACTGGGGATGGCGGCCCGGACGGCCGTCGCGATCTCCCGCACGAGGCGCGTGCGGTTCTCGAAGCTGCCGCCGTACTGGTCCGTCCGTGTGTTGGTGATGGGGCTCAGGAACTGGTTGATGAGATAGCCATGGGCGCCGTGGATCTCGAGCACGTCCACGCCAGCCCGCACGGCCGCTTCGGCGCTCTTTGCGAACGCTTGCACCACGTCCTGGATCTCCTCCACCGTCAGTGCCCGCGGAGTCCAGTATCCCTCGCCCGTCCCATCCCAGATATTTTCCGGTCCGCCGCTGGGGCCGACGACGTCGGACGGCCACCCGCCGACGCTCGCCTCGGCCCTCAGACTGCGTTTCCCGGCTTCCGTGGCGACCCACGGCGCCGTCACGCTGGCCTTGCGACCTGCGTGGTGCAGCTGGACGGCCACCTTGGCGCCCTGGCTGTGGCAGAACCGCACGATGCGCTGCAGGCTCTTGAACTGTTCGGACTCCGGGGAGTGGTCCCACAGACCGGCGTCGTTGGGCGAAATGCGACCGTTGAACTGCACGGCCTGGGCCTCGACGAAGATCAGCCCCGCGCCTTTGACGGCGAAGTGGCCCAGGTGGGCGATGTGGTAGTCGGTGAGGGCGCCGACCAAGGGGGACGACGGGTCGCATTCGGCGGAGTACATGCACATGGGCGACACGACGATGCGGTTCTTCAGGGTCACATCGCGGATGGTCAGGGGGCGGAAGAGGGTGGGCGTGCTGGGGTCGGTGGGATGCAGCGCTGCGCCGCCGTTGTTGGCGGGGTGTAGTAGGGGGTGTGCGCGGACTTGGTCACGGCGGGGGGGTTGACGGAGCCCATGATGTCGATAGAGGCTGTATGGATGGAGATGGTCGGAAGATTGGAGGCGTGGTGGGCATGGGGTGGGCGGGGGGTTGTTTATATGTTGAACTTTGAAGGTGGTGAAGGGCGATGAGCAATACGAGGAGAGGGAAACTGTGCTGTGCTGACAAATTCGCCGCATTCGCCGGCTTAGAAATGCGACCGAAGAAGGGAAAAGAACGCGTTCAATCTGGAGAAACGCCATCACAGGGCAGGTTTGACGTGATTGTCTCCACTCTCTTTGATCTCTCGCAACACACAGCCCCGGCATCCCCTTTTGGAGACAGAGGACCGCTTCCTCGTTCACGCCGGTGGTGTCTTCCAGGAAGATATCATCCATCGCCAGACGGTCCGGCGCTTCCACGGCCTTGATATCCAACCCATCCTTGCCGGCATTTGAATCTTTAGACGCACCAGAAAGCCCATTCGCCATCTTGGTGACCACGCCTGTACTGGCACTGAAGGAGGGTCCTGCTTTCGTAGCCGCGAAACGCATTATTTTGTTCCAGTAGTCGAAGGCACCTGTCGGGAGGCATCTGCGCCACCTGCAACGAGAGGACATCGGAGTGTTTTGGCTCGACCCACGGGGCTGCTGGTTGTCAGCTTCGTCTGATGGGATGGCTTTAGGGTTGACGGACCCAACAGGACCGCCATGGGTGCCTCAGGCCAGAGGAGATCACGGCGCTGCGCCAGCAGGTTCAGGAGATAGACTGTCCCGGCACTGTGCGACATGGGGACGACATGCGCGATGGAAAGATGCGTCAAGAGCGCCGATACTTATTCTAGCCATATGCTGACTCGTCTATGCGTTGCTACGGACATTGAGCCGCCGATTCCAGGGCTGAGCTGTTGGCACTTCACCACAGTACTAAGGGGCGAATGGTAGACGGTCGACGTACCGGTCGATAGAAATCATCCTCACCCCAACTGTCTTTGCTAGGTGATCTTTGTGGTAGCACCATAGTTGACTTCCCACCATCCCTGGGACAATCAGGATGGTGGGCGTGGGCGTGCCATCGTCCGTCTCCCGCGGCCCGATATCCGCGTATGTCACGGCAAGTGGCCCATGGGAGGATGCATCGTCGATGGAAGCGACTCTGGGCCGTTACTTCGAGTAGGTGGGTATGATCCGGCATGGCTGTGAACTGTAACAGATGATATGCGATCGGATGAAGAAGAAAGGAGGAAGATAAGCACGAGGCTGATCGATCAGGCAACGAAGTTATATTAAATGTTGTACAGTCTATCTTTCCAAGTCCATCCCCATCCAGTCCAGAGAAGCCTTAACTCGGCCTCAGCCTCCTAAGCCTCAAGCCTCACACTCATACTCACTCTCACACCTCAAACACCTTCCTCCCTTCAAACCACGTCTCCAACACCGTCGCCCCCTCAAACTCCCCCTGGCTCAGATCGCGATCCACCAGAATGAAATTCGCCATCTTACCCACCTCCAAACTGCCCGTGCGATGCTGCATCCCGACAGCCTCCGCGCCACTGAGCGTTAACACAGCGCACAGAATCTCGCCGCCTCGCTGCCGCGCCGTCTCCCCGTTCGCCAGCCTCCTCGGCTTCCCGCCGGGGAAGTAGCGTATCCGCTCCACAATGGCCGCCAACGCATCGAACAACGACGGATTCTCCGGCAGCATCCAGTCCGACCCGATGGTCATCAGCGCCCCCGAGGCCAAAACCCCGTTGAACGCCCACTTATTCAGCTCGGGGTACTCGTCCACCACCGGATGGTGGAAAATCGCCGGCGACATCTCGGCCGTCACTCGGAGCGGCGCGAATCGCGCGATGTCATCTGCGGGATTGGGATTATCAGCTTAGCCTTGCATCAGCCACCACCACCACCACCACCTCCCCCCCACCACAACCGAAGTACCTACCCGAATGCACAGCATTACAGTGCGCCAGCTCGTGTTTCGGTCCGGATGGATTTCCCTCGCGGATCCGTTCGATAATGTCCAGCGCCAGTCTGGCGGATCCCTCGCCCGCCACGTGGACCTTGCACGTCATGCCCCGGGCATCGTACTTCCTGATCTCTTCGAACAGAAACTCCGGATCGAGCGCTAGATTAGTGGTGATCGGCTGGCCCCGGGCGTCCAGATCGGCCTGTGTAAACTCGGGGGGCAGGGAAGCGCCATCGAGCCAGAACTTCACAAACTGGGGATGAACGTGTCGACTGCGAAACCCCTCCACGACATCCAGCAGCCCCGCCAGACTATCCTGCGGCTCCATGGCGAAGTACACCGGCGCGGCGATCACGTGCGTGTGCACGTCCATGTCCAGACGGTTCTCCTGCTCCAGCTCGCGGATGGCATGCATGTAGACGGTGTTGGCGGAGGCTTCCTGGCAGGAGGTGATTCCGAAGCGATGGCACACGGAGACGGCGTGGTGGATGGCGCGTTTGACGTGCGCGAGCGGCGGGATGGGCAGACACTCGTAGACCTCTGTCATGGCGTTTTCGACCACCTCGCCGGTGAGACTCCCGTCCGGGCGACGCACGTAGTACCCGCCTTCTGGGTCCGGGGAGCCGTTGGGGTTGATGCCCACGCGCAGCAGGCCGACCGTGTTGAGCAGGATGCGGTGGCAGGAGACTTCGCGGATCAGCACCGGCTGCGCGGGGTATTGGTCGTCGAGGTATTTGCGGTCGGGCACGCCGTTGGGGAAGTGGCTGGCCTGGTAGAAGTTTCCGATCAGCCAGTCGCCGGTGGCGTTGGCGTAGGAGCAGGCGGAGGAGCCGTGGGCCAGGCGGGAGGTGAGGTTGTCCGGGTTGGAGTTGAAGCCGATGCGCGCTTCGTTTAGGGCTTGCAGGCCCGCGGTGAGGAGGTGGGCGTGCGCGTCGTGGATGCCCGGCATCACGAACCGATGTCGAAGGTCATATCGGATCAGGCCCCGGGAGGACGCGATCTCCAGGATGCTCTCGTTGCTGCCGATGGCTTCGATGATGCCCATCGGCGACACGATGAATGCCTCCGCCCATGGGTGGTTGCGATCGATCGTGTAGACTCGGCCGCTGTGGAAGGCGAGAGAGTTGTTCGGGTCGGTCGACGAGTACACGCGCATTCTACCGGTGGTTGGGGGCGGGTGCGAGAGGGTTTCCAGGGACTATGACCTGAAGATCTTCCGTGCTTGTTATATGTACCCCTGATTCTCGCCTCCTTGTGTTGAGCGGACGTATCTTGTTCCGGGCCTGATGTGTCACTTACTTCCGAACCCATACAGAAGTCCCCAGTCACCGCACTATGACCTGTCGCATTCCGTCTCAACAAAAGGTCTGGCCCGGACTTCCACTGTGGATTGATGTCTGGGTCTTCAATATCTTTTCCTAACGAGCAGTCCTGATCTCAATCCCATCCCCCGCTGCATAACTAGATCCTATCGAACGAGTAACCAATCCGCCAGCTTCAGCTTCAGCTGCAGCTTCGGCGTCTGACGAACGCTAAAATGTCCAGTTCAGAAGCGAAACGGAAATGGGAACGAATCTCTCCAATGAGATCTGAGCTTATCCTCTTGCTAATATACCCAATCTGCCCCAAGTTCATTAGCAAATCTCCAAACAGACGGAGAAAACCAACATCAATGGAACCAAACACTCACACACACACACACTTCCCCCCCCCTCCAACCTCACGCCTCACACCCTCTCCTCACCAACACTACTTACTATCAACCTCCCTCTCCTGAGGCACCATACAAAGCCCCACCTCTACCTCCTTTACCACCCTTATTCCAAGCTCCCCTCCTATACCCCCCTCCCCTACCCCCTACGGGATAGCCCCCGTCCCGTCCCGCCCCGCCCCTCTCCTCCCCGGAATAAACAACAGCGGCGTCCCTCCCGCTCCCACTCCCCGAATCCGACCCCAAAAATAGTAACAGCCCTCCTCGCCCTTTTCACCCTCTCTCCAAATGTTCAGGAACCTCTCCACCTTTCTCTTAACTCCCTACTCGCGAAAGCAGGCTCCCTTGTCCTCTGGTCCAGCCACACGATACCCACACGATGTCTCCGCCACAGAGTACGGAATAGACGCTTTTTCAGGGTAGGCTGGTCTGATCTAAAATTGAACCGGGGCGGCATTCAAGTATCCAGTTGGGTTGGGATTGGGATGAGTTAGTGAGGGCAGAGACAGCGCGTGGAGTGGTAGGTTATGCACAGGAGTGGGGTGGGGTATTAGGGATACGGGGAGGAGAGAGTGAAGTGGTAAATGGTTTAGGGGGTGAGGTTCATGGAAGGAGGGGAAGTGAGCAGAGCATTCTTTTCTTTTTTTTTTTTTTTTTTTTTTTTTTTTTTTTTTTTTTTTCAAAAGCTTTTTTATGCTAGGTGGGAAAATGTGTGTTGATGGTGGTAGTGAATAGATGGATGGGTCGTGGGTCTCGTCTAGGTATGGTGGAATTGGGGAGGGAAGAGGGGAAGGGGGGGAGGTGAATGCTGTTGACAGACTGAAAGGCAAAGCCGCAACAGGGTCGAGAAATTATCTTTACAAGACAGAGCAGCTGACCGGACGTGCAAACCGGTTTAACTCATCCCCTCCGGCCAACTCCAAGAATATATCCGCAACCTGAGCGGAATCTCCGCGCATCTTATCTGATCCGCACCGATCATTGGGACATGGTACTATCCTCGGAATATCACAAGGTTGAGTCCGATTACGGTGAGCTGAATTTCACTGGTCTGGGCTTTATGGGTCTGATTGGATTGGATAGTCTGCCTCGAAGGGAGGAGAGGGAGGGTTTCTTCTAGGTGTCTTGTGACGACTGAGTGATGCTGAGAGTGAGACTCGGGGTAACTCTAATCCAGAAGGTACAGTCCACCCATTTACAAGATGGAAAGAATCCCAAAAGCCAAGGTCAATTTGATTCACCTAGTCACGGTACACTACTCTCTGCCAATTTCCCGATCCTACCGATCTCCACGCCCACTCCCACTCACCACTCATCACCTACCTACCCACCTACCGCGCTCTTGCCAGACAAAACAGCCTGCCTAATGACGCTCGCGGCAGCGGCCATAATGCTGTCCAGCTCAGTTAACAGTGTCTACGATCCCCAAAAAAGAAGCAGCCGACTTACCTCATCGTGACGTTTGTAGCAATCATGGCAGCGCTCTCCGCGACGACAGTCCCGGTCCTCTTCGCAGCGCTGACCGCAGTAGTCGATCTGGTTGTGTTTTGATGTTACTTACATGTGCGCAGGGGAGATAAGGTTGGGGGGGGAACATACGCCGAGAGTTCCGTCGGAGACCTGGGTGCTTTCAGTGTCTGCCTCCGCGGGAACAGCCATGGCAAGGCCCAGGAGGGTCATGAGGGCGAGGAGGCTGAGCTTCATGGTTGTGATGCTGTGGGGGAGGTTGTGCGGTTAGGGTATGTGTGGCGTTTAAGGGAAGGTCGGGGCATACGTAATTGCTTTGACGTGCTGTCCTCAACTGGATAGAATGTTGTGATCTGCTGTGTGCTGTCTGTCGCAATTGCCGTCGTGGATGATGTCTTCGAGAACGAGTCAGAGGGTGCTATTTATATGCGGTCATAGGGACTCTGTTGTCCTTCCCCTGGATCAAAAGTGCGGGGTGACTCGTCCCACAATGTGTCATTGTCCATCACCCCTTTTCGCAGCGATCTGTACCAGAGTAGCGTTCGGAGGGTATTCATCCATGTATCTCCGCATCCTGATTGATACCACCCTGGATCATATGGCGTCTGTCTCGTTATGATCTGCTTATATTGCCCAGGTGGCGAGACGCTCCATGGAGCCCCGCGTCGCACATTTCCCCGGAATCCAGAGATTCGTGCAACATCCGGAGGAAGTGGTGGTGGATCGGCATGCTGCAGGCGGGCTGAGGGAGTAAGCACTAGCGAGTAAGGTTGCATGAGGGCTTTGCGGATGTGGGGGACTCGGCTCGGCGTTAAGGGTTTATTGGTGCGCTGGTAGAGGCTGTGCTGAATGTCGATGCTGTTATACCCCTTGGTTAGATACTCGGCTGAGACATTTAAGTGTGCGTGGTACGGGGTGATCAGGGATCGGGCCACTCGGCGCTACCATGGAGGCACGCTCGCTCGAAGGGCATTCTTCCTACCCGCCGGCGGGATACGAGATGTTTGATCTTAAGCTTGGGCGTGGCTTTGCTCAGAACTTTAAGTGGGTTCTGTGTTCGAGAAGGGGTGTGTCTGGCTGGTGAAGATGGGATTGTTGAAGATTGCCCGTTTTGACTAGGCTCTCCGGGGCAGCTGACTCGGCCCTATACCTGCCTACTTTCAAACAAACTGCGCCCTTGCTTTCGGTCCTATGTGACTTAATTCCGGAGAATTAATACGATTGCGATGTGCTGCGGCTTGCATGGCTCTAAAGCCTAAAGCAATCGCTTCAACGGCTTGAGTGTTTGATGCCATGAAGGTGACAGCACGCCGTTAGGTATACGCTTCAGGCTTCGTAGGGTCCTGCACTGAAGCATTGAATGATATGCTCAGGCGGCTGAAGGTTGTCTGTCACACAGAAGAAGAGCTTCAATCATATGACTGATCGAAATTCAGCGATGTGGATTCCCAGTGGTAGAGGGCAAGAACAGTGCCTGCCATGTGCATACGGCAGAGTCAAGCAATGCAGTACATGTTCGGCACAATATCCGACAAGAGACCCTTTGTTTGGACTCGGCAAGTCTAGTGGAGTCGTTATGCAGGCAATACAAATCCGAGCCGAAACTGTTTAAGCTCCATGGGACGGCTACTCTATTTCGAGCAGCAAGGTCGCCATTGTGCCAGCAGGGGCAATCTAAGGGCACTACAGCCTGTAGACTAACCATGTCCGGGGACAGCGGGGCTGGAGTGAAGAGTATGACAGGGAGATCAACTCTGGACTTACCACTCATTCACTCTGTCTTCAACGGACTCCAAACCACGGGCCGAGGTGGCCGAATGTCGTTCACGTAGGTGGCGAACGATTGGGCTATTCAAGACCTGGATCTTTCCAGAGCAGGCCGGACTTCGTGGGGAGCTATCTGTCGAGCTAACTTGGATCTGGATGTACTCCACCTAGATTCAGCCTCTTAACTCTGATACAGCTGTCCTCTGCATCGGATATCCCCCTGCTTAACACACCCCCCAGCATCACGCGGTGCGTTGAAGTCGAACGTGACGACCCCTCCGCAGATCAACCGTGGGTATCTGTCAAATACTGTCAAATACTGTCATATTGATTCATCTGCCATCCACGGAATGTCGTCCACCCAAGAAAAAAGCCGAGTCAACAACTCCTGAGGTTGCATTGAACCGTGGCTAACCCTATCAGCGGGCGGAATTTGGTCCGGCCACTCACCAACCCGGAACAAGCTTAAAATGGCTTCAAGGATGACCCACCCAAAGCTTGATAGCTCTCCTAGCTTAGCATAGCTTAAAGCAAACTTTGGGGCTGACTGGTTGGGCTCCGAATGCCGCGGATATTTCGAGCGTGAACGGACATGCGAAACGACTCAAACTTCCCTCCATGACGCCAACTGACGTCTACGCGACAACAGACAGCCACCATGTCCAGAAGGAAGAATAACTCCAGATCCTCCCCGAGAAATCCTCTGGGTGGTCTGGTAGTTATTTCTACTTACCTACATACGGATACCTATTTCCATTCCCCAGCAAAGCAAACATTTTCCCCCCAGATCTACAAGTGAGCAGTTAAGCGCATAGCAGAGCATTTTGCAACGCAACGATGGGCGAGATATCAGCCGAACCGATGCGTCCAGCATCATCCTTCCACCCGGTGGACATCGCCCCGACCCGTTCGTCATACACATCGCCCCAACCCCCGAAGAAAGCCAAGTCCATCACCCTGGACTGCACCCTGCGCGACCTATACACCCTAGACGACGACACATCGTCCGAACCCGTGATCCTCGCCTACGACCACCCCTGCAAATTCCCTCGCGATCAATCCACGGACACGGGGCCCGGGCGATTCCTCTACTCGGCCAACTTCCCCGGCATCAGCGCGGAGGAAGAAACCCCAAACCTGTACAAGCGCGGCGTGGCGCAGCGCTATTCCTTCGTGGCTGGCCGCTCCCCGGTCATCATGATCGATCTGAGCGGTGACGGAGGCGAAGACCTAGCCGCTATCCTCTCCACGTCAACCAGGGACGCATACCGGGTGTACGAGCAACTGTGTCCCGATCAACGGCCCGACGTGAAGTTCGTGAAAAGCCTCCAGGACGTCCAGGGCGGAACGGCCCTCCGCACGGCCCTCATCATCCCCCAGGACCATCTGCGCGAGCTGCCCCAGATTCTGGATCCGGATGATCACTACGAGATCCTCTCGAAGCGCTGGCTCGCTGTTTGCGGTCTACCGACACCACCGTCCACAGTTGTGGATCCCCGACCGGTGGAATCCTGGGGCGCTGGTCAGCAGCAACATGCCGATGGGACCGACGCGGAGATCAAGCGCATGCTGCGGCACGTCGAGGAGCGTGCGCTGCCGTTCGTGGTCAAGGTTTCCATCGCGACGTCCGGTAGGGGCACGTACGTCGTGCGCAGCGAGTCGGATCGCCAGAGTGCGTTGGACGAGCTGGACCAGGTTCTCGATGAGACCCTCCACAAGCTCCACGATAGCAATCAGAGCCTGTACCCCGCCAGCCTTGTCATCCAGGAACTAATCCCCGGGGAGGCCTGTGGTGTGACGTTCTTTGTGACCAAAAAGGGCCGCGTCGTCTACCTGGCGGCCTCGCGGCAGCGGTTCGACGACGAGGGACACTGGAAGGGCGGATGCGTCTCGTATCTCGCGCAGCCGGCATACAAGAAGCGGTACTGGAATACTATCGAGACGCTGGCGAAGAAGCTCCACAGCAAGGGCTACTACGGTCCCGCTGGGGCGGATATCATGACGGATGAAACCGGGACGCAGATGATCGTGGATGTCAATCCTCGTGTGACCGGCTCGTACCATTTGGGGTTTCTGAAGGGCCATTTTATCAGACGGGGGATGTTTGAGGCGGCGGTGCTTTCCCATCTGATGATGCGGTGCACGCGGGATATGTTCGAGGCGCAGTTCGCGTCGGAGATTGCGGATGGCCGGTTGATCATCAATGCGTGGGTGCATGATTCCAGTGGGGAGTCCAGCTATGGTGCTGTTACGGTGGGAGGAGAGGACAGTGTCAGGTTGGGCCGGTTGGTGAAGGCGATTGAGACATTTGTTGAGACAGGGGAGTGTGCTGTCAGCGCTGAATTATAATCGTACAGATCAGATCATCTTAGAGAAATTCTTTTGTAATCAACATTTATTCATGTTAGATTTGAAATTCATTCGTGTGCATTTTGTCCAGTTGGCTTTTCGTACGTCCTTGCGACGTACTACGAGGACTCACATATTCAAAATAGTCCGCAGCAAGAGAACCATCCCAATCCTTTCGTGTGTCTCTCATCCCACACCTTCTCATCGAACTCATATTCATCTTCACCCAAATCCTCTGGATCATCCCTATACCTCCCCTCACTCTCCCCCTCTCCCTCCTCCTTCTTGAACCCCTTAATCGACTCCACCACAAGCTCAAACTCCCCCTCCTGCTCTCCGAAAAAGCTACACCACGTCAGCACCCTTCCCAGTCCTAACCTCCCCACCCCACGCAACAAGGGAAATATCTGAAAACTCACCTCCTAACCATAATCCCCACCCGCCTCACACCCCCCAAATCCAACGGCTTCACCCCACTAACCTCCCTCCCACGATACGTGGGCCGAAACTCCCCCCACGGCACCCTCAACTTGTCCCCTCCCTTGGGGACCCGAAAATCGTACTCCCAGACAAGACCGCTCCGTTCGCGCCCGTCGGGCCGTCGCGGCAACAGCTCGTCCTTCAGTGTGAGGGTGTATTTCTTGCCATCGGATTTCGGGACGGAGAGCTCGAGACCGTCGTAGGGCGTGAGGTCCCACACGTGGGAGGTCGTGGTTGTGCGTTGGGAGGCGAAGCCCGCGCCGCCGAGGGCGGTGATGTCGAGGGTACCGTGGAAAGTGGCCGTGTTGGGGGCTTCGTGGATGGTGAGGTAGGAGTGTGAGGCGCCGCCGCGGACGCGGTCGTCGGTTGAGGTCCAGGATGAGGGGGTCCAGGGGCTGGTTTTTATTGAGATTTGGTGGTTAGATTTGGTGCTTGTACGAGGAAGGGGTGGGGGGTGTTCTTACCGTGTGCCTCCGAAGAGGTAGGGTGACGATTGGGGTGTATATTGCATTTTGTGTGGTTGGTGGTGTTCAATGGTGGAGAGATGACGGTATTTTCGAGCAGAGAAAGGAGAGATTGTGGGATTGAGAATTGGAGTTGGAATTGGAATCGTTGAGACGCGATCGATCGATCGACGGGAGGCGGAGGCGATGACGTCGCTGAGGATCGAACAGCTCGCCGCCGCACTTGAACTTGAATCGGTGGGCTGGAGCTGTCGGGTCAATCCGTGGTTCGGCTTTATTACTGCGACTCTGTGGAGGGTCTATTCAGTTCTTGATTATTCATTGTTATAATTAGAAGAGGGGGGGGATGTTTAAGCTTTGATCGACCGGCTTGTTGCATGAGATTGATTAGCTGACATGTGGTTTTCTCGGTGTCACTTGGTCATACAGTTATATATTTTCAATCCCCGGGTGTGATAGGACGATATGAAATTGTAGCTTTAATTCTATTATTTTCTTTTAGATACCTTGGATAACACTGGTTGCTTTTCGCAGCAATTAGGATTTCCTAGCATACCAACATAATATATCTCTCACCATGATTCTAACCCACTCCGGCTTCGATACTAGACCAAATCCTGTCATCATCGCATACATCCCTAAAGATGGAAACTTTATATAAGACTTCCAGGTGCTTGAAGCCTGAGGCTATCTCGATCTTTATCAAAATAAAATGTAAATACTTTCTATCTCCACCGATTTATCAAAAAAAGCTACATGTGATTCGGGTAGTGCTCGTCTCCCCGACCTTTCTACCTCTCAACTTTGAATATTTCTCGACTGACTAGAGGCAAATCGATAGCAGAGAACTTGATTCTCATGCAAATCGACGTCAAACATCAAGAGTATCACGATAGAAGTTTAATAACAGTGGCGACCCCTGTCCTCAAATTCTGTCATCGGTCTTCCCACGACCTGCGCCGTTGTCATCGACCAACGGCCAGACTTCAAGTCAGAAGTTAGCCCTAACGCAAATCACGATCCGAAGAGGCAAATCCAGCTTGCAGCCAACGCAACGTCTTCCTGACGCAAACATTATCGATTACCCAGAGAGCAGTGCAGACTACCCGCGAGTTATATTCCACAGCTTATAAGCTTATCCGGCGGATGGCGACCCAGCGTTGTGCTCCCGACGGATGCTGCAGTTGACGTCACTATGGCTCTATCGCGACCAGAGCATATAATAAGACGAGATGGTCCTTGTTGAATATTACACAATACATTTTACGAATTAATTGTGTATATACTGATACACACACACACACACACACACACACACACACACACACACACACAAATCAACCCACCTCATCAAAACCCAGAGCAATCAAAATGGTCGCCTACCCAGGAGGACTTACAGGCGGTCGCCCGCAATCTGTACGGTATGTGATCATCATCATCATCATCATCATCTCTATCGCCGAGCTACATATGGCAACAAGCGTACTGACTCCTGCAGATCCCGCAACATGGCCATCTTCAGCATTTTCGGCGTGCTCGCGGGCAGCTGGCTCCTCTTCCGTGCCCAGTCGCCCAGTAAGGAGGACAAGCTGTATACGCAGAAGGAAGCCCAGACTATGGTTGGGGGTCAGACGGGAGAGAATAAGATTGCCCGGGCGCCGAATCCTGAGCGCAAGGCTTGAATACTATATCGTGGGATGGGATATTGGGGTCTTTGGTTGGTACGGTGTATGATAGTATGTTCGATATGGGTTGGTGTATGGTGTTGTGATCTTTGTGTACTTCCTATTGGTTTCTGGTTGTGGTCTCTTGGGAATCTTTATGAGTGTTGATTTGTGAATGTTGAATGATTGAACGGATGTACTCTCAAGCCAAGGAATTTACTGATTCTCTGTAGTCCGTTGCAGGTTGGGTTCTCTATTCTTATATCCATCGCAGGGCTATACCCGATCCTGTAGGGCTTACAGGTAGAAAGGAGAAATGACTCTGATTGAACCCCGATCCTCCCGACAGCGTTGGGTATTCTAGTTAGACCGTTGGGCGGATACTAGGGGAAAAGCGATGATCCGCGCGGGGCATGCATGTTTAGCGCCGCGAGGCTGAGACTCAGCTGGAGCCTGGCAGGCAGTCGTATCCAGCCCCTGTTCCCGCCGTCCAGCCTTGTGAATAAATATGCTTTCGCCCCTGCCCAACCTTGACCTTTCTGCTTCACACTCAAGAGTCAAGGCAGAATGGAGTCTTTAACTGCCATCGGCCTCGTGTCCAACATCATAGAGTTTGTTGACCTGGGGGTGAAACTGCTCCGCGATGCCCGTGAGATTTACGAGTCCGCGTCCGGGGCCACAGAGATCAACGAGAATCGTGAGTTTACGACGAAGAAAATACAAGAGTTCGGTGACAGTCTGGTCCCACCAGCGAATGGAGTTGTAACTGGAAACGATAAGTTCATTTGCGACCTTGCGTGGCAGTGCAGGGGTTTGGCTCTGGATATCGGTGAGCTCTTGGATGAGGTGAAGCCTCATGATTCTGGGTCGTCGAGCCAGAATGTTTTCAATGCAACTGAAAGCAAGAGATTCGAGAAGAGAAGGGATGAACTACAGGGCCGATTGAAGATCTGTCAAGATCAATTGGGGTTGCACTTGAATAATGCCACATGGTTTGCTGCCAGTCATGACTTTTGAGCGTACTTCTGCTGATTCTTTCCAGGGCTGACATGAAGAGTGGGTTGGACTTATTTATTGCCAGTTCCAAAGAAAATGCCGACTGTATAGTGCAGCTGCAAAAGCAAGTCGAGAGCCTTCGGAGTTTGAACAATACTCTATCTGGGGATTGTCAGCTCCATCTATCAGGCTTGCTCGAGATTTCCGAAGACTCCTATGAAACGTTCCTCAGCGACCGCTTTGTTTCGTACCTCAAGGTTGACAGCATCGACAAGCGTTTTGACGATATTGCCCGCGCGCATGACAAGACCTTCGAGTGGATATTCGACGAAGATGATGATAACGATGGCATGGATCCATATCGACTCGCATACCGTCAATCCTTCAATTCCTGGCTGTTGTCCGGCGATGGAGTTTTCCACATTTCCGGCAAGCTGGGATCGGGAAAGTCAACATTAATGAAGCTGATCTGCCGCGACGCCCGCACGGAGAGCAGATTGAAAAAATGGGCTGATGAACATGAGCTCGTCATGGCCCGGCTCTTCTTCTCGAAGCCCCCAATTTTGTGTCAAGACCCGATGAGAGATCTCCTTCACTCACTCCTTTACCAGTGCCTCAAATCATCTCCGGGGTTGGTGAAGGTGGCTTTTCCTGAGAAATGGGACAAGATCAAATCCATGCCGATGATCGTGTACAATCACTTTACACTTGACACGCTCCTCGAAGCTTTTGGCCGTCTGGTGGAGAATTGCGGAGCCCAGCGCTACCGGATATGCTTTTTTATCGATGCGCTCGATGAGTTCGATGATAGTGGGATGGAGGATTATACGGCTTTGATTGACAGAATTTCGGACTGGAGTCGGGCGTCCAGAGGAAACGTCAAATTCTGCGTGTCTAGTCGGGAAGATAACGTCATTCTGAATGGGTTTTCGAATATCCAACGCCTGACAATGCAAGATCTCACCCGGTGGGATATCGATCGGTTCGTGCGCGATAAACTTGAGATTTCAGGCCCAGGTAAAGAAGGGCTACTGCGAAGTATCGGCAGCAGAGCCGATGGGAGTTTTCTCTGGGTTGTGCTAGTCATAAGACGGCTGTGTGATTTGAATGAGAGGGGCGAAACCTTGGAGAGAATGGAAAGGGAGATGGACATCATGCCAAATCGACTGGAGGATCTCCTCCGCTATCTCCTTGAGTCGATCCACCCCTCTGATCAAGGGCGAGCCTACCGAACATTTGCCGTTATTAACAAGTTGAATGAGGAAACCAGATGGGGCGGAGGATTCTTGACTATACCATTGGACTCTTACTACTTCTTCGATGATTGTTCGTCCGACTTGCCAGATGATTCCATACCTGCACTGGCTGGGGGATCGGGTGAAATGTCCAAGTTCGACCGGCATGCGCAGGCACACAAGATGCTGATGCGTACTTGCCAGGGCTTGCTCGAGCCCACGAACATAACTTTATCACCTGAGCTGTCTGAAACTGTGATCTCCTTTACACACCGGTCAGTCCCAGAATTCTTGGACTCAGTGAGGTCCCCAGCCCAGCAGGAACATCTAAATGGCTTCTGCTTGGAAAGTGCCATCTCTCGACTCCTCCTGATCAATCTGTGGGAGATGAGAGCCGACGGTGGGCAGTTCGAATACATGAGTTTTCTCAGTTATCGTATTGCGCAGATAAGAAGCAGAGCCAAGATCAGTCGGCACCCTTTCATGTTCGAGGAACAATTACAGGCGGCTTTAGCTCGGAATGGAGACTTGGATATCGACGGGGAACACGACTACCAGACGATAGGTATTCGCGCCGAGTTTGGCGCCGAAGTTGGCATTCGCAAACGAAATTATCAGATCGGAACCTGCAAACCACATGGGAAAAACAGTTATTATATCTGCAAACCCGTGTTTATTGCTGCCGTTGTTGGGAATTCAGGATACGTATTGTGGAAACTCTCTCAGGATCCGTCATTCCTGGAGAACAGAAACAACGTCGCTCTTTTGTTCTACTGTGTTTTCCACGGTTTGGAGGAGGATTCAGAATGGAGGGGCTGGGAAGACCTACCCTTTCACACTCTTCACACGATGACGACGGATATATCACCAAGCACATCTTCTCTTTTAACAAAATCGGATGAGGAAGTAACGCTCAGCATCTGGCACCATTTGATCCTGTATCGCATCACCGATGTTCCCGATTATGAATCTGGGAATCTATTCTTTCTGGAAGAAGCCTTGAAACGTGGAGCTGACGCCCGCATCGAAGTTCTGTTGACCTCAAAGATGCGCCGTGGCCTGCATGTGGTTCGGTTTCTTTTCGGAAAGGAACGCCGTCCAGTGGAGTTCCTGCTAGATCTTGAGAACGAGATCTGGGAATATGGCTATAAAGCGCTTTATGAGGCTGGCAAAGTTCGTGAGACTACGGTGGCCGATCTTTTCAATCGGGACGAAATTCTGGAGTCTCCGGTCTTGACGACCCTGGCTGCATTGGCTCGTCAAAGCAATGATTCTCCCCCGCTGTTGGATGCATCGGCTGCGGTGGGAAACAATGTCACTATGGATGGCCAATCGTCCGGTGATATACCCCTAGATACAGCGAAAGGAGATCGAAATATCGACGAACCGACAGCAGACATGGCAGACCTCAAGGCAGCACTCGAAGAACAGAGCATCGATGAACGGACAGGAAAGCCGGGGGATCCCGAAACAACCTCTGCCATCAACACCAGGAACCAAGACTCGAAAGCAAAATAACATCGAAAAATTGGTATAGGGCAAAGTCATTGTGGCTATTCTACGACTTCTTAGATGGGTTGGTCGCCAGTCCACTGTACCTGTTCAGCAATCAGCCTGATCTAGGGCCTCTTGCCCATCGTCTTTAGGATCTATCTCCATAGGGACCTAGGCTCGGCGATGTAATTAAATACTTATATACTACAGAGTACCCATAAATCAAACTAACCCTATGGATCTCATCCAGACAGGCGTTAAATATACCATAAATATAAGCTCAAGGAGCCATCCCATCTAAGCAGAACAACCCACCCCATCTTTCCATTCCAATCCACGCGCCTCTACCAACGCCAACACCACCCCTGAAAGATACAATAGCAAAAAAAAAAAAAAATCATTAAACGCCACAAACACCACCCACCCGATCATAAACCATGCGAACCCCAAATCTAAAGCCCCTCATACCTCTCCGTCTGCATCTCCGTTGTCAAAATCTCGTGGTCCGCGCCCCCGGTCCCCACCATCCGGAGCAACGCAATCGGATACTGGAACTCGCGGACCAGATCGACCGGATTGAAGAACATCAGCCAGGCGTTCACTCCCAAGATGCCACCCTGGTACTTGACCGGGAACTTGATCTCGGTGTCGCCGCCATCGACGGGCTCGTAGCGTTTGCGGAGGAGTCCGGGGGAGTTGCTGTAGGGGCTCACGCTGTAGGCGTAGTGGAAGAACAGCGCCAGGGGCACCATCTGGATGCAGATGATCATCTCGGGGAGGCCGACAGTGATGTCGGTGTAGGTCATTACGGAGGTGGCCTTGAGGATTCCGGCTGTGCGGAGGATGGTGAAGAGGATCTAGTGGTTCGTTGTTAGTTGTTGGGGGTCAGGGGAAAGGGGGGAGGGGGGAGGGAATGGACGTACGCTTTCGGCGAAGGTCAGACCGACGATGAGCTTGAAGGCGCAGAGCTTGGCGAATGCGCGACGGCCTTCCATTTCTTTCTTCAGCTGCATGTAGAATTTGAGCACGCAGGGGACGGCGATGGAGAGGGACAGGTTCTTGATGATGGTGATCTAGATACTCTCGTCAGTTTGAGGGTTGGGGGTTTTGTTGATGGTCACAGAGGGCGGGAGGCGTACCCAGATGTGCGCGAAGTAGGGCTTCTTGCTATCGAGACAATACACGCCCGCGGCCTGGGTGATGCAGGTGATGACGGTGCAGGCCAGCGCGACGAAGGGGTACTGCACAATGGCGAAATAGGTGCGCTGGGTTTGTTAGACATTTTGTTTCGCAGTTCACGTTATGAACTATATTGGGGGGAGGGTGAGGGACGAACCTTGAACCAAGTCAACCCGTCCATGGGCGGCTTCTTCGAGAACCGCTTCTTGATCTGCTGCGCCGCGAGCAGCTGCATGCGCTGCTCGTCGTCGGTCGCCATGAACTCGCACAGCAGGAGGAAGAAGCAGTACAGGGCGACGCCCTCGACCGGGTCGGGCCAGGCAGTGAAGTCGACGTATCCGGCGGGGAAGCAGACGGCCAGGAACGAAAAGATGGAGTAGACGGGGACGAGACTGCTGATTCGCATGACGCTGTGGGGTGTTAGTGGGTTGGGTTAGGTTGGGTTGGGTTGGTGATGTCTGCATACCGGGTCTGCTCGATGGGGTTGCTGAAGTGGAGGGTATGGCGGATCATGAGCGCCAGGATGATCAGACAGGCGAGTACCGTGCTGGCGCCGGAGATGATCATGTTGAAGTGGTAGAAGGACAGGTTGCCCACGAGATTGGAGGTTTCATCTGATAGGATAGTATGGTGAGATGGCGGTCGTTTTGGCATCGAGGAGGAATCAACAGACCTTCGGAGACGGCATGCGACGGGCAAGTGTGGTTGGAGCTGGAGCTACTGTGGTGGTGGTGGAAGAGGCCCATCTTGACGATGCTGACGCTGAGAGCGATACTCGGCGAATATTTCGTATCCCTGCAGGTTTATGTTGGATTTGGCAACAGGGTGAGAAGGGAAGTTCACGCGGCGAGCAAGGGTATAAAAGCCACAACAGAGAGACACCCACCGAAAGAAAACTGCCACCACCGACGCTCCTCCAGTCTTTATCACCCCGAGCCCAAACAGCAGTGGACCCAGCTGAGGCAGACTAAGCGCTCATGAGGCTCCCAACGTGTCCACCAAAGGTTCGTCCACCCCAATCAGCAGGGGCAGTGATCCTGCAGTGCCCCAGCCACAGCCTCATAGACTTCGGCCCCCAAAGTTCAAGCCTTCCGCGACGTTAACCCATTCAGGTAATCCATGCGCATCGTGAAAGTGGGGGAGGGCGTCTTTAATTATGATTTATGACCCGAGAAGGGGGGGCATCGGGCTCGGTTTCGGGTTGTTCGCTTGGATTGCGTTAAGCCGTTTGGGACTACGGCTGACTGCGCCGCAGTGGACTCTCTAGCGCAGGATTAGTCGGGCACGGCTGATTGGACCAGCCGGAAGGATCTTCGAGCTTGGACAGCAGGGCTTGGCTGACCGCTGCGAAGGATGGACGATCCCAGTGCTATCGTGGTTTGTTTTTCTTCGGGAGCGGCACAGAGAGCGTCCTGGAACTGGGCTGGAACTGGACTAGGGCTGGACTAGGGCTGGATAGCAAGGCAGTGTACGAGAATTAAATTAAGCATTCCTTTAGCACTCTCGCACATGGCGTCCAAGCCCCATTGTGGGGTTGGTGGACATCAGAGGGGACTGTTCGAGAAGGTGTCCGACTCTGACCAGCAGCTGAAGATGTTTCCGTTCAGCCGTGCCCCTGCCCTGATCTAAAGGCTGACTGGATGGAAGGACCGATGCAGTCGCACGGATATGACAGATCCTCCTCCACCGCTCCTATATGAGCGGTCTTATGAGCTAACTATGGGGCTAAACGTAGTCCCGCAGACGCGGCAGATTCTTCTCAACCGTCGGATGGGTCCAGCTCGTGTTGACAGCTTGGCTAGATAGATACTCGACTCAGCAAGTCCGAGAATTCGCCATAAATGTGGACCTGGAGCCATCCGAGCGAGTCCGCGAGCTTGGGATTGCAATTGCCATCTCCAATCCCCCTACCCTGAGAGTGAGATGTCTGTCTGTGCCGACGCCACGCACGGCAGGATGCAGACGTCTGTGCATCGACTGGCTGTCAATCCGAGAGCTGTTGGATGAATCACCTCGCAGCGATCCATCCGGGCACCGCGCATGAGGGTTCGCGACGATCTCAGAGCCGAGAGAGGCGGAGGGAGTAAATCATCCTCCTCACCACCCTCGTCACCAGCCAAGAAGGCTGATCAAGTCTGCATCTTGATCGGCACCTCCTCCGCCAACTCAGGCAGCGGCTTCCTCTTGACCTCCTCCCCGCCCCTCCTATCCAGAAAAAAGGAATCAGGGACGACCTCGGCCGGCAACTCGGCCAGAAACTCGACGGGCATCTCCGCAACCATCTCGGCCGGCAACTCGGCCGGCATCTTGACAGCCTCGTCTCCAGCATCCAACTCGGAGACACCCACACTGTCCTCCCCCTTCTCCCCCTTCCCAATCCCCTCAGTGACATTCATCCTAAACCTCTCCCCCCTCAACACATCCACCAACCCCCCGGCCTCCGCGGGAACATCCACACACCCGCCCACCAACTCCCTGACCCTGACCTTGCGGCCATAAAACTTCTTATTCGCCCCCCTGCGCTCATACACCACGCTGCCCTCGGTACTGAACCCGCCAAAGAGCCCCCTGTTCTGCCCGTAGGAGAATATCCCCGCCACGCCGCCCGAACTGATCACCCCGCCGACCTCGCCGTACCGTCCGGACGGCCCGACCGCAAACGAGACGTTCTTGCCCAGCGACAGACTGCCCATCTGCGCGAAGGTGCGCACGGCGCTGGTGGTGTTGAGCACGAGGACGAAGTTGGCGATCTCGACCCCGATCTGGCCGCCGATGCCGATGCCGACGGTCGCGATGGCCGAGGGCGCCGACCACGCGTTGTTGGGGAGGCGCGCGATCAGGATGCCTGAGCCCAGGCGGATGGAGCCCAGGATGCCGAGTTTGGAGATGGAGAATATGGCGAAGCCCTGTTTCGGACCAGGATAAGGGTGTTAGGGCGGTGATCAAGGTGGTTTCTGAGAGTTGAGGGTTGAGAGTTGAGGGGGAGAACGCACCTTCGCGCTGGAGAGGATCTTCGGTGGAATGAGACTGTCGGGCCCGTCGGTGCGATCGGGGTTCGTGAAGGTGTCGAGGATTTGCGCGGCTTTGTTGCATTCAGCTGGTGGTGATGGTGGTGGTATTAGCCTGTGTGTGTGTGTGTGGTTTGGTTGTGGTTTGGTTGTGGGGTGGTGGAGAGGGAGGTGGAGGTGTAGGTGTAGGCTGTAGGTGTAGGCATTGTAGCTGGGAGGGTAACAAGACATACTCTCCAGGGAACCTGGCAAGGGACTGTGCATCCCCTTGAGCATCTCAAAGGGTGGCATGGCTGTGATTGCAATTGCGATTCGGAAGGGGAGTGAATGAACAAACAGCGACAGTGTGAATGTCCGGTCAGGAGAAGTTGCGCCCGGAAGAATAAACACAAGCAGATCAGGGCCAATTTCCACTTTCCCCTCGCAGCTAGACAGATTAGAGCATCTGTTACAAGCTAGACACTAGAACATAGTGGGGATTATTCGGGGCTGTAGCCATTGAGGTCTATCTATCTGGCGGTGAGAATGCCACACAACACAGGATTAAAAACCGCGACGCGACCGACCGAATTTAAAACAACAACACCGATGATAACCTGCTGAAGTGCCTAAATGACCACCCCCATCCAGTCTTATCCATAACCGGACTAGAAGAACCCTCCCGAGCCAAGTCCACTGGTTCCATTGGATTAGAGTGTTGGGGATGCATCCACTCTCCTTTCCTTCCCGTGCGGTTTGATTTGATCTGCCAATGGGGGTTAACATAGGGCATGAGGGGTGGGTGTGGTGATCATGGTCATGGTCATGGTCATGATGAGATACGAGTGGGAGATCAGAGGGTAAACAAAAATTCAAGATCAATTATCTCCTATGTCAGGATTCAACTCTCTCCCTTGGCGAAGGTATAGTTCCTAAGACTTGGTCTAGACTCCAATGCATTCATGAGATCCATCAACATTATATAACATAACATAACTATATACATCCATTAAATATATCTATTCATCATCACACCCCATCAACCAACCATCCATCCATCATAATCATCATCATCATACATCATACATCCCCCTTCCTCTCCTCCCCAACCTCATACACCGGCGACGCCGCCAGCTTACTCTTCTTCCTCAGCCACGGCCCATACATCATGAACCCGATCGGGATGGGGATCATCACGGCCGCAATGCACCCCAGCAGGGTACCCGCCCACTGCACCCCCATGTTGATCATCATCTGCCGCGAGAACAACGGGAAGACGCAGCCCACCAGGGAGCGCAGGATCGTGTTGGCGGCGATGGTGGATGCGGCACTGTTATTCATCCATTGATATTAGCACTCATATCGATCGAATTTTGGAGGGTTGGGTGGTGGGGTAAGATTTATCGGGGGGGGAAGAACAACATACAGAGTGGGATAGCAATCGACGATATAGTTGAAGCACTGCAGGAAGATGCAGAAGATGCCCAGGCCAGTGAGCACGCCGGACGCGGTGGGCGCCATCCAGTGGATCTTGTTCGTGTAGCCGGTCCAGCCGAACCTGTGATGAGGAATATGAGCCATTGTTTCTGACCGTGAGAGAGGGTTGGGAGGAATACGTACCAGAACATGCCGATAGCAAAGGCCACGGCCCCGACTGTCGCGGCCGGAAGACGCCATTCGGGCACGGGCTTGCCGCCATTCGCGTCCAGCTTGCGCTTATACGAGCCCTGCAGACACAGCACGAAGACGCCGCCCAGGAGTTCACCCAGGATGAGACCGATGAAGGCGAGACCGCCGACGCCCATGCTCATGCCGTAGACGTCCTCGAAGACGACGGGGTAGGCGCCCAGCAGGGCGTAGATGAGGCCGTAGATGAAGGAGATGTACAGGGAGATGAGAAGGAGGATGGGCTCGGTGGCCAGCATGGTGAGGGGCCGGGTGAAGTTGTTGCGGACGAGTTCCTTGATATCGACTTCGACTTCGTCCTGCTTGGCGTGGATGCCCCAGTTGCGGGTCTGGCGGCGCAGGATGGCGGCCTTGCGGACGAGGATCACGGGGGGGTAGGTCTCGTCGAGGAAGCAGAAGACGAGGATGAAGCCGAGGAAGACCATCAGGGAGGGCACGTACATGGTCCAGCGCCAGCCGAGGGGGCTCATGGCGATGAAGCCGCCGACAAAGGGGGAGGCGAAGGGCCCGACGAACACCGCCATGCAGAAGGTGCACATCACGATGCCGCGCTGGGCGGTGTTGAACAGATCGGCAAAGACGGCAGGGACCAGCGAGACGGGGCTGGCCGCGAACAGCCCGCCGAAGAACCGGCCCAGCATGATCGTCTGGAAGTCCTTGCCGGTCGCGCAGGCGATGGTGAAGATGCCGCAGCCCAGGAGCCCGATGGACAGCGGCCAGCGCCGTCCGATCAGTTCCGAGGCTGGGGCCCAGATGGTCGGGCCGGCGGCGAAGCCGAAGACATAGAGGGTTACACCCAGGGTGCTGACTTCGGTTCCGACGTGGAATTCTTTGCTGACGGAGCTGATGGCGGCCGAGAAGACGGCGCTGGTAAAGGATGCAGCGAAGGTGGCGTAGCAGAGGATGGCGGCGAGGATGGATCTAGGGTTGGTCGGTCCGTCAGGGGTGTGCTGATGGGGAAAGAGGGGGTAATGGAGAGATAGTAGTATAGGCTCACCTGCGCAACATGGACCAGTTATGCGGGTGCATGGGGTCATCGGCACCGTCGAATTCCACCACATATCTCTCCGGAGCGGGCAGCAACGGGGGGTATTCCTTGCCCGCACCCATAGGCAGCCATTGCTCTCTCGGTTCAGGGGCACGGGTCGACCCTACCGTAGCCTTCTGCTGCAGTTGGTATGATTTGATGCGAGAGAGCTCGATCGGGTCGGGATGTTCGTGTTCATGATCATGGTCATGGTCATGGTCATGTTCATGTTCATGTTCATCAGAGTAATCATACTCATCACTGGCACTGTCGATAACAGGCGACTGCGTCTTCTCGAGGTCCATTCCGTGCTCCATTCTAACCGAGTACGCTCTGCGAGTGCGTGCGGCTCAAGAACAGCAACAGCGATATACAGGACACATCGGAGCCAGAGAAATTCCCCCTGGGAGATGAAACCCTGATATAGCAGCCCATCCTGGCCCAACATACCCACCGGACTAGGGATTTCGCTATCAAATTTTCTCCTTCGCACGCGATTACGCCGTGGTGCCCTCTGGCCACACAGCTCGCGAGTCCACTTGTCGCAGCCAGACGAGCCGCAGGCCCTGGTCCACGAGCAGGGAAAAGACGGCCAGATCCATCTCTTTCCGCTGCGGCTCTAGCCACAACGCCGTGCCTGGGGCCCAGCGCCGCCAATCAAGGGCCTTGTCCCTGAGCCGTTGTTCCGAAGTGACAGCGGATACGCTCGGCGTTGTGGCGCGTGGCCGCGTGGGAGCCTCGGCGTTGTGGCGTCCCCCGAGGTCAGCCGCGCGTAGCCGGCCTTCGGGGGTTTTCGGGCTCTGAAAAATTTTGTAGCTAGTAGTTATACTAGTATACAATCGCATTCATCCTGATAAGGGGGTTTTGGGCAAATGCGATGTCATCGTTGCGTGCACGGCTAGCCACGCTGCGACTGCCATTGGTAGGATGGTCTTGATTGTGATGGTCGCTGTCAACCATGTGGAGCGTCGCAGGTATAAACGTAGTCGCTGCCCGGGAAAGCAGTACCATAGGCCCTGGTGGACGATTGCTTTGGCTTGGCATTGTCGGGTCCGATATCGATGTCCTGGGCTGTTTGTTGGCTTATCGTCTGATCTGTTACTCTATGGCGTTTGTTAGACGCCGACAACTGACAACCGTATGGCTTCGACGCGTCTGCGAAGGAACGTGGGAGATGGCAGAATGCTTCCCGGGCCAACATACGGAGCGGAAGAATGCTAACCGTCTGTTATTTTGATCTGATAGGACTTATGTGGGAGCCTGGGGCTGATGCTGACGCTGTGAGAATCGAGATATATAACAAGGCGGGGGAACACACGCACGAACACGGGCCCCGATCACCTGACCCCCAAAGACCTACAAGGACCTCGATGGTTGACTTGACTGCTTACTTGGCGATTTACTAGATCGTAAATCTAACTATTTACTAACCGTTTCCTCCCTGGTTTACCCGCGATTTACCCGATGATTTACTTCCGGTTTCCTCGACCATCCCACTCAAGGATTTACTCGAACAACATGCTCATGAACATGACATTCCGAGGCACAGACCCCATTCAGGCTAAGAATCTAAACATCTCAAACAACGCACGCTTCGATTATCAACATTAAAACTCCCCAGGTCCCTTACCGAAATGCCCGCCGGCAGGAACTGTCAACCACGGCACCGAATTTGCATCATCGGTATTCGAACCGACATTGTTACCCCACCAGCTGAACGTGGTGTTGGTGTACCCCAGCGCAAAGAAAATGAGGATCGTGGCAATGGCGGTGCCCGTGTCCATGGCAGCCTGGAACAGGTCTGCAGGAAGGCTGTTAGCTCGAGTTCAGCCCAGTACGCAGCGAAGAACTCACAGTTGTACTTTTTCCACCAGTTGAAGGCGCGCTTGCGGAGGAGGTGGTTGAAGATGAAACCGAAGATGAACCAGAGGGAGTATTGTGCTATCTTTTGTCAGCTTCGTTCATGCTATAGGGGGCATGGGGAGGCGGAGAAGGCTCACTTGTGTTGGCAGGAGGGATGTTGCCAGCGGCATTGAAGAAGATCGGCACGTTGATGTACCGGACCCAGCTGGTGGGATAGCGTCGGTAAATGAGGTAGACGATACCGGTGACAATGGGCTACTTCGGATTAGCCACGGCACCAGGACAGAATCCGGGAAGATGAGATGAGACGTACCCCGATGAAGAAGAAGTACATCAGGGAGTGATACACCTGGCCCGGTTGGAACATGCGCTGGGGCCCGATGGTGCCCCAAATCAGACTGGCGTTGTACATCACCTTGGCTCCCGCACAGGTGAACTTCTGCTTGTTGTCGGTGTCGCAAAGTCCGGTGATGTTGCCCATCATCCATCGGATGACTATTTCAATTAGTTGCTGCCTTGGAACTGGTCATGAGTACTTACCTCCAGTCTGGGTCATGGTTGCCAGGATACTCGAGTACACCTGACCGAAGAAGAGCACACGGGGTGGGATTTTCTGGACAGGTCAGTATTGGACTTGATTTGGCCTCGAATAACTCACCATGTACTGCCCCAGCTTCATATCCTGGGCAAAGTCCATGCCGTGCTTGACGGAGTTGTACCCGTAGCACTTGACCATCATGTTGGCAATCGGCTTACCCGGCCACGCGTAACCGGCGATCATCTCAGTGATGATATTGAGGAAAATACGCTGGTTAGTGGTTCCCTCCAGAATGCCTTCTGGGATAATCAGGACCACGCCCATGCCGCAGCAAACCACGATAAAGCCCCAGACAGGCAGACCGGTCTCCCAATACTGCACAGTCAAGATTCCGAATCCGGCCATGAGAACAAACAAGAGCCCGAACCACCAGTCGGGTACCTCGCTGTAGGTGCGCATCAAGCGGCGATGGATGTCCTCGCCTCCGTGGCGGGAGTTCTTGAACTTGGCCCAAATCTCGGACCCGTTGTAGAGATAGGTGTGGACCACGATGGCGGTGACGGCTGCGAAGGACAAGCCGTAGGTGAGCGAGTAAGACATGGACAGGTACATTGGAGAGTACTGCTCGTATTTGGCCAAGACGAAGTCCAAGTTCGAGTCGACGACCCTGGAGACATTGTACTCCGCACCGGTGTTGTCAAACGTGTCTGACGACAGAAGAGGGAGGCTGGTAGATGATTAGCACTGTCATCCGCACAGGAAAGTTGACTGCTTACTATGCGCTGTACCAGACATCCTTGTAGTACAGAATGGGCGAGAGGAACAGGTAGAAGAACACGACCACCGCAAAGGCGTTGCAGGTAATGTAGAAGGGCGTCATGAGAGGGTATCCTGCGTAATTGATCTGAGTCCAATCCAGACTAATCGGCAGCAGCCCTAGACCAGAGTTCATCTACGTCGGTGAGCCTCTGGACAGCACATGAGTGATCAGCCTGACTTACCCCAAAGATAGTGTTGACCTTCTGGTTGTGAGGCGCCAGCCAGGTGACGAATGCGAACGTGCTCAGACTCGTCCAGATGTAATCCGGGAACCAGTAGATTACAAAGCCAAACGCAGTTGCGTATCCAAAAAAGCGATACCGACTCATGGTCCAGCCATTGGCGGGTGCCCGGTTTTCAGGCTCGTGCAGAGCCCGGAACAGGACGGTCGACGACAGCGATGAGGGCCAGATCAGGGCGCCGGGATAAACCAGCCAGCGACGGGATAGACCAGCAAGGCCAAATCTAGTAGGTCAGTCGAGCACTTGCTGCCAGTAAGGGGTCCACTTACCCCATCATCTGCGAGGTCAAGAGGTATATAAACGAGAAGCCAGCACCGTAGTCTGAGTTCCAGTACTGCGGCATGATGATGGCGATCAGCGAGCTCGACGCATAGGCCGTGCTGGCACTGATGTTGACGCACTATTCCTGTCAGAGACGTATATTATGCAGGATGATCGACCTCGCTTACAATGGCAATCAAAGCATGCTCTTTGATACTAAACGGCCCCGGATTGACATCAAACGTGAACGGTCCCAGGGGCACTCTCCACCGAGGAAGCTTTTCCCATGCCCGTCCAATGGGAAAAACCAGCAGCTGGGCGACGACATATTGAACGGTGAGAGATGGCTGGTCAGTCAGCTTTTGAAAATCTTGAAAGCCCTCGGGTTCCACGTACATAGCGCAGACTGAAGAACTGATTCACAGCTGCAAAGACCATCACAAATACCGTGAGGAGAACCCAAGCACGGACCGCTGTAGGTTCATCAGCATCTTCCTGTCCCTATGTGGGTATGAGAGACTGACTGTTGCATGGTAGGGAAGGATCATCAGTGTTGGGAACACAGGCAGCCACCTCAGGGACTAAACCACGTCAGCAAGTCGATCATGTCGGGCAGAGAAGCCGGTCTCACATGGCGACTGATCTCCATCGACGTTCCATTTGAAGGCCTCATTGGGAATGAGCTCCCTCTGCTCAGCCCTGAGAAGATCCTTTTTGAAGTCATCGTTATCTTCGAGAAACTCGCCGTCGACGTCGACGTCGGCCTCCTTGGTCTCAATAACATCCTTGGTGGCGCTCTCTGGGACAGGCGCTGAAGCCATGCTCTCGGCCATCTGAGTCGCAGTCAAGAGCAAAGTTCGCACAGCAGCGACCGTTCAAGAAGCTCTGCGCCCAATATCAGCAGCGCTGGGATGGTTCTCTTATACATCCCGCCACGAAACCCACGGATCAGCACATCTTATCTGTCGCCAACCATGGCAGCCAACACCGGCCTGGATGGCAAAAGTAAGGCAGGTGCATCTGGTGATAGACCCACCCCGATGATAACACCGCCAAAAGAAAGCACACCATCCCCCTTCCGCCTGCGCAGTGTCATTGTCATTCGGCCAACCCCGACAGCCAAGAGCGACAGTCCAGCTCTAGCAGATGCAGTGTTACGGTGTTACCAGCGACAGTGGCTCCCGATAAGCCCGCAGCCAACCCGCACGGCCTGCCTTTATCCGCGTCTATAGTAGTATCTAGTATTCCATCGGACGGTCCGAGTCCGTGCTGCCGTCGTGCATATCCAGTGGTGTGCCGGAACACCGCGTGAGAGTCGAGCCAGAAGAGGGGCAAAAGAAAAAAAAAAAAAGCATGGCCAGCTGCAGGCAGCAACCGGAGAGGCGTGAAAACTTCGGCCAAACACCATTGGGGCCAACTTTTGCGTATATGTAACTATGTATAAGGGAAGTGGTCCGATGTGTTGATTCCCTCACCCCCCCCTAAATGACGTGCTGCCCGGCCGCGATGACTGGCCTTATCTCCCACCGTCCCACGACGGCGATGGACCGCGTGGAGCAGGCATGGAGCTAGCCGCTGCTAGGCCCATAGTCTAAGCACCGAATCCCCCTCCTCTTTCGAGCTAGCTGCGATAGCATCGGCGTTTATCTCCAATTGGCCTCGTCCCCATTGGCCGTTGGCCTCGAAGCATGGGCTCGACCTTCCCCGCCTTCCCGCATCGTCTCCTCCGTGGGTATCGTGAGTTGGGAATATTCTTTCCCACCCCCAGGTTCCATGCAGCGGATCGTCGTGTGGAATTGGATTGAGGGAGGTTGGGTCCTTTTTTTTTTCTGGGGTCTGTCTGGGCGAAGAAGAGGCGATGCATTACAAACCGACACGTTGGGGTTGAGGACCGCGGAGCCCTGATTGATACTCTCCTCGTCAGACGACAATCTCTCAGGCGATAGATAGATATCGGGCTGACCACCATGCGGCTAGCCTTGAAGACAGACCCACCGAGCTTGATTGCCAGCCTGGAACTTTCGCCGCTTCCTGGGCCAAAATCCTCAATCCTGATACACCTGGGGCAATCGCGTCGAGATTAGAAGAAGGTCAGAGCTGCCTTCTCCGAACTCGGCTGTGGCATGGACTCAGAGTGTCGGCCCGCCCGTGTATTTCCTCGTCATTCTCCCGGAGCAATGTCCCAAGAGAGGAAGTGTTTCCTACGGATACTCAGGACACCGAAGCCATGACTCTTACCTTCTGACGGTAAATGATTCTGGCGGATCCGACTGCGGTTTCATGTCGCTGCAGCCAACGCATCGCAGTCCCGCCGACGGACTGCAACCGCCACATTATCAACGGAGCACCTCCTCATGGTTGGGACAAAGCAGCCATGCGGGACTGTCGGTTGGGGTTCTGGTAGATTAGCTCCGATGCACTTTAGCCCATGGTAGGATTCCCAGCTGCAGCACGATGAGCCAGAACCGGGGTAAGAGATGACCCTGGGTCGACTGATCCTGCACCGATCGCTCGAACAATCCTGCAGCAGGATTGGACCTTCTGTCAACAACCTTGTCAATCTCTGCGACGGATTCAATGGCGTCAGATGACGCCTTCACCCTAACGGCTTCCCGAAAATGCCTTCCTGCAGGGGTGAGTCCGACCGTGCGGCTACTTCAGAAGGTTCCTTTCCCATAGCGCAGGGTCTGGAGACAGGGGGGGATGCAATAAAAGGCTGTGCTGGTGTTCGTCTGACATCAGGATTGCATTCTCTGACACATCGATTCGCGTTTGTTCGAAAATATGGCTCATATTTGCCACATGCGTGAACTTGGGATTGGCTGGGTGTGGAGGCGCCTTTCTTGCGCTAAGCACCACGCGAAGAAACCCAATCCAGCTGACTGATCGTGTTGTATCACGTCGTAGAAGCGTTGGATTGCAAAAGAGCGATGGCTTGAGTCTGGCTGGCACCGACCCTCTCTTTACTGGACAGGGGTAGCTAGCAACACTGATATTTACGCAGGTTTGTCGACAAAAAGATAGGATTCGACTGAAAGGTTTTTCAAACATGCAAGGCGTCTGTTCCCATAGTCATACGCCCTCGTGGCATTCACTAGGGTGAGGGGGGCCAGGAAAGGGAACAGCATGCTGGCAGCATCCACCACCCGCAGGAGATCACTTCATACAATCTTCGGTCTTTCATATCTTTCAACTTGACCCTCGATACATTGGACTACACTTCTGTTCACAACGCAAGTTGACAGATGTCAGGTACCAGGCAGACTCTGGAGGACTTCCCCTGATCTGGTCCATGGTAGACCCCCGGAGATAAGCCCGGACATAACAGTGGGGAAGAAGATGATGAAAGATAAAAGATGAAAGAAGCGTCTCAATCCTTGCACAATCCTAAAACTGCTAGCATCGACCTTCCGGCTTCTGCACATTCCATCGAGTTGAGCCATGCAGGATCCCCATCGGCAATCGAACGCCGGAAATGCGTCCGGTCATTGCCCCTCCTCCTCCTCCTCCTCGCCTCGAATCCAAGTCCAGCTCGAGGACGTGTGGTTCGGCGTCACCGATCCGAAGGAGCGACGCAGATTACAAAACCGGCTGAACCAGCGAGCCCGAAGTAAGCCATCTCCACGGACAAAATGTGCATCTCAAAGCTAACCAAATACCCAGGACAACGCCAGCATGCGTCCCAAGCGCAACCGGCGACTTCCGAACCCCAACCCTCCCTCCCTCTCCCTCTCCCTCTAGCCCTCCACCTCCAACACCTCGACAACCTCCACATCCTCGGCCCTAAAGCCGCCAACTCCCGCCTCACAATCCAACACCTCGAATCACTCATCCACACCGAGTTCGCCACGGGCTCACCCCGCACCGACCTCCTCCTCGGAATCACCCGCCTCAACTTCCTGCGCGCCCTAAACACCAACATCGACGTCCTCGGCTACCAACCCAGCGCCATGGCCCCCGACGACGCAAAATCCATGTTCAGCATGATCGGGCCACGATGTCCGCGCACCCACGATCGGGAATCCGTCCTCCCGCCAGCCCTCCAGCCAACTCTGGTCCAGCGGACCGTCCCGCATCATCCCTGGCTGGATCTGATCCCCGTGCCGCAGATGCGCGATAATCTGATTCTCGTCGAGGATCTGGTGGATGATGCGCAGCTGTGTCGCGATATGTGTGGGAATGGGACCCGGGCGAGGGGTGTGGGGATTGGGGAGACGGGGGTGATTGTTTGGAAGGATCCGTGGGATCCGGAGGGGTGGGAGGTCACGGAGACGTTTGTGAGGCTGTGGGGGTGGGTGGTCAGGGATTGTTGGGAGCTGTTTGCCTCGACGGATGCGTGGAGGGCGAGGAGGGGGGAGAGGTCGCTGTTTCGGGGGGTTCGTAGGTATGATAATGGTTTGGATAGTTGTGTATAGTATAGTACAGCGCAGAGTACTATTGCTTGGAGATGATTGGGATGCGGCGAGAGGTCAAGACCACCCACCCACTTGGTCAAAAGGACGCAGTGCCTGCATAAAGTCTGTTCACAATGTTATATCAGTACACAGGAAGACTTGCGCTGTTTTCTTGATCATATATCACTACCCCACAGATAGATAAATTCAATACTCTAGTCGATGATAGGCTCATTTTTTCTCCCACCAGCCAGGATGCAATGCATCTATCGTTCATGCGGGAATAGAGAAGGTCTTAAGTAACCTCGCTCGATATCTTCTCATAGACGGCTAACAGGGGTTCCCGGAATTCTATGTTAGTTTATCTCTTCTACGGTATTTCTCCATCCGCATGCTTGTCTGGACAGTAAAAAAGGTTACCTCCCATCTGGTAACCATTTTGCATGATAACAAAGACCGCCAATGAGGCTGAAAAGAAGATTATAGAGAGAAAATATTTCCTACTATATATATCTATCTCCATATCAACATCTCAGATGTCTGTCAGAGCGTCAGCCTCAACTCCACTCCAGCCCTATCACCCTTATCGCTGAGGATCCGCCACAGTGCTTAACTTGATCATTGAGAGTCAAGATTTAAATCACAGCGTGAACAAAGCCGCCCGATGTAACCCGAGGGAGGACCGTGAGTCGTGCCGGAGATGGTTTCCGGGGTTGATCTGAGATCCAAGGAACTCCAATGTTTGATTAGATTGTGGTCTGAGGCACCTCCTTACTTGCCCTAGACTTCAGATTCCAGAGAGTGTTCCGGCGTATATCATCAGAAGCTGATGCCCGTCATAACGAACAATCAAGCCCCTCAGTGGCGTGGCACCAGCAGATGATTTTGATTTGCCCTTGCGTCAGCATCGGGATACTGTCACGATTTATCTGACTGTCTGTCTAAACAAGGTCCAGATTGCAGACATCTGCAGGGATGGATGGGTACTACTAGGCTGTCTTGGCTGCGGGACGAAGCACGCCTTCGCCTCCCGCGTTGATGCCATGCGGGCATTCTCCGATTCCTTTCCGCAACGAGAGCAGGGTCAGGGTTGCGCTTGCCTTATCATGAGTCGGCGTCCGGTTTGCTTTCCTGTTTATAACAATAAAACACCCCTGTGTCTGTTATTAATCCTGTCGGTTTTGGCAGTGACAGGAAAGGAAAGAAATCAAGATGGCTGTTCCCGAGGGCGTGGACAAGACGGCTACGGATAGGGTTTCTTCGGTCGTCGATGAGGATGCTGTCGAGGAGATTGACCCCGAAGCTGAGAAGGCACTGGTATTTCAATCTGGACTTTCTTTTCTTTCTTGTTTATGAAGGTGTTTGTTGGGGTTATTGACTGACTGGTTGACGGCACGGCAGGTCTGGCGCCTGGATGCCTTTTTCCTCGTTGTCGGGTTCTTAGGGTACGCGTTCAAGTACCTCGACCAGACCAACATTGTAAGTCCCGCACTGTCGTATCGCGAACGAAACTGACAACTCGCAGAGCAATGCTTATGTCTCCGGCATGGAGACGGATCTGGACCTGCGTGGAAATGAGTATAACTATTTTACCACTTTCTTCAAGTATGTCCTCCCCGGCCGGATGAACTTGAGTATAGCTGATCTGATGATGCCTAGTATCGGGTACATGGTCATGCTGTATCCATCGTGCGTGATCATTTCTCATGTTGGGCCGTCGGTTTGGTTGCCTACATGTGAGGTGAGTGATGGATGATCGAGACGAAGAATTGATTGGGACGAAGAGCTTGGCTTCTAACCCGGCTAGATTCTCTGGGGAATCCTCACTTGCTGTTTGTCGACCGTTAGCTCTGCAAAACAGGTGAGTTCATATCCTGAATCTTGCGTTTCGCGACTAAATGAGATAGGTGTATGGGCTGCGCTTTTTGATCGGCTTCTTCGAAGGCGCTACCTGGCCGGGCTACTTCACTATCATTAGGTATGTCCTGGACTTATGGTCAGGAGTGGAAGTTGACATTAGCAGCCAATGGTACTTGCCTCACGAGATGGCATTGCGGATGAGTCTATACAACATGGCCCAGCCCGTGGGCGCGATGCTCTCCGGCGCCATGCAGGGTGCGCTCTCCACCAACCTGAATGGCGCGCTGGGACGGAGCGGTTGGCGATGGGCGTTCATTATTAACGTAGGCAGACTCCAGGCTGTAATGACCATAGCTAATTGAGCCAGGGCGTCTGCACCATATTCATCGCGCTAGTCGCCTTCGCCGTTCTCCCAGGCTTTGTACGCATATATCATTCCCGCGAAGAGCTATGCTAACAGTACCCAGCCTGAAAAGCAAAACCCGTCGTCGAAGTTCTATCTCAGACCTCGGCATATCAGTACGTCTCTGACCCGTCTCCTCCTATCCTAGGGCATACTGACCCGGTAGAAACCGCCATCGCGCGCACGAAACGAGTAGGCCGCAAATCGCAGGTCGGCATCAAGCCCCAGAGCTTTCTGCGGTGCTTCCGGTTCTGGCATCTCTGGCTGTTCTCGAGTGCGTCTCTCGCCGTCTAAACGGGAATTTGCCATACTGACATGATCTAGTTGCCTGGGCGATTGGCACCGGTACCACGCCGACCAGCTACTTCAACCTCTGGCTCAAGTCGTTGAAGAACCCTGACGGGACAGTGAAATAGTAAGTCACCCACCACCTGGTGTTCGTACCTCGACTGACAAGTATAGCTCCGTCGCAATGCTCGACTACCTCCCGATCATCGGCCAGGCGATCCAGCTCGTCGCCGAAATCCTCTTCAGCGGATTCAGCGACTATTTCGGCGTCCGACTGCCCTTCCTCTTGCTGCACTCAGTAGGTTTCTCAGATGTTTCATTGATTAGGATTAATCCGAATAGGCCATCAACATCACCTCCCTCGTCATCCTAGTCATCCGCCCCAGCAACGAGCACACATACATGGCAGGCTGGTTCATGGACTACGTCGGCGCGTAAGTCACCCACCATCCACGGGAACGTCATCCCACCAAAACACAGCTAACAGCAGATAGCGTCTCCACGATGCTCCTCTGCGCCTGGGCCGCAGCACACCTCGAAACGGAGCCAGAGGTACGCACGGTCCTATTCGCGACGGGTACCCTCTTCTCGTACCTGTTCAGCGCGTTCCTCCCCATCGCGGCGTATCCGGCGTCAGAGGCGCCGAACTGGCATATCGGGGCGAAGTTGTACCTGGGCCTATCTTGTCTGGCGACTGTCTTGTTCGTCAGTATTCATTTTGTCTTTAAGTGGGAGGAGAAGAGAAAGAGGCGGCAGGGTCGGGCGGGGGATGCTTAGGGTATGTGAATAGAGGACAGGCTGCTTTAAGCAGTGTTAAGGTGATATAATCCGCCCTTGTAAAGTAGTAGCATAGTAATTGCACAGCGTAGTGTAATGATCAAGCCTGGTGGTAAGCACATGAGTCAAGTTGAGTGAGTTCAGTTACTCGAGTTAGGGTTGTTTACCTCCTGCGAATCCAAAACACCATCACCAGCGCCGATGGTCGAAGCGCCAATCGTCTAGTGGTTAGGATGCAACCTTCCCAATCCTCATTGGAGTCAGGTTGCGACGCGAGTTCGAATCTCGCTTGGCGCATTTCTTTTTGCTCTGTAAGACTAGGAAGCTGGTCTAGCTAGATAGTAGCTAGCCCTGTGAGAGCTAGTGGAGTGGAGTGGTAGCAGGAGGTCCGAGGGTATGCGAATCGCTCTTATATCTAGTTTGTTGGAGTCACGAAATGCCATGTACAGGGAGGGATAAGAATGGTATTCTGCTGCATGGAAGAGAAGTCAAGCTGGAAATATTAAAAAAAAAAAAAAAAAAAAATCTTAGGTCGAGACATTCACTACAGCGGCATCTAGCGCCGATTGCCCATGCACATGTCCCCAACAAGCTACAGGGGGCAGATCCACACAACATGCCCTCTCAACCTCCTTCATCTGCTGTCTGAAATCTATCCAGCGCCCTTTATAATGTCTGAAATGCCGTCATCCCTTGACTCAACACCTACTTGGTTGGGGAGGTATATAGCCACACGGCCGTGGTAGGGGGTGCTGGAGGACATATGTTTCTACCAGGTGATCGTTCTCCTCAATTTTCCAACTCCACTCGGCCTTTTCTAACCAATAATAGGTGTAGTTTAGACAGCTATCGCCCCAATAGGACACAGTTTTAACCAACCTGTTGCTCAGCTGAGGAAGCTGTGGTTGGGCATCGAAAGGCCGACTTGCATGACTGGTGCAGACGCTCCACAGCTTAGCGCTTGTTTTGCTTTTGCTGTCAAATCCCGACTCGCGAGTCCTGGGGCCAGGCGACTAAGTAGTTACATGGGGTGAGGGGCTGAAAGGCATCTTTTCCTTCTCAACTCTTGCGGCTCTCAGAAAATGCGATGCCATGCCGAGCCGCTGGGGATTTCGGGAAAGACTTCATATCGGGGGAGGACATCACCACGGTCGACGGCCGTCCCACGCGTCGGATAAATCTGGGCACTCGAGCGTCCTCGGTCATCCTCCTCAGATCGAGAATGAGGTCAATGCAAAAGGGGGTCCGGTCGAGGGGACGAGTGGGGATGATGAGGAGTCTCCGACGACGATTCACAACGCCCTCTGGCGTAAAGCCTACGGCAACCTGAAAGAGGGTCCGCAGACAGCGAAGTATATCGAGGAATATGAGAAGCTCGTGGATACCGTTTTTCTTGCGAAAGATAACGATGGCAAGAAAGACTCGGCCTCGCCAGCGATATCCATGGAGGAGTCCCGACTTCGACTCATCGTTGAACAGGGGTTGAAGAAGATCGAAAAGAGCAAAAGCATCATTGAACGATCAGCAAAGATCAACGATGCCATCACGCCCGTGAGAAATATTCTGGATATTCCGATGAAGAATCTGACGCAGACGGCGTTACCTTGGGCGGTGGTCACCTCCAGTCTGGATGTAAGTTGCGCGCGCCCCCTTCCTCTCGGGACAGGCAGGCGGAGCATTCGCTGATAGAAGTTGGTATGGTCGTAGCTATTGATGAAACCGACAAAATCCATGGCGACCCTGTACAACGGCGTCAATCAGATCAACTCGCGGATTCACTGGTATTCGAAAATCACCGACCGGCTGCTTTCTCGGGAGAGTAACACTGCCAGTCTGGCGCAGATCCGAGAGCTGCTCGACACCAAGGTTCTCGATCTATACCAATCGCCCTTGTTCTACCAGGTCAAAAGCGTTTGCTTTTACTACCGGAATCAGTTCTTCGGGTTTCTCCGCGCCCTTGTGGAGCTGGATGATTGGGAGGGGGATTTGTCTGCGATCGCTGATCTGGAGCAGAAGCTTCGAGATGATCTCCAGCCCTACAAGCAGGAACAGATACTGAGTGAGATCCGACAACTGTCGACTCTCGTCCAGAGCCAAGCCAACATCGCAGAGGACAGGCAGTGCAAGAAGGATCTGCGCGGAATCGACCCGCGCGCCGCAATCCAAAACATCGAAGAACGGAGGGAGAAGTCCATCAGGGAACTGTACGAGTGGGTCCTGGACACCGAAGAGTACAGAAGCTTTTTGGACTGGGCAGATCCGCACTCTCCCAACCTGCTGTGGATCAATGGGCAGGCAGGAACAGGAAAGACGATGTTGTCCGTGGGCCTCATCCAGGAGCTTCTTGCTCGGAGTGTCTCGGACGTGCACGGCCCGGAGATCCTCTACTTCCTCATCCAGGATACAGGGAAGGGGTTCAATGACGGGGCAGCAGTCCTGCGAGGCCTCATGTGGCTCCTTCTGGTCCAAAACCCGGACCTGGTGCGATACTTACGGCCGAAGTATCAAGATTCCGGGGCTGCGCTCTTCAATGACCCGATGGCATTTACTAATCTGTTGCCCATTTTCACGGCCATGGTGCAGGATGCTGATCTTGGTCGGATTGTGATTTTTATTGATGCTCTCGATGAATGTGAAGGTGCGGGCGAAGATGTCTTCCGGGTTGTAAGAAAGCTGCTTCCCGCAGACGGGACAGCATCGAAGGTCAAGATCCTTCTCACCAGTCGGCCGTTAAGGGAGATTAGCGATGAGATCGAGATGGTGAGCGTGTCTTCCAAAGCGATCATCAAGCTGGACGAAGAACCCCTTTTGGGGGCCATCGACATGTACATCGATCGAAAGCGGCACGATTTCGAGCGGAAAACCAGAAAGATTGATCTCGTCGATAGGGTTATCAATACGTTGAAGGAAAAGGCAGGAAGAACATTCATATGGGTGTCGCTGGTGTGTAAGGAGCTCATTTCTTCGCCTGAATATGCTTGGATGAGAACTCTCGAGCGCGCCCCCAAAGAGCTTCACGATCTATACGGGTTCCTGCTTGAAAGACTCAACGATCCGTATCGGGCCTGTCAGTTCGATTACTGCAAAGATGTTCTCGTGCTGATAATGCTTGCTTGCCAACCCCTAAAACTGTGTGAAATAGAAGTGCTGGCAAAGCTACCAGAAGACAGTGTGGAAGCTGTTGTTCAGGACTGTCGATCCTTTGTGACGGTCCAGCAAGATACAGTCTACTTCATCCATCAATCCGCGCAAGACTACCTGCGAGAGAACCATGCCGCGTTGAGAGAAGGTTCTTTGGAAGACCTGCATCATGGAGCTTTTGAGAGATCAGTACACGCCATGGATGGCCACCTGGAACGGAATATGTACAAGCTCCCCAACCATGGTGTGTTTGTTGAAGAGGTTCAAGTTCCCCTCTCAGGTCGGTTGGATCCACTTCGATATGCCTGCCAATATTGGACCTACCATTTGAAACGAGGTGGGCTGCAGGAGTCTGACAGCGAGATCATTTACCAATTCCTCTATCGACACTTTCTGCATTGGTTAGAGGCTGCGAGCTTGCTGCGAGTCATACCCCATGCCATGGATGCAATCAACACACTACACTCCTTGCTTAAAGTATGCTACTAACTCATTCCCGCTGTTAACTACTGACACTTAACTAATGGCAAAGTCTCCAGGGAGACGGAAGTGACGAACTTCCACAATTCCTTCGCGATGGGAGACGGTTTATCATGAAATTCGGGTCAGTCATTGCTCAAGCACCACTGCAGGCTTATGTCTCCGCGCTGGCATTTGCACCGGAAGAAAGTAAAGTGAAAGAAATCTTTCGATCAGAGATCCCTCGCTGGGTCCCAAGAGTACAGCCACTGGCGAAAGGCTGGGGTGCATTATTGTACACAATCCAAGGGAAGCGTAAAGATTATGTGGCAGTCTCTCCGGATGGCTGTCTTATGGCAACGGGATCAGACAACTCGGTCGAGGTATGGGATCTAGCTACAGGGACGCTGGTACAGAGCCTTGGAGGGAGCCGGTATTACTCCGTCGACTTTTCCCCATGCGGGCAGCTTCTGGCTGCGGGGTTAGATGATGCTAGGACGGTGAAGCTATGGGATACCGTCAAATGGAGAGAAAGGCAAGTTCTGCAGCACCCGTCGGCCGGACGTCTGCCTTTTGTGATTTGTGCATTCTCGCCGCGCGGCGGAGTGCTGGCCTCAGCATCCGAAAACACGCTCTGTTTATGGGACCTCCCCACGTCGAGTATCAAATGGTCGACAACCGACATTTGTTCTTTTGCTCTTGCTTTCTCCCCCGATGGTCAGCTGGTTGCTTCATGTCATCGCAGCAAGGTCTATCTTTACAATACCGATTCGGGGCGACTGGAACAAACCCTTGAAAGCGCTTTGTTCCCAGGTAGGGATCAAATTGGCTTTATCGACAATGTTACATTCTCATCCAATTCCCCGTTGGTGGCCGTGTGCAACGTTGAGGGAGTGCGTGTCTGGAATACCATGACTTGGAGACTTGAGTGGGCAAGGAATCAAGAACGTAGGTGTGGCATTGCATTTTCCCCGAATGATCCGCTATTGGCGATCGGGACGAAAGATGTCACAATTGAAATGTGGAACACAAAGACATGGACCCTGATCCGGACGTTGCCTTGCTCTCTTTACGTCAACGATTTGGCGTTTTCGCCCGACGGCCAGGTTTTACTGTCGGCATTGTGGCCTGATGGCATCAGTCTCTGGGATATCTCGCCCCACATGCTGCATCAGGAGCAGGAGGAGGAGGAGCACAGCCCCAGTACTCACTTGAATTTTGTGAAAGAGGTGGTGTTCTCTCCAACAGGGCACCACGTGGCATCTTTTGCAGAGGGAAAGATCGCCGTCTGGGACCCCCGAACAGGGAATACCCTCTATACCCACGAAGTAAATGACGATTGGCGAGATTTGGTGTTTTCCCCCGACGGTAAATGGCTCTGTACCTCCCAGTCGAACAGTCTCACAGTATGGGACGCAAGAACAGGAGTCTCGGAACGCGAAATCAAGGTCCTGGGGTCCTTTTTCACCGGCTTGAAATTCGAGGAGACCAGTGATGGTGGCTGGGTATGCACCAATTGTCACAACATCAGGGTACCAATTCAGGTTGACGCTCCCCTCCAATCACAGCCGAAGGAGGCCATCAAATATGATCAGGCCGACGGGTGGATATCGAGAGCCGATGGCACGGAAAGGCTCATATGGGTACCTTATGAGTTCCGACCCTTGGGTGACACCTACACTATTCACGCTGAGACCTTTGTCTCTGGAAATCCATCGGGTCAGGTTTCTTTCATATCATTCCAGTTGGAAGACACACCATCTCGCTAGATTCTCATTATCTTGGGGATATAGAGGGAGAGAGAGAGATGGTGCTACCGGACGTGAACTCGGAGATTCTGTCAATCCAAGCTGAAGCTACGATTCCCGCTTTTTACTCAGTGCCCATGGCATCATAATATGCCCAGGATTATATGAATGGTTGCAGGGGTTTGTATTGTTAGATTCGTATAGTTATCTGATGTAGTTACCGATCATGCAGCATTGACAGTCCCGATCGCGTCTGGGCAACATTACTCTTTCCCGGTCCAGCAAATGGCACTTCACGCGTTCACGTCCAGCTTTTTTTTATGCCCATTGATACCGAATATACAGCTTTCGCATAGTCTACGACCTACCTACGCAACATGTAGTCCAGCGCGTGGAAGAGAAATCAAAGGCGCTCGGGATTGACTGCCAGTATCGGCGGCTTCCTGGGTATGAGATCTCGCCGTACCCTCGAGGTGATTGGGCCCGGCCAAGTCGAACCTGAAGCCGATGGATGGATTTGCGAAGGGCGAGCAGCGAGCCCAGGCAGTTTGACTTTGAGTATGTGGAGGGCCTAAAGTAAAGAAGTGTATGATTAGAACATTGACATGTTAAAAGTGTGCCCTATGGGTCCTGACTGGACCCCGGCCTATGCCGGGCAACGGTACGAGTACGACGCTCCATATCGCCTCCCGGCCCTAAACGACGACCCAAGGATCCAGAGGCCCCTTCCCCGATCGGGCATAAGCAACGAGAACGAGGCATCCTGGCCTCCAGGATGTTTCTGTGTCCACTTAAACTGCAGAAAATAGCCCAGCCACGCCTGGTTCGGGTTCGTATGCGCTCAGGGACCGATTACGAACGGCGTCGTCTATCGCGACCGTTGCTTGCCTGCTTGGCGCGAAGAACGATGGAGGCCATAAAAGCAGACGCTGCCCCTGTGTTCTGGATCTTCCTTGCACCTCGATAGCATTGCATTGTTGATACTCTATTATCGATATTCCATTCCTTTGCTGTTACAATGAACTTCATCTTTTACTACTATACGCCTTCGGCTGCGGCCGCGGGAATCTTCATCGTCCTGTTCGGCATCAGCACCCTCCTCCATCTCTATCAACTTGTGGGGACCAGATCGTGGTTCATGATCCCCTTCTTCATCGGAGGCATTCGTAAGCCTTGTCAAGTTGTCGCTGCAAGACTTGTACTAACCTGACTCCAGTCGAAACCATCGGATATATAGGACGTCTGCTCTCGGCGGAGCAAAGCCCCAACTTCACCACAGGCCCGTATGCCATGCAAAGTGCCCTGCTCCTGATCGCACCCGCCTTCCTCGCAGCCAGCATCTACATGACCCTCGGCCGGATTATCCGGATGCTGCATGCGGATAAACAGTCGGTTATCGGGCTGAGGTGGTTGACCAAGATCTTCGTGACGGGCGATGTGTTGTCATTCTTGATGCAGGCGTCCGGTAGGCTCCTTCCATCTCGATTTCATCTAGCATGAATTTAATCGTCACAGGCGCCGGTCTCATGGTCAGCGACACGAGCGATGCCAGCACTGGCGAGCACGTCATTATCGGCGGACTTTTCGTACAGATTATATTCTTTGGCTTTTTCCTCATCACCGCCCTGATCTTCCAGAAGCGTCTGGCCAAGAACCCGACCAGTGAGTCGGTTGAGATGTCGCGTGTGTGGCGTCGGCACATGGCGGCGCTTTATGTCTCCAGTACATTTATCTTCGTCCGGTCGATCTTGCGTGTGGTGGAGTACATCCAGGGATATAATGGGTATCTGATGAAACATGAGGCCTTCATCTACATCTTCGATGCTCTGCTCATGTTTATCACGATGGAGGTGCTGCAGTTCATCCACCCGAGTCAGATCAACTGCATCCTCGGTCGGGGCGATCGGTACTCGGACCAGGTAGTCATGACGCGCAAATTTTCGCCCGTGCCAATGGAGCTGGAGGTTTCCTCGGAGGTTTAAGTGATGGTTTGCTGTCTTTAATGTTTGAGATTGGCGACTGTTATGATTTCCTGTTATAATTTCTGTTTGGGTTCGTGTTGGGATATATGTATCATTGTCATGTTTATGCTAGCAACAATAGACCGATCTGGCATTTCATTCGTCTTCCTTCTGAGGATTGTATGCGCAATCAGGTGCCGGAGTATATGACGAGAGTTGCAGCTTCGTGGCAATCATTTAGCATGGCGCGATCCACAAGGCAGCCCATACCGACTGGATGGGAGACTCGTTGTGCAGTCCGTCCTTCGTTTTTGCTCATAGTAGTCAGATTAAGCCTTAGGTAGGACTGAGCTATTGTCTGATGGATACAATAAATGTCATGTTGGCCTGCAGATGAAACCTTGAGGTTGGAGGCTCAATTTGGTGAGACAGTCGGTTAGTTGTATGAGGGAAGATTGAGAAACAACACCGAAGAAGTAAGGCGTGGGGGCTATCTGGTATGGGTTGTAAGTCATAATAATGCGGCTTATCACTTGCAAAAAGGGGCGTACCTTCCACCAATCAAGACACTTTGGCCGAGTGGTTTAAGGCGCAGGCCTGCTATTCAGCAATACTCCGGTACTGCCATAGTTGTTCAGCCTGTGGGTTCGCCCGCCTGGGTTCGAGTCCCAGAGGTGTCGCATGTTCTTTTTTATTTTTCCCCATCTCCAACAACATTGCGAAACACAGTGCGGAGTACGGAGTATTTTGCTTTTAATCCCCCCGTCTCAGTCAGTGATTGATGCACTTGAACGACGTTTTGTGACACCCATTCTCATAGCAAGGACCGTCTGTCTGCAGCTACTCGGACAGTATGCTTGACTCCGTATTGCCTCTGAAGGGCCAGGTCGAGCGATCATGCATCTACCCTTTATTTAGTGACTGAGGTCCTTAAATTACACAGGTTAATCAACCAGTTGCGATGTTGCATCGTGAGGTAGTGGGAATATATCAGCCCCCATATCGAGACTAACTAGTACTTTCGCCCCAGCCTGCAATAAAGTGCGCAGTCAGACCTGAGCCTCTGAGGGAATAAGTCTAGACCCAATAGCCCATAGCCCGTATACTCCGTGACTAGGAACAACCTGTCATGTGTCGCGTCGGAGGAATAGTAAGTTCAGCCAAGCATTCCACTAAATCAGCAGCTACCAACCTACCTAGGTAAGCTGTGGCAAGCTTAGACCTGTCACTTCAAGTCACCTCCAATACCATAGCCCACTCTATCCAACCAATCGAACAAGCTCTGTCCCCGGCCTATCAAACTGCACGATCAAGAACATGTGTTACTTTCTCGATCGCGATGAAGCCGCGGTGCTCCATAGTACTCCGGAAATAGATCGCGATGCGGGAGCGCGAGAGAAAACAAGAAACAACAGGAAAACAAACATCCGATGGAAAAGCGGGCCCGATCGATCCGCTCTCACCGCCCCCATGTCTCACCGCCCCCGCCAAATGCCGTCAGTTTCCTCCGCTTCCACCGACCGCATCATCCCGATATAGCAACACCATCACCATCAACACTAATTACTTCTCCAATCCAACACAACCCACCACACCACCACCATCACCACCACCACCGCAAAAATGCCCCCCAAAGCCCCCAAGGGCGAATACATCGAAACCGTACCTCCCCCCTCCCCCCTTCTCTCCCCCATCCCCTATCCAACCCACCACTAACCCCTCCCCTCCCTCTTAAAACAGGACACAGGCAACAAAATCTCCCGCCGGTCCCAAATCCACGGAACCCAACACATCATCCTGGGCGGAAAAACAGTAATCCAATCGGACGCCGTCATTCGGGGCGACCTCTACCGCTCCCCCACCAGCACCAGCACCAGCACCACCTCCTCCTCCTCCACCAGTACCACCAACCCCAGCGCCAACCCCACGCACCCACAACCCGCCCCCTCCGTGGCCATCACCATCGGCCGCTACAGCTACATATCCCGGCAAGCGATCCTGCGTCCGCCCTCGCGCCTCCATCGCGGGGTCTACTCGTTCTACCCGCTCAAGATCGGCGACCACGTGTTTGTGGGCGAGCGCGCGGTGGTCGAGGCCGCGACGGTGGGCAACCACGTGCATATCGGCAAGGAGGCGGTGATTGGGAGTATGGCCATCCTGAAGGATTTCGCGTACGTGCTGGATGGCGCGGTGGTGGCGCCGGGGATGGTCGTGCCGAGTTGGTGTGTGGTGGGGGGCGCCCCGGCGAGGATTGTCGGCGAGGTGGGGGAGGGGTATGGGGTTGAGGGGGGGAAGGGGGACTGGCGAGGGAGAGGTATAGGGTTGTTGGGAGGTAAACTGGTTTTTTTTTTTTTTTTTTTGATCATTGAGGGAAGGGGGGGGGGGGGTGGATGGTTATGACGTTTCTGCTATGGTTTTATGTGTGTTTGTGTTCGTGTTCAATATACCCAACTGGTTTATGTCTTGTGTTTATGGATAAATAAGGTGAGAGACAGAGAGAGGCGACAGTCTAGGTACATACATCATTCGTGACGACATTATGGAGATGGGATAGACATGAGATGGGAGATGGTCTTGCAGTTCTGCCATTACAACGAGATCCGACGCAGGCGGTTCTCCTCCGTTGTGTATTCCTGGCCGGCCTCGGTGCGCGCCATGTCATTGATCCACTGCTTGTTCGGCTTGACGGGCTCGCTCTTCGACAGCTTCGACGCGAGATATAGCCAGTTCAGCGCGTTGCCGACCGTGCTGACCTCGTCGCACACGTGCTCGAGCGCGAATTTCTTCGTCCGCTCGTACAGCTCGTCGTCCGTGCACAGGTCGAACAGGTGCTGCGCGACCGCGTCCGTATCGCCTACCTCTACCAGGAAGCCGTTCTGCTTGTCGGCGACCTGCAGTGGGATGCCGCCGGCCTTGGTGGCAATCACGGGCGTGCCCTTGTGGATGGCCTCGGACACCTTGACTTCGAAGCCTTCGCGGGTGGACAGCTGCAGCGCCACCTTGGCCTTTGACAGGAGGGCGTTGAGCACCTGGTCGGAGGGGCCGAGTCGGGCGACGCAGATTTTGTCCGCGATGTCTTGCAGGTCTTTCTCGATGTAGCTGAGCACTGAGTCGTAGATCACGGAGCCGTCCGGGTCGTCGACCGAGCCATGTCCGCAGATCAACAGCTTGGGTGGGATTTTGTCGGGCAGCGCGGCTGTGAATCGTTTGTAGAACTTGTTGTACGAGTCCACAACGTCGAAGATCCCCTTGGACGGGTCGAATCGAGCAACCTGGACAATGTAATCATCTGGCACATGTTAGCGTATGCATACCACCAGGAACAGGGTGGCCTACCTTGGGGGTAGTTGATGGTCATCATGCTCGTGTTTCTGCACACGGTGTTGAAGACACGGCCATAGTAGGCGACATCCCATTCACGCATATGCTTGTTCAGACCATCCAGCCTAGCCATGTCAGCGATGATCGGAGTTATATCATGGCGGTCTTACCAGTCTGTCGAAGCAGGCATGTACCCAACCTTCTCGGAGGGAACATCGCTCGGCACGAAGATGCTCACGGGGTGGCTGATGAATAGATCCGCAAGCTGCGCCTGCTTCCAGATCCAGCCCCACGCTTCTGCCTGCGGGGACCCGGGCTGATCGATCAGATCGCTGCGGATCTGGATGTGACTACGGAATATGACTGGTCGGTCAGGTGCCATCTGTTTGGCGATGGGGATCAAGGCGGGCATCTGCGGATCATCGACGATGATCACGTCGGCGCCTCCCTCGGACGGGTGCCGCAGAGGGCCACCCGGCGAGAGCCAGTATCGCTTCGCATTCTCGTTGATCCAGTCGATGACCTTGTCCCAGTCCTCGCTGCTCAGGCGCTCATCCGGGGGGGCCACGCCTTGCAGGATGTTGTGGTTGTTCTTGGTGATGCGAAACACGCCAGGTCGCGGCTTCGGGACATACCTGCATGCGTCAGATATACCTGCTTGAAACCCAAAATGGTCAACCTACCACTTAATGTCCGTTCCGAGCGAATGGGAAAACCTCTCCAGAGCGTGCCGCATGAGGGCCACGCCTCCACCCTGAGGGGTCGCACTGAAGAAGGCAATCTTGGTGCTTCGCTTCTTGAGGTCGTCGGCATAATACTGCACCGCATCCCAGGTCTTCTGGGTGACCGTCTTCTGGAAGTCCTCCAGCCTGGTGAGGCGCACATGGAAGGCGGTGTCGACCTCGACCAAGCCCAAGAACCCGACCTGTAGCAAGGGGATGTTTTCCGGACCAAACAGCCTGGATGGTTTAGCACGTGCGCAAAGGTTCCGTCACGGAAGCCTACCTGACGCATTTTCGGCCCATCGACTCCGCCTGCTCGTCGATGCTCTTCAGCTCCCAGTTGGTGGACCTGCGCAGGGGATGATCGACGAGGTGATCGGACCCGATGTTACTCTCCTCTGGCAGCACCAGCGGGATGACATCGAGGTCGGCCCAGAGACGTGAGCAAAGAGCCGGGCACTTCTGGGCTACCGAGGTGGGCATCGCCAGCCCGATGAACTTCTCCAGATGCTCCTCGCTATAGTCCGACAACTGCTTCAGCACATAGTCGGTGATCGCCGTGCATATGGTGCGGTCTCCTTCTGCGACGAGGTCCTGCTGGTGGAAATCTAGAAGATAGGTGGTATCGCGAATGGCCAGAGCGACGGTCACCCCATCGCTCTCGAACAAGGCGGACAGTCCGGCATAGATAGTCTGGAGCGGTCAGTCACCAAAACAAGGACCCGTCGATCCCCCACAGCTGGATCCGAAGCTATCTGCCTACCTTGGACGGTGGTGCCTCCCAGGAATTCTTGTCAAACTGGTGGGAGAGCTGGATCTGGTGGAAGGAGGAGCGGCGGTGGAACGGCTCAGCCCCGTCCCCCATGGTGGCAGTGATGATCCGAAGATGAGTCTCTTGTCAGGGGGGTGGATGAGGAGAAGGCTGTCCGTATAAAGCCAGAAGAGAAGACGGTCAGGATCGTATTCTGGGCCGGGCTTTGTATGACCGTGGGTGGTGGTGGGATGACCTCACCAGTCCTACCATGACGTAGCGGAGGCAGATAGCCGGCGGTGACAACGCGGTATTCACAACGGACGACGGCGAGCCATTGGCCATTGGCTCCGAAGGGATTCTTTAGGGGGGGGTGTCTGGTGGTCTCCTGGTGGCCGGGTGGCTTCTTTGTTCCGTTGTCCGGCGGCCCAAAACAAGGTACAATGAGCGATCTCCCCATGTATAGTATGGCGGGCACATCCGATAGGGAGGCCGTATAGAGACAGACAGACTATTGTCGGCGACTAGTGGCCCTTGGCCGTGGCACCATGCCTGAAGCGAGGCAGGGCCCAGGCTCTTTTGCATTGTCCGTCCATTGGCGCTCCCCGGTGGTCATGCATCTGTGGAGGATGCCGAGGATGAAGATATGACGCTGAAGATGTGAAGCCGAAGAGGAAGAGAGGAGGAGGATGGGCCGCGACAAGCACTGACGAGGTTCCTGAGGGGCGCCGCCCGTTTGAAACACCCGAGCCTTGGCGCGGGGCGCTTAGTCACCCGGCAGCCCCTTTTACGGAGCGCCAGTCCCATACCAGAAAGCAGCGCCAGCACTGAAGACCACCAGCACAACAGCAATCATCCTCGTGTGGATCGTGAACCCTGAAATTCTGATTGCTGCCCTCCTCCTCCTCCTCCACCCCCCCTCTCCCTCTTCCTCTGCCTCTCCCTCCCTCTCGTCCCTACTGCATTCATCCCGCAGATTGGCAATCTCGTGGTCGCCCCTGTCTTCCCTCCAGGTGAGTTCCATATGTCTTGTTTCCCTTGCATCCACGGCGCATGGTCGTCGTGATGGAGTCGCCCCGTTGACGCGGACCGCTAGCACCAGCACCAGCACCACCAGCAGCACGGAGCAATTGATCCCCCCTCCGTAGTTCGCTGGCCTCTTCCTTCCACCCCCCTACTCACTCGCCTCGATCCAGCTCCGGAATCCACCCCCCCTCATTCGCTTTTCACCCGAGACGCTCTGTCGTCCCCCATCGACTGACTCTCCTCCCAACCCTCGTCACTCCTTCGACCTCGCCAGCTATCGGCGCTTCTGAGCAGTCGCCTCTCTCGTCACCATGGGCGGTTCGGTATCCAAGATTATGGGGAAGATTTTTGGCACGAAGGAGATGCGGATTCTCATGCTGGGTTTGGATGCCGCCGGAAAGACCAGTAAGTCGTGCGGCCATGGCCACGGCCACGCCACCATCCATCGCGTTCGATTCACTGACCCGGGCGGCCACAGCTATCCTCTACAAATTGAAGCTCACTAACCAGGACGTCACCACCATCCCCACCGTCGGATTCAACGTCGAGAGCGTCACCTATAAGAATGTCAAGTTCAACGTCTGGGATGTCGGTGGCCAGGACAAAATACGGCCCCTCTGGAGACACTACTACTCCGGTACTTCCTCCCCACCCTCCTCGGGAATTGGAATTGGCTGACACGGGGACCTCGCAGGCACACAAGGATTGATTTTCGTCGTCGACTCCAGCGACACGGCTCGGATGGAGGAGGCTCGCTCCGAGCTCCACAAGATCATCAACGATCGCGAAATGAAGGACGCTCTTCTGCTGGTGTTTGCGAACAAGCAGGACTGTCCCGGACGTAGGTATCCCAATCCCCCTGCGACAGAGCTGCAATTGACCGATCCGACAGACATGAGCCCCGAGGACGTGACCCAACAGCTGCAGCTGAACAAGCTGAAGGACAAGCTGTGGTACGTGGCTCCCAGTGTCGCCACGGAGGGCACTGGTATCTTCGAAGGCCTGGTACGTTCACACCCACCCTCTCTCTCTCTCTGGTGAAATGCCGTTTCTAATCAACCCAGGCCTGGCTCTCCAACAACGTCAAGACGCAACCGGCGAAATAACCCCCCCTCCCCAGCCAACCCCTGAGCCGCCCTTGCCGAGGCCCCTGGCGGCCTCTCGTGTACAACAGTTTCATATGTACCCACTGAACCCACCATCTAACAGCTTTCGCTTCACGTTCGATTTGATGACAGAAGACGCAGCATTTGGATCCTGTGTTTGCAGTTTCGCTTCCCTCTCACGCGCATGCCGTCCCGCTTCTCTTTGCCTATCTACTACTCTTCCTTCTTCATGATATCCCCCACTGTTTCGATGCGGGTCATTTCGAATACCCCCTCTTAATAATACCGTCCGCTTCGCTTCCGTTTCTCCTTCTGTCTGTCTTCTCTGTCAATTTGATTTGATTTGATTGATTCGATCTTCCCGTTCGCTTCTCGGCCCCCTCCCTCCCTCCCCCCGCCCTGTGTCATGTGTAGAAACATTTCAAAATAGAACGACATTGGACCACATACATACATACATACATACAAGACCAGACCAGACCATATCGCCAACTCGTTCCCCCTTATGCTTTTCTAATCTGTCTTCTCTTTCTTTTTCTTCTTTCCTTCTGGTTTCGCTGTGCATACCATCAAAACGACAATGATAATACTTAGATTGGAACCTACCATCATATCTAGGTAGTCTAGTACCTCAACATCCAATGTTCAGTATATACGTACCTGACGTGGCCCTGACGTACCTCCATCTCCCTCAGGTACTTACTAGACAGTAGTACACTTACCCCGCGACAGGCCGAGGCCCCCAACTCAACTCAAAGTAATGTAAGCAAAGCAATCACAAGCGTCCAAGTAAGCTTCGCGGGTCCCCCATCCCACCAGTCGCCGTCCGCCTTTCCCCCTCCGATCCTACAGCTACAGTAAGAACCGCCCCTTCCGCGCATCTCCGCCCCCATCCACCCATCGCATCCCGCATTGTATCAATCTGACACCGGTGGCGCGCTCCCACAGCCCCCGACAAAGAAATATCGCGGGACTGTCGGGTTGTGGTGTCCCCTCCGCTAGTTAGTAGCTGACCTTCTATGTCTTCCTGCTTGCCATATTCTTTCCATTATTTGGCGTTCGCTACAGGAGTGACTTGTGTACTATATTATATTATACTATTCTATACTATATACATCAAACAACGACCCACCCGACCTTTTCTTTTCTTTTACCTTTACGGTCTAACTTACCCAGTGATACTAAGTATCCTACCCATCCATCCATCTATATTATAATAACTATCGACACTGCTCTGCTCTGCTCTGCTCTGCACGGCACGGCAATCAAAATGCCTACCTACACGGAAGGAGACACCGTCCGCTATAAGCCGATCGGGGGTATGCACACACACACACACACACACACATTACTTCACCCAACCCAACCCTCTTCGCCATTTCATCTCAATCCTACTCTACTCTATACCCCGTACGAAAGTCAGACTGATCTAGATATATAGGCCCCACCTCCAAAACCGCCTCCGCTACCGGCATCATTCGCGAAATCCTGCCGCAGACAAAGTCTGGGACCACCACGTCAGGGCGCAGCGGGAGTGCAACTGCAACTGCAACTGCAAAAGAGGGGGGGATGTTGCGGTATGGGGTATGTACTTCTTCTTCTGCTTCTGCTTCTGCTTCTGCTTCTTTTTGTTCTTGCTGTTTCCTGTTCCGTTTTGGTGTCTTCTCTTGTGGTGGTGCTGTGGATGTTGCGATTGGGTGGTGGTTGTGGTTGTGGTTGCGATTGGAGGAAGAGAGGGTGTGGTAGGTGTACGGAGTAGGATTTGGATTGGATTTAGGGTTGTCATTTGGATTACCTATCTTCCTAAGGATTTGGGCTGATGTCTTGTGTGCCATGGATGCATGCAGATTGAGAATTCGCATACGCACAAGAAGTCGACGATTAAGGAGAGTAGTATTTTGGGACCGGCAGAGTGAAGCTCATCAGAGATATCGGGTTGGGGGGGGTTAGTGGATTTTTAGGAGTTGGGTTTAGGTATTGGGTACTTTGGCATTCAGTTGTTGGGAGTTGGATTGTGAGTTGATTGGGTGGTGTTTGTTGGCGTTCGGTTTGGTGACGGATAGGGTATACTATACTATCCACGGGCTAATGGATTTGTTTCACACTTTTATCTTTGATCAAGCGTGTGCGGAGTTGAGAGAAGGGTGGGAGATGATCTACTATCAGACCAAACAGACCACTCGACTAAAAAGGTGTCCAGACACCTAAGTAGGTGTGATACTGAATGATACTAGGTTTTGACATCTACGTAGAGTATGCCGGCAACCTGGGAAGTTGGTGAAGCGATACCTGACGGTATATGCCCCAAGGTACTCGTCTTGCTCGTCTCGTCTATATATATATACTCATGCATCCTCACATCCCTCTCAACAACACTTCTCCAATCATAAACCAATTCTATCACGTACATCCAAACCATATGTTAAATACCGGATTATAAACACAAAATCGTCACATCGTTCACATACCCGCTCGTTGTTGAATCCAAAGGAGGGAAGTCGGGTATCTTACAGCTGGCCGGGCCAGATATCGTTGGCGATCTCGCGCACAAGCTTCAGCTTGGCGATCATGCTGTCGCGGTCGATCGCGTTGCCCTCGCGGTGGCTGGCAAAGCCGCACTGCGGGCTGACGCCGACCTGGTCGAGCGCCTGCTCGAGCGTGATGTTGTTGCCCTCGGCGATGAACTTGGCCGCGTCGTACACCCGCTTCTTCATCTCCTCCTTGTCCTCGAGCTGGGCGAACTTGCTGGTCACCACGCCCAGGATCACGTTCTTGTTCGTGGGGAGCTCCTTCAGGGGCTCGAACCCGCCCGCGCGAGCCGTGTCGTACTCCAGGTAGTAGGTGTCCACGTGGAGTTCCTTGAAGAGCTTGGTGGCAATGCGGTCGTAGCCACCCTCGGAGAAGTGACGGCTGCCGACGAAGTTGCCACGGCACAGGTGCACGCCGACGTGCATATCGGCGGGGCGCTTGGAGATGCTGTCGTTGTACAGTTTGATGTACTGCTCGAAGGTTTCGTCGGCCGAGCGCACATTCAGGGGATCCGCCTCCCAGCCAGCCAGCATCTTCTCGGAGCAGAAGTCTGCAAATCGGTTAGGATGGAGGTTTTGGAGGGGCATCTCAGACTTACAGGCAAGGTTGGGGTCGTCAAACTGGACGTTTCTGCAGCCAACGTCATACAGCTCCTGCAGCTCAGCCTGCACCGCCTTGGCGATGTCGCCATAGTACTCCTCGTCGGAGCTGTACACATCCTTGGGGTAGGCCTTGCCCTCCTTGTAGCGCAAGTGGTACCAGTTGGGAGCGGCCAGGGTGATCTTCAGGTTCTTGACCTCCTCCGGAGCAACGACGCTGGCCAAATACTTGAACTCCTTGACATAGGTGCTGCCAACGTGCTTGATCTTGCCGGTGCAGATGACACTCTCACCAGGCTTGTGGCCCGCCTCGAGGAACGCAGCAACATCGGGGGCGTAGGGGCGGAAGACATCGGGGTTGATGTCGTGAACCTCCTCGAATCCTTCCAGGCCAGGGAAGAAGGAGCCCCAGAACACTGGTCGCAAACGTCAGCAAGGATGAATACTCTGCGCGAAAACGAGGGCTGGCCTACTGTGTCTGCGGTACTCTCCGTCCGAGATGGCAGCATAGCCCAGCTTCTTCTGCGTCTCTGCAACCTCCTTGACATCCTTGTTCTCAATAGCAAGCAGCTCAGACTCGGGGATCTCGCCCTTCTCGAAGGCCGTCTTGGTGCTCAAGAGCTGCTCCGTCCGCAGGAGGGAACCGAGGTGCTCAGCACGAAATGGGGGGTCGCGGTGGAGTTGAGGGGCCATGATGGTGGGATCACTTGAACGTCTATCTATCTATTCTCTAATATCTCGGTAGAAGTCAGAATGCGTTCACACTGCCAACAACCTGACACGAAAAAACTCACCTAGTTTAGGCACGGGATGGCAAAAAGACGACGGCGGACAGAGGGGGGGAGAAGGAGAGGAAGGGAAAACCCTCTGCTCAAAAGCGAGTTCTCGGGCCTTGCTCATCTCCTTGTCCGAGCAGGCGAGCCCCACCTTTTTTGAAGTCACTCCAGTCTCCACAAACCTGGAACCGATTTCGCAGACCCGGACAATGCGAGGGGGGCCAGCGACCAAGGACTTCATATAACTCGGTGTGATTGTGATCGATTTTCGGGCCCGACATTGGCTCCTGGGCTACCACATCGGGGAGAGACATTATGGTGCCAGATGCACGACCGTGGCATTCCGCGCAGAGCCGAAAGCATCGCCGTTGAGGCGTCGGGGGTATGAGCGCATCGAAGATGCCGACAGAGCGAGTTGATCGACTGCGGTGGGGCGGGCCGCTGGGATTCACGTCTGACTCAGCGGCCCACTCGTCGGAAGTAAGTACTGTGTAGATGCTAGATAGGGGGAGGGGGAGGTGCAGGGGCTGGTTTGTACTTCCGATGATATGATTGATGGACGGCGTACATCCTGTGGATGAGTTCACATCCAGCATTGCGGGGATACAGTGCTCACCGGATGGGCTAATGCAGCCCCACCATTTGCCGAGCTTGGACGCGATGCACATGCACGATGCATCGTACCTTTTCGCGGCTGGCAACGCCCTGAGAGGACCTGGGAATGAACACGCTGCAGTATTTTGAGGGTGCAGATGGGTGATCACCCACATCGACTCCGCAGAGGGGGGAAGGGGAAGGGGAAGGGGAAGGGGAAGATGACTGACTGCAAAATGGCTGTCATACTGACGAGGTGACTTGTAAGCAAAGTGGTGGGTTGGTGGGGCCTTTTCCCCCCCCCGGCCAGGTCACGTGCCTCATGTGGGGCCCTCCCGGCACTTACACGGCGAGGCTCTTCCCGAACTTCCTCTCCGCCACATGCGTCAACACCTGCCACAACACCACCTCAAATGCGCCCAACGCCATTGGTATAGTCCGGATGCGAGGGTGACCCGGACCTCGTCCCCCGCTCCGGCCCCTGAAGCTACTATGTCTTTGTTTCAGCCGTCGTTGCAGTCGTCCTTGGTGTCCCTGCCGAATGAGCTTGTGGATGCCATTATCTCCTGTCTCTCCCTCCCCCCGCCTTCGCTGGCCAAGCTGCACCAGCCTCCTAGTTCGCGTATAACCACATCCACTTCCAGGGATCTAAAGAATCTGTCGCGCACCTCCTCACGCATCAGGGAGCTGGTCCTCCCCCGGCTCTTCGCGCACGCCTGCTTCAAGATCCAGGAGGTGCCGGGGTTCCTAGCTTTCGTCGCACAGCGCAAACTGAGTCGCCATGTCGTCTCCATCGTGGCAAAAGGGGTCGATCCGCTGGATGAACAAGAGAATCGATACTGGTGGCGCCCCGTTCTCGACTGTCTCAATCCGCTGCGGCTCACTGTCCTCGCTTCCCCTCCGCTCATAGCTGCCATGCTGGACACGCGTATCGTGGACGAACATAGTTGGGCCTTCGAGGTGCCCTTTCAGATCCTACAACTGGAACAGACCGCGCAGCTGCAGGCCCCGAGTGTCAGTCCAGCAGCAGCAACAGGGCTGGCTGGGGGCCTGCTGCGGACTCGAGCGTGGTCGTCCCTGGCCTTCAACGAGTCGTCTGCCCTCAGAGCGTATAATCATTACGAGTACTTTCTGTTCCAGTTTCCCTCCATCTTCCACCGGTGGGGATGTTTCGCCTATCTGCAACCTCTCCCCGAGGAAATCTCTCCCTCTCTCTCGCTGACATCTCTGACCTCGTTCCGATACACGGCTGTCTTCCCGTTCTACAACCACGTGAAGCTGGTGCTGGATACCGTGGGGTTCATGACGAACCTGCGATCCTTCAGCGTGCAGTTGGCCCCGGGCCAGGACGACAAGACCACCGAGTTGGAGCAACGAGGATCCCTGGACCCGAGCGACCCGTGGATGGAGATCGCTACGGGATACTCGCTGATTGCGCACGCTGTGAGAGACCTCGGGAACAAAGCGCAGCTGGTGAAGTTCAGCACTCGTGACTTTGACTTCGATGCGCTCCGTCCGGAGCTGTCTGCTATCCTGCGAGACGTCCTTGAAAACTGTAAGTGGGTGCATAGCGGCCATGGGACTTGGATCAGAGAGCCGGTCGAGAAGAACAACTCGGGGCCGACGGCGGAACAACCTTCTCTCACGCCCGCTTAGCATTTCTATGAAGTAAGCCTATGTAACTAAGGTTCTCCCTCTGGTCCTCTGGGATGCTTCCTTGCCGGGAGTGTATATGTAAATGACTTGTGAGGATCCAATGCAGCGACCATGAATCCACTTCAGTATATCATTGGGTGGTGGAAACCAACATGCGCCCTGCTGCTGTAAGAATCATGCAACCTGAGGATTCAGGCATACACAGGTGGAGCAGCGAACCTCAACCGCACTCGGTGGACAGCCTCGTTCTTCAACTATACCACCAACCAACCAACTGCCACAGAGGCATGTTTAATTGCCCAGTCATACCGCAGTACCATCATCGGCTTAAATTTTCTAATGCCACAAGCCACATCGAGCTACATATACTGAGCTGCCCTCAACCATGGCCTCCGCTTCCCCTCATCGCTATTTTGCCGAACCTGCTGCACCACTACTCGCCCATTCCCTCGTTTCCCACGCAGGGGAAACACTACAGTCGGGGCAGGATCCTCGACCCCACGGCACCAAGGCCTGGAACCTGAAAGACGACATCAAGACCGGCTTCCGGGACAGCAACGATGGCGTCTTTCAAACCGGAATCGTGATCGGTTTCTCCAAGCTGAGAAGCACGGATAAGGACAGCCATGAGGATGTGGATGTCGGACAGGTATGTACATCACTTTCCATTCCATGAGCTTTTCTGTATCTCCAATCTTTTTTTGCGTTTCAACGCTCGCTGGGTATTGTAGAACTTATATAAAATAAACCCACACTAACCAACCATCCCAGCTCCCCGACACCTCCTCACAACCCACCTCCTCAATTCCCCCTCAACCCCCACCCCCACCCCAAAGCCTTCATCATCCACCCCCTGACCTCCCCCCTCTTCACTCCCCAACGCCTCCTCTCCTCCCTCCTCACCACTACATCCACCAACACAAGCACAAGCAAAACCCCCCTCACCCGCCCCCAAGCAATCTTCCTCCTCGACTCCGTCCACCTCTACCCCATCACCGACCTCCCCGGCGCCACGGCAGCCATATCCCAAATCTCCCAGGCCCTCGCCCTCTCCCTCACCTCCCCAACCAACCCCTCCAACCCTTCCAACCCGCCTAACCCCAATGTCAACCCTCACTCCAATCCCCACAAAACCCTCCTCCTCCTAACCGGCCTCGACACCCTCACCGAATCCAGCATCCGATCCTCCAACGCCCTCCGCGGCGCAGCCCTCCTCTCCGCCCTCCTCCGCACTCTCACCCAACTATCCCGCTCCCATGCGGACTGGCTATCCGTGCTGGTGGTTAATGGGACGAGTGCGGTGGGGGCGTACTCTCCGTCTTCGTCGGGTGGTGGGGATGGGAGTGCGAGTGCGAGTGCGAGGATGGGTGGTGGTGATGGCGGCATTCAGTCTGCTTTTCGGGCAGGGGCGCTGTTTCCGAGTTTGTTGTTGAGGACGTTGGATGGGGGGTGGATCGGCATTTGGTTGTTGGGGGGGAGTTGGGGAGAGGGAGAGGGAGAGGCAGAGGGAGATGGGTAGGAGTAGGGTATCTGGAGGGGGGAGGTGGTGGTGGAGGTGGTGAAGGATCGGGTGGGGGGTTTGTGGGGTGGTGGGGGTTTTGGATGGTGATGGGAGTGATTTGGATGTTCGGTTTGGTTTTGAGGGGGAGGGCTGATGCGTGTGTGGTTGTGTGGTTGATGATGATGGTGGTTGGTAGTGAGTGATACGTAGCCTTGAGGTGTTCAAATCAAAGTGGCTGGCTGGCTGGCTATATCATCTCATCTCATCTCAGGGCCTTGAGGTTGAGGGGGAGGGGGGGGGGAGGTGGGGGGATGGGATATGTTTACTGTCATCTGTTATGGACAGCCATTCTATTTTCCTGGATTAAATAGTAAATAGATAGATAGATATTACTATCGACACCAAGTAACTAACTAACTAGTTCCTCGGATGCGCGCCATCCGTCTATGATCAAGATAGTGATATGATATATGCTTCCCTTTTTTTCAAACCAAACCCACTCGAGACTAACTCCAGTTCGCATTCTGCTTTTTTGTTTCCTTCTCCCAGACAAACACAGGGAGGAAGGAGGGGGGTATCAACCAAGCAATTAGTAGGTTTAATTGTGAAAGGTGAAAAAGAGAGAAAAGTTAGAATGAAGCAGAGAGATAGACAGACAGACAGACAGTTAACTTCACTGCCCCCGCATCTGCGCGTTGTCCTTTTCGGCCCACATCCTCAGAACCGCTCTCTCCACCACGTTCTTCGCCTCCTTCTCGCATTTACTGAGATCAAGAGCAAGCGTAGTCTCCTCGAAATGATCGTCTTGCTGCTGCACCTTCAGCCACTGCTTGTGACGCTCGCAGCGTTTCTTCGTGCAAACGCCCCGGGACAGCATCTCCAGGTCGTCTTTCGTCTCGTCCATGACCGTGTCGCCGTCCGCGTCCGTCGCGTCGGGATAGCTAGACGCCAGGGCCTCCGGCGTGCCCTCCTCGAGCGCCTTCGCCCCGGGCTCGGAGAGCCGCCACTCGTCGAACTCCTCGTCCGACCACGCCAGTCGGGCATCGAACCCGCAGATGTCCTTCCATCCGCCTTTGGGGTCGTTCTGCTTCAGCAGTTCCAGGATGCTCTTGGACCGCTGGCGCACAAGCGTCATGAACGTGTTCCGGGCGCGCAGCATCTCCTTGCGATGGAGGAGGTCGTCGCGCTGCTTGCGCAGTTTTTCGATCTTGGACGCTTCGTCCGGTGAGTACGCCAGCCAGTCGACGTCGAAGTCCAGGCCGAGTTTCTTGTCGCGCGCCGGTTGGGCTGTAGCGTCGACGTTGCTGGTTTCGTTCGCGTTCTCGGTCTCGTTTTCTTTCGCGTGCTCCGCGGGGAGCGAGATGATGTTTTCGCCCAGCTTGCGGAACTCTTGCGCGGATGTCACGCCCGTGACTACCGCGTTGAGGTCGCCGGCCGTCAGCACGCCGCCTTTGCTGCCGATGTCTTCTGGGTCTCTTCGGTCTGGCGTCTCGGTTCCGTCGCGGCTGGTGCCTTCAACGGACTGGATGCCGCTCGTGGGCGTTCGGCCTGCGGTGGTGATGCCCTTGCGGGGCTTCAGGCCCAGGAGATTCCGGGTGCGTTGGAGCATGAATTCCCGGCCGTGGTCGTCGGAACAATACTTGCTCGGACTGCTCTGGTTGACTCGCGCCGGCTTGCGGCATTCTTTTAACCGGCACATCGGCTTCCATGTTGTCCAGCCTTTGCCTTGTTCTTTGCAGTTTGGGCCTGGGAGGGCTTAGTTAGCCGACTGTAAGGTACATTTTAAGGAAAGAGTCACCAAACTTACAGATGTATTTGTCGATCAGATCCGCGTCTCTCCGATCGATGTTGATACACTTCCCGTGGAACCAATCCTCACAGCCCCCATCACACCCAATCATCCACGTGTGATTGTCGGGCTTGCGGCAGATACAGAACACCTCGTCGTTGTCCTCGGAGTCTTCTTCTTCTTCTTCTTCCTCGTCGTCGTCCTCCTCCTCGACCTCCTCTGTCGCGGCGTTTTTGCTGCCCTTCTTTTTGTTGCCCGGAGCGGGTGAGCCTGCTACGGACGCCGCGCCTCGTTTCCGTCCTCCGGGTGTCTTACCAGTGCGAGAAGAAGGGGTGTTGGAACGTCCATCCACGCTTTGGTTGTCGGCATCGTTCAATTTCCTCTTCTTGGTCGCCATTTTTCTCCCCGTGCCCTTTTTGGTCGCGCTGGTCGCTGATTTCCGACCCGGAGGTTTCGTGGATGTCGCGGGGGATGATCGATCCGATGATGAAGCTCTGGATGACCCTCTGTTTTTCAGACTGGCGATGTTCTTCGGGGTCGGATAATCTCCGGCGAGACCGTCGAGTTGGGGAACTCCTGGCTTGGACTCGGGCTCTCCATCCAACGGGACCCCCTCTATATTTGTGTTGGAGGGTTCCGTCTTGACGTGAGGGACTGGGGTATCTTGCTTCACGGTGGAGGTATCTTCCTGCGCGGTACCGAGAAGGCCCCCGTAGAGGTCAGACCACATATCCGGAACATTGTCCCCCTCTGAGCTGGTTGTAGCCGCCGGAATCCTGAACCGTCGATGTATTTCGTCTGCTCTTTCAAACCCAAAGTACCCGCTTTGTCGCCAACCAGTCACGCCCACCACCTTGCCTTCTCTCACGACGATGTTCGACGGGACCAGGTCGTTGTGAACTAGACAGAGAGCCTCGTTCTCGTTCTTCTCGTGGAACAACAACTCCTTTTCGGATTCCTCGGCATCGGGCGGTAAATGCGAGTTGAGCCCACTGCATACGTAGGATGGTTGATCCGGACATGGATCGATACTTGCCAAGCGTTGCGATATGCGACGGCACTGCTGCTTGAATGTGTCGATCTGTTCCTCGGTCAGGTATCTCCAAGCCACCTCTAGAGTCACGCCAGGGATCCTAGACTCGACGGTAACGTTCTTCCCGTGGATCGTCCCACAGAAATGTATGACCGGTACCGCGACACCCAGCTCCCTGAGGGCATCCTCTGCCTTCCGCGCAGCGCTCAACTCATTCGCATTCACGCACGAGTATTTATCAATCGCCGTGTCATCCACATCTTGGTCGACTCTGATGATTACGCTGCCCGCAGCGAAAGCCTCCCTGCCCTCGGGCGCATTCAACGAATACTTTGCCGTACACAACTGATTCACAGTCCCCTCCCAATACGATGTCGCTTCGGGATCCGATTCGCACCACTTGGCGTAGCGAGGCTTAAACTCATCCGCCCGAGGGGCATAGCGACCGTACTGCGTGCTCCGGGCGAGGAAGGGGTCGTCCTTGGGGAGGAGGTCGGGTTTCGTTTCGTAGGGGTTGGTGGTTGGCATTTGATCGTTCATGGAGCCATTCGCCTGGCTCTGTGTATCCTCCGCCATTGCAGGAGCCCTTCAGTGGCCTGGTCGAGCCTCCAGCGCACTAATTCCGTGGATGGTCCCGCAAACGTCGGTGGGGGACGTTGGGCGCAAACCTGGGAAATATATACCTATCCGTCTTTGTCCAGTCCAGTCCAGTCCGAACAGCGGTATTCCAAACAGAGAAATGAAAAGAGGTTCAGATTGATTCCGTCGTGTCAGGTCATACTGGAGAGTCTGATGCAGGGAGGCACGAATAGATCGCAACTCAGAGCGCGACGGACGGATCGAGCGTGGTACCGTCGTGCAGCTGGCGATGCGGCGGAGTTCGGAGGTTCGAGACGGTCGGAAATCTCGACTGCGGGTTCTGCCAGCAACGGTGTCGGCGTATCATGAGACGATAGGGGGGTGGGAGGATTGAAGGGAAGCCCGGCAGGAGAGGGACTTCCTCGATCGACTCGTTGGAGAGAGGGGGAGCTGGTCGAGGCGCGGTCGGGCGACGCGGAGGTGAAATTCGCGGAGACTGGAGAGCCTGAGGTTGCGGCAGCTTCTGCGGCGGACTTAGCCAGGGCGGTGTGGCTTAACGCCGGACACGTCTTGCTTGCCTCAGGCCTGAAGATGGGAAGTGTGTGCAACTAATAGATAGTAAGGTGGTGTCAGTCTAGCCAACAGGTAAATAGTTAAATAGAATCAGATCAAAGGGCACGTAGGTATGGAGTATCAATCGACTGATTGATTTCAGATAGCAGCAACTGCTCACTGTTAACCACCACATCCACCCTCCGCCCATCAACACATATATCATAGTATCGGCACGACTGTGCTATGTGCGATTTCCCTGCCTGGTGGCCCCAGGCATCCTCTGCTATGCCCCCAATTCTCTTAAGCGTACCCCTCTTGACTTCTACAACATTCCCATCCCATTACCACCACTACTTTCTCTTCAAAGTCCCTCAGAGAGCCCGACCTGCTAGTTGCCGTGTACTGGCAAAAAGCTGAGCCGCAAGGGGCTTCCAGCTTCCAGGTCTTTTGCATACCCCAGATCGCCTAGAAGCAGATCTTGACTCGGGCCAAACACTGACACTTCAACTCGTCTTCGACTTATCTAGACACCGGATAACAGTCGTCGAATTACATCCTCCAAAAACGCGTCGGCTGAATTCACCGCATCTCGTGGCAAAGCACGCTAGCACCCACTCACCGGGGGGTTGACTGATTTGGGGAGCGAAACGAACCCGGACCCCAATAATGATAAGCTAGCCAGTAGCCACAGCCGGCTCCTGCACTTCAGGGTCATGCTTTGGCATCATCGCTTGCCTTGTCCCTGTCCCTGCTACTCCGTATCAAGCCACGCTATCATTCCTTCCCTCCAAGCTACCAACCGCTGCTGGTCTCGTCCTTGAATTGCATTGCCTACGTTGACTCGTTGAGGATTTCGGGTGGGCGTAGACCACGCGATCTAGTGGGGATCCGAATCTCCAGGCCCGAAGTTTCCGTTCCAAGGTTCCGACATCGAAGATGCGCATGATTAGATGATTCAACGTCGGTGGAGCAACTCAGAGTTGATCTTGATTTAGCCGGACAACCTGAAGCTCGTTGCTCTCAAAACCTCCCGGTCTCGCCTACGCCTATCGGTTCAATCCTGCCTGCCTTTCGTTGCGCTTCCCGGTTCCTGCGAGCAGAGCACAGCCCTCTTCGTCTTATATGACGAATCAGTATCCGATCTTGTTGGATCTCACCTTTCCACATCCGCTTTTACTTTCTGCCCTTATTTTTAGCCCCTAACCAGGCTCTCATGTCATTACGCGGATCTTCGCTATCGTCCCGATCCACATCATTCTGGTCACCAGAGTCACCCCCTCGGATACTCTCCGGGTTGGTTGCATAGTATTAATCTGCATCTTACCTGTTAGCCTTCACCTCTACTCCGTACTTTGAAACAGAGCGTTCAGCTCGATCGCGGTTTTCATATCCAATTAAGGGATTGGACACAAGCCACTGGTCCGATACCGCCAAATTTCTTTTCCGCGGTCACCGAGGTTGCTGGCAACCCTCTGGGCCGCTCATGCTTCTCTGCTCCTTCGCTATCGCACTTCTACTCTACACGTATTGACATTTCAAGATTGAAAGCCTGAGTTACTGAGCCAGTGCACTGCCGATATTTGATTTCCGATCAATCCCATCGACAGTGGTAACTGTCGTGCGACCACAGAACGGCAGAGTCGAGCCACAGCCACTCTTAACAGACGATTCTTGATAGACACCGCTCATTGCCCCACCAATCGAAGCTTGTTGGGTGGTCCCTGCTTTGTACGTCCGATCAGAGCGGCCTTGATTATGCCAGATGAAACGGGGAACACGAGCAAGTCTGCCACAGGATCTTCGCAAATGCGGTGGCAGTTCATCGACGCTTCTGACAATAGCCGGAGAACCTTGACCCAAGTGAAACGCCATGTAATGCAAGAATATATGCGCCAAAAGCGCTCCGCCGCAGGACAGTCTGTAGTGGAACCTGGAGGAACTGCCCTGGAGAGTGGGGATCAAGAGCAGAAACCACGTCGACAACCCAGGGCCAGTGGCTGGACCGAGGATGCACGTGAGAGCCGAAGGGAAGGTTCTCATGATGGCGACAAATCTGAGGCTTACCAGCAGTATAATGCTCGATTTATCTCCGAGCACTCACCCAAGCAGCATGAGCTGAAGGAGATCGAGGATACCCAAATCTCAGGGACTGTGAGCTATCCAGTCACCGACCCAGTTAATGTGCTACCTTACAGAGACATACGTTTCCAAAGCCATGTCCATCCTTCATCGAACCCTCCAAGGAGATATCCAGCCTGGTCCCAAAGCAGCAACTCGGACACCGGCACCATGACACCATCGTCCTCCGCTCCGACATCCCCAGTCGACATGGCGTTGTCTCCCAAAACCGTCCTCAGTGCCGCACGTACCGACCCTTTCAACACTTTGCCTCTGGAGCTTGATCTCGAAGGCCAGAGACTATTCGATTTCTATGTCAATGAAATGCCTGCTTGCTCGTACGGTTCCCATTTCCGATCACGAAAGGCGCATAATTGGTATACAGCGGTGTTTGTGCCAGAAGGGATGAAGGGTCCGGTGGCGTTTCAGAATACCATTCTCGTCCACGCAGCCAACACTTGGGTTTGGGTTCGCAACGAAGAGCCGGATGAATCTGCCCTTGTTCATCGGGCTCGTGCCATTTCCATGCTTCGAGAACACAGGGAACATAACCCCGGGGACTTTTCCGACGAGGTGATCATAGCGTGTCTCAGCGCTGCAGGGCTTGAAGACTTTGATCCTCGTCCAGGCCACAAGGAAATCAGTTGGCTTCATATGCGGGCTGCAAGGGAGATGATCCGAGCCCGTGGGGGACCATCGGCTTTTGAAAATACGCGGCTAGGCATGCTTATCAATTGGCAAGATTATATCCTATCAGGGTATGAGACTGAAGGGCCAAGCTTTTTCTTCGAGTACGATCCTCCACATACGCGGCCAACAGCGCCCTACGTCCAATCGCTCGCTCCGAACCCGGTGTTCCCTCAGACTGCATCATACATTACATCACTTACCGAGCAAAGTACCACGCACCACCGTCCCCTCTCCCCACAGGAAGAAATTCAATCTCAATGTACCGAGTTCCTCGACTTTCTCAAACGCTGTGAGCAGAATTCTATCTATCAGCGAAATGTGATCGGCCCAACGATGGCACCGATTCGTCATGCCGCCTTTGGGGAAAACTCGCTACTACACCGGATACTTGCAGCGCCTCCCGGGCTACGATTTACAGCCTCTGGCAACCGCAAGCAATTCGTGGCACGGCTGGTCGCGCTGATCATTCTCAATGCTGGTCTGTGGGATTACCGGAACTCTGTCTGGCGTAGCGAGACCTTCCTCAGGACTTTGGAGCAGGCTGTCTTGGACAGTGAAGTCAACACCAGCGGCTCGGTTGAAGCACTGCTGCAAATATTGCTTGAGTGCGATGATGGTGTGCTCAGCTTCACTGAGGGCGCATCTCATTTGCGTCTCCACACTGACGTACCGGACTTCACCCAATATTCACCCACTGCGCAGACCCAATACGGCCGGCCGTGGTTCGCAGGCCGGATGCTCAAAGTAGCCAAGCGGCTCAGCTTCGACACCTGGATGAATGTGAACTACTTTCTTTTCTCCTGTCTCACGTTGCAAACCAGTGTACCCTCTGTTTCGTTTTGGGAGAACGACTTGCTGCAAGAGATTCTAAGTGCGCCACTCACCAATTATGTGATGCCATCTCTGCAATGCCAATGATTCCCGACGGTAGTGTGCCCTCTGCAATGCCCCTCTGCTTTTTATCCCTGCTGTGCAATTCCAGCGCATGCTGCAGGCCTGGACCCGGTCTGTAATCGTGATCGTTTTCATTCCCTGTCGTCTTCATTGACAAGGCTTTGTTTAATACCTCTAGGCTGAAATGCATCATTGCATATTTCCTATCATTTTGGTCATGGATTTTGGCGTTGTTTGTTTAATATACCCAAGTTCGTGCGATGAGATATGACAGTACATCGTGTCCTCATTCTCTCTCCTCCCTTCTTACCCGAGCCACCTTGGCCCATTGCGGTCTACATAGGCTGTCATGGAATGTATCATTTTGGAGCTATCATTGAATTTGGATCATTGGTCTATCTATATACTATACAATGCTATTCTTATCTGCCGACCGACGCAGCATTGGCACCCGGTCTATGATCGGGAGCGTGACTGCTATTTTGCGAGCTAACAATCATAGAAGCATCCTTGCCTTCGATACTGGTCTGCGAAGGCGAAGGATCACCTACCTGGTGTGCCGCACCCTGGCGGTCTAGAACGAAGAGACGCTCCACTTCCTCAAGGGACTTGCCGGCAGTCTCCGGATACGCCACCCAGACGATGATGGCTGCGGCCCAATTGAAGGCCGCAAAACAGTAGAAATAATTCCAGCCCATGTGTGACCGGGCGATCGGCGTGCACTGTGCGAAGACCAGATTCAGGCTCCAGTTAGTGGCCGTCGCCACCGAGGAGCCTCGCGCGCGGATCGCCGTGGGGAAAATTTCGGACGGGTAGATCCAGGAGATGAGGCCTAGACTGGTGTAGAAGAGCGAGAAGACAAAGAACATGGCGATCGCGCCCCGGATCGCGTTGGGATTAGTTGCGCTCGCGTCCTCAAAGTTGCCGTATACCTGCCCCATGATCGCTTCTACACACATGCTGGCACCCATGCCCAGCAATGACGGGAGGAGGAGCTTGCGCCGGTCGACTCGATCGATAAACAGGATAAACACCGTGTTCCAAAACTGGGCCAGTGCTCCCCAGATTCCCTGGAGGATGAGCGAGGTCGACTGGCTCAGGCCTAGGATCTGATACAGGCTTGGGTTATAGTTCGAGATCACATTCGTGCCGGAACACTGAGTGAACACCTGCATGCCGCAGGCCAGCAGCACGCGATGACGCCAGCTGGGCTGCGTGAACAGCTGATGCCAGGAGCGGACGGTAGACCGTCGTTCCTCCGCGATGCTGTCACGGATCTGGACGAACTCGGATTCGACCAGCTGAGCGTTAGACTGTCCCTGGACGAGGTGGAGACGATTCAAGATCGCTCGTCCGGCGTCCATATCGCCCTTCCCAATGAGCCAGCGAGGAGACTCGGGAAGAAACCAGACGCCTGCGCTCAGAATCACGGCGGGGACGGCTTGGAAGGCAAGGGGGAAACTCCAGCTGAACGCTCCCGCGCGCAGGGAGCAACCGTATCCCACCCATTGCTGGAGGTGATTAGACCTGAGAGTCGAGATAGATGGATGGATGAATCAGACACGTACCGCGACCACAACCCCCAGCCCGATCATCCACTGCTGCAGGGAACCCAGAAAGCCACGGATACGGGGAGGGGATAGCTCACTCTGGGAGATGGTAAGCACCGCGCAACCTGCAAATGGGATCGAACGCAACAAGGAAGACATACACAGTAGACCGGAATGATGGCCGACATCATCCCCACGGCCAGCCCGGCGATCAAACGGCCCACGAAGAGCATGGCCACGTTGACGGCGCCCGCTTGCAAGGCGGCCCCCAAGCTAGCGAGGAGGCCGCCGGTGAAGAGCACCGGGCGTCTCCCCCACGGATCGGAGAGGTAGGAGACAACGACCGAGCCCAGGATGGCACCGCCTGCGGAAGACACATCAGATCAGTCAGATTGGCCCGGACAGATAGATCATCTATCTCATCGGCGGATGTATCCGAACCATTATAGGACGCGACAATCCCGCCGGTGGCGGCGTCGGAGGGATTGTGGAAACGAAGCTTGAACGAGTCCTGATCGATAACCGAGGAGATCACGCCTGAGTCATAGCCAAACAGAAAGGATCCGAGCGTGGCAAAGAGGCAGCAGAGGGTGACGAGAAGATAGGGCATGGTCCTCCAACGCCCAGCTGGGGGGGGTTTATTGGGTGCGGTTGGCGGGGTGGCTGCGACAGCGCTGTTGTTTCTTATCCATGAAGGTATGTATCCCTTGGGTTCTAGATGCGGTTCGATCTGGAGGAGTATGGCATAACCCTATTCGGCGCTGTCACCCAGTTGGGATCCGTCCGACCACACGACCAGGATGACAACGGAGAGAGGGGGGGGGGGGAGACACTGAAGGAAGAAGCTAATTGCTGAGGATCCAGGCGGCTGCCAGCAATCAAACTTTGAGCTCTGCAGAGGGAGACTGGATGACAGATTCAGGGGAGGGGGGGGGGGGGGGGAGAAAGAGGCCGGAGGTCCAGCTGGGAAAACCGGCCGTCAGACTGCGCGTGGAGGATGAGAGGATGAGACGCCGCGCAGTTGGTTAGGGTCTGCCTCGCTGCACTCCACCTATGAATGCCATTCTATTCTGGACGCGGTGGCCATGCGCCTGGTGACTGGCTACCGCCCTAATTCCCTATCGCTGCGCTTCCATGGACCAGGGCCTTCCAGCAAGTCCACCGGCCATCTCCCATCCTCGAATCACGGAGGGACGAGGGCCTGAAAGGCCGAATGCTTGTTTCCTGCATCGGACATCCGAGGCAGCGGTCGGCTTATTCGGCCTTGACGCCGAACGGAAAAACCGGGACTTTTGGTTTTTTTTTTTTTTTTTTTTTTTTTTTTCCCCTTCTTCTTCTTCTAACTACGACGAGGTAGGCTAGTGGTTTTGCGGGAAATTCAATCCAGCGGTCGCTGACTCGCTTGTTCCAGGTCTTTTTTTGTCTTCATGGCCCGTTACACTTTACGGCCTCATCGGGGGGAGAAGGGAAGGGATCCAGATCAGCCCTATTGAGCGATTTTCTGGACTGCCCTATCCCTATCTAAACCTACCTCGTGGGACACTTGTGCAATTTTATTTTTTTATTCTTATGGGGGTAAGGATATTAATCCCGCACATTTCATCAGTTGTGTGACCGACTCCCAGTCGCCATCTCTTTCCTCTCCGAACGGTCTGTGGAATCAGGGTCTGGGCATCTCGTCCTGTGCATCCATCCTGTGCATCGGGGTGGATCTCTGCCCGTCCGTCCAACTTTGCCCTGTCCATAATCAATCAATTCCTCACCACCACCCCATCACCACCAACACTCGGACTACTTACTATAGCTAGCTGCCACTGCTAGTTACTGCTGCTGTTCCTCCTGCTGAGAGAGCTGGGATCCCTTCTCCTAGGTATTATTCACTCCTCTGGCTGTGTTCCAACCACCTCCACCCCCCGTGTTGATTCCCACCCACGTAATCCCAGGAACTCCCCCCCCTCATTCATTCTTGGGCTCATCCCCTCGTACTTTCGGCCTCTAGACGAGCGAGGCGAGGAGCGAATCCCCGAGGCCTTTCCCCCCCCCCCGGTCTGCTGTGCAGTCTGCAGTCTGCACTCGTGCTGGCATTATTTCCGATCCTGGGACAGGTTTCCGTCTGGTTGGAGCGGGTCTTTTGGTCTGACTAATTCGCGCTGACTCCAATTCTTCTCTCCAGCAGAAGAAATTCCGTCATCCCATCCCATCCCATCCCATCCTCTCTCTCTCCTCTCTCTCTTTCCTCCGGCTATCAATCAGTCATTCCATCATCCTTCCCAACAACAGTAAAACCATACCAAACAACAACAACAACAACAAAAAATTAGCAATTACCTCATCCTCCAACAAGCCGACCTCCTCTCGAGAACGATCAATTCTTCCCCCCTCACGCATCGCATCCACCCCCGCCTGGCTGCGTGTGCCTTCCATGAACCTGTGAGAAGCGTCAATTCCACCCTCGTGGAGGCCCTGCGATTCCGGTCGATCGCCACGCGGGTTCATCCTCCTTGCTGATCCCTCGTCCGCCTAGTAGTCTCCCTCGCCCCATCCCCCAGTTCCACAGGCACTTCATACCCCCTTGCATGCCGTTGCGCCGACCGCCGTGAGCCCTATCTCGTCCTTCCCCTCCCCCCCTCATGGCGTCCGATCCCAGCCCTGTGCTCGCCGACAATGCGACCGAGGATGACCCCGACTCGTTCTTCTATACCCACGAAGACCACGACCACGATGTCTCCCCGGACCAGTTCGCCCCGGACCTCTCCGGCAAAGACGATGCGCTGGGCGACGCGAAGCCCGTGAAGGACCACCTGCCCATGCAAAAGCGACGCCGGGTGACGCGCGCCTGCGATGAGTGTCGTCGCAAGAAGATCAAGTGTGATGGGAAGCAGCCGTGCACCCACTGCACCGTTTACAGCTACGGTAAGTCCAGTCCAGTCGATCCTTTCCCCGTCCGGTCGCGACTGACGCTTTTCGGGTCTCCGTCGCCAGAATGCACCTACGACCAGCCCTCCAACCGCCGTCGCAACCCTGCCCCCCAGTATGTCGAGGCCCTGGAGAACCGCCTACATAAGGCAGAGGCCCTGCTGCGCGTCGTCCTGCCCGATCTGAATCTCGATGACCCGCAATTCGACGTCCATGCCTCGGAGCAGATGCTGGCCGCGATCAACCGCGAGAAGCAGCAGCAGGAACAACCACCACAGCAACAACAACAACAACAACAACAACCATTGCTGTCCGCGCCCATCCCCGCCGCCGGTCGACGCCGTAGTTCCGTGGCCCTCGCGGGGTCTGCCGACTCGGGCGATGCCAACGGCGGCGATGAGTCGCTGCTGGAGTCGATGGTCGACAACCATGGCTACATCGATCTGGACGACCAGGGACACTGGGATTACCACGGCCACAGCTCGGGCATGAGCTTCATCCGCCGCCTGCGCAAGCAGCTGGGGTCGTCCGACATCCAGCCGCCGTCGATCCGGTCGCGCCCCGTCAGCCAGACCAAGTTCGACAGCCCCAAGTCCATGTCGGAGTCGCCGCAGGATGCCGTCTTGCCGCCGACCCACGACCTGCCGCCGCGCGAGGTCGCACGGCGTTTGTGCCACAACGCCCTCGACGACGGCTGCTCGCTGATGCGCTTCGTGCACGAGCCCTCCTTCTTCGCCATGTTCGATCGCATCTACGATACCCCCCTGGACCACTTCACCAACGAGGAGAACTCCTTCCTGCCGCTGCTCTACATCGTCATCGCCGTCGGCTGTCTGTTCTCCGACGGCGGGGCCGGCGCCCTGGATATTTCGGGCTATGAGGGTGCTATCGGGCAAGGGTGGGTGACTCCTCGGATCCTGGTGGCGTCTGAGAGGCGTCTGCTGACTGCCCTGACCTAGGTTCCAATACTTCCGCGCGGGCCAACAGCTGTTGGAGGTGACCGACTGTCGCGACCTGGTGTCCCTCCAGGCCATCTGCTTCATGGTGCTCTTCCTGCAGTCCTCCGCCAAACTCAGCACCTGCTACTCCTACGTGGGCATCGCCCTGCGATCCGCCCTGCGCCTGGGCCTGCACCGCAAGATGACGGCGCAGTTCACCCCCCTGGAGCAGGAGCTGCGGAAGCGCATCTTCTGGGTGGTCCGCAAGATGGACGTCTACGTGAGCACCCTGCTGGGGCTGCCCCTGATGCTGAGCGACGACGACATCGACCAGGAGTACCCAGAGTCCGTCGACTCGGAGTTCATCACCCGCGACGGCATTCTGACCATGCCCTCGGATCGCACGCCGCTGATGGCCGGCGCCAATGCCCACACCCGGCTGTCCAGCATCATCCTCAAGGTCGTCAAGTACATCTACCCGGTGAAGCATGCCCAGCATCGCGGGTCGGACCAGCGCTACGTGGTGAGCCACTCCAAGATCCGCGAGATCGAGCGCGATCTGCAAGCCTGGATGGAGGAGCTACCTGCGGCTTTGCGGCCAGGCACGGAGGTCTCCCCCCAGCTTGAACGGTCTGTTTCCGTCCCCATCCCCGTGTGTGTTGATTCCTTCTGACGGTGCCAGGGTCCGACAACTGCTGCGCATCAGCTACGCCCACGTGCAGGTGATGATGTACCGCCCGTTCCTGCACTACGTCTCCAGCGGCTCGCAGGCTCGCGGCGTGGACCGGCGGTCCTACGCCTGCGCGGCGGCCTGTGTCAGCGTGTCGCGGAACATCGTCCACATCACCACGGGCATGCACAAGCGAGGCCTGCTGAACGGATCGTTCTGGTTCACGATGTACACGACGTACTTCGCCATCCTGTCACTGCTGTTCTTCGTGCTCGAGAACCCGGACTCGCCCACGGCCAAGGACGGGGTGCTGAAAGACGCCATGGAGGGCAAGAACACGCTGGCTGGGCTGGCGAAGAAGAGCATGGCGGCCGACCGCTGCTCGCAGAGTCTCAGCTGCGTCTTCAAGAACCTGCCGGAGCTGCTCAAGAACCGCCAGAGCTCGACCGTCCGGGCCAACCTGAAGCGGTCCGCGCCGTCCAGCGGCAACCACCATCAGCGAGCCCCAAGTGCCACGACCAAACCCTCGCAGATGCCCCCTCCGCAGCGCGCCAGCACCTTCCCCAACCAGCTGCTGCACCGATCGACCAAGTCCGAGGCCAGCAACACCCCCAAGAGCCTCGACGACAGCGCCGCCGCGCGCAACAAGGGCCCGCCGAACCCGCGGCACAGCCAGCCGTGGTTCCCATCGACGCCCACGCCGGAGCCCGTCGCCGACACCGTCGCCTCGACGCCGTCCGAGACGGCCACGGCCAGCAGCTCGACCCGAGCCTCCCCCGTGTCCATGTCCATGCCCCTGGGCGACTCCTCCGGGCCCAACCCCTTCAACGCCTTCGCCAACAACCCCTGCAGCTTCCCCGACCTCATGCCCATCATGTTCCCCTCCGACGACCCCTTCGCCTACCCCACGCAGCCCCTCTCGACCCTCGAGAACGACCACTTCAGCCACGACCCCCCCGTCACCTCGCAATTCGCCCCGTCCCTCACCGACACCAGCGGCGTCAGCTCCCTCGGCGTCACCACCCCGACCCTCGACGGCTTCGGCAATTTCTCCGTCTTCGCCGGTGGTGGCCCCCCAGCACCGGCACCGGCACCTCCGCCCCCCAACATCTCCACCCGCCTCGCCGCCAACCAGACCCAGTCGCGTCTGCAATCGCCCGCCTCTCACTCTCACTCTCACGCCTCCACCCCCGTCAACGGCGCCGAGGCCGTCAACAGCCCCGACCTCGTCTCCCTCCCGAACCAGACCTTCATGTGGCAGGGCTACAACTTCCAGCCGTCGACCTTTAACCCCCAGGATTCTGCCCGGCTGCTGCTTCTGTTCCGGTTGCCTCGGCGCTGGGGCAGTATGGTATGGGTGTTGAGGATGCGAATGTCAATCCCAATGCGAATGGGAATGGGAATGGGAATGGGGATGGTCCCGGTCCCACTGTCCCTGGCATGGGTATGGGGTTGGATTTGGGTCTGCCGCTGGATGATCTGTTCGGCAACGCGGATGTCTTTCGTCCGGGTGGGTTGGGCGATGAGTGGACGCAGTGGATGAATGTGGAGAGTTAGTTAGTCGATTATCAACAGGGCAGGGGAGGGGAGTAAAATATTGAGGTAATACCCATATGCGCTGAGGATTGGAGATTGGAGTTGGAGTTGGAGTTGGAGTTGGAGTTGGAGTTGGAGTCTTGGGGCTGGGGCGTTTGTGTGTGTTTTGTTTGTTTGGATGGTTGGATGGATGCTTGCTCGGTTGGAGGGTTGGTTGTTTGTGTGGCTGGCTGCAGGTGCGGGTGTGGGTGTGTTTTCTGTGTTTACTATCTATGTATGTATGTAGCTATGCTTTATGTTCGTGTCAATGATCACTTATCCATCATTCTTTATTTTCTATTTTCTATTTTTATTTTCTAATTTTATTTTCTATTTTCTATCTATCTAGCTATCTAGATCTGGTCGATATAGTAAGTATTGTCCTCCGTACATGGTTTATCTTATCGTACATCCTCTTCCTTTCCCCGTTCCCTTTCTTCCCCTTCAACAAGGGGATTATCTCAAAGCCCACCCCAGCCAGGCATTCTATTCTATTCTATTGTATTCTATTCTATTCGCCGCCGCCGCCATCTCTTATCCAAGTACTCTTCATATCCAAAACAGATCATACAGATCAGATCATACATACCAGTTTCCCTTCCCCCCTCCCTTCCCCCCTCCCGCCCTCTTTCTCTACACAATAGAGAGAGGGAAAATGGCAGAATAAGAAAAAGAAGAAGAAGAAGAAGAAGAAGAAGAAGGATAGCTCACCTCCTCCTCGGCGGCTGATACCAACTCCAAATATTCAACCCGACCTTCAACCCCCTCGTCACCGGAAACGAAGCATGCCATGTCTCCGGATACCCGGAGCCATCCGCGCGGAGATTCTCCCAGAAGATCGCGTTGCCTTTTACCGGCTTGAATGTGATTCCTTCTCTTGGTGGAACTGGGCCTGCCCTGTCCCTCCCCCTGCCACAGCTCCGTCTCCAATAACATTCTGATCCCCAGTCTTCATGCTGCTGTTGGTAGCGGTGGTGGTGGTAATATCCGCGCACTCCAAAAACCGACACCACTCCCCGCCACCAGCAGCACCCCTCGGCATCCGCAGTCTCGGAAAATTCGTCCCCCCGCCCTCGCAGTCATCGTCCAGGTAGACCATGAACGTGCTCAGACGGTCGCCGCCGCGGGCCGCCGACCCGGCCCAGTCGAAGTGGTGCGCGTAGTGGCCGGAGACGTTGTAGCGTTGCGCCCACATGCGCTCGATGTATAGGTGCGGTTTCCAGCCTTGGAAGGCCGAGGCGCGGGCTTCGAGGCATCGCACTGTGTTGTCCCGGGGTAGGAGGGCGCGATCGGAGAGCCGCGTGGAGGGGTCGATTTTGGTGGTCACGCCGTTGTAGATTATTGAGGGGGTGTAGTTGGTTGAGCTGGTGGGGGGAGGGGGTTAGTTGTTGTTTTTGTTGTTGGGGGAGAGGATTGGGGGAATGGGGGATTGGGATATTGAGGGGGGTACCTCATCTCAAGCAGATGGTCCGCTTCCGCAGTAGACAGGAAATCCTCAATGTAGATGACCAGGGGCTCCTTCGAGAGGAGGTGCACGCGGTAATTGTCCTCTGGACATGATGGGATGATACCGTCCGGCAAACTGAGAATCTCCGGGTCCAGGGAGATGTCGGTGTCGGGGTCGAGCGGGATGGAGGCGTCGTCCGGGTCGAAGATGTTGGTGGTCGGCTGGGGGGAGAGCGTGCGGAGGAGGGGGGCGAAGACGAAGAGGTATAGCGGGATGAGGTAGAAGATGGAGCTGAGGAGGGTGGAGAAGGAGAGTTGGGGCATTGTTTATGCGGTGAGTTGCGGTATGGGAGGCATTGAGGTGGTGGGTGTGGCTGAGGTCTGTCTATCCAGGGGATGGATGGATGGATGGGCTGATCGGGAATCGGAGATTGATATGATCGTTGCTGCGTTGTGCTGCATCGGATCGGGACGTGGGATGCAGGTTAGTCAGCTGTGTTGTGTTGCATGGTTGCCTGGATGCCTTTCTCCCTTTCTGCCTCGCTGCCATGCTGCCTCGTGGCCTCAGGAACCACCAGCGGGCGACCGGTCACCGGTCACCGGTCACGGGGCTCCCGGTGTTTGGTGCTCCGTGGTCGGGGGTAAAGGGGCAAAGGGGCAAAGGGGCGAAGTCAACGGTTATTGACAAGATGCCCAGTTGGGTATCCCCTTCTCCGGCTTGCGGGGTCCGAGCGCGTCAGCAACCACCTCTGGCCGGGCGGCCGTTTGTCAGCGCCCCCGGTGAGCCAGAGCAGCTTGGTCGACTGGGAAGGGCGTCAGCATCGTTCATCCGGGGCATGTTCTTTCCCTGGAGCCTGGCGGATGACCGTGCCCGTCCGAGCAGTACGTAACTACTGTATCTGCTCGGCTGCGCAATGCTGAGCTGTCAGTGTCAGTGACCCCATGTCAATCGGTGTCAATAGCCGATCGGTCGCATGGCGTCATCGGTCGCAACATGCTGGGAATGCGGAGGGATCGTCCAGGTCGCAACCTCATTGTGGCCGCGTGGCGAGCCTCATAACCATATATCCCGGATTTTTGCGGAGACTCCGCACGGGGGATTCCAGAAGACGCGGAGTATCGTTCAGGAGCAGCAGCAGGCGGCGCCGGCGTGTAAAGGGACACCCGGTCAGGTGACCGCCAGTCAGCTCCGGATTCGCCGGCACGCGATGGCCCGATGCGGCCTAGCGCCGGGGGGGGGGCGAACCGCCTCGTGTGACTTACCGCGGAGGGTTTAGCGCGGACAGGAGCCTGGCGGCCTGGCGGCCTGGCGGCCTGGCGGCGACCCAGGCGGCCAACCCAAATGTTTCCAGGCTTTTTTTTCGGCTTCACCGGACTGGCTTATGCAGGTTTGAGATGCACTCCTAGTCTCCCTCCTAGTGCTCTCTCCCCAGCCGACGACCCGGGGTAAAACATTCCTACCGGCTTTAAGCTTCCTCCCCCCCCGTCCCAAGCGACGCCGATCCACAGCCAACTAACCTAGAACAGCCCCCTATCGTCGCCCATCTCGGCTGCCTTCCGGCGCCCGGCCCACCTTACTCTCACCTCACATGGCCCGCCGGGCCTCATCCAGGCGAATCCAGCCCGCTGAGCCCGCTGAATGGCCCTCCCGTGACTAATGCGCTGGACAAATGCCGGATAAAGCCTCTCGGGAATCCAGTCTCTCCCGTCCACTCGCTTAACCTTGTGGTCCCCTCCCGGTGGACGGGTGGACCGGTGGACCGGTGGAGAGCAGGAAATCTCTTTCCCTGGATGCAACGTGAGTCACCTTGCGTCTGGTTCGTCCGGGTGCCGAGTGGTGGCGGGAGAACGAATTGCTGGACTCCATCATCCGCTGGCGGACGACGATCAGCTCGTCTCCAGCGTTTGCCTCCTGGCCTTTGGCTTTCCTACCAGGGTTCAGAGTTTGTCCTAGATCTGACATGGTCCACCGGCAAAGTCTTCAAGGTTCACATCCCAAACCGGCTACCTCTACCACCTACCTACTTGGGTTCGGGGTCAACACCAGGTTGAAACAGGCGCGGAGCCAGGTCGCATCATGATGCAGTGGTTCCTGTCCGGACTCCGGATCAATGAAGTTTCTTCTTCAACAAGGATCAACAAGGAGAGAGGGGGTGGGTTATATGATGTTTTCTTTTTTTCATTCTTACAATCCAGAGGTCAGACAGATAAGCTCGGGTAAATGCCCCGAGCAGGCCGGAGGGATCGGGCTTTATATATGTCCTGCGTTTTGGCCCCCCGATCTGCGGCTGAATGTTTCCCTGACGAGACCTTCTCCGCGCCGGCTAAGCGAGACCCAAACATCTGGGGAAAACACTCCCCCGACCCAGTCTCCCACATCACGGGGCTCGAATTGTGGGAATTCGCCTGCATGGTGGGAAGCGTTAGGCCCGTTAGTTGCATGCTCGACGTATCAGAGCCGAGCTGTTCCATCTCCCCCCCTCATGATAGCCTCCCCGGATGGGGTTTGGCCACGACGTAAGTTGTGGAGAGGGTTCGAGGAACTGGAAGGGAGGAAGGGGGGAGAGGGGGATGCCAGTATCCACACGCCTCTAGGTTGCTCCGTGGGCCGTAGAACTCGTAGGAAACATAGATATTACTTATGGCCCGGCCCGCCGCTGGCTTTTCCTCCTTCTTTTCTCCCTCCCATCCAGCCATCTTTTTCCTGTTGACGGGACTCCCTTTTCTTCTTCTCCTTCTTCTTTTCTCTCAAACCCCCCTCTCTCCCCTCTTCGTCTCTCCTCTCGTGTCCCGTGTGAAAAAAATTCTCCTCCCCCCCCTCCCCCTTCTTCTTTCTCCCTTGGCTTCACACACCAGACAATGGGTCTCCTTCACCTCGTTGAGGACCGTCCCACCCCCAAAAATGTTTACAATTGGCGAGTCTACGTCCTCGCCCTCATTGCCTCATGTGGTTCCAACATGATCGGCTACACGAGTGGCTTCATCGGCACGACCATCACCATGCCCTCCTTCGAGCGGGAGTTCGGCCTCGACAAGATGACCAGCGCCCACGTGGACCTGATCAGTGAGAACATCGTCTCGCTCTTCATCGCCGGTGCCTTCTTCGGGGCCCTGCTCACCTACGGCGTGTCGCACTTCCTGGGCCGCAAGTGGAGTCTGACGCTCTCGTCGGCGGTGTTCATCCTCGGGGCGGGCCTGCAGATGGGCGCCAATGGTTCCCGTGGACTCGGCATCCTGTACGCTGGCCGTGTCTTGTCCGGACTCGGCACCGGTGTGGCATCCAACGTCATCCCGATCTATCTCTCCGAGCTAGCTCCTCCTGCCATTCGGGGCAGATTGGTCGGCTTCTATGAGTTGGGCTGGCAGATCGGTGGTATGGTTGGCTTCTGGATCAACGTGAGTCATCCTCCTATCATTCCTTCGTCTCCTTCTGTCCGCAATCCTTCCCGCTTCAGGGCTAACCTCCCCCACCCCTGCAGTATGGTGTGGAACAAACCATGCCCGAGAGCCACAAGCAGTGGGTTATTCCCTTTGCCATCCAGATCATCCCCTCGGGCATGCTGTTCCTGGGCTCCCTGTGGATGAAGGAATCCCCGCGCTGGCTCTTCCTCAAGGGTCGTCGCCAGCAGGCCATGAAGAACCTGTGCTGGATCCGTCAGCTGGATGAGGCCGACATCTACATCACCGAGGAAGTGGCCACCGTGGACCAGGCCATCGAGGAGCAGATCTCCTCCATCGGCCTGGGCTTCTGGAAGCCCTTCCGTGCTGTCGCCCAGAGCTCCAACCTCCGCTACCGCCTGTTCCTGGGATGCATGCTGTTCTTCTGGCAGAACGCCTCCGGCATCAACGCCATCAACTACTACAGCCCGACCATCTTCTCCAGCATCGGTGTGCAGGGCAACATGAAGGGTATCCTCAACGGTATCTTCGGTGTCATCAAGGCCATCTGCACGGTCATCTGGCTGCTCTTCCTGGTCGACCAGTTCGGCCGCCGTAAGCTACTCCTGTGCGGTGCCATCTGCGGCTCCATCTGCATGTGGGTGATCGGCGCGTACATCTGCGTGACCAAGCCCACCGAGCACCCCCGGTCCTCCCTCGACGGCGGCGGTATCGCGGCCATCTTCTTCTTCTACCTGTGGACGGCCGTCTACACGCCGACCTGGAACGGAACGCCCTGGGTCATCAACTCGGTTAGTCTCCTTCTTTTCTTTCTTCTTTCCTGTCCACTCTTCCAAGCAACCCACTAAACCATATCTATCTCCAGGAATGCTTCGACTCCAACATCCGCCCTCTCTCCCAGGCGCTGACCACCGCCAGCAACTGGCTGTTCAACTTCCTGGTGTCGCGCTTCACGGAGCAGATGTTCGCGACGATGAGCTACGGCGTGTACTTCTTCTTCGCGGCGCTGTCCTTCCTGGCGTGGTTCTTCGCGTTCTTCCTCATCCCCGAGACCAGCGGCATCCCGCTCGAGGCCACCGACCAGCTGTTCCGCATCAAGCCCGTCTGGAAGGCCAACGAGATGCTCAAGCAGCAGCTCAAGGAGGAGGAGGAGCGCTTCCGGGCCGAGATGAAGGACACCCCCGGGGCGTTCGAGAAGAATGACCCCCAGGAGCACCTGGAGAGCGCCTGATGATTTCTTTTTCCTTTTTTGACTCGTGGATTGCGTTATGATGTGTGTTGTTGGCGTTTTTTTTTTTCTTTCATTCATATAAAGACATGACGATAGAATCCTCCTGTATATAGACTTTTAGACTTCGCCTGCGTATATATGGATCAGGGATGATTGACCTGCTGGCAGATTTGGATTTGCATTACTTGGCTTGTTTGGGGGTTGAGCTTGGTAGATTCAGTAGTCGTGGACGGACAGCCCCCGTCCCCTCCCCTCCCCTATCTCCTATGCCCGTAATAGACTGTATTTAGGTAGTTAAACCGAGGCATAATCAGAAGAAGAGTAATAATAATTATAGTAATAATAACGTCGATGCCTAACTCCCCCGCCGATCTTTCCCCCAAACCACTCACTCACTCACTCACTCGGAATCTCTGTCACCGACAAGAGAAAAAAATAAAAATAACCACGATTCGGACCCTTGCTGTAGGATTGTTGTGTCAGATGTACCCGGTAAGCCAGATCACTGCCTACCTAGGTAATAAAACGCCCCGAAGATCGAGGTTCTTCCCGTCGGACATCTCACCCAACAAACACGTCACCTGCACGCCCGCTGTGTGACCGGCGCGACCGACCGACCCGATGAGAGGACGCAGCATATGCAGCATATGCATACAGTACGTAGGTACGTAGGTATGGAGTACGTATCTACCTCGTAGAATAAGGTGCAGTGCGTGCAGTGTCTTGGTATCGGCACATGAGTAGGACTGAATATATTTACAGTGTGTATGGTAGTAGTACAGAGTACAGGTCATCTCCCGAATATTCCAGAAAATATAACTGAAGACAGCCTGCCTGGCAAGTTGGCAGGCAGGCAGGCAGGCAGGCAGGCAGGAGGTTAAGGTAAATCCCCCACGCTTGGCGCTTACTACCACCAACATACATACATACTACTTTACTTTGTATGTTTGTACCCAGGTATAAGGTACTACTCACGTGCCCTGCCCCCCCTGTAAAATCCCCTTCTATACCACAGAGTAAAATAACAATCATAATAATAACAACTCACCCGCCAAACATGCCGCTGACACACCACCACCACCACTACCACCACCACCGGAACAACTCCGGAGATATACCGGAACTTACTTAGATCAAATAATTGGTGTAAGTAAGTAGTACCCTCCCTCTGACCTGCATCTGCCAAGCCTCCATTTTGTTCCTTTTTTTTTTAATGTAAAAAAAAAAAAAAGGACGCAGCCAAAGATGAAAAAAAAAAAAAACCCCCCATATGACTAACCGCAGCAGGAGCAACGCGGATAATAATCCCAAACTGTATGTACCGTACCGCGCCGCGCAGGATGCACCGCCGTGCAACACCCAAGCCCTTCACTTCAATCCACGGAGCGGGAAGGGGGCGCCAAGAGGAGCGAAGAAGAGGGGGGGGGGCGGCTAGAGACGCGGAGCGCCCAGCCTGAATTTTGAGGGAGGGTAAACCTAAGTCCTAAGTACTAGTATGGAGTAGTACGGCCAAGCTGGCTACTGGCTGCTGGCTGCTGGCCGCTGGCTGAGACATTTTGACTTTGAGCAGGAATGCCCGCTAACTAACTACCTGCCTTATGACTGACTAACTGACTGACTTACTGCCTTTTGGAGTTAGAGGGAAGGATGTTTTATTGGTGGTCGGGGACAAAGGGACCCGGTTTTTTTTTTTTTTGATTTGGGGTTTGGTTTGGAGGGATTATGGTGGTATTACTGTATTGTTGCGTTGGAGATTGTGCCGCTGCGCGGGGTTTGGTGGGAGATGACAGGGGATGAGGGATCAAGATGGATGACGGGAGGGATTGGAGTGGGTGTACTGTACTGTAGTGTAGTGTATGGTATGTATGGTATGGTACTATGGCTGGGCTGGCTGGGCTGGCTGGGCTGGGCTTGGACCCGGTCCCGGACCCTAAGCAGCCGGCTGCAGGTGATGACCGGGGGGGGATGTTCTGGTGAGTATTATTACTGGATGATGAAGAAGATGAAGAAGATGAAGAAGATGATGAAGAAGATGATGAGATAATAAGGATGATGATATTTATTATTCAGATCAGAAGAAAGGCTCACCCATCTGCACAGTTACCCAGTCCGAATGCTCAGTGATGGTTGTGCGGGGCTGTGGCGAGCACCGTCTTGGCCCGGCCGTGCCCAGGCCTGGCCGTGCCCTATCCTGAAGCTCTCCTGCACGGCCTGACCGTCCTGACCGTCCTGTCGCGTCTTGTCATGCCCTCCTCCGCCCGGCTGTGCAAGCGGCCTTTTCTAGGCAAGGCTCGGCTCGGATCCCAAGCCCCAAGCCTCCCCCTCTCGGCCCAAGACTTCCTCCCTTCCCCTTCTCCCCCCCCCCCCCTTCTCCCCTCCCCTGATTCTGACTCTTGACTCTTGACTCTGGCTCTCCATCGACTCTCTCTTCCTCTCCTCCACCTCCCCCTCCGCAGACATCATCATTACCTATCGTCCCTTATTATCCCCCCAGCCTCCCCCTGACAAGCCTCTGAGCCTCTCCCACCCGCCATCTGTCATCTCCCTCGCTCCCTGGCCGTGCTGACTCGCTCCCTCGGCTACTTCCTGCGGTGTCGGCGCGTTGTTGTGAACGTGTGTGTTGCCTGTGTGGTCATCTGTCTCAGCCCAGCCTGGCCTGACCTGACCTGACCTGACCTGACCGCATCTTTCCTCCCTTCCGTCTCTCTCTTTCTATCTTCTGTTCTGCTATTGATCCTCTGCTGGCCTTTTTCTGCTCCTGCTTCGGTTGGCACCCAAGAGTCTTGTCCCGCTGCTTGCCGTGTCCCTGCTGAGTCGCTTGGTCTACTTTCCGCTGCTCCCAAGACTTGGGACAAGACAGAGATTTTCTTGGCAATGTCGGAACCCCAAGACTCGACGGCCCCTTCGACCACCGCCGCCCCCATGCCTGCCTCAACCTCCCACGACCCTTCTCCCTCTCAGCAGCAGCCCGCGCAGGTCTCGTCGGCCACGGCGGCCTCGGCGGCTGCCACGGCGGCGGCGGCCTCGGCGGTCGTCAACCCCTCCATGAACGGCAACGCCTCCCGTCCGACCGAGGAGCTGCCTTGCCTGTGGACTGGCTGCACCGAGAAGTGCTCGTCGGCTGAGGTGCTTTATGTAGGTCCTATTTTTCCCTTCTTTTTCGGATCGGTGTGGATAATGGATGGTGGCTGACCGCCTCGGTAGGAACATGTGTGCGAGCGTCACGTCGGTCGCAAGAGCACCAACAACCTCAACCTGACCTGCCAGTGGGGCAGCTGCCGCACCACCACCGTCAAGCGCGACCACATCACCTCCCACATCCGGGTCCACGTCCCCCTCAAGCCGCACAAGTGTGACTTCTGCGGCAAGGCGTTCAAGCGACCCCAGGATCTCAAGAAGCATGTCAAGACCCATGCCGACGACTCCGTGCTGGTCCGGTCGCCGGAGCCCGGTGCCCGCAACCCGGACATGATGTTTGGAGGCGGAGGTGCCAAAGGTGAGTCTTGTCGCACAGTCATGACTGCTGCTGCTGCTGCTACTGCTGCTGACAGCTGCTGACCCCCGGTGCAGGCTATGCGACCGCCACTCATTACTTCGAGCCTGCCATGAACCCCGTGCCAAGCCAGGGTTATGCCCATGGCCATCCCCAGTACTACCAGTCCCACCCTCCTCCCCAGCCCGCCAACCCCTCGTACGGCAATGTGTACTACGCTCTGAACCACGCCCCTGAGGCTGGCCCCACCTCGTACGAGTCGAAGAAGCGCGGTTATGACGCCCTCAACGAGTTCTTCGGCGAGGTCAAGCGCCGCCACTTCGACCCCAACTCGTTCTCCACGGTCGGACAACGCCTGATGGGACTGCAGAACCTGTCTCTCCCCGTGCTGAACGGGGGCCCCATGCCCGAGTACCAGGCCATGCCCGCCCCCGTGGCGGTGGGTGGCGGATACAGCCCGGGCGGCGCGCCGTCGGCCCCGGCCTACCACCTGCCACCCATGAGCAATGTCCGCACCAAGAACGACCTGATCAACATCGACCAGTTCCTGCAGCAGATGCAAGACACCATCTATGACAACGACGACAACGTGGCGGCGGCGGGAGTCGCTCAGCCGGGCGCGCACTACGTCCACGGCATGGGCTACCGCACCACCCACTCGCCCCCCAGCCAGCTCCCCCCCAGCCATGCCGCGACCACCTCGGCGGGCGCGATGATGCCCGGCCATGTCGCACACTCGCCGTCCGGCACCCCCGCCCTCACCCCGCCCTCCAGCGCCCAGTCGTACACCTCGGGCCGTTCCCCGGTCTCCCTGGCCTCGGCCGCGCGTGTCTCGCCTCCCCACCACGACGGCGGTAGCATGTACCCGCGTCTCCCATCGGCCACCATGGCCGACAGTATGGCCGCCGGATACCCGACCGCGGCGAGTGCAGCTCCCCCATCGACCCTGGGCGGCATCTTCGACCACGATGACCGTCGTCGCTACACGGGCGGCACGCTGCAGCGCGCGCGTCCCGAGACCCGACCCCTGAGCGAGGAGATGGACCTGACCCACGACGGCAAGGAAGACGGCGAGCGCACCCCCACCGCCAAGGAGCGTGCTGCGTCCTCGTCGCCCGGCCGCATCTCCGCCAGCCTGATCGACCCGGCCCTCTCCGGCACCGCGGCGGAGGCCGAGGCGACGCTGCGGACCGCGCAGGCCGCGACGGAGGTTGCAGAACGCGCAGACGTGCAGTGGGTGGAAAAGGTGCGGCTGATCGAGTACCTGCGGAACTACATCGCATCCCGGCTGGAACGGGGCGAGTTCGAGAGCGACTCCGAGGCGGCGGCGGCGGCGGCAGCGGCAGCGGCAGCGGTGGCCTCCCGCAGCGACAGCGGCGAGCGCACCCCCGAGGCCAACCCGGACACCCACATGGAGGGCATGGAGAGCTCGACCCCCAGCAAGGCGCAGGAGGAGGAGGATGTGGCGAAGGCCGAGGCGGGCGACGCCGTGATGTATCCGACCCTGCGGGTGGACGAGGACGGGGACTCGAAGATGCCTTAGCTGGCGGGCCTTCTTTCTCTTTACATCTTCTTCTTCGGGATTTACTAATGCTTGTGATGATCTGGGCGCTCGTTCTTATTCCCTGTCCACCTAGTCGTGGAATCGCTTGTGATTATCTCTTCTCTTCTTTTCTTTTCTATGGGCGACCTAGGGTCGTGTAAATGATGACGACGGTGTCTTTCTTTCTTTCTTTTCCCTTTCTTTCTTTTTTTTTTTTTTTTTTTTTTTTTCTTTCTACGTGGTGTTCTTTCTTCCTGAACCCGCCCGGACTTCTGTTCCGGGGCGGACAGCTAGTTAAGTTCTCTCCGCGGAATGGACCGGACTGGAATACCACCCACCGTATTCGGGACCCGATCCACACGTAGGGTAGGAGTGAGTTAAGAGTTACGCAGAGTAATAAAAAAAAAACCAACATGTTTACATCTTCCCTGGAATCGTAGTATGTAGCGGATCCTGCTTGGTATGGGAGGTGGGTAACCCTAGCTCGGGGACTGTTTTCACCGGAGAGAGAGACAACAAAAAAGAGAGGGGGGGAGGAACGGAGAAAGAGAAAGAGAAATAGAGGATGCTACCGTCTCAGTCTCAGTCCCAGTTCCAGTTCAGTCCCAGTCCCAGTCAAGTCAAGCCTCTTAACCCCGGCTCAGCACAGCTCACATTCCAACGGCTGTACTGCACGCGGAGAATGACGCAAACAGAACCAGAAGCCAGAAGAGCGGAAGATCGGTTGATCGGGCCACTTTCTTCTTCCCCCCCCCCCCCCCCCCCCTTCCCCACACTGTTTCTGTTGATTGATATACTACGGAGGATTTGGATAAGTACTACTACTACTACTAGGAGATAAAAGATCTGGTGGGTACGGGTACTGTAGATGGATGATGGATGGGGAAGAAGGAACGCTAAACACAGCCGAGACGTGGATGAGATGGATGGTGGGATTGAGGATCGGAGGATTGGCAGCAAAGGAAAGGAAAGGAAAGGAAAGGAGGTTTGGTTTGCTTTCGCCTTTCCTTTTCCGGGTTGGGTGGTGTTCTTTTTCCTGATGGGGATGGGGGGGGATGCGACGGTGTGCCATGGATGGGGGGAGGTTAGTTGACTTGACTTGATGTCTGTTCATCTGATGATGATGGGTGGATGGATGGATGGATGACTGTCTGTATGTCTGATGATGATGATGATGATGATGATGATGGATGGATGGATGGATGTCTGTATGTCTATGTCTGTATGTCTGTATGTCTGTATGTCTGTATGTCTGTATGTCTGTATGTCTGTACGTCTGTATGTCTGTATGTCTGTATGGATGGATGTATTATTCAGGATATACTCTACTCTGTAGTCCACTGCATCAGACGAATGCACCCTTGCAGCCCAAGTCTGGGTGGAAGGGCGGCTCCACAGCCTGTTTACGGCGGTGGGGGGGGGGGGAAGTCGGGGGAGTCGGTCCAAGGTGGCATTGGATACCAGGCCCGCATATTAAATGGAGTGGAATGAACGATCCGGAGGCGATCAACTTTATTGTTTCTTTATCTTTGGAGATAGAGTGTTTTGTGTTGTGTTGACTGTTGACTGTTGACTGTTAACTCTTCAAGTGGTGCTGTTGATAGAGAGAGAAAAACAGGGCGGTGAAGGCGGTCACCTTTCCTCTGCGCTCCTGCACTGCTGCACTTTTGACAATACCGAGTATTATTGTCCAGTCCTCCGGCGTCATCACTTCACTTCCCTTCACTTCCCTTCACTTCACTTTCCTCCACTTCCACTTCCACTTCCACTTCTTCTTTCTCCTCCTCTTACTTTCTCCGCCACCAACCATCTTTGTCTCTCTCTCCCTCTCCCCCTCCCTCCCTCCCTCCCTCCCTCCCCTCCCACAATCCCTTTGTTTCTCCCTCCTTCGTCCATCCGAACGGCTCCCCGCGGTGGCTGGTCACCCCATCGCAACAGCCACTCCCACAGCGCGTCGCCTGTTGCAGCGCGGTGGCAAAGAAAGCGATCCCTTGGGTCCGCCTGTCTGGACTGCCCATTCCCCATTCCGGTTTTCTGCCGCTTCTGCCTCCCAGTCCCCCAGTCCCCCAGTCACGCTCACGCCCGCCCGTCGCCTGCTTTTCTCCCCGGCTGAACCTCATCGCGACTGACGGGTGAATTCCTGACATCAACACATCAACACTCCCGACCGACCAACCGACCGACCGACCGCTAGACTAGACGGCTTAGACGCTCCCCGGTCCCGACCTCACACTGTCGTGATCCCCCATCCACCCGTTTATTCACCCACTCACTCACCCTCTCCACCATGCCGCTTTCCAACCGCCGTCGCGCGCGGCGCAAGGAAATTCAACTTCAAGAGACCTCTGATGCGGAGGCCCCGGATTCGTCCCCGACGCGGCCCTCCACCAAGAAGCGCAAGGTGAGTGTCCCACCACCACCCATCGCACCACACGCCCAGACAGATCGTGAAGGTGAAGGACAAGGACTGACAGTACTGGACTAGGTCGAGCACCGTGCCTCCCCCCACCCCCGATCCATCAAGCCCGAGTCCGCCGATGAAGCAGACCACTCCTCCCCCGACCACGAACTGTCCGAGAACCAGGACCTCGTCGACCTGGTCATCTCATACCTGGACGCCGCGCGCGACGAGGTGCGCGTCCTCCGCGACCACTCCAACACCAAGACCGAGAACAAGCAGAGCGTCCGCGCCTACGCCAAGATCGCCGGCCGCACCTGGACCTACTACGTCAAGACCCTGCACGTCAATATCGGTCGCGAGCCCGACCGCGAGCAGAAGCTGGACGAGCAGTCCAGCCCCGTCACCATCGCCGCCCGCGCCCTGCCCGAGGTCAACGTCGACCTGGGCCCCAGCAAGTTCGTCTCGCGCCTGCACGCCGAGATCTTCTACGACGGCGAGGAGACCGCGTCCTGGCATATCCGCGTCAACGGCCGGAATGGCGTGCGGCTGAATAATGGGATCCTCAAGCGCGGCACCGATGCCATCCTGTCGTGCGGAGATATTATTGAAATCGCCAATACCCAGATGATGTTCGTTACCCCGGGCGACAAGGCCAATATCCACCCGAGTTTCGTCGACCGCGCCCAGCGACTCGCCAACGGCGAGGAGGAGCCGCCCACGTGGGACGCCTCCCAGCACGCCCATCCCCCGCCCACCTCGTCCGCCGCGACCGATGTCCCCCCCGCCACGGCCGGTCCGCCCTCCCTGGCGCCCGCACCGCAGTTCCTCAAACGCCAGGTCACGCCGCCGCCGCGGTCGCCCGACACGGTCGGCGCGCGCACCGCCAAGCAGTCGCCGCTGTACAACCGGGGCATGATGATGGAGAGCACGGAGGAAATCGATTACAGCAAAGACTCGGCCAAGGACCTGAAGCCGCCGTACAGCTACGCGACGCTGATCGCGCAGGCGATCTTCTCGAGCGAGGAGGAGAAGCTCACGTTGAACAGCATCTACAACTGGATTATGGAAAAATACGCGTTCTACCGGCACTCCCAGAGCGGCTGGCAGGTGCGTTTGCTTCGGACGGAACCCCGTGGCCATCATTTTGCTGACTGACCTGACCAGAACTCGATCCGGCACAACCTCTCGTTGAACAAGGCGTTCCAGAAAGTCCCCCGGCGCACGGACGAGCCCGGCAAAGGCATGAAATGGCAGATCGCCCCCGAGTATCGCGAGGAATATTGGAAGAAGCAGCTCCGCAAGGGCACGCAGTCGTCGGCACCGTCGTCGCCCGCCACGAAAGACCCGCACCGCGCCAACGGGATGGAAGCGGTGTTCGCCGCCAAGAAGTCGCCGCCGGTGTCGTCGCCGGGCTTCAGCTCGTTTCCGGTCGCGCCGGTCGAGGCCTACACGCCCGAACGCGGCTCGCGGGCCATCCGCAACGGCGCGGCGGAGCACCTGCGCCTCCCGCACGCGCGCGACTACGAGGAGCCGTCCCCGCTGCCCACCCGCTCGGCCACCAAGAACCCCGGCAACGGCACCAGCCTGAGTCGCAGCTACGGGCTGTCCGACGCGGCGGTCGGCTCGCCCCCGGTGCTGTCCTCGTCGTACTACGACGAGGGCCCGTCCTCGATGATCACGCCGGCCCCGCAGCGCCAGCAGCCCCGGCTGCCCCCGCCCAGCACCGCGCAGATCCCGTCCAAGTTCATGCCGATGAGCTCGCCGGCGCAGTTCTGGAAGTTCGCCGACATCGGCAGCACGCCCGCGCGCCCCGTCCCGGACATGAGCCCGCTCAAAGGCGACGGCGGCGACGGCCTGGGCAGCATCCCCAGCAGCAGTCCGCCGCCGCCGAACCTCGCCAGCCCGAGCAAGCCGGGGATGGCGACGGGACGGCTGCCGCCGCGGCGCGAGGAGGCTCCGGAGCGGGGGGAGGAGGACGAGGACGACGGCAGCGGATTTGATTTAGCGAGGTGAGTCAACTGATTTGAGTGGTTGGTGGGGGGGGGATTGATGGGAGGGATGACTGACTCGCGTAGGGGCTTCCAAACGATCGGCTCGTACCATCGACAGCTGAGCAATGCGGCGCGGACGAGTGCGGCGACATAGAAGGCTGGTTGTTTGGTTTGGTTTGTCTTTGGGGCGGGCGTTAGTTTTTGTCGTCTGATTTGATTTTCTTGCTACGTGCGGTACGTGCGATAGTGCTGATGGGCTGTTGCTGTTGCTGATACTGATCCTGATACTGATACTTTGATGCGCTACTGCTGCGATACTGATGCCGGGACGGGACTGGACTGCTGCCTTTGCTTGCCACTGCATAAGAGACGAAGATTGATGAGACGGTCATGATTATGTATTATGTATGTAGATATTGCTAATGAATTAAGAGAGACAAACTCGTAAGGTGATCGTATTATAGAGAGAGGGAGAGAGAGAGAGATGTGTGAGGCTTTTATAGATGAAATTGTGGGTACAGAGTACGAAGTACATACCAAGGGTTTTTACATTGGTAAGGAGAGAATAGAGAATTAGACAAACATACGGACAGAGGACAGATCAAGATGAATCCTCCTACTCCTTCCCCTACTCCACCATACATTTTCCTCCTCTCCTCCCTCCCATCTCCACAAATCCAATCTCATCTCCACAAATACACCCAAAAACAAGAAACAAATCAAGCAAGAAGAACAAAAAGAAAAGACTAATCTAAACATCCGGCCAAAACCCCCCCTCCAACCAAACCACCTGCCTCCACCACCTCTCGCACCTCCCCAGCAACGCCTCCCCAGCCCCACTCATCCTGTCCGACTCGACATCCCCAATCTCGATCGCAGCAACCTCATCCACCACCCCCGCTATATCCCCGACAAACGTCCCGAACGCCTCGCTCGTCCAGTTCGGGATGAGTTCTTTCCTGAGCGCGCCGCCGTCTAAGTCATTGTCGTAATCAGGAGCACCAGCACTACCATCACCAGCACTACCACCACCACCATGAGAAGCAGAAACAGAAGCAGAAGCAGAAGCAGAATCAGAAGCAGACCCATCCATCACCCCCCTCGCATACCCCCAAGAAGACAGATAACAGTACTCCGTCGCCCACAGCACCACCAACCCCTCCAACAAGCCCATCCCCGTCCCCCCCGCCGACGCAAACAAATCGCCATACGCATGCGTCACGACCCCCGGCCCCGGGACGCGTTCCCCCGTCGGCGGAACATTTAAGTCGAGATCGTACTTCCGCGCCAGGACGTCGAAGAGCTGCATTTCGCGCACGATGTTGGTGAGGCTGGCGCTGAGGAGGTGGAGGGTGCGTTGTTCGAGGGTGGGATTACTACTGCTGCCACCACTATCACTTGGACTGGTACTGGTACTGGTACTGGTAGGATACACATCCGGCAACCGAATCTTCGAAATCAGCAACCCGATGAATCGCACGTAGGCCTGCGCGTAGAGCCGGTCCTGCGAGAGCCAGCGCGAGAGTGTGTGGCGTGGGAGAGTGCCGCTTCCTGCGGCGTGCAGGAAGGGGTGCGTGGTGGAGGTTTGGAGAGCCGGGGGGTCGAGGGTTAGGAGGTGGGTCGTTAGGGTTGGGGACATTTTGGGCGAGTTTATTTATGTATTTTGCTTGGTTTGGTGTTGTTTATTAGGTGCTGGGTGCTGGGTGCTGGGTGCTGGGTTGGGTTGGGTTGTCTTGGGATAGGAAGGAGGGTGAGATAAATATCAATCGGATTGAGGGGTGGGGGAGGGGGGAAGAAAATGTGTTGAGGGAGGATGATCTTCTTCAACTTTAGGTTCCGGTTCGGTTAGGGTTGCGCAGGTACGTCACTCTGTTTACTTCTTTCTGCTTTGGATGCATCCTGTGGGATACATGATATCAGATGGATCAGATGCAGCTACCTAGGGTTGCATAAGCTTGACTCCATTCCCTGCACGGTGATCACTTCGTTATTCATCAGATAACTAGGTAGTAACTAGTTGCCAACTCCCGGTATACTGCTTCAAGCCAGCTACACAGCAGGGACTACAGCCAACCCCCCCCCAACAACAACGACACTCGCCACCAGCACCTCCATCGTGTACCGCGCATCATTCCCCGCATTGTGCAGATACCACCCATCCATCCCCAGCTCCGCCAGCACTCCCCCCAGCGATCGCGCCGTCTCCTCCCCCCGCAGCAGCTGGAACAGATCCGCCGTGTCCATCCGGTCCCGGAACCCATCGACCTTCACCCCCATGCGCCTCAGGTACTGCTCGTCCGACCCCAGGCTGTGGCCCACCAGCACCACCCGCCGCTGCAGCGTCTCGTCCAGTCGCAGCCCCACGCGCACCATCTCTGCCAGCTCCCGCAGCGCCACCCACTCGCTCTCTCCGAACTGGAACATCCCCGGGCATCCCACCACGAAGTCGCGATTGACGATGTGTCGGTGCTCGTGCACCCGCAGATGCCGCGACTGGATGCGCTTGCGCCACTCCTCGCCCTTCTCGCCTGGCGGCACCCCCACCAGCCACTGCGTGTCCAGCACCGAGATGCCCACCTCCGTGATTTGCGCGTGGCAGTGCTCGTTCGACTCCACGTCCACGCTGACAAGCACTGGCTCGCGCCAGAATGGGTGCGGCGCTGCCTGGCCGACAGCGAGGGGCGGCAGGTCGCTGACCGGGTTGGGCAGGTCCCACGCCACCGTCTCGGCCTCGTCAGGGGTCTCCATCGGACGCAGTCCCAGGTATCGCTGCACCCGTCGCACCATTTTCTGCATGTCGCGAGCATGCATCGCCCGTTTCATCTGCTTTTCCCTGGACCCTCCTTTCTTTTTGTTGCTTCGGACGGCGTCCATCGCGCCCTCCATCATCGCCTCGAACGCTGCATAGACCTCGGCAACGCACTCCCTCGGCCCAGAGTGCTGGGGGGGCGAGATGCCCGATTCCAGTTGGTCTTTGGTCTCGCGCGAGGTGCTGCGCCCGAGGTAGATGGGCTGGGGGTAGCTGTCCTGGAACGGGAGAATGAATCCGGCCCTTTCGGATGACAGGACAAGACTGCACTCCAGCTCACGGTTTATCTCCGCCATGAACCGACGCACATGGCTGGTGGGGGTAAGCAAAATGCATCTGCTGCCCAGAGCGGGCGGTGTGTACACATAGTAGCTGGAAAGTCAGCTGGGGCCGAAACAAAAAAGGATGAAGGCACTCACATGTCCCATGGACGGTTCCAGAACTTGCCTGCGTCAAAGAAACGGCTGGCCACCTGCTGAGACAGTTCGCCTTTGATCTGGCGGTAGGGATATTTTGCTATGACCAGCAGGGGGGTGAAGTGCCCGTCCGACGGCGGCGCGGGGCGTTCAGCAGTGGCCAGCGGGGCGGACATCGGTGCGGGCAATGGTGCGGGCACGGGTTCGGTCATTCGGGGAGTCTTCTCTGGCGCCACGGGGGGTGGAGTTTCCTTTGTGATTGTGGTTGGGTTGACAATGGTCTGGTCGGGGATGGGGATGGGGGCCGGGGGCGCGGGAGGGCAGAGACCCGTGTTGAGCTTGAACAGGGCCTCGTCGTCCTGGAATAGCAGCTTAAGGCGTTCTTCCGGGCCCATGGTCAGATCCGATCCTGGTAGAGAGAACAGTCGGTGCAGAGATAGATGAGAATAGATGAGGAAGAAAGAGAAAGTAGGAGAGAGAAGGTGGGGAGAAGAGGGAGGGAGGAAGGCGCGACGTGAAGAAAGGCCCGTTTGCAACCACAGACACCGGCCTTTCTTCACCGCGTCTGGCCAGTGAATGCCGATTCACGCTGCCTGCCAGTCGTCTCCTCCATTTCCTGATTGCCTGATCGCCTGGCGGGTCATGACCGGGTTGTCTGCAGCATCTGATGTCTCCCAGGAGTTGCTGTGGGGTATATATTCATGAGTGCCGACTGATGTTTAGAGCCGGGGAAGAGGAGGGACAAGCAGAGAGCCAGAAAACCAAAGGGAATGCCCCATTTTGACTGCGCTGCATCTTCCCCGCATTTTCCAGGCCGGTTGACTGGACGTCTGGATACCTGGACACCTGGACACCTGCTGGCCTGGATGCCTGGATGCCTGGATGCCTCGGTGCCTGGCGGGCCTCGTGCCTGAGGATCCCCAGCAGCTCTCCGGAACAACTAATCTCCCCGGATCGGCCCCACCGCCTCGCCCTCCAATTGGCCGGCGCGCGGTGCCAGCCGCCGCTCGCGATCCATCGGGTGTGTCTGTCCGTCTGTCCGTCTGTCTATCTCCATCCTCCATCGCCCACCTCCTCCTCCCCTACCCTCATTCGCATCCCCTCTTTAGTACTCTCGTCTCTCCTTCTCTTCGCAGCTTGCAGGCCCCCGGTCTGTCAAGCTCCCCCATGTAAAAAGTGCGGACCAGTCCCTCTTCATGGCCGCACCCTCCCCCATGGTGCCGTCCGTCCTCTGACCATCGCTCCTCCGTCTCCGCGCCCTCCGTCCCTTCTGTCCCCTCCGTCGCCCCCTCCCACTCCTACACCCTCTCCCTCTACCTCTTGGATGGCATGGCGGACCTCCACGACGCCGGTCGCCTCCTCCTTGACGGCCCCTGCGACCCCGACGCCCAGGCCACCGTTACCGACTATATCGACTACACCGAGTACCTCCCCGCCGACCTCATCCGCTCCCTGACCCTCATCCGCGGCCTCGACGAGCGCTACATCGACGCCGCCCAGGGCGTCCACGATCTCTCCCGCACATACGGCCAGCTGCCCTCCCTCCCCGCCGACGACCGCCCCGACCCCCGCGCCCTGCGCAAGGACATCTCCGCCCATCTCGACCGCGCCATCAACGCCCGCGAGTCCGCCTACGCCGAGGCCTGCCGCCTATACGAGGTCATCGACCGCCACTTCAACCGCCTCGACAGCATCAAGCAGAAGCTCGAGGCCCTCCCCAAGCCCGCCTCGCGCGAACCCACCCCACCGCCCGTCCAGCCCCTGCCAGCCTCCAAACGCGCCCGCGCCTCCAAGAAAGCCGACGAGGCCGCCGCCCCGCCCACCACAACCCGCATCACCCTGCGCTTGGATAGCCATGATACCACGCGTGCCAGCGCCGCGCAGAAGTCGCGCACGCGCCGCTCCATCATCTCCGCGGAGCATCTGGCCGACCTGCACCCCGATTCGCCCATCGCCAGCACCGAGCACTCCGATGTCGAAGGAGACACGAAGATGACGTCCTCGGAGTCGCCCGCCGCGCCAAGCGCCGCCCCGACCAAGAAGGAGAAGGCGCGTCGACGCTCGCGGGTCTCCGCGCTGGGTCCCGCCACGGCATCCGGCTCGGGCCCTGCCTTGTCGACCAGCAATGCGTTGGCGATGCTGAAACCCCCTCCCGAGGATGCCCAGCCTGGGAGCCCGGATATGCCCTGGCTGCGTCTCACCGAGTGGGAGATGACCAAGCTGCGCAAGAAGATGAAGAAGAACGCCGTGTGGCAGCCCAGCGAGGTCATGATCCACCGCGAGCTGGCCCTCCGCGGCCGCGGCTGGGAGGCCTACCGCGCCGCAAAGATGCAGGCCGACGCGACGGGGGCGGCGTTCATCGACTGTGACGACATCATGAACACCTACGTGCCGGGCAAGCTGATGAAGCGCAGCGAGGCCAATGGGGATACCGAGGCCACGTATGAGACCAAGCTGAGCAACCGCGGCATGAAGCTGAACGAGGCCAAGAAGCTCAAGCGGGAGAACCAAGCTCGCGAACAGGCGGCGGCTCTGGCCGCTGCCGCCGCGCAAGAACAGGGAACGGGGCAACCGGTGCTCGAGGCGCCCCCGGTTATCCCTCAGGAAAACCCAGCGAAGCCCAGTCGAACGGGGAAGAAGAGAAAGTTTGAAGAAGCCACACCTACAGAGGTTGCCCCTGTTCCTGCTCCCACCCCTGTCTCTACTGCCGCTCCCTTTCCATCCCCAGCAGGTGTAGAGGCTGTGGACGAGGCTATGGACGAGGCTGCAGATGAAGCTGCAGATGAGGCGGTAGAGCAGGTGGCAGAGGAGGTGGCAGATGATGAAGTCGCCAACGAAGCCGCAGATGAAGCGGATGAAACCATGAAAGACGACGCCACCAGTGAATCCGATGAAGCCGTAGACAAAGTCGCAGGTGGGGATGCAGATGAAGTCGAAGAGGCCGCAGTTGAAGCCACCGAATTCGACAAGACCTCGGATGAAGCCGCACTGGAAGCCTCAGATGATGTCAATGAATTTGCAAACGAAGGCGCAAGTAAAGCCGAAAAGGAAACCAGTCAAGCTGCAGAAGCCGGAGCAGAAGCTGCTCTAACGGCCCCCACCGCTTCCCCGGAAGTCGAGACTCGGTCTTCGCTGCGGAGTGCGAAGCGTCGCCGCACTAGCAAAGACTCCCACACCCCCGTTGACCCCATTCCCGAAGCCCCCACAGCCCCGGCCGCGGAGGCCCCAGAAAAGCCAAAACCGGCGTCTCCAACCGAGCCCAAGCGCTCTCAGCCTCCGACGGCGATCAAAGCTGCCTCGCCGCCCGCGACCCGACCCTCCTCGCGCCGCTCGGCCGCTCTTTCCCTCGAGCCGACCTCCAACGTCAGCGCCGTCGCGACCTCTGGACGAGACCTCCGCCGCAAGAGCGCCACGCCTGCGCGGCGGACCCCGGTACCGGAAACCGCCCGCGCCGCCAGCGCCAGCGCGCCCCCTCGCAAGCGCAAGCGCCCGGCCCCAGGACCGGTATCTTCGGGGCAAGATGGCGGCGCGGCGGTCAGCTACGGCCGGCGCAAGGCCAAGCCCGGGAAGAAGCGGATCGCGACGCGGGAGGTCGGACTGAAGGACGGGACCCTGGCGCGGGAGGATATCCGGATCGACGAGGACGGGGTGCTGGAGGAGATCGATCCCAACGAGCCGCGCTACTGCATGTGTGGCGACGTGAGCTTCGGGACGATGATCTGCTGTGAAAACCCAGACGTATGTATCCCCCCCCCCCCCTTCCTGATATACGCCACTAACGGGCGCAGTGCGATCGCGAATGGTTCCATCTCGACTGCATCGGGCTGTCCGAGGTGCCCAGCCGGACGGCCAAGTGGTACTGCCCGGACTGCCGGGTGCGGTTCAAGAAGGGGGTGGACGGGATTGTGAAGAGTAATCCGCGTCGATGATATGCTGGCTGAGCAGCCTCGCCCATAATCGTTTCAATCTTTCGGAGGGTGGGGAGAGTCTGGCCCGGACCGGTAGGGTCTAATTCGGTGTTTCTCGTTTCCTGATTCGCAGCGTGGCCGTGAAGGGATGGAGTTGGGTGTTGAGTTGAGCGTATACCATGACTGAACATCCTCGGTAGTCAAGTCAATAGATCTTTTTATTTCGCTGCATTTCTTGATGTCCCAGTATTGCCCGACAGCTTGACTTCTGTCGCTGGAGGCCCAAGCAGGACCCGAGTATGAGGTCGTGCATGGAATGTAATCCCGAGGCCCGATTCATCTCTCTTTATTGCATTGCATGCCCTGTTCCTCCGGGGATTGGGATTTTCTTTACATTTATAGTACATCTAATGATACAATGGAATGCACGGTGCCACGAATGACACCTCCCCACACCACCCATTAATAGATGTAGTGGTAACCCCAGAAAGGGACCATCCTCCCGAGTGAGTTAGCTTGGTTACACTTTGCACCCCCAATTCTAGTCCAGAAAGTCTACAAAATTGGCAGCCCCAGAAATAAATCCGCCACGCCCGCCGCCCGCCGCTTTGTCCCCGCCCCGGGCGTCCCTCAGGCACAAAGCCAAAGCCATAGCCATAGCCATAGCCATAGCCCTCCATGCATGCGTGCATTGCGTTCCGCCTGATTACTATACCCCAGAAGGAGGATTTCTTTCAACTGGCTTCGTTTCAGACAGATAGATAGATGGTTAAGTCTATCAATAAATCAGAAATCAAACGTTTATTGAGCAGTGCCGTCCAAATGGATATTGGGGATTGGGGATTGGATATTGGATACTGGATGATGGATGGCATTGGGCAAGGCAGGCCAGGCCAGGCCAGGCCAACTGGTCGGGTGGGCCAGGATCCAAGCAAAGGATTAAGGATGGATTGAGTGACCCCACGGGGGCGGGACGGAGGTGGATGCGCTGGATGGAGTCGATCTGACGGGGTCGGTCGGGGGTTTGGGTGAGTTGGCGGTTCCGCGCATGCCACCGACCAGACGAGGGATGCAATAACCATGCAGGAGGGTTTCAAACCGAGTATCTAGTATAGTAAGATAGTAAGTACGGAGTACTACTAGACGGAAAACTATCATCCTGCATTGCGCCCTGAGACGGGCGGTATGCAGGAGGATGAGACACCTCTCCCATCAGGCATCCATCTCCCTGCTAGTCACTTTCTCTGTAAGCAATTCTGCCCTAAACCGACAGGGATCGGACAATCGGACAATCGGACAATGGGCAATGGCAATGGCAGAAAAGTTCGGCGGCGAAAAATTGCTGAGCCAAACCCCAGGCCGCCAGGCCGCCAGGCCGCCACCGACCGTTCCCCCGTCGAATCAAGGGCCTGGACCAGCCCCGGGGCTGGCCGGGCTGGGCATCCTGGGGGGCAAAGACCCTCACCGCCCGGGCCTCCTTTTGCCTGAACTTATCCTTAAAGATTATTTCCCTTCCCTCTCCCCCTCCCTCCTCTCAGCTCTTCTTCTCCTTCCTGGTCGCGTTGCGTTGTTTTTTCTTTTTCTGCCTTTTCTACACGTCGTTTACCTTTCCTTCTTTTCTTCCTCCCCCCCCCAAACCCAGCTATCCTCCTTCCTTTCTTCGGCTTCCCTCTCTCGCCGACTCCCCCCCCCCCCCCGCATTCGTTCGTCGTCCGTGTTGTTATCAGGAGTTCGACTTGACCCGTCTTTTCTGGTCGATCCTCCCAGGCTGCCTGCTGTCGGCTCACGACCCTTGCCGACCCTTCAGCCTCTCCACACGCCGGAGATCCCCTATTGACTCAGCACGTATTTATCTCGCAACCGCGTCTCTCCCTTGCGTCGACCCCTGATCGTGTGCCCAGCCTCGGACAGCTCCTCCTCGCCAGTCTATATCAATCTCCCGAGCGCCCCCGCGTGGCTGTCCTTGACTGTGATTGTCACGCTTCCATCACACTTACGCCATGGCTCCTCCCTCCGTCTCCGTCCGCACTCGTCCCAGGACTGCCACCACATCTGCCGTTCAGACCACCGGATTAGAACACGACGTATGGAATGGCCTGTCGGTCGTCGACTCCGGAGAGGAGGACGACTGGCAGGTCCTGGAGGACATGAACCACTTCCCCGAGCCTGTTCCTAGGCGCCGCGGAGCCAAGAGCTTTTCTAACCTACGTCACCCCGTCGACGGGCTGCGCGCCCTGGGTCGTCGCCTGTCAGTGACGCTTCGCAGCAAGTCGTCGCGGCACTCGGCCCAGCCTCACCCCGAGGACTCGAGGCACTCCTGGTACACCGAAACCAGCATCAACCGTCGGCCCTCTCTTAACAGCGTGTCTTCGCTGCACGGGTTCTACGCCCCCGCGACCGCCCCCATCCCCGGGAATGGCCTGGAGCCGCCCGTCTTCCCGAACAGCTTCTATGCCGGGGCAGCCGCCCGGGCGGCGGCAGCAGCTCAGAATGAACTGACCCGGGCCCTGCGTGAGGGCCTCAAGCTGTCAGATGCCAAGCTCACGCAGGACTCGGAGAGTGGCATCGGAATCGACCTGCGCGATCGCTCCGAGCTGTCCGACCCGGCTCTGGCGGTTGTGCGGGTGGATCCGGCCACCTGGTTCCCCCCTGAGCTGATGTCGCAGGTGTTCTCCTACCTTGACCCGGAGTCTCTCATGCAGGTGGAACTGGTTTCCCATGCGTGGAAGGAGCTGGCTTCCGACCGGGCCATCTGGCGAAAGGTCTTCCGCCACACCTACCGACACCACCGCCCCAGCGGGCTTCCGTCCAAGAAGAGACAGTCAGCTGGCCTTGGGAAGGCTCTTCCGGACCAGGACTGGAAGAAGATGTTCCTGGTCCGACGGGCCTTGGAGCATCGGTGGAAGGAAGGCAAAGCCGCGGCGATCTATCTGCACGGACACAAGGACAGTGTGTACTGTGCTCAGTTTGACGAGTATGTTCCCTGGTATCCTACGGAAGTACCAACATCATTCTAACTGTGTTCCAGAGACAAGATCATCACCGGTTCTCGCGACCGGACCATCCGCGTCTGGGACGCTCACTACCCCTGGCCGTGCCGCAAGATCATCGGCCCGCCTCCCGGCGATGTGGCTGGCGTGGGCCCCGTCAACAACCCCGCGCAGCAGTCGGCCGGGAAGCCGCCCTTCCTGACGATCTGCCCCCCGCCCACGCGCTCGGCGGAGATCGTGGCCCCCATGGACCAGAGCTCGGAATACCACAGTGCCTCCATCCTGTGCCTCCAGTTCGACGAAGAGATCATGGTCACCGGGTCGTCGGATTTCACCTGCATCGTGTGGGATATCAAGGACGACTACCGGCCCATTCGTCGGCTGGAGGGCCACGGAGCGGGAGTGCTGGATGTCTGCTTTGACGACCGGTACATCGTGTCGTGCTCCAAGGACACCTCCATTTGTGTCTGGGACCGGCACACGGGTGTCCTAGTGAAGAAGCTCCTGGGACATCGCGGCCCCGTGAATGCTGTCCAGCTGCGAGGCGACCTCGTCGTCTCGGCCAGCGGAGACGGCGTCGCCAAGCTGTGGAACATCACCTCCGGGCTGTGCATCAAGGAGTTCCCCAGCAAGGACCGCGGCCTGGCGTGCGTCGAGTTCAGCGACGACGCCCGGACCATCCTGACGGGCGGCAACGACCAGGTGATCTACCAGTTCGACGCCAACACGGGCGAAATGGTCAACGAGCTCAAGGGCCACGAGGGCCTGGTCCGGTCGCTGCACCTGGACAGTATGAACCAGCGCATCGTCAGCGGGAGCTACGACATGAGCGTCAAGGTGTTCGACGCCCAGAACGGCGAGCTCTCCATCGATCTGCCCGGCTGGACGACGAGCTGGATGCTCAGCGTCAAGTCGGACTACCGGCGCATCGTCGCCACCAGCCAGGATTCCCGGGCTGTCATCATGGATTTTGGATACGGATTAGACGGCATAGACTTGCTGGAAGAATAATTAATACATTTGCTAGACGTTGCGATCTGGTTTGACGCATGGAAAAGTCACTCGTTGTTTTGGGAGGCGTTTGGGATGTTCGGGTTGCTTGGGATCTTTCCGGACATACATTGGCGAGCGATAGAGATTCACATACTTGCTTACTTACCTTACCATACTTACCATACTTATTATCTGGAATCTATCTACGGGGGCCCAGTTGGGTACTATTATTATTATGATGATGATTTGGGACCGTGTTTGCCTGAACGTAAACCTCACTGGTAAGGCACTGGCCGGTGTTTGCCCGAGACGCCCCCCGGCCTCCGCCTGAGGCACCGATCGATCGGGGAGCGGCCGTTGTGATTGGCCCGAAGCGGCCTAGCGGGAATCCGTCCCGTGGGTTTTGTCGACAGCAACAAAACATCCCCTCTGCTCGACCTCGCCTTGTTTTTCCTCGACATAAACACCGCCCTCCCAGCGCCTCGGACTGCTTCCCTGTGTCTTGCACGTCCATCTTCACCCCCCCACCCCCGTCGTCTTCACACATCCTCCCGGCTCCCACCACCCCCTCCCCGACCCTCACACAACCTTCCACTCTACCCCACCATGGGCGAATCCAGGTTCGTTGGGCATTCCAGGCGGCCTCTGAGGGGCCCATGGCTCGAATCGTTTACGCGCAGCTAACAATCCCGGACGCCAGACAAGAACTGTTGGCATGGATCAACAACCTGCTGCAGTTGAACATGACCAAGGTTGAGCAGTGCGGAACTGGGTAAGCCACCCACCCTGACAGCATGGCACCGCATGGCACCGCAGGGCAACCATTCACCGGATGTCCTCGCAAGGACCTCAATTCAATGGTGTCTGCCGCATCTGCCTCAAATCATCAGTACTGATGCAGTCTTACTTCACGCAGTGCCGCTCTGTGCCAGATCTTCGACTCGATATTCAGTGAGTCAATAACTTACCCCCTCCCCTACCCCCCCCCGCGGGCCTAGCCCCTTTTCCCTTTCGAGCCTATCCCATCTGACCAGTCTCGTCTTCTCTCTCCAGTGGATGTCCCCATGTCCCGTGTCCGGTTCAACGTGAATACCGAATACGCCTACCTGCAGAATTTCAAAGTCCTTCAAAGTACGCACCCACCCTGCAACTCCCGCTCAGCCAGAGGATGGATAGATAGAAGGATATGGATAAAAGGATAAAGGATTGCTTGGTTAACCCGGGGTTACTTTCACTACAGACGTCTTCGCCAAGCACCAGGTGGATAAGCCGATCCCGGTCGAATCGCTCACGAAATGCCGTATGCAGGACAACCTGGAGTTCCTGCAGTGGACGAAGCGCTACTGGGACCAGCACTACCCGGGCGGCGACTACGACGCGGTCAGCCGTCGCAAGGCCTCGGGCGCTCCCCCGGCCGGTGGCGCGGGTCCTCGCGCCGGAGCGACCTCGGCCAGCGCGACGCGCCGCGGCACCACGCCCACCGTCGCTGCTGGCCGGGCTCCCCGCTCGGCGTCCGGTGCGGCCAGCGCGGCCAACGTGTCGGCTCTGACCTCCGAGATCGCCACGCAGAAGGAGGCCATCGCCGGCTTGGAGAAGGAGCGTGACTTCTACTTCGCCAAGCTTCGCGATATCGAGCTGCTGCTGCAGAGCGCCATCGAGGCCGACCCTGAGCTCGAGAAGGAGGAGGATACCCTCGTCAAGCATATCCAGGGCATTTTGTACTCGACGGAGGTATGTCTTCCCTTATCCTTATCTGGAGGGTGATGAGGATTGGGCTGGGTAGAGTGTGGTCGTGGTGAGTGGCATGCTAACGCGTGATGCTGCAGGACGGCTTCGAGATCCCCGAGGCGGAGGCAGTCGCGGACGAACTGGAAACCTTCTGAGCTTCCTCGTCATAATAATGTTGGTCCATTATTAATACCCCCTTCATCTTCATGTGTAGCACAAGCGTTCCTCCGGTCGTCTTACGACGTCAACAATATCGTCTTTATCTAGTTTTCCTTCCCTCTTCCCTTCCCTTCCATTCCTTTCCCTTCCGTTAGACCGGGCAACGCGAGTGGGGATGGATCTGGTGGGAGTGAGTGGGTAGTGAGAGAGTGAGAGAGTAAGAGAGTGAGAGAGTAAGAGGGAGTGGGTGAGATGCCAAAAAGAGTGTTTTGTCCCCAGAGTCCAGACAGCCTTTGTATAGTTGGTAGTTAACCGAAGTCTATTTCATTGTGATCTTATGCTGTGTGTGTGTGTGTTTGTGTGTGTGGTCGGAATGATAGAAAGTAGGTGAGTGACTAGCGTGTAGTTGTCCTCTTTCGGCATCACTCACTCGCCCCTTTTTCTTCTTTCTATCACCAGAACGGGATCCTATATTCCTGCCTAGGTAGAGACACCTACCCTCTAGGTACACAAGTATCTAATGTCTTGATACTATAGATATGAGACATCGAGTATGCAGATAGGTCGCCAAATAAGTAGATCGAGTCGGTACCTTAGGTTCTCCATCCATCTACCTCTCACAAACACGGCATCACCATCTCACTAGTTAACTGAACCAAACCAACCAACCAACCAACCAGTCCGATTCAACCCATGATGAAAGATCGACACCCGTCCCGGCCTTCCCCCTCCCCTCTTTTCTGCTGCTGCTAGACTGCTTCAGTCTGCATGGGTATGCATGCATATGAGTCGTACGTTTGGATGGATATGTCGAGCTCTATCTACCTGAGATCCATCCCAGACCCTTCTTTCGACCCTCGCCGATCGGCCCCTCTCCCAATAGTGTGGGCGGGATGATGGCAAGATATAGTACAGTTACATAGTATAATTAAGTACATACGTCAGTCATCTAGATGCGTGGATTGTGGATGGCGGGTTGTAGAATGTAGAATGTAGAATGTAGATCGATGGGAATGCTACATGACACGCCATGCCATGCCATCAATCTAATCTGGAGAGATTCTTCGATTTCGATCCTGCTCTGACAAGTTCCATACCAGGCACGGAATAGTAATACAGAACAGAAACAGAAACATTCCTCGAATGTTCGAATCGGCGAATCTTCAACGAACATTCCAGTCCGGTTCTAGGGAGGTACTACCTCTCCCCATCCCTAGGTACTACTATCCCTAGTGTCGACATGACAGCCGTAGCCTGTAGATAGCCTGTAGCCTGTAGGCCGCAGGATTCTAGATAGATGGATGGCGCGTGCACTTGATCTTATAACAACTCCGGATGCTTGATGTAATAGTTAGTTTTAGGTGGTAGGCAGACATACACTGATGATATAAATAGCGGTCGTGGTTGTGTTTATGTTTATGTTTATGTATAAGTGTAAGTGTAAGTGTAAGTGTAGGTGTAAGAGTCGAGACCGGGTGAGTGAAGAACAGGAACGTAATGAGTGCCTTAAGTGGGGGTGGGTGGTTCTGAGACACGGATTGGGATTTGAGGGGGGGGGGAGTTACGTATGCGTGTATCTTGTTACCCAGTAGGTACAATAGGTAGTTACTAGCAGTTAAGTTTTGTGTGTTGTTGCTGTGGATGTGGTACTTGGCTGTTCTTGGTGATGGGTTGGTTTTGTTTAGGAGAGGTATCTATGCACAGAGTGCCGGGCAGAAATACTCATGTTAGGGTTGGGATGAGTCGAAGTTAGGAGATGGCGTGCATGTGTCCTGCATGCATGAAAGCGCTACTTACTTACTATCCAAGGTATCTAGTCAGTCTAGTACTGGGAGACGGACATGGAGCTTAGTTAGTCTGTTTTCGGTCTTAATAAGGGCTGTTAAGATAACGTTTTGCTCCATCTTTATTTACTTACTTACCTAGATAGATAGATACTTCTGTACCAATGGAACCTAATAAGGAACCGATCGGTATGTATCTACGTGGTATCTAGTAGTTGGTTTCAATTGCTAGCTATCCAGCTAGCTAGAGCTTGTTAATTATTACCTTCGAGGGGTAAATGCTTGACCGATTGTCTACCTACCTGGCCGTGGGTAGTTCGGTGCAGCATGATATGTGCGTGCCGAAGCAGGCAGGCAGTAAGTGTAAGTGTAAAGTGTACCTTGCAGGTTTGGATACAATTGGATCAGGAGGTTTTGTCCCTTGCGTGATGGAGTGGATTCGACTCGCCCTGTCCGTCCCGGATGGAATATTATTTATTGATGGGTCGGGTAAAAAGAAACACCCCGGAGTTTCTACGGCTGGGTTACCTTCTAGCTATGTTCTTACTCTTGGTTGTGCCGTGTCGTAGCTTGGTTCTTGTATTTGGGGGAATGATTTTTGGGCGGTTGGAGATTGGGATGGAGCTTCTTGGTTCTGGCTTTCTTGCTTGCTTGCTTATCTTTGAGACTGGACTGGACTGGATGGACTGGATAGATACACTGTCAGTTTGATTACTTCTTGCGCTGCGGAATGAACTAGCGTATGCACTGCAGGCAGGATGGGAATGGTGTTGACCCTGTTCCTTGTCTGTCTGCTGTCTGCTGTCTGCTGTCTGTAGTCAGTCTTTAGTCTGTACCTGCAGGGTGAGATAGTAGATACCTTCTTTCTCTCCCAAGTTAAGATGCTAGACAGCCCCTCACACGGGACAGACCCAGGGATTGCCGGGCAATACGGACAGCTGATAGGCACGACTCGGGCAAAGCTCATCTTAAATTAAAAAGGCCTTCGCATTAATGAGGGCGTTAGATTGGGGAGCGAAACATCGCGCCGCCCGGCGTTTTATTAACCTCCCGCTTGGCGACCCCCTTTCGGCCACCGCCCCGGGCCAATGATGCCATCAGACGGTACCCGATTGGGAGGGGAGGGGAGGGAACCTGCCCCACCCCGTACGGTACCGTACTTACTCCTGCTGTCTCTTGCTCTTGTCTCTTCGGTTCGCTCAGGATCGACAGTGTACGGTGCTGTTCCCAGTGCGGCTATGGGGTGCAGCTGCAGCTATGCGAGCGAATCATCAGGCTTGTAGGGGTACATAGTAACTAGACAGCATGGTAGGTAGTACTCGGGTTACGGATACTCCGTATAATAATAAATAATGCTGTTCAGCAGAGATCGAAGAACGATCTCTGTATTTTGTCAATAGTATTATTTCCCGTCCTACCAGGGCGAACGTACGTACGGTAAGAGCAATACCGGGATCCTGACTAGTAGATAGTAGTGACGCTGCAGGTCTAAGACCCGGCGGTTGCTAACCTGCTGCTAGCTAGTAAGCTACACCTATTCTTAGGCCTGGCCTGATCGATGCTCCCACGCGGGTGTCGGTCTTGTCGTCTTGTCGGTCTCTCTAACTACACTATTCGCTTCCCGTCTTTCGTCTTTCGACTTTCGACTTTCGATCTTTCTTTTCCTTCTCTCCTTCCCCCTCCCCGTTGCTCTTTTACTGCATCCTACCCATCCTATCCCATCCCATTATTCCATCCCATCCTCTCCTCTTCACTTCCTCTTCCCCTCCTTCTCTCTCACTTTTACTTTCCCCACCTTCTTTCCCCTCCCCTTTCCCTTCTTCCCCCCCCCTCCCCCCAATTCTTTCTTTCCCCCCCCCGGACCGGCAATCCCAACTCATCATCTCACCTCATCCATTCCGGCATATCCCGATATTCAACATCGTAAAGGATCTCGAAAGAGAAAAAAAAAAAAACAAAACAGAACCGATCACCGGTGACAGTCCTGGGTCCGGAACCTTGGTCTTAGCGTGGATCCTTGGACCGGTGGGAGGGTCGAGTGGAACGCCAACCCAATTCCCTGCTGCCCTCGACTATTAATATTAATTGTTCCTCCTGCCGTCGCCGGGCGGCCGCGCACTTCTTCACTTCTCGCCCAAGTCGCTCGGAGGAAGCTGGGTTCGGCCAGTATGGATTAGGGTCGAGCTGACTTATCTTCGCATCTATCGTCCCTGCTGGAAAGTTCGCATCGCATCGTCTGGTGGAAAGAGACGCCGTTCTTCGTTTTGCGTCTTTTTTTCTTTTTCTTTTCTTCTTCTTATCATCCTCTTTTTTTCTTCTATTTATTTGTTTCTCTTTCGTTGCAGGTATGTATGGATGGATGTCTGGGGTGACTGACCTATCTAGTTGGTCTGCCTGTGCTGGCTGGTGGGATGCTGACGCTTGACTCGTCTTAGATCTCTGTCTATGCCTTTCGGTCTTCTCTCTTCTTCTTCTTCTTCATCTAGTTACTTGACCTTGTCGGCTGCATATTCCAGCTGACGTCCGCTCCTTGGTTTCGCCATTCCACTCCATCTCAGTCACTCGTTCGACTTTTGACCGCCGGTGTCTCTCTTTATCTCGCGCATAGATCGACCTTGTTCGTCGCTCTTTACCTTCGCTTCCCAGTCGACCCACCGTCGGCTTAATCACGCACTCCTTTGCAGTCACCATTCGTGTCGGCAGGCAGACACCTTTCCTTCCAGTCTATCGCTTTATCCGAGACCGTGTGCTCGCATCTCATTCTTTCCCCTCGCAAGACTACGGCGGACCCTTAGTGGAATTTGGGCGGTTCGACGCCAGACCTGGATGTTAGCAGGATGGCCCATCATGGCACCAGTCATACTCGCTACAACCGGATGATGAGGAAGAAATCGCAGCCCGATTCGGGATCGTACGGGGACGCCGACCAGCAGCCCGACTCGCCAACCGCCATATCTCCGGAACCAGTGGTATACGGGTTGAAGGACGAACTGATTCTCGACCGGGACCACCAGAAACAGGACACCGATGCCTCGTTGCTCGAGAAACGTCAGCAATCGGACACATTGGCGAACGACCAGACGACCGTGTCAGCAACCGTCATCAACGTGGTCGATCATAATTCGCAGGCAGCTAGCTCCGGCACGTCAGCCACCCCTCCAACCACCGTCTCCGACGAGTCCACCGTGGCCGCGACATCTGGCGTGTCAACTGAGGCGGAGTCCATTATTGTATCGCTCTCTGCCAGCATCTCGGTTGCCGACAACCCACATCCCTCACCTGCGTATTCCTCGCCCACGGCGGACACCCCGGCCGTGACCAGTACTCGGGAAGCGTCATCCACGGCCCCCCTCGCGTCTAGTTCCATCCCATCGAAAACGTCCACGCCATTGTTCGGTGTCGCCGGTTCAGCGGCAACCGCGCACCCGTCTATGGTGTCTGGCAAGCCGTCGAGTGCCTTCTCCGACTACAGTCCCAGTCAGACGCAGGGCAGCAATTCGGGTTCGGGTTCGGGTTCGGGTTCGGGCACGGCAGTCAGCTCTGGCTCCGGCTCTGCCTGGGTCTTCGGGTCCGGGTCGCAATCCACCAACACTGCCACGGGTACGGCGACGACTACGACTTCTTCTTACACCGGTTCCGTGACCAGCGCCACGGACACCTACATCTCTTCGGGATCTTCTTCCACCGACTCATTCTACGGTACCTGGAGCACAGGCTCGAGTGGCGGAGCCGGCGGATCCGGCGCCACGGCCACCGGAAACGCTCCCTTGTCGACCTCGTCCGGGTCCTCCTCCGGGGGCTCGGGTGTGCTCAGCAACCAGGCCAAAGGCAAGATCGCCGGCGGCGTGGTGGGCGGTGTCGCGGCTGCGATGATCGTGTTTGTGATCGTGGCCTGGCTGCTCCGCCGCAAAAAGAAGGGCATGCAGGGCCTCCTCCCGTCCGGGACGGGCGCCCTTCCGGCCCCGGACACGGCTGCCACGGCGACGACCGAAGGCTCCTTCACCCGCATGGGTGAAATGGCCTCGCGGCGGTCCAGCAATGACCCCCTCTTTACAGCCTCGTACTTTGCCCCAGCGTTCATGAAACGGTGGCGGCAATCGCACATGACGACGCGCACCGAAGACAGCGTGAGCTCGGAACCCAGCGAACGCGGCTTCCAGAAGATCGCCGGGCGCAAAATCCCGTCGGTGCTGCATTCGGGCGGCGACGGCTACGGCGGGGGCTTCGAGCCCGGGTCGCCGACGACGTCCGAGACATTCTCCGCGGGCTCGCCCGTCCAGCCACGCTCGCCCACCACGCAACCCCGCTGGCCACCCCCTACGGCATGCCGCTGGATGCCAGCTACACCCGCGAGGCCGAGGAGACGGCGGGCCGCATGATGGTGTTCCGACCGTCGCCGGCGCGCACGGCCTCGGCCAACGCCAGCCTGCACAGCGAGCACATGGGCCCGCGTCCCGTGTCGCAGGTGCCTCAGATCCATGTGTCCGAGGCCGGGCCGTTGTCGCCGACGATGCCCAAACGGCCGGACGCGCTGGGGCGCAGCCACCCCAGCTTCGATGGCAGCCGGGGCAGTCGGTTCACGGAGAGTATCTAAAGCGGGTATGGGGTTATATACTCGCACTCTGTACATATGGTGGTGGTTATGGTAGTGGTGGAGGAGTTAATAGCGGGACATTGTCGGTCTGTGTGACATACGCCATGGTCATGTTGATCACGTCTGCAATCTGTACTACTTGCTAGCCTGTTTTCTTATGGATACCCCAATTCATCTATTTTCTGTTTGTGCCGTCGTCGTGCGGTCCATCCGTCCGTCCTTATGGAGATAAAAATAACCATGTGAATAGTGAATAATAATGTCTTATCTCTTCTTTATGTTGACTCTTACACTTACACTTACAGCGTGCCTAAGGTATCCAGTTGCTGACACTGGCGATGACATAAGAATGCCCTGCTGCTGCTCGACCAACCAGCGCCGCGGCTTTCTCATCCCCCGCAATCCCTTGCATTGGCGGAGTATATCAACTCTCTCTCTCTCTCTCTCTCTCTCTCTCTCTCTCTCTCTCTCTCTCTCTCTCTCTCTTTCCTCCTCTCCCCTCTCACTCCTCCCCTCTCACTCCTCCCCTCACTCAACATTCCGACCATGAAAGAGCCCATCCCCTCACCACCCCCCGTCCCCTCCGCTTCCTCATCATCGGCGCCGGCTCCCGAGGCACTGCATACGCCCGCGCAGTCACCACCGCAACCCAAGGCACCATCCACGCCGTCGCCGAACCTCACCCCTTTAAGCGTCAGTTCCTCGGCCGATCCTACATCTGGGGCGAGGATGGCACTCCCCAGGATGGCCAGGAATTCGCCGACTGGCGCGACTGGCTCCAATGGGAGCTGAAACGACGAGAGACGCTATCCACCCTCAACACCAGCACCCCCAGCCCAACCCCCATCGGCGTCGACGGCGTCTTCATATGCACGCTCGACTCGACGCACGTCTCAATCCTCCACGCCCTGGCGCCCCTCAAACTGCACATCCTCTGCGAAAAGCCGCTCGCGCTCTCCCTAACCGACTGCCTCTCCATCTACCGGATCCTCACCCCCAACCAGTCCACAAACATCTTCTCCATCGGCCACGTCCTGCGCTACAGCCCGCACAACACCCTCCTGCGCTCCCTCCTCCTCGTCGACCGCGTCATCGGCGACATCATCTCCCTCGAACACACCGAGCCCGTCGGCTTCTGGCACTTCGCGCACAGCTACGTCCGGGGCAACTGGCGCCGCGAGACCCCCACCGGCGACGGCTCCCTCCTGACCAAATCCTGCCACGACATCGACTTCATCATGTGGCTGATGTGCTCACCAGCTCCGAATGCGGCCTCTCGTGCTCCCCATCATCTTCCAAGCACCATCTCTTCATCCGGCGTGTTGTCGCAGTTCATCAAGGCCAGGAAACCAGCGAAGGCGGGGCCGGCGACCAATTGTTTGGCGTGTCCCGTCGAGAGGGACTGCGTTTACAGTGCCGTCAGGATTTATCATGATATGCATCTGGAGAAGGGCGACATCGACTGGCCGGTTAATATCGTTTGTGAGGATATTGAAGATGTTGTCAGAGCAGCTTCTGCTACGGCGGATGAATCCAACCCCCCCAACACCGATATCAATTCCCCCAAATCGCACCTCTTCGCCCGCCTCGCTGAAGACTACCCACCCCCCACCACCCCCGAACAAGAAACCGCCATCCACTCCCGTCCATGGTACGGCCGCTGCGTCTACGAATCCGACAACTCCGTCCTCGACTCCCAAACTGTCACCCTCACCTGGTCCTCGTCCCCCGCACAGCCCAACAATAACGGTGCCACCTTCCACCCCAAAACCGCCCTCTTCCACATGATCGCCGCCACCGAGAAACAGTGCGAACGCCGCGGCCGCATCTACGGCACCGCCGGCGAACTCACCTACGACAGCCGCACCATCACCATCTACGATTTCCAGACCCGGTCGTCGCGCACCATCGACGTCCCGCGGCCCCCGAACCCCGAGGAGGAGAAGGCCCATGGCGGTGGCGATTATGGCCTGGCGAGGGGGTTCGTGGATGCCGTTGATAAGGTGGTCAATTGGGGGTGGGAGGTCGACGAGGCGCAGAGGACGTTTGTTGGGTGTGATTTGGAAGAAGTGGTTAGGAGTCATGCGGTGGTTTTTGCGGCGGAGGAGGCGAGGAGGGAGGGGGTGGTGGTTAGGTGGGGGGAGTGGTGGGAGAGGAAACTTGGGGATGTGGAGGAGGGGGGGAGGGAGGTTTAGGGGTTTAGGGGGGGGGAGGTGAGGATGGGATAGATGTGGTAGGGTTATGGTTATGATTATGGTTACGATTATGATTGTTACGATTCTTATGATGGGATAGATCCTCGGATGGGACACGGGATAATAAGGGAATGATTAGATGCATTTTCAGGAATGATATATGTATGCACTGCACTCGGTACAGCTACTATGTTCATGCGGGTTCGATATTCTCATTTACGTGCGGACATCCGGCTCCTCACGGCCAATGTACTCCTTGAACTTGAGGAGGGACATGGCCAGGGCAACATTGTCCTTGAGGTACTCGTCGGAGGAGAGGGCGAACTTGCTGGCATCGCTCTCGTACTTCTCGATGTACAGACGGATGGTGGCGCCGCTGCTGCCGGTACCGGACAGACGGGCGACGATGCGGCTGCCGTCGTCGAACTTGACGTACAGGCCCTGGTTCTTGGTGACGCTGCCGTCGAGGTCAGTGTAGGCGAAGTTGCCGACGTCGACGACCTTGCGGCCGGAGACGGTGGAGCCGACGAAGGAGTCCTTCTTGTCGACCTGCTCGGACAGGGTGGCGATGACCTTGTTGGCGCCGTCGCTGTCGACGTTCTCGTAGTCGTAGCGCGTGAAGAACGTGCGGCCGTAGGTCTGCCAGAACTCGTTCTGGATGGACGCGATGCTGGGCGTCTCGCTGGGCTTCTGCTTGGCGACGCCCGCGATGACGTTCAGCCACGCCACCACGGCCCACAGGCCGTCCTTCTCGCGGATGTGGTTGCTGCCCGTGCCGAAGCTCTCCTCACCGCAGATCGAGATCTTCTGGTTGTCGAACAGGTTGCAGAAGAACTTCCAGCCCGTGGGCACCTCGTAGCTCTGCAGGCCCTGGGCCGCGGCGACGCGGTCGACGGCGCCCGACGTGGGCATGGAGCGGGCCAGGCCGTAGACGCCCTGCTTCTGGAAGTAGGGGATCAGCTTGGCGTGGTGGGCGATGATCGCCAGACTGTCACCGGGCGACACGAAGGTGTTGGCGCCGTAGATCATGTTGCGGTCACCGTCCCCGTCGCTGGCCGCGCCGAAGTGGATGCCGTTCTTGTCGACGGCCTCAACCAGCTCGTGCGCGTACACGAGGTTGGGGTCCGGGTGGCCGCCGCCGAAGTCGGGCTTGGGCTCGCAGTTCATGGTGCTGCTGCTGGGCAGGCCCAGCTCGTTGACGAAGATGTCCACGCCGTAGGGGCCCGTGACACCGTGCATGCCGTCGAACAGCACCTTGAAGTCCTTGTGGGTGTTGAGGAAGTCGCGGATCAGGTCGAAGTCGAAGATCTCCTTCAGCATGGTCACGTAGTCGGTGGTGGAGTGGACAACCTCGACCTCGATGGGGCCGTAGGTCTTGGTGCCAATGGTGGTGGTGTCGACGTCGGGGATGTCGACGTAGTTGTAGGAGGTGAGGGACTTGGAGGCTTCGAAGATCTTGTTGGTGACGGACTCGGGGGCGGGGGCGCCGTTGGCCAGGTTGTACTTGATGCCGAAGTCATTGTCGGGACCTGGAGAGACACCGGGTTAGATTGGCTGGGAAAAGGAGATTGCATCGTTGTACTCACCACCCGGGTTGTGACTGGCAGTCAGCAGGATACCACCGGTGGCCTTGCGGATGCGGATGAGGTTGCTGGCGGCGGGGGTGCTGAGGATGCCATTCTGGCCGACCAGCAGCTTCTTGACACCGTAGGCGGCGCCGATCTTGGCGATCTTGGAGATCACCTCGGTGTTGTAGTAGCGGCCATCACCACCGATGACGAGGAAGGCGTCCTGAGCGCCCTCGGGGATGGAGAGGAGGATGCTGGTGACGAAGGACTCGGAGTAGTGGGGCTGCTGGAAGACCTTGACCTTCTTGCGGAGGCCAGAGCTGTGGTTGTGAGTGGGATTGCGATGAAGAGAAGAGCAATTAGGGGGGGGGGGACTTACGTGCCAGGCTTCTGGTCGGTGAAGGGGGTGAGAGAGACGGTCTGGACGGACATTGTGGGTGGAGGGGGAGGATGAGGTTGAATGGAAAGGAGGAGGAGGGGGGAGGAGAGGGGGGTATCACAGCGGTATATAAAGCAGTCGTGAGGAGGGGCTCAGGGGAGAAGAGGAGAAACTAGCAGGACAGGAGAAAGACAAGCAGCGGGGAGGAAAGTAAATATAGCGGCGGCGCAAGTGAAACTACGCCCAACTCAGCCGTGGGAGGGACACCAAAACCCCCCACTTGGAGGGGCTCGACCCGGTTTGGCCGCCACTTACTCAATGCTGGCCAGTCCCTTGCCCATTGGGCATCCATACACCCTCTTCCCCTCCCAGCTATCGACTTGCTACATGCTATCTAGTAGTATCTACTTACTCACCATCCTGGCATGTACAACACAGCACTGGCAGCTCCCACGCACAGACTCCACCAGCCACTCAGCTATCCGAACAGCCGCCCCCGATAGAATCGCATCTCCTCGATGCTTTCCAAGATGTCATCCCGCGCCAGATGTACCTCCTTCTTGCCCGGAACCGCCTGTAGCAGCTCGTTCGACCCCCATCGTCGTACCATTTCCTTGAGCGCACTCACATCCACGATCCGATAATGAAGCCACTCCAGCACCGCTTTGTAGGGCCCCTTGGCCAGGAATGCCTTGTCCGCATGTACACTGTTCCCCGCCAGCAGTCCCGTCCGCGGCTGCGGCACGTACTGCTGGATGTATGCCAGGAGAGCGCTGGCCGCTTCCTCCGCCGTAGTGGTCGAGGCCTGCACGGCCGCCGTCAGGCCGGTGCGACCGTGGGTGTCGATGCACCATTCGTTCATGTTATCGAGGACGGAGGACGGGTGGTGGATGACGGTGTCGAATCCCTGCGGGTCGAGGAGGTTGAGGTCGGCGTCGGTGACGAAGCAGCAGATCTGCAGGATCTGGTCGGTTTCCGAATCCAGACCGGTCATCTACATCCACGGGCGATTGAGGGAGAAATCGTCAGTCCGGGTTTGGGAGAGAAGCAAAGGAGAGGAATGCCGCACCTCGCAGTCGATCCACACGAGGGGATCCGAGGAGCGTGGCAAAGGCATTGTGCGGAGCGGATGGTCAATTCCGTGTACTGTGTAGAGGTGTGCCGTAGATTTGGCCTCGTGTGAGATGCAGGGATTGCGGGGAGAAGCGACGGTGCTGAGGGGAAAGTCGCGGAGAGGACGAGCCTGAGAGCGAAAGCCCGTCCGGGAAGGCGCCAAGGCCTCCACCTCCGCGATCCCATTTCCACGCCCGCCCGCGCGTTTCCGCCTCAACCTCCTTCATCTCCTTTCCCCCCCCCTCTTATCCCACGTCAAACTACGGCTTCTTCATTATCCCCCGCCAGAACCTCAAGGAAGCCTTGTGTTTCCTGTCGGGAGAAAAAGAGCATGTCTAACGGCCAACAGTCTTGCGTCAGCACCTACCGCAAATGCCTCCACGCGTCAAAGCTACATCGCAAGTCCCCATCCGAGCCAGACAATGTGCATCTGGAACTGGCACCTTCCATAGAGAAACCGGAGCTCGCCGTGACATGCAGGCCTAGTCCCTCTCCGACTGCCCCCATGCGGCTTTGCTCGTGGAATCTGGGCGAGCGCACCACCCCAGCAGCCCTGTTCAGAATCCCACCCACATCACAGACCTTATGGAGGACGAGGACATAAAGGAAATGGTCGAGACGTACTTTGCCGAAGTGGATCCAATCTACAGCTTTCTCGAACGTAAAATGATCGACCGCGCGGTCGCCCACGTCATCACCACAAAGCCACCACTGTCCGATCCCTCTCACGGGGCGCTTCTGGGCCTGTGTGCCCTGACATGTCAGTTCACCGGCTATGTGATATCGCTTCTATCCAACCTCGAAATAAGTGCCCGAGTCGCGCTGGAATATTCGACGAAGCTCGAGTCTCCGACGGTGCATCACGTTGCGTGGGTGATCTGGGTGATCTACTTGCGACAAGTCCGGTCACCGCACGCGACGTGGCTGGCCAGTTGCACACTGATGCATATGGTGGGGACAGTCAGCCTACATGTAGAGCCATCCAGCCAGGCTCGGTTCCCCGCCTGCGATGCCCACTACGGTCCGGAGCAGAGGAGACGGATCTATGCCGTGGCTCAACAACTTCACATGTGGATCGCATACGAGTACGGACACCCTCGCGTGGAGCTTCACGGGGCAACCTGTACCCTTCCCAAAGACTTCTGGTCGGCGGAACAGCTCGCCATCTGGCAGATCTCCGACGCTCTGGATCCTAAGAACCACCTAGACGCCACCGCATTGGAACGGTTGCTGTTGCAAACGGTGGGGCTCAGTCTGGAATCCACCGTGCTACAGTTGATGCGCTGTAACATCGGACTGTCCATCTACCGCCGACTCCATGCTATCGGTCGTATCGTCTCCCATAGTGTCTTTGATAAAGTCCTGCGGTTGATCGATGAGAGCTTTGATCTAGCCACCACCCTAGTCGACGAAAGAACGCCCTGGTGGCATGTTATGACTGTTCCTTTCTAGGCACTGTGCCCATTGCTGACAATAGACACTCGAGAATCACGGACGCGTCAGCCGCAAGCCATTGAAACCCTACGTATGGTTTCGGGAAATTACGACACAACTGCCGTTAACGAGACTCTAGTCGGCGCCAGTTCACTCTTCAATCTATATCTGGGAGAAAAGAAGGCAGAGAACAGCTTCCTCCAGAACATGTGGGAGGACGAACTCCTTTGGGATGCTAACACCGGCCTGATATCCGAGCATCGTTCCCTCCCACATACTGTTCCACACCCACTTGCGCGCGGCCACACGCAGGAATCAAGCGACACCGAGGCACCAGCGGGCTTGGACCAGCTCCTCGCAGCGAACCCGTTCTTGCCGCGCATTCAATGCGATTAACCCAGCTGTCAGTCGCCACGATCTATCTCATTTGGTAGTGGTTCGCTTCGGCTATACAACCATCGTCACCGAATCTACCAACCAGCAGCAACAGACTATGCGTAGGACCTTCCTCCCGCCCCGGCTACCAACCAGCCCACCTTATCGGCCAGCTAATCTAGCTCCCGATACCCATTTGTCTTTGCGATATGAACCGGAGACCCCCCCCCTTCCCCCCACATCAAGCATGCAGTACAGTACCCGCTGCTACCTCAATGTCCGCTCCTCTATACATCAATCAGTCTCAAACCAGCCAAAACCAGGGCCCTCCTCGGCGACTATCTTCCAATCCAGGTCCTCCCACATCCACCGCCCTGCCAACGGCGCAGGGGAAGTCAATCCCAGTATCGGCGTCCTGGTCTTATATACTGTATACCCCCCTAAGATTTCGCTTGGCATAGGTACCTAGCTAGGATATACTCTACGTAAAAGTAAATAAAGAAAGAGAAGAGTTCGTAATTTCTGCTCGGTTGAGCTAAGAGGACTGGGACTGGGAAGGACTGGTATCTTTGCTTCTTCGCGAGATAGGGGGGTTATCTGATGGTGTACTCCGTAGATTGGATCTGCATTCACGGAACGGGACACAGGAGAGGGATAATGAATGGGAGCGGGAGGGAGGTCGGTGCGGTCCGTAGATTAGTTAGTTAGTAGCTTGGGAGTTCCACAAATTCCGCAGTGACGGGTGGCAATATTGGCAGTGGCATAGGGATGGGCAAAGCATGGCATGGCATGGCAGGCAACCCGTACCTTGGTTAAGATGGCCAAAAAACGGGGCTTTGGGTTTTGGGTTTAGGTTTTTTGTTTATACTGCGGTGCTCCGTATAGCTAGCTAGCTCTATACCCACAGAGTGCCATGAAGTAGGTACTAGGTAAATGATCAATCAATCAATCAATAAAAAAAACACATCTAGCGTGCAACTTGCGTGACTCATTGCGTCTATATCAATTACCTCCGCTACCGGATCGATTCCATCCCATCCCATTCCACCCCATCCATCCCCTACCCAGCCAGCTAGCTACCCAGCTACCCAGCTACCTGGTCTAACTAGTAATCTCATCGTCCCCTGACTCGAGTAAGTACAGTCAATCAAGCCAGCCAGCCAGCCAGTCAGTCAGATCAGCCGGCAGTCAGTCATGGGTGGTAGTGGTAGTGGTAGTGGTAGTGTGAAAAGGAGAACGGAAGAAGGAAAAAAAAAAAAAAAGAGAAAGAAAAATAGGAAAGGAAAAAGTAAGAAAAAGATAAACGACTTCAGTCATGATAAATCCGTCAGATATTCAACCGTGTTGTTTCACAACCGTAGATAGATGTCAGCCATAGATATGAAGATTGAGAAGTAGATCGTAATCAACATGATGACGATGATGATGATGATGATTATGATGATGATGATGCGATGTGACCAAGTCGAGGGCGATTGATTGGTGGGCTCTAACATCGGGTCGTCGTCATGTGTCCATGAAGAAGAAGAGAAAGAGTAAGGGAAGAGAGGATTTTGAGAGTGGTGTTTGGTGTGGCTTGGAGAGGGAAGAGTGGTTTGGTTAGGTTGGGTTTGTGGTCGACATGGTTGGAGATGGCGTGGTCTGGGTCTACTTCATAAGAGTAAAAGTCCCTCTAGGCCTAGAGTTCCTCGTCCTCGTTTTCCTGGGGGTTGTGCAGGTTCGCGCCGAGGGCATGGGCCGCGTGCGAGCTGGGCTCCGGGTCGGTGTTGGTGATTTCCTGCGAAAGACCGGATTCGATCCGTCGACGCATGGCGTCTTCGTCCGATTGCGATACGCTTGCCCGTTGCTTCTTCAACGGACTGCCGACGAATCCTCCTCCATTCAGGGGATTGACGGCTGGCTTGGGGGCTTCGGGGGCGGCGACGGGGGCGGCAACAGACGGCGGCGTGGTGGAAACGTTGGATGACGAGGGAGTCTCCACGGCGGCACGCGGGCTTCCAGCCTCAGCGGGAGGCGTGTTGGTCGCCAGCGACGCCGACGAATGCTGTCGTTTGAGCTGTACTCCGATGTTAGAAGGTGATTGCTAGAATAAAGAAAAACCGCACGGACCTTGATCTTCCGCATGCTCTCCGCCAGCTCTCCTTGTCTCCTGATATCGTCCGGGGAGAGATGCAGATCGTCTTCCTTGCCCTCTTCCTCATCAGCTTTACCCAGGATAGAGTCATCTTCATCGTCGTCACTATCCATTTCATCGTCTCGACCGGCCTTCTTGTCCTTCTTGCCCTTGCGCTGGTTTTCTGCGTTCTCTCGGAAGTTCAAAAATCCAACCGTGCCGCCAGGTTTCAGTGGACCGAGGTTGGCGAAATCGGTCTGTAATGACCGGCGTTTAGCCGATCCGGGAGTCTCCTGTGCTTTGGAGTCCTTCACAATCCCCATCTTCTGTAACTGCCCTGTGTCTTAGTCAGTCCAGCTTTTCCCATTAAATAGGGGGGGGGGAACAAACTTACGTCCACCGCGGTACATGAATGTGAAGACGGCGTACGGTTTGTCGGACGCGTCGATTCCAGTCACGGTCTGCGTGCTGATCGTCTTGGGGTCGAGCGTTTTCGGCTTCGCAAAGCTCGTTGTATGGTCGATATCCGGGTCCTCGCCGTTGCCATTTCCGCCCTGGCCCTCATCGTCGTCATCATGGGCATCGAACTGCGGTGAGTATTCGCCCCGTTTGATCTCCCCGGAGGCCAGGACACGGAAGAGAGCCACCTTGATCTGACCCTGCGACTCCGGAATCGGATCGTCATCTGAGTCGGAGAAAGACATGTCGTCGTCGGAGATATCTTCCAGCGGGGACTTCGCATCGTTGCCGTAGCGCATGATGCCCTTGCCGTCCTTGCCCGACTTGGTGTCCATCATCAAGTCACCAGTCTCATCGCGCTTCATCCGACGCTTTTCCATCTTTTGCCGTCTGCGCTCGATCTTGGCGGCTGCATCTTTCCCTTCCAGATCCAGGCCGTTCAGCCATCTCTCGAGCCCGACTTCGCGGAAAAGGAACTCGCGTTCGGCAAGACCCCCACCCTCGGATTCCGGCACACTGACCCATCGGGAGTTGACCCAGGTCTCCTCGCCTCTGCGCAGCAAAGTAGCCACCTCTTCCTTTTGTCGGCCATCAAAATAGATGTAGGCGGCGACCGTCTCGTTGGGCGAATTGGTCAACGCCTGATACGGAGCCACCATGCTGCTGTACTGACCCCGCTCCCCAGTCGATCCTGGCAGCCCACCAACCACTTTCGGCTTGGGCGTGGGGTTGTCCGGGGTCGGTTTCGGGGCGGAGTACGGCACATCCTGGGCGGGATTGAGGAGGGTGATGGAGATGGCGAAAGTGGATTGTTCAGGTCGACCGGAGCCGGACTCGGGGATCTTGGGCGGCGGCACGGGGATGAAGCAGGCTATGCGAGAGGCTCGAGACTGGCGTTGGATCGAATATTCCGAGATAGGGCCGTCCGGAGTGTGTATACTCACGGCGAGACCTTTGAAGCAGGGCATGGCGGGGCGGGAGGAGGGGCGCGGTTTCGGACAATAGAGGGGTTTCTGAGTAAAGCTCGGGGCCGGCGACGTAGCGAGCTGAAGGTGAGGCAGGGGCGGGACAAGAGGCTCAAGGAGAGTGTGCGTGGGATCGTGCGAAGGAGAGTGAGTCGTGGGTTTCGGAGGCGGTCAGGATTGTGGTGTTGTTTGGACTGCGGCCGACAGCCCTCGTCGGGGGAACGACAGGCGGCGGCGGGTCACGGCGGTGGGTGGGAACTAGCAGACAAGCATGGTCAATTCAAAGTAAGTGGGGGACAGGGTCGAGCCAGGCATCGATCGACGGAGGGGATCTCATCCGGCGCAGAACTCAGGGCAGGGCCGCGAGTTGCGCGGAGTGAGGAGTGAGGAGTTGAGGGGGGGGGGGAGGAAGGCGTTCGCAGAGGGCGCCAACCATGGGACTCCCAAACATGCAATAACATACCAACCAGCTGGGGTTGAACCGGAGGGGGCGTGAGAACAAGACGAGAACCAGACGGGACGTCGAGTGATTTGTACAGCAGGCGCCGACAAGGCGAGAACCTCGAGCAGATCGAACGGGGCCGACACGGAGGGGGAGCGAGGTGACGGAGCGGAGGAGGGATGAAAGAAGGAGAGGGACTTGAGGGAGGGAACGAGCGAGGCGAGGCGGTGGTGGTTGTGGAGGCGGCGAGGATCGACGCCGGCTTGAACTCCGCCGGCTTCCTTGGGTCGCTTCCGCTCCATGTCCATGTCAACCAGACTCGGACAGCCAGGAAGTCTTGAGATGTTTCGGATTCTTCAGATTCTTCAGATTCTTCAGATTTTTTCAGATTCTTCGGTTTCTTCTATATACAGCTCCTAACCTTGACGCCTCAGATCCCCCAGAATCATAATTATCTACACTCTATTCCTCCCAGCTAGAAACTCACAATCCTCGCCGTCGCGCTTCCTCTCGGGCAATACTGGCCAGGTCTGGGAAATCCCGGTCGAGATTGTCAAAGAGCGCCTCCGCCTTCCGTCGCTTGTCGATCTGTCTCTGCAGCTGAGCGATTTTCTCAAGGAGCGCGGCGTGCGACTCCACGAGGGAAAGCTCCAAGAGACCGTTGGCATGTTGGCCAAGCTTTTGCAGTTTTTCCTCTAGCTCGACAATGCTGACGTCGTCTGAAACGGGCGGAACGCTTGCCGCCTCTCTAGATCGTCGGAATGTGCCATCCTCTGGCGTCAGGGATGGTACAGGGGATCGATCATGTCCAGCTTCACCGGGGCGATGCTTCTCGACCAGATCGCTGATGCGAAGCTGTCCTATCGGACCGAGACCTCGCGACGAACTGGGATCGGCCGGGTGCTGCGACTGAATAATGTCTGGGACACGGGTTTTGCTTGTTTCTGGGGCTCTTGTTTCAGAGGCACCGAGATTGACAAAAGTAGCATATGCACCTCGTGGTGTTGGGTCCACTTTGTCATCATCCACCAGAAGCCTCGGCCGTTTCTGCCCAGACTGCGGTGACGCGCTATGGGCAACCGCGCTCGCTCTTTTTCCTCTCTTCTGATCAAACACATTATCCAGAAACCCCATGACGCGCCCACGAGGGTCAACTGGTTTGATCCGAGGTCGCGCCGGTTTGTCTTGACTGTTGTAGGGCTGTGGGAAGTGACAGCATCGACAATTGCAAAACTGGGAGCACTTGGGACAGATCCAAGGTTCAGTCTTTCGAAGCAATGGGATCAAGTCCACATCAAAGTGCCTATGCAGTCCACGGAAGCAGAAAAAGGCCGAGCACTGAGAGCAGGCTAACCCCTTCCAGGTCGAATGGCTATCACGACACAAGTGGCACAGGCGTTCCTGCTACAGGTGAGTTTATGGCTTTTTCAAATCATCACGGCCGAATGGAGAGCTGGGGTCATCTCGTACCACGGATTGCTTCCTTGCATCTACTGCAGCGACGGCTAAGGCCCCCAAAGTCTTCTGTCTAGAGAACTTAGGTGAGAAATTGGCTCTGGATACCGAGATTTACATAAAACAAGGGGCAAGACTGGTGGAACTTCGACGTACTGTGAGCTTTTGGGCCTTGGAGGCAATGTACTACGCGGTGGTTTCCGAGTCTCTTGGAGGATCTTACTGCAGGATTCGCGTGAAAGTAACTCAGCCCAGGCGTAGTCAGCGACATGCTTGCAGCTGCGTCCGGAGACGAAGCAGGTCAAGCACAAATCGAAGTCACCACACTCCTCGCAGTGTAGATGTCGGTTCCAGATCGTCAACCCGCAGAAGTTGCATTCAACCACAGCTCCTTGGGGGTCAATATGTTTAATCGGAACGGTTGGCTCGGTTCCCAGGTCTTCGTCATCAATCAGCTGCCGAAAAACGTCCAGGAGGAGCGATTCATCTTCCGCGTTGTGAGAACCTCTGGTCAGTGCATATAGCGGTATCAGAGGAACTCGACCAGTGTCCGCATGGCATTGCCTCTGGTAAACAGGCTGGACATAATCAAAGAAGGATGCCAGTGAGGAGTAATGCATAAGGTTCCAGACGACTTTTGTCACCATCGAACTGGTGTTCCAAACCTGGTGGGCAGTGGTAGAAGGAAACACGACCAAGTCTCCTGGCTCCTGGCTGGTGACGTAGATCGGGAACTTCGCGGACTTCAACTGTGCGATCGAGATATTGGCCCAGTCGGTGTGGGGTGACTTTCCGAGCTCCTCCATATAAGCATCGTATTGAACCTGTGAGTGTCTGTCGGTTCCGAAGCAAATCGAGCCAGACCCAGTACCTAGCTTCATCAGCACGCTTATCAGAGGATTGAGACCAATGCTATCAGATGTTTACCTTCGGACTCCACGAGAAGGTTCAGCGCAACGGTTCCACTAAAGCATCTGTGAAATCCAGAGCTGCAGCATCGTCAGCATGGTGCAGGCGTGGAGTTTCCCCGCAGACTCACAAAGACTTCCGAGTTCCGACATAAGCCATCAGCACTTCCGGGGCAACCTCCTTTGGCAGCGTTCGGAATAGGTCGAGAGAGCCCAGATGCCTTAGAGGGACAGGTAAGAGTGCTTCCAAGGCTGCGACCCATTCTCTAGGACATTGGAGGTCTTTCGCGTATAGACTGACATGGTGTTAGTCGAACGATCCGGCGCTCGGAAGCATGAACGTACAACTCTCGGGGGTTGCTGGTACTGGGCTGGCTGGTCTGCGACAGTAAATCCCGTAGCCGCATCTTGACATCTCGCCCTGTATGGCAGTTCCTCACAGGGATTGCTTGTTGCAACAAAGGTTGTCAATAAGAAGAGTTGGCTCCTGCCCGCCGTTTTCTCAAACATACCTCCTGAAGGTGAAAGGGCGCCCAGGCTTTCATTATTCAAGACGGACCGATCCCATTCCTTCATCCGAGTAAGCCCTCGAATAACGAAAGGCTTACCCTCGCGCAGCTTGTTGTCAATCAACCCGGTGGTCTCGTCATGTAGAAGGCATATATCCTGGGCAAGGTACTCGGAAAAGGGGACAAATGGCTCCCCGGCGCGTAGGAGGTCCTGTACAGACGGTACATCGTGGTTTGAAGATTCCATATCATCGAGCAAGCCAGACTAGCATTTTGACATCGCCCAGCAAACGAACAATAGCATAGTCACGGGGATCGACCTTGAAGGGGAAATGATATCAAACGCAGATCCGCCATCTCGGAACCGGGGCGGCGGTTCGGATGCTGACACGTGATCTCCGACTCCCCGCGAGGCAGCACTAACCGGTTGTGGCCAAGCGTTGCGTCGGACGGGGTGCCGTGCAGACTGACTGCAGACGGGGTGAAGTTGACAGTTCAGTTCAGCTCAGCTCAGCTCAAGCCGATCAGTGTGTTCCCTTCCACGGATCCACCAAGGACTAGATGCAAGAAGACATGCAAGGGCGAGGGGGTGCGATAGTACGAAGTACCCACCACCAACTACATACGATGGCGGATGCCCGTTTCCGAGGGAAGCTCGGATCCTGAATCCTACTCTATGAGTGATCGATCCTCTGTGATGAAGGCCCGATGAAGGGCAAGAAATATGAAAAGGTAACACTGCCCGGTCCCGTCCGTCATAAGGCTGTCAAAGCAAGCAGCCCAATCCTAATCTGATCCTCGTTCAGAAGGGACACAATGAGCTTGGTTGGAAGACGCAGGCAGCCGCTCCAACGTTGGAGGCAGTGTGAAGAAGCAATAAAAAAAGGGTCGGGTCCGACATGTGGCATTCATCCGCTCTGACCCCCCCAGTCGAGGCTACAGTAGCTCGATTCACAAACTGGCGGGAGGAATTCATGGGATTGCATGGTGTTGGTTTCAATTTCATTGTAGACTGCGTTTGTGTACTACTTGGACTTGCTTTCGACCATTGTAGACAGTAGGTAGGATGCCTTGCGGTCGTCGGTATGACGGGGTTCAGTAGAAGGCTGTAGACAGCCGCACAAGCCCGACAGGTCCGATCTATATGGGAGCCCGATGTCCACAGCATCTTCCCTCGATCACAAGACGGCTAATGAGGCTTTGCTCTAGAAGTCAAGGCTGACATAGCTAGCTTTCAGCTTCTGTGTCACCCCAACAGTCACCCCGCCAGGTGCCAGCGATCCGAGCATCGGCATTGTCTCATGGCAAAAGAATGCGCAGCGGGGCTTATTGGACGATCGTCCCGCCCGTCAACGAGTCTAACTAAGCCTAATGCATCAAGAGGGACAGCGTACAGGCAGGCCCGGAGAATCCTCCTCGGCATCCCCTTCATCCCCACATGGCGCTGTAACCCTAGGTAGGTGCTCCAAGCTCGACCCGTCCTGATCACCTGTCCAGAACCCGGGCCACTCAACTCGGATGTGGTGTTGATGGCAGACCTTCGGGCGGCGGTGGCTTGGCGATGATGTCCGCCCGGTCAATGCCCAAGCCGGCCAGCCCCTCTGCATTCGGACCGTGCCATTCAGAGGCTGGGTGGCGATGCCAAATCCGAAGGCTTGGTGTGCCCTGCTGCGGCTGACCTCGACTTCTTTCAAGGCATCTTACGGTCCACCCCCTGATCCAGAATTACTCCGTCTGGTTACACCAGGTGATCAAATCGGTTAGCTGCGTAGCTGACCCGGTCTTTGCAAACCAACCAGGGAGCAGGCAATCCTTCACCAAGGCATGCAGAGTATGGCCCAGTGTACTGCGTACCAGCACCAATATTTTCTTTCATGCTCAAGCACGGCCATGGCTGGCACGAAAGTACGGAGGAGATGGCTCCATCCTTCCAACCCCCACGTGAAGATTTGACAGCTCAAATTCTCCGAAGGAAAAGAAGGACGGACGAGTCCTCAAAGGTCGCAAAGGCGACCCACGGCCTCGGTACTTCGTCTCAGCTCACGCTCTCGTCCTCCCGTGACGCTGTCTTATCGCATACACTGGAGCCAAGAGCGTCAGGGTCCTGACCTGTCGCTTTAACCTCAAACCCCCTCCACCCAACTGGCCCCAATCCCCGCAGCCCGTGGGCTAGCCCCCCTACCCCAGCCAAGTGTAACCAATAAGCTTGCGCGCCAACCAGCGTTCCCCATATCAACATCCGGCATCAAAACGAGTGGCGTCGAGGGTGTTGCAACCAGACGCACACCAGCGGGGTTGAATGTAAACGGAGGCAAACGAGGAAGATAGTAGGGCAGAGTCGAGATGCGTGACTGAGCTTGGAGGCAAATAAAAGGCCATATTTTATCTTGTCTGTTCCAATGTAAGGCCACCCTATATTCTCTGAGTTAGCACTCTATAATAAGGTTTGCTTCAGAGTTGCTGACACTCCAAGGTAATGGAAGCCACGGAGAATGTCATACGATAGTGTTTCTTTGACTGGGTGTTTGATGATAGCTGGTGGACCATACTCGGTGGCATCATCACCCTTCTGCCCCAGTGCACGGAAGGTGAGGTGATAATGGAGTCCAGCCGATGAATCCGGGGGTTCTGTCAGCCGACCAAAATGACTCACCACGTCAGTAGGTCACTCTGGGCTTTCTGAAGCGCTGAGGATGATGGTACCAACCTAAACGCCTGTTGCCTGCTGGTACGCGGGGGGTCAGTTTCCGGAATGGGGATCCGGGGAGCGGTTCGGGGGGGTGGGAGCGGGTTGGTCGAGCCCCGATGTCAGAACGACATCAGCCAGTTTGACAGGGGATCTGCCGTGATAGTTGTACAGGATGGGAAGGGGTGCAAGAAACGGCTACACAATAGAGACTTACAGGACTTAGGCATTATCTGCGGCAGCGTCTTCCTTGAGAGCTCGAGACAACCTCGCGGGCAGCCCAATGGGCTGATGGGTTGGTTGATGGGCCTGGGAGAGGTGGAGGGTGGGATCTGCTTCCAGGAATCGCGAACCTTCCTCCAGATCAGACGATCTCTGCCCCAGGCCGGAGAACCCCGCGGGGTAGAATCGAATCGTAACCCCGGCGTGCCTGAGCAGTGAATCACCCAATTCCCTCCCACTGATTGGCCCCGGCCATCACAGCTTTGTCCCGTCTCCCTCCCCCCCCCTGGTACCTGCCCTTTTCTTCTTTTCTTCCGCTGCTCTCTTCCCTCTTCTCCTTTTCTCCTCTTCTCTTCTTCTCTCACCTTCTCTCACCTCACCCCGCACCTGTTGTGCGTTCTTCTTTCCGCGTTGCTTCCCCTCCCTTCTCTGCGTAACTTTCCTCAATATTCCTGTTACTCGTGTACTCCCTTCATCTCTTTCTTGCAGTAATCCCAAGCCTTTGTGAGATCATGGCGAAGGATGAGATCCAGGCCGTTGACGCGGCAGTTGACCCTTAGTAAGTCGTGTGCTTCCCCTTCACTAGAGACAGGGACAGGGACAGGGATAAGAACTGACTTCGCTGGTGCCATCAGTGCTGGCAATGACCTGGAAACTAAGGGCACCTCAGAGCACATTAACCTGAACAAGAATACTGCTGCCAAGTAAGTGACGCGCCCCTCTTTTCCTGATACTCATTCGTCCCGCAGCGGCTGACATTGAGACAGGATCAAGAATCCCCTGGCAGATCTCACCCCTGCTCAGGTGATCCGAGATGTCGAGGCCTTTTCCGCTGACAACCAGCTGGATGACATCTTCCCTCTTTTGAAGAAGGGGGCTCTGGTTGCACGCGACCCTGAGGCTTACGCGTCGGTGCCTGACATGACCGATCGGGAGATTGATGCCGTCCATAACGAGGTGGCCCACAAGTGGCGTCAGCCCAAGGCTCTTTACTTCACTATCATCCTGTGCTCCATTGGAGCTGCCGTTCAGTAAGTACCACTCTTGGAACTCACCCTGGCCGTCGATTCCCCGACACTATACACGTTCAAGCTTGCTGATAACCTTGAACAGGGGATGGGATCAGACCGGAAGTAATGGTGTGTACGCGTCAAGGCATTTGGCTTGAACGGTTTGCTAACTTAGACTCATCAGGTGCCAATTTGTCGTTCCCAGATGCACTTGGAATTCCTGAAACCGGTCCGGATGCGGCAAAAAACCAATGGCTTGTCGGTGTAATCAATTCGTATGTTCCTGTCACCTTATATGTGAGCAATGGACTTGAGGCTAATGCGGTTCAATAGGGGGCCCTACTTGGCCAGTGCTGTCCTCGGCTGCTGGCTGTCTGACCCGGCGAACAGATTCCTGGGCCGCCGTGGTGCTATCTTCATTTCTGCTATCTTCTGTCTTCTCTCCCCGATCGGATCGGCTGTGTGTCAGACCTGGCAACAGCTATTCGTGACGCGTCTTCTCTTGGGCCTGGGAATGGGCTTGAAAGCATCAACCATCCCTATGTTCTGTGCAGAGAATACCCCGGCGTCTATCCGCGGTGGCCTCGTGATGTGCTGGCAGTTATGGACCGCGTTTGGTATCTTCCTCGGAACTTCTGCCAATCTTGCTGTGAAAGATACTGGGAAAATCTCCTGGAGACTCCAACTCGGGTCTGCCTTTATCCCGGCCCTGCCTTTGCTCATTGGTGTCATGTTCTGTCCCGAGTCACCGCGCTGGTACATCAAGAAGGGACGCATGCGTGACGCGTATCGGTCCTTGTGCCGTTTGCGCAACACTGAACTGCAGGCCGCGCGTGATCTCTTCTACATCTACTCTCAGATTCAAGTCGAGCAGGCGATTGCTGGACAGTCCAACTATGCCACTCGTTTCATCGAGTTGTTTACCATCCCTCGTGTCCGACGTGCTACCCTTGCTTCATTCGTCGTGATGATTGCGCAGCAGATGTGCGGGATCAACATTGTTGCCTTCTATTCTTCGACGGTCTTTCAGCAGGCTGGAGCCAGTGTCACAGGTGCACTCTTCGCCTCGTGGGGCTTTGGACTTGTTAACTTCCTCTTCGCATTCCCAGCTATCTTCACCATTGACACATGGGGCCGTAGGTCTCTGCTTCTCTTCACCTTCCCCCAGATGGCCTGGACTCTTCTAGCTGCAGGCTTCAGCTTCTACATCCCAAAAGATCAGACCGCGCATCTGGCATGTATTGCATTCTTTGTCTTTCTCTTCGCCGCCTTCTACTCTCCCGGTGAAGGACCTGTGCCGTACACTTACTCTGCGGAGGTTTTCCCTCTGTCCCATCGTGGTAAGTACAGCTCGCGGGTATCCGATGTATCAATTGCTAATTTGGCTACAGAGGTTGGAATGTCCTGGGCCGTGGCAACCTGTCTCGCCTGGGCTGCGGTGCTTTCAATTACCTTTCCCCGTATGCTCGTCGTCATGACCCCAACTGGCGCGTTCGGCTTCTACGCGTAAGTACTTGCACCTGTTGCCTATCTCGCCCCTAATCATTGATCATCCCTAATTTTCTCCAGGGGATTGAATTTGACTGCTTTTCTCATGATCTTCCTCTGGGTCCCTGAAACCAAACAGCGAACTCTGGAAGAGCTTGACTACATCTTCGGCGTGCCCACTCGTATCCACATGCGCTACCAGCTGTTCCAGGTGCTGCCCTGGTGGATCAACCGCTACATCTTCCGTCGCAATGTGCACTTGGAGCCTCTGTACAAGTTTGACCACCTTGCTACCAGTGGCTAGGCGGTTAAAACATCTCGTGCGTGAACATTTCAAGTTCGACATTCCATCTTCCACTCGATGGCACGCCTTCTCATGCGGTGGAGGTCTAATTGATATGTTCTGCAATTGAGGAAGAAACTCGGTGTTTTAATGGTTTATTCTATGCTCTGCTTAGAATATGAGTGCAGGTGTGGTGGAAAAAAAGGCTTTTTTCAAGTATCTTCACAGGGTGGAGAACAATGTATTACTCTAATGAGTGACAATCTATGGTTAATGGATTTCCCATCTTTTGTAGGGGCGTAGGGCTTTTCCACACTCCATGAGCGACTAAACAAGCTTGCTACCAGAGATTTCGTGCTATAGCGAGTACTCAGCGACCCGTTCAAAGACTGTCACGGCGCGCTTCACACACTTCCACACAACCACCCAGTCCCTAGCTCCTAAGCCAAGAACACAGAAATTTTACACAAAATCCAATCCATCCTCTTTACCTGTCTGACACTCTTACACTCCCCCCCCCCCATCCAACATCTCCATGACCCCCCCATCACAAAGCCCTGATATACCCCTGAACATCCTTTCTCCCTCCTCTACCACATCAATCTACGTCCCAATCACACCCCATCACCCCTATCCTGAAACTCCCATTAGCTTGTCCATGTAGATCTGCTGTGTATATGGTTTAGTAGGTATGGTTGTTTGGTTGTCTGCCTTCACTGTAGTCTCCTAGGGATTAAAGGAGATGAGACAAGACGAGACGAGATTTCGTCCGCGCCAGATGCGATATCAGCTCGCTGGTATAGCGTATTGTATTATACCCTCATTTTCCATATTGATTTCCTCATATAGCGGTTTGCTGCGGGTCTGGGGCTTGTGGGCGCTTTTTCGCGTTGTTAGAGTGGAAGGGATGGAATGGAGTGCAGTGCAGTTGATGTGGACAGTTGGTGCGTGCTAGGTGTCTGTGTCCGGATGGCGTATAGCGTTTATGATAGATGCTGTTCGGGTTTGAGGGACTCGAGGGGTTGGCGTTGATGGCTTCGCGGGTAGTAGTTTCTTTGTAGCCTAGAATAATTGCACTGGTGGGGTTAGTTTGCGGTTGATGTGCAGGGGACGACATTAGTAGGAAAGATACTCGTGGTGTACTGTATAGTGGTCGGACAGCGGGTCACGGATACTGGAAATTAGTGTTGGGGGGGAGGATTTAATGGCAGTGGCTTTAGACGTAGATTGGTTGGTTTGAACTTGGAACAGCTGCGTGGAGCTGTTTGCGCCAGATGCTGCAGAAGGATGGTCAAGATAGTCAGGATGGAAAGGATGGTAAGGATGGTCACTGGGAGCAGAACAGCAGACGGCGGACGTCTCGGAAAGCAGCCGGTTCTTTTCGAGACGGCAGTGCAGCCCCACTCCCGATCTCGGAAGCGATCCCGAGTTGCGGGAATGGCCAGTCTTTCGTGCATGGTCACTATCTATAAGGTATATCTAAGAAAATATTTTAGGATCTTCTACTCTCTCTCCCTCTCTCTCTGTCAAATTACATGTCAAGGAGCGACGCCTGTCGGTATTCGCGCCACACTTCAAACCCGAGCTGCTCATAGAATCCTTCCACCACCACCCAATCAACAAAAACCCCTTCAATGCCTCGCTGCCTCATGTTTTCCATCGCATGGCTGAGAAGCGCGAGCCCAACTCCCTTCTTGCGATGATCCATATCGACGCCAACACAACCGATCAGTCCAGTTTGGGGTCCACACAAAGGCGGGAGAGCCCAACCCTTCTGGAGAGAGGGCGAGGAAGGATCAAGCATCAGCGTCCAGCCCACCTGTTTTCCCTGCGAGTCAAAAACCACCATTATACTGGATGGGTATTTATTGGGATCGAGTTCCTCGTATTGGGCCATCCAGGCCTATTTAACACAGTCAGCTAGGTACAAAGAGAACGGGCGTCACACGACAATAGAGTATAGACTCACCTGGTTGTCAGAAAAATTCTTCCTTTGGCCAATCAAACACTCCTCATAGTGTTCGGGCTGCAGAGGAGCAAAGGTGTAGCCCAGACCTTCGGCCCTTGCAGTGTACTGGTCAGTGGATTTGAAGTCCTTGATATCTCGATATAGATCTACATTTCGCGGACTTCTGTCCAACAAACTGAAACCACGCTTTTCAAAGAACTCCTGTACCCCTGACGGCAAATCTTCCGGAATACCAGGCCAGAAGCGCGGGAACACGCTGCTTAGCTCGAGGCGTGGGAGCTTTAGGTTTACCTTGTACCATGTAGTGACCTCGCCAAGCAGAGTGGTGCCAACACCCTGACCTTGTCTCGCGGGATCAACTGCAAGCGCCGCAATATTACCACTCATGAAGAATCGCCCATTGCTAGTATAGGTCAGGCAAAATCCGGCGACATCATCTCCGATGCGAGCAATGAAGTGGTGTCCATTAGGCTGAGCCACCAACTTTTGCAGGTTCTCTGCGGGTAGCGAGTAAGTAGGCAACGCAGCATTCCAGACAGCAGCTAACTGGGACATGTCCTTTGGATCAGTTAAAGCTGACTTTTCAATCGACAGTCGCTTTGTTTGATTCCCGACAGGCAGTGTACCCTTCGCTGTTGATGCCCCAAAGATTACTTCAGCCGCTGCCGCGAAAGCTTCGAGGGTTGGTTCATAGGTAGCGATATATGTTCCAATACTGGCATCATCCAGAAAGTCATAGGGGTTGCAAGCTGCAATGCTGACAAGTGCGCGAGCTCGCCTAGGCATTTCCAATCCCAACGTTCTTTGGTACTGTGATTCCCGCGCATTAATAGAAGTGAAAATAACGACGTCGGCAGCCTCTATGGCATTGAGCTGCTCGGCAGATAACGCTGCTTCCCCATAGCGAATTTCAACCGCTGTCGGGTTGTATTTCTTTAGTATGTCGAGGTATACTGAGGCATTATAAGACCCCTTTCTCCCCAGCCCTTCACCATCCACCGCACCACCCGCAGGGGTCTTGTCCCCAGGGAAGAGAAAAACAACATTCGAAGTACTAGACACGGGAAGAATTTGCGATTGGTCTCGGACAAGAGTTGCAGAGCGAGCGTAAGCCTGATCAGCCAATTTCGAATGAATGAACAAGTTCCTGTTTGGACCCGACCGATCTTCTCTGAGCCGTAGCGATGTATCCCAGTTCAAGAAGCTACTCTTCAGTTGAGTCACACGAAGGTAGGCCTCTTCTAACCGCGAAAGTGGGACTTCCCCCGACTCCACGGCTTCACAGACTCGGACTATCGATGCTACTTGAACCGCATACGTATGGCAGATCATAATGCTATCGCAGCCGGCAGCTAGGGCGAGGACAGAGCCTTGCTCAGTCCCATATGTAGCACGGATCCCGTCCATCTCGAGACAGTCCGTCACGACCATGCCGTTATACCCCATATCCTCACGGAGGATCTTCATCACATCCGGCGAAAGTGTGGCAGGCAGCTTCCCATCACCGATTTCAGGTAGAGAAATATGCGCGGTCATCACTGCCTCGATGCCTTCCGCTGCGGCTCGACGGAAGGGAACCAACTCGCACTGCTCTAGTTGGTCTCTTGTCTTTGGAATGACCGGGAGGCCATAATGTGAATCCACTGCCGTATCGCCGTGGCCGGGAAAATGCTTCACGGTAGGCACGACCTTGTGCTTCCGGAGACCCCTGGCAGTGGCGCTCGCGAATCGACCCACGAATTCCGGGTCATCCCCGAAACTACGTACTCCGATTACTGGATTGAGCGGTTCGGAATTTATATCGCAGACAGGGGCGTAGTCCATATTAATGCCAGCGCTGCTCAGGATTTCCCCAGTGGCAACCCCGACTTTATATGCAAGTTCGGGAGAATTGGTGGCACCCAGAGCCATAGGACCCGGGAGCTGTGGAGCAACTGGGGGTGCAATTCGGGTGACCAGTCCATTTTCTTGGTCGATGCCGATGAAAAGAGGATGCTCATGCCCTGCCGATCGCGCTTCCTCTTGGAGCGCAAGCGTTAGGGACTTTATGGAGCACCAGGATCAGCAATTGTATTTTGTTTGGGGCTGCCACTGAACAGACAGTCACTGGGATGATGGGTCTACCTGAAGTTGAGCTTCATCACTAATGTTTCGTTTGAATAGGACAATGCCTCCCAGGCCATACTCGCGGATCAGAGTCTTTATTTCGGGACTCGGGGTGAGGCCATGGAAACCGACCGCGAAGAGCTAAATAAACCCCGTTATGCTTCAGCCGGGCATTTCTTAGAGGCAACGCAGACCCGAATGGCAACCTACCTGGCCAATTTTCTTCTTCAGGTCGGCAGATGACATTTTCAAAGAGCGAATTGAGGGGGTGGAGGTTGTCAGAACAGCAGGTATCCTGCGCAGCCCGCGTGATGGTGGGGGGGCCGGGGGTTTAACGATGGAAGGATAAACGGGCAGTGGAGTCGCCTAATTTTAGATCTCGGCAAATGAGCGTAAAGCATCGGGCTGCGAGCAAGAAGGGCGGTTGTATAGCAGTAATGCTTAACCGAGAGAATTGGGGGCAGAGGGAGAAGCAAAGCGCAGGAATTGAGGGGAAGGAGAGGAGGGAGGGAAAGAAAGGGAGGAAGAGAGAAGAGAAGGAGGGACGAAGAACACCTGACCGGCGCTCTCAATCCCTGCTTCCTGCTTCATCCCACTTTCAACTCACTCCTTCTTATAAACTCCCAGCGTACACTATCTTCATCATCCGCCTTTTTTGGATTCAGCATTCAGTATTATTAGACAACATTTTATCCCGTTCGGACAGAGGACCGTCTGATGACTGGAATGCAGTGATCGCAGCCGAGGCATCCCCCGCAAGCCCGATAACAGCGCCGCCGCCCTGTTACGGCAGCATTCTCCAGCATTCTCGCGCCTTCGCATCTTCATCCTCTTCTGTTAGCAGTCGCAGTCGGCTTACCGAGTACCTGAATTGCTTAATATTCATGTCAGATAGCGATCCGTTACGCAATAGGCCGAACACCATCCCAATGACAGACACCATCACGCCTGAAACTTGTCAACAGACTCCCTCTACCGAAGCCAACAATGACATAGACAATGACAGTATCCATGAGTCTGTCCACCAAAACACTCCCGCTTCGGCTCAAGCGCAAGTTGCCTCAAGTACTGGGGAATTCGAACATCTCTTTAGAACCGAGGATACAAATGATCAACCCACGACAACCCGCAGAGAGTTATGGTCCTACTATCTGTACTATAACGGTAAACTCATCTCGGGGCACTACTGCAAAGAAGCTGTACTAAACTCTCTTCATCACTAAGGCGACAATGGAGTTGGCCCGGGATCCTATACTCAGACACTGTCAGTTTCATAATGCTACTCCCTTGCGGCATATCATGACCCGACTAATGGCTCTGTGAAGGTTTCAATGGGCATTGAACGGTGCAGGCTGGCAACCAGGCACAAATCCCCGCAAGCCATGTACGAATACATCTCCCTGTGTCGTTCCTTGGGCCGGAGGACCTCGATCAGTTTCCTCGGTTGTGCTCATTGCCAATGGTCTCAGCTTCGCATTCATGACCATAACATTCGTTTGGCTCGGAAGTGCAGCCGACTATGGCTCATTTGGTCGCTGGTTACTTCTAGGACTGACAGTAGTGTGCTGGGCCATGCAATATGGCATGATGTCAGTCAGTCATCCCAGTCAATGGCCAACAGCTATGGGGCTGTACATAGTTTCATATGTAGCATATGGCGCAACCCTGGTCTTCTACGCAGCCGTCTTCCCCCGACTCGCGCGCTATATGCCGCATGTTCGCAGAGCGCGAGAGGAGGACCTGAAAGAGGGTAGGATCAACCAGCAAGAGTACGATGCCATTGAATCTTTGGAGAGGAACCATATCAGGTAAGATTTTGTGCATTGCACTAGAGCAATTCTAACATTCGTAGCAATGTTTCAACCGCCCACAGCAACATTGGATATCTAGCCGTACTGGTTCTCAATCTGAGTATTCTTCTGCCGTTGCAGAAAAACAGTTATTCGAACAACCTCGCTCTGTGTTTGACAAACTCATGTAAGTACAGTCGCTCGAGCTTCATCATTGGCAGTCCTAACCAAGATGCACAGATTGGGTTATCCTGGGAATGTGGTGGTTTGTTTTCCAGCAGAGACGCCCCGGTCCCAAAGTCCCAGAAGGCTCAAACTATGCAACCATCGGGGTCAAGCAAATTTGGCTTGCCCTTCGTAAGGTCCGGTCTCTACCGCAGACCTTCCTGTACTTTGTTGCCTACTTTCTCCTCGCCGATGGGCTCAATACAACCGGTAGGATAGTTTGACCACGACTCTCGGTTATTCAAACTGATTTTGGGACGAAACAGGGACACTGGTATCAATAATTCAAAACGACATGTTCTCGTTCTCGTTCCTTCAGATAACGTATCTCGGGATCACCCAAGCAATATGCTCGATTGTATCGACATTTGGCTGCTGGTATATCCAAAGTTACTTCAAGATCAGGACGAAGCGCATGTTCCTCGTCACAAATTTCTTCACCGTGCTGATTCCCTTATGGGGCATGTTGGGCCTATGGACAAATCGCGTTGGCTATCATCACCGTGTGAGTACTTACGACGAGCTGTAAGGAAGACTTGCTGACGAGTTGATTGGGAACATAGTGGGAGTTCTACTTTTACAATGTCGTCTTTGGCTTATTTCAAGCTCCATATTACGCGGTATGTTCTTGGGAAAAAGCCCTTTGGTCTACAGTCATGCGCAGACACAAACCATATTAATACGAGGTCAATACAGTATGCTCAGACAATGATCAGTGAGCTCATGCCTCCCGGCTACGACAACATGTTCTTTGCCTTATTTGGAATCACCAATCGCGCTGTAAGTTGCTTCCACTCATTGAATATTTATCTTACCAAATCATAACGCGATACTCATAATGATGTGCAAGTCATCCATCATCGGCCCCAACGTCGTCCAAGCCATCATCAACGACACCCAGAGCAACTGGATGGGCTTCCCTTTCTTATTTGCGATTTGCACTGCAGCCATGATCGGGGTTGCTTTTGTGGATGTCGAGAAAGGACGGGCGGACGGGAAGCGCTTTGCGCAAGAACACACCATTGCTCGTGTCCCTGACGAGGGCGAAGTGGAGGGGGCAGGGAAAGATGGCGTAACAACCCGCGTTGAGCATGGAGAACAGAGTGGAAATTAAGAGGAGTCTGTTTTGGTGTTCTACATGGGGTGAGACTATCCCCCAGTGACCGACTCGATTCTCGATTGTATAGATAATTCAAGATTAATTATGCCAAGTTCCTAATTATATACAGGAGAAGCAATAGACCTGGTAGTCAGATCGCAAAGATAGACCGACCGACTCCAAGCCAGCCAATGGTATCTGGACCAGCCAATCCTTCCCATACGCAGATGCAGAGTTCGTCACGACATGACTAAATGAATCGTTCCACAACACTCACTACCAACCGAGCTCAGGCATTCCGAGAAGCCATCTCGTGCCCCTTCGCCTCCTCCTTAGCCCGTAACTTCGCATCAACCGCCTCCCTCCACGAACGCCCATGCTCAGCAGTAAACCACATCGCAACGCCCACGGCCGCCAAAGCCACCGAAGAAATCGTACTAAACCACCCGACCCCCAAGTTCTGATCCGCCGGCAGCACGACACCCGTCGCCACGGCCGCAAAGAAGTACCGAAAGACATAATTCGCCGCCACGACCTCGGCGCCCTGACACTCCTGATCCTGCATGACATCGAGACAATACGAATTCAGGCACGGGAAGCAAAACAACTGACACACGCCCTGCAGAAACATCGCAATCACGGGGACGGGGATCCCGCCGATTTCCTGGTCCACGGTCCAGCCGTAGACGAGGACGCAGACAGGTGTGCCGATGCAGATGAAGGGGACGCACGCGCGGAGACGGTCCTCGGGGATGCGGAGCCCGTTGCGCTTCCGGATGCATTTCCGGACGACTAGGTTGGACCACCGCTCGCCGAGGAGCGTGCCGACTAGGTAGCCGCATCCCGGGGCCAGGTAGAAGAGCCCGGCTTCGATGGGGCTGTTGAGGTTGAAGCGCGGGTTGAGGATGTAGCGGATGGGCACGAGCAGGGCGTATTGGTTCCATACTAGGGTGCCGGCGGCGAGGCTGTTCAGGAAGAGGTTCGGGTAGCTGAAGACGATGTGGGCGATGCGGAGGGGGGAGATTTGGGACCACAGGTGCGCGGCTTGTTGGGTGAGTGGTTTGCCTTTCATGTGGGTGTTGGATTTGTGGGTTAGGGTTTCCGGGAAGAGAGTGATTATTAGGAGGGCCGCGAAGCCGTTGAGGGCGACGAGGAGCCAGAATATGTAGCGCCAGGGTCGGAATGTGACCATTATGCCCTGTGGGTGGGTTGGTTAGTAGTGGTTTGATGGTTGGGGGGTGTTTTCGTACGCCTATAAAGGGACCGATGGCTGGTCCTGTTAGACCTCCGAGGAGGACCCATGCCGATGGCGAGGCCCGGGTCATGGGCGAGTAGATGTCGCCTACAGCAGAACTACCGATCACCAGGAAGGAGGTTCCCTGGAACGCGGCGCATATGCGGAAGATAAAGTAGACTTCCAGGTTTGGGCTCAGCGCTGTGGCGACGGTGAATAGTAAGAAGAGGATGGAACTGGTGATGAGGACCTAAAGGATAATGAGATCAGTATCGAATAGGATGCGATGGGATTGGTAGTATCGAATAGGATGCGATGGGATTGGTAGTACCTACAGGACGGCGACCGCAGACCTGGCTCAAGGGGCTCCAGAAGAGAGCTGCAATTCCCATAGACACAAGGTAAAGAGCGTTGCTGGCATCGATGATATCTCCTGTGGTCTTGAATGTGCTCGAAACCTCGGGAGAAGCGGCGAGGATTGCAGTCGAAGACACAGGGGCAAGAAAAGCGCAGAAGGTTAGAATGATAACAAGTATGGTTTTCCGAGCAGGCGAGAACCGAGTGTATTGTACTGCGCCGGCTTCTTCATATGTGTTGGTATCTCCAGACCAGCTGTGGTCTGTGTTGCGAGTAGGAGAGTGAACTAGAGTGTTGGATATGCTGGGAGGTGGTCCGTAGTCTGATCCTGGGCCATGGCATCCATCTGGGCCAGCTTCTGTCGCAGACAGACATAACGTCTCCTTGTCAAGCATGGTGCCGGTCTCTTTGGACATCATATAAACAGGGGGTGAGAAAATCATGCCACGGAAAGCATGATATGTTGCTGTTCTCCTTTGACGAATTCCAGTTGGTACAAAAACTAAAGAACTTTGAAAGATACAGGATGTCGAGCAACAATGTGGATTGACAGAAACGAAAGGAAGGTAGTTTTCGAAAAAAGCTTGAGGGTCAAATTCTAATGAGGGGACAGGGCTTCAAAGTACCCAGTTAGACAAATGAATGACTCGTTATACGCACACAAGGCATGAGAAGACAGCATGGTGCCAGGACGATCTTTAAATGATTAAAGGTAAACTAGGAGGGGATCCTCGATTTTAGGGCTGTACGTCGCAAAGACAGATAAGACTCCATTGTTCAGTATGTCTATTGGCATCTCATCGATGTGAAAGGCCAGACCGGTGGACTAACAGGCCGCTAAAGACGCCCAGGGCTCTTAACGCCTAGATCGGTAAGAGCTGAGGTAACTGTCTCGAGCATGAGGTTGATCTAGCCCTAGATCAAACTTTGAGTCGCGGAGCCAATGGTGTCCACAACGGACAGGCACGCCTCTGGCAACCATAAGCGCGGAATAAGAGCCCGGAATACCATAGCTTGCCCCCGTGTGGGAACCTGTTGATCGACACGGGCCAGGCACACGAACTCCTCCTGCGCAAGCATCGGCGTGTTGACTCTATTGAGTCGAGTGGTCCGTGCTGGAGATAACAGATACGAGGGCAACCCAAACAATCCCATTGTACGTGGGTTTTGTAGCTTGTACACCTGCGGATTTGTTTCTGCAGCTGGTCCGGGAGTGCACGTTGCATGGTAGCTCCCACGCGTAGGCGGCCAGAGCCGCGACCCGGTGGAGAAGCTCAGCAACCAAATTCAGGTACATCGAGTCGTGACTATGATTGTTGGCTTCGACGATCACGTCCACTCAACATGACTTGATTTCGGTCTACCTGACAATCATCGACGTTTACCCGAGACTTTTAACCGCAGGTGGTCGATGCTTCCGCTTGACCAGGGATGATCTGACCAGACGAGGCTAACACGAGTCTAACAAGGCATTATTGTTTGCGGACATCTGCCCAGATACTGATCGTGTCTGTCACGTTTTCTGAGATCATCTGTCCCGGATCGTTCTTGTTGGGGGGGAATCTTGGTCGGGTGGGTTACCCGTCGACCTGAAAAGGAGGAAATCCACGTAGCTTCCTAAGGTTTCAACAAGGAGATTAGCATTCCGCTTTCGTCCGGATGCAAGCCCCAACTCCCTGACCAACCACTTATTATTATTAACGATTGCGTCTGCCTTGTAGCCACTGGCTAGTACTATCACGGCGCACTCCGGCATGGTGTTTGCGGTTTGCAAGTACTCCCGTGCTGGACGGGGGAAAGAGAACCGGCGGATTTAGGATCCTCCAGCTCCAGGACTTGCTCCGTAGAGATGCCTGATTTGCAAGGTCACGCAAGTGGGAACAACGATGGATTAACCCGGCACGCGGCAAACCATTCGATCCCAGATCCCGATGAACCAGTCCCGTGGGCCTGGATAGCTTCTTTGAAGCCGAATCCCAGGGAGGCCACGCCGGTCGGTCGCCAAGTCGCCAAGTCGCCGAGACGCTACCAGGGGTCAAGGTTCAGGCGCTCGGAGAATAGATAGATATAGCTAGAGAAGCCGTTATGGTGTTATGGTGGTGGCATGCTCGTGTTTCTTTCTTTTCCTTTTTTTTTGGGGTCTTGTTTCTTCCCCTCGGTGACTGTGTGGTCTCTGGGCCGTAAATCCGAGGGGATGATGAGGTGGCTGGTCTCCGTGAATTCTCCGCATTGAAACATGTTGGTTGCACGCGAGCCAGTCTGCGCAGCTGCAGCCACCAATGAAGAGGGGAAGAGGATTCGAGCGAGTATCCAATGATGCCAGGGGATGTTGAGGAGTTGGGATTGTACAGTTGGCAGATGCCATGCCAGTAAGCCCGGCAGTCGGAAACAAGAGGCGACGCAACAAGGCCGCAACGCAATCCGCGGGGGCCTCAGCCACCCCATGACGTCGAACGGACCAACCCCTGCGCGGGTGGCTTGGGGGGAAGACTGGGAGGGAGAGCGAAACAGAGAACAGACTCGGGGACCGGGACTGCGACTCACGAACTTTGGTCGCCTGGGGCACCCCCCCCCCCCCCCCAATGACATCTTCCCAGCCCAACTTCATCTCTCCTCCCTCCTCCTTCCTCCCCTCCTCCTCCCCCCCCTCCTTTTCCCCTCCACTTCGTCCATTTCTTCCTCGGTGGTTATTCCCCAGGCCTCGACTAAGTGAATTTGTCCTGCGCCCTATCTCCTTATCCCGTAATTCTTATCACTTACCCTCCCCCCCCTCCCCCCCCAAAAATGAGTTCCAGCAAGGATCCACAGTCTGGCGTTCCCGCCAACAGCAAAGGTTCCTGGACAAGTTTCCTCAAGGTATGAAGTCGGAAAACACCCGATCCCTCCCCCCACCAATGCTCTTAACCCCATGAAGTATCTCGGGCGCGTTTGGCTCGAGGGGCTACAGCTAACACCCTGGTTCTGTCCTCCAGTCCATTGCTTCCTTCAACGGAGACCTTTCCTCCCTGACCGCTCCGCCCTTTATCCTTTCCTCCACCTCCTTGACAGAATATTCTGCCTACTGGGCTGAACACCCCGCTCTTTTCGTCGCGCCCGCCAAAGAATCCGATCCGGAGAAGAGAGCCCTGGCCGTCCTGAAGTGGTTCCTGAGCACCCTCCACCAGCAGTACTGCAGTCGCAGCGAGAAGCTGGGCAGTGAGAAGAAGCCCTTGAACCCCTTCCTGGGAGAGCTGTTCCTCGGCAAGTGGGACTCCGATGCCGACGTGGGTGAAACCACCTTGATCAGCGAACAGGTTAGGTAGGTGGAGATGCTGAAGCCACATGGCTGGGCCCTATTGACTTGTCCAGCCACCACCCTCCGGCCACGGCCTACGCCATCCAGAATGCGAAGCACGGTGTCGAGGTATGAAGCCATTCCAGTCGGTCCAGCTGCGATCCGTGGTCTAACGTGTCTCTCAATCACCCAGCTACAAGGATACAACGCCCAGAAGGCCTCCTTTTCGAGTACCATCCAGATCAAGCAGATCGGACATGCCCTGTTGACCCTGACCCCGCCCGGAGCGGACAGGAACGATCCGGCTCAGCAGGAGAAGTATCTCATCACCCTGCCTCACCTGCACATCGAGTCGTTGATCTACGGAACGCCGTTCGTCGAGCTGGAGAAGTCCACCCGCATCGCCAGCAGCACCGGCTACGTGGCCAAGATCGACTACTCCGGCAAGGGATGGCTTAGCGGCAAGAAGAACACGTTCACCGCCCTCCTCTACAAGGAGAGCGAGGGCGAGAAGAAGCCCCTCTACACCGTCGATGGACAGTGGTCGGATTCCTTCGTCATCAAGGACTCCCGCAAGCATGAAGTGGATCGGTTCTCGGTCAAGGATACGCAGACCACCCCGCTGACCTTGGCTCCGGTCGAGGAGCAGGATCTGTACGAGAGCCGACGGGCATGGGGCGACGTGGCGGCCGGCATTGAGCGCGGCGACATGGATGCTGTGTCTGTGGCCAAGTCCAAGATCGAAAACGCCCAGCGCGAACTCCGCAAGATCGAGAAGTCGGAGGGCCGGGAGTGGGATAGGCGCTTCTTCAAGCGCGTCAACGACAGTGATGACGCCAGCTTCTGGCAACTCGCGAGAATGCTGGGCATCACGTCCCTGGACAGCGAGAAGACCGGCGGTGTCTGGCGGTTCGACCAGGCGAGCGCCGTGGACGCCAAGCCCCCTTACCACAAGATCGGGGGCGAGGGTCTCGGCATCTAAACGAAACAAGCATCAGCAGACATGATACACGTCGCGGTGAATCAGCCTCCCTTTACAGTCTGAGGGGGGACGGGTGAATTGGCAGGCACAACTGTCACCATAGAATGCGTTTATCTTTTTACATCGGGATCTATTCTTTTGCTTTGACGGGGATGTTTTGGTACCTGTATATAGAACAGTGGCGATAGCTGCATGGGCAGTAGATCTCCCCCGCAGATCTGCTCCTGCTTTGGATATGGAGTAGGTACTCGACACGGAGTCGCCATCAATTGATTTAATTTTCGCATTCCGGGGGTCTCTCAGTAACATTGACGATCCGAAGCCGGGCTGGGCTGCTTTGCCTGAACGTTCCCACCCAGAAAGCTTGTCGGAAGCCCGGCAAAATTGTCATTGATGGATACTGTTCCCTGTCCTGATGTTAACCGGGCCAGCATTCGATAATCTGACTTGATCGGCACTGTAACTGTCAACCCCCAGCTTCGCGAGTCAGTTCGGTGTTTACGCCGAAGCTTATCGACCCTCACTCGAGTCAAGCTTTCCGCCTGTCCGAAAGTCAGGCAGAAGTAGTAAACTATGACGGTCTGTTTTGATGGAGATCGGGTAAAAGTCGAGGAGATTGTTAGCTGTGACTGAGGAGGTGTTTGAGAGGTGTTGCAGAAGGATATGATGTTTGCAATCGTTTGCATAGGGTGTTTATTGAGTGAGCATGCTGAGTATTTAAGGTATGTATACTCCTGATAGCAATCTATCGCACAATGAAAGAGAAAAAAAGACAGAGAGAAGAAGAAGAGATCATATAAGCCATAACACATTACTCGCAGAGATAGAAACTCAACCGCTCACCGCATCCTCGGTAGACAGAAGCTCCATCTCAGTCTTCCCTGGCTCAATCTGTCCCGGGTATTTGATGGCCCAAATGACCATGACCAGCCACATCAACACCGCATCAAACACATACAGCGGCCATTCATGGGTCAAAAAATACCCATCCATGCCCATTGTATACTCGACGACCCGGTAAATCGATCGGATCAGAATGAACCCACTGACTGCGAAGAGGGTATTCATGTGCTGTCTCCAGGGAACGCCACCCGCCGTCGGAGGAATCTGCTGCGCGCGCCGATAAAATACCACCGAGGTGACGATGAAGAAGCTGAACATGGCCATCTGGATGACGAGCCCGACGATCACAATGACCTTGGACACGGTTGCCATGTTCTGCATCACCATCAAGCCCGCTCCGCCGCCTTGCACCCAGAATGCAACAATGTCGCTGATGACGAATAGCCTGGTCAGCCAGCTGACCGGCACCACGGAGAGCTCCTCCGCGTGGATGCTGCGGATGATTCGTCCGAGGGTCATGTATACCGATGCGGCGTACAGGACGGGCGCGAGGAGGATGAGCACGCTTTGCACGGAGTATGAGGTGATCGAGGCTGTGTTGTTGTAGCAGACGATGCGGAAGATGTAGCCGATGAATTCGACTGCGTCTTGATTAGCTGTCGTTCTTCCCGGGGGGGGGGGAGTTGGCTGGGGTGTCATACATGCGCCTCCAACAACAAAGGGGACGTTGAACCATGCGCGAGTTCGCCATAGTTTGAAGCAATGGACGCAGGTGATTCCTCCGAAGAGTACAGCAAAGATGGCCGCTGCGGTGATCGAAGGCAGGTATTTCCAGAGGTAGTAGCCTCCTGCCAACGGTTCTAGATGGGCCATGATGGGTGGAAGTAGACGCAGATGTTGGTGGAGTAGGTTTCTGACTCGTCGGGAGAATGATGAAGGGAGAATGGCATGATGAAGAGCCTGGACTCTGCATCCATCTTGAATCTTATATCTGTCGAAGGTCAGTAGGGGGCAAGTTGATAGTTACTGCGCGGGAAGAGTCCGTTCAAGATCAATCATCGAACCCGGATACGGATACGCGTATAGAAGATGCTGCTTGTTCGGGCCAATCAATCGAGTTTGGTGTCGAGCAGTGGTCCGTGCATACGCGGATTGGTTGCCGGAGTCTCTCCACTTCTCATCGCAACTGCTGGAAGTTGGAACCTGGACAGTGGATGGTTGCTGAAAATAGCTATCTCAAGTCTCAACCCTATGGACGTTTCCCGAGCGGAGACTTACTGGGCCACATTTTAAGCTTATGACCGGATTCTCACCATGGCAGGTCTTTAACCGCGAGGCAAGCCGGGTAGTTCCCGTTTTATGTCCGTCGCCACATTGGGCGCATGTTCCCCAGGAGATGCGTGTTGAGGCCTCAGCCAGGTCATAAGGATGCCACGCAGAGCCCACAAAAAGTCGCGCAACGGCTGCTTGGAATGTAAACGGCGCCATATCAAAGTGAGTGCGACGGAGGCGGTGGGAGTGGCGGATAACTAGTTATTGGAGCTGAGTCACTGACAATTGGACCCTGCAGTGCGACGAGAAGCAGCCGTTATGCTCCAACTGCCGTTCCTCTGAGCGCTTTTGCGAATACGCGGATCCATTTGTGCGCTCTGTGCCTCCTCGATCCAGCAATTCCTCGACCCCGTCCCCGGCTGGCCCAATGACGAATGAGCTGCTGTCATCGGGTCATCTTCCAGTCCCAGTCGCTTCTTCTTCTTCTTTCCCTTCTGCTCACTCATCAGAGCTCCCACCTGTCAATTTGATCCATGTTGAGCTCCTCTACAACCTCACCGTGGAGACTCTCCCCTCTCTGGCCGGTGCTACCAGCTGGATTACGTCCACAGATGTACAACGGGTTGCACTCGCAACACCCTATCTCCTGAATGAGCTGCTGGCTTTTAGTGCCTTGCATTTGAGCATATCGCGTCCAGCAGACAGAGAGCGCTATCGGCGTTATGCAGCCCAGCTACAAACACATGCCTTGGAGATCTACAATCAAATGAGTTCCGAGGTCACTACAAAGACTTGCGTCCCATTGTTCCTTTTCTCGTGCATGCTCGGCATGCACATGCTCTGCGACGTCTTGGTTTACCGCGAAAATAGCAGCTTTGACGGGTTTCTCGATCGGTATGTGCATTCCTTCAGACTCCAACTCGGTATTCGCGCTGTGATTTCCGGATCCTCGTGGGAAATGCTGCGCGAGTCTATATTGCGGGCACCGCTTCAAAATGGGGAGATCTCATTCAATTGGGACGTGGAAATGAGGCCCCAGTGCCAGAGGCTTATCGAGCTCATTGAATCAGCCAAGTTAGGCGATGCCATCACCTCTACCTATCGACATGCGATCATGGCCTTGAACGTGGCAATGAACGCGGCCGTTGGGCCCACAACTCAAAATATCAACGGCATTACTGGATGGACCGTCATCGTCAATCCCGAGTATGTCGAATACTTGGTGCTACGCCGGCCCGAAGCCCTTGTGATTCTGGCGCATTACGCTGTTCTGATTCACTGGCATCGAGGTTTGTGGCTGTTTGGTGATAGCGGCCGGTTCTTGATCGAATCCATCAGCAACCACCTCGGTCCGGACTGGGCTCAGTGGTTGGAGTGGCCGAACCGGTTCTTGAGGGAGACGGATGTGAATAGCCAAGGTACTAATGTATCGTGATTTCTGGAAGCCAACATGTTTCGCCTAATCTACGCTCCGGGCACCACTGCTCTTCGGTGCCAAAGCAAGTGTGAACAGCGGTAGATCTGCGTTTGATCCCTGCATCCTCTCTGGCCCATTAACGGCACCTCCATGAAATGCGTCCCCGACCTGATCTACGAGATCCGGATCCATAACACCTATGCCCACACGCTGTCTTTGTACTAGAAAACTGTCTGCAATGCGTCCCGGCCAGTCTGGTCCAGTCCCATGTAGCCAGGATGGACGCCTCAACAGGCAATGTTTCTAGCAGGACTGTCAATAACCTCAAGAAACCCCACTGTATATCCATGTGTGTATAGGAAACAAAAGCGAAAGTGGTTTTTATTCACCTCCCTCCTTCCTTCTCTCCAGCCACCCTTTCACCTACGTACCCTTTATAATAAAGGTTGACTGTCACCCTCGGGCACCCAATCCAGCATCCAGCGGTCAACACCCACCAATCCCGCTCGGTCCTCCCTGCATCCCCATGTGACCTGTACCGGGGGGATGGACGAGGGGCATGCAGCATCATCACCCTCCTCATCACCTGAACCTCCTTTTTGCCCATCCACCCATCGATGGTGATCACCCACCTTGGCTAACCAAACACCCCGGGTGTTGGTAAGCTTATTTCAATGCAAGTGGAATAACGATACGACCATGTGAGTTCTCCATATCATTCATTCATCCATTCATTCTATTACATGGACTTGGGATGGGAATAACGGTTTTTGTTTGGACGGACAGACAGACACACATACAGACACACATACACACACACACACACCGGATCATCTCACTCGCTCCTTCGTGGAATGGCCATTCGTCCTCGACTTCTTACCCTTCCGCACTAACTAAACGTTGCTGAATAACACCCCGGCACTTAAGCCGGTGTTCGTCGTTTCATTGGCTCCGTGAGAGGAATAGTATCACGGTACTATTGGGTGACGTGACGTCATTCGGTGTTAGGGGGGTTACAATCTCTGGCCTTGAAAATATGTAAGTACGGCAGGCTTTGGTGTCATCTCTATTCTCGAGGGTGCAGATATGGAGTTGTGTTTTTTGGCCGGGGGGGGGGGGGGCTCTGTTTGCGTTTGCCACGTACTCATGTTGCATAGTTACGCAAGGGCATACACAGTACAACATGGGGGGATTGCGTCGGTAGACAAATGGGGTATATACGAGGAGATAGAAGAGGGAAAGGGCAACAATTTCCCGTCCGCGACAGGATAGAATCTTCTCAGCCCGGGGAGCAAACAAACGCAAACGCATTGTTGTCGGACGGATTAGATATCGACGAGCGGATCGATCGACGTTCCCTCGAATTTGGAGTTGGAGTCAGAGACAGAGACATAGTCCTGTGACGAAAATATCACCGGATCATGAGCCACCAGCTCTCCATCGAAGTATTCGGGACCGGCGAAGACCCGAACCATCGATCACACTGGGGATTCATGATTCACCGACCACCCAACCGTACGGGCGACCTGCTGCATGTGCGACTGCTCGATCTGGACAGGCTTTGGTATCAGTTCGAGGCGCGGCTGGGGACGGACTTGCTCACGATGCAGGCCGTCGGGATATGCAAGATCGCGGAGCTGAGTGCCCAGCAGCGACACCAGGCTATCGAGGTCATTAAGAATGAGCCCGCTCCTAGAGACGGCCGCCGCAAATGCCAGGACTGGGTGTTCAGTACCTTGATTGCGCTGGAGGTGGAGGAGCTTGTTCCTCCTGGGACTTCGGAGTTCTGGAAGAGCATGGTTGGGAGGCCGGCGCGGGGAGTTGCCCGAGCTGTTGGGACGAATTGGACGTCGTTTGGGCGTCTGTGATCGGTCGATCGATCCGTCAATCAATCAATCAATCAATCGACTTGGTTTTTTGCGAGGAGGCTGGACTGCTGAAGCGGCGAGTGCAATGCCGCAACTCTCGCTCCACAGACAGGACGTTGCGTAGCTTAGATGCATGTATACGCCATCATCTGGTAGTTGAGCTCTTTCCAAAACTCATACCCATCATCCGGAAGAACAGTCGTCAACAGCTCAATCCACTCCGGATCCAACGCCGACCACCGCATGCAAAAATACTCCCGTTCAGGCACACTATACCCTGCAGCCCCCCAGTCCACGATCCCAGTAATCACCCCATCTCGCACGAGGATATTAGACGGATGCAAATCCCCATGCGTCAGCACCTTCACCTCCTCATCTCCCTCCCCCTCCCCCTCCGCATCCCCCAACCCCACCCCAGCCTCCAAAACCATCTCCACAAACCCCTCATCCCTCCCCGACAGCCGCCCCCCAGGCCTACTATTCCTCAACGCCTCCACCAACCCGCGATTAAACTCCCTGCGCGACCCAAACGGCCCATAGGCATACCTGACATTCTCCCACGGATGATGAAACACCACATCAAGACAGGGCCCGCCATCCACCGCGCCATAAAACGGTCCACGAATCCGCCGCCACGCCTCCACATACCCGCGCAGCTGCTCCGCCACGGACACCTTCATGGCCCGCGACAGGCCCTCCCAGGAGTCATCCAGCTGGTCGCCGGGCAGTTTCTCCATCAGGATGAACCCGATGTCGTCGATCAGGTAGGCATTGAATACGCGGGGGATGATGGGCAGAGCGGTTTGCTGGCGCGCGAGGATCATAGCTTCTGCTTCGGATAGCTGGACGCGGTGGGAAGGACCTACTTTTAGGAGTTGCGTGGGGGTGAGTTCCAGGAGGTAGCTGTTGTTGATTCGGTGGGGGGAGAGGTCCTGGGCTTGTAGGATTGCGTCTTTGGTGACGATTGGGGGACGGGTTGCCTGGAGGGACGGGGCGTAGTGGATGGTTTGGGTGGTGTCGAGGACGTGGCAGATCCGGTCGAGGAGCTCTGGTCGCGGATTTTGTGTCTGGATGGAAAGTTAGAGAGTGTCTCGTAGAGCAGATAGTTACTTGATCAGAGGGAGGGTGGGGGGGGGGGGCTTACTTCGCTCTCGACGGCGGTGTCGGACATCTTGGTCCTGTCCTGTCCTCTGATGTGATGTTCGGTCTGTCTTGTCTTGTCTTATAGCCGGTGGGGCGGGGCCTATCTACCCCATGGTCTAGAAGAGGGGGGGGGAGTTAACGTTCTAGTTCGAGTTCGAGTCCGAGTTTGTGTGCTTTGTTCAGCTTTGGTGACTATCCAGATGAGACACTTGTAGTTGGCGAAGGGCCATCACGTGTGTTCTTTTTCTGGTCGCGCGATAAACTACGACTACTTGCTAGTTGCGATTGGGTTATCTGGAACTAACCCAGATCGGTGCTATTGCGAGGCCACCCTTCACCAATCCACGCGCGGGAGGACCCCGGAAATATACGAGCAAGGATACAGGTGAAATCAGATCCGTAGTCTGGTTTGGTCCGGTTGAAAATTGAACTTGCAAGCGGCGCTGCTACTGTAACGGTTAAATGTTCGCAAATGGGAACCTTGACCCTGGCTTATGTAGGTAACTTCTGAAGCCTCTATCACAACAACAGGTGCTGTGGTCTAGTGGTATGACGTCACGTTGTGGCCGTGCCAGCCCCGGTTCGATTCCGGGCAGCGCCAATCATCAATCATTATCTTTTTGGAAATTGCATTTTTTGGACTTGACGGTTGATGGGCCTGTCATGCTCTTTTTTTTCTTGTACACTTTGTAATACAGGTTGTGGGGGTACTTGAATAGTTTGGTTGGTTTTGGTCTTCGTCTGTCTTCCTTTTTCTCACTCTCCTTTGGCTCAATCAATTAATTCTAGACAGGGTACAAGAGCTGCAAACAGTGGACTATCAACAGTGGTGTCTGTTATATATTTCCCCACCGTGATCGGGTATTGAGTATAAAATCGATCCCCAGCGATATTCTCCGAGCGTACCATGCGAAAGACCGAAATCGCCAGCACATAGCCATGGGGCTGCTTAGCTATTGCATTATCCGGAGGAAGAATAAATTCTAGCCATCTGATGAAGTACCGATGCTCAATAACCACACTAGCGACAACACAGACACAGACCGCAATGATATCATCCAAGCAAACAAACAAGACTGCTCGAGTAAAAAACTCAACCACGCCATCTTTCCATCCATGGTTGTCATCGAGCACACCCTACAATACCATGTCATTGAATCTGTCAAGCAGCCGGAGGGCCCATAAGCATAAGAACAATGCAATGTATTGGCAGCGTTGTATCATCCAGTCCCCCTTCTACCAACCCAAGAAGCTGTATTGTCGTGGTGACCATCGCCGTCACCCCAAGACTACTTGACCAAAGTGTGCAGAGCCGGAGGAAAGTATCTACCAATTCCGTCGAGTTGCTGCAGCTGTCGTCTCAAAATTATTCGCACTGTTCTGAGAGTATTGTTGTCAGCTGTTTCAGTTTCCGCAAGCGTTGGAAAGGTAGGAGAATCGTCACTCATCTGAATGGAGCTCGAAGTCTCGATGTGACTGTAGTCATCGCCGAGACAACAATAGATCGCACGAAACCCTCGGCACAATAGAGTATTATAACTTGAAGCCTCTCAGTAAAAACAATCCATACACTGTTGGTATATTGAGTCATCATTGAGGAAGTGATCTGTTACAATCTGAGTAAGCCACAGAAGTAGAAGGCTAAGTATGAAGTGAAGGGCAATATAATGCCACGGTCCCTGCGGCGTAGTGGAGTGCTGCAACCTGGAGCTTCTCAGTAAACCTAGTGTTTACACTGCTGGTGTATTGAATCATCATCGAGGCAAGCATTAAAAAGAACAGAATTTGGATGTCACAGTACCCCATCAGAAGAAGGCACTTCTTCATCATCGAGGCCTGACTGAAGATGTGTGTTAGGATAGACGTTAGCTATTTCCAACTGTCCGCCAGTATGTGCCCCCTCAGAACACTGATCTCGAAAGTTTATCATTGGGGCCGAATCTGAGAATAGAAGAGATAGATGTTTTTTGGAGATACATCGGCTTTCGACGATTATACTCCGGCATAGGCCTCCTCAGAAGACGGAGCTTAAAAGTTCCAGTCAAGTATCATCACAGGGAATGAATTTGAAGAAATATTAGAAGTAGATTTGGGTAGTATAAAGTGGGAAACCGAGAGCCACGCCAGCAGTGCTGAAATCTCTCGGTGCAGGCCTCCTCAGAAGACGGAGCTTAGAAGTTCCAGTCAAATTTCATCACAGGGAATGAGGTATGATTTGGTTTGGTTTGGTATAGTTTGGTTTAGTTTTGGTTGGTCAAAGACCAAGGCCAAAGATGAGAGGGACCTGGTTAACGCTAGCTGCTGCCACGTCGTCAAGATGCCTCCCAAAAGGCCCTTCTAGGCTTCACTTCATGTCTTCGAGGGTCAGGCCTGCGACGCGTGGGCTGGGGGAGGGGAGGGTGTTACCTAGCTTTTAGACGCGACGTTGTCAGTAAAGCTTCACATGTATGATAGATTATAGGGAAGGCATCGAAGCAACCTACCTCAAATATCCTCGACTCAACTCAACAGAGAGAGGGAGGAGAAAGAGAAGAGAGAAGTTTGTGGGAGAAGAAGAGAAGAAGGAGGAGAGAGGAAGGGAAGAAGAGAGGAGGGGGGAGGGGCGGCGTTAAATAGGCAAGCCCGGTGCGAGACTTAGCGAGGAGTCAGTGAATGGGATGCAGTGAATTGCTGGCTGGGAATCATGGCCAGGTGCGAATGAAGAGAATATTGTGGCCTCAAGATGCAGTTCACCTTGGCCACATGCATAGCCAAGTTGATATGTATTTGCCGATCCCGAGTAATATCCCGGTTGATACGAGCCCAAGATCACAGCATATTTAGTCAACAACATTGTAGAGCAGTGGAGGGATTACAGATTCATTCACGGTCCCGACGAGACCATCCGAGTAAACAAGCAACTACAGCGCCTACGAGCTTAGAAGAAGACTCTGGATTCAGGTTCAAATGCACGCAAGCCACTCCATTGTGTTCATTTCCCCCATCACTCTATGCTGAGTTACTTTTGTACACCGGAAGCAAAGGACAACGCCATCCCGGTCAATTCATTGCATTCTTGAACCCCCGTCCCTTGTCCTAATCCAGCCAATTTGCATAAAGGAAGTCCCAACCGAACCCAAAGAAGTAGTACAGGAAGTGGAAAGTATGCAAGTTCGACAAGAGCAAGAGAGACTCCGAATCGCGGAAGGGAAAGAAGCCGGAGAGCAAAGGAGAAAGTTGGTGTAGAAAAACATGAGTTAAAGAGGAAGAAGACATTGGCAAATGTCGTAAACCGTGAACAAGCAACGCGAGTTGACAAAAGAAAAAAAAAAGAAAAAGAAAAGAGATAACGTTTTTTTTCCATTCAGTACATCATGAGCGCAACCCTGCAGGAAAGATCAACCAAAGATGTAAAACCAGCCAAGCTCTCATAGAGAGTAGAGATTACACACTTGAGAGTGACATAAGCGGGAAAGTGTTTAACAGGTGAATATAAAGTAGAGATGTTTTCGATCCTGGGCTTGTCGTGCCCGAGATAAAAAAAAAAAAAAAAAGCGAAGAGCGAAAAAGAAGCCGGTAGGAATCCCATCACCAGAAAATATGCAACGCCATAATCCTTTAGTGACCGTAGTTTCCTCCCCAGCCCCCACGCCCACCACTGTTTCCATAGTAGTTAGCGAAGCCTGCGCCGCCGTAGTTACCGTATCCAGTCGGCTGGTGGTGGGTCTGACTAGCCGCAGCTTGATGACCACCGAGTCCACCCAGCCCTCCGCCATACTGAGGGTTCAGGTGGGGATATCCGCCAAAGCCTTGTTGCTGGCCCTGCTGGCCCTGCAGCGGAGGAAGGCCGGCTTGGGCCTGAGGCTGACCAGGGGCGCTGTTGGTCGCGGAGCCAGGACGGTTGGCCTGGGCGAGCGAAGGGCTGGGTCCCGCGGCCTTAGGGGTATCGAAGCTCTTCGTTTCCTCCGTGGTCACCGGGGGCTGCTGGGTCATCGACTGGTTCTGCCCAAAGCCGCCCTGGGAGCGACCGAAGACGTCAGACATGCCCGTGGAAAAGGCGTTGGAGCCGGCGGCAGCCGACTGTTGACTCTCAGATGGCTGGGCGGATCCGGTACGGCCATAGACCGAATCACGGCCCGGAATAGCCTGGTTAAAAGTGGCCGCTGTCGCAGGCGACGACGAGTGGTCGTAAGAGAAGGCATGAGGCTGACCGTACATTCCAGCCTTGCCGCCGTACGGGGCATACTGGCTTCCGTAACCGTACTGGTTGCTGTGAGGCATGTAGTGGTCGTCGTATCTGCGAGCATCATCGTACATGGGGCGGTTCCTGCCGTACTGGTTCATCTGGCTGACGTACGAGGCATAGTGGGGGTTGGAGTAGTATGGATATCCGTACTGGTAGCCGTGAGCCCCTTGGCCAGGCATGTGCTGCGCCGTAGGGGTCTGAGTAGCGCCAGGAAGGGTGGGGTTAGGGGTGGTGTGGCCACTGTTGGTAGCTTCAACGTGACCGTAGCGGCTGGGAGGTTGGGTGGTGGGGATGTGAGGTTGCACCTCGGCGCCCGAGACACCAAATCCTGCCCTCTGGGCAGCGACGGTGGCGTCCTGGGACTGACCGTAGGAGCCGTAGTAGCTATAGGGAACTCGTTGATCGACGGCGTAGAAAGGGGAGAAATCGCTACCAGTCGTGACGGTAGGCTGGACGGGGGCTTGGTTGGCAAAAGGCTCTTGGATCTGAGGTTGAGGCTGCGTGACCTGCTGAGTGAAGGGGTCGTAGGGTTTGTGAGCGTCGGTGTAGCGGGCGAAATCGGTGAAGGAGTTCTCAGCAGCAGACGCCTGGGGAACGGGGGGAAGTCCAGGGGCGGGGCGAGAGACCACAGGGGTTTCTGTGGGCACCTGAGCCTGGGTGGAAGGAGGCAACGAGGCACGAGGAGCAACGGGAGAGTGTTGAGGGGGCTGGGCACGAGTCTCAGCATCTTCTCTGTTCTCATCAATGTCGATATCGGCGGCATCGCCGTTGAGACCCATGCTGCCAAATTGAACCGCAGCACGATCCACGGCGTGGTTTCCTGGCATGACCACGGCCTCCTGCTGCTCCATCACACGGCGCTGAGTGCCGGGAGTCCGCGTGCTCTGCTTGAAGGCACTGGTCGCGAAGGGTGCGGCGGCAGGGCGTGTGGGAGTTGCAGCCGCCGCGAGATTGATAGGATCAAGGGCACTGCCCACGGTGCTGGCTGCAGTAGCTGTGGGAGCAGGGGGGGAGACATCAGGGATCTGGGCAAGGTTGTTCTTCGTCAAATCATCCTTCGGAGCAGGCACGTCGGCGGATGATGGGGTAGCGACCAGTGGCTCTTCAACGGGTTGAGACAGAGGGATGACCGGTTCGGGTGCTTTCTCTGCAGGTATAGGGACAGGAAGGGGAACGGGAACTGGAATAGGAGCCTGGGCGGGAGGAGGCGTCGGTTCAACTGGCTTCTGCTCTGGGACGGGCGCAGGAGCAGGCTTCTCGGGGGCAGGCGCAGGCGCAGGAGCAGGAGCAGCTGGTTTCTTCTGAGGAGGCGGCGCAGGTTTGGCGAACAGACTAGCCCAACCCTTCTTCGTTCCCTCCGGAATCACACTGCTCTTAGAAACCTCCTTGGTGCTATCGTTGGAGGCATCGGTGGGCTCTGCAGTTGCCGGCTCAGCGTCGACAGTCTGTTCAGTCGTGGCAGCCTCGGAAACCGCCGTTGCCGGGGCTGCAGTCTCACCAGCAGCAGGAGCAGTAGCAGCGACGGCCGGCTTCTCGATGCGAGTTCCGTTGGTATGAGCACCGGCTCTACCACCACGACCTCCGCGGCCGCGGTCTCCACGAGCGCGACCACGACTCTCAAAACCACCACGTCCACGGCCTCCTCGAACTGAAGGGATGACTGTTTCGGCCGGGGTGGTCTGTAGCTCCTTGGCCTTGGGGCGGGTGCGGTCCGTGGTCTTCTTCTTTACCTCACCCCACTGAGCGACGTTGCCTGTGCGGATAGAAGCAGCGGTGTCAGCAGAGAGCCCAACGCCCTTGGGCCATCATTGGGGCAGGGAAGGAAGCATACCTTCACTGATGCGATCAATTGCCGCCTCGAGGTCACCGTCGGCATCCTCCAGAGCAAAGATCAGATCCTCATCAGTCCAGTCAGGGAACAGCTCGTTCAGCATGGGCAGAGTGTCGGAGTATTTCTTCTTCATCTGGCCAATTTCTCCCTCGTCTTCGTATGCGGTGGGTGCGCCGTCTAGACTGTCTGCCTTGGCGGATCTGCTACCACCTCGACCACCTCTGGAGCTATAGCCGCCACGGCCACCGCGGGCGGATACTCTGCCACGAGAGGCAGTGGGCCTTGATTGGACTTCAGACATATCTGTTGGTGGTATTTATGAATTCTCCCGGATGGAGAAATAAGATGGAGGAATCGGAGAGGACCCAACGTGGACGAAGGGAGGAAAACAAGGTGCGGCTAGTGGGAAGAAAAAGCGGGTAAAAAGGTCGTAACTTTAGTGTACGGTAGCAATGATGAGATGCAGCCTCACGAGCGAGGTCAGCACCGAGAACCACTAAGGGCACACAAGGACCGCCAGGATTTTGTTTTGGAGGAGGGGGGAGAGAAGGTGGGGGGAGGGGGGGGAGAGAGAAGAAGGTAAGAGACGGAAGATAAAGAGATGGAGAAAAAGACAGAGAAGCTGGAGAACTCAAAAAAGGATAAAGGGAAAAAGGGTGGTGGAAGTATTAAAGGTTGAAGGGGGTGGAGGGAGGGAGGAGGTGCAGAAAGTTTGGTAGGGAAGAAGAGCAGATCGAGTTCATCCTCAGGCTCAAGCCAAGCCCAGCAAAGCAAAGCAGGCGTGCGTGTTGGAAGGCGACTTTCGACTTTCCGCCCGGTCGGTCGGTCGGTCGGTCGGTCGGTTTTGGTTGCCCCGGACCCGGTTAGCGAGTGACTGGATTTACTACTATGATGATGATGATTATTGATTGACTGATTTTACTCTCTTAATGTAGACTCTAGTTAGGTAGTTCAGTAGTAGTTAGTTAGTAGTGGAGGTTTCGTCATCCATTATCTATTGCTTGTGCTAAGATGGAACGAACTACCACTAGTAGTCCAAGAATTACATTATACTTGATACCTTCACCTCCCTGGTGGTTTGTCTGCAGTCTGCAACCTGCAGTCAACACGTACTATACCTTCTACTAGTAGTAGTACTGTGAGGTCAAGTCGTGTCCGCCCATTTGATCGCGTGGTGAGGAACAGCAAGCAGCAGCAGCAATCACAGCAACCGCCAGCCGCCGCCGCCGCAGCCCTTGTTCACCGCCCGTCGATTCAAACCGGGACTCCCGCCCTTGCAGGCCACTCCGTACACCCTCCCTCATATGATCATATCTCCCCGAAAGTGAGGAAGGTGACAACCATCGCCCTCACCTCCTATTACATCCTCGTCACCATGCCGCCCCGAAATACACTCGCAAAATACTCCCAGTCTCCCCCTTCAAACTGCATCATCCGTTGCCTCATAAGTCCGGAGAGTTGCTGAATGCCCTCACCTCCTCCTTCCGTCGTCAACTCGACCGCGAACACCCGACCAACAACTCGCCCGCTTCTGAACCCAGAAATGTCTTGGGCAAGCACTCGCCACCGGAGAACCCCAATTCTTCCATTCATGCCACGGATAAGCACCTTCGAAACATCTTGGACAGCCCTCTTTTCAGACAGTGTGCCGCAAACCCGAATCGTACGCCCGTCAATAGGTACTGGGGGCAGAATCTGGCGACAAACCCCATGGCGGTTTTTGATGAGCTGGTGACTGTAGGTGAAGTCACGGATGCTCGCCTTCGCAGATGCTTGAAGTCCCAGCTAAAACTCAACACGGCCGCTCCCCAAGGTCGCGTCGTGGAAGCCATGAGAGACTCCAAAGCGGCTTCCAGGGTTGTCAACTGGTGGTGGTCAACCGATGAAAAGACAAAAAAGACGCTTTTTTACAGTAGCGAGACAATGTACCTTCTCACGAAATTCATGGTTGCGGAAGGCATGCAGGACATCCTCCTGGTGTGGTTGAAGACGTTCGCACAACCGGGCTGGCCGCTCTCTGCATCTTCTATCTTTCTATCAGAGTTTCTCCGCGCCGAGAAAGATCATGGGCGAGGGCTAGCCTCTTCAATGCGACACTACCTACGGGCACGGGACATGTACGTGTCGGAGGGCTTTGACCTTGCCGGCACCGACTCAATGGGATCGCAGGTGTTATTCCTTGCGGGTGGTCATTTGCTTCGGTGGTTCAGAGCCAACAGAGTGCATAATGACAAAGGGTATGACAACAAGGTCTCTGCATCTGAATCCGAAGACTACGAAGACTTCGCCCAGCTGATGTCCACGGTATCTCCATTCAAGCTGTATTCCACGTCTGTGCATCTCTATCACCCTACACAGCCTAACGCTCAGCCTTTTCTCGAGTTTCTTCGTACCAAAGAAGGTGCCGAGTCTCTGTCATGGCCATACCAGAGGCGGAAATACCTTAAGCTTTCTAGCTTCGATGCAATTCGTATCTTGAATGACCAGGGGAAGTCGGAGGACGTTAATTGGCTGATGGGTGCCCTGCAAGAGCACCTGTATGAGTCGGAAGCCGACGGCAAAACGTCCATGAAGGAATTGGAACAGAACAACGTTGTGCGACTAGATCTTCTGGCTTTCTGATCCCAGTAGATATATTCCACAACGTTTTCAGACATACCGCGAGGAATCTTTGGCTTTCAATACAGCTGTCACCAGGGGCATGCTGCGGTGGCTTGCTGCTTCTCATTCACGTCATAGATCTTAGCAGCGATGACGGCTATGGTTCGTCTATTACCTGCCCAGCTGCAATACCTCAATGGTCACACCAACACCACCAGTGCCACTCCGCTTCTCCACTCATGCCGCTAAAGCGGGCTTTCTCCTCTTCTTGGCGTGCTTACCTCCAGGAGAATGCCCCAGGGAAGCTAGGGCTAATCTGTACCCCTTGAGCTGAGCTGAGCCTCGGAATAATAATAACTCTTATTGGACCTACTTATTCCTCGATCTGGGATACGCTGACGTCCGAGAGGTGGACAACCGAGATTGAGTTCTCGCGTGAAACGGGTTAGCGCCTGTGGCCGTGCCTTAGTAAACGTCACCGCGCAACCTCACCTCTTGCCCTTCCACGTCCTTCTACCTCCAACCACATCCTCTCAGCGTCCTTTTCTCCGCCACTAGTCCTCCGATTCGTGGCTATATCAGGTCGCTTTTCGTTTGCGATCAGAACTTTGCAGAAAATCCCGATTTTCCCTTATCTCGCGACAGCATTTTCCGTTTTATTTACCTGACTGCGTGCTACTATGGCTTCTGAACCGAATGATCGCTCCAACACGCCTGCAACCTCTGGTATGTCTAAGCACATCGCACTGGTGACCCATCCGGTCTTAGCCTCGAACATCTGCACAATTCCTGGATGATTCTCTGGTCCAATGCTGACGTCTCTGCCCCTAGAACCCATCAATGGGGCCGGTGTCGATGCCATCAAGCCGTCTACGGATGAGCCATCAAACCAAGCGAACGGTGACAGTGTTCTAACTAACCCTGGAAACGCAACTTCCCCCGCTGAGGAGAACAAGCCTACCGCAGACGCAGAGGCCGTTGATGAAGCTAAGCCTAATGAAGAGACCAAGACTGACGAGCAAGCCCCTGCTCCTGTGACTTCGGATCCCAAGGAATCTGCTACCGGAGATGAGACAGAACAGCCGACTGTAGGTGACAAGCGAGGCCACGAATCAACTTCAGAGCCAGCGAATGCGGATAAATCGAACGACAAGAACACGACAGAGCCTACGGTCAAGAAGCAGAAGACTGACGCGGATCACGCCGGAGTCAAACAGGGCACCCCGGCACCTACAGCCGCGAAGGGCGGTATACCGGATCCAGCTACGAACGGGAACAAGAAGGGTGGTCGGCCCAAAAAAGCGAAGGAGCCCGTCAAAAGGGACATCCCCACGGGTGGTATCGGGAGCCGAACACGCAGCCGCACTAAGGCTGCTTCTTGAAATGCGTCAACTCCTACTTTGACACCATTGAACAATAGTTTCAACTCGAACGAGATCATTTGACTAAGGTGGCTAATGAAACACCGCAAGCTAGCTGTGGTAAGGAGTTGGAATGGGGAACATTTGGCTATGCGTGTATCTATGGGCTATTCTTGGAATATCAACGTAGGAATGAAAATGTTCGATAATGATGATGCGATACGGCCGATCGAGGCTACTACGTATCTACGTATCTACGTATCTACTACTCCGTAATGCTACCTGAAAGCATCGCATGATCGGCAACCGCCGATATCGGCCGGCGCCATGGCTGAGTCACACCCCCGGAACGGAACAACCACCACTGCTCCCCCGCTATCACTAGAGGGGCAAGTCTGTGTCATAAGTCCAGCAGCGACAGCTTTATTATTCTCCGGTCGAAGAGCCTAAAATTTTGATCCTGAACATCAACTCGCTACAGTGGACTTCCAATTGATACCCTACAATCATGTCTTCTAACAAGATCTGGCTGCGTGCCGAAACCAAGCCCGCCGAGGCTCGCTCTGCCTGTAAGTATATCGTGAACAGCCCACCATTACCATTGTGCCCCTGCTCCAATGGCTCCCCCCACCCCCTTCCAGATGGACAATCGACGCAGGAGAACTGACATGACATAGTGACGCCGACTACCTGCAAGGCGCTTATGGATGCCGGATACGAAGTGACCGTCGAGCGCTCGACTCAACGGATCTTTGATGGTAAGAGTCACTGACCTTGTTCTATTCAAATCAAGTCAATATCTAACTGTCTCCCTCTCTTTAGATGAGGACTTCGCAAAGATCGGCGCGCCGCTGGTGGAGGAAGGTTCCTGGGTCAAGGATGCCCCTAAGGACGCCTACGTTCTCGGTCTCAAGGAGCTCCCCGAAGAGGAGTTCCCTCTCGAGCATGTTCACATCTCTTTTGCGCACTGCTACAAGCAGCAAGGTGGCTGGGAGAAGGTCCTTGCCCGGTGGCCTCGTGGCGGTGGCACTCTCCTCGATCTCGAATTCCTCACTGACGATGTGGGCCGGAGAGTCGCTGGTGAGCGCTGACGGTCTCTCTTAACCAATAGAAGGAAGCTAATTCATGGCCTTTTAGCTTTCGGTTGGTCTGCGGGTTATGCGGGCTCGGCTTTAGCCATCAAGAACTGGGCCTGGCAGTTGACGCACCCCGAGGGTGTGCCCCTGCCCGGAGAGACCCCGTATGCCAACCAGGATCTCCTGGTTGAGTCGGTCAAGGAGTCGCTGGAGGCTGGCAAGAAGCAGTCCGGTCGCTCTCCTAAGGTTCTTGTCATTGGAGCCGTAAGTTGTTTGACCCCTCTGCTCAAAATAATACCTCTAACAATACGACAGCTCGGTCGTTGCGGCAATGGCGCCGTGCAGCTGGCCAAGGATGTTGGTATCCCCGAATCCGACATCGTTCAATGGGATATTGCGGAAACTAAGAAGGGTTCGTTGGCACCTTATTTCTTTGCCAAGTGTTGGTGCACTAACATATATCTACAGGCGGTCCCTTCAGGGAAATCGTGGAAGACGTCGACATCTTGATCAACTGTATATACTTGGCCTCGAAGATCCCGCCCTTTGTCACCCCCGAGACGCTCACATCCCCCAACCGTCGCCTGTCGGTCATCTGCGACGTCAGCGCCGATACGTAAGACATACCAGCCTTTAATCGTGTGGAGAGATCTAGCTGACCATGGAATCCCCGCTTACAGCACCAACCCAAACAACCCGCTCCCTGTGTACAGCATCACCACTACCTTCGACAAGCCCACAGTCCCTGTCACTTTGTCAAGCGGCAGCCAGGTTGCTGGCCTGAGTGTGATCAGCATTGACCATCTTCCTTCTCTCCTGCCCCGTGAGAGCTCCGAGATGTTCAGCCAGGCTCTGCTCCCCAGCCTGCTCCAGCTGAAGGACCGAGAGAACGCTCGTGTGTGGAAGCAGGCCGAGGATCTCTTTAACGAGAAGGTTGCTACGTTGCCTTAATTTTGTGCGGGCATGGTTGCATCCTTGTGAAGCCACCTCGTCTTCAGAGAGAGAAAAAAAATCACTTTTGCGAATGTTTTGGATACCTGATATGATGCTTTTGCTGGGAGATACGACGAATCGTTGGGTGTTAGCACGTTATGATATGAAACCACCGAGAATTAGGCCGTGTGTATAGAATAGATGAATGAAGATCGCGGATCACTAATACATATCTGCTGGAAAGGGATCGGGGGATCTAAGTAGATAGTAGATGGCCTGAGGCTGAGGATCAGGCAACCGGAGGACACCTGATGACCAGCAGTCGTCGAGTACTTTTTTGTAGAAGCCCCTCTTTTCCACCGGTCGATCACTCGACTCTGCCATTGCTTCGCGGACGGCTTTTCTAATATTGATCATGGATCCCAGCACACATACCTACGAATCTACCTATCTACCTACCTGCATAGATGCCAGCATGAGTATCATCTGACTGCTTCAACATGCTCGTCGCCACCCGACTATTCAGGAGGTAGCAAGGGATCTGCAGGCCTGATCCCCTCTTCCAAGCCTTCACCCACAAGCCCGCTCGTATGCGGATCGACGCACTTGCCGGCTTACGGTACATTGGATCTGCCAATAATCCTCACACTTCCGACCGGATGAATCAAGTAGAACTCAATAGAAGGCCGTGGGGACCTTCAACCGTCCTGGGTCTGGGAATTGGCAAGCGCCGGAGTCTCCCGCCAGTGCGTTGCGACAACGACGGGCGCTCGGCGCAGAGGAACATCCGAGCATACCAAGACAATGGCAGCAACAGCTCCCCTCCCGCCGCCAGTTCGACAACCAGAAGTCTGCCGTTGCGGCTATCGCGTTGAACACGATTGCCGGGTCTTGCTGGCATCTCCTGGAGTGGGATACCGACGCCTTGGCTCTCTGAGCCTTCGACACTGACTAGTAGTTCTCTATTCCCGGTGAGACCGCTGTCATTGGCGGCCCCCCCTCCTGTCTACCTGAAGTTACCCCATGCCTCTCCACATCCTCGGTTCTAGTGTTGGGGGATGACTGCTGACTCTAATCCCGATCACAGTCGCCGAGAACTGAACGAATTCCCCTTCGCGTCCTGGCACAAGCTGAAGTCCTCTTATATATGATACTATCTGGGAGGAGCAAGGAGGAGTCCGACTTGTGCTAATCTTGGCACTGGAATTCCGTGTCCACTCGAACCGTTTATCTTCATGGCACGCCTTTCAATGGAGCGACCACAGCATTGACGCCAGCCACCTAGATTCCTCCCTCCCCTCCACACACCTCGACTTCATACTTGTTTATATCGTCTGGTGTGTACATAAGGGTTGATGCAGGAAAAGTCGACCACTGTAGCCGCATACGCGGCGGGAGCGTCTCTTGCGGCTATCGCTCTGTTCTATGTCTTTGGTCCCAACTACACCATCGACGGAGACGACTCAAACGACAGTATCCGCAAGAAGAATATCGTGGGCTTGTCCAACCCGGCCAATGACTGCTTCATCAACTCGGTTCTACAGGCTCTCGCAGGGCTCGGAGATCTGCGTGTTTACCTGATACGGGAGCTCCATCGACGTGAACTCGACGGTCCCGACATCTACAATGTTCTCCCAGCACCAGACGAGATGCCACGTGGTGGCAATGCAGATAGGATAAGAGAGTTACAGCAGGGGACCATCACCAGGGCCCTCAAGGAGATGTTGGATCGATTGAATGAGCGCCCGATCTACAAGAAAACGATCTCTGCACGGCCTTTCATTCACGCACTGGAATACGCCTACCGAACGCGAATCAGTCGTAACCAGCAGGATGCGCAGGAATTCTTGCAGATTGTGGCGGAAAGGCTTTGCGACGAATACCATGCCGGTGTAAAAGCCCGGCAGAGGGCGAAAGGCTTGATAGAGCCGTTTCCCAGCCCGGGAGCCGCAGAAACTAGCGATGAAGTCGCTCCCAGGAGTCCTGCTGAAGTCGAGGTGCGGATCGATGATGGGTCTGAGAATGGCCTTCCGGCCATTATCGACAACAAGCTCAAGGAAATCGACCACGAGTACAGCTTTCCTTTCGAGGGCAAGCTAGAGTCTCAGATCGAATGCACATTCTGCCATTACCAGTATAAACCCAATCAGACTTCGTTTGTCAATCTGACATTGCAAGTACCTCAGAAGAGCTCCACCTCTCTCAGCGCATGCTTTGACGGGCTACTCAAAACCGAATATATCGAAGATTTCAAATGTGACAAATGCCGACTACAACATGCTCTTGAAGTGAAGACTCAAGAGATGCGCAGGGTCCGCACGACAGAGGATAAATCGCGACTGGAGATGGAAATCGAGCGGATTCAAACCGCCATCGCTACGGATCCTGAGGGAGCTTTGGAGGGAGTGACTTTACCACCTTCAGAGCTTGCCCCCAGACGGAAAATCGCGCGGCATATGCGGATCACGGCCTTCCCTAAGATTATCGCAATTCACCTCTCACGGTCAATTTTCGACCACAGTAGCTCTACCAAGAATGCAGCCAAGGTGTCCTTCCCCGAACGCCTTCCCCTCGGTGGTATCTTAAACAGGGAATGGTTCAGGCTACTGGCGATTGTCTGCCATAAAGGCAGCCACCACAGCGGACACTACGAGTCATTCCGCCGCAACCACCTTTATCCGCCATTTTCCACACCAGATGCGTTTAGCTCGTACTCCCAGAGCCGCGTCGCCAGCGAAAACCCATCCGAAGCCCCTAGCCCCCAGCTAAAAGCCCAGAATCCCTCAGATGGTGAGCCTTCATCCCTCGATATCTCAACGTCGAATGCGTCACCGACCCGCTCCTCTCAACTCCAACCTCCCCCGTCGCCAACCCCCCGACCAACGTCGAGTCCAAGGGTCTCCTTCCAGAGCAACCGCTCCAAATCGTCTACATCCAAACAAACCCTTTCGCCCGTGTCCGATCCACACAGCCCTTCCTCCGAGGGTGGACGCTGGAGCAAGTCTTTCTCGCGGGCGTCCTTCACAAGCGACCGAAGCACACCCGCCACGTCGGTCGAGGCATCAATCGGCCCTGCCGCTCGCCTTCGCCGGCGCCGCAAGCCGATTGATCGCTGGTGGCGCGTCTCGGACGAAAAGGTTAAGGAATGCAAGACCTCCGACGTGCTAGGCATGCAGCGCGAAGTCTATCTCTTGTTTTATGAACTGGACAAGCCATCGCCCGACGTATAAGCATCCGCGGCGTATTCAACCGTACAGAACATACAAAAGTGAATGCGAGAAACCTTTGGGTAGACAAAAAAGTTTCGGGCTACATATCATCACTGGCAAAACATGTAAGGAGTATTGTTGCGCATGAATGACACAATGCAGAGTGAACATAGAAATCTTATCAGGCATTTGAACAGACATACTGCAGGTCTAGTATTGTCACTTCGTAGGCAAATCCCAAGTAACACCACCAGTGAATACCAACTCCTATTCACAGCCTCATGACAATGGCGAGGTTGTCTGACCCTCGGTCGTATGACGAGAGCCTCCAATTAGAACACTTGGGGGGCCTTAGTCAGAGCCCGCCGGCGGGTCCCGCCCCAACGCCAATTCTGATTGGAGCGCACAACACTCAAGTCCTGGATACCGGGACTCTCCATTGGGATTCTTATTTATTATGATTAATATTCCAGGTATTGTGTTCATTCATCCTTGCCAGTAACACCCACACACTCGCCATCACCACCACCCCCATCCCCCCTTCCCCGGATCTTTCAATTCTCTCCATACTAGGACCATCTGTCCCCGTCATCACATTCCATCTTACAGTCCTACCACTCGTGCTTCTTCCATACTGCTTTTCGTCGCTTTACGACATCCCATCGCACAATGCCTCCCAAACGTGCTGCGAGCGCCGCCACCAAGCGCAAACAGGACCAGCCCACCAACAACAAGACCAAGGCCGAACCGACCACTGTGAAAGAGGTCGCTGCGCCGGTCAAGACTGGCGGACGGAAACGCAAGGCTGCCGACTCGGTCGAGGAGAAGTCAGGGGCCACCGCTGCTGCTCCTGCCGCTGCGCCGCGGGTGACCAAGAAGCAGAAGGGTGAGTTGGTTGTGCGATTTGAGGATAGTCGAGTTGATCTAATGGACTAATGCGATGATGCGGATGTGGATCTTTAGAGGCTCACGCTATTCTGAACTACGCTCCCAAGCAGCTCCTCGATGTGTACGTCTTCGGAACCAACTGCTACGGCGAACTCGGACTCGGCGACGCCACGAAGAAGTCGGAGATCCCTGGTCCCGTCCTGAACCCCAAGCTCTCGGCGGACGCGGCTGGCGTGGTTCAGCTCGCTATCGGAGGTGTTCATTCTGCGGCTCTTACGCATGATAATAAGATTCTTACTTGGGGTGTCAATGATGAGGGTACGTTGGGTAGGGATACGAAGGAGGAGCGCAAGGAGGTCGATGCTCCCAATGGCGATGCCAAGGAGGATGAGTCGGACTCGGATTCGGATGACGATGAAGTCGATCTTAATATGAAGGAGGCTACCCCGACGGCGGTGGATTCTGATCTTTTCCCCAAGGGCACTGTCTTCACACAGCTCACGGCGACGGATAGTGCCACGTTCGCTCTCACTCAAGAAGGTCAGGTTTATGGTTGGGGAACGTTCAGAGTGAGTTTTCCTGGATGTTGAAGTCGGTTGTCTCCTTGCTTACATGATCTCAATAGGGCAGTAACGGTGTGATCGGTTTCTCCCCCGACACGAAAATCCAAACCAAGCCGGTTCTGGTCCCCGGACTCGAGAAGATCACATATCTTGCCGCTGGCTCGCAACACGTCCTGGCGCTGACCGCCAAGGGCGCCGTTCTTACCTGGGGTTGTGAGGAGCAGAACCAGCTTGGTCGGAGAATATCGGGCCGTCTGCATGGCAAGCTCGAGGGTCTCATCCCCGGGCAGTGTGCGCTCCCGTCGGACGTCGTGAGCATCGGAACGGGCTCGTACCACTCCTTTGCCATCCGCAAGAATGGTCGGGTGCACGCTTGGGGCTCGAACAACTTCGGACAGACCGCCGTCCCCATGAGCGCCGGTGAAAGCGACGCCGTGGTCCTCTACCCGACCGAGGTCAAGTCGTTCCGCAAGCACAGCAAGATTGTCTCCATCGTTGGTGGAAAGGACCACAGCTTGGCCGTTACCGAGGATGGAAAGTGCTTGACTTGGGGACGTGTTGACAACAAGGCCCTTGGTATCCCCCTCGAGGAGATGCCTGCGGACGAGATTGTGCATGATGAGCACGACCGGCCCCGTATCCTCACGATGCCCACTCCCCTCGTGGATATCAAGGAAGAGATCGTCTTTGCCACCGCCTCCAGTGATCATTCATTCGCCATCACGAAGGACGGTAAGGCGTACAGCTGGGGCTTCAACGTCCAGCGCCAGGCGGGACACCGTGACCAGGATGAGGTTGAACGGCCAACGCTCCTCTCAAACAAGCACGTCAACGATAAGAAGCTGGTGGGCGCCGCGGCGGGCGGGCAGTTCAGCATGATCGTGGGGGAGAACTCGCCGCAGGTCAACGGCAATCACGCATGAACATGAGCATGATCTCCACTAGTTAAGCCAGTTTTTGTAACAGTCCTGTTATCTACCCTCGCGAATTGATATATCTGTATTAGTACTATTTCCACTACACCTACTACTATCTTGTTATGATGTGACCTGCAGTTAACCCTCCAGTCAATGTAAGAAAGCGTTAGGCGTCCTTTCTCCGGATAAGGTGGATACTGGAAAGCGTCTCCTCGGCTGGTTGCTTTCGACGTACGTAGACAGTAATAGATAGATAGTACTCCGTACTAATCTTGTTGGTCGTGGTGCGGTGGACACCGGCGTGGGAGTCGTACGAGAGCTGCAGGAGAGCGTTTCGCCGAGGGAGCTCCGGGATTCGTACTCAATGGGCTGAGGGCATCCCCAACCCGGGGGTTGTCGTCCAGGTCTCCACCTTATGTATATTATTGTTCTTTTCAGATCAGCTGGACCGGGGCAGACAGTTCTAGGCCGTGGCCGACAGAAGAGCAGCGAAATGATTGGAATAAGTAAGTAGCGGACCGGAGGAGCGATCCCCGCTGCTTTCTCCGATGTTGGGATGAAGCACGAAAGAAACACGGAGGGAACAGGAGCCCAAAGGGTCCAGTAGCCGAACGGGTTGGTTTGTACAGCCGGATGTCGACCCCCACGACGGAGTACCAAATATGGGATGGGTTCGGGCAGACCCTGAGGAACACAGAGAATGCTCTGTCTGGTTCCTGCCGTTTTAGGGATTTGGTTATTCGTAGCCTGCTGTTGACGCCTTGAAGCCTTGACAGGCGACCAAGCATGTTGCAGCCTTGCGGCCTGGCAGGTCGGATCGGATGATGTCATGTGATGGGCGCGGGGATTCCCGGGAGGCCGCCGGCCTGAGGCCGCCAACAGCGTCATTGCGGGCTTCCGATCGAACCCCACCATTGGCGGCGAACAGGATGGAAGATGGAGGCATCATCGCCCATAGCCTCGGACGGGTTCTGCCCGGTTCAACCTGCAACTCGGACTCTGGACTCTTAAGATCCTTTTCCCCTCCTTCTCTGTCTCCTGTCTCCTCCCATCGTCATTCCTCGTCCTAGCTCACTACCCTGCCCCGTGGAACCCCTCCGACCGTCCACCAGTCCACTGATTTCATCCTGAACACATCATTCCCCACCACCCGGTGAGTCCTTTCGAGCAACCTCAGGCCCTGCTGCCCCTCCATCTCCCCCTCTCCAACCCTCCTAGCGAGTCGCTGCCCCTCCTTCCCGTGCCCCGTGCCCGTCATTCCAATCTGCAGCTCCGTATTCGTCGCTCGGTAAAGCTCTTAGTCCTCTGCTGGCAGAATTTATTACTTGCTACCCCCTCGCTCCCCCTCTGCTCCTCCTCTCTCCTCTTCTCCTCCTCCTCCTCCATCTACCCACGCAATTCAATTACTCATCTCTTCCCCCTCCCACAGTCCTCACTTCCAACTACAGCCACCATGGGTGTCCTCGAGAAGCTCTCCCGCAAGTCCGGTGTCATCGTCGGCGATGACGTCCTCCGTCTCTTCGAGTACGCTAAGGAGAAGCAGTTCGCTATCCCCGCCATTGTAAGGCTCCCCAACCCATCGAGGCATATATGCCACCTCCCAAAGCACATGCTGATAGCTTCATCGGATAGAACGTGACCTCCTCCTCCACTGTTATCGCTTCCCTCGAGGCTGCTCGTGACCAGAACTGCCCCGTCGTTCTGCAGCTGTCCAACGGTGGTGCTGCCTACTTCGCTGGCAAGGTATGTTCTGAATCTCCTGTTTGGGGATTCCCCCCCTCCCGCGGTGCGCGCGCAAGAAACAAGACTGATAGTCCGCTCCAGGGTGTCAGCAACGAGGGCCAGAAGGCCTCCATTGCCGGTGGCATTGCCGCTGCCCACTACATCCGCAGCATTGCCCCCGCCTACGGTATCCCCGTTGTCCTCCACACCGACCACTGCGCCAAGAAGCTCCTGCCCTGGCTCGATGGTCTGCTCGACGAGGATGAGCGCTACTTCAAGCTCCACGGCGAGCCCCTCTTCTCCAGCCACATGATCGACCTGTCTGAGGAGGAAGTCGAGTACAACATCAACACCACCGCCGCCTACCTCAAGCGTGCTGCCCCCATGAAGCAGTGGCTCGAGATGGTATGTCCATAATCTTTCGAGTATGTCAGGAACCCACACTAACAGCGCCTTAGGAAATCGGTATCACCGGTGGTGAGGAGGACGGTGTCAACAACGAGGACGTTGACAACAACTCCCTGTACACCCAGCCCGAGGACATCCTCGCCATCCACAACGCCCTCTCCGCCGTCAGCCCCTACTTCTCCATTGCCGCTGGTTTCGGTAATGTGCACGGTGTCTACAAGCCCGGCAACGTCCGTCTCCACCCCGAGCTCCTCTCCAAGCACCAGGCCTACGTCAAGGAGCAGACCAAGTCCTCCCTCGACAAGCCCGTCTTCTTCGTCTTCCACGGTGGCTCTGGCTCCTCCAAGGCCGAGTACAAGGAGGCCATTAGCTACGGTGTCGTCAAGGTCAACGTCGACACCGACATGCAGTTCGCCTACCTGTCCGGTATCCGTGACTTCGTCCTGACCAAGAAGGACTACCTCCTCACCCCCGTCGGCAACCCCGATGGCGAGGACAAGCCCAACAAGAAGTACTTCGACCCCCGCGTCTGGGTTCGCGAGGGTGAGAAGACCATGAGCAAGCGTGTCCAGGAAGCCCTGGAGGACTTCAACACTGCTGGCCAGCTGTAAAGGGTCTTTTGACGTTTAACCTGAATTGATGTGTCTTCGGAATATGACGAAACCAGATACCAGTACATAAAATGACCAATCTAAGAACGGCAAAAAATAAAATTTTGTTTGACCGTAATTCTGGAGCAAGTGATCGGGGCGATTGGGCCTGTTGGGATTCGGAGTGAGCGGAGTTGTGAGATGCGATGACGATGTATGTAGTCTTTGAAGAGACGAATCAAAATAATGTCTGCTGTATGCACCAATCTTGTAGAATTATTCGGTAGAGCCGTAGAACCAGCCAAGCTTACCTTACCTACGGAGTACTCCGTACGGATTACACCGTCTCACATTCGGCCAAACTGCCGGGCGATGACTTCATCAATCTGTAGCAGCAGCAGCAGGAGGGCTTGACGGCCCGAAGCCCAATGTCTCGGCAGTGGCAGCAGCCAGTCCGCGATGCCGCACTGGACTCCAGTTGGAATATTAATAGAATCGCTGATATGGATCTGCCAGCTTGGCCCATGATTATAAGGGTCCAACCAACCAACCTGTACCGGTGAGATCGACCTCCTCCCGTTCGTACACACCCGGGACCCCGAACAGTAATATGTGCATACCCATTACCCACTGCACAAGGAAATCCCTGCCCGATGCTGTCCCTGTTACCGTGTTACGAGGTTCAGTCTGCGGGTGGCAGTTACCTCCCTCCATGGGTAAATTGGACCCTGAGCCCCGTGCCCCGTTTATGTCAGTGATTGTCCTGACTCCTGAGGGTCTGAAGTCCTTCCCCCCCCTTCCCCCCTCTTTAACCCCCCTGATGATGCTCCCAATATACTTGATAATTAATATAATATATATATATGATGGTCCCTCACTATTGGCAATAGTGGTGCAAATAGCGGTGCTGGCCGATCTTGGGCGGATTAGATAATCGCGAGATCAGATACTGATAGTAGTACACTAACTAGCCTGGCAGTCAGCCACATTAGCCAGACTGTATCTGTATCTGTATCTGTATCTGTATCATGGGGTAGATGGATACTGGATACCAGACACTACTGCAGTCATCCACCACGGTCATACTAGTAGGTGCATTGATCACAGTCTGTGATGTGCCCCTATTGGCCGGAGCATGAAAGGGTCCTTCCTCCATCAATTCAGCATGGCATCCATCTGATCCAACGCCACATCGGTCGCTTGTCAGCCACACGGTATGGTCAGGTAAGGTACCCGAGCGACTGTTCTTATGGCGGACAGCCAATCACCGCGCCCAGAGGCCCCGTTTTTCAGCAACTCCACCCGCGACGGTGTCTCAGTCCAGACCGCGCTAGGCCCGAGATGATCAGACGTTGTTCCAGACTTGTTCGCAATGGCGGAGCCGGATTGGTCCACCAAAATAGTAGCCGGCCGTGAACCAACCACAGCGCGCAAGTGGATCAGGGCTGTTGTGTTTTTTTTGTGTTTTTGGCCTTGGGTCTGTTTTTGAGGCGAGTGGACAAGTGGGCATTGGCAGTGGGCACTGGCACGCCCGGGTGTCACTGGGACAGCAAGCGTGCGGGAACTGGAAGAACGAGGCTGAAATTGAATGAACGGGCTTGGATGTCTATGGCATCGAGGTGATGGAAAAAGAAAGAAGAGGAGAGAGCCCATTATTTACTGTTGAATGTTGGCAGGCCTCGGCTTTCTCCATCGATGTGTTCTCGAGCCAATCGACCCCAGGCCTCCCCAGGCCTCCTCCACTGGCGACGTATGCGCCCATACACGGTACACGTCTTCCTGTACGTAACCCGACTTAAAGTGTAAAGTGCAGTGCATCAATCAATGATCCCCGGGGCCGATGTCCATACATGGCATACATTCAGTGTTGTGTTCCAGACCCGCCGGCACCACCGAAACCCACTCGAGTCTCTCGCGGCTTTCTCCATCATCATTCTTTTCTTCCTTGGCCATCCATCCGCTTAACTGTCGCGTCTCTCTCCCCTTCCCTCCCTCCGTCCGTTGCTCTCTCTCTCCGTTTCTGCTTCTGTTTCACGTTCGTTTCTGCCTTGCCTTCCCCCTCCCCTCCGCGGCACCGTCTTTTCTCCTCGTCTCCCCCGGCGTCCCCCCTCTTCTCCTCCATCCATGCCGCCCCGTCTCAAACGGCATCACCATGCATCCTAGCGCTCTCCAGCGGCGCGACGAAGATTCCACGGAGCAATTCCTCAAACTCATCTCGAATCCCTTCCAGTCTGACGTATGTCTTCTTGCTCGCCATCTTCTTCCCCCCCCCGACACTTTGCTAAGGTACACCCACAGTTCCAAGTCAACGCCATCTGGGCCTCCTTGGCCACTTCCGTTGGCTTGTCCATCGCCCTCACCCTCCTGTTCTCGCTCTTCCGCCCCCGTCACTCGGTCGTCTATGCGCCCAAGGTCAAACATGCCGATCGCAAACACACCCCGCCGCCGGTGGGAAAGGGCTTCTTTGCCTGGCTCAAGCCTGTCCTACAAACCAAGGAGCCCCAGCTGGTTGACTGCGTCGGCCTGGATGCCAGCATGTTCATACGCTTCGCCAAGATGTGCCGGAACATTTTCATCTTTCTGAGCATCATCGGCTGCGGTGTCATGATTCCCCTCAATCTGACACAGAGCACCGGGAATACCGTGTCGGAATTTGGCGCGTTCGCCACGATGACCCCGCTCTATGTCACCACCGAAGCCATCTGGGGCCAGGTGGTCTGCGCCTGGGCATTCGATATGATCGTCGCTTTTTTCCTCTGGAGGAACTACAAGGCCGTGTTGGCGCTGCGGAGGAAGTTTTTCGAGAGCTCCGAGTACCAGCGCAGTCTGCACGCGCGGACCCTGATGGTGCGTTAGCCGGCGGAGAGAATACAGTGGACCGATGTCCGTGTACTGACCCATTGGCTGGCAGATTACAGATATTCCCCCGGCTGCACGATCCGACGAAGGTGTCTTGCGTTTGACAGATGAGGTGAATCCCACGGCCGCCGTCCCGCGCGCCTCCATCGGCCGCAACGTCAAGGGGCTCCCCCGCTTGATCAAGGAACACGACGAAACTGTCCGCGAACTCGAGACCGTTCTCGCCAAGTATCTCAAGAACCCTGATCAACTACCCGCAAAACGCCCCACCATGAGCCCACCGCGAAAGGAGCGAGGCGAACACCGGAGCGGCAGGGTGGACGCCATCGATTACCTGACGGAAAAAATCCAGAGGCTGGAGGAGGAAATCCGGCATGTTCGGGCGTCGATCGACAGACGGAATGCTATGCCCTTTGGTTTTGTTAGCTGGGACATGATCGAACATGCCCATGCCGTGGCTTATAATACGCGCAAGAAGCATCCGGAGGGGACGACAATTGTTCTGGCGCCGCGGCCGGATGACCTCATTTGGGAGAACCTGCCGTTGTCGAAGGCGGCGCGCAGATGGAAAGGATTCGTGAGCGCGATCTGGGTGTCGCTCCTTACGTTCGTGTATATTGTTCCTAACGGTCTGATCGCGGTTTTCCTGTCCGACTTATCCAACCTGGGTCTGGTTTGGCCGGCTTTTCAGACATCGCTGGATGCGAACCCTTACGTGTGGGCTGCCGTCCAAGGTATCTTATCTCCGGCTGTGACCTCGCTTGTCTACATCATTCTACCCATCATCTTCCGTCGGCTGGCGATCCGGGCTGGCGACACCTCGAAGACGTCTCGAGAGCGCCATGTCCTCAACAAGCTCTATTCCTTCTTTGTCTTCAACAACCTCATCGTCTTCTCTCTCTTTTCCGCGGCGTGGACCTTTGTTTCGGCCGTCATCGATGCCGAAAACAACGATCAAAATGCCTGGCAGGCGCTCCGCGACGGCGCGTTTTATACCAAGGTGGTAAGCGCACTGTGCCAGGTGTCGCCGTTCTGGGTGACGTACTTGCTGCAGCGGAACATGGGTGCCACGATTGACTTGGCCCAATTGGTCACAGTGGCTTGGGTGTGGTTTTCGAAGACGTTTCGTTCGCCAACTCCTCGACAGTCGATTGAGTGGACCGCCCCTCCGTCGTTTGACTACGCCAGTAACTACAACTCCTTCCTGTTCTACGCGACCGTAGCCCTCTGCTTTGCCACATTGCAGCCGATCGTCCTCCCCGTCACCGCGCTGTACTTCGGACTGGATGCGATGTTGAAGAAGTACATGCTGCTGTACGTGTTCGTGACCAAGACGGAATCCGGAGGCCAGTTCTGGCGGGTCCTGTTCAATCGCATCGTTTTCGCGATGATTTTATCCAACATTGTCATTATCCTGGTAACCATTGCCAAAGGCACCTGGACGATGGTGTATTGCATGATCCCGCTGCCGTTCATGATGCTGGGGTTCAAGGTCTTCTGCATGAAGAAGTTCGATACCGGAATCACCTACTACAACAGTGCGGAGCTGACGGATGCCGAGGCCCTGGCGGTCAGCAAGCCGAACAAGAAGGCGTCGGAGCGGCTCAACTCCAAGTTCGGCCACCCGGCCCTCTACAAGCCATTGATCACGCCGATGGTCCACGCCCGGGCAGGAGAGGCGTTGAAGCGCATCTACAGCGGACGACTGGGGACCACGGAGTTCGAGGGCGAGTACTCGGACATCGCAATGGACGCCATGTCGACGTCGCACCCGGGCAAGTCCATGATGGACACCGCCGCCCCGGCTCCGTTCGAAATGGTTCCGGAAAACCACCTGGATTTCTCGTACTACAAGGACCGCCCGGACTTCCGGGACGAGTTCGGCGGAGGCATCTACGGCCGGCCCGACGATGTCATGACGGAACGCTCGCAGACGCCGCACAGTGCGCTGGGCGAGTGGTCACCCACGTCGTCGCGGGCCTCGTCGCCAGCGCCGTCGGTCCCGTCGCTGTCCGGCATGAGGGCGCATGACTCGTACGATCCGACAATGAACGACCACATCCACCCGGCATTCCGCGTGCCAGCCCCGCTGGGCGGCGGGATGTACCAGCAGCGGAACGAGAGCGAAACGGAGCTGCTCAACAACGCGCAGGGGCCGGCGGTGAGCGAGACGGCGACGCCGTTGGACCGGTGGCGGTCGAGGGGATATGGGCCTGTAGAACAGGACGACCCCAGCTTCACCTCGTACGAACACTACCGGATGGCCGGTAGATGACACTGATTTCTAGCGATAACGAATGGGGATTGGTTGGTTGGTTGATTGATACCTGCATAGGCAAATACTGGGCTGGGACGGTTTGCTTTGGACGATTTGGATGGACGGCGTACGGAAGAAACGTGCCTACGACTTTTTTTTTTTTTTTTTTTTTTTTTTAACTATATCTTTTCTTATAGACATCAGCTGTACATAAATTGCATGTCAAGCATATAGATTTTTTAAGCAGTGTTCAGATAGAGTTCGTATAGTGTTGGCGTAGGGTTCGTCTAGTGCTGATAGTGTTAGTCCCTTGCGTACCTGAAAGTGGATGCTTACCAAAGCCCCGAAAGGGCCGAGCTTCTTCGTTTGGTTTGCCCGCAGAAGATCAGCGACTCCAAGATCGTCTTTCTTCTCTCTCCTGTCTTCCCCCCTCTCGCCGCGACATTGCATGTTTTCTTCGAGCTCTGCTATGCCGCGGCCTTTCGTCTCCGCTGAATGACCCCTCGTTGGCCAATTGCATCATACCACACACACTGACGCGCCTCATCGCTGTCCCCGGATCTCCGACTCAAGCCGGCTGGCTGCGAGCATCGACCGACTCCACCATTATTATCTCCTGCTCCTGCACAGCTCACCACACCACCATCCCATCCATCACTGCACGCATGCTCCCTGTCCGCCCTCCAGCATATTACACCCACATTCTCCGTCCCGTTGACCGCCACACCGATGCTTCTCCTGTCCGCGACCCCGACACCACGCCCCCGAGCCGATTGAACATCCCCCTCCTCCACCACCGATCCCTCTCCCCCGACCGATACCGATACCCTACCGAACCCCAACCCACCAAATGGCGTGGTATTCGCTCCTCCCGCCGGAATTCATCTCCTTCGAGACATGGATCGTGCGCATCTTCGTCCGTCTCCCTTCCCCTCCTCTCCCTCCCCTCTCCCATCCCATCCTTGCTGGACCGCAGACTACGGAAATTGAAGCTCCGCACTCGCGCACACACACACACACACACACAAACACACACAGAGAGAGGAAGTGACTAACTATTCCATCCACAACCGCAGATCTTCCTCGGGTTCGTCACGATCTTCCCCTGGGCCGCGCTCCTCATCTTCGATATCGCGCTGTATGTGTGGCGCATGGTGACGTATGAGTTCCCGGTTGTTGGGGGCCGGGCGCGCGGGAGGTCGCGGCCCAGGGCGCCAAGTCTAAATGAGAGGCCCGGTGGAAGGCCGAGGGTGTTGGTTGGTTTGGGGGGGAATAGCTTGGAGAAGGAGAGAGAGTGGGAGAGCAGTCCGGGGTTGAAGAGAAGGAAGGGGGTGGGTGTGGATGGAGATGGGGATGGGGATGCGGCGGATTGATTAATCCCTTTATTCCTGTCTCTGGATGTTCTTTCTTTTCGGGCGTTAGGTTTGTTGGTGCGTTGGTTGGCTTGTTGGAGATGGCATGCCTCCTGGTGAGGTCTTTGTTCCTGACGGGAGGGAGCGAGGGGAGGAGGAAGTGGTGGGGGGGGGAGTTGTCTATCGATACCCTGTATATATCTATCCACTGACTATGTCGAAGCTATCTAATGCCTGCTTACAGAGCTGCCACTGCCACTGCCACTGCTATCTATCTATCCTTCTGATTCACTATCCACTCGGAGCTTCGAGCAATCGGCGTCGAGCGGGCAGACTGGCCAATCGCGGGCCGCGACGCATGTATAGCACTGATAACCAAGCTTCTATGCTCCTCCTCTCCTCTCCTCTTCTCTCTCCATCTCTCCATCTCTCCACATTCCCCTGCCTCCCTCCCTCGCTCATCCCCAACCCCCTCCAGACCTTCAAGATCTAACAATGGACCTAGACGCATTGGTCCTGCACATCCAGCAGAACCCCACCGTGGTGGTCTTCCTCGTCCTGGCCCTGTGGCTATTCGGACGATGGAATCGAGTACGTATCCATACACCGTCTATCTACACACAGCATGCAAGCTAGAAACTCATCTAACATTGTCCACAGCCATCCCCATCCCACCCCACAGCAGAAAAGACTCCCTCAGATACCACCCCGGCAGCAAACACAATCACAATCACCCCCCTCCCATCCTTCGACTGGGAGACCACCGAACCGACGCAATTCCGGCCCTTCAAGCCGAAATATCATCTTAGCATGGGCATGTCGATCCTTCCCATCCTCAATCCAAACCTTAACCCTCAACCCTCAACCCTCAATCTCCATTCCTGCCCTAATCCACTCCAATCCACCCCCAACAACCCCCAAGCTAACACCAACAGGCCTAACAACAACCACCTTCTCCGATCTCATCCCCATCGACAAAACCTACCAAGACCGCCTCGCCCTGCGCGCATCCCTCCTCTCCCAACACCCCTCTGTCGTCGTCGGGGTCACCCCCGCCGCCGAGACCCCAGGGAACATAGTCCACGCCGCCGTGGCAGAGCTATATGAGTTCGTGGTAGGCGAGTATCTCCCCACGCGGTATCCGAGCATCTTTGTCCTAGAAGATCACCCCCATCATCAGAACCCAGAAGCAAAAGAACAGGAAGGAAAAAGAACCCTCTACAACAAAATCACCACCCAACGAATCCCAACCACTCTCCCGGGAAACTCATCCCGCTCTGCCCTTGAGACGCTAGGCACGTTCGTGGATGAGGATTTCCTGGTCTTGATGCCTGAGTCTCTTGCCCATCCCAATCCCACCTCCCCTTCCCCTTCCCCTTCCACAAGCAAAGAACAAGAACCCGAGGGCGGCGAAGGCGAAAAATACATCCTATCAGCCTACAGCACCTTCTTCCCCGCGGGCTTCGACACCCGCGAGAAGCTGGGCCAGCGGCTCTCGACCATCCACGCGCCGGTGCCCCGGTACAAGGAGAAGCTGGAGAAGAGCATGGATCGGTTCTTTGCGCGATTGGAGGTCGGGAGGGTCGTACAGAGGGTAAATTGGAGTGTCACGACTCAGGCGGGACTGTTTGCCGCGTTTGGGGGCGTGCATGGGGATGAGGGGAAGGAGGAGGAGGTGGTGGAGATGGGGAAGGAGGAGTTGGTTGTTGAGCAGGTGAGCTTTCTTTTTTTCTTCTTTTATTTAATTTGTTTTATTGTCTTTTGTCTGGGGTTGGATGAGGAGGGTTGGGGTTGGTTGGTTGTGTATGCTGACTCGGCTATCTATCTATGTGTAGACGTTCCTGCGGTGTGAGCGACAGCTGCTGCATCGGTTGCCTCGCACCAAGGCTCTGGTGTTCAACTTCCATACGTATACGTATCCGATCCAGAAGATCAAGGAGGAAGGGCTGGGGGAGGAATTGGCTACGGCCATTGATGGGTTGAAGGAGGGCAATGTACCCGAGATTCATCGGTACAAGAGAGGGCCGGTTTGGGGGGAGGCAGTTAAGGCGTTTTTGCGGTCGTAGAGTCAATCACCCTATCATACTCCGTACATACCATACATAAGTACCATATAGTATATAGTATACCGTATATAGACCGACCATTATCACTACCTATTAACCTGACCTATGCAAATTGCATGCTCGTATCATTTATCTCTCGTATATAGATAGATCAACATATAGATAGGATCAACTTTTCCCCTCCCCCCCCCCCAACCAACCTAACCTACTGCAAGCGCTGCACGACCTTCAACAAATCGGCCGTGACACCCATAGCAGTAACATCGCCACCAGCCCCGGCACCCTGGACAATGAGCGGGTTACTTCCATAGCGCTTGGTATAGAAGCTAATGATATTATCACTGCCCTTGAGGCCGGCAATGGCACTGTCCTTATCGAACCTCTGCAACCCCACCCTGACCTCCTTCCTCGCCACATCGATACTACCGACATACCGCACCACCTTGCCCTCCCTCTCCGCACTCTCCTTGATCTCCGCCATCTGGGCATCAAACTCGGGCAATCTCTGCATGAAAGTGGTGACGCCCTCGCCCGTGGACGGCAACGCGGCCAACTCCTCGGGAATCAACGACTCGATAGGGAACGCGTCGGGCGCCTGGACCTCCAGGCCGGCAATGCGCGCCAGGATGGTCAGCTTCCGCGCCACGTCCATCCCATTCAGATCGTCCCGCGGATCGGGCTCCGTGTATCCCAGCTCCTTGGCCTGGCTGACCACCTCGCTCCATTTCGCGCCCGAGGCCCCAGACACGGGGGCGAACGTGTTGAACAGGAATGACAGCGTGCCCGAGAACACGCCCTCGATGCGGGTGACTTCGTCCCCGGTGGAGACGAGGTCCCGCAGCGTCGAGATCACCGGGAGCCCCGCGCCCACGGTGCTCTCGTGGTACACCAGGGCGTTGCCGGCCGCGGCCGACGCGAAGATGTCTTTCCACAGGGACAGGTCTGAGGAGAATCCCTTCTTGTTGGGCGTGACGATCGAGACCCCCTTGCGGAGGAAGACCGGGTACGAGGCCGCTAGGGTGGGGTCGCTGGTGTTGTCGACGAGAATGGACCGCCCCGGGGCCGAGGAGAGGTAAGAGGCCATTTCTTCGGGCGAGAGTGCCCCCGATTTGGTGAGCGAGGGGCTGGCGCTCGCCGTTTGGTAGTCGGTCGCGGGGATGGCGGGCGTGTAGCTCGGCGTGGGCGAGAGGAGGGTTTGCGTGGACCGAGCCAGGAGGATTAGCTTCGGGGCGTTGGGGAGGCGGGAGAGTTGTTGTAGGAAGGCTGTACCGACGCCGCCGACGCCTGAAGGGGGAGGAGGGGGGGGTTAGTATGTATGTATGTATGTATGTATGTATGTATGTATGTATGCGCGTGAGGTTTTGAAGTTGTTGGAGGGAGGTAGATGGAGGAATGGAGGGGAGGGGAATGGTGGGAATGGGGGGTGGATTGGGAAAGGGGAGATGGGGAGCGTACCGATGATGCCGAGGTAGATGGGGGCAGACATGGTCAATGGATCTCTGATAGAGGAATTAAGTGTCCAGGAGCAGAATTGACTCGATGGTGAAGGAGAGAAGTCGACGAGGAGGGGAGAAGATGAGCCTATCGCGGGGCGCTTGCTAGATCGGGCTGAGTCATCGTCCTATATCGGCCGCCGGTCTTCTGCCTTTCTGCCTGCCTGCCTTACTTCATCACAACCGCTAACTAACTAACTAACTAACTACTGCTCTGCTACTCCTCTCTCACTCGAACTATACACCACACCACACCACACCACCACAACCCTCAAAATGTCCAACCCATCCCTCTACGGGCACGCACGAAACAAACAAAAACCGTCTGCCCACTCCCAATCCACGTCTACCCCCTCCTCCTCGACCCTCGCCTTCACAACCACCCTCTCCTCCCTCATAACCAAAGACGAGTCCTCCACCTCCACACGCGGCCGCCTCCGTCCCTCCAAAGCCCCGAAATCCGACCTCTTCAGCCGGCCCAACAAAGGCGCGCAGAAGCGCGCGGCCGCCGACCTCCGCGACGATGGCGACAACTCCGCGTTCGAGCAGAAACACCAGCGCACGGAGGACATCGGGGCGGTGGAGCCGGCGACGCTGCACCGGTCGAAAAGGCGCATGGAGGAGAAGGCGCGCATGTATGATGATCTGAAGAGTGGGAGGTATCTTGCGGGTGGGGGGAGCAGTGATGAGGATGGGGGTGGGGATGTGTATTTGGCGAGGTTGAGGAGGAGGGAGAGGGAGGGGTTGGTGGATTTTGATCAGAAGTGGGCGGATGAGGAGAGAGGTAGAGAAGGTGGGGAGGAGGAGGAGGAGGCTGATGATGATAATGCGTCTATTGTCTCGTATGAGGATGAGCTGGGACGGTCGCGGCGAGGAACGCGAGCCGAGGCAGCGGCTGCGCGGGCGGCCGCGCTGAAGGAGCAGGAGGCTGGTGGTCGTGGTCGTGGTGGTGGCGATGCTGAGCGCTGGCGACCCGCACGTCCGGATAATCTGATCTACGGGGCTACGGTGCAGGCGGAGGCGTTTAACCCGGATGCTGAGGTGGCGTCGCAGATGTCGTATCTTGCTGCGCGGCGGGATCGCTCGCCCACACCGCCGGAGGAGACGCACTATGATGCCGATGCGGAGGTGCGCAATCGCGGAACCGGTTTCTATGCGTTCTCCAAGGATGAGAACGTTCGGAAGCAGCAGATGGAGGAGTTGCTGCATGTGCGCGAGGAGACACAGCGGGAGCGCGATGCTCGGCGCGAGAGACGCGCGGAGCGCCAGCGCTTGCGTGATGAGCGGAGGATGAAGGTTGATGAGCTGCGCGCTAAACGGCGCGCGGAGATGTTCCTGGCGGGTCTCGGAGATGTCGGGGTTTTGGCCGGGGGGGGTGCTTAATCATAGAAGTGGTCCAGACTTTTTTTTCTTTTTTTGATGATATGATATGAGATGAGATAGATAGATACCCCTTTGCGAGAAATCATTAATGATGAGCTTGTTTTAAGTTATTCTTTTGGAAACATGGTTTATACAAAATCCGTCCGTCCAATCCACTCAAGACGAACGGAGGGTATCAGAGTATCAGGGTATCGATCACTCCAGTCCACTCCACTCCCTGGTTCGGAATCATATCTGTGCAGTGCAGCAAGTGTAGATTTGATCAAAAAACATTCAAGCAACAACCGTCATCATGGTAGGTAGGTAGGTAGGTAGGTCATATCGTCATAATTCGTAAATCATCAATCGTTATTACTATTCTTCGTCCTTTTGCAGCCAGCGGCCGCTATGCAATTCGTAATTCGTTGTCATCTCATCTCATCTCATCTCATAGATCCGCGAGTTCGACCATCGTGTCCATGAAGCCCTGGGCATCTGCTCCCATATCAGTCAGTATGTGAAACGCATTACTCCTTAACGATGGAGGGTCCACCCATACCGGATCGATTCGTGAACCGTAAGATATGCTCCCCCTTGGGTGTCATGGGCGGGTTATAGTCAGGGAAGGTGAAAATGGTCCGCCTCAGCTCGCGCAGCACGACGACCTTGGACTCGGTGCGACGGATCCAGCCTCTGGTGCCGATGTGCTCTGTGATGAAGGCAGTCCACACAGGCATTCTATCGAAGCTGCCCAATTAGTAAGGATGGTTCGAAGAGCGTACATACACGGAATGTCTTACCGCTTCATTTCCCCTTTGTGGACTGACGCTTGCAGCCTGACTGCTCCGGACACGTTATCCCGGTATACGCGCAGGGCGTGAAGATAGTCGTCATCGACGATTTGCCTGTATCCGTGAGCCTGGGCCTGAGCCTTCGTTCGTGGCATAGCAGCGGTCACTTACCCTCCGAAATGCTCGTCCTCGTCCTCGAGCTCGTAATCACGAATACGCTCCACGGGCCGACCAGAGTCCTGGGATCGAAGCGCCAAGAACGTGCCGAAGAAAATCACCATCTCTGTGGTTTGTTAGCATCGCGCACCAGAGGTTGTTGCGTAAATAAGCATCTGATTCATACGTACTTTCGATGGTGTGGAACTTGAGATTGGCCCATAAGACAAGCTCCGAGCCCCCACGACGCCGTCGACAGATCTGCAAGCAGGAACCGACGCGCACGATCTCCAGCAGGTTCAACGGCAGGCAGAAGTACTCGCTGGCTCGGGTGGAGCCGCGAGATTTACACACAATCCGTGCGCGATGATCTTCTTCTCGCACGTAGAACGATACGTGAAGGTTCGTTTCACTACCGAATCCTCTACAAGACAGTCAGTCCTGTTCCTCGTGCTAACTCATTCAGCAACCTACAGTTCAACCACCTCTTCGAACTCTTCTTCATGAAGCCAGCCTTTGACGCCATTTTTCACCTCCCCGAGGCATTTCGAGCTGCATTGGTCTGTTAGCCATCACCGTTCCCGGTTCGGATACAGAGTCCACCCACCTTTCGCCGACATAGGGGATCGGGGTTGTTGAATGATCGCCCTGGAATACTCGTTTGGCCCAATGGTCGCTGGTAATACTAGAGTTCACAGAGTAGCTGGTGGCACTCGTGCTAGCGGTGGGAGATTCCGGGGCATCGGGAGCAGAGGGTGGGATGTCGGAAAACGTGGCCGACGACGTGGAGGTGGGCGATTGGGGCGAGGCATGAGCTGGCCGGGCTCGCTCATACGACCGGCGGGTGCGAGGCCTCCGGTCACTGGCCGGACTCCCCGGGTCAGCGCTGCTGCTGCTACTGCTGCTGCTGCTGCTGGTGGAGGTGGCCGGCGAGCCCAGCGAGAGGGAGCCCAAACGCGGTGCGAGTCGACTGTCCTGCCGGACCAGTAGCCCTTTGAGGTTGTTGCGGATCGAGGACATCAGCCGGGTATCAGGAAACTTACTGCGGCGTTGAACAGAGCAGGTTAATTGACTCGAGCTGCAGAACAAAAATAAGATAGGATGGGATGGAGCCCACGTACTCCTTCATTATACACTCCAGATCATTCAGGAACCGCTTGTATATGGCTAACCGGGTAGACAGCGAGTCCTGGGATTGCTCCTTGAAATAAGAGCAGAGCTCGACCCAGGTTCGCTTGTGGGCCTCGCGGCTGGGGCCTTTTCGCGTGTCGGTATTGCCGAAGAACTCATATACGTCTTCGAGCGTGTACTTGAGGCTGGTACGGACCAATTCGAGGTCCAGTCGGATGGCAGGGTAGTTGTTACGGGAGGCCCGGTTGCATGACAGGTCCTCCAGGCTTTTGAGAGCGGTGCTGATGCAATAGAGGTCGGCCACCAGGCTGGTGATTTCGGTGGCATGCTCCGGTAGAGGGTCGCGGAAGATGCAAAAGCCAGCTGCCAAGTCCTCCGCGAAATCGGCCGTAGAGCGCAATGACATGGTCAATGTCAGCTAGGGTGGTCCATGCATATATCAAATATATATACAGTGGGGGGGGTTCACGCGGAATAATAGGCGGTGAACGGGGGTCGACTCCCTGGGGTAGGGGGGAAGACTGAAGATGGGCAAAAGGCAAAGGCGAGCAGTGGGAGGACGGGTGGCTCAGGCGGGTCTACAATTATATAGAAGACCTAAGGCGAGGATGCATGGAATGGAGCAGAGGGAGGGACGGGATAGGGCCCACGGAAGCCGGGGACTGGGAGGGGCAGCGGACAACTCAGTAACTCAGAGTAGGGGAGTCGGAAAGGGTCCTCTTATCGGCGGGACCAGCCCTCGAGTCTCACCAGGAGAGAGGCGAGAGTTCGGGTTCGAGACTGGGCCAGAGGGGAGAGAGAGAGAGAGAAGTACGATCAAGGGAGAAATAGGAAGGAATCGAGGGTCGAGATCATCCGCACACACAAAGGAATGCAGAACAACAAGAAGAAGAAGAAGAAGAAGAAGAAGAAGAAGAAGAAGAATCATCCGCGAGTGGGGCAGGGATCTAGTCCCTCCCTCGCCCGAACGGGCAGCAGTAGATAATCTAGCAAAACAAGAGTAAGTAATTGCGGCTCTCTGCGATGGGACCAGATGGGACCAGAGACTAGAGATGCCTCTGCCCATCGTCTCACTGACGTGTTCATGCGGCCGGGGAACGCAGAGGCCAATGATGGCGGGTGGAAATGCACGAAGATGCAACCCCGCTGTCACTGTCCTTTGCCTTTTCTTGCCAGGAGAAAAAGGAATAATCATCTTAGTAGATGGTGAAACCGCGAAACTCCCCCTCCAACCTTATTTGTCGCCGTCTCAGTCCGGCCCAGTCACGAGACGCCGACTGTCCGGAGTAGATATCTGTATTCTGTATACTCTGTATCTTCTGTATCTCCCGGATGGCCCCTCGGGTGTCGGTGAGTCGGTGAATCCTCTGAAGAAAATTGTCTGTACCAGATTATTCTTTTTTTTTTTATTTTTTTTCTTTGGTTGTCTCCAGTCCATGGCGTTGAATTCGATGGAGACGGTCGTGGTTGCCAGCGTGGTGTCGTGAGCCAACACAGCCAGCCAGCCAGCAGTACTATATACTATGGCTAGTGTTCGCAGCCATGTCAGATGGGCTACACGTATATGTATGAAGTAGTATATGAAGTAGATCATTCGAAATAAACAATTGATTTGTTCAAAGATAAAATATTTTTCAAGTCAGGCAAAGTATTTATATCCCCACACCAATAAGTCTAATAAATCGTGCCATCGTTGCCAGCAATCCACCGCCAACCTACCTACCTATACATAACAAGACCAACCAACCCATGATGCAGGGATCACATACCTAGTACTACCTACCTAGTACCTACTAGTAGCCTCCCCTCCCATCAAACAAGGGAGTAAAAAAGAGGCAGTATATATTCCTACAAGTCATCGATATTCCGATCATCCCACCCCCACACTCTAAAGTACGATAGTCAGATCATCATCCCCGATCAGCCTGGGCCGAGTTACAGGCTGTCCCGTCCCTCCTCCATCTACCTATACTCACTCTACACTATACACTCAGCCAAAAAAAAAAAAAACAAAAGATAGCATAGCAGCTCCTGTGATCTTATCTTATCACCTTAGCCGACATGAATAAATGAATGATAAAAAAAACCTTCCTTCAGTTCTACTTCTACTTCGTCGATGACAATGGCACTGGCACTGCCAAAAGAAAAAGGCAAAGGTCTATAAGACACAAGTACCTCCCTCCCTCGACCAGACAGGATATGTGCGGGATATCCCACACTGCACGGCAACCCAAATACGCCCTGCCAGCAGCCGATACACGTTGGCCCAGGAGGAGGCCATCCCACACACACACACACACACACACAGAGTGAAAGAGAGAGAGAGAGACAGCACAGCACAAAATCAGACACCGACCCCAGCCTATCCAGATCCAGAGAGTACTTTTGTATACCCACTGAGTTGTCTTAATTAAGGTGTTGTGCTTACCAAGTGTTTGATGGTATCCCTCCTTGGTTGGGTATGTATACAGCCAGCACAGCCAGTGGCAATAAGTCCATCCATCCATCCATCCATCCATCCTGGAGACGACAAGTGGAGGGAGAGATGGAGAGAGGAAGGGAGAAAGAAAGGTTGCCATGGTTCCTGCCTGACCATCCACATCCACCATCATCACTCAACAATCACCTGAGGTCTAGATACTATTGTAGTCTAGATAACTACTACTGTACGGCCCCAAGTTGCCGCGGTTCATCTGGCGAGTGGCAAACCGCCTCAGGCACCAAGGCCGGCAGGGCAGGGCAGGGCAGCCCGCGGCCGGAGATATCGGAACCCCGACGCGTCCAACACGTAAACAAGCTGTCGCCCCGCGTCACCGCGGGAGCTTGGGCCATCTCCTGCATAAGAGCTTTTCCAGCTTCATTCGTCGGGCGCATGACGGGCTAGATACCATCCCCGGACGGAGATGCAATACGTTTTCAAGAAATAGACAGGGGGAGGCGGACAGGGATATGGGTGGATCAGGCTATGGTACAGCAAGCCTTTGCTTGCCTAAGATTATTTCCTGCAGGCTTCAATTCATATTCCACCATAGGTACTCAAACAAGGTTCTCCCGTCGTTGTGAAAACCAACACAACACCGGGCTCCTTCAATTCAAGTCAAATTCGTCCCGTAGTCCCCAGTCCGTACAGTAAACATTTCCCATCGAAAATCCTTCGTGAACAGAAAAGGATAGAATAGAAACCGCCATCATCCCATACCAGAAGCCGTTGAGTAGATAAAAGAGGAAATGTAGGAAGCATCAATTACAATTCAGACAATCAGCAGTAGAAACGACACGAAAACGCCAATCGGCCAGACGAGACCCATCATAAGCAGAGGAAGCCGTTTAGGACGACTCCTCATCTTCCTCAGCGGCAGCCTGTAGCAGAGCAGTGTTAGTCGTGTTGGGAAGGGGAGGGGAGCAGCATCTACTTACGTTGTAGCTGGCCTTCTCGTCCTCATAACGCTTCTTGTCGGCGGCAGCCTTCTCCTCGTAAGGACGACGACCAACGTCATCCAGGTTCTTCCACTTCTCTCCCAGCATCTTGCCGACCTGGCCTGCAAGGAAGTTAGACATCGGAACTCATCGACGATTGTCTTCCGCTGGTACTTACCGAAGGAGATGCCCGGGTTGTCCTCACGGACCTTCTCGCGGTTGTCGTTGGCGAAGAACATGTAAGCGGAGAGACCACGCTTGGGGGCGTTGGGGTCTAGGACACCTGTCAGCAAAAGCCTGGACAACGGGGGTTCAAGCAAGGTCGAACTTACCCTTCTTTCTGCGCTCAGCACGGGGCTTGACGGCCTTGCGGGTGGTCTTCTCCTTGGGCATTTTGATGGGTGTCTGGGAGGACTGTTAGAAGGCTGGAGAGTTGACTGGATGGGGTTGGACGAAAGGTCCACGATGGCAGCAGAGAGGGGCAGGATAAAGACAGAAGACGGTGAGGAACATGAGGGCGACGACAGAACAGGCAGTGACAAGCTCAGGGACGTAGCGCGCGCAGTGCAAGCGCTGGCCCGCCGTGCGGACAGCCCGTGGTTTGCGCGCGCCCAAACAAGAGGGATCGCGGTCGCAAGTCAAACGACACGACGAAGGAAAAGGCGCGCAAAAAAAGGAACTTACCTGAGAATTGACTCAGTAAAAAGCACTCAGATAGAAGATTTGAAGACGGCAAATTCAGCCTGTGAAGGAAAAGACAGTCCGGGTCAGCTCAGCGGTACTGGAAGTATAAGAGAGCCGGTGCAGCAGCAGCAGCGCGACAGCGAGGTCGCGCAACGACGAAGGGAAAATCAAGGGAAACAGAAGATGAAAAGAAGGATTCAGAAAGGAAACGAACAGTTTCCGAGAAGAAAATAAAAGGGCGTGGGTGTTGTAGAAGCAATGCTCAGAAGCGGAATGTTTATTAGGGAACCCACCGGTGCGGTATATGCAGTACTTTTTTGTATGGGAGAGAGAATTGTATGGGAGGAGGGCGTAGTGAGAGTAGGTAGAGAGTGAGTGAGAGAGGGAGAGGGGAGAGTAGTAGTAGTAGGAGAGGAGCGAGGGAGACGGGAAGGCGGGCCACCACCTACCTAACCGCGCTCGCACTTGGGAAGGGGGGAAAGAGTGGGCAGCACAGCAAGGGAAAGCGAATAGGTCTGCCGGCTGCGACTGGCTGGTTGCCCGCTGGAGAATGGCTGGTATGGTTTCATACCCGTCACGTACCGTCATCTTCCACCTCCCCTGCGACGCTCCGCGCCCGCATTCTGGCGCTCTCTCGTCGTCCTGGGTCAAAGGAACCAAAGAAGGTGTGGCCTGCAAGGTTGCAGATTCTAACCCCCCAATACCCAATCCCACTCCATGGTGTAATCACACCTGCGACTGTTAGACAAAGATGGAGCTCTGTACCGGCCATTGTGCTGATGGGGAGGCCTGGGGAGGTCCACCGTCACCTACCGTATTGAATCTTACCATACTACCCTAGTACACCATTTTGCGCCACTATGGGGTGGATAATTTGGCCTTGGGTAAAATACACGGCGGTATGATCGATGATGGGACTGAGGAGGAGGGGGGAGAAAGAACTGCTGGTTCGGCTGAGTGGTGTGTGGCCTGCCCAGATTGAGGGTATCGGTCGTACCGTACTCTGTTACTCGTTACTGAGAGCAACAGTACTATGCCTAACTGGCACTGCTAGTCCGGAGTACCAGGTAGTACCTTCCATACCGCGCAGCACTCCGAGGGTACATGATTCCTGTGCGTGTCTCGTAGGCAGGCACTACTACTACTATGACTATTACTACACTACTACTACTTACTTATCTAGGTAACCAGGTGCTACCGCAGAAAAGCATATATATCGATAATGGGTGATAATTGAGAGGCATATTATACACTTGGCTCTTTGGTTTCTGGAGGGGTTCTTCCAGTCGTATGAGCTTCCCCATTGCTGCTAGTATGGCCTACTTATTAATTCTGCCACGCATCGTGTTCGGTACCTCGGTGTACATGGCCTGCCTGCCTTGGGCGATCTTCGAAGATAATAAACCCGCGTTGATAATTCTCCGCGGTTTCTTACTTACTTTCTCATACAGGGCGCCCACCAGTACCTGTACCTGAGGCAGTGCAGCTGCTTCTTTCTGGCATTAATTAGTACCCCAGCATACCTAAGTACCTGCCACCCACCCACCCACCCACCCACCTGAGGGGTAGGTATGTGTCTGGTTGTAGCGACTCTAGCGAGTGCGCCATACGGAGTATCTATCATCTTCTGTCTGAAGTCCCGCCTCCCGTGTAGTTACGCGTTTGATAGCCAAAGGATTCGTCAGTCAAAAGCCTCAAACCCTGATTCCTGATAGCGAGAGGTGTCTACTAGATACCTTTGGAGAAATAGCAGTGGTATGATGTGGATACCTTACAGCTCTCCTTGCACAATTGAGCTTTTATAGGCCGGAGGATGTGCTTGAGCGAGGTGCTGAGGCTAGCCAACCTTACCATTGCCCAGTGACACTAAGGAGCGCTCATCTCCTAGCATACGGACACACGCCCCAATAAGGGACGAGGGAGACCAGGAGTGATGTAGTGATGAGAACAGGAGGGTTGTTAAAATAAATTAATGGCTATGATTAATTCAACAGCCATGTAGATACAGGTCCGTACGGAATACTGGGAGCTGTTTACCTCGCAATACTCCGGAGTAAGCGCTGGTTACCGCTCCTGAAAAGAATAATATACCAGTCACAAACCATTTGACACTGACTATTGTGCCGAATTGCCAGGATTAGAAGTACGGCCATGGTTTCTTCATGCGGTCTACGCCGGAAAACAGTACTAGCAGTGCCCTGGGCTCTATCTAGAGTCTGAACATAGGACGCCTTGACCCTGGATCGCAGGGAGTATTTAGATATGTGCTTCAGTCCATGAGTCCAACCAAGTATCTACACAGTAGTGCCTGTGGTAGATGGATAGCTGCTAACATACGTACTCTGTCGTGGCAACCCGATCATTTCCACATGAGGGATGAAGTCCCGGTGCGACAGCGGCGTGTTTGCTTGTCGACTATTGCTCTGCCAAAACATTAAACCAGTCGATCGTAATGGTCTATTGTCGAGCGCTGCACAGATCGCTCGCCCGGGGCGACTGGATGCTCGATGTTTAATGCCACCGCATTCCAGTTCCAAACAGCACCGTGGAAAAGTTACCGGAAAAATAGTACTGGATCGGTAATGTGAGGACACGACCAATCCTGCTGATGATACCTGCCGATTACTCTCGGTATTGTAAGGCAGCTGGCTTTTGCGGGTATTCTTAATAATAGGTAGTGAGGGGGTTGAGGCCGTTACCTGGTTCCAGGTGGAAACACCGGCTCCTCTTTGGCTTGGTTACTCTCTCCCCTCACGAAGCTTTCGTATGCCCACTGCTCACATGCTCGCAGGAGATGGTTTGTCGGCTTTGGGAGGCGGGCCTTAGTACGGCATATTGACATGCAGCGAATCCGATTGTCAATTTTCGGCTGTCATGTCCCTTCTATCTGCTGCAAGGGTTTTTCACCTTATCATTCAGCCGGCTGGCGTTTTCTTCCTTTCTCCCCTACCAAGCCTTCCGTCGGAAAGCTCTTTTGGCTTTGGACACGGTATGACGAACGCTGCTCTGCTTGACTTTGCCCCAGTGGGCCATGATGTCACGTGGGTCGCACACCATCTTTCTTCAGCGCTCCGGTTAAGGAAGTGACGATTCGGCTCACCCAGGCATTCATTATTATTACTAATCCGCTGCGGAACAATCGGACCTGTCATCATCGAGCCCGGAAATGTGATCAATCAACAGAAAGAACGCATCTTGTGTCTCTATCAAGTAATCAAGGGTATACCGTAACAACGCCCAACAATCCAAGTAAATCCGAAAATCCAGAAAATCCAGTAAAAGGATCAGGTCATCAATCATCCGAGTCGTCCAGCACCAGAGCCGTGAGTCTCTCGTCTTCGGCCCAGTTCACTCCACTGCCGACAACCATCGCGCTGGCGACGTTTTTCATGGTTTCCCATTTCGCTTTGCTTTTTCGGCGGTCCGCTTCGAGCTGCTCGAGCTGCGCCTTAAGTTCCGGGTCCTCCAGCTCCTCCTTCCATGATTCATCATCCTCCGTCAGAGCCAATAGCTCCCGGATGAGCTCCTGGTTTTCCCGGTGGATCTGGGAATTTTCTACTTCCAGCTTGGAGAGCTTTTGGAGAGTTGCCGTGTGTACAGTGTTTAGATTTTCATGCACCAAAGATAGCACATCGCGACGATTAATAAGACGCAGCAAGGCCCTAGTGATGGTCAGCAATAGAAAGGTCGACGGGCTAACGGAGGGCAAAGAAAAAAAAAAGAAAAAGAAAAAGAAAAGAAAATAGAGCAGGAAAAAAAAAAGAAAATCGAACGCGCAACGCACCGTTCAGCTGGTGTTGTGGCTTTCAGATGAACAGCCTTCAGAACCGGATCAGTCATAAGAACGGTTCCAACAGCCTTCCTCCTGACTGTGTAAGTGGCCCTCGCTTCGAGAAGTTCACGTTCTGCGATGGCGAGTTGCTCTTCCGCATCATCTCCAGAGAGGAAATCGGTATCTGTAGGGGGGTGTCAATGCTGGCGGAGAACGGGCCGGTAATTTGTCGCAGGCGCGCAATAATAGCAACAATAATGTAGACACCGACCTTGCTGGAGTAGCGCCTGCTCTAACTGCTGTTCCTGGATCTGCTGATAAAGCTGCAGGATCCAAGCCTCTTTGTCGGACAAAGATACGGCGTCGCGAGGATCGTCGGTCGCAAGATCCAACAGGGAGGCCTCACCTGAACCCAGGTGAGGGAGGGGAGGGGCGCTTTCGGATGTCATAATGTCATAGAGCGCGACCTCGTGGCAAGTCGGGGAAATTAATCGCGTGACGCTGGAAGGAAGCTGGAAGGGGTTCGACGGAGTATAGAACTGAGAGCAGTAAGTAAAGTAACGAACAGGCTGTAGGGCGGTGGAGATCGCGGGATGCGGATGCGGTGGGCGGTCCCCGACGGCACCAGGCCGGGGGGAGCTCTCGGGGGCCTGGAGGCCTGAAGGCCTGGAGGCCGGGAGTGAATTTAGTTTAAGTACAATAGATACATGACTCCCTTATCATCTCCCTCCCGCATTCCTTCCCCAGGCAACTTCGGAGCTTCTTTGCTCGCCTTGTGAGGAGGGGATGTCTTTGCACATCTACATCGCTCACACCGGTGAGCATTTCCTGACCGATCCGGTCTCGTTCGCCTCGTATGTCCCTTCCCTGTCCCGTTCCTGCCTCCATCCCAGGTTCCTATGTCACCCACACCCACATCCACCGCCCTTCGAGCCCGGACCATCCCTGGAGCTCTTGCTGCGACCAACCCGAACACTTCGGTCCCCTGTGGATGCTCACTGACACGATCTTCTGTTCTTCCTAGGCCGGACGCACTGCGATCATGGATCACCCGCAACACCACCATTCCGCCCCAGAGGCAGATCTTAATGACCGCCCGGGGGAAAAACGTCAAGATCCAAACCCTTGCCACGGAGGTACGGCCCCCCGGATATTGACCACTTACCCTAGACTAAATGCGTCGTATCTAGAGCGAGATATTCGTCTACGATAGGCGGTACGTGACCGAGCCTGCCAACTTCGAGCTCCCAGAGCTGCCGCCGCCGCAACCGCTCAATGCCGACAACCCGCCCGATACCCTCACGGACCAGAATGACCTACAAGCGTGGAGGAACCTGTATCTGGCTAGGAGGACGTGGACCGTGGAACTCACGAAACGCTGCGAGTCCGTGGATAAACAGATACATGAACACAACGAGCGCACCGACATCATCAACCGAGCTGCCAGTGTCGCTCTCGAGAACCTCAAGACCCACGTGGGAACCCTGGAACATCGGTTCCAGGAGGCTCAGACATGGGCGAACGACTTGATAAAGGAGCAAGAAGCGGCGCTTGACGGATGGAGAAAAGCACTTTCAACCCTGGACACCGTCCCGGCTCGGAAGGACTTCTCCTTCGTGGGCCGTCCGTCAACACCAACAAAGAGTGGCGATAGGGTGATGGGGACTCTACGAAACTACGTGGATGTGGAGGAGGTGCAGAAGGCGGGCTCGGAGGCGCCAGAGGTGTCTGCGCGCTTTGCTCGTCAAGTGACCAACATCGAGGAGAAAGTCGAGAAGATTGCTGCAGATACCCAGCGCCTCATCGAGGACGCGTTTCCAGCAGGCGTCGATGGCGTGGAGGGCCTATTGCAGGAAGTGGAAACGTTATCCAAGAAGATACAGTCCGACTATGAACATGTTCTGGCCCTACCAAATAATCCCAAGACGCTGGCGAATATCTCTAGGCTTGCCCTCAGTCATACAAAAGATCTCCTGCCATCACTCTTGGACGTTAGCAACGAAATTCAGTCTAGCCTAGAAGAAGCCGTCGAGCGTTATAATGCGGCAACGAAGGCTGCTTCTAGTCACATGCGGCTCATATCTTCTATCGAGTCAGGCCTTGCTGATGTCCAGGCTCAAATCACCAACCTGAACTTTCAAAGCGATGCGTTTGACGTCATCTACTCAGTCTTCCACATGCCTCTAGTTTATGGGTCTGTCCTGATCGAGTCCGTGCGGCGTCGCGAGTTCAATGACAAGATGAAGAATGACTCGCTGACTCTGGCGGAGGAGATGTCCGTCTTCCGGGACGAGGAGCAGCGCCGGAGAAAGAAGTGGATGAAGAACATGGGTGATTTCATCTCCATGTCAGATGCTACCACCCCTGGAATCGAAGTTAACCTGCGGGGCCAGGAGCAGGAATGGCCTATGGTCAACAGAAAAGAGGTTGAGTCTTACATCGAGGACCTAAAAACTAAGGCCGGTATGGGGAACTTGGCGCAAGACTTGACGCAGCTTTACAAAGAATTGGATGCCCCAACGCGCGTACAACGCCGCAGAGCAAAGGCTTTCAAGCAAGGAAGTCTGTTCGACCTGAGCCGGAGCTCACTTTTGCTTCGGAGTGATGACATGGTTCGCAGCCTGAGGGACGAGAAAGGCAAACTTGAAGAGAGGCTGAAAGGCTCCGAGAGCCGTATCCGGAAGCTGGAAGATCTTCTTCATCGCCAAAGCCACATGAGCCGGCCTTCCAGCGGCAATTTCTCATTGGACTTTCCCAGTTCGCCGGCGTCGCCTCACCCTGATGCTCTTTCGAGAAGATCATCGGTATCATCGAGGCGGATGTCATCCAATCAGTCCCCCGAGGACAAAGCTCTTGTCCAACGCATTGTCCTTCTCGAAGCTGAGTTGGCGACGGAGAAAGACATGGTGCAACGGCTTCAGAAGGAGGCGCATGTTGAGCGCAAATCCAACACCGACAAGATCGAGGAGGCTCAATCGACAAAGAAAGATCTCATTGGCAATCTAGAAGCGCGACAGCGTGAGTTTGACGATGAGAGAAGATTTCTGGAGGGCGAACTGAAAAGGCTAAGAATCCGGACCGAGGAGCTCGAAGAGGAACTGGACAGGAACCTTGATGGTCGCGAGCACGAGAAGCAGGACGCCGATGAACGGATACACCAGCTTGAGATGGAACTTCAAGATGCCCACTCTCGGGCCGAAGGAGAGCTACGAAGGGCCCATGAGATGATTGAGCAAGTGCAGGCTGAGAAGGATACGAGAGATAACCTCCGGGCTCGTCTCGGCGAGCTAGAAAGTCTCGCCGCAAAAAATGCAAAGAAAGATAAAGAGAGCCACCACGCGCTGCAAGCCGCTCTCCTGAATCTCTCGCCTGGAGGCTCTGTTCCTGCTGATATTCCTGAAATTATCAAGGCAATCGAGGTGCTGTCCGAGGGACTGTCGATCCACGCCAACAATGCAGAAGAAAGCGCCACGAAAGCGATAGCCGAAAGCAAGGCACTTGAGGAGCGCCTCGGCCAGATGGAGTCTGAAGTCGAAGAGTTGAAGAAGAGCACGGCTGCGCGAGAGTTAGACCTTTCCCGAGCCCGCGATGAGCTGACTCAAGAACGATCGAAATTAAGCATCGTCTCGTCCGAGCTGGACGACGAGCGATCCAAGCTCATTGCATTGCAGTCCCAATTTGCTGCCGGAGAGACTGGCTCCGATGCTCTCCGAGAACGCGTTACTCAAGAAGAGCGGAAGTTGACAAGCCTGTCTCAAAGGCTGGCCGAGGTTGAGACCTTCGCTCGCCAGTCCGAAGAAGAAGTCACAGCCTGGAAGAAGAAAGTGGAAGCTGTGTCAGAGGCGGAACAAAAGGCGATCGTGCGGTTTGAGACTTGCGGGTTCAGGTCCCAGGAAATATCCAAACAGCTCTTCGCACAGGTGGAGAAATTGGAGCATATGCTGGAGCAATTAGGATTTACCATCATTCGTCAAGACGGAGACATCGTGGTCCAAAGATCGTCCAAGGTCAATGCAATCTCCGTCACTGGCGACGTTCTTAGCCAGTCCGGAGTGGTTTCTGTGAGGCCAGATGCGAGCCTTCTGGACTGGATGCAGGCCGACAGTCAGGAGGAAGAGACAGACAGGTTCATGGCCTTCATGGAATCACTATATCAATTCGACGTGGACATATTTGGCGGCGCGGTGGTCAAACGTGTCAAGGACATTGAAGGACTTGCTCGCAAATGGCAGAAAGAAGCCCGGGGGTACCGTGACAAGTACCACCGGGTCCAGAGCGAAGCTCACGATAAAATCGCATATCGGTCTTTCAAGGAAGGGGACCTTGCCCTGTTCCTGCCCACTCGAAACCAAACGATCCGGTCATGGGCTGCGTTCAATGTCGGCGCACCGCACTATTTCCTACGCGAGCAAGACGCTCACAAGCTCCAGGCCCGGGACTGGCTGCTTGCTCGCATCACCAAGATCGAAGAACGCGTGGTCGATCTCTCCAAATCATTGAACGGCGCCAATCCCGACCGCCGATCCATCGGCGAGGTCAGCGACGGCACCTCACTCGACGAAGAAAACCCCTTTGAACTGTCCGACGGTCTCCGCTGGTATCTCCTCGATGCCACGGAAGAGAAACCCGGTGCTCCAGCTACCCCCGGCCTGGGCAAGAGCACCGTTGCGCCGGCGCACGTAGACGCCAAGGGCAGCATCCGCTTGAAACGTACGTCCGCCGGGGGAAATGTCGCCAGAACATTGAGCAAGAGCCTCGACAGCCGCCGGAACAGCTCTAACTCCAAGAAAGGGACTTCCACGCCGCTGCAGCGAGGCCACGAGTCAGCAGCAGATCTCTCCAGACAGGCCCAGCAGGACACCGCTGCCAGCTCTCAGTCACGGGAGGCAGCCCCCAAACCTGACGAGGTTCGCCGCGACCTTCTCTGGGGTCCGTGAAACCCACGGCCCAGGATTTTCTTTTTCCACCTTACCGTCGTCTGAGCGGAGCTGACAGACCGTCACAGGGCACGGAACGAACGCCAGAGGGTCGGATATCGCCCTCGTCTGCGCGTGTCGAGGATCTCGAGGCTTCGTCGACGCCCTCCTCCCGACGAACCTCTAGATACCGGCCATGGTCTCAACTCTGGTCTGTCGACTATCGCCTGGAGAGTGGCAATAGTAGTCGATGAGCGCAGACTTGCATGTCTCTTATCTGAAGTGGCAGATCTTATGCGACCTTTTAACAAATCAGGCCTCAATGATACCCGTTTTTATGGAGAATTCGGCCTATTCCCTACGTGATTTTTTGGGTCTTTTTTTCATTTATTTTTTTTTACCTGTCCATCAGTCCGTTAGCCCAGTGGATTAGACGTGCATCTTTTTAGCCCCTGCTGGTAGTTATGGTGTTACAACGAGGACAAGATAAATTGATCTGCAATATGCCATCTACTCCGAGTCCATACGGCGCCGACGCCGCCTCATCCAGTAATTCAAGCCCTTATGATAGTCGTTTAAGTAAAGACAAGAGTAGAAAGTAAAATGAAAAAAAAAAAAAATAAGATTCCTGTGCATGTGCATGTGCACATGGATTAATCAAGCTGTTCAGTGAACTCTTCCAACCCTCCAACGTCCTCCCAGAATTGCGAGAAGCTGACTCCGTTCTCTTCGAAAAGCTTTTGCACCTGGAGCATGGCCGAGCGCTGCCTCTCCGGCGTGAACCCGCCCGGCAGGGTACTCTCATACTGGATCAGCTCGACCCAGCGGAAGAATAGGTCCTCCTTGCCCATGGCGGTCAACTTATCCTTGAACGCGAGGATCTGATCGCGCTGGGCGGACCGGACCGGCTCCTCGGGGGTACTGGGGCCGGGATTCGGGCCGGGAGTGGTGGCATTGATGGCCTCGTTCTCGTCGCCGACGTGCCAGATCAACCAGCCATGGGCATCGGTGTTGACGATGACGGCGGTGCGGAAATCGTCCAGGCCGATCTTCTCGTACTTGTGGGGGTCGGCGACCATCTCGTGCGCGTGGATCATGGCATCGTAATCGAGGTCCCAGTCGGCGTCGACAAGCAGATATCCGGTCTTCATGAGGCGCTCCGGGGTGACGGCGGCGACGATCTTGTCGCGCGTTTCCTCGTCTTCCCGGATCCAGCGATCACGCTTCAATCCCTGCGTCATGTCGGGCTGGCTGCGTCGGACGATGATCTCGTGGCCGCGGAACCCGACGGTGCGACGCCATCGCACCGGCCCGAACCAGAACCGGATCGGCCAGGAAAACAGCACCGTCACGAGGAAGTAGTCGAGGAGAACGGTTCCGATGCGACGGAGGGCCACCATTGCGATCTCTTCCCATTCCATTGTTGATGTGTCGAGGCTCATGGAGCTGTTCATCCCGACGACGGTGGCTAGCATCGCTGGGTAGATGTTGCGGACCATGTAGACCCGGTAGGCGAGGATGGCGACGATCGCGGCGTTGATCACGCATGGTACGATGAACGCTTGCTTTTTGATGTCCACCGGCGCGGTGTCGATGTGGACGAGGTAGACTTCGCGTTGCGGGAACGGTTCGAGGAATGGTTTCAGGGATTCAGGGGCTTTGGTGAACGGGGGGATGGGGCCCGATTGCGAGTTGGGTGTCGAGGTGCCCGAGGTGTTTGTCGAGGAGGTCGCTGAGGCCTTGACCTTGGGACCGCGGCGGGCGGATTTGGCCATGTTGGCGGGTGTGGGTGGGTGTGGGTGTTGGTGCGGTGGGTGGTGTGACGCGGAGGAGAGGATGTCTTTATTTAGGTGCGGGAGGGTGGAGGATGGGTGGAGGAGAGGCGCAGTCGATGCGGGAGGGGCGATCGGAGGAGGGGAGGAGCTGTGGATGAGTGCGAGGATCTCTGTCACATCGAGCAATGTCGGATTTATAGAGCCATGCGGGGAGGAAGAGGAGGGGACACGACAACGACGGACGATTCGCCTGACCGGGTCACATGTCGGGTCAGTAACGACGCTCAGATCGGATCATTCGCCGGAGACAATGGGCATGATCGACTGACCTGGAGGCTCCGCAGAGGGCGAAGGGCAGATTGGCAGAGTTGAGGCGGACGGAAGGTGGAATGAATTGGTTTGTTGCCTGTTGGATGGCTGGATGGATGGACGAGACGGGATCCGCTAACCCCGAACGGGCCAGCAGCCCATCCACCTCTCGGCTTCGTGTTGCGATGCTTCGGCCATGTTTATGCTGTTGTCCATTCACTGCATTCTCCATCCCCCCCCTTACTCTCCCCACAATCTCCTCCCTCCACTGGACGGTGCTCCACCTGAACGAGGGGAGAGGCCTTTCCTTCCGTCACCATGCCTACCACTCCCGAGCGCAGGAGCGACCACGGACTGTTGTCGCGTCGTCGCACTTACGGACAGTCCGACCACCAGCGCTCCCCCTTCGGTCGAGCTGCTCGAGCCCACCTCACCCATGACTTTGACGCGTCTCGTATCCCCAGTCCACCCCGCGAGTACAGCCCTCAACACCACCGACGCAACTTCAGCCAAACCGGAACCCTCCGCGGAGCCTGGGAGCACTTGTCGCGTCCACCCAACATGTCGGACCGCGACCCCGCGCCCTTCACCCTCGGCACCTCGAATCGGAATCGAAGAGAAAGCTTCGAGATCGCATCGCCCGAATCAAACCCCCCGGACGAGTTAGTCGAGGCGTACCGGCAGATCGACGACGCGGGAAGCCTGGCTGATCTGGACCCGGAGGATGACTTCAATATCTCCCTACGAGACAGTCGCAGCAGACGCTCCTCGTCGGTATCGAGGCTACGGGGGGATGATTTGTTTGCGATTACCGATACCGATTTCTTGAACGACGTCTCCGACGACCACGACGCCCTTCGCCGGAAACTGGTCGACCATGTCGAAGATGAGAAGCGCTTCCGCCGGGCAACATCCAGCCGGTCGCCGGTTTTGAGCAACGCGGGGACTATAAACCCATTGACGTCGGAGAATCTCCAACGGCGCAATGAGGAGGAGGAGGAGGCTGGGATGATGGAGGACGACGACGATTTCAAGCCCTCGGTCCAACTTCCGTCCACCTGGGGTACCCGGGCGACTTTTCGCGGTGGCGACTGGCTGAAGAAGATGGCGCGCCGCACTGAGCTGCCATTGACTAAGGCGGAAAGACCGAAGGATGAGCCCTCGCCCCCGAGGTTCAAGTTGGAGAAGGACCTGCACACCAATCCTGAACGAAATAATCTCGATAGCAGAACGTCGGGCGATCGTGCGACGAACAGATACACCCGCGTTCCTTTGTCGGACACACCAAATAACCTGCTTGCCGAGCAAAAGCCCGACAAGTTGACGCTGGGTGAACATATACCATACACGCCAGTTACGGTCTTCAACTCCTATAAGAATTCGACGTTTACGAAGCGGAGTCCGACGAAAAGGGATTCCCAGGATCTGCTTCGCAAACTAGCGAGAGCAGAGAGTCCCAACCAGCGAAACGAGATGAAAACCCCGGAAGCCCAAAAGATCCCCGACAGACGCATCTACGACAAGACACCGATTGTGACGGGCGCCTGGATTGACACCCCAGTGACCGAGCGGGTGAATCAGTTTCCTGAACACCTTTCTCGGGACATAGTACCGTCGCCACCAACGAATGATAGGTTTGAGTCGTCGTTTGTACCCGTGCAACCCAGGATCGACGAAATGCCTGAGACATTTGAGTTGGGGGAGACAAAAGTTAGGGATAATCAGGAGAAACAGAAGAGGGGGGAAGAGGAGAGACAGAGGGAGGAAGAAGAGGAGAGACAGAAGGAGGAGAAAAAGAGAGAAGAAAGACTACGGGAAGAGAAGCTGAAGGAGGAGAAACGGAAGAAGGAGGCACAGAGAGAAGAACAGCAAAGGGAGGAAAAGCTCAAGAAGCAACAGCAGGACGCAGAAAAGCAGGCCCAAGAGAACAAGAAGAAACAAGCGGAACCAGCCAGCGGAAAGGCAAAGGCAAACAAGCCACCACTGGTCAAGCCTGATCTGCCGAAAAGTGCCCTGGAGACAGTCCTGCAGGATTACAAAGAGCATAAGGATTCCTTGGATGTTGGTGACGACACGATCGAGTCGCTCCAGGAGATCATTGATGGACAACCCAGTGAGCCCAAGACGGAGGAAGAGGACGATGCTGCATATGAAAAAGAGATCCTGAAGAAGCTGGAGCTCGCCAGCACGGGGGGGCGAGACACCATGGATCTAGACAGGCTGAATGAGAAGTTGCGGTCGTTGGCTGAGAATATCCAGAAAGTCAAGACAGGGCTGAATGGCCTGGAAAACCAGGTGTCCCGGGATGCCGACGTTCTCTCGGCCATCCAGTCGCCCCCGAGGGGCAGAAAGGGCCCAAAACAGTACACCTGTTCAAACTGCCAAGGGGAACACGATGGCCGAGTCTACACAGAGATTTCTTTCCCGCGACTATGGAAACGCAACCCCATCTCTCGTCGCATTCGCCCTACCCGCCTGGGATGGTGCTCCTTGATCCTACTCCTTTGGTACTGCTCCGAGTCAACCATGTGCGATGCCTACTGCCATCCCATGGTCTCCAACACCTGCAACGGCAACTGCCTACGTCCAGACGCTCCCCGCTTCCCATACGTGATCCCGACCATGCTCTGGCGCTGGCTACATCTCTCCTCGATCTTCACTCCCCTCTGGGCTATCTCCATCGCTTTCTTCCGACTCATCGCCCAGCTCCTTGGTTTCTGGGACGGATACGTGGAAGAGGCACCCGTCCCGGTGAATTTATCTGGCGAAATCCGCATCAACGGCAGTCGGGTAGACAACATCCCCACTGCGTCAGCTACATCTCGAGGATTTTTCTCGCCTCCGAAACTGTGGCCTGAGAAGGAACAGCGCGCGGCAGTCCCGGAACCAGTTCCTGAATTGAAAGTCGAGGTGGCGGATATCCACATCAGAGAAGGAGGAGCATCATCATCATCATCATCATCATCATCATCATCATCTTGGGAGGAGGATGGCTTCATGGATGACGATGAGTTTATTTAGTCTAGTCTATCTAGTAGGGAGTCCTCATCTCATCGAACTTCGAAGGTTTATTTAGCGCGTTTTTGCTTCGGTGGTGTCGGGTTCATATCATATCATATCATATATCATATGCATATTGGTGGATTGGGCGGGATAGCTTGTTTCTATACACGCAGTATATTTCATTGGTCGTTATTTATGACATGAATTCCTCCAGGAATAGAATACTGGTTCGATGAAACACCCCGCAGAAAAGACTAGGAAATTTGTATGTACTAGGTAGTATATTCTGTCGACCGTCGAGTCGAATCCACCCTTATCTAAGGTTATCGCCGATCTGCACGAACCCGCGCCTTGGCTGTTCCGAGTTAGTCCGTCCGCCACCGGAGAGTATCTAGTCTACTATCTATCTATCTAGCTAGCTAGATATCTAGTAGCGAGCTTTACCAGCACGCAGCACTCAGCACTAGATAGTAGATAGTAGACTAGGCACTGGAGCAGTGAGCGTGGGCCCCCGACTCGAATGTATGTTATGTTATGCAAGGAGTTTCATCTCATAGATAGTGATCAATAATCAAGAATCAAGAATCAATACTCACTCGCCTCGCAAGGTATGCTCCAGGTTAGGTAGGTAGGTAGGTAGGTAAATCGGTAGTAATGATAGATCCGATACGACGCGATCAATGTTGCTATGTATTTGTATTTCTGTGTTCTCCTAGGACGTCGTTAATCAAGCGAAGTAAAAGAATATTCATCCTGTTTCTGATTGGTAGAGAGAGAGAGAGAGAGAGCTCTGCTCCCGGTCTGCTCCGCTCTCTGCTCTGCTAGTGCTTTGTGCTTTGCAGTAGGGTACTGTCCTGGACTCCTGGACTCTCTCTCGGTAGTACGGTGGGGAAAGGGCTTCGTGAGGTTTGAAGGGCTGTGCTGCTGTGCTGCTGTGCTTCTGTGTACTTTGTACAGGGATACGCTTTCTTTTCTGGTTGGTGGGTGGTGGATGGTGGATGGTGGGTATGGGGTGTGAGTGGGAGTGGGAGTGGGAGTGTCTGGGTGGTAGTTAAGAGGTAAGATAAGTTATTAAGCTATAACTAATAACTAAGTCTGTCATTTCCTTGCAGTTGGCTGGGTTTGGACGTGGTGGGTAGGGTAGGGTAGGGTATTGAGGAGGATTTAATCTTTCATCTTTCTTAGCATTGGCATTAGCAGGCTACAGTACTACATAGACAATTAAGAATGGATGGTTAGATAGTACTAGGTTGATTTTGATCTACTTTGTTCGTGTTGATTGTGTAGGGTCCAGTTGACCACTGCTTTCATATATTAGGTTGGGTTGGGGCGTTCGGCCTGGTGGATACTGAATTGAATACCTCGTACTTGGGCTAAATGGGCTGAGATTGCGGAAGGGGGTGTCGAGATGAGGTGGGGGGTCTTTGCAGGTATGTATATTGCAATTACACGAACGACGGGGCAGGGAGACGGGGCAGGGAGGGGGGAAACAGCCAGTCCTCAAATGGCCCAGACGCACGACCGCCATGAATGCAAGATACAACCTCCCAGTCAGTCAGCAGACAAAGAGAGCATGTAACCGCAACCCGCAAGTATGATGTGATGTGATGTGATGTGATGTGATGTGATGCAAATGGGCAAGTAATGGGTAGGTAGAGGAAATCGATTTTTTCGTTTTTCATTTCATCAGAATACATCTAATTTCAGTAAGACGTAATCCCGACCTAGGATAAGAACTCGGATTTTATCGCGTCTTCCCAGTGGTAGAACTCCCGCGGTTGATTCACACAACAGACACTTTGCTTTATATGAACTTTAAAAAATCTCAAGAACCCCATTGCTTCTTCCCACACATTTAAGCGGACTTAGCGGCAACGGCCTCACGACCCTTGGCGATGCGCTCGAGGATCTGCTCACGGTCCTTGTCGAGGTGGAGCTTGGTGATGACGACGTTGGAGGGGGCGAGGGGGAGAGGGACGCTCTGGCCGTTGCTCTTGTCGCGGCTGATACGCTCGACGTGGATGGCCCACTTTAGGCGGTAGACGCTGGTGACCTTGCCCTCACGACCCTTCTGGCTACCACGGACGACCGTAACCTTTGTTTCTGTTTAGCGATTCTCCTTTCTTTTTGATGGTTCTTCTTTCACTATATTTAGTGAAGATTATGTGGGGCCTGAGCTCACCTCGTCGTCCTTGCGGATGGGGATCGAGCGGACCTATCGAGAAGGAACGTTAGAATCGGAATTTTTTTTGATTATATTTGGTTGGATTGCAATTTCTCGTGTTTCGGTGTGCCTGGTGTCTGTGGCCGGTTTCCCTCCTGTCTCTCCCACAGTTGGAGAGGCATGTATGTATGCAAGCACACAAAAGCATGTCTTATCCCATCACTGCCGAGACACAGGGATTTTGCCAAATCCATCCGGACTTCCGAGGGGAGGGGAATTGGGTTTGCAGATGGATGATTTCGGTGCTTTATCGAAAACGTACATTGTACTTCTGGCGCAGCTCCTTGGAGAGGGGAGCCGACATGATGACACGGCGCACGCTGGAGGGAGCATTGAAGTGAGCCGCGCGCGACTTGCGGCGCGAAGAGGCGAGACCTGAAGCCCAAGAAAAAAAAGACCATCTTGTCAGTCACATTCGGTCGGACCGCGGGGATGTAATAGCGAATTTCAACGCACCGGAGTTCCTGACAGCCATTTTTGAAAGAGCCTCCTTAAGGGTATCGTGGAAGCGGACGGGTGTCGTGAGGGTCGTCGTGAGTCGTCGGGGAAGGTCGTCGAGAAGAGTCTTGATGTGAACGATCGTTTGTGGCCGAAAAAATGGGTTGTGCGTCACATGACCGCCCGCTTCGCCTAGCGCCGTGTCCCGCCCTCTGATTGGGTGCCGCCGGCTTCCGCCCGGGGCCGCCTTACTGTTTACGGACTTGCGTGCCTTCCTTTCTGGACGGAGGAGAAAACCCGTCGATGTTGTGGCTGCTGGTTGGACTTGGATTCGTGCCTTGTCGATGCACTGCCGTGTAGGGAGTAGACAGCAGGTGGGTTGCTGGTGAGGAATCATCCAGACCCAACCAGTGTGCAGGGCACTGGCTGTCCCGAACCCTGGATGGCTTGTGTGGTCTGGAATCTCCCTCTCCATTCCATTCCGACCTTGATCTCAAGAGAAGTCGAGCTCGACAACATCCCTCCTAAGCCTCTTCACGGCTACCTCAATGAATATCAGCCAGCCTTCCATATAGATTATAGAAATGGTCCTGGGGTCTAGCCGCCCCCGCCCTACACAGAGCACGTGACTCCAGGCTGGAGTGGATCAGGGCACATCGACGATCTGACAGGCCAATCAGCGTAGATGCTGGGCATCCACTCTTCTGTCAGGTCCAGCAATCGACATCGCAGAGCCGGAGCTCTGCAACTGCATTCTTCTACAGCACCAGGGCGGGTTCGATCGGGATGATCAGTCCTAAGAATCGAATCACAGATCCAGCATTCGGAGAGAATGTCGCCGCACTTGGGCAGATGCATCTGTACAGCCATGTTCACGGCTTGGGACCCACTCACCGTCACCTCCAGCGAGGAGGCCTTCATGATGATATCGACGTGCTTTTTCAGAATGCTATGGCTAGTTATCTCACGGCCTGCATCCTCTACCAGGGACGGTGGCGATAGATATAATTCGATAATGACTTCCATGGCTATCCTAAATACCATCGCCATGAGACTGGGTGGGATAAGTATTCCGCCGCAGCCTGGCGAACCATGCCTGGAGCCTTGTCTTTGATATTCGCAAGTAGGTCTTACTCGTGGGACTAGTCCAGAGGAGTCGTATGACCGGGATGAACTGCAACTCTTTAGTTCCGATAGCATACGCAAAAGCAGTGGGAGATAGATGCCTCTGACACAGCAATGACAATCCGGTTCCCTATGGTCGCGAAGTCCCGCTCAGAAGCACCCTGAGAAGTGACAGTCACTGCAGCGAAAAACGCTATAAGCGCACTACAGCCCTCAAGACCACGTTCGACTGTTTTCGAGCAAGTGGACAACGTCTGTTTCCATAGATATCACTGAAATCATCGAGAAAGTAACCCTCCCCAAATCGGCCAGCCGCTCACTCTCTCTCAAGCAACAGTTCTGGCCTCGGCAATACGTAATGTCTGAGGAATACAAAAAAAAAAGCAAGAGACATCAAATACAACATCGGCAATACCAGAAAACCAACACAAAGCCAACCCCGCGAGCAACCAAATATCTTTACATGACGTCATCCCTTCACATCTCGGCAGAACTTCAGAAGTATATAGTTCCGAACAGAGGCCAAAACCGGCCATACAGTACTAGATAAATCAACCAGCCAAAACACATCCTACACAACACGATTCAACCCATCCAACCATCCAACCTACACGTCCTCCCCCGCCGCCCTTTTAACACACTCAACAACAAACCGGGTATTACTCAAATACGGCGCATTGGCCTCCTGACAGCGCTCGACATGGAAGACGCCACCACCCTGGGCAATCATCCGCTCCTGGACGGAGCAAGGCAAGGCCCAATCATTCTCACAGACGATCTCGCGATAGGCTGTGCACGTCACGGGGACGTTCATGAGGGCAGGGGGAAACGAGCCCAGGAGATCGGTTGCCTCGTCGATGTCGGCGGGATCGCAGCCGTTGTAGAAGACGTCGCGGATGAAGTCTTTGTCGAGGGGATGAAGTCTTTGTCGAGGAGGATTGAGCCGTCCTGGTTTGTATCATCAGTATTAGTCTCATATCTGATATGCCCTTGCCCCCTCCAAAAACACAACCAAAAAAGTAAGCAAATACATACAGCCGTAAACCTCACCTCCCCCCGCTGGACCTGCCCCCCCCCCACCTCCTCCCCTCCTCCACCTCCACCTCCATCTCCAGCTCCATCCCCACCTGCCCTTAATGCGTCCACCCCTCCATCAATGCCATCCCAGCCATAAACACCAACCGAACCACCCCGCCCTCTCTCGACCCTGCCGCGCCCGTGCCTCCCTCCCTAACCCCTTCACGGCCTCCGACATCGCAATCCCCCCCGAACGAGTGCGCGAGGGCGATCACCTCCCGTCCGGAATCAATGTAGCCCAGGATAGTCCTGCGCACGGCCTCCGCGTCCGGCTCCCAGGTGGTCGGGGGGGGGATATCTACTAAGGTAGTAGATGATGGAATGACAGGTCGAGGGGTTGTGATAAGCTAAACAGGGGGTGTTAGTCACAGCTTATGGAAGGGGTGGGCATATAAGATAGTGAGTGACATGGCGGTGAGATTCATAGATGGGCCGAGAGAATTGAAAGCTGATAGATAACAACCAGTTTAAGTGGTTCTTGTATACATGGGTCGTTTATCTGATGCGAATGATGATCATGATGATGCGAGTAATAGAGATAGAGTATACATTGATGTACAAATCATATATACAAGTACAAGTCTATTTAGGACATATCTGTCTATCAAAAACCAGGTCTATAAACAGGGTATAGCGAAAAGCCCACAAGCTCGAAAACGCCAAATGCAGCGAACCGGTCTATATAAAAAGCACACAACACCCAAACACAGGCTCAAAGTTTGACCTTCTCCAGCCACTCTCTCTGGAGTTCCCTCTCTCCCTCCAACCGCCACTGAGCGTTCATCCGCAATCGCTCATCCACCTCCTCATCCGTCAACGGAACCGCCTTGTCGAGCGGGATCTGCCGGGTCCCTAGAAGTTTGTATCCGATGTAGGTGATCTCCCCAGACAAGGGGGTGCCAGCGGCCATCTTACCGGCCACGGCATCGCGACAGAACTCGGCCGTGACGTCGTAGAAGCGACGGCCCGAGGGTGTCCCCATCATGACCATCCCGAAACAATGCGGCATGCCTTCGAATTGCTCGACGACGACGGGGGCGCCGGCTTCGTGGATTCTGCGCGCGAGGACAAGACCCTCGTCTGAGAGACCCTCCTCGCCCATGGCGATGAGGACCGGGGGGGCGTCTTTCCAGAGGTCCTTGCGGGCGGCGATTGGGGAGACGAGCGGGTGGAGGAGGGCGTTGGCGTTGGCGTAGAGGTCGATGCGGGGGGGCTTGGCGGGCCAGATGTCGTCATCGGGCACGCTGATGGGGCGGTAGATTGAGGCGGGATCTTGGGTCGGAGGGGCGATGAAGTCGTAGATGGAGTTGTGGTGGACGGAGGGCATGGACCGGGTCATGTCGCACCAGGGGGAGCTGGTGGCTACGCCGGCGGGGAGGTCGATGGGGATGTCTCGGCCGTGAAAGCGGATGGTGGGACAGATGCGGCGTAGTGTGAGGAGGGTCTGTAGGAGGACGATGCAGAGGTTGCCTCCGGCTGAGTCGCCGGCGAGGACGATTTTGCTGGGCGGGACGGGGTCGTGGAGAGAGCCCGGGGGAGGGTAGATGAGCGAGAGGTATGCGACGAGGGCGTCGACGAGAGCGGCGGGGAAGGGATTCTGAGGCGCAAGACGGTAGCGCACTGACAGGACGCGTGCGCCGGTTCGCTTGGAGAGCTGGGTGACCACCGGGCGATGGGTACATGGGTCGCAGAGACTGAGGATGGATCGTGTTAGATTACTTATGCCGACATGCCTATGCCTCCTGTCATAGGCCATAGACTAGGAAAGGAATGCACTCACAAGTAGATACCCCCATGGAAATACAGAATCACCGTCTCGTCCGTAGACTCCCTGCAAAGCTCCTCATACTTGGCCTCCTCTGAGATATCCGGCTGAGGGGTGTTCTTCTCCACGCCGCTGCGATGTCCCGTCCACTCTGCCTCAACCGGCGCCACGCCCGGAATGCTGTATGTCTCGTCGCCAACCTTCAGATCCTCGATCGCCTTGATCACCGCATCCTGGACATCATTTTCCGGCTGGGGAAGAGTGACCTTGGACACCCACATGGGGCCTTTGATGCCGGGATCGCGGATGCTGTCCTTTTGCTGCTGGCCGATGGGCGAGTTGAAGGTGAGAAACGAGCGGATAACGGCGACGGTCAACTCGGTGCGGAGGTCCTGCTTCCCCGTGACGTGGGATAGGCGGATGGCATGGAGGAAAATGGTCTTGATGATGAGGGGCACTCGGATCAGGATTTCTCTTAGCAGGCTGATGGGGTTATCGAGCTTGCCCATGATGTGATGAATGGATGGCAGGCGACAACCGTAAAAAAAAGAGTGTGGTAGAGAAAACCCCAAAATAAAAAGAACAAAATAAAAGGACACGGCTAAACTAACCCGATAGCCTAGCAGAAACGAAAGCTGGACAGGAAGAAGAAGAAGAAGTCAAAAAAGATAGGGGAAAACGAAGAAGAATGGCCGGGGGCAAAAGACTAAAGAGAAGAAAAGGGAAATCCCCCGCCGGTGCCGAAAACAAGGAAGCCTCGGCTTGCCGGTGGCGATCCACGCAGATGATTAGTAGTTCTGGGCCATCAGGACCAGTCGGAAGTCCACTCCGTCCTCGACAAGGTACCTACCTACCTATTATTGGGAGTTTTATTTCCAATATAATAATACACCGCAGATCTACTACCTCCAGGTATACAACATTGTGGACTAAACCCCCCGAAACCACCGACCCATGGAATCCCAACAGGGTTTAGACTCCTGTACCCCAGATTCCTTCCGGGTGGCGCGCCTGTCCTAACTTAGTAAGAATTGCACTACTAAGTAACTATGTATCTAGTGGTATCATTCTCCGATCCAAGGAACCCCCAAATACATCTATGACGAAACCACACACACACACACACACACACTTAGATGATTACATATCCCAATGCATTCATTATTTAATGATATAATCGTACAATGGACACCCCTGCGTAGTAGTATTTCCCAGCCCTTCATGCATGCATATCATCAAGCGTAACCATAATAACTAATTTCCATCCATCTTTATGTCGGGCCCCCTCATATCTTACAGATCCTTCGCAGCGTCCTTAGCCTTGCCCTTGGCCTCTCCAGCGACTTCTTGCGCCTTGCCCTTCGCCGAGCCCAATGCTTCCTCCGCCTTGCCCTTGCCCTTGCCGGCTGCTTCGGATGCCTCGCCCTTCAGTTCTTGCGCCTTGGCCTTGGCCTTGGACGTGCTGCCGACGGAGTCTTTGAGCTTGCCGGCGGCGTTTTCTGTGGTGGTGTTAATTATGGGACTTGGGGGGGAGGGGGGGGGTTTGTGTGAGAGAGAGAAGGGGGGTAAACGTACCGCTGGCTTCAATGCCCTTCACGGCGGCATCGGAAACCTTGCGATCGGCCTTCTTGAGTGTGTCTTTGGTGGAATCGATGGCCCCCTTGTCTCGACGGGTGGTGGCGGAGATGGAGCGGGTGGTGCCCACGGACAGGGCAGGGGAGCTGGTGGTCTTGAGGGATAGGGAGGCCGCACGAGCGGAGGGAACAATGCGGGTGAGGAAGGACATGGTTGTTGGAAAGGTTGAGTTTGCTGGTAGTGGTAGGTTGATAGAGGATGGATATAGATGTGGTATGTAGTAGGTAGCTGGTATGAACAGCGAACAGTATGATTTGATCAGTCCGCACTAGTGTAGGAGAGCAATTGCAAGAGAGAATCAACCAGCATCCTAGACCTTGAGGCTTTATAGGCGAGTCCAGGAAGAAGACGTCATGGCTGGGTGAGTGTCTCTTACGTCGATGCCCTGTCACAGTCCCTCCCGATCGGGCCTAGCGGGAGCCGTGACCCGGTTTGTGCTGGGGGTCTTGGGGGGCTCGCTAGCGGCGCGATCGACCCGCGGGGAACTCTGGTTTGTTCCAACTCTCATCTCCCCTCACCGCGCGCCGTCTCATCTGAATTGTTTCTCCACGTCCACCATCCGGGCCCCGCCTGCTGAGTCGCTCGTTTCTCTCGGCGGGCGGGGTCCATCCAGAGCCCTATCGAGATGCTTCAAAATGCTCACCAGGAAGAAGAAAATTGGGGGGAAAAGGCCAGAAAGAAATGACAAACTGAAGTTCAGACTCATGTTCTACCCGAGACGCGTTGCCTGTTAAACACCAAGGTGACGCCACCTCTGCCATGCTCCCCCCACTGTATTATGTTTCCTTTTTATGACCACCCAAATGCTTTAATTAACTCCTCTTCATCTCATGCGCCGCAAAAATGCAAGATCTCAAGAAACGACAAAAACTCCAATCCCTTTCGTGCATGTCATTTACTCATTATGTTCTCTCTATTGTCGTCTTTATTCCTCACTTTGGCGACTTGTTTCTCTCACCTGTTTTTCAGTTTTTTTTTTTCTCTCTCGTTTCTTTTCTCTTACTATTGTTCATGTCTTGCGTTGAGTTTCTCATCAGAACAGCCCCGCCCCCCCGCTGGCGTTAAAGCTAGTGGTGAAGTTGGGACGAGGAGGCGAGCTCCCACTCCGGACTCGCAGCCCATGTGCATCTGGCATGGTGACTGTGACCTCATGCGGGATGAGCGGTCCGCTCAGATTGGGATGATACATCGGATATCCAACAGTTGGCGGCAGAAAGGCGGCGGGATATTGCACCGGAACTGCTCCCACCCGCTGTCTCGCATCACCCACATCCACGCGATGGGCCCCAAAGTGCAACGTTGGTAGCTCGGCTGCCCAGACCGGGTCGACGGCAGCGAGCTGGCCCTCAAGCGGATGAATCTGTCTCATCTGAGTCGGTCCCGCGTAGGAAATCTCGGGCTGACGGGCGCTGGTCATCGGGCGTGACGGTCCTTGCGGCGGCGAGACTTCTCCCAGCCAGCCTCCAGTACCGGAAACAGCGTGCTGTGCCGCTAAAACCTTAGGCACACCACTAGTTAAGGCGGGACTTCCGGACACACGAGGAGGCAGTGGAGAGAATCGCGGCGGAAAAATCGGGTCGGTGGACCACGACTGTTGCGATTGCCCTGAGATGTTGCGTGCCATCTCGGGCGCGGGCTCAGATGTATACCCGGCCGTCGGATCCATCATCATTGGGCCTGGAGGTGAGATTCCCGGCATGAATGCAGAAGGGTGAGATACCTTCACCGGTTTGGCCACTGAGGGACCGATGGGGCCAGCCTGGGCTGCGCTGACCCGCCGCGATGATGAAATCTCAATGTTCTTTTCATACGGAAGCGGAGGGGGCGGCGGGAGATACACGATTGATGGCTCACTTGCAGACATGTCTGCTACCGGAGGTGCTATAGGCCTCGCCGTTGACAAGTGACGGGTGCGGTATGGGGCCTCCGGCGTTATTCCCAAGTCGAGAGCATTCAATTGCTGCTGGAGGCGTCCGTTATCCGGCTCGCTATATGTGGACTGCGTCATCGTATTGGGCTTGAACTCGGCGGATAGCGGCGATGCGACTGCGTTGCTGACCCGGCTGTGCAGTGATTCCCCAGAAGATCTGTTCTGCAACTGGAGTAGAGTGGGCCTGCTCTTTCCTCCGGGATTCGATGATGATCGCTGGTTTGTCGACCATTCTTCGCCCAGATTCTGTCGAGCTGCGACTGTGGCATACGTCGGCGCGTTTTCCTGATCGATTGACGGTCGATGAGCCAATTGTCTCCGAGAATATGGCGGTGGGCTTGAATGCTGTACAGCAGTAAGGGCATCCGAGGCCGAGGCGAGAGAGCTTCGACGGCTTTTCCCCAGCGTACTGCTTGACGCACTCCTCCCTTCGACGGGGAAAATTTTCAAAATTGGGGCAGCCAGTTGTGAGCTTCGAATGTTTCGAGGGAATCTCGGTCGGCGCCTTGTACTTTCCTCTTTATTTAACTTGGGTTTCGACTGTTTCTTCACCAGATGCCAGCCTCGGTCATCCATCGGCGGCGAGGAACCGGAGGCCTGTGAAGATTTAGGTCTTTCCGTTGCCTGGCTCAATTGCGACAGTGCCGGTGATGAACGGACCACAACTTGAGAACTCTCTCTATCAGTTTCATATCCTGCGTCTTTGTCCAGACTAGACTCTCTGAAGATGTGCGGCAAGAACGGCTTTAGATTGACTCGCTGTCTTTGCGTAGGCATCTCCTGCGGTGACTCCACAGGGGGGGTTGCCATATCGCTCCATTCCCAGCGCGGAGCTCCCTCCTCTGTCGTTGATTCAGGAATAGAGGAAGAGGAGCTGCTGGATCGGTCAAAGACGGATCTCTGTCTGCGGATTGATTCCTGCGAAGAGTTTGGCGAGATCCGGTCGATTTCATGAGCGATGTCTTTCAAGACTTGTCTGATGTCATCACGGGCTTCCTTTAGGAATACTGGCTCTCCTGGGGATCGTTTAGGAAAGTAGTCAAAGATCCTTGATGCGTGGGTTTCATATTCCCGAAGGTCTTTGACCAACCCACAGTCATCACTGCGTTCCATGCGAGACCTGGCGCTTCCATACGAAGTGCACAATACATGGCTAGCGACGATTAACCATGAATCATAGAAACCGGCGTCTGCGCTGCATGAATCCGAACTCAAGCGCTGCTTACTCCTCTCCTCTTCGTCGTGAATCTTGAGTTCGTCGCGGCAGAAGCCTTGGACAACACTATGAATTTTGATCACATCAATGGTCCCGGAGTTCTGATACACTGAGAAAAAGGTGTCTTGGCTACCCTCCGTTTGAGACTCGGACAGGTCCGGGACCACCAATTTGACATCCAAAACATTTTCTTTTTCCACCTGTGGGGATAGAGTCCGTCCTTGAAGTGCATACGAGTCGGATACTCTCTCAACCAGTCCATATCGGATAAGGATCCCGAGAGTGCTGTCCATGTCACCTGGTTCACCACGCCTGCTGCTAGCGAGGACATTGACGTTCCACTCGTGCAGAGCGGCCATCCCCAGCTTTATGAGACCAACGGGAACATGGTGGCTGAAGAATGATACCAGATTAATCAAATTTAAAGCCTCAAATTGTTCAGTCTGGTAGAGGTCGTGCATGATGCTGAGAAAAGGCTCAGCAAGCTTCTCGTCGGTGAGGTGCGAATCGATGTGGTATTTTTCCATCGGCTTGGACGTTGCGCTGAGCCGGTGACTAATGGCGTGGATGGCGAGGGGGAGGCACTCATAATGGGTGACGAGCTCAGTCCCCTTGAAAATTTGTGCCTTCGTGGGCTTCCTGATACCGAGGTCCTCGAACAACAACCTGCAAGCGTCTTTAACCTCGAGAGGTCGTACTTTGAGGCAGTACGGCTCATAGAGGCGCTGCTTTTTTCTGAGCGTTTTGTCAACGGACGTGTAGACAATACTGCACTTCTTGTTGAAAGGAAGAAACTGCTTGAAGTGGTTGAGGTCGTTCTCGTGAGCGAAACTGATGCCATCGAACACTAGCAGCCATTCTTCCCGATTTTGCATCCAATTCCGCACCGCTTCCACATACTTCTGGGACGTATTTGTATCTGGGACTTCAAATTCTTGCCCGTCGGTCAATGTGGCGGCCTGGGCAATGTCCCAGAAGCATTTGAAGGTGGATTGCCGGGATTTGGCATCGACCCAAAAGATTCCACCGGGGTAGGAATCACGATGGGTCCAGACATACTGCCGTGCGAGATGTGATTTTCCAGACCCAGGGCCTCCGCAGATAAGCACCGCCATGAGCCGCTCCGCTCTTTTCTTTGCCCTAAAGACCCTGGAGTGCAGAATGTCTAGCTCCTTAGCCATCCCCACAAAGGTTGCATTGGGGTGGAACCCCGGGGCACCACGAACAGCGGATCGGCAAGAAAAAGAGAACGAGACATTGCGAGGGTTGTGCTTTCACCGAGATTTGTTACAAGCGACCTCCTTCTTTCGGGCAAAAATGCCATCATTTCGGAGTTACCTAATGGAAGAGACAGAGTCAGCGGGATCTGACTTGACAATTTGTTGATAAAAGGATTCAAAACTAGGGTACAGGAAAATCATCATCGCATGATAGAAACAAGGCTTCTTCCCACCAACGCCGTTAGAAAACGGGACAATACATGCTGAAGGAAAGGAGATGAGGCCTGGTGCCCCCCGAGTCTGTCTTCATTCTTGCTTCCAACTACATCCATCCGACTACGCATGCTTTCCACGATGAGAAGACGACTCGGGGGCCTCCTCAACCTCGTAATCGTTCAAAGTGATAGAAGATGCAGGGTCAGGGAGGAGGTGTTTCCTACCGATTGTGCGAAGGTCTGGCACGCTTCTTCCAATCGTTTCGGTCTCAACCCGTTCTACATTTGTCAGTCCATGCTCCGGCTTCATAAATCCTATGACAACATACCGTGGCTGAAAAGTTCTCTCACTTTGGTCTGCTTCTGCACACGTCGAGTCTTCTCTTCTTCAACCCAACGATCATAGATAGTATTGGGAGCGTCACGCGAATATCGCAACAGGGCCTCGGCAACGGCCTCGTATCCCGGAGAATTGTCGTCATCGAACTTGCACATGTGGCTGTGGTCGGCTTCGATACCCATGCGTTCGACTCCTTCCATGTACGGCGCGGCGGAGCTCTCATCGACGATCAACTCCCGAGTTCCCTTGATGTCACTTGACAACGTCTCGTGAAAGAAATAGATATGAAACCGACTAGTTATGTCGGCGAAGAGACTGTTGATATTCTGCAAGGTCTCGTTATTGGTCTTCAGGGTCTTGACGAGCTGAGGCGATGACTCCATGAACTTCTTCGGCATGACAGCACTGCAGATATTCTGCAAGAGAAGGCCCCATTTTGCGACATCGGATCCGTTGTGAGGGGTACCCAGGAACAGAATACCGTACGTGGAGACATAAACCGAGCGAAGATGCTCGATCTTCTCATTCGATACATTGCGACAGTATATCAGTGTTCTCTTCACGACCAGACCACCCAGCGAGTGGCAAACGAAGATAATGGGACGATCAGGACATCCGCGGAGCTAGAAGAGTCAGTGACCTGTTCTCTTGAAACAAAGAGACACCAGAGGAATCGGCAGGAGACTTACATTGCGGTTCGCGGCCAGCCCCGAAGCCAGGGTCTCGGCATGGTTGTGGACCCGGTCCTTGGAGGCACCGTCGGTGAAGGCCGTGACGTTGGCATTATAACCATAGGTCAAGATTCTCACACGGCTCTCGGCTAGGACTTCGGGCAGGAGCTCAGCAGGCCAGAAGGTGCCGGTGTTCTTGGAGGTCCAGGTATGATACGGGTCACCATTAAGACCGTGGACGAAGACAATGTCAACGAGCGGCTTTTCGGGGCTACAGTAGACCTGGGTCAAGCCGTACTGCTTGATGCGAGCGGCAAGATCCGACATGGCTCGAGTCGTCCTGGTTGGAGACATCAACTGGGATGAGGTGGATGATGGTTAGCAGGGACGGGGGGGGGGGGGGGGGACGGAGCGAAGACTCGTGAAGTTATGCTCACCTTCCACGCACAGAGATGCCTGAAGCAGAAGGCTAGATGGAAAGCCCGTGGGTTGCGACCATGCACGATCCCACGACTGTCGAGTTAATTTGGGACGAACTGAGGGAGTGAAAACGAATGATTCCGGGAAAGGGTAGGGAAGGGAGCAAAAAAAAAAAAGGGAAGCAACAGGGATGGTGGGGAACAAGAGTGATAGTGACAGTGATGGGTCAAGTGCGAGAGCAGGTCCTCGAGATATTTATGGAACGGAGGAGTTGCTGGTGGTGGGAGGGGAGGAAGGAAGAGGGAAGAAGAGGAAAAGGAAGACGAGGGAGCATGAGGCCTGCAGATGACTGACTGGGCGCGGAGTTGAGTGTGCCTGGTGCCTGTGGCTGTCGTTGTTGCTGTTGCTGTTCGTAGTTACTTACTTCGTACCGTGAATCACTCAGCCTTGTCCTTTCTTACTTACAGTGACCGTACGGTAAAGAGTAGTTCCCGTGGACATCAGGGGGGCTGACCAACTGGAGGTCATGCCGTCTCCCTCGCTGACCTCTGCAGCTCCATCCAAGCTCACCTGCAGAATCGCGGGGATGGATTTGGACTTGACTTGCAATTTGCAGCTTTTGAAGTTGGAGTTGGCGTTGTCAACTTCCTCCCGATGACTATATAGTTACCTTACTATGTAGATAATATCCATGCGGTACCGCCTCGATCCGCGGGGCGTGGCTGTGACGCCCGAACGGGCTGTTCCTTCCTGGATCCATGGACGCATGCAGGTTGTCAACAGGCCCCCCCCCAGCCCTATCTGTAGTACCTACTAGTACTTACTACTTACTATCTACTAAGTAGTATCATCTCATCCCATTTTCCCGATCGGAGATGCAGGTGCCCGGAGGCTGTGCCGTCCAGTCGTACAACTCCATGTAGCTAATATGTACGTATATACCTACGTACTACCCACTTACCTTAGGTAGTACCAGGTATATGTATGTATGTATGTATGTATGGAAGTGATACCGCCAAGCAGGGCAAAGAAAAAAAAAAAAAAAAGAAAAAGACGAGAGAAAAAGGGAAAAAAAAAAATAAAGGAAGAAAGAAACAAAAGCACAATACGAGGCTCAAAGCAATGGATGGATGGATGGATGCATCGCCTTCCTGTTTCACCCATTTACCCCCCCCCCCTCTCCCAGGAGAGAGACATGACACATCATCGACGCTGTCTGGACAGGGCTGTAGAATGGACCTGAAATCTTGAAATAGACAGACAACAACAACAACAACAACAGCCGCCAGACAGTCATCATTGTCGCTCGTGCTTGCTTCTTTGACCCATTCCTGAAGAAAGAATCGCTTTCCTCGGGCGCTTGTGGAGCCAGGCGGGTCTGGCCGGGAGGATCCAGGGTTCTTTCTGACTGCTGACTAGATCTATAGTATGTAATTGTAATGATTCTATCATAAAGTACTATCTAGTAGTTATCTTGGTCTCTCTTTCCAAGAATACAAACTCCAGATTTAGAATATGATACCCTGTCATCCACCTACTATAGTGAGTCCATCTCTAGGTATCCTCCGTAAATACTCCCCTCCCCGACTCCAAACAGACGTCTGCCTGAATCCAGCCACCAGCCATCAGGCCCACCAACCCACCCACCTTTCTATCAGAACAACTACCCAGTCAGTCCATTTTCAAACAAACTACAAATCTCAACCCTCAAACCGCAAAACCTAGTAGAGAATCACTCATCCAAGGGTCCCGAAATACACACGAGCGGATTATGATATCAGACACGAAAAAAAAGAAAGAAAAAAAAAAAGCATGATCTCGAGGCCAGCCGTGTTTGTGGCTTGGCAGCAGGGCACCATAGATATAGGTAGGTAGGTACGGTGGTACCTAGGCTGCCTATCTACTGTAGGCACTACTTGGACAAGAGATGACTCACAGGTTACACGTAACAGTTCTAGAATCTTTTTGATTTTACAATTTAGATACTCCGTAGGTAGGTATAAAAGTCCAACTTGACATTCACAACTACGAGATTACCTATCCATAGAAATTACACTATACCCTCAACAACCAATCACACATACATATAGTAATACATCTCACCGCCCCTTATACACGGGCATCCTCTTCTCCGCAAACGCCCTGAGCGCCTCAAACCGATCCTCAGTCCCCATGACTCCAGCGTAGGCCTCATTCTCAGCAACCTCACCCTTCTCCCAGCCGTCCACCGCCTTCAACGCCTGCCGGATGGCAATGGGGCCACCCTCACAGATCCCCAACGCGAGCTTGATACTCTCCCGCAGGACCTTCTCGCGGGGGACGCCCTCCTTGCCCTCCTCCTCGGGCAACACCTCCACGAGCCGATCACACAGCCCCATGAAATACGACTCGGGGCCGGACACCCGTCGCCCGGTGAGGATCAGGTCGCGTGCGCGGTTCACCCCGATCAGCGCGGGGAGGCGGTACGTGCCCCCGGCGCCGGGGATGATGGCGAGGCGGGTCTCGGGCAGGCCGACGGTGCAGGAGGAGCCGAAGACGCGGAGGTGCGTGCACAGGGCCAGTTCGAGGCCGCCGCCCAGTGCCATCGAGGAGACGGCGGAGATGGTCGGGATGGGGAGCGTCGAGAGGGCGTGGAAGGTGCTGCGGAGTTGGGAGAGAAAGGAGGCCGTTCTGTGGGTTGGTAGATAGGTGTGGTTAGTTCTTCATCTCATCCATTGTTTCGATTGTATTGGGGGGGGATGTACTCCTCCGCAGTCATCTTCGCGCGCTCCTTGAGATCCGCGCCCGCGCAGAATGCCGCATCCGCGTTGCTGCCGATCACCAGGGCGCGTGTCGGCCCGGTGCCTCCCTCTGCGGCGATGGATTTCACGTGCTGCGTCAGTCCGTCCAGCAGGCTTCGCGAGATGGCGTTGCGGGCGTTTGGTCGGTTCAGTAGGAGCACGCGAACGCTTCCGGAGCCTGGCGCCGGGACGTTCTGTGTCTGGATCACGGCATCGTCGCTGCTCGTGCTGAATCGGGAGACGGTAACGCGGAAGGAGAGGACGGGGCGGGGGCGGAGGGTGGCGGAGAGAGGGAGACGGGGTGGCATTGTGGTGGTGGTCAGGGGGATGAGAGATGGAAGCGAGTGAGTGAGTGAGTGAGTGAGTGATGTTGCGCAACAGGAATTTGCCATTTGGGAGAGTTGGAGAAGCGGTGGGGAAGCCGAGCTGCGGCTGCGGGGAAGCCGCGGATAAGCGCGACTTGGTTCACTTGATCGATCGTAGAATAATATCAATAGGCGGGAAATTCCTTTATTTTACACTTCTATTTACACTAATGTACAGTATTCGTATAGCGATCGCTGGCCCGTTGCGATTCCTGCTCCCCGTGAGCAATGTAGTCCAAAACCTCCTCGTCACTCGGCCAGCTCCAGCCACGGGAGGCGCCGATGATGTCATACGCCTCCTGCAGATTGGGATCGGAGAATGTCAATCCCTCAGACGAATCGCTGGCTTCAGCCTCATGGCACCACCCGTGCAGATCACGCGGGGATTTCGTGGACAGGTTTTCGGGCCCGTCAAAGACCTGGGGTGACCTTCCCCAGTCTCCCTCCAAGAACATGCGGATGGCGACCATGGTCCGCCGCATAATCCTCTCGCCGTTCATGTTTTCGTCATACTTCTCTTTGAGCGTGAGCTCATACTGCTGCATCCACCGGAGTAGGCTCAGCAGACCCTCAGTGTCCTCCGCAACCCCAAGGGCCCGCACAAAGGTATGCAGGACGGCAGGCGACGGGACGTGGAACAGAGGCGGCACCGTCACTTGAGAGGCAGTGGCGTGTTGGATCGAGGTCCTGCTTCGTTCGAAGAGTGACGAGGTCTTCGGGTCCAAGAACACCAGTTCGTCAAACCGGGCCTTGAGGGTGATGAGCCCACTTTGGACCATGTCCGCGAATTGTGGGGAAACGGAGCCAAACGCGGTCAGTCGCCCTCGCCGGGCCAAGTCGCCGACCGCCTCCAGCCCTTCTTCCACCGAGTCCGGGTTTCTGATTCCTACAGCCACAACCCGAGTGAAGCCGTAGCAGAGGGTCTGGAATCCTTCCAGGCTAAGCTCAATGCGGCGCTGATCCATCCGGCTAGTAAGCTCCAAGACCTCGTACCAAGAAAAGACCAGCCGGGCATGGCGTCCAAGTCTATGATATCGACCCCCAACACGATCCTTTACCAGCGCCGACATGATCTGGATCCACATCTGGGGTGAGCGGGACCGTTGGGCCTGAACAAGTTGGACTGCGTGGGCAAGGAGTTTTGGGTGACGAGGGTCCTCCCATGTCTTCATGTCTTTAGCGTAGGTGAACAGCGTGGTCGAGTTGGAAGGAGTCGACCCACGACGGCCTAGGAGTATAGGAAACACATCCCCCACAGGAGTGTCGGGATGCGCTGAACTTCTATGCCCAATATTCGCAAACCTGCACAAGAACGTAATGAAGGATGAGATTAGATAGTTAGGCAGCTCGCCCAAAGCCTTTTCAATCCGTGCCTGGGCAGAGGATGTGGGTCTTGAGACCGTGCATAATGCTTCTAACTGCTCATTGGTCAACTCACTGCAGGAGAGGTAGTCCAGACCCGAGCCAAACGTTTGGGCGTGACGCAGAAGCAAGGCCAAGAACCTTCCCCCGGGTCGGATGCCATTCGAGAGCATTTCTCGAAGAAAGTCATCCAACGGGGGCGGCTCCGTGGAAACGTAAATCCAGTCCCGGATAGAAGACGGCTCCGGGAAGACCTCTTTGCCATCACCCGGTAACGCTTCGCTAGTTTGGAAGTTACTGTGAGCCGTCTCTTGTTGGAAAACCAGCTTCTCAGCCATGGCGGCATAAATGGCACCCCGTGGCGGCAGGCCCTGTTCCTGGTACGAGAGGAAACATGCCCATGCTTCCCGCACCGTCCTCGTAGCACGGATCCGGGCTGCCCAGATAGCGCGGTGATCCGAGTGCCCAGAAGACCCATGCAGGGTCTCCGGACGAGACACCAAGGACCTTGTTTGAATCGTCGGGCTTTTGTCCGTATCCCAGCCTGCTAGGATACTGGACGCCTCTTCCCAGCGGGATTGAGAGTAGCCCGCCTCTTTCATCTGAGACAGCACTCGCATCGCGCGGCTTTTCATGCCCTCGACGCCTCTCTTGACGTCGAACCCTATTTTGTCTTCCTTCCAAGGAGGCCATGACGCGGCTTTGAGTTCCGCAGACTGCCGTTCCGCGAATGTCTTCTTGTGGGCGATTTGGACCGCAATGATCCCCTGGTAGCCACGACGTGTGACCGGCAAAACGGGCTGGTGCCGAGCCATGGCCCTGAGGAGCTCAAACTGGGCTTGCTGCTGGATAGAGGCAGACTTAAACGGACCATGCCTGCAGGGCAACGAGAGTATTCGAAGCACGGTATTGAACTTGTCGGCCATGAACTGATTGACCCGCTCCGTCACACCGTCGCCTTCACCCTGAAGACTGTCGAGATAGAACGCAAACGCACGGGCGATGGTGAGCTGAGCCTGTGGCCACAATTCACGAGCATGGTGAAGCAAGCGGACGACATAAGTCACGCACATGTTAGGTTCGAGCATCGGCTTCACGCTACCCCTTTTAGGATGTTGGTCGAAGACTGCATCGTTAGACATCGCTTCCATTGCCATGCCTGAGGTCGGAACCGGCTGGCCAGTCATCAGGTGCAAGGAATAGATCAAGAGAAGACGGAATGCCTTGGTATCCAGGCTCTGGCGCAAGAGGAGGAGCGGGATGAAAGGGGGAATCGTTTGCATCGAGCCACCGTGAGTTGAACTGCGATCTGCTTCCCAAAGAAGTACTCGAAAGATAGCCTCGTAAGGCGTACCGCTCTTGAGCACCCATGCCCACCCCACCACATCGGTGACGGAATACCGGCGCGCAGCTAAGTATTTGAGATTTTCTTCGCAGAAGACTAACTGTAGAGCCTCAACCCACTCCGATGTTGCAGGGGGGTCCCCGCGAGAGCTGGCTGGATCCAATAGGGGGTCCACCAGGTGTATATAATCTGCCACAATTTCCTGCAAGGAAAGCCGATGGAAGTGTTGGAAATTGTCTCGTTGTCTTTGGGTTAAAGGCACCATAAGCTTGGTATATTCTGTCATACTCGTCCAGTTACGGCTTTTGGCGCCATAGAATTGGTGTGCGTTTTGCAAGGTATCGATGAGATACTCGGTAGGGGTACAGGCCCGCGACTTGCTTCCCCTGCGCGGGTCGGACAATCCATTTTCTGGCCGGGACCGTCGGTCTTTTTCTCTCTGTTCATACGATATCGAGTCCGTGGGTCGCGTGTGGTGTATAGGTTTCGAACAAAGGCCGTCGCTGGCGGACAGATCCCCGTGTTGCTCCCAACTTCCGCTTTCTGTACAAATCTCGCCTTTCCTGCGATCCCCAGGTTCTTGAGCTGCCCCATTCTTCTGGCGTGCAACTTCTTTCTCGATTTCTGTCCCCAACTGGTTGGGTTGTATAGCTGTCAGGCCCCGCCTGTTTGGAGCCGCATCCAACGGAATGTAGGACTTGTTCAAGGGGGATTGAAGGCGTAGCATGGACCAGTAATCGCGTGAAGTAACATCGTACGGTTTGTCGAGCTGTTCCGTCACCAATTGCTGGTCCTGTGTAGGTTCGTGCCGGAGATGGTCCGGGCCTCCGAAGGTATTTAGGAGCCGTTGCGACGGCGAGGGGCGGAAAACAATTGGAGGGGGGTTCGGAATCGGAGCCGTGACCGGCGGGAGGAAGCTATAACAAAGACATCCCTGGGAAGCAATTGGATGATTAGCCCGGCTCGAAAAGGAGCGAGAGGCCTCGAATTCCTGGTACCTTCCGCCAAACACGGCTGTGGGACAAATGCGCCGCTCTCAGAGAGGAAACCCTCGAGCGGCTGGACACATGATTCAAGACCGATGACATCCATGAAGAGAGGTCATCGAGTAGCTACAGCACCGCCAGGAATCGCGCGGTCGAAGCGGGGCCGACGAGATGTATGCTGCCTGTCGACGACTGGAACAGGGACTGGTGGAAGCTGTTGGTCTGGACGGGGAAAAAAGACGGGTCACGTGCGGGGCTGTCACGGGGTGCGCTTCGGGGCCGGGTGGAACTCTGTAGTCTCGCTCGTTCTCCTCCCGCCTGGCGATGGAGTCCGACTCTCGTCCTCGCAGCTCCGCGCCCTGACCTGATCACTTCGGATTCACCACCAACGCCCCCCCCCCGTCCTTCCCGCGGCCCTGATTCGCGTGTCACGTCTCAAACTCTCCCTCACCCCCCCCCGTGTCCTCGCATTTCCGCCCTCGCGCCGCTGTATGCGCCCGGATCGATCCTCCCTAGTTGCAGCAAGCGCACCACCATCCTTCCAGCCCCCGTAACTATTGGCGCATCCGCTTCGGAGATCCAGGAACACTCGATCACCGACTGCTGGGTTCCCCCCTCTCCTGGATCACTACTTCTCTCCCCGCGATATCTCAATTTCTGTGCCGGGTTCCAATTCCCCGTCGCGTCTAATATTTCAAGATCAGATCCCAAATTGCCTCGGAAAAAAATACAGAGGGCAGAAAAAAAGGGCCCTTGATCCTCGCGTTAAAGAAGTCTCGGACAACGGCGCGTTCCCGAGGCCATGAGTGCAGACGAAGGCGGAGGGACGGCCTCAGTGCCGACCACCAACGGCGAACAGCCTCAAAACACACCAGAGCCCTCGACCCTGGCGACTCCCGGCAAGCGAAAGCGTGTTTCGAGCCACGATGATAAGGTCGCCCAGGATGCTGGGGCTTCTGCCGTGCAAGCGCAAGAAAAAGCAAAATTACAGGAGACGCTGCGTAACCTGGTCGAGATATTGAGCAAGTGAGCGCTCCGCGTCGCCAGTGATTCGTGTTTGCGCACAGCTAACCCATATCAGGAACGACACCGATCTCCATCTCCTATCATGCCCGTTACCGCTGTCGCCCGCGAAGCCGCGCTCGAAACGCGCCAAGATGTCGGGGGACAAGGACGAAAGTTCAAGCATACAAGTACGGGTTGCGTCGGATCGCTATAACAGCTTGTCGGAGTTCTTGAGCGACATTGAGAAGGCGTCAGCCGCGGTGATTGAACGGAACAAAGCCCAAGCGACCGTCGCTCCGGCCGATGGAACGCCTTTGACGGAGACGGTCAACCGCATCGCGGCATTCAAGAAGCAGCTGAACAGCCTGGTCCGCCAGGCGCACGTGAGCCAATCGAACATCAAGACAGAGGCATCGGAAGAGGATGGAGAAGCCCCGGCGAAGTCTCCCCCTGCCGCTGTGGAGACCCGGAGTGAAGGCCTGTCGCTGACACTATTTGGCAATCCCGCAAACCCCAAACAGCTCTACTCGAGCTTGCAGAAGACCGTCAAGGTCCCGCTGTCTTCCGACGAACCTGGGGCGGACAAATTCGTGGAGGTGCAAGCGCCTTTGCCCGAGGTTGGCTTGCCCAACGGGATCACTACCACCAAGGTGCAGTTGTTTGATGCCGAGGCTGCGACCAAGGGACCTAAGAGGACTTTCGGCGAGGTGTTCGCTCCGCGCTCAACTCTGCCGCAGTTGGAAGCACCGCGCAAGGCCAGGGCTTCCACGCGCAACACAACAAACGGCTGGATCGACCCGTTCGAGGCTATCACGGACTACAAGGCGTTTCTGGGGGATAGAAACAACTACTGCCTTGCGCCTCTCCCTTCGGGGCAATGGCTCCAGTACGGCGGGGTCACCTCGTCCCCGTCCTCTTACAACCGTCGACCAAAGCAGCAGTCTTCTCAGCAGCCGGGGGAGGAGCTAATCAACGATGACCCTGCTTTGGGGCCAGATGAAGATGCCGCGCTCCTGCAGGGAGTGTACTCGTCATTTGCGCCTTCGTTTGATAGTTCCGGCTCCGTTGTGCAAGTCGACTCGAAGAACTTGGTGTGGTGGAGTAAGCGCGGTGCAAGACGGCTGCATACGCTGGTCTCAATTCCTCTGCTGGAAGAAGCGAAGGAGGGGTCTTCAACAGTGCAACCGGGAAATATCGGCGAACTGGACGAGAGCACCCTCGAGGAGATGGTGAAGACGTTCAACCCGGAGGACTTCACGGACAACGTCTTTCACACCGATAAGACCAGCGAAGGGGAAGAGGGCGGAGAGTCACGAGAGATGAGCGAGGTACTAGGCGAAGTGTCGGAGCTGCTGGAAACGCTCAGTTCATACCAGAGAATCCGAAATCTCGAGCCCGTACGCCCGACGACTCAAAGTACCGGCCCCAAAGAAACGACCCCCGAGAACAGTGGATCCGATACTCCATCAGAGGCAGAACAAATGGTCTATGAAACGCTCAAGTCGAGTCTGGCGACTGTGGTCTCAACGCTGCCGCCGTACGCGGTGGCCAAGTTGGACGGCAACCAATTGGCAGACCTGAACATCAGCCAGAAGATCCTGATCGAGAACCCGGACTACTCGGGCACGATGGAGAAGGATGACTACGCGCTGCAGCAGGAACGCGCGATGGCCATGGGGATGCCGGGTGGTGCCAACCGGACGTCGACGCCGTCGCGCACAGGGAGTTTCCAGGCGCCGCCGCCCTACAACCAACGCGCCTATACCGCCAACGCCGCCAATCCCCGGCCGCCGCCTCAGGCCCCCCCGTTCCAGGCGCCGCAGCCTTACTATCCGGGCCGCCAGAACTCGGCCTCGGCGCCTTACACCCCAGGCGGCGCGCAGTCGTTTGGAGGGGCGCGTCCGCCGTCGACCCCCCAGCCGAGGCCCGGCTACTTCCCCGCGTATGCCCAAGTCACCCCCTACAACGCTGGCAACACCGTCCCGCAATACCAGCGCCCCGGCCAGAACGGCTACCACCCATACCCAGCACAGCAGGGGTCACCGCAGCCCTACACCCCACGCCCCGGCCAACCCGCGCCCTACAACGCGTCCTACGCAGCCGGAGCCGGGGCCGGGGCCGGGGCCGGACGCAGTGCCTCTCCTCAGAAACCCCCTGCCTACGCGACCCCCCGAGGCTCGTACATCCCCCCGGGCTCGGCTAACCCTCAGCAGCGCTACGTGCCGCAACAACAACCTGGCCAGCAACCTCCCCCGTACGGGAACTACCCATCCAACCAAGCCCCCCCGCCATCCGGAGGCTACTCCAACTCGGCTGCCGCAATGACCTACGCACGCAGTGCCGCCGAGCAGGCCATCATGATGGAGCGCAACAAGGCCCAGCTAGCCGCCGCAGCCCAACACCGGCCCAGTTCCGCCACCCCACAGCCAGTGGGCGAAGGAACCCTCTCTCAAGATCGAAGCGTAACACCGGGGGGCAAACCAAACGGGACACCAATATCGTGACGAACCGAGCGGATGAGATTACGGTTGAGATGTAGGGATATGCCTTTTTTTTTTGTCTCCTCGTTTTTCTTTCTTTCTCTTCCTTTTCTTCTCTCAAACCCTTCTATATTCTTCCCTCCTGTCTACACTATACCATTGTTTCCCCGGAAGGCGGCGCTTTTTAGAAAGAAAAAAAAATACTCAGTCAGAAAACTCGACCAAAAAAAATAATGATGTCCTCGAAGACAGAGGTTCTTTGGATAATGGATGATGATGATACCTTTATTGTTGTGTTCTTCGCCCTTCCTCCGTTTCTTCTTCTTATTATCCCTTTCATCCTTCTCCCCTTCTTTCTCACATAGACCCCCCCCCCCCCCCCCCCCTCGAAAAAGAAAGAAAGGTCAAGCCAGCAAAATGCAAGGCCATGCGCGGGAGTCGTCTTCCTTCCTTCCTTCTTTCCTTCTTTCTTTTAAGTCGAAGTATGAGTATTATTATTATTACCATGTACCACTTTTATTTCATTTCATTTTATTCTATTTTCTTTTCTTTTCTTGTTCACATCCACTGTTGAGCTACTGTAACTTGCTACCCCTCTTTAATTCCTATTTTTCTTTCTCTCTATTTTCCTTTCTTTTCCTGTCCTTTTTTTTTATCTGTGTTTTTCTTCAACCGGTCTATCGGGTGCTTTATGGCGTATCTATCTATCTATCTTAGCGATTGGCGTGGTTTGATGGCATGGGATCGGATCAGGTAGGATAAGAAGGAATGTTTTGTCTGTCTGTCTGTCTGTCTGTCTGTCTGTCTGTCTGTCTGGGCTTGGTTGAGCTGGGATGCGAGGGGATGGGATGTGATGCGATGGGATGCGATGGACTGATACGCGATGGTTTGGTTTGGGTGGCGCAGAAAGAACAGATTCTTCCTCTTGTGATTTGATTATTTGTTTCTTTTTTTTGTTTCTGTTTTGTTTTGTTTTGTTTTGTTCGAACACTACACTATTAGGGTAACGGATCTTTAGTTCTTTATTTTATTTTACTTTATTATTTTATCTTATACCATGTCTTATATTGTTTATACTATCTTCAGTGTGCTATTAGCATTGTTTTTGGATTGTGGATGCAGGCTTCGGGTTCAACTAAGCTGGAAATGGTACACTGACTTGCCTTGCCTTACCTACCTATGGGTGTGTTTGTTTGCCTGGTCTTTGTCCTGGGGAGGATGCTGTAGATGATTGGGAATTGGATGAATAAGTAGAGTAGGTATATAGGTAGATAGTATACTAACTGAACGAATGTAGTATACATCAACCAATCAACCAATCAATATGGTCATTACACAAGCTCAAATTACATCACAAGAATAAGAAAAGAGTAAGAATAAGAAGAGACAAAAGACGCTAACAAAAAAAATAAAAATAAAAATAAAAAGCTGCAAAAGAAATACAAACAGCAAGAAAGGTCTTTGGTCTGGTCTGGTCTGGTCTGGTTTGGTCTGGGTCCCATATTCCGTACGTAGTAAGTAGGTTGGTTGTCCTGTCCGTTTTCCTATATGCATACGCCCTTGCCTGCCTGCCCGCCTTTTCTCTAAATATCCTGTGTTCAATCTACCAGTTACCTGACCCAAAACCCAACAAACCGTGAGTGAAGAATTTCAGAAGGGAAGAGGGAAAGAAGGAAGAATGATCACATGCGCTGCCCAAAGTAAACTCGTGGAGTCGTGTCATTAGATAGATTGATTAGTGGATGAGGTATTTGGTTGTTCGTTCCATGACCCGTATCACGGGATGAACATGGCTGCGATGCTCATGAATGCGAAGTATCTGGGTACGCATTAGTACGGGAGGGCGTGGATATGGGTATGAGGTATTCGAGGTAGATGAGATAGGAAGAAGAAAAAACATACACGGTGGCACATCTCCATCCATCCCGGGAGTCAACGACCTGGTCGGCCCCCGCGGAGTGGTTGGATGCAATGGCAGCGGCGGCACCGCCCACGACGGCAACCAGCAGAACACGGCCGGAGAACTCGGCGATCATGCTGAATGCAAGCAGGGGGAGGAGCACGGCCGCAGAGGCGATGATGATGGCGGAGAAGACGGGTTTCGCGGTGGAGGTGGGAATGGTGCGGGGAGTAAGAGAGACCAGGTCTTTGGCGTGGTCTAAGAAGCGCGTTTCAGCGACGACAATGGGATTGGCTTGTTTCATCCAAGCGCGATAGGTGTTGATGTCTTGGGTGGAGGCGCAGGGGAGGGATTGGAGGACTCTGCTGTATGCGCTGAGGGCGTTGTCTGGAGGGAGATGGTCAGTTCTGTAATTCTGTGCATGTGCCTCGCAGGACTCACTATATTGCTCGGTCTTGCGGGCCAGAGCTCCCAGCAGCTCTTCCCGCCGGTAGTGCAGAGACGAATAGACCTGTGCTTGCGCATCCATGCGCCGGGAGGCAGGAAGCATCTTCGTGCCCTCCTGCTCCGCAATCGCGGCCCGATGCATTTCCTCGTGCTCGTCGAGCACCCGTAGATCTTCCTCCATCTGCGCAATCTCATCCTGGAGGTGCAGCAGCACGCGATGGTTGACGTCCTCGAATCGGCGATAGAGCGGTGGAATGCGGGCCTCCTGGCTCTCCGTGGACGAGCTCAGCCGAGACGCGACAAGACCATATCCAGAGTGACGAGGGGCCGTCTTGGTATTCCGGCGACGCTTCCGATTGGGGCGATGGAGGTCTTCTTCTGGGCTTCGCGGGGGCGATGGGGGCAGCGGTGGTCGATTGAATGAGGCGGAACTCCGGGGATAGTACGCTTCTGGCCTTGCGCTCAGATCCATGGTCGAATTCTCTGGGAAAGCTCCTACCGCACTGTAAGTTCCATCCATGGAGAGTTTGCGGTTGGGGATATTACCCCTCGAGATGTGCGACGCTGCGGTGCTCGGAGGAGTGTCGATTGAGCTGGGCACAGGTTGCGAGTTCGCTGAGGATTTGGACATCATGGATGAGGCACGGCTGCGAGAGTCAGTCCCCGGGGTCGTTGTCGGATATGTCTGGCGGCCGGAGCCTGTGTATGTCGTCTTTGGATGGGATGTTTTGGGGACCTGGAGGGATTCGTACTCATCGAAGGAGGAGTCGTCATCATCCGAGCTGGTGGAGTTGTCCTCTAGATACTCGAACACATTTGGCGCTTTCCGGTCCGGTCCAGCCTTCACCTGCGCAGACTGTGTCCGCGGAGCATGTACATTGCTTGATCCACTGCTCTTTGATGCCGTGGGAAGCGCCCGGCCGTCGGTTTTGGATTTTTCCCCGGAGGGCTTGGAGCTTTTCGGGGCAGCATGCGAGTTCGTCGAGACGACTGAGGGCGTGGACGTTTTGTTGGTCCCATCTTTCTTTGATTTCCTGGAGCGCGAAGATCCAACATAGAGCGGCATGGTGGGCGGTATCGGTGGGTGGTCGAGGGACCGTTGAAGATCGAGGCAGCGGAGACACTAGTATTTGGATCTCAGGCCATGCCCTAGAGACGGGTGAAGGAATGATAACATGAACGACGGCAGCGGTCTATGAGATGGTCTGGATTGTAGGGAGGGGGCAACAATGGAGGCATATCAAGGGAGCGCAGGTAGGGCCAGTGGAGCGCCAAAGAATGTAGGACAGAATGTGGTCTCCCTTGGACAGGTCGCGACTCCTTCCAGTCGGTCTATTTAGTAGTATTTCGAGGATCGGTTGCTTGACAAGCGGATGGCTGAAGATCGCTGACGAAGGATGGATCGCTCCATACGGCTTGTCTTTAAATCGGATGCTGGTCGGCAGGATGGAGATGAGACAGTAGGACAAGGGCAACAGCAACAGTAAATACCCCGAAGGCCAATGTTGGCGCTGAGACGGATCTCTGACGAGAGCCACGACGCGGAATATCAAACCAAAGGTTTCATTCGTTCTAGCAGACGCCCCGAGTTACAGATCCGAGGGATCGTCTTCCCTGTCGGGAGGGATGGAGGGGGTTTCTTTTCTTTTCTTTTTTTTTTTTTTTTCCTTTCTTTCTTTCTTTTTCCCCCTTAGGTAGTCAGAGGGATATCAAGGATGCAAGACATAAAAGAAGGAAGGAAGGAAGAAAAGGTGGGGATGGGAGAAGGGAGAAGGAGAGGAAGAAGGAAGAGCGTTTTCCAGTGGTTTTTGTTTCCCTTCTGTATAGATAGTCAGTCAGTCAAGTTGCAGCCCCCCCTCCTCTCCACTGGAACTCTATGCTGCGTTGGCTGACGGTGACTCGCTGCCGATCCCACCTTGCGTCGTCTCTCGTCATGATATTCGACGCGGGTATTATCGCGCGTGCTGATGCGATGAGTTGGATGTATAGAGTCAGTCATTCATGAGCTACCAACCCGGATTCCTGCGGAAATCGAACAACTTCCTTTTTTTTTTTTTCCTGAGCGGCCCGGAGCATGTGGGGGAGAATAACAGTAGTTGCGGGCTTTAAGCTAGTGGGGCATTTACATGACCTAACTTAGTATTGCTTGCGGCGATACGGAGTAGTTTTACCTTGCATATGTTGAACAAGCCATTCAGTCCAGGATTTGTTTTGATCATATGCAGCGGCACAAGGATGAATGTACTATACATAGTTACAACATTTAGGCTTAATCAGTTTCCGGCGGAAATTTTGTTTTTCTTGTCCCCAACAGTCAGCTGGTATCATGTACCCCGGTGTCTCCCTCGCGATGTGCCATTTGACAATTGATAGAATTTTAAAAAAGTATATGGCTAACAACAGCTCACCGGACTACAGAGCACTATACCTGGAGGCAGAAGAACAGAGAAGATTGGCCGAGAAGAAAGAAAAACAAGATCTAGAGCGAGAACAAACGCGTCCTACCAGCTTCGGAGAGCTTATTCGATACTGCCACCTTTTTTTTCTCACAGCGTTTGAGAACCGAAGCACCATCTCGATCGATCACGAAAGTGCTGCCCGTTGCGAATTCGGCCGTGGATAGACTGCAGCGCCAGTCAAGAGCAGATCTATCGTTCTGTGTGCGACTATCTATAATCATTGAACAAGAATGCGGGATTTTTGTTCCAGCCGCGTCTCTACCTGAAGGCCCTCGGAGATGAATTCAGCGAAAGACCCATAAGCAGTGAACAGGATCTTGAGAGTTACGAACGATTTTGCGTTGAAAACCACGTTCGCGATATTATTGCAAAGCTGTGCACGATAAATGCTGCTCGGGACGAATTTAGGTTGGGCAAAGATATCCAATTTGACAACCATGCCAACGCTCTTGACACAAACGAAGAGGACAAATATGGGAAAGACAAGTCAACCGGTTCGCGGCGATCCAGACCCGACCAATTCTGCGTTCATCGCGTGGATGGCGAAAACAAAGCTCTTCTGATGACGGTCGAATATAAATCATCTCACAAGCTGTCTGTGGAGAATCTTCGCGCAGGACTCCGACCGATGGACTTGTGGCATGAAGTGGTCAGACCGGATTCTGTTCCCACGGAGGGGCCTGAGAAACTGAAATACAACGCCGCCTGGCTGACGGGCTCGGCAGTGGTGCAGGAATATCATGTTATGATTCAGGAAGGTCTCGAGTACTCGTATCTGACAAACGGCCTCGCCTTGGTCTTGCTGAAAGTCGACTTTGATAATCCGAGCACTCTATACCACCACCTCTGCGAACCTAATATGGAGGTCAATCAGTGCAAGAAACAGGATCCGCTACAGCAGCCGGTGACATCCGTTGCGCGGGTATTGTGCCTGTGCTTGATGAGCTTTCAATCGCGGTATCAAGATCAAGAGTAGAGGAATACAGCGCGGGCGCACCTGCCGGAATGGAAGACAAGCTTCGACCACACACGTTCTCAGATCCCTGAATCAGAATTGCAGCACAACTCTCCCGGCTCGTTGCGCAGGCTTCCGCCATGGGCAGGGTGGCCAACGCCCGAAGAACACTGCACCATTCTGCACTCAGCGTTTTTTGCTAGGTCTGCAACAGGGAGGTGAACTGGATATGCAATGTCCCAATATTGTGCTTTACCAACAAGGAGGGAACAGCCATTATCATGTGATTAGTGCAGAGATCATGCTCAAGCAGGTCAAGCAGCAGTTGGACGAAAACATCGACCATGGCTGCGCACCGATTGGACATTGTCCGTTCAAGATCACCTGCGCTACATATGGATATACGGTGGTTGGTAAAGGAACCACACGACCACTCTGGCATCAGGTTTCCCGGGAGGCCGAAATATATCGTGTGTTTTCGCGGGTGCAAGGGTCGGCTGTGCCGGTATTTCTCGGTAAGCTCGACTTGGACAAGTTCTACTTTGTCCATGGTGCTGGAGAAACTCGCCATATGCTGCTGATGGCTTGGGGTGACGAGTCGGTTGGTCAGAAAATGCAGGAAAAAGCGGTTAATGATTTGTCATTGGGGTTTTCTTGTATTGCATCTTGCTACATACATGTATATAACTCCGCGCTTGTCACGTCTCTATCTATACCCCTAGGGAAGTCCCGGATTATGGAGACTTGATTTATTGCCTACATAGTAAGAGTAACTAGTAACAACTAGATAGTTCGTAGCATCTGAGCAGCTCTGTGTATTTTATTCGTGTATCCCCTCCGGTTCAATACCCCAGCGGTGAGCGTAATCATTACCGTCCGATACGAACTGCCCGCAGTATTCTTTGGATTCTTCCCCATTGCCATCATCTGTCGCCATCATCATCATCATCAGCATCAGCATCAGCATCAATTATTGTGGTCGCCATTCGGCAACCAAATCCCCCGATTCCTTCTCCTCCCTCCCCTCTCCCCCATCCAACGAATCACCCCTGTCAGCCACCACAGGGCTCATGCTTCGACCATGGCTTCGTCAGTGCCCAAGAGCCACCCGCTCGCTCGCCTGCCCGCAATGCCGACCACCCATTCGCATTCGCGCCCTTGACGCCCTGCACACGCACACGGCCCTCCCTTCTTCCTCCCTCTCGCGTCCCATTCGATCCCTCCAAACCTCCGCCCCCGAGTCGCAGGACCGCATCCCCCTTCGCAAGCAGCTCAAACAGGACGCCAAGGCCGTCAAGGCGCGCAAGCGACAGACCCGCGAGAACGAGGAGGCCTCCCGCGGAAAGTGGGAGTTGACCGTCGGCATTGAGATCCATGCGCAGCTGAACACCGAGTCCAAGCTATTCTCCAGTGCGTCGATGCCCTCCAGTGACGGCACATGCATGGGGGAGCTGTCTGGCTGATGACCACCCTCGTGAGCAGGAGCCCCGACGTCCTCGACCGATCTACCCAATTCGAATGTCGCGCTGTTTGACCTGGCGTATCCGGGGGCGCAGCCGGTCAGTTGATCCGCTCTGCTCTCTCCCTCGCGTTGAGGTCGACCGCTGATGACAGATGGTTCTACAGGAGTTCCAAATCGCCACGCTCCTGCCCGCCCTCCGCGCCGCCATCGCCTTGAACTGTGACGTCCAGCCCGTGAGCAAATTCGATCGGAAGCATTACTTCTACCAGGATCAGCCCGCGGGGTACCAGATCACGCAATATTACGGTATAATCCGATCACGTCTACGGGATGGGTTTCCAGCTCTCTAACGCGCAGCAGAGCCCTTTGCGAGAAACGGCTATGTCGACCTCTTCCGCCACGACGGCATTGCGCCCGAAGACGGTGACTCGGTTCGCATCGGCATCAAGCAGGTCCAGATGGAACAGGATACCGCGAAATCCCAAGAATACCCTCCCTCGCTGCAGCTGCTCGACTTCAACCGCGTCTCCCACCCGCTCGTCGAGATCATCACCATGCCGCAAATCCATAGCCCCGCCACCGCGGCGGCATGCGTCCGGAAAATCCAGGCGATCTTGCAGTCGTGCAATGCGGTGACGACTGGCATGGAGCTGGGAGGTCTGCGGGCTGACGTCAATGTCTCAATTCGCCAGCGCGGTGACGCAGCAGGCACGCACCACTACGGCGGGATCGGGGGTCTCGGGCAGCGCACGGAGATCAAGAACCTCAGCAGCTTCAAGTCCGTGGAGGACGCGATCATTGCCGAGAAGAACCGGCAGATTGCTGTCCTTGAGAGCGGCGGTGTGGTGGCGGGCGAAACCCGGGGCTGGACGATCGGGAGCACGGAGACACGCAGACTGCGAGGCAAAGAGGGCGAGGTTGATTACCGCTACATGCCGGACCCCGATCTTCCGCCTCTGTATATCGGGGAGGACCTGGTGTCGGAGCTCAGGCAGACCCTGCCGACGTCCTCGGACGCGCTCCTCGAACTGCTGGCGGGGCCGGAGTACCAGCTGCCCATCGAGGACGCGAAGCCGCTGATTGAGCTGGAGGACGGGGCCCGCTTGGAGTACTACCAGGAGGTCGTGGACCTCCTGCGGGAGCTGCAGCAGGACCAGGACCCGCAGGCGCAAAAGAGCCTCGCACGCGTAGCGGGCAACTGGGTTCTTCACGAAGTTGGAGGCTTATTGACCAAAGCGGAGCTGGTATGGGACGCGCAACGGGTGCCTGCTCCGACCCTGGCCGCCCTGCTTGACCAGCTTCAGCGGAAACGGATCACGGGCCCGACGGCACGACGGGTGCTGGCCATGGTGTTTGAGGGCGACTCGCGGGCGATCCCGCAGCTTCTGGAGGAGGAGAACCTGATTCTGCTGCCTTTGTCGCGGGAGGAATACGTTGCGCTGGCCGAGGCCGCGATCGATCAGAACCCGGCGATGGTGGAGCAGATCCGGGAGAAGAAGCAACTGGGCAAGCTGGGGTGGTTTGTCGGACAGATGATGCGGATGGGCGAAAAGGGGCGGGTAGAAGCGCAGAAGGCGGATGCGATTCTGCGGGAGTTGATTCTGGAGGGTCGGAGGTAAGGGGATGATGGATAGAAGATAGACCTCGGTAGCGGAGCAGTTCATGATACCCAATCCAATCCAGCATCACAAGTCACACCAGTCACAAGGCAACAAGCACATCTCCCACTCTCCCCCGAGGCAATCTCCGGGTTTATCAGGGCGTAAATAACATGTCCGGCGAATCAATTGCTAATGGAAACGGGGGGTGGAGAGCAGAGAAGGGCCGGAGCGGGCATCTCTCCTCGACCTGTACTTAGGGGAAGGCCTGATCCCTAAAAGCAGGTCTTAGCGATCGCGATGCCCCACGGCTTTGCCTTGCCCGCGCTTTTAACCGCCATGGATCCCTCTTTCTTCTTTCCTCACTCCCTCATCTTCTTTCACTTTCATTCTCTCTCTCCCTTTGTCTCCGTCTCCATCTCCTATCTCCTGTCTCCTGTGTCTCTTCTTCTTCTTCTTCTCCTCTTTGTGGTTGTTTGTCCAACGGTTCTTGCCAGCCTCGGATCGTCTCCACCCGCTCGATCTTATCTCATCTTTCGCCCGCCCTTCTAGAACCTTTTCTTTTTCTTTCTTCACTCTTCACGCATTCAACTCTCCCCTCTCCATCGACATCATGACTTCCCCCTCCACCATCCGACAGAGATTCCTCTCCAAGCCCAACCAGCTGGGCGTTGTGGCTGTGGGCTTCAATGGCGGTCAGGTACGTGCAGTGCAGCATTCCCGGCGACCCCCCCCCCCCCTCTCGTCGATCATCGTCACGGCACACCACGGCAAACAGAGCGCAGGCTAACTCCCCGGCGATGACGACAGTGCAAGATGGGCGTCGAGGCTGCCCCGATGGCCCTGGTCGAAGCGGGTCTCCTGGAGCAACTCCGCGACGACCTGGGCTACGACCTCCACTATGACGACCAGGTGCACAACTACGAGGACAAGATGCTGGCGGAGGACCCCGACCACCGCGGCATGAAGAAGCCGCGGTCGGTCAGCGCCGTGACCGAGACCCTGAGCTCGCAGGTGTACGAGCACGCCAAGGAGGGCAAGTTCGTGCTGACGCTGGGCGGAGACCACTCGATCGCGATCGGCACCATCTCGGGCACGGCCAAGGCCATCCGCGAGCGTCTGGGCCGCGAGATGGCCGTCATCTGGGTCGACGCCCACGCCGACATCAACGTCCCCGAGATGAGCCCCAGCGGGAACATCCACGGCATGCCCATGGCGTTCCTGACCCGCCTTGCCCGCGAGGAGCGCAGGGATATCTTCGGATGGCTGCAGGATGAGCACATCGTCAACACCCGCAAGCTGGTGTACATTGGTCTGCGCGATGTCGACCGCGGGGAGAAGCAGCTCCTCCGCGAGCATGGCATCAAGGCGTTCAGCATGCATGATGTTGATCGGTGGGTTTCCCTCCGTCATCCCTGTCCCGTCTTTTCTCTTTCATGTGTGTGTGTGTGTGTGTGTTGTGCTGACCCCAACGCAGGTACGGTATCGGTCGCGTGGTCGAGATGGCCCTGGCTCACATCGGCAACGACACGCCGATTCACCTGTCGTTTGACGTCGATGCGCTGGACCCGCAGTGGGCGCCTAGCACGGGCACCCCCGTGCGCGGTGGCCTGACGCTGCGCGAGGGCGACTTCATCTGCGAGTGCGTGCACGAGACGGGCAACCTGGTGGCGATGGACCTGGTGGAGGTGAACCCGAGCCTGGAGGAGTCGGGGGCCAGCGACACGATCCGGACGGGCTGTTCGTTGGTGCGCAGCGCCCTGGGCGATACGTTGCTTTAGGGGGCGACAGAAATGAGGCATGAGATGGGAGATTGTAGACAGTATAGTATACATACATACCTTAGAGGATGGGACGGATAGAATGCGCCGTCGTACGATATGATATAATGAATGACTCGAGCAATCGACGGATTAGTTTACTTCTCTTCTTTCTAGTATCCAGTACGCAGTATGGTTACGGAGGGTAGGAATCAGGACCACTGCCGAAGCTATTCAGTGTCTTGGATGGATCCTCCCCTGCCCTCCCCTGCCACCGCATATAGTTACTGACTAGTCCGGATTTCCTGCCACCGGCTTTTTTTTTATTTTCCCTCCCTCACGAGTTGCTGTCATTGTTAACCCCATTCTTCGAATTCAATTCATTCCTTCCATCCATCTATCTATCATCATCATCTTTCCTTGTTTTTTTATCGTGTGTTCCTGGTCTGTTTCTTGTGCCTGACCAACCTGACCCGCACCCGACCAACACATCAATCAGCCCCATTATTATTATTTATCGTCACTCTTCTTCTCCTTCTTCTTCTCTCCGATTCAATCCAGAACCCCCTGGACCGACACCAATGCGCTGTCCCTCCCTCAGCGAATCGAACTCAAGGCGAAAGTGAGAGATTTCGGCCTGATCGGTCGATGCCCCGCCGGGGCAATCCAATCCAATCCAATCCAGTGCATGCCCTGCTATCTGCTATACAGCGGTCAACCATCACATCACCTCATATACACACCATCCTTCCTCCTACCACTACTACACTCTCTAAATATCAATATCCCACTATACCAACAACAACCAATGGCCGGGGTCCGCATCCACCGTCGTCGCCGCTACCACTGGCCCGAACTCCAACTCAACATATGGATCCTCGTGGCGCTCTCTTCGTCCGCCATCTGCCTCGGTATCTTCGCCTGGTTCATGACCGTGCAGAATGAGTTGCATTTGGATATTCCTTGGTTAGATCCTCTTCCTTTCTAATACCATCACCCCCTTCCCCCCACAATCAATATATCAATAACCCAATAACCTAATAATAATAAATACCAGGATATTCCCATACATGGTCGTCTCCGGCGCCCTAGGAATCTTCTTCGTCATCCTGATCCTGGTCCTCGCCGCGCAGCGCTTCCTCCTCCCCGGCATCATCATCGTCGGGAGCTTCATCCTCTTCGTGCTGTGGCTGACCGGCCTCGTCGAGACCTCGCTGCAGCTGTACGGCGTCGTCGCCGACGTCGATAGCAATTGTCGCAATTATATCACCGAGTGGGGCCATCCGCAGGGTGATAATGTTTATTCCATGGCTTGGTTGACCGAGGATACCATTTGTATGTCTTTTCCTTCTTTCCTTCCTTCTTTCTTTCTTTCTTTCTATCTATCTACTTTTTTTTTACTTGGGATTGGGGTTGAGCTTGAGCTTGGGCATGATAAGACATGATTTTGATTGATACGTATCATATGATATGATATGATACTAATTGCCAACTGCCAACTGCTAACTGCTAACTGCTGTTGGGAATCGGGGGTAGGTAACTGCTGGAAAACAGCTTTCGCATTCGAGCTCGTCAATACCATCTTCTACGTCTGGATGATTGTCATGTCGTGGCAGGTGAATCGGGATATATATCGCTGATTTTCTTCTCCCTCTTCTCCTTCTCTCTCCGACTCCCTCCTTCTCCTTCCCCTTTGTTTTTTCCTCGCTCTTGTTATGCCTGGGTTTGGGGTGGGTATGTTATGACTACTACGATTATGTTTACTTCAATGGCCTATGGCTTACTTATGATCCGATATCGATATGGATATGATATGGATATGATATGATATGGCCATGGATGCATGTGTACGAATGAAACGCGAATGAATAAATGAACAAAGTTACATATCAACGAATGTACTAGTTATGTATATGTATGGAACAGGATGGAGTGGAGCAGTTATCAGGTAGTAACCAGCTCAAATATTGTGATTTTTGATTGATTCTTCTTCTTCTTCTGGTGGTGTTGGTGGTGGAGGTGGAGGTAGAGGTGGCTGCTATCACACATCGTCGCGTCGCGCACGCAAAAAGAAAGACGCCCTCGCTATGCCATCGTTGCATCGCGGCCAGTTCGATTCAAGTCAAATCAAATCAACTCGCCTCGCAAATCAAAATGCTCCCTGTGTGTGATGTGACATACATCTGCCGCAACGCCGTCTCGGACATTCAAAAAAGTAAAAGAGAAAAAAAAGAAAAACAAAAAAAAAGAGCAAAACAACCCCCAACATACAATTCAACATACAACCCCTAAGTCCTAGCCTAACTTAACCTAACCTAAGGAAGACTCATTCGTTCTCATTCGCAATCTTCTCGTCATCCGCCGGCTCCTCGCCGTCTTCAAACGCCGCCATCATCTCCCGCTCGAGTTCGTCGTCGTCTTCTTCCACGGGCTCCTGTGGCTGGGATGTGGGCTCCTCGGGCGTGTCGGCGTCGGTGTCGGATGGGACCTGGGCCTGGGCCTGGGCCTGCTTGAAGGCCGACTCCACGCCCGCGCTGGCAACTTCCTTCAGTCCGGTGGACCGCTCGTACGACCGTTTGATGCGCTGCGCCAGACGCGATCCGTGGACGTCGACCTCTTCGCTGGGGTTGTCCGTCTCCACGTCGTCGGCGCTTTCGTCCTCTTCGCGCTTCCGTTTCTTGCCGGGACTCGGAATCTCGTCCAGAACCGACACGTCAGTGTCGCTTTCGCTCTCGTCGTCGCTGCCCAGGAACTCCTTCAGTTCGTCGTGCACAGCCGCTTGCTGCTCCTCGTCGTAACCGATGGGCGACGTCGCGTCAATGCCTGCGAACTGGGACATCTCCTCGTCGACCGACTCGGCCATCGCTTCGTCGTCCGACGAAATCCACGAACCCTCGGCCATTTCCTTGGAGTCGGGGGAGATCGGCTCCCCCCGGTCTTCGGGGTGCACGGGAAGGAGGTAGGGTTCCTCCGGGAGTCGCTTCCACTGCGTCAGGCAGTCGAGGAGCCACTGCGTCGTGACGATCTGGATTTTGGAGTATCGGGTCGCCTCCCGGACCTTGGCAGTGCGGTTGCGTCCGGCGACGAGGTGCGTGGTTCTCCCGTTGATCTTCTGAGAGATGGCCACGCCGAAACTCTTCGCCCAGAGGGAGATGTCTGCATTCTGCGTGTCCGTTCCAAGCGGAAGGACTCCGGAGAACACCAGGACCACACCAGTGAGGACGGGACGCTTGATAAGGGGCATGATATCCTTGATGTCAGGCACCAGTTTCAGGTCGACGTCCTTCTCCTTCGAGGGCGCCTTCTCGCCTCGCAGCGCAGCCACTCTCCCGCCCAGCCCTCGCGACTTCTGGCGGTCGTATTCGTCGAAGAAATTCCGATGTACTCGCTCCAGTCGGACCTCCAGATCAAACAGCTCCCGGTCGTTGTCTTCCAGCAGATGGTGCCGGTGCTTGCTCATGTCCTGCGACTCGTCCATGCTGCTGGAGGAATCGCTGCCACTCTCCGCCGCATCATCTTCCGCGTCCAGCTCCCTTTGTTTCTGCAACAACGGCCGGTCTTCCACCTGATGCATGATTGACTCTTCTTGCGCGTCGCTTTGCTCCTGCAATAACCTCGGATTGTCTCCACCACCCATCGTTACCAGCTGCTCTAATGTCGAAACCTCGCTCTGCTCGTCTGTCTTCGCGGTTGCCCCATTCACGTGGTGCTCTTCAAGCGCTCCCTTGGATGGCTTGGGCGCCGGCTTGTCACCGGACTTGCCCAGCTCCTGTTTCTTGGGAAGGAAGCTCGAGTTGATGTCCCCAATACCGACGAAGAACTCATAGGGAGACACCTTGATGAGATTAGGGCTCCAGCGCCAGACATCCCCGCGGTCGTCGATGATGACGACCATCTTCGTGTCCACCGGGAACAACCGGTGCAGGTTCTTGGCCGTCAGACTCCCACTCTCGTCTCGACTCAGGATACGGTCACCGAAGAGTTTCCGGTCAGGATCTATAATACTAGCGATATGTTGCGCATAGGACCTGGTTCCCATGGTGTAGATATGCAGCTCAAACATCTCCGACACGTTCTCCAGAAACGACTCCAGCCCCGGCCGTAGCTTGACATAGTACCAGCACCCGCGCATCCCCGGTCCATCGTCCACCAGCTGGAAGACACGGACATCGCTCAGAGCCTGGTAGTTCGGGTTGTCTTTATCCTGCATCCATTCTCCCACGGTCGGGTCAACAGTAGCGTGGATGATAGTCTGATCCAGATCCACAACGAGGGACAGCTTCCGAGTCGATAGTAGACGACGCTTTGCATCTTCTTCCACGCGCGTAGCTTCTCTCGCACTGACAGTGAGCGTGGTATTATCGTGGGCCATCTGAATCGGGGCGCGCATAATGTCCGTCACTTCGGTATTGTACGAGGACCTATAGCAACCGTAAGCATCCAACACCTTACCCCAACACACAGCTACCTCAACCCCAGCAACACTTACTCAGTCATATCCTTGCCACACTCCGCACAAAGCCCCCCAAACTGAACTTCATGAGCACATGGCTCATCAATTTCCAAAACATCAACCCTATAGCGAAAATTGAATCGTCAGCCCCGAGCCCCCGAGTCCCCAAACCAGCAAAAGTAAAGGGGTAAATTAGAAAAAAAAAAAACATACGGTTCATCAATGACATCCCCCTTCGCCACCTTCCACTGCACGATCTCGCCATCAACCGTCGACTCAAACTTAGTCGGAAACTTCCGCTTGACCTCCACCTTATTCCCTAGCCCATCACCCTCCGTGACAGTCGTCTGGTACACATACCAAAACAGCGCCTCATCCCGTTCCACCGCATCACCGGGCTGTTTGAGCAGCGACGTGACGGTAATCGGGTAATGAAGACTAGGCGGTAACCGGAGAAGCATGCCGTCACGTATTTGCTTCAACTATGTATGTATGTTCCGATCTTCTCCAAACCCCCTCCGGATTCCCCCGTCCTCCCTGTCGCGTGGATGGAGCTGGACAGCTCTGGTCGATCGGATGGGATGCTAGATGGAATTCGATTCGATCACCGAGATGAAAGAGGTATCGTATCGAGCTCGACGGACGGGCTACGGAGCCATGCCCGGGGCGACTGGGGATGGGTGGAGTGGGTGGCCAGGAGTGAGGTGACGCGATCGAGGGGCTTGTTTGCGATGGACGCGACACGGGGAAGTGGGGCGTGGTTGCGATGGGTGAATGAATGGAAGGTTGGTAGGTAGGTAGGTGGGAGTAGTGGGAGTAGGTCGGGTTGTCACAGGTGGTGTGCTTCGTCACGAGACGACGCGACGAAACCAATGATGAGGCGGGCGGATCTCGGATTGAGATGCGGGCGGGTGGAACTGAGCTCTGTTTTGAAGGCGCAGGGCGAGGATGGTAGAGATAGTGGAACGGGGGATGAAGAGTGTGGATGGATGATGAAAGAGAGAGACAAGAGAAAGACAAAACGGCCGCTGGGGTGGTGGTCGTGAAGAAGAAGGTTTGGCCGCCAAGAGTCAGCGGGTGCGTCGGTTTGGCTGGCCTGTGCGGGGCGAGACTCGGCCCAGACCCCGTCATCGTCTTTGTCTGAAGCCCATCATCATCATCATCATCATGCCTGCTTGCTTTGTACGCCGTTGTACTACTCCCTACGCCCTCCACTACTACTGTACTATTACGTCAATCCTCATCCTCTCGGAACTATATCATGCATTGCCATCAAAACAAACTCCCCAACGCGAAGCTATCATTCCCTGGTGTCTAGGTTTACTTGTATCGCATCATCCGCATCATCCGCATCATCCGCATCATCAATCAAGATCACAGCATGGAAGTAAATCAAGCAATATTATGGGCATTCATTGGAGATCCCTAGAGCCTACCCGGCAAGCGCTGGCAACAGGGGAAACCATCCGTAACAGATTACGCCATGTTCGTCTGCGAAGACTAGATCAAAGCCGTCAAGCTCGACAGATCTCCCGAGCCCCAAATAACAATGACCGCTGCGGGGAAGGGTCATGTACGCGGTGCCATCCCCTCAGGGAACAGAAATAATTACCGATCCATCATTTACTTAGCCTTGGCCAGACCAACGGCGCTGTTGCCGAGGTCATACACGCTGTAGTACCTCCTCAGGAACGCATCACCCAGGATGGCCAGGGGGCCCACGGGCTCGGGGAAGTCCATGCCCATGAAAGCACTGACACAGGATCCCTGAACCTCCAAGGTGTAGTCGAAAGCGGAGATCGTGAACGGGTGGCCGCTGAGGGTGAAAGTCACGTCGGGTAGGGACGAGCGCTTCTCGCAGTCAATGGTGTACTGGCCGCTCCAGCTCTTCTTGGCACCAATCTGGGCGTTGCTTTCGGGCAGTGAGCAAGTGTATCACAGGCAAGGGAGCAGTCACTTACATCATCTCAGCAAGGTCGGCAGGCAGGGCAATCAGAGAAGTGCCGGTGTCCAGAATGACACCAGTGTTGTCGAGCTCAGCAACATCGTCACCGAGAGCAATGGAGTCAAGGTCGACCTCCCAGTAGGCCTTGCGGCGGAGGGGGATCTTGATCAGCTCACCGGTGTAGTGAGACTTGTCGATGCCACCAAAGGTAGCCACGGATGAGTCACCCTCCGTGTTCGCATCCCCCAGGTAGAAGGCGAAGACAGGCTCGTCAAGGAGTCCCTGGTTGATCATGTTGTAGAAGGGAGGAACAATCTTGTTCACGGAGATGGTGTCGTAGCCCAGGCCGAGGATGCCGTCGAACCGACCGAAGGCAAAGGCGAGGCCAGGCTCTTGGGTCGCCTCGGCGAAGTCCTGGTCAGGGATCTTCAGGTCGCCAATCTTGAGCGTGTCTTGGGAGATAAATCCGCTGAGGCTGCCAGAGCCGTATCTAATAGCGAACTCGCTGCCGTTCTTCTGGTACGTGCTCGAGGAAGAGGAGTCGTACTTCTGGTGGAGGTAGCAGGCGATCGAGCCACATGAGGAGGACGGAACCCACAGGTTCGAGCTGCCAGTGTCCAGGACGACCTTGAACGTCTGCGGGGGAGTTCCCAGCTCGATCTCAGAGAAATCTATAGGGTAGTATGTCAGTAACAGTCACCGATAAGGCACGGCCTAGCTCTGGGCCATTGGCTCCGTACATTGTGCGTTCAGGAAGTTGTCCACCAGGACATCGTGACGAGCCATGTCATTGATGGGGTTCTGCTCAACCAGCTCCTGGTGAACATTGGGGCGAATGCCCATGTACTTCTGGCCCAGAGCGCGGACATGGGCGTCAATGTTGTGCGTCAACTGCGATGAGAGGGTCAACGTTAGAGGATGATGAAGCTTCAAGACACTCGCCTGCTTCATTCAAGGCAGTCAGAAAAGCTTTACTCACCAGCTGCTCCTCCATAGGGACCTTGTTGAGCTTCAGCTTGTGAACCTCGGCGGAGGCACAGCCCAACAGCACGGAGGCTGCGAGCAAGGAGGTCGACTTCATGATGGGCGGCAACGGAAACAACAGGCCCGTATGATGCGATGGACTGGTTTACGATGGCGGCAGGGACTCAGGAACGGATAAGGATGATGATGAGGATGATGATGATGATGGAGCAAGAGGGAGGAGATGGGGAGAGGGAGGACAGGTACCAGGGGAGGAAGAGGGAGGTCTGGGGTGAGAGGGCGAGTGATGCGGGTGACGAGACCCGGGCTCGCACTGGTTGCGGAGCGACTGGTGGGCCTGCCGCAGCCAATGGCCGGCTGTCCCGGCTGCGTCATGGAGAGGAGTGGGCAAGCCGATCGTCACGCGTTATCGGTCGGTCAGTTGATCGTCTTCCACGGAGGCATGGAGATACTACTGTGTAACTGCATCTATCTACGGTGTGTGGGAGTATACTGAGCATTACTTCTCTTCTACCAGTGTACTTGACTTCCGGTTGCCTGACAAGGTACAGGGATACTTGCTCTGCAGGATGGGGGTTCCTGCTCGGCGCCTTATCTTCGCTCGGATCACGCGAACCCGTCGGTGATGATGTAAGACCGCCTTCCTGTGGCTGCCTCCTTCTCACTAGCGCCATACCTTGCGAAACAGGCACTACCTACCGCTATCTATCGGTAGATAGCCAGCGAATACGTAGCACTCAAGGTGCCAGGATAGGCAGCTAGTTAGCTACAGAGTAACTACCTAACTACCGCAGCTACGATTAGTCAGACTCCCAAGACACCTGGCAGCGCTGATGTGTTCTACCGTCTACTCGTCCCAACAGATAAACTACTCCAGCGGCATCCCAAAATGCATCAGTCGTTGTCCTAATATATGATAGCCTAGATGTTGATGATACAGCTAACGATCCCCCTTTTCGCCTTGCACAATCCGATATCCAGCCTAAAAAACACGTACCATGCTCGTTTACCGGTAGAACTCAAGTCTGTGGATCTGGTCAGCTGTGTCGGCACAACGGGTAAAATGGGTAGAGACACGTACCTGTCCGACTCCTGCCCAGTCTTGACTTGAGCGGAGTAGGCATCCTCGAGGTCGGATTGGATGATGTTGTAGCGGTTCTTCCGGACAGCACGGAGACCCGCCTCTTGCATAATGGCCGCGATGACCGCACCCGAGAGGGGCTCGTTGCGAACGATCAGCGAGTCAAGGTCGACTTCGGGGGAGAGCGACATCTTAGACGCTATCGTAGAGAAAATCAACCGGCGTTCACGCCGGTCGCGCAGGTTGGGGAACTCGATCTTGCGGTCCAGACGACCCGGACGTAGCAGGGCAGGGTCCAGGGTATCCGCTCGGTTGGTGGCCATGATGACCTTGACGTTGCTGGTCTGTTCGAAACCGTCCATCTGGTTAAGAAGTTCCAGCAAGATACGCTGGACTTCACGGTCCGCACCGGTTTGGGCGTCGAAACGCTTCGTGGCGATGGCATCAATCTCATCAATGAAGATGATGGCCGGGGAGTTCTCCCGTGCCATTCTGAAAACATCACGGACCATGCGAGGACCCTCACCCAGATACTTCTGAACGAACTCAGATCCGTTTACACGAATGAAGCTGGCGGTTGTGCTGTTTGCCACTGCCTTGACCAGCATGGTCTTACCCGTACCGGGAGGTCCATAAAGAAGGACACCACGGGGAGGGTCGATACCTGAGTCGGTCAGCATTCAGGAATAGACAGCTCCATAAGGAGTGACAGGGATGGAGAATCAAGGCGAACCCACCAATCTGCTTGTAAAGGTCAAAGTGTGTCAGAGGCAGTTCGACGGCCTCCCTGATCTCCTGCTTCTGCATGTCAAGCCCACCAACATCCGCATAGGTCACATCAGGCTTCTCGTTTTCACCCAGCATGGCAATGGAGGAGTCCGCTTCCGGGGGCAGGATATCAACAAGGGCATTGGAGTGACGGTGGAGAGCGACCGAGGAGGATGGCTTGAGCTTCTCGCGGTCGAGGGTGGACAGGATACGGACGACGTAATTCGAGCCGGTCGAGGACTGCACGATACCGGTACTAGATAGAAAATCAGTTATTACAGTTCATCTTCCCAGAGTTATTGGGTATCATACTTCTGATCGATCGCTTCCATGAACTGGCCGATCACCAAAGGCACGCTCTGTATCCGCTTGATCTCCTCCTGTGCGCGAACAAGTTCTCTCTTCAGGCTCCTGTACAAACACCCTCGGTTAGCCAAGAAAGCCAGGTATAACAGAAGAAACAGGGACAGCCTGCCTTTGCTCATCCTTGATGTACTCCTCCTGAAGCTGAATGTACCTGTTGCAGGGTCAATAGGTGCCGCGGTAGCTGCCATCCATGCTCGAACGTACTCCAGGTGTCTCTGCAATTTCTTCAGCGTAGCATATTCATCACCTCCATCGCTTCCCGTGCCTTCGAGGGAGTCTATGTTGGGAATCGTGTCCAGCGGAGCTGCCTTGCTGTGAGGCGTGACGTTGTTCGCCGGATTCTCAACGGCGACGTCTCCCATGGCGGCGAATGTGTGTCGGAAAGCAAAGGAATATGGAAGAAAGCTAGCGCAGTCGATATCGCGAAAGAAAAGCCCTCCGGGTACGAAAGGAGATTGGTTGTGGGTGCTTTGGAGAAGGACGTAGGCTGTTTGGATCTATTGCGTCGATGCCAGACGGCCGGGCTCACGAAGCTCACGGCACCGTCATGTGACCGGGGAGCTCGGTCGCCCGCATCGAGTGGCAACCACTGGAGCTCCGCTTGACCTCCCTCCATCATGCTGTGTAGTAGATGGTTTCTACGCATAGATGTAGACGTTTGTTGGTCTGGGGAATTTCACCTCGATCAGTTCATTTCTGCTTCGACCGGAGGATATTTTCCTCTAGTCTCAGGGCCCGCCAAATAATATTTACAAATCATTATTTATGGACTCTGCTGTGGCCCTGAGATATTGAATTACTACTAGCAACTGGTAGTATACGCATGGAATCAATGGAAATTGTTACTCTCGTCGCCCACATGGTGATATATACCTAGTAGGGTGCTATGGTCATGCTTCGCAGGCAGCGTATCCTCAGGGGTTTTAATTGCTTGTCATAGCGGATATATACATCGACAGGGCTCATTGTCTCATCTCGAGTGATGACGGACAGAATCCGGCCAGCAATCGGGAAAATAGAAGACATGATACTATCCAACATGGAACCAATGTCCGAAGAAGACATTAGCTATCGCAGTTCGACCCCTACAACCCTGTGAAGATGCTGAAGCATAGTATCTAGTCCGTAGAGCAGTCGCATATACAGACCGGTCACATGACGCATAACGCATTACATAATCTGATTTGGGTGCCCGATCGGGTAAAGCATCCAGCAGCCCGGAGATGAATGCTGGCTTTCTGCGATCAGATCCTGGGATAACACTCAGTGGACTTGGATTCTACTGCCAATAGCAATAACCGCGACCAGGGTTCTTCTGACTAAAAAGCCTCCCAGGGAATTTGCGGCCCATACGCGTGATGCCATTGCCCATATAGGAATCCGAAGTTATCAGTTATCCTTCGGGAGGAGGATAGATAGTTCCACAGTCCACAGGCTGACAGTGGAATGCCACGAGCTGGTAGGGCCACATCGAGCCATGGCATGCGCCACGAACTATAGCACAATGCTCATCAACTCTTGCAGGTCCCGCATGTCTGACCTGCCGGCAGAAATGCCGCAAGTGCGATCGTGCTCGCCCCGACTGTCAACGCTGCGTCTCGAAAGGCCTAGTATGCGGAGGATACCCGGAACAGTTTAGATTCTGTGGCATAGCCAGTCGGGGGAAATGGAAAGGTGCCCGCATCCCGGTCAGCAATAGAAGCTCCACCAGATTGCAATCAAGACCAAGCAATAATGTACCCTCGGAGGTCCATGAAACGCCAACGTCGGAGGTTACCGTGACTGTTGTCCCCGCGAAAGTTGACCAAGCTTCCCCAGCCGAATCGGACGGCAACTCCAAGCCCCCAACTAATGACGTCCTGGTTCCTGGTAATTCCCCTGGGGAACGTAGTCGGCCCTTACCAGAACTTCCAGACGACGTTACTACACTCCTCAGTTCCTCCAACACGGCCAGACTATTAAGCCATTGTATGTTACTGTCCCCTTGATGTGGGAGGTGATCCAAGAATACTGACGCCGCTCAGATGATGAGATTATTTGCCCTCATCAAATCGCTGAGGTAGGATTCGGTGCGGAAAATCCTTATCGAGCATACATTCTCCCCCTGGCGCGAAAGAAGATCGGCTTATTGTATGCTGTTCTTGGACTCTCTGCTTCCCACCTTGGACGACTGATTGACGACGAATTCCTGCATGAAGCTACTGCGGTCGAATACCGAATGAAAGCCATACGTGCGCTCAGTGAGGAGATTCGAAAGAGCCAAAGAACCTCTCTGCTCGAAGATGAGCAGGATACTGTTTTGGCCATCATCCAGATTCTATTACTTCACGATGTAGGCTTGCCATGAATCACATTTCTCGACGCGTGTGCATAAGCTGATAAAGATTAGATCTCTGAATCCGGGGTATCGAGTCATGGAATTCATATCACGGGAGCCATGTCCGTCTGTAAACAGTTACTTATAGCCGAAGGATTGCATGGTCGACGGCAGCGGGCTGTATTCTTTCTGGGAAACCTAGCGTGGTATGTCCAAAATGAACCAGTCTCGAAACAAGGCCCACTAACCAGCGCAACACAGGTTGGATATCATTCGAGCGTTTGCTGGTTCTGAACGAATGTGTTTCTCCCAGGACATTCGTGAGTTGGTTGCTTGCGCAAGTGATCGGAAGTTCGAGTTGGTCAATGGGTGCCCTCGAGAAGTTTTTCTAGTCATTGGTGGAGCACTGGAGAAAGCAAAGGAATACACGCTGGGTTGGCTTACTTCGGATGACTATCAAATTGCCTTGCTTGTGGCTAGGCATAAGCTTTATTCATGGGATCCACGAGGGAGAGAGTATCCTAGCTCCGACTCTCTCTGGCTGGCGATAGCCGAGGCTTTCCAGTTTGCGTGTATACTGCGGATTCTTCGGTTGTTGGACCCGTTAAAACCCGCCAGAAGCCCAGATATACAGGAATGCGTCACTAGAATACTCGACGCTACCGCCTTGATTTCTTCTGAGTGTTCGTTACTGGAAATTCTCGTCCTACCTCTCTTCATGGCAGGTTCAGATTCCATATCGCGTCATGCACAATACTATGTTCTGACAAGACTGCGTGAGATCGAGCGGAGGTCTGAATTTCGCAACCCAGTACCGGCTGATTTATTGAGAAAGGTGTGGGATGCTCGTGCAGCGCAGACCCCAGATGATGATACAAATATCTCATGGACGACTTTTGTAAGTGTCGGTGTTCTATCTTCAACTGACTCCGGACTTACCAGGCGAGCCAGGCATACTGTCCCGAGCTGATACGGCAACATGATTATTTGATCATATAAGTATGTTCGAAACACTCATCGGATGAGAATGGCTCTCGGCTGCGATATGATGAGGCCATCGTAGCATTCTGTGTGACGAGGAGAAGCTGATTTGGGTTCCGATATCCCATGACTACAGTGACTTATGGGCAAGCGATTGAGCGTTGCAGGTGGATTGTCATCTCTGGCATTTTCAACGTGAGATAGAGTATCGGCTATCGTAAAGTCTGGAATCACTATATGTCTTCTTTGATTTGGTGCTCAGGATCCATGCTCGTTTCAATGCGGCGGATAATTCGGGCAGGGTTTCCAGCAACAAAGTGGAAGGGTGGGACGCTCTGGGGGATGGGTTAGTCTCGGAATTCGAAAATACTAGTATGCGGTCAAGCCACGAACGTACCTTCGTCACTACAGAGCCAGCCCCCACCGTGCTTCCTCGCCCGATTCTGACTCCGGCCAAGATGATAGCACTGCCTCCTATCCACACGTCATCTTCGATGTGCACCTCTTTGCCGGCTTCTGGGCCCTCCAACCCTCGCCGTACAGCCGGGTCCATGGGATGAGTAGCACCATAGATGCAGACATTAGGGCCAAAGAGCACCCTTTCGCCAACCGTCACTAGACAGGTATCCAAAACAAGAAGGTTGAAATTTAAGAAGCTGCCCTTGCCGACCTTAAAATTCAGCCCGTGGTCCACGGAGATGGGGGGATCCACAAAGGGATCGGTGTCGTTGAAGAGTTTCTCATCTTCCTGAGGATTCGGATGGACCGGAGGTAAGGCACGGCTGTCACCGATGATGCTATCACGCGTCGTAGAGTCAGATAGGACTGCGATGCTTCTCAATATTCACGGAAGATTTTACTGACTCTCTCCATAACTCCACCCTGCGACGTCGAGACACCTGACCCGCTTGGTTGAACGCGTCACATGCTGCCTTACAGCGCTGTCGATTGGCCTGAAGGTCTGCATCCCAGGCCCAATACAGCTCACCGTTGAGCATTTTTTGCCATTCTTTTGATGCTGCCATCGTGAGAAAGAGAAGGGCTGATGGATTTATTTCTCATGGTTGTTTCAGGGAGGCCGTTGCCTCTTCTATATGTTGCGCCTGCAGAGCCAACATGGGACTTACTGGAGCAGAACTGGGTCCACAAGGTAGATATAAAGAAAAGTACTCGATGGGCCAAGAGACAGGCGGTTGGAATTACTTCCGGATTAGGCAGGTCATGCCTCGGCGGGCATGTGCGGCGCCGTGACACATTCGAGGGCGTGTCGGGGAGGTCTGGCCCGAACCATGGGATGGAACCTGTTCAGATGGATCGTTCTTATAGCCACAACCTAATACGGGTGACTGTGCGCTGGACATCCGCAGGACAATACTAGTACTACGGGGATCCGTCACTCGTCTGTAGATAGATGTGGTTTGTTGTTGATCCAATAAAGTTTGGCGGCTTTTGCTCTTGCCCCTGGCGCTGCTTCCCTCAAAATGTACCCCGTATACTAGGTACGTACATAGCAGAGCCTTGTTGACTTGAGTACCTCTAGGTATAGATGTAGGATCATAGTAGGAGGAGGACGGTAACAGCAGACAGCAGCGATGATGATGATGATGATGTAACGCGTGAATCGACCCGCGAAGATTACCTAATCTGCCGCGGGGGTCCGCCTGCTGTTTCGGCTCACCCCTTTTACCCGCGCCCGACTCCTACCGACCGACTTGTGCTCTGCTCCTGCTGCTGCTGCTGCTCCAGGCCGGTTGCTGCTACGTACTACTGGTAAGATAACCTTACTGGAAAGCCATACGCCTCTCTGTCCCTTTCATCTTTCGCATACCTTGCCTGCTCCCGTTCCTGGCCGACTCGATTCTCGACTCCTGAGGCGTCTTTGGTCGCTCCACGTCCGTCTCCATTCCCGCCTTCCCAACCCCGTGTGCCTCCACCTTTCTAAAGGGAACCCCCCCCCTTCCTTTCCCCGGCGAGCAACACAAAGCCCAAAAGAGCCTTAACCCGAATTCAATAAAATTACCGAATTCCCATCTGGTAACTGCTGTGTACTGATTCCTTACGGAGCTTTCCAAGCCCAGGTACGCCTGTCATTCCTGACTATTGATCCCCCTTCCCTTCCTTCCCCCCCCCCGCCCGCTTGTCTTCCAGTCATTGGATTGCCCCCGTCCACACGCCTCTCACAACTGTGGCCACGCACTAGTCAGGTGCTGGCCACCCTTTCGCCATTCCTCGGGACTACCACGCACGTTTCGCGCCCTTCACGGGTTGCAGGCTATCAGCCTATCCATGACCGATCCGTGATTCCTGTTGTTGCATGTACATGTTATCGTCGTGATTGGTTTCGTGCAGCCGCTGCTGCTGTCACCCGAGGCTTGCTGATCTGATCGGACTTCTGCCACCCAGTGCCGCTCTCTCCCTCCCACACGCTCTGCTGCGGCGAAACCTCGACTGGTTTTCTGCCACGCCCATGGTCCCGTGACCTGCTCGATCTTCTCGCAATCTCTCTCTCCGGCCTTCCAACCACTGCCATTCGGGACCCGGCCTCCATCCGCTTGTGAGTCGGCATTTTTAGTTGTCCAGCCTTGTCGGTATGTACATCCTGCTTGTTCCCTTCAATTTTCCTTTTTGAGTAATTATCAATCCCCCCCAACCCCCTCTGATCGTCCCTACCCCCTCCCCCCACGGCCGACACGCTGGGGTGGCTGTTCTCGGTGTGGTCGTTGCTTCGCTCGTGTCGCAGAGCGAAGCGCGACGCCCTCACTGCCAGCTTTCTCACCTGACGCGTCTAGACCGTCTGCCCACCCTCCAACCTTTCCCTGGTTTCTCTGGAGCTTGTGTCATCTTGTCTTTCCATGTTTAAGCTTATAATGACTGCCCAATCTTTGTTCCCATCGATCGCGTGTCGATGACGATGACGGGGGTGGCCCTCTTACCCGTGTGTCTTTTTTTCTGACAGCTCTCGTCGCCTTGCAGATGGGTTGGTAAAACCACTCGACATGAATGCCTGGCTAGCCGACGCCTCGAACCTTCCGAACCATGACAATGGTGCTTTCCACCAGGCGACCATTGATCCTTCTGCGGCATTCCTCCACACCTCTCCCACTCCCGACCCTACCCAGTACCAGCGCATGTTCAATGGCGTGCCGCGAAATGCCTCGCCTGGTTTCCACAACCCGAACCAGGTGATTCCTTCCAAACGGCCTCGGCCAGAGGATGGAATTTCAATGTCGCCTAGGCAAGCACCGGGCGGGATCGCCGCATCCCGATCACAAACTCCTCATCAAGTGCCATTTCCAGGGTATCAAGGAGCTCCGAATGGCGCGCCTCAGTATCCCCCGCATCCAACCCCGTACCAGCATCTCCAACAAGGAGCTTCTCCCAGTGTCACCCAGTCTCCGATAATGCAGGAGTTCGACCAACACGGCGTACAGCGAATGGGAACAGCTTCTCCTAGTCCGTTTTCCCCAGCAGGTCCTCCAGTAGGCTCCCACATGTCCCCTTCGCAGTCAGATCATCCGAGTAGGGTGAATACTCCGCAAAATAACGCGTTCATGCCCGGTCAACCCTTCCCCCAGGCCATGGGCCCCCAATTCTCGCCCGCGCCTGCAATGACGTCTGCCGCCGTACAAGCGCCAATGCAGGCCCACTACGGCGGTATACCGCAGGGCTATCAGCAAGCGATAGCTGCTCAGCAGCAGCAACAGCGAATGCATGCTATGCAGATGCAAAACCAAGGGCGTCCGATGGGTATGAATCCAGCTATGGCTGGGCGACCGGTGGCTGCTGGCATGAATGCGATGGCAAATCCTCAACAGATGGCAGCTATCAGACAAATGCAACAGACCATGGCTAAACCACCTAACCCAGAGGGGTTCATGAGATCGTTGCAGAAATTCATGATGTCGCGCAATTTGCCATTGGATCCCAGTCCCATCGTCTGCGGTCGCCCTATCAACCTAGTCCAGCTCTATGCAACGGTCATGAAACTTGGTGGATCGAAGAAGATTGCTGCGACAAATATGTGGCCCGTCATTGCGCAGCAGCTTTCGTTTCCACAAATGCAGCTTCCGATGGCCGTGCAGGAGATTCGCGAGCACTATCAGCGGAACCTCGCTGCATACGAACAGGCTTTCCTCAATACACAACAGAAACAGTTTGCGGAACAAATGCAACAGGCGCCGCTGCCGCGACAACCCAGCGATCCATCTGGCATGCAGTTCCAATCTCCAGCCGTCAAGCCGGGCCCGGGTTTCGAGACTCCCCAACAGATGGGACACCCGTCACCTAGTGCTGCGCCTACGCCAGGCGCTGTACATCACAGTGCGTCAAATGGATTTGCGACGCCCACGCCGGTCAAGACCCAAAGCAAACCTCAAAATCAACACCGTCTCAGCATTTCTCGCCAGTCACAGCCCCCAGCAACACCACATGACCCAACCGGTCAAATACCAGGCCAATCGCCTGCGCAGCCCGGCAAAGCCCCGGGTCCCATGCCTGGGAAACCCTCAGAGCAGTTGGAACAGTCATCAAACCAGCCTCTGAAGCACCAGATCGAGGATACTTTCAAACCTATGGTCCTACCTCCAAGCAATCTGCATGGTCCGATAGCCGTTGATGAAATGTATCAGATTGGAGATGACATTGCGAGATTTAAGCCAAACGTTCCCACGTTTGCTGAGCTGGGTGTCATCGACATCCACGCACTCACGATGAGTATTAAGTCCGGGATACATGCGGAGATGCGCATGGCTCTGGATACTCTGACATCTATTTCTTCCGAGCCAGCGATCCAGATTTCGTTAGAGAATTGTGAAGATCTGGTGGAGAGTTTGATAGAATGCGCCGAGGATCAATCGGAGTTCCTTGCGGAGCATACAGTTGAAGTTTCGGATATGATGCTTCTATCCTCATACGAGGAAGTAACTCGAGGATGTCAGTCAGAGTGGACATCCTTGGCGGACATTCCAGAATTTGGAAGCATCGACTATGAGCTAGATCGTGCCGTCGACCGACTCATCTGCATCACTACTATTTTGCGCAATTTTTCGTTTATCGAGTCCAATTTCGGGATCCTGTCCACGCCCCCGGTCGTTCAATTTATGTCTACCATTATCCGCTATCTCGGCACTCGCAATATGCTATTACGGACGCATCAGAACACCCTGGATTTCATGAAGGATACGGTTATTTACTTGAGTAATGTGGCCCACTTCATCCACCTACCGAGTAAAGAAGACGCTCTCTGTCTTTTACATTTCCTTTTGTCGTTCGCGCCGTTTCCATCACCCACCGTGGGCGTGGAAGGAATCATGTTCACGTCATACAACCCCTCTGTCCATAAATACACACCTGCAGCGGTTGATGGCTTGGCCAAGCTTTTGATGCGGGATGAGCCCAACCGGACATTTTTCAGGGCGATCTTTTCTGGCGACGGTAGTTCCGTCCAGCAGGAGCTGCTTACCCGGGCTTTTGGACTCGCGATTTGCCCGGTTCCTGATCAGCTCCGCAAACCCTTGGCCATAGCGGATGCCCGCAAGGTCTTCCTAATGCAAGGCCTCCTGGCTGCAGACATTCTGTCAGGGTTTTCCGATGGCCCTACTTCCAAGCTATGGCTGGAGTCCACTGATGGGTTTGCCATCCATCTTCTTCGCCTTTCCTGCCTCCTGAGCATGGATCGAGTCCCTCCGCCCACCACCAACTCACGCCAGTCCCACGCCGCCAGGGGCCAAGCGGAAGCGGAGGCGTCTGCGTACAGCTCGATAATCAATCGAGGCCTGGCAATTCTCCGCCGACTAGCTGAGAAATCGAAACTTGCGGACTCCAGTTCGACATTGCATTTCCCGTCGGGGATTATCCCCCGGAAAGAAAACCTGCTCGGCGCACTGTTGATGCCGAACATAGATCCGGGGGTTGTTCGGCAGCTGATAACATATGCACGACTTGCGGAATGATAGCGGTATAACTTCTGGATGGTTGGATTCTGAGCTGTTTCTAGCGAAGGCAAAAGGGCTTGGTCGCGCTTTGAATGTGCCTTTTTATTTCCTCTCTGTTTTCTTTTTCCCCTGCCATGTCTTCTATTCGTCTTGAGTAAACTACTATCTTATATCTCATTCTCCTTTTTTTTTTACTTGCTTGGCGCCGGTGGGAAGATTATCGAGAGGCGTGACAAATGTGTATCTCTGTGCTTTACCGCTGTACAATGTTCAATACCCTCGGGCGAAAAAAAACCATGCTTGATGTCTAAATGGGTAAATTTCAGATCATGGTCACCACCAACAATCTCGATATACCTTCTCGATGCGATACGATACAGATCAAGGGATTTTGCTGATTCACCACGATAATTCCAGTTCTCCAGGCTGAACTGGCTGTAGCGTTGGTCCATGACCGGAGAAAATCCGTCACATAAGATGGCAATACCACTTCTCGACCTAAGGTAGGTAGGTACTTAGGTAGTAATTCAAGTGTTACACCCAAGCCAGTGGTGCGCAAATCATAGTGACTAGATAGATAACCAACCACCACCACCACCCAGGCCTCTCTGAAGGTGGGAACGGCAGCATCGCATGTACGGAGTATTTGGTTCAGCGCAAATCGTAGGTCACGTGTAAACACCTATGTATCAATCTAAATCCAGTAGTTATGTCAGTCTTGACACTAACGTGAAGAAACTCTCTCATCTGATGGACCCTTGAAAGCCTCACTCAATCAAAATTGCGTTGGTTCAATGCTCCGCTAAATTAGAGATGGATGGGCACTGTGTTTGTCCCATCTACGGGACTTATATAACCCCGTCTAGGGTCATATTGTTTACGTATTTCCTAGCATGCAACTTTCTTGTTCTGGGAAGAGCACTGTCTACGTGTGAGAGAGAGCTACGAGGCAGCAGGTATGAAGTGAAGGAGGTCGCGTAAAGCAGGAAAATAATATACCGAACCAGCAGTTCGCCGTAGAGTTGAAGAAATCACGCCAGTATACAGTAACAGCCAGAAAGCTTCCGGGAAGAGGAAATTGAGACAGAACACCAGCACTATGACAGACAGTAATACACGGTGAATAAGATAAAGTAATAAATGGAAATGAAGAAAGTGGAGGGGGGAGAAAAAGAAGAGAGACGGGGAAGGAAAGAAATATCCCTGATCACTACCATCGATTATGGCTGTTCGTCTCATCCCATCATCCGCCGTCTTGCACCCAGTCAGTCAGTCTGTGCTCGTGTTTCTCCGGGCCCTGGATCCCCCCCGTCACTCCTTGGTAGATATCAGTGACAATGTGCATACGCGCGACAGAATCGTCGGATCGTAGATGAATTATAGACGATGGAGGAAAGTGGGAGGGGCGGAGTCGACTGAGGGATCCAGGGATGCGTCTTTTTTTTTTCGGTGCCTCTTGTTTAGAAATTACGTTCCTCGAGGAACTTGAGAATCTCGGGTTTCCGCCAGCCCTAAAAGTAAAAAGCAAATCAGCCCAGATCCGCCAAAAGTAAACAAGGGTCATTTAAGGCGTACCTTTACAACGATGTGGCCGTTGAGACGGTTGATTGTTACATCGGAGCTCTTGGGAGCGCGCGCGTCGCCCGACTCAACGCCCAAGTACTGTGCCAGATCGTTCCTCAGGGCATCCAGATCGCCCTCGGTCTTCTGGAGCTTGGTCTGCTGCTTGGTACCACCGGCCTTGGTGACGAGATAGACGGGAAGCTGGTTGGAGGCTGTGCGACGGATGAAGTAGGGGAGGTTCGTAAGTTGCAGGTTGGCCGCGGGTTGCGACGCCGGAGGGCTGCCCTTCAGGGTCTGGGATTGCCGCTTTAGTTGAACGAGGAAGGTTCGACATTGCTGAGCGGCAGCCTTGTGTGTGTTGGGGCGGAGGGAGGGAAGGAGAGTGGTTTCTAGAGGAGGTCAGTGGGAGGCTTTCGACGTGCCTGTTCGTCTGTCTTTTGGGAGGGTTTGCTGCTCAGGAACATAACAACGATGCTTACTGTCCCGATAGACAGACCGACGACGGAACGAACGGAACGAACGGAACGAGTCGCAACTTACGAGAGGTGATCGAGCTAGGAGACGAGCATAGCGTCGAGAAAGAGCTACGCGTCCCCGATGAAGCAATGGGCTGTGTGGCTTTGTGGAGGTAGAAGGGGACGGTGGAGGAGGACTGCTTGCGAACGGCCGAGCAGAGCGGCAGAGACTGCAGGAAGGACGCCATGGAGGTCGGAGGGGGGGGGAGATGAGGTTGTAGGAGAGAGAATGGACGAGTCGAGTGCCAACCAGCCGAAGGGAGAGGGGTGAGGAGAGGATGGACTGACGGGACGAGCGACGACAGGCTGGAGATCCGGAACATACGACATGCAGAAATGAAGCGATGATTTCTTGCTTCGGCGCGGAGACCTGCCGCTAGGCCGAGTCGGGGCTAGCGCGTCGAGCAGCCCTCCCGCCCACATTTTCGCCAGCGCAAAAGCCGCCGCACACTGACTGAGACTGCCAGCCCGACTGATTGAGCGCCTCCGTCTCTGTCTTCGGAAGGTCTCTATCTCCATCTCCATCTCCATCTGAGAGATCCCTCCTCCTCCTCCCCCCCCTCCCCTCCCCCCCCCCTCCCCCTACCCCATTTCTCCCCTCTCACCATGGCAGACAACGCCCCTCCTTCCGCTGAGACTCTCCTCAGTGGTGCCGCCGCCCACCCCCCAAGACCGCTGAAGAGATCGCCAGCCAGTATGATCTCCTCCCCAAGTTGATCCCCTACCTCGACCGCCATCTCGTCTTCCCTCTCCTCGAATTCAGCTCCGGTGGCCAGGATGACGACAAGGAGATCATCCGTGCCAAGTACGAGCTCCTCAAACACACCAACATGACCGACTATGTGGCCAACCTGTGGCAAGAAATCAACGACTCCGACACCGTCCCCGACGAGTTCTTGAAAAAGAGGGAGGAGGTTCTCGCCAAGCTGCAGCACTACCAGGACCAGAGCGCCAAGATCACCGAGCTGCTCCAGGACGAGAGCGTTGTCGGCAACCTGCGCAGTGACAAGGCCGCCAACTTGAAGTTCCTCGAGGAGGAGCACGGCGTCACCGTCGACATGGTCAACAGCCTCCACGACTATGGTCGTTTCCAGTACAGCTGCGGTAGCTACGGCAATGCCGCCGAGCTGCTGTACCAGTTCCGTGTCCTCTCCACCGACAACGACCGGGTTGCCTCCGCCACATGGGGTAAGCTCGCCTCTGAGATCCTGACCACCAGCTGGGAGGGCGCCATGGAGGAGGTCCAGAAGGTCAAGGACTCCATCGACACTCGTCTATTCAACAACCCCCTGGGCCAACTGCTGAACCGCTCCTGGTTGATCCACTGGTCTCTCTTCCCCTTCTTCAACTACGACCCCGCCCGCGATGTCCTGACCGACCTCTTCTTCTCCCCCGCCTACATCAACACCATCCAGACCAGCTGCCCCTGGATTCTGCGCTACCTGGCTGCCGCCGTCATCACCAACCGCAACCGCGCCCACAAGAGCACCAGCGTCTACCAGAAGCAGCTGAAGGACCTGATCCGTATCGTTCGCCAGGAGGGCTACGAGTACAACGACCCCATCACCGACTTCGTCAAGGCGCTGTACGTCGACTTCGACTTCGAGGAGGCCCAGAAGAAGCTGGGTGAGGCCGAGGATGTGTTGCGGAGCGACTTCTTCCTAGTTTCCGCCGCCGATGCCTTCGTCGAGGCTGCCCGTCACCTGATCTCCGAGAGCTACTGCAAGATCCACCAGCGGATCGACATCAAGTATGTGCTTGCTCCGTTCTCTCTCTCTCGCCCGCGACGACCCTCGTGGAAATCTTGCAATCTTGCTAACCGGACTTTCTATTTCTAGTGACCTGTCCACCCGTCTGGGCCTGAACCAGGACGAGGGCGAGAAGTGGATCGTCAACCTGATCCGGGATACCAGAGTCGATGCCAAGATCGACTACAAGGAGGGCACCGTGATCATGAACCACCCCCCTCAATCCGTGTACCAGCAGGTCATCGAGAAGACCAAGGGTGCTTTCTTCCGGACGCAAGTTCTGAGGTACGTCTCCGTCTCCAGCCCCCTCTTTATCCAACCCACATATACTAACCACCACAACCCAACCAACAGTGCTGCCGTCGCGAAATAAACGAATGACACACCCTTCTTCTTGAGCTTGCTCCTTTTTAAAAAAACAAGAAATCTTCGTCCTTTTACCGTTCTCTTCATGGTTCTGTTCATGTTACCTTACTTACTAGTAGTCTTCCCCCGCGCCGGGGCCGGAGTGTGTGCGGAAAACTTCCTGAAGCTAAAAGTGTTGTGATGAGATGGGAACCAAGCAAGAGTGGGCATCAGGCTGGCGTTCAGGTGGTCCACTATTTATTTCTTCTTTCTTTTTCTCTCTTTTTTTTTCCCGTTTCGTGTCTCATTTCCTCCCCACTATAACGTTTATTTACCCCCCCGTGTATCTCTTTTGTGTTGTGTTGATGACACCCTTCGGGATTTGGTGTGTGATGACTCCCCACAAGAAAAAAAAAACAAAAACAAAAAGAAGAGAAGAAGTACCGTCAATTTTTATCCACGAAGTGAAGTCTGTCTGGGCATCTTTTATCAGATAGGAGGGCGACGAGGAGGAGAAAAAAAAGCAAAAGGAAGGACTGGACTGGACTGGACTGGAGAGAAACACGAGTCTGGGCCAGACTCGCACCCTTCCTGGGGGGTTTTCTCTCGTCCGATGGATGCTATCGCTTGGCCATGTGATTGATCGATCTATGCTGTTACGAATGATCTATAGAGATGATGGAATCAAATACTTAACCCTAGACCTGTTGTTTTTGGATCGGACTTCGATCTGCCTTATTTGTATTATGAACGATTCTTAGCCTGATCTCCTCGGCTTGCGGGCCAGGCGCACGGTATCCAATATCACGGCAGGGACCGTACCTACTCACATTATCCATCATATCGCTCAGAGTGCAGGCATATCATTCAACCTGAGTGAAAACTCCCGAAAGCGCAAAAAATGGAAGAAGATAAAGGAAAACAAAAGAAGAGTTAAGTCAATCACGTCTAACAAGGTATCTGTGAAACAGAAAGAAGGCCCCGCTGGAAAATCAAAACGGCTTGAGCAAAACATAGAACAACCCACAAATGTCACGAACGCGAACTCTTCTTAGCCCGCTAGATCAGTAAGCCCGTCGAGACTCATGCTCTATAGGTCTCCGGCGACTGCCTGAAATCCGAACCGGGACAATTTCATTGATGTAGGGCTCCGACTGTCTGGCAGAGCTACTGATGCCGGTATCTCCTGTCATTCGGACAGATTCCTGGCGCTCGTATTCTCGAGACATCGTAGCGAGGTCGTCGATTTGCTCCTACCGTTGAATGTCAACAATCTACTCATGGAAGAAAGGGAATAACAATGACAGACCCGTGTAAGAGGCACACCGACTATCAGGTAGCCGTCCCGGCCCTTTACATGTCAGAGCTGTGATTTGGGTCCATTCTGCCACGGCGTTGAAAGTTACCTGGTAGGAGTATGGCCTGACACTTGCCGATGGGCCTAGGAAATATTGTATGTGACCTAAGACAATATGGCGGGACAGCCCGTAGCCTGGAAGCCAGTACTGCTGGACTTGAGACATGTTCGTAAATGAAGGCAGCTAGCGTGGAAGTAAATAAATGGGCGCGAGCGAGGTAGCGTTGGGTGTATGCTTATAGGGGAGCTACTTTCGATCATGATGGCCGTGGCTTGGGGCCTTCAAGAGACCCGTATAAATAGCCAGGTAACGTTCCGGCCATGCAAGGAAAGCGATAACAAACGAGCATCAGATTCATTCGTCACAACGCGGTGGGTTCGATGTGGATATGTCTCTCGACTGTCAGGATGCCCTAGGGCAATGTGACTGTACAAAGTCACTCCAGAGTCGATCAGCACGCCCGCCATCGACCCGAGAAAAGTCTTCCAGTCAAGATTGCGCCTATGCAAATGTGGCTTTTGAAATAGATACCTTTGCGAGCGAAATGGAACGCCTGCAAGGTCTGCTGCTCACGTCCGATTCCGGGGAAACCGCCTCACTCTTTCATCCAACCCCTTTGCGCCGGTAAAGTGAGGCTTGGCCCTCAAGAAAGACTAGCAATTTCCGCAAATCGAAGGATATTGCGCCCGGGATTCGCGTTCTTCTGTCTTCGAATGCTTGGCTGTTTCTGCGGTGAACATGCACAACTGAAGTGGTCTGCGATGGAGGTATGTAGCCTGTACGGCCTGTGTGATGCCGTGGCTCCATGAACCAGGCGCCGCGGATGCAGCTAGTATGCTATCTCAAAGATTATTGGCGAGCGCCCTAGATCTTGCAGACCCGAAATGGTTTCGCACAGCTCGGGATTTCTTGCGTCTCGAGTCCAGACATCCCAGTAGATGGTGACACCTGCATGGCACCGGAGCGATTATATAAACCGGTTGTTCGCAGACATGAGAGGCCCTAGGGCTCTTTTTAATCCCACGTAGTCTGGCCCACTGGGCGGGACCGATCAAGCTGGAAGGGTATATACAGCCCGAGTCATAGTGATCGCTTTGGCTTCTCCGTGTTCCTTATTTTGACTTATATTTTGTTCTTTTCGACCTTGTTTGTCATCAAGGCGATGTATAGATGAATACGCCGTAGTTGTCATTGGGCCGCCCAGAAATACAAGCAAAACACGCACCGCGTCAATTATCGTGTAGATTTCGCACGAGGGTTATCTCCTAATACCGGTCTCGAAATGAGCCACTGCAGAAAGGAGGACGGTCCTCATCAGACGGCCATAGCCATCAATCCTGGCTAATGAAAGCGTCTGCCTATTGTCGGACAGAAATATTGCACGGGCGATTGTAGAGCTTGTAGGGAAGGTGAACTAGCAACCCTTTCGGCTACATATCGTATCATATTAGCATTTGCTGGGAAGACATCAGACATCAGCGCCTAGTCCTACCCAGTGAACACTTGCGTCACTATGAAGATCCGAGTGGACAGTCGTCTTCGCTTGCATGGGCCTCAAGTTTGCCATATACATATGTAGTAGTGGGTGCGAGTTTCGCTTCTTTCTCCATCGCTGGTCGAAGTGTCGGAGAGCGGGGCCGGTTATTGCTTTTGTTATTTCAGCCAGAACATGCAGACACAGCCGATCCGACGGCCCACGGGGGTTAGCTGAGTCTGGACTCGTCTAGCCATGGCCGTGGATCGAAACATAAGCCATGCAATGATGCAACGACGACCGCCAATCATTCCTGATCTTTGCTTTCAGCTGGAGACGAGGATGTACCCTTCATATTTGCGAACTAATGCCCCAAGGCGTAAGGCTAGCACCTAGACATGGCCAGACCCGGGCGATCTTGTCCTTGCCAGTTATGTTGCTCCAGCACTAGGTAAAGTAACTCCTGCCCAGGATTATGCCGATGCCTAGTGGTTTTGTTCAGCTTATCTCCTGCAAGGGCATCGCGAGAAGTACCTAACAAGGCTGAAAAAAGAACGCTTAGTTATACCCAGGCTGCAGGGTACCCTTGCAAGTGCATCGTGAGGGATTCTTCCCGAGTAACTCACAGCCACAATGTCCAGAGCGATGGAAGGAGCAAGGAAAAGTCCGACTTCCCATCGTGGAGCTACAGTTGGACCAGAAGAACACCCGGAGTCCGCTGTGAAGAGAGGTACAGTCTCATCTATTCGACCGCGGAGAGTTCAATCCTTAGACGGTTTGCTTCAGGGCGTTTGAGGCGAAGACCCACAGGAGGGCTGATTTGTCCAGAGAGCTCCATTGACTCAGCGTCGTTCACGGACGCAGAAAGCGAGAAGTCCAGCAAGGCGACAGTGGGGCATCAGGACGTGGATGATGGCAAGAGTACAATCAATGTCAAAAGCAGAAGAAAAGAGATTTTGAGGGAAGAAAGGGAAGGAGCCGAATTGGGCAGGCGCCGAATTGGGCAGGTGCCAGGGAAGGAGCAAAAACAACCGGCCGCAAGATAATAACTCATAATACCTCAAAGTAGATGGATCCAAATAGTACTCAAGTAGACCAGGAATCTTAATGCTTCGTGTATTATTGTCTATACTCTTTTCATGACTCGTCCAGAAAACAACGTTCGCCGCAAATACCACTAACTCTTCAGCCAAGGCACCTTAGTTTCCCTCCGGGGGAGCATACGGGTGTACAAGCATGTCGCTAAATCTGTCGGGGTGGGTGGTGGGTTAGCCATCACGGTGTTTCTGCAGATGGCAGATTCAGATATAACTTACTTCTCAAGCTTCTCCTTCCCTCTGACCTCCTCAACCAACAATGGCATGCGGACGACGTTGAAATCCTCGTACAGCTCTTCGATCTGTTCCAAGTACTTCTTCTGCATCTTCCTCCGTGCGGTACACTGCTCGCATTGGCTGCCTTCTTTCGGGAACAGGAGCTGGTTGACCACGATAGCATGGGTGTCGATGTTGTAGCTCGTCAGCTCTTGGATCATGCGCTCGGTCTCGTATAGAGACAGGAACTCGGCAATGCAGACACAGACGAAGGTGGTCAGGTCGGCATCCTTGAATTGCGAGTTAACCTCGCTAATTGTTTCCCTCAGCGACTCCATCTTCTGCAACAGCTCGTCGATGTTCTGACCGCCTGGTAGACCACCGCGGGAACCGAGAATCGAGTTCAACATGGGGCCGAACTGAGATGACAGCTGCGACAGCTTCGCAAGAGCCTTCTCCAAAACGGTTGGAAACTGGAGGAAGCGAAGGGTGTGGCCGGTCGGCGCAGTATCGAACACGATCACCTCGTAGGACAACGACTTGACCTGCTTCAAAACTTCGGCAAAGGACATGGCTTCATCGACACCGGGAATCTGATACGATCAGCGATCTTCCAAGAGACGAAGTTGTGCGGTTAGCCATGGCACGCGGCAAGAAAGACATACACTGAACGCCAGATCCTGCATCATACCGCCGACGCCCATTCCAGAAAGAGGGTCATCACCCTGTCCTTCCCCACTGGCCAACAGATCCTGGATGCTACCGTTCGGGTCGATCTCCATGGCGCTGAGGTTCGAATACCCATCGACCAGCCGGGCCTCCTTTCCAAACTTCTGTCCAAAAGCATCGCTCAGGTTGTGTGCGGGGTCGGTGGAGATGAGCAGGACGGATTTGCGAGCTTTGGCAAGCTGAATCGCGAGAGAGCAGGAGGTCGTGGTCTTACCCACACCTCCTTTACCGCCGACAAAAATCCAACGGAGGGTCTTCTGGTTGACAACCGACTGGAGCGTGGGCTCCATGAGGTCGTCGCCCTGCACGATAGCGGTGGACATGATGGAAGCGCGCGTGGATCAGTACCGGCTTCGATTCGTAGTCTGTTTAATCCCCAGCTAGATGAGCTTCCGTACGTAATTGTTGATGGCCCCGAAGTTGTTGTAGCTTGGACTCACCACGTATGATTTCCCCGCGGAGGCCCAAAACTTTTGGTAGTGGCGGCTGAAGAGCTTCGAGAACCTTCCCGGGAGGATCTGAGTCACCCGCACGCTAGATTTGGATGGACCGAGTAGGGGTCTGGGTGGTAAGAAGAGCGCGAAAGTAAGAGATGCTGGAAGATCAGGTACGACTAGCCCCGTGCGGTGCAGCTGCAGAGGTCCAGGAAGCAGCGCCGTTATTACTCCGTACTACTCGCGGCACGTGCTGACTCTCCCCCTCTGCCTGAGGCGACTCCGCCCCCGCCGAACGCCGTTGGGGATGCGAGAGTTCCCTGAGGCTCAGATGCGATGATACCTGCCTCTCTGACTAACCGCGCCTGTCGCAATTAGGTAAGTCCAATCTGCATGGCGAGGTAATTTGCTTGCCACCCACTCTGCAATGAAGAATTGGGGAGTTCCAGTTTGCTCCATGGCAGTAGCACGGGCACATCAGTTGGTCCAGGACGGCATTGCGGCCACTCAAATGCCAGAACAAGGGATATTCTGTAAACTAGATCCCATGGATCGTATAGATGCAGCATGTGAAAGGCAGATAGATAGTCCTGGAAGACGGGCACGTATCTCTCGCTCGCTGTCCACCAAGTCGAGTCACCGCGACTGGACCCCGCCGAAGGTATACTCCGGGATGCCAGGGCAGCTGCTGTCGGTGCTCTCCGATGCATGGGAGGCGGAGATAGAAAACCCTCCTGGCGCGCACTCGACCTCCCCAAATCTCTCACCTCTTCTTCAAATCCTACAAATTGCGCTCTATCCATCCCATCTCCTCCCTTAATGGACTTCGGATCGCAAGTCCAGCCGTCAAGTGATCAACTTGGTAAAATCACAGACCGTCTAGCCCTTTACCGCAACCAGCTCCTCTACACATCAGATCCCTCCTCCGCAGGACAGACCCCCAACCCCGACACCACAACATCAAACCCTGGACAAAAGTCCACCACCGCCCCGATGTCCCGCGATCCCATCACTTGCCACGTCCTGAATACCCTGACGGGTACGCCCGCCGCGAACCTCCCGGTGACTCTGACGCTCTTGTCCGGGGGCCCATCGAGTAGCAGCCAGAGTCCCATCAGCTTTCGCGCGACGACCGATGCGGACGGACGAGTCAAAACCTGGGAACCCGCGACTGCGACTGCGACTGCTTCGACCGCATCGGTCCCCACCATCCTCTCCGCCCTCCCGGCTGCCGATAGCAAAACGAATTGGGCTGTTCGGTTTGAGGTCGGTCCGTGGTACGAGGCACAGGGGATCGAGAGTTTCTGGCCCGAGGTAGAGGTGAAGTTCACGGTGAAGGGACGGGGCCGCGAGGGGGAGGAAGGATGGCGGCACTATCACGTTCCCGTGCTGTTGGGACCCTGGAACTATTCAACTTATCGGGGATCGTGACGCATCGATAAAGCTTTTGATACGGTAGATAGATAGATGTACGGGATACGGAGATGGATCTTATCGCTGCGGAGGACTATCGTGGAGACTGGAGTCCCCCCCCTGCAATGACGTATCTGGAGAATGGTGAAACGTGACGCTTGTTATGGGGGAGTGGATATCAACGAACTGAAGTTTAAATAATGCCACTGTTGGACCTACATATAAGTTAATTCAGACCTCCGAAGAATATCGATAATATCATATGGATGTTTCCTCTCCATCTAGATTGCTGGCTATCTTTCCACAGAACAACCAAAATTATGGGACAATGGTAAGTAAACGGTGCATGGAGAACCGAAGAGTCAGAGTATATCCAATGAACCTGAATCATGCCTGCACCGATATCCCAGTTGATAAGAGAAGACAATAGTGTGCGTTCTAGACCTGAATCAAACCATAGTCGGAAATCCTGCACGAAACACTGATTTTGGTGGCTGCATAGTAAAAAAGCTAAACGGCAGCAGAGGTGCCATTCACGCTGGGCGTATTACTACTCCAAGATACTTGATACTCCGTACTCATTATGCGGCGCGAGGCTCTGCCATGCTTATGTCGCAGTAGGGGCCCTCCTAGGCTCCTACCGGTCCCCCCCTCCGAGAAAAGCCTACTTGGTAGATAGACCTCGTGAGGATTCCGGATGTCTCTGCATGCCCGAATGCGCATGCATGACCGGAGCGTTTACAGTTATTATTTCTTTTCTTTTCCTTTCTTTTTATTTCTGCCTGTCCCACAATAGGTCCAGGCACTTTTAAGTACCCAAAACAACATCCAAGATCATGTGTCTGGAAAGAAAAGACAACACCGACGCTAAGACGTTGGGCATAAGTACGGTACGCTGAGTGACAGGGATACTATCCTTCCAGCCTTCCTCATCGCAAGAAAACGATTCTTCATTCGGACATATGCCATATGCCATATGCATGGGCCCATGGAGTGGCTGCCATGCGGACGCAGAGCATCAACTACCGCCGAGTCCATCGACGTCGTGGTGCAGGGGCGAAATGCGGGCGTCGAGTCCTCCAAATCGGTATCCATCTATCGCGTGGACGGGTGAGTGGTGGCAGCGATATTATTGTTAGCGTGTAGCACGCGGTATCACCTGCCAAGACCCCGACGCGACTTGTGGCAGCTGTACATAATGTAGGACTGACCATTCTGTCCTTCCTCTTACTGACGATTACCGATTTGGTGAGACATCTAGATTCTACTGGGTCGGGGTTCTCGATAATAGTAACGGGGAGGGCCCATAAATCTACTCCGAACCTTCTGCTGCCTCCTCCTGTCTCCCCAACCTTCGAGGACTTGAATGGATTGTCCAGAATCCCAGTGGCAATCCACTAGAATCCCCCGTCCTTGTTTTGGGCCCCAACGAGACCGCGACACATCGCCTCACGTGATGCTTATCCACGGGACGGAGGTCCCAGAACGCATTGCGTCATCGGAGGGGACCCAATCAGCAAGCCGACGTGTCACTCGACCGTTCCGAGGGAAGATTTCCCCCCTGACTCCAGCAAGAGAAGAGCCCCAGAAACCGGAACACGGTGATCGAGGGCCGAGAAAGAATAATAATAATAATAATAATAATAATAATCGGAAGGATTCTTTCCTAGCAATGGCACTGGCCACTGACCATCTGGCCATCTGGATTTTCATAGTAGAAAGTGATCCGAAGGGATGCTCACCGCCCTGCAGTCGGACCAACATGGTGTCTTTTCTCCAGCCCTCCCAGCCCTCTTTGAGCCGTGAGTCGAGAGTCTCTGCACGGCGGGGGCTCGGATGCAGGCCCGTGAGTGGCTGGGCCAAGTGGGGGCGCTAGCGTTCGCGAGTGGCCACCACCCGGCTGGTCCGACAGTCCGACAGCCCGGGAAAATTCCTGTCGTCGTCACCGTGATCTCATCCATGTCTTTTTACCCCTTCCCTTCCTTTCCCCTTCAACCCGCTGGCCAGTTTGTTGCACCCGACTTGTCAACGTTGCCCTTTCTGTCCGCGCCGTCCGCTGTTTCTCTCGCACAGAGCTTACATTTGGGTTCTGGAAGTCGTCTTCCTGGTATATCCCATCCCTGGATAGCTGGCAACATTCTCAATTCCCAAACCTTTTGGTTGGTACAGAGCACTCCGTACCAACTTGGTGGTGTGTGAACTGCCTATCGTTTCCGTCGTCATCCAACAATCGCGTCCACTGGGTTTTCCGTTCCTCGGATTGGTCGAAACGTCTTGCCGGGAACCCACTCGTCTCCAACTTCGTTTTGCAAGTAAGGGCCAGCCAGCATTCGCCTGCATAATCAATACAGTGCCTGATCACGATAGGGTAAGTTGTTCTTTTCTCATTTCCCCTTCCGTGCTTGATTTGCCCCGGAGTATCAATATTCCTGCTTTGAAATCAAACCCAACCCGAAGAAGGGCAGACAGGGCCATTTTGAACAAGGAAAGAGGAAGGACAAAAAAAAAAAAAGAGGGAAGGACAACAAGAAGTTTGGACCTGGATAAGAGAGGAACCAAGAATCAAAAAAAAAATAAAAACCATTAAAAAAAGAAAAGCAACCAGAAAAAAAAAAGGGAAAGAGAATTCCTCAACCTTAGTGTTTCGAGGTTGCACTTTAGCTGGTACCCGCGGGCTTTTTGTACTCAGGGTTGCATGGTTTCGGCGTGACAAGAAGGCGAGTGGTTTAGGCCTAGCGTCCCTTCGCGGCACTCGACCGCCTCCCCTCCTCCTCTTCCCCCCTAAATCTCCCTGTCGAACCCGGACTACGTCACAACTTTTTCACTTTCCCTCCCCTACCCTACTCGAATCTACTTACTCAGTGACCTTCGGGGTACAGTGCGCAACCGCGATAATACGGATATCTCAAGACATCAACAAGTCGCATTTACTCCTCCCCACGTCCCTCCCCCCAGTTCTTGATTTCTATCTCTCCGTCTCTCCACCCCCATTATCATTCCTGGTCCATCTCGTCGCCCGTCGGTCGCTGTGCCATCGCCACCTCTTCCGCTCGCTTTCCTAATTTTTCCTTACGTCGCCGGGTCACCTGTCGGGCCCCTTCGCTCTAATATATCGACCTCCTCCACGCTACTATGTCTGCGGCGGTTGCTTCGACAGTTTCCACCACTATAACACATCATTCTGATCCGCGTAATTCTTCCCCAATGGACGCGAAAAAGGCGGGCTTAGACAATGAAGGTGAGTGCCGTGTCATGTTCTGATGCTTCTGTGGGCGCGCGCGCGGCTCCTAAACGGAATCCCTGGTAACTCGATGCCAAATCCTTTTTGTATTATGCATTCCTTACTTTATGTCGAGCCTTGGCCTGTTCTGGGCAGGTTGTACGCCACGGTTCCCCAAATGTTCTGTTGACTGCTTTCTGCCGCCGGGATGACCTCACAATTGGCGTCATAGGCAGGAAGTGATGTTGTTATCAGATCATTGTCGTTCCGTCAACCCCTTCTGTTTTTTTTTACCCCTGGCCCAAACAACCTCATCATTGCATGTCGCACTCAACGCTAGCTTTCTTTACTCCTTGACTGATGCGAGCTTCTGTCTAACAGACTCTCGGGCGACGTCTTCGGATATCAAAGATACGAAGCCTGAAGTAGATGGTCAATCCTCGCTGGCGCCGCCTCCACGTCCAGCCATAACAAGCACTACTGACACTCCTGATTACTTCAACTCAGTCCACAACCCTTTCTCTCTAGAGCCCAACCCTTTCGAACAGTCCTTCGGCAGTGGTGGCTCGTCGAGTGAAACCCCGGGAAAATCGATCCTTCCCCCGGTCGCAGCCCTCACCTCTCCTGCCCTACCAGGCGCTACCTCCGCTGGTGGTGGCTATAGCTGGTCAAACTCATTGCGCTCTGGCCCGTTGAGCCCTGCCATGCTGGCGGGCCCGACTGGCTCTAGTGATTACTTTGACAGCATCGGCCGGGGGTTTCCTACTCCCAACGAGTCGTCTCTTCGTACTGGACTAACCCCGGGCGGCGGGGGTTCTATGTTCCCGGCCCCCAGCCCCAACTCCCAGGCGCTCTTGCAGCAACTGCAGAGCGGGGGAGCGACACCCTCCACCATTGAATTCCATCGTACTGCCTTGAACGCTGCCAAGAAGAACAGCTTGAACGGGCCTACTTCTAACCCAACCACGGAGTCTGATCCCGCTCAGAACTCCAGTATGGATGTTAAGCCAAACCAATCCACCGGTGCCGATCCATTCGGTCACCATGACGCAGCGGATGCGGCTAATGGGCTTTTCATGCTTGCTAAAGGCGGGCAGGCGAATCCCAACCAGTTCCCGGTTCCTAACCAGACGTCGATCCAACCGCAAAGCCTCCAAAGTAACGATCAGCCACGCGACCCTGCCGATAGACGCAACTCTCAGAACATGAACGGTGCAGTGAACGCTGGCCGAGAGACAAGTGGCGACGTCTCCGATATGCAGGGCGAGGCGAAGCCAGCTGGTAAGGGCAAGGCCAAGAAGGGCGCCGTAGCGAAGACCGCGAATGCGGGAAATAATAGGCGCAAGGCCGAAGATGCGCCCAAAGGGGGTAACAAAAAGGTCAAAACCAGTAATGGACCTAGCAGTGTTGACCTCGAGCCTCCTTCCGATATGGGGGAGTCAGATGACGACGACGATGAAATGAAGAGAAAGAACGGGGACACAAAGAAGATGACCGACGAAGAAAAGAGAAAGAACTTCCTTGAGAGGAACAGGTAAGCTCCGAGCCCAGTTGTTAGTAAACTTGGCAGTGGTGATTTTGCCTGCTAACGCAAATGCTATCAGGGTCGCGGCGCTCAAATGCCGTCAGCGCAAGAAGCAGTGGCTTGCCAACCTTCAGGCAAAGGTTGAGTTGTTCACCTCGGAGAACGATGCACTCACTGCCACCGTCACACAGCTTCGCGAGGAGATCGTCAACCTCAAGACTCTATTGCTTGCGCACAAAGATTGCCCTGTCTCCCAAGCTCAGGGCATTGGTCCCATCATGATGAACGCCATGCCGACAGGCTACGAGTCGCACCCGTACAACATCCCGGGGGGCATGGGAATGCAACCTGGACCCATCCCCGCACAGGCTATGCGGCGATAATAAGCCCATCCCTCCAGCGCAGGGCCATAATACTGCGATCTCGGCCCAGATCCGGCTCCGGCTCCATCCCCCTTTGCTCAAGGAAAGGCCGACCGATCGCTTTGCTTCCGGGGGTGTTGGGCGTTCATCTTGACCAAGGACAGCGCTTTGCACACCCGTCACGTTCTACTATATTTTACTGGCCGCGAGCCCCACTGGCATGGATAGGTGTTATGATGTATACGAATTCAAAAAACGGACGGCTGAATTTGAAGGTGTGGAATGGGTTTGTATTTGCCCACCAGAAGGTGCAAACTTGGCGCAAAAGCTTGGCTGGGTTCATTTTCTTGTGTTTTCTTTCTCCTTGACCCTCGAGAGCCCTTGCCCCGTATGGTTTGCGGTCTGCAGCACTTGCAGGCCGGGGTTGTGTATTGTGTATTCCTTCTTCCTGCCCCCTTTACTTCCTTTCTACAACCCCACGTGCTCCGAGGTCTTCTATTCGCCTGTTTGATACTTACGGGACACTGGATGTTTGACTCTTTTTTTTTCCCCTTCTCTTTGCTAAGAAACACGGTTCTGGGCGGCGTACTGGAGGTTTTTTGCTGTGGCGATTCATCCCGACTTGCTAGATGTCAGTTGAGCGTCTAGGGAATTTGATTAGCTTGAATGCCAATGATTTCAAATTGCTTTAGACTCGTACGGTACCGTAATTGTCGGCCATGAAGTTCTTGTAGCAAGTAGTATCTACTGCGTACTGGGCTTGGCGAGACGCGGGCGGGATCAAACCACTCAAACCGGACAAACAACAACAACATCAGCAGCGACCCTCCCTCCGTCTTCCGCGGCGATGGGCCTCGACGCAGCCGGTCCCTAACGACGACTCCGAATCTGTCTGTATGCGATAGCGACTCCAAGGGTCTTCCTTCGTTGACTGGTGCGGGACGCCATGCCCTGTTCTGCCGAATCCCAGTGAATTGGAACCCCCGAAGCTGTCTTCGATCCTCCGCATCGCGTTGGGCTACTATCGGAACTCCACGCCAGCGCCTCTCCCCCAGACAGAGAAAGCTAAACCGGAACCTGACAGTCTCTCCAAAGAACCACGCCAAAGTTGAACTGGTGCACTGGACGGCGCCCCGATATAGTCACGAAAAGAAACCATGTCGATCCGTGACCAAAAGTCCGCGGAGCGCATCGAGGATGGCTTCGCCCAGCTTGTTGACGCTCTGCTGTCGACCCGGGGAGACAATGCCCCAGACGAAGACAGAGAGCTCACACCGGAAGAGGCAAGATGGCGAAATGGAATTCTCGAACGCTCATGGGACATACTCAACACATACACCAGCCCAGCCAACGATCCAGCATCGCCGTCGGGTGCTGCAGGCACGGGAATCACCAGACGAGGAAGCCTAGCAGGCGGGGGAAAAATCAATAACGCGTCGGACTTGATCAAGCGGAAGCTGTTTCGCGAAAATTCCACCCCCGACAAGGCCGTTCGGTTCTCGAATCTCTACTCCCGTCTGTTGACCAGTCCGGTTGTGTCGCAGAAATGGGCTTTCCTATACATGCTTTACCGACTCGCGTGCCCGGATGACTACGAAGGGTCTTGGGATGAGGAAGGAGGAAGCGGAAGCCCGCAGGTGGAGATGGCGAGCCTACAGAATATACTCTGGAAAGGACAAGGGCCGGGACAGGTCTGGGGACCGGATCAGTTGGATGATGATGGCCCTGCTATCAGCTCGTCTGCGTCTCAGATCCCGGCGCGGCTGGAGCGGAAGGCTTCGGTGCGACGGCCAGAAATGGTGGTCGACCAAGGGCCAGAACCTGAGCTAGATGCCTGGTTTCCAGCGGTGGAGAGGGCCCGAGAAACCCGGGCGACTCGTAGCCGTGCAAATACTGGTGTGAGAGAGCCGCTCAGTGATGATCAGAAGACAATACACCCGGAGGCCGCTTTGGAGAAGGAACAGAGGCTGCCGGGACCTCTTGAAAGCGGGCTTCTACGTGATTTGCCGTTTAATCTGCAGGGTCTGTCGTCGTCAAACCTGCAATTCTCCTCGCCTACCACCCTGAAACTACCGCCGTCATTGCCAATGCCGATGGTATCGCTCCTCAACTCTCTCGCAGAGCCCTGTCTCCTCTATCGTGGCTTGTCGGCTTTTGTTGAGGGCTCTGACGGTGGGCTTCTCAGCCAGAGTCTGCGAGCAGCTCTTTCAAACGAGCTTCGCTCCTATCTAGGCCTTGTGGCCATTCTGGAAGGAGAAATCCGACGGGCCTTGGCCTCGCCTGCTGATCCGAATGATCCTAGAAGCGCAACAAAGAGCGGCGTCACGCTGAAGCGGTGTGTTGTGTGGACTCGAGATGCAACGATGGCGCTACGGTTAATGAGTTTGATTGTCGAAGAAGCCAAAAGTAAGGATCCTTGTGTTGAATCCGGTCAGGGCACCTGCTTACTGTGATGTTATAGATAAGAAGGGCGGCCAATTGATCTCTCTGATCCATGGCTTTTCGACTTCTCATGGTGACCCTTTTGTGTGTGCATTTGCGGAAAAACTTCTTAATCATATTACCCGACCATTTTATGACATGCTGCGACTCTGGATCTATGATGGCGAGCTGTCTGATCCATACAAAGAGTTCTTCGTTGTCGAGCCCGAGTTCAGGCCCAGCACGGACCCGCGCCGCATTGCAACCAGTGTCTGGGAGGATAAGTACAAGCTTGACGATGAAATGGTACCTTCAATTATCACACAAGACTTTGCCAAGAAGGTCTTTCTGATCGGAAAATCGTTGAACTTCATACGGACCGGCTGTGGAGACTCTGGGTGGGTTGAGGCCTACTCAAAAGAGGCCTCGAAAGAACTGCGGTATGGCGATACAGCTGGTTTGGAGTCTTCCATCGATGAGGCCTACAAAACGACCATGGCCCGGCTAATATACCTCATGGATGAGAAGTTCAAACTCTTTGATCATCTTCGGGCGCTGAAGAAGTACCTGTTACTTGGACAGGGTGACTTCATCGCCCTTCTAATGGAGTCACTGGCTTCTAATCTGGACCGGCCTGCCAATTCGCAGTATCGACACACTCTGACTGCCCAGCTGGAGCATGCTATTCGTGCTTCAAACGCACAGTATGACCCCCCAGACGTCCTTCGTCGGCTGGATGCTCGCATGCTAGAGCTCAGTCATGGAGAGATTGGCTGGGATTGCTTTACCCTGGAGTACAAGATTGATGCTCCGGTGGACGTGGTCATCACCCCGTGGGGCTCCACGCAGTACCTCAAAGTCTTCAATTTCCTCTGGCGTGTGAAGCGAGTCGAATTCGCGCTGGGCAGTACCTGGCGGCGGTGCATGACTGGTGCTCGAGGCGTTCTCGGAAGCGTCAATGACAAAGTCGGGCCTGACTGGAAGCGCGCAAGATGCGTCATTGCCGAGATGATCCACTTTGTTTGCCAACTACAATACTACATCCTGTTTGAGGTGATTGAGGCCAGCTGGGATCAGTTGCAGGCGTCCATCTCCGAGCCCGGCTGTACGCTGGATGACTTGATCGAAGCCCACACAAAGTACCTCAACTCAATCACGCACAAAGGCCTGCTAGGCTCCTCATCCTCGTCCAAAACCGCATCCTCTACCAGCAAACAAGAGGAGGGTTTCTTGGTTCAACTGCACCAGATCCTCAAAATCATGCTTTCGTACAAAGACGCCGTGGACGGTCTGTACTCCTTTTCGGTAGCAGAGTTCACGCGAAGACAGGAGCTCAGCGCCAAAATCGAGACGCGCACAGCCCAGGGCCGCTGGGGCGTCACAGAGCGGGATCTTCTCTCGTCCAAACGTCCCCGCGGCCACAAAGACTCCGTATCGTCGATATCCCCATCGCTGGCCTATACGCCAAACGTGGGCGGCGACGGCATCGGCACCCCCTCATCAATCTCCAACCACGACCTGTCTGCTGACGATCACATGCTTGCTTCCCTGCGCGTCCGACTCCGGGAGCTTTCGGCTGAGTTCCGCTCACGCCTGAACATCCTCTTGGGTGACCTTGCGTACCAGCCTGATGTCGATATGCGCTTCCTCGGTGTGGTCATGAACTTCAACGATGTGTACGAACCCGTTCGCAGACGGAGAACCGCCGGGCCTAGCTCCCGCGATAAGGAGAGAGCCAGACGTAAGGCCGCCGCTGCAACCGCGGAGAGCAGTGCGTCCAAGGAAGCAAGGCGCGAGAGAAAAGATGCGTACGGGACGGAAACGAGCGGCAATGGAAGCGGGGCTGGGCTATAGACAGCTAACTGCTGTCTGGGAGACAACTATTCAATTGAGGTTTGTTTATACAGGTGCACTTGGGTCTTGTCTTGTTTATGGAGTCCCGGATATTGGTTTGGTTGGTTGGCTGGCTGGGAAGGGAAGCGAAGTGGTAAAAGTAATGATCAAGTGATGATGATAACCCTACGGTCTATGCATATAGATACATCCCTCAACTATTATATCGTATTCCTCCTACAGAGTAGCCAGTACTACCTTGAACATCAAACTCATGCTCGATATACTTATTCATTCTTACTACTTACTAGCTTCGGCGGCCAACCGGGGCGGTCGAGCGATCTCCGCAACTCACGTGGAAAATTTCCCCCCCAAACCATTCCATCCACATTCAACCGACACTTTCCCTCCACCCACCCACCCACCCCCCACCGCAAATTCTCCAACTATATATTTCCTGAATCGGAGAATTCTAACCTGCGCGACTCCGATCACCTCCGTTTTATATCTCACACCACGCGATCCGCGCGCAATGGCGGGCGACAAATCGTCCTCCTCTGCCCGCTCGGCGGAGAAAAAGTCGGGGCTGAAGCGCAAGAGTACTAGTGCGAGTGTCAAGGATGAGGGGGAGTCGAAGAAATCTCGCGGTGGAAAGAGAGAGGATAAGGAAAATGTGAATGTGAATGTGAATGTGAATGTGAATCAGGAGGAGGAGGTGGAGAAGAAGCAGCGGAAGAGTAAGAAAAGACGGATTGATAATGATGATGACGATGAAGATGGCAATGGGAATGACAACGACGACGGCGATAAGGAGAAAAAGACGAAGAAGAAGAAGAAGGATGTCGATGTGAAGGAGGATGCCGAGGACAAGACAAAGAAGAAACAGAAGAAGAGGGTGTCGTTCTCTGCTGCTGTGAAGGAATATGATGGGAGCGAGGCCGAGGATGAAGCTGAGGTCGAGGCCGAGGTCGAGGTCGATGTCGAGCCGTCGGTGAAGGCTGATGCAGAGGAGAAGACAAAGACCATGGAAGAGGATGACGCGGAGGAGCGGAAGAGGAGGAAGAAGGAGAAGAAGAAGGAGAAGAAAGAGAAGAAGCAGAAGGAGTACGGTTCAGCCACGGGGGATTCTGCGACGACTGCGACTACGACTGCGAACGGGGGGGAGCCGAAAGTCCACGAAAGCCCGCTCGTTTCCTACCTCAACCTCTACCACAAGCATCGGTCGGCGTGGAAGTTCCAAAAAAATCGCGAGACGCAACTCTTCAAGCAGATCTTGTCGCTGGAGCATGTTCCCGCGCAGTACAATGCGGCGTTGCTTGCCTATCTACAGGGGCTGAAGGGTGAGGCGGCGAAGTTGCGCCTGCGACAGATCGCGGAGGAGGTTGTCAAGGCGGATGTCGAGGCTGAGGATCAGCAGCAGACTACAACTACGGAGCAATCGAAGGAGGAGTCTACGACGACGACGACGACGACGGATTTGGAGAAGTACAATACGGCGGTTGGGCTTTTCCGGAAGGGTTTGCCGGATGGCGTCTGCAACATGGATATGGCGGACCAGTTTGATCCCGAGACGTTGAAGAAACTCGAGAAGAGACAGAGAGCGGAGCTCATCCTGTTTGCTGTCATCGGCACGTTCTTCGACTACCAGAGGCCCAAGGGCGCAAAGAAGGCGACACAGAATCAGCCCAACAAGAAGAAGAAGAAGAACCGTACCGTTTTCGTGGAGATCTCGAGCAGCAGTGAGAGTGAGAGTGAGAGCGACAGCGAAAGTGATAGCGATAGTGATAGCGACGATGAAAAGACGGCCAAGTCCAAGAAAACAAAGACGAAGTCCAAGCCTGCGAAGAAAGCCAAAGACAGCAGCAGCGACAGCGACAGCGATTCCAGCTCGAGTGATTAGTCGACGTCCTGTTTTCCTCTCTCCGTGATCTCAACCATCGTCCCTCATGAAAGACCTTCAATGCTTCATTTGCATGTCGCAAGCCCAACGTCGAGGCTTTTTTCGTTGACTTCAGAGCATCGTTAGGGGTTTAAAAAGTATTGATACCTAGACCAGGCATATAAAAGGAGTTTTGTCCGTATTTAGAATATTGTGCTTGTTTGCTGCTGCCCGCGGAGGGACTATACTGTAACATTCGTGCCATGCAATAGATCAGTAAATGAAGTAGATGAAGTTAGTTAATGGAGTGGCATAATGGACGGTGCCGGAGAAGGCGGTGACGGGGGAGCTTACTCAAACGGAGCCCCGAAGCTTAGAGCTTCGGCCAGGCACCCTCTGGCACGCGTCCTCTGCCTCTCTTCATCCCCTCCCCCCCTCCCCTCCACGCATCCTCTTTCCTTGACTATCCCCCCTACATCCGTTCGTTGATATTGTGTGTTTGATTTGAGCTGGATACATCACCGCAATCATGTCTGGTAGGGTCTTCCCGCTCTCTCGACTGACCCGACCTCCATGACTTCATCAGTGGGCTGACAACCTTCTTCGAACAGGAAGTGCATATGACAGACACATTACCATCTTCTCGGACCAGGGTCGTCTGTACCAAGTTGGTAAGTGACTCTCCCAGGCACCACTACCCTCATCCTCTTCCCGACGACGTTCGACGACCCCGACCCCGACCCCGAACTACGCTCGACCATCAAGACTGCCTACTCACCATCGATCCCTCCGGCACTTAGAATATGCCTTCAAGGCCATTACCTCCGCAAACATCACCTCGCTAGGTGTGAGGGGAAAGAACTGCGCCGTAGTTCTGTCCCAGAAGAAAGTTGCCGTAAGACCGCTCAGCCGCCGTGCAGACGGGATATCGGGGCATGGTCTGATAATGATTCCAGGATAAATTGATCGACCCGTCCTCCGTTTCGCATATCTTCAGACTCTCCCCGTCGGTCGGCTGTGTCATGACCGGCTCCATCGCTGATGCGAGAGCAAGCGTTGACCGTGCTCGTGGTGAGGCGGCCGAGTTCCGATACAAGTACGGCTACGAGATGCCGTGTGATGTTCTGGCCAAGCGACTTGCCAACATCAACCAGGTCTACACGCAAAGGGTTTGTGTCACTTGTCTGAAACACTAGTCTGGACCACACGTACTGATGCATCATTGTTCTGGGCAGGCTTACATGCGTCCGCTCGGTGTGGCCATCACCCTCATCTCCGTGGACGACGAGAAGGGCCCTCAACTCTACAAGTGCGACCCCGCCGGATACTATGTCGGATACAAGGCGACTGCGTCCGGACCGAAGCAGCAAGAGGCGCTCAACCACCTGGAGAAGAAACTGAAGAACAAGGATTACGCCGAGGGCAGCTGGGAGGAGGTTGTCGAGCTAGGTATCACGGCCTTGAGCAACGTGCTGAGTGTTGATTTCAAGAAGCACGAGTTGGAGATTGGGATCGTCGGAGGCCCGCGAACTGATGGCAAGGAAGGGACAGACACTGGATTCCGGGCTTTGACGGAGGAGGAGATCGACGAACGGCTGCAGGCCATCAGCGAAAAGGACTGATCTCTTTCGCCTGATTGGGGGGGGCCATCCATGTTGGTAGATGCAAACGATCGATGAATATCATTTTTCCCTGACGCTCCATGCTTGCGTTTTATTGATGAAACTCTCTTCTCTGCTCTTCCCCGTTCGAGGAGGATTTGCTTGAGCTGCCCTCTTTTTTTTTTTGGTCTTTTCTTTTCTTTTCTTTCCTCTTCTGGTTTACATGACGCCAACACCTGGAAAGCCCCCTTGCAGCATCCATGACTCGGAGCTAGCGATCGGGAGGGTCCGCCTTTTGCCTGCTTCTCTAGCCCGGTGGCGACTGAGGACTGGCACGTCGGTGTGATAATAAAGTATGGTCTTTGCAATGTGACAGGCTTAGAGGGAGGTCGTCTCACCTGCACGTTCCATGTCGGGATGCCGGGATCTAAAGAAAGCAACGGTTCAAGCTGGAATGACCGATTTTATGCCCTCTCGACCAGCTTGCAGGGCGAGCTCTGTTCACTTCTGTGTACTGGGACCGCTGTGGACATGCTAATTGGGGGTTGACTGGGAAAATCGCCACCGAGTGACTCGGAGAACGGAGATTCTGCTTCGTATTATGTATTATTATTATTGTGCACGGAGTATCGATAGCCTAAGGCTACGCGCGGTGTTTGCTTTTCCCTTTTCAGCTGGGTCACTAGCCGCCCTGTGGCTGAGCTGGAAATGTGGCTTTCGCGGCGGTTCCCCGTCGATTTGTTTACTTTTGGCCAACTTTCTCGCTTTTTCTTCTTCTTCTGCTGCTGCTCAGTCCGTGCCTGGAACTCAAATGAGTCAGTACGAGGCCTCTCCCTTCTTTGTGCTGGAACGAGGTCTCAGGACTACTTCCCTTCTCGTCGATATCTCCGGTCCAAACTCCAAGCCTGCAGCTGGCTAGGGTGTGGCGTTAACCGAGGGTGGATGATCCCCAGCTGGCTGTCCTCGCGCTTCTTTTCTTAGTGCCAACCGCTGGGTCTACGTATCATGCCATGATGACGGTCCTTCCGCTCATGCCTGCCCTTCCCCACTATCTACCGACTACTGGGCCTGCAAGATGTCCCCATCCCATCGGTTTCCGAGATCCAGCACCACCTAAAAAAAAAAAAAAAAAAAAACTTTTTTTTGGCGTCTGATACTTCCTCTTCCCCGCCGGTCCGGTACGGTGACACATGCAACGATGTATCAATCATTCCTTTGGACCTCTACCCTCAGCCAGTGGGGTCTTGGGCTTCGGGTCTAGTTTCGAATTTTCTTTTTCGCAACCCCCCTCCCCACCCCTGCTTAGTAGCTCCCCTCTGATGTCGCCGGTTTCTGTGACCCATTTTGTGTATATCTCATTTCCTTATGCATATGCAGACCCATCAGCATTGATCCCCCTTCCTGGGCCAGCTGCTTAGTTTCACGCTTAGATATCAGCCTGGGCTCCATTTGCTGAAACCCGACATCCCAGGCCCTTTCGGACACATGGCTCTCCTGGGGCTTGACTCCTACCATTGATCCACAATGGATGTCGTTATCCAGCTGCAGTCCCTAGCTGTGATGTCCTGGCCCTTCTCCATCAGCGTCCGCCGGTGCAGCCAGCCACGGCTAACGATGATGATCCTCTTTCACCAGGTTCTCCATTACCGGGCTGATGGCTGATGACTGCCAGAAGTACCCATGGCTGAACATTAAGCTTAAAAGGATATCTCGCCCTCGAGTGTGACTACCATGAATGAAACAACCGCTCTATCTATCTGAGTAGAAGCATCCCATTGCCTTCCTAGCTAGTCAATTGACTCGACTATTGCTCCATCGTCCCACTTATCCTTTCCTGGCGAAGCCCTTCTGTCGTCGTCGGCTTCTATCATCTACTCTTCTTTTCATCCTCCGTTCCATTTCGAAGCCAATCTAGAGCAATCACAATCACCAATGGCCGACGGACGTAAGCATTGTCTTTTGTCTCTTTGTCAAGACCGCGGAGTCTTTAATATCATAGACAATGGCTGATTGATGTCCATGCTGTGCAGTCAACGAAGCTCGTGCTTTGCGCGTGGCAGAGATCATTAACGACTACCGGACCCTTCTTGTGCACATCTCCCAGCAAAATGTCCAAGTCCCAAGAGAAGAAGTCAACGAGGAAGGGTACAAAGCGATCAGAGAAGGTCTGGCCGCTGCACAGGCTCTGATGTCATCCAACTTCAACCCCAGCATGGCACCCGCCCAGTCCAACGTGGAGACGGAAAAGGCAGAACTCCAGAGGTATGCAATTCACCAAGGGTACAATTGGTCCGGAATTGGTCTGACCTTTCCTTAGAGTCATTCTCGATGCCAGCTCCCGGCGCTTCCAGGCGCATCGCATCTACCTCCGGGTGGCCGCCGCTAGAAGATGGGCCATCAATCGCCAGAACATCCTCCGGGGCCAGCGCGCAGGACCACAGCACGCCCCACAGCTTAAGACCGTGAGCAACACATTCCACCAGGTTAGTCCAGACCCGTGGGTTTCGTTAAGGCGAACAATTGATTGACTCTGGATGCGAATAGGAACTGGCCCAAGTAACAGACCAGCACGTCGTTGCTGATCTCCGGGCCGCGGACATGCGGGCTGGCCATTGGCTCGCCGATGACCCAGCGCTGCCTGTGATCCTTAACTGGATTCGCTCTCATCCATAGAGGGTCCGCTTCGCAGTGCGCGAGAAGCAAGCGCCTGGTTTTGATTTTCCAGGCCAAAAGAGGAGGTAACAGTGTACGGATACGATGATTTCCAACCGTCTCGGGACCACGGCACCCAGGTTTCCTTTTTCCTGATCATTTCGTTATACCCTTTGTCTGGGCGGCATGATATCCATGAGTCGAGCGCGGGTCGCTCGTTGCTTAGTTTGACGCAAAGAAAAAAGCTGTGTGATGTTCTACATATTTGTCTTCTATTTATGTCTGTCTGTCTGTCTGTCTGTGTGTTTGATTTGTTTGATTTGTTTTCCGGTTCCAATCTCGGTCTGTTATCTTCATGGTCATGATATCCTGTTGGGGTGATGGTTTACGCTAGATGCGATTAATTGGAGATTCTAAACTTCAACTCCCCGTGAGGATGGAGCAACGGTTTTCATCTGATCTCTGTTTTCTTTTCTATATGTATGGTCTGTACCGGAGTACTGGTATCGGCTTGTCTATTCTTGGCGGCGGCTATCTCCCTAAGGCATACATGCATGCTACGCACAGATCAGGTCTGTGCCTGGCTTACTACTACAACACGACTTGTTCGATTGCATTCTTAATCAGAATATAGACTAGATGCCAAAATAGGGGAGGAAGTTGCGTTGCCAAGCCAAGGGACCGACCTCGTACGATCAGGGCAACACATGGATGTTGGATCGTCTGTAACACACTACTAGATACTACGACGGCGATGAGGTCGATGGGGATGGAGATGGGAACGGAAAAGAGACCTGTTTCAAGTTCAGATTCCCAAGCGTTCGTTTCCTGTCAGGTCAGCAAGACGGGACGGTAGATAGATAGGTCGTAGGAATCCATCCCGTCGGGTGGATCCCCAACGGATAGTGGAGAGAGACGGTTGGAAGTGGAAAGGGAAGTTGCCCCCGGAGTCGATAGTAGTGCGTTTCTGCCTAGATACAGAAGTAAGATGCAAGCAGTAGGATCAAGGGTGCGTGGCGAACCTACCAGCTGAATTGCAGCCATGCGAATTTTCTGATTGGCGTTGAATTTTCGATGGAGACATTGGTACCTCCGTAGTCCATCGGAGATACCGACCGACCCGTGCATTGGGCTGAAGCTAGAGATATCTAGTTAGAGACATCCCAGCTGAACAGGGCGCATGGGACCCATGCTGCATGCGCCCGGAAAACCTCTTCCTCTGACTGTGGCCGTGCAACCGTGCCCTGCAGTAGCTTAATGCCCGCCCCGCCAATCAGCGGGCGCGCGATGGGGTGACGGGCGCCGGTTCAGCTGAGGATGTTCGACCAAATGAATGTATCTACGACTCTGCAACTCTGCAACTCTGCAACTCCACTCCATCCCTCGCCCGTTTAAGGTTCTCTCGCACTTACACCCGTTCCTGGTTGCTTCATCTCCTCTCCTCTCAGCAAGGTGGTCCGGGTTGATCCTGGTTGATCCCAATGCGTTTCCAGGCCACGAGGTTGCAGGACTACTAGTGTCATCTGCCACGTTATCCTGCCAACTGCCAGGTTCCGGGTCTGACTGCCCCTCGTTTTTCTTTTTCCCTGCCGTCATCCTGGGCCTATCGCCGCCTGCCCTGCGGTGCGGTGCGGCCCTTCCAATAGTGGCCATCGACTCTTCCTGTGTCGGTTGACCTCGGTCATGATCCCGCATCTTGGTTCGCTTCCAGGCTTGCTTTGCTCGATCTGAGATCTGGCAGGCACGCAGAGTGAATGAATGCATCATGCGGTCTGGACCCCTATGATCGCCCGCATTTGGCTGGATCGGATCAGATCATCCATTCCTCCCCGTCGCGGTCGACGTATACACACACACACTCTCTCTCTCTTTTTAAGAAATTCTTCAATGCACGCTGCCATCCGGGTTGCTTCATTTCGATGTCACCCACGGTCATCCTGAGCCCGGAGAACTGTAACCTCAGCGCGCATGATATGTCCCCGGAGTTACGAACTATCTTGAAATCAGTCATGCGCGCGAGAGTCCCTTGATGTCATCTGGATCGACGTTTTGGATCGGAGGCTCAATCCGGAAAGAGTCTGGGGAGGGGATTGTCTCGAGCCGGGGCCGTCCCGTTCCCCCAGAGCCTATCCCCATGCTCTCGTGACTCAGGATCAGGTACATATCACTTGAGAGAACTGCCGGCATTCCTGCTCCAGTCGAGCCTAATCGAGCCACTCCGATCTACACATCTCCCCGGGGTGGGAAACTCAAAAGGGAACACGCGATGGAATGTCAAGTCATGGAGACATATATTCCCAGAAACTCTGTCCCTTTCGGACAGAGGCATGATAGTAAGGTCAGACAGGGGAATGACCGCCGCCACCGATTGTACAGCTGGTATGCCAGAAAGGGTTCCCTACTAGACGTCGATATCGATCGGACTTCCTTGTCCAACAGAGAGATATAAATTCGCCTCCTTCCATCTCCTGCTGGTGTACGTAAAACTTGCACAGCTCCACGAGATCCGAGTCAGCCACATCTTGTTTCATCACATAAGCACCGAGTGACAGCTCCCCAGCCACAGTTGCACTGCCGCAATCGTATCACGACCAATCAGCGCCCGTCTGTGTTGTTATTTTGGGCATTGACCTCACTAAGGCAGGTACAACCACTGATCGAGTTCCATCTCTCGTCTAACAGTACATGGCCTTACCAGCATTCCTCTGCTGGTAAGTCTCAGATCCTGATGGTGTCCTGCCGGCTGCTCCACTACCTGGTGCTCCCTACCCTGGCCCTAGTCCTCTCAGTTTGGTATTTTTTCAATAACGCAGCTGTGCCTCCACTGCAGCCGATCCCTGCAACCACCACCCCGACGAACCTCTCTGCCCCAGCCATGTCTTCGGGTCTCAAGTCGGTGGCGTACTTCGTCAACTGGGTGAGTAGATTCCCAGCTGCCGAGAAGTAACCTATATGCCGTTAGCTCGTATAGGTTCTAACGGCAAATGCCAGGCGATTTACGGCCGGAACTATAACCCCCAGGATATCCCCGCCGATAAATTGACCCATGTGCTCTATGCATTTGCCAACGTTCGCCCAGAGTCTGGTGAAGTGTAAGATAACTCGTATCCACTTTCCTGCAGCCTCATTTCATCCCTTCACCACCGCACCGCACTGCAGTTGTTTTTCACACCTCTTGCCACCCCCCACTCTCCATTAGTATTATTAGCCGCACGCACTGACTCTCGCCACAGCTATCTGTCTGATACTTGGTCAGACATCGAGAAGCACTACCCCACGGACTCCTGGAATGACGTCGGCACCAATGTCTATGGCTGTGTCAAGCAGCTGTTCTTGCTCAAGGCGCAGAATCGGAAGCTGAAGGTCTTGCTCTCCATTGGGGGGTGGACCTATTCTCCCAATTTTGCCCAGGCCGCTAGCACTGATGCGAGTCGGGCGAACTTTGCGACGACTGCGACTAAATTGGTCACTGATCTTGGCTTTGATGGTTTGTGACTGGCTTTTGTTTGGGGTGGAGTGCGGGTTTATTTGCTAACGCTGAATGGTGCAGGCATTGATATTGATTGGGAGTATCCCAAAAGTTGGTTCCCGGGGCATTGGATTGCCCAAAAAGCCAGTACATATGCTGATGACTGTTTAGATGATACGGAGGCCCAGAATATGGTCTTGCTTCTTCAGAAGTGCCGCGAGGTGAGCTTGTCTTGCAAATGTGGTGGGGTAAGTACATGGGGATTGACCATGTCTGTAGACTCTGGACGCAACAGCCGGTGCGAACAGAAAGTTTTACTTGACTATCGCCTGCCCAGCTGGTCAGTGAAGAACCTTTGTTGCCATAGACGAGGAAAACTGGAATATAGTCGGGTGTTAATGCCTTCCAGGTCCTGATAATTACACCAAGCTCAAGCTCCCTCAAATGACACCCTATCTCGATTTCTACAACCTGATGGCTTATGACTATGCAGGAAGTTGGGACACTGTTGCTGGTCACCAGGCGAACCTGTATCCTTCGACTAGCAAGCCAGCATCCACCCCGTTTTCTACCAATCAAGCAGTGAACTACTACATGCAGACTGGCGGGGTCCCTGCGTCGAAAATCATCTTAGGCATGCCGTTGTACGGACGGTCCTTTACTAACACTGCCGGACCCGGGACCGCCTATTCGGGTGTCGGACAGGGAAGCTGGGAGCAAGGCGTCTGGGACTACAAGGCCCTGCCCCGTCCTGGCGCCACTGAATCTGTGGATGCCAGCATTGGCGCATCCTGGAGCTACGATGCCAGTGCGCGGACCATGATCTCATACGACAACGTGGCCGTGGGCGAGCAGAAGTTGAACTACATCAAGCAGCTTCAGCTCGGGGGTGGCATGTGGTGGGAGACCAGCGGCGACAAGGGGGGCAAGACGGCCAACAAAGCAGATGGTAGCTTGATCGGAACCTTCGTGGAAGGGGTGGGCGGCGTGGCGGCGTTGGATCAGACGCACAACGCGCTTTCCTATCCTGAAAGCAAGTACGACAACTTGAAGAGGGAGTTCCAGTAGGATCGAGAACCCTCTTTATGATCTGATATTACGGCGAACATGTTTATCTGCTTAAGACGCGTACTTGCTTTACGGGGTCAGATATACTACACGAAAAACCGAGATCTTAAATGGATGTGGTTTCGAATTTTTTTCATTTATCATTTCGAAGTCACTGTTGGGGCGATCCAAGCGCACACGCCCCGAACCTCAACCCCACCCAACACTCACAACCAACAATGCCCTAGCCCATGACTGCACTAAGCGTTACCGGAAATAAGGAAAGGTGGAACGGTCGACATAGTCCGCTTATTTGGACTCGTCGAAGACGTAGGTGAGGTGGCACTTTCCGCAGTACTGGCGGTTGTGCATAGCGGCCATGAAGATACCAGCACCGCACTAAAAGGGATTATTATTAGCAAACCGAACACCACTTATACACAAAGGGGGGTAAAAAAAAAAACATACCTCGGGGGAGGGGCACTCGCGGCGGAGACGCTCGATCTTGCCATCACCGTCGACCTTGTAGTACTTGAGGACGGCAAGCTTGGTCTTCTTGTGCTTGTGCTTGATCTTCTTGGGGGTGGTGTAGACCTTCTTCTTGCGCTTCTTACCACCACCACGCAGGCGCAGCACCAGGTGGAGGGTGGACTCCTTCTGGATGTTGTAGTCCGAAAGAGTACGGCCGTCCTCGAGCTGCTTACCAGCGAAGATCAGACGCTGCTGGTCGGGGGGGATACCCTCCTTGTCTGTGCGAGGATCGTTAGTGATGGTTGTTCTTGTTGTGTGGGTGTGGGTGTGGGTGTAGGTGTAGTGTATGCTTACCCTGGATCTTGGACTTGACATTGTCGATGGTGTCCGAAGACTCCACCTCAAGGGTGATGGTCTTACCCGTGAGGGTCTTGACGAAGATCTGCATCGTGAAGAAGGTCTGGAAATACACACAAAGATTATCATTAGTTGACTGTCGCCATAACATCAAGCATTTATTTCCCTCTGCCCTTGAATGGAGGGGAAGGCGAAGCCCGAGATCATCCATCTATCTCACTCATCTCCCCCGCCGCCATCCATCCAGCCAATTTTGCACCGCGCAACTTCTTCGTGAATCGAAGAAGCGATCGATGCATGGTGGAAAGAAAACGCAGAGAGTAAGGCGCAGATGAAGACTCTCGGGTTCGCATTCCTCTCTTCAAGACCCTGGGTATAGGGGCGTTCAACTCACCTCGACAAGACTTGTCTTCCTAAACCTTCGTTGCGATCGTTGTGGTAAAATATCTACGGTGGAGGGTCTGCTTCGTTAAAATCGGTTGTGCGGTCACGTGGTGCCAGTGTTGCCGGTTCGGGTGTAGCGGGGGTCTGCCTCGGATTATCTGTCTTCCGGGGGGCTCGGTCATGTGATAGAGAATGGCTGCCTGGGGATGTAGGCATGAAGATTCAGACCATCAGGCAGTAAGGCAGCAAGGCAGTCAGCATCCAGGCAGTCAGCATCCAGGCAGTCAGCATCCAGGCAGTCAGATCCAGGAACAAGGCACCAAGGCCGCCATCCCGCCCGGACCCGAAGTCCAGCCGCGCGCCCCGTCGCGACGTCAGCATCACCATCAATCATCGTCATCGGCGCCCAATCGCTGCTGGCCCTTTATTGACCCGGATAGCACCGCGATGGGCGTCAATTATTTTCCCGCTATTGCAGAGGAAGGGAGCACCATGGGCTAATAATGTTTCAAACCCTCACTGACCACAGGTCGCCCCCCCCCCCCCCTCCGCTCCCCCCGGGCCGTGAAGGATGTCGAGAATCGATAGTCATCGCGATCTGGACTCGGGACCGCTAGGGGCATCCGTGAGCACCAGAACCAGAAACCAGCTCCTTGCAGGTGCGAAACTAATCCGCGGGATCGCAGCCTTAATTGCGTTCGGACCAGCTGGAGCCAGGAGTCAGTCCGAGCCACTGCTAGCCAGTAGCCAGGGATCCGATCCACCGCGCAGCCCAAATCGCCGGCTCCATGCCAAGGGGCTCTGGTTTCCCCGACGCCTCAACTCGGCCCCCGTTGCTAGGCCAACCACGCCATTGTTGATCTGAACCGTGGTCGGTGGATCGCGATAGCTTCATCATCTCCATCCACCGTTCCCTGGTTCCCGCCTCTAAATACCCTAGACTTCCTTTGTCTTGCTCCCCCCATCTTCCTCCCCTCAGACCTAGGAGTTTCAGACGTATACCAGCCCGCAGGAAGCTTCCAAGGCTTCGGTTGCGTCTTCGTCTGCATTACAGATCTATAGCAGGCGTCGCCCAAAGTCTCTTTGCATAGATCTAACGCAGAGCCCACTCTGATTTATTGACTGCTCACTTTTTCCTGCTCCGTTTCTCTCTTACCTAACCTTCCCTAGCGTGAGTGATTTGGTTGTAGAGTCCACCGACTGACACCATTGCAGGGGGTTTCAATACCATCTTGTCGGCCCAGCCGTGTGGCTAGCATCGCGCGAGGTTGGTATACCGACGGTGAATGCGCCTGGCGCGCAGGGATTGTGCAGAAAAGCTTACCTCTTAAACCCTACAGATCCTACCAAGAGGTCCGTCAATTCGTCGACCAAGCAACCTGCGACGAGTATTCCAAGAGCCATACACTCATCATGTTGTCGTCCACTGCGCACGGCAACCTTCATGACCGACATCGACAACATCGCCGGCAGATCTCGACGCCGTCCGCCCTCGATGCCATGAAGGTGCCCAGTCTTCCCGCGCAAGCGATGCATCGTTACCACGCTCATCGCCGCGGCCAGAGCTTCGACCACAGATCTCTGCGTGTTCAACGATCACAGTCCATGCAAGATGGTACCGTCTATCCTACTAACCTACCAGTACCACAGCAACCCCCAATCATGCTTGGAGAAAGCCAGCAGCAGCAGCAGCAGTATCTCTGTGTAGCGCAGCCGTCCTTTCCTCAGCAGCCATCCCCCATGCCCATGATGTCGGAGTGCCAGACCTTTAGCCCCGAAGAATTGCAGCCTTTCGACCATCGCATTGGCCAGGACAGTCAACCGAACATGGCTTATATCAATGCAAACTTCATCAAGGGCGGGGACCTGAATATGCATTTCAACCTCATGGAGCAACAGCAATTACAAAGTTCGAAAGTCCCGTGCAACTCCGCGCTGGAGGGCCAAATCCTCGAGAATGCTGCCTGGGATATGTACCAGCAACACAACGCCGCAGCGACCTTCCCGCACCAAACCCTCCCCATTGCTTCCGACGTGAGAAAACTATCGGTGCAGTCGGACGCTAGCCCTTGCCAACAACCGCATACGCCCAAGCACAGCAGCTCACGTAAGTCAAGTACACTTCCATCCACGCAGTATACACGGTTTACTGACCATCTTTAGATTTTGTCCCTATCACCCCAGCCACAACACCGTTCAAGAAGACAGTGGGTCTTGCCCACTATGGTGGAGACATCCAGTCAACGCCCACCAAGGGTCAGAACCCGTCCATTCCCGGATCAGCCCAGTCGTCGTATATGCAGCGAGCGAAGTCTCTCCAAGGAGTGGCTGGAACTACGTTTTCGCAGCAGAAGTTTGACATGCCCTCCCCCTCGAACACAGCCTCATTTGAAGTGGATAATTTTGATACGTTTAACTATGAGCAGGGTTCCAGTTTCGACATTCCTAAGTCGGAGAGTCTATCACAAAGCCAATATGCCTCGTCGTCGTCCGCATCGTCGTCCTTTATGTCGTCTCCAGAACTTGCAGCCATGCCTTGTCCCGAGGATGGCACTAAGGCACAGAAGCTGCCCATCTACCCTGCTACTCCCAGCCGTGCGCACCATGGAAAGACGCCGAGTGTGACGCCTAGCTCCACCGCAAAGGCCAGGCTTTCTCCACGGGTAGCAAATATCGACAGCCTCAACCTCGATGCTCGAGTGCAGGCATCCATCAAAGAAACAGGTGTCACTATCGATGAGATTGCGTCGTTCATTCACGGACCAGACCCGGAGGATGGAAAGTGGGTATGCCTGCACCCTGGCTGCGAGCGTCGCTTCGGAAGAAAAGAGAACATCAAGTCCCATGTGCAGACTCATTTGGGTGATCGCCAGTTCAAGTGTGACCATTGCGAAAAATGCTTTGTCCGTGGACACGACCTCAAGCGGCACGCCAAGATTCACACCGGGGACAAGCCTTACGAATGTCTGTGCGGAAATGTGTTTGCGAGACATGATGCCTTGACTCGGCACCGGCAACGCGGAATGTGCATTGGTGGCTACAAAGGCGTTGTACGCAAGACCATGAAGCGGGGTCGTCCCAAGAAACACCGACCTGAGATGGACGAGAGACAAGAGAAATCGTTGAGAACGCGCCAGAGAATCGCGGAGAAGACATCATTCGACTCTTCTGCCTCTGATTCATCCCGTAACACGCCTCCCTCCGACGTCTTCGAGAATATGAGTCTCCATGGCTCGAGTCCCGCCGAAGAGATGCCGGTCTTCACCGACCCCAACTATTCCTTGCCGCCAGAGGTCTTCACGTTCACGCCTCCTCAATCGCCCGGGCACAGCACTGGCAACGCAGCATCACCTGCCCGCGATCAGCGATCGGTTACCCCCAGCACGGAGGACGAGATGCTGCCTTCCTCGCCATCGAAGCCTCCCTTCCATAAGCTGATCAGAGACCCTGGCTTGCCCTACATGTCTGATCCCGAGACTTGCCCGTACACCGATGCTTCTGGCTCAGCCAGCCACACGCTGTCTTCTCCACATGCAGCCCCTACTCTGTCCGAGTCATCTCACGGCTCTGATCTGGACATCTTCATCAGCCAGGAATCGACCGCAAGTCTAGACCTCGCTGACCCAGACATGGTTGCCTTCCCCGACTACGTCAACACCACGGCCTTTGAAACCGGGCTGGATCTGTTCCCCAACAAGAACTTCTGCTCCGGTCCCGCCATGGGTGACGACTTCTTCTTCCAATTCCAGGTCGACGAGCCGCCCTCCGATGTTATGACCAAGGAATTCTTCATGGACTAAAAGACGAAAAAGAAAAAAAAAGTTACGATGACGATCTACACGCAACTTGACGAAATGCGAAAAAAGAGACACGACACGAATTTAAGAGAAAAACAAAAGACAATGCAATACAACGACAGACAGGCGATTTGACGACGCGACGACTAGGCTTACCGGCCCATGTGCAACAAGACTCTTACGATTTAGGACTGGATGAATAACTGGAACCATGCATATAAGAAACGAATCATCATTTTCTTTTTTTTCGAAGAAAATAGCACGACACGAAGATCTATGTACAATTCAACGACCAACCAAACAAACAAAATTCCTCAACGACACAGAATTTTTTTTCTTCACCAATGCAAATGAGTTAACTGTGATACAGCAACAAAAAAAAGCTTTTTACCTCCACCCTGCTTCGGGGGCAGGGGGGGGGGCATGGCATATGACTTACTGTACTTCCCCTGCGAAATTCGCATCTTGCATCTGATGTGTTTTATGATTTGATTTGATTTGATTTGATTTGATTTTTTTTTATTTTGTTTTCCAATGCCAATGCAATGCAAATGACACTCATACACATACACATGTACGACCACCGAACAACCCTGGGATCTGCCGGAAATGACTTACTGTTTTTTTGTTTTTGTTCTTCTCTTTTGCTAAATACGGAGTTCTACAGGTCGGTCATCCGTTCTTTGTTTTTCATGATCACACTCAATGCGAGATGATGATATCTTTGATATCCTTGATCTGATTCGACTTAATCGATCAAATTGTTGCATTGACTTGATTTCTGCATTTGGGATTTCCATATTTAGTTTTTTTCTTTATTTTTTCTTTTTCTTTTTTCCTGTTTCTATTGACGCCTGTGATATGATGACTACGCTTCCTATCTTCGATTGTCTTCTTTGCACGCAAAAGATTGATTGAGTTACCAACCAACCAAATAACCAACCAATCAATGGATTTGTCTCTGTTGTCCGTTGTTTTCATTCTTGTTTGCAAAAAGAAAAGGCAGAAGATTCCCACTCTCGTTTATACTATTTACGAATTTACTTAATACTACTTACCCTTTTGCTGTGGTCGCTTGGCTTTCTTTTTTACTTTACTTTACTGAGCCTGGCCTGGCTGAGCCTGTACTTTAGTTAGCGATAGATTAACATCAATCTGCAAATCTGAAAGAAAAAGATCATCCTTGAGTAAAAAACAATACGTATCGATGATCTTCGACTGTGCTAGATTAGATAATGGTTTGTTCTGATACTCCGGACATGTTTATTTCACAGTTATATATATCTTGTGATGCTAATGCAGACGGATTTGTAGCCATGCAAATATGCTCTATATTATGGAAACACGGTTTCTTCTATGAATGACTGAATGAATGATATGAATGTGCGTGGCGTATGTCCTGAATGGGGAGATGGTGCCCATCTTATCAGGCCTCCCTCCACGTGATCTCTAGCTCAAGTGGATGGTCTTCCGGAGTGGCGAAGACCTTGCTCTTCGTTGCGCCCTTGGGCGCTTTGTCTGCGAAGAAGCTCGTATTGCCGTGGAAGGAGAGCATTCCGTCCTCGACCTGGACGGGATTAGTTATATATCCATGCCATTTCGCTCGATTTTTGGAAGTGATGAAGACTTCATATACAAGGGGGAGGGGGGGGGGGGGGTGATAATTAAAAAGAAGACACAAGAGATGAGAATGCTTACACTAAACTCCGTGGGAGAAGAGATGAAACCCCCGCAGGTGAAGACATCATTATGCGAGAACCCGCAAGCTCCCTTGCTCGACTGCAGGGTAAACGTGTCATCTAACAATGCATATTGTCAGCAAATCGGCTCTACTTCGGTAGTGGTGGATGAGGTGGATTCAATAGTAAAGATAGGGGGAAAGATAAGGGAGAGGAGAAGAACGAACCAGACGCCTTCTTAGTCGTGAAGGTCGCACAAGTGCCCGAGGTGAACCACGCGCCGCGACTGATAATGCAACCTCGCTTCTGGCCCAGGGTCGAGATCATGAGGTTGCCTTTTCCTGAGAAGGGGGTTCCCGGGGAGGTGGGTTCGGCAGGCCCGCGTGATGTCTTGGTTGGTTCGTGACCGTTTCGGGGAGTTTTGGGGATGTAGTGAATGCCGGTCCGGGGGCAGTTGGATGTTTGGCCATCTGGTGATTATTATAGGGTTTTGTTAGTGAGCTGCGTGAGAGTGAAGGGGAGGTTAGATGGGTTGACGGACCTGGGTCAGATGGGACGAATTTCCCGGTCTGCAGGGGACCCGCCACGTTGAAGTAGTACCAGACTTCGTTGAGGGCTTGGTGGCGACAGCGGACGGTGACTTCGGCGCCGTGGGCTTTGGAGAGGGTGTCGACGATGTCGGCTAGGTTGTAGGTTTGGGTGTAGGAAGGGATGATGCCGGCTTTGGCGAGGGTCTGGAGGTTTTACATTTGATTAGCATCATGATGGCTTGGGGATTCCAGAAAAAGGGCGACAAACCTCGTAGGTGGGTAGGGTTCGGAAGATATCGACGGTCTTGTCAAAGTAGTCCACGACTTCTTGCTGTGGGTAGTAATCGCTGTAGCAGTGAGTCTCTAGAGTACTGACACAAGTGCCGTGCTTGTTCCACTCATGCTCCCAGAGATTCGGGTCGTCGCCTCGGAAGTCCTTCCAGAAATCGCTCATGTAGTCGACTAGATCACCGCGACCGGAGTCGATCAGGATCAGCGAGATGTTGCTGTATCTGCGTTTGGAGTCGCAGTACTGGTCGAAGCCGCCGTTGCAGTGGTCCGGCCTAGCGTGCGGGGAGGAGTCAGTGGCGATGCCGGGTGGAATTGGGGGGAGATGGTAGGGAAATTTCCGGGTCAGGGTAAAGTGTGGACAAGCTCACCAGAGTCCATGAATGGTCCAAGAGTCTTGCGGTCCAATGGCTGGGTCAGCGTCCCAGAACTGTGTCTGTAGCATCTGTCCGCCGGGGTAGTTGAAGCAGCATAGATCCTGGCCATGATAGCTGGTTTGACAGCTCACTTCGGCCCCGGGACATTGCCGGAAGACCGTTTCTTCGGTCAAATGCTGTGGGCTTGAGACCGAGGAAACCCCCAATGTGCCTGTTATGGCCTTGAGGACCTGCTGCGGCCCTGGGATGCTTTGGAGCAGTCGGTCTCGCATGGAGGAGGCGGTGGAGCCGATAGCACTAGTGCTATCCGTGTCCAGCATGACGTGTTTGGGGGGGGGGGGTGCGTGGCTGGCTCTCAGCAATTGCAGGGACGGGGAAATACAAAGCACACTGCGAGGGAGTAGTAATTCTCAGGGGAGTCAATTGAATTGCGAGAGAGAAGGGAAGAGCGTCAGGGGCGAGGCAGAAGAAGAGGCGAATGGACGAGTCCCAACAAGCAGCCGCACGTGCAGCCATCCCATGACGGGTCCCGGCCTGACTCAGCAGCAGCTGATCGGTCATCTCGCCTCTGACTGGTCCGTCGGGCGGATCCGCCGATAAGCCCCGGATTTGTCGATAAGGGCCACTTACGTAGTGTGCAATAACAATGGGTATCAATTATCGAAGTCATAACTATCTATATACATGAGTGGAGATTGAGGCTGCTCAATCCAACTTTACCGCTCATCGTCCTTCTGGCTCTGTATCTCTTGTTCGTGAATGCGCTCCTTCCAGAGTCGCAGAACCTCAAAGCCCACCTCGACCGCAATGAGCAAGATGATGATCCACTCCAGTCGGAGCCCATGCGTTTCGCTCAGCCTTTCCCGAAGAACGCTGGCAATCTCCTGTGCGTAGTCCATTTTCTCGTTCAGGAGCTTGATGCGGATCCCGACATCGAGCGCCCTTCCAACTTGTTCGTAGTATCCTTCCAGTCCAAGCTCATGTCGGCTATCCCAGAAGATGTCGGGTAGAGAATCCGTGAGCTCCGAGTAAAGATTGAGCTGTGCACGCACACTAAGCAGCTGCCCCGTCTTGCGAAGTATGAAGTCCCTCGTGAAGGGGAGACGAGAGCCCTTCGATAAGAGCGTGGGGATTGTCCTAGTAGACTCGAAATAGTTTGATAATAGGGACTCCAGGACAGCCAGCTTCGTGCTCCGAGCCAGTCCTGACGAAAAAGCTACCTTTGTCAGGACCGTGTCGACAGGTTGCCGTGCTGCTGTGTGTGGGTCAAGGATGTCATTGCCGGGCTTGGTCCCGAGGATGATGGTGTCGCCTTTGATGCTGCTGTTCTCCCGCTGGGGATCTTCCACGAACTCGAGGTCTTCCGTCTCCAGGTCATCAAGATGCGCTCCCCGAGCCGCAGGCAGCAATGTTCTAGTCGCTAGGAAGGAGGTAAACCCCTCTGGGAGTGACCAGGCGACAACGGTACCGGACGGAAAGACGAACACATCGCCAACTTCGTTCGGGGCCAGATCTGTGGTATTCGGGTTGCTCACGCGACGGATCGAGTCGAGAGGAACTTGAACGTGGACGACCTGGGGGTACAAGTCCGTCTCATAAGGGTCCGGTTCGTAGCCCTTTTCCTGCAAGATCTCTCTGACTTGGCGAATATCGAATTGTTCGGCTACCGCATATGCTGTTATGGTCTTTCCATCCAACAATTAGCAATTGGCCATGGATCCGCGGGGGTCGGTCGCACCTTGGTCTGAAAGATCCCCCGCTCTCGGAGCTGGGCTTTGGACACGATGCCATCCTTGGATCTTTGTGCCTCCACCGCGACTCGCCGGAGCGACGTCGTTGCTGCCGGCGACCGACTACTCCGTTTCCGTTGCTTCTGGCCTTCTAAAAGCGGCTCCTCTGTCGCATCACCATTCCGGGCCTGTTTCTGGCTAAGGTAGGCGTTGGAGGAGAAGAAATCCTTGCGGCGAGGCGAGCTCAATGGCGGTGAGGCGTGAAGATACTGGCTCCGCGGCTGTTTGAGGAGCCTGACGGTCGGTGGCCGGGAACACACGGCGCAGACATACGGCCTTGCGAACATTCTCACGCGGCCAATGGAGTCGGATCAGTCAATCGGGGCCGATGCCCTGCGGGGTCAACAGAATGAACACCGTCTCTCGCACGCTCGGAGAAAGAAAGATCGACTGCAGAAAACGAGCCGGGATGACGATGCTGAGTCAGCGTGCATTGGACTAGCCCGATGGGGCGGCTACCTTAACCAACCCGCCCGACTGACCGTCACTCACCTACTGACTTACCCAGTCAGTTACCCCAGCTCCAGCTGTTGCTGCTCGGCCCATCGGTGCCATGAAGCTTCCCTTCCCCTGCGCCTAGTCTCCGGAGCTCGAGGTCCGGAATCCCCTCTCGCCATGGACGCGCCTGGCGCGACAGAGGCAAACGATAGTGTCCGGCAGGACAGCCACAGCCACGACCCCGATGCCGTGGTGAGGAAGAGTACATACCCGGACAGCAACCACCCCGGTCGGCCCGACCATGGGCACCACCACCACCACCACCACCACCACAATGGCATGAAAAGCGAAGGTGAAGGGGGTGGGGAAGACGAGGAGGGGTCAGAGGAGGAGGATGACGAGGATGATGACGAGGAAGAGGAACCCCGACTCAAGTACGCTCCCTTGACCAAGCACTTAGGGGCGGTGTATCGCAACGGCGATGCAACCAGCTCCTTCCTCGCTGCTGGGGACAAGATGGTAGGGTGATCCAGATATCCTGAAGAGCACTCGAGACTGAGACCGTATCTAGATAATTGGTTCGCACAATGGAAACATTGTAGGTAGCTGAAATGCCGTTTGAGATGCACCCCCCAGAACTGACCCCTCCCAGCATGTACTATCGGTGCCCCAATTGCGCTCTCTTCGCGTATATCATGCCCATTCCGCAAGCATCACTTCCGTCTCGGTCTCCCCGTTCCCTCCTCCCTTACCGAGCGTGAAGCAAGAGCTCTTCAGCAGGGTCCCCGACGACCTCGAATACCCCGCGAGGCCCTCATCCGGCGCAGCCAGCCTCCGTGGACGCCGGTCAGGCCACCAGGCAAACCTGCCTTTCACACCTTCCAATTCGATATATATTGCCACGTCTTCCATGGATGGAAACGTTTGCGTCGCATCCCTCGTGGATTCCAAAGATGTCCTCTTGCGGAACTTTGGCCGGCCCGTCCAGGCCGTCGCACTCTCCCCCGAATATAAGAGTGACAGGACGTTCCTGTCTGGCGGACGGGCGGGGGATCTGATTCTCACGGTCGGCGGTCGAGTGGGTGCCAGCACCAATTCTACAACAATGGGAGGCGCTGCAGCTGCGGCGGCGGGTTGGCTCGGATCTTTCGGTCTGGCAGCCAATACCGGCAAGGATACCATCCTCCATAGTGGCGAAGGCGCTATCAGTACGATTAAATGGTCTTTATCGGGGAAGTATGTCGTCTGGGTCAACGAAGAGGGCATCAAAATCATGCGGTCGAACCTGTACCTAGATTCGATGGACTCGGACCTTGCTTGGAAGCGGGTCAGTCACATTGACCGTCCCAGCCTTCCGGGATGGGAGGAAATGGCAGGTGTCTGGAAGGCCCGTGCCGAGTGGGTGGACGAGAGCACTCTGGATGGTGACGATCGTCCAAGCAGTAAGGGAGGGGCGCATAAGGAGACATTATCCCTGCCCCAGTCGACTATCATCAAGGAGAAGGTGGAGAAGCTGGTCGTTGGCTGGGGAGGCACTGTTTGGGTCATTGACGTGTACCCCGATCGGCCAAGCAAGAACAACAGAGATCACAAGATCGGGGCTGTTGAGGTTTCCACAATACTGCGGACAGACTGCGTCATCTCCGGTATATCAATGTATACGCCTAGTCTTCTGGCGGTTCTTGCTTACATCGAGGCGGAGGAGGATGTCTCAGAAGAGCGCACCAAGCTGGGAGGCCTTCGTCCCGGAACGCGCCGGCGGCCAAGGGGACTGGAGCCTGAGCTACGCATCATCAACATCAACACCAAGGAAGAACTTAGTGCTGATACCATTTCATCCAGCCGCTATGAGACCCTGACCTCCTCAGACTATCATATGTGTGTTCTTCCTCCCTGGAAGACGACCGTGCCTGTTTCCCAACGGGGTACACTGGAAGCTCTCGGAAATGGACTATGGGATGCAACGCTCTATCCTGCGCGCTTGTTCAGCTCGGGCGCCAGTATTCGCAGTACAACAAGCAGTGGAGACAAAGGTTCCATTAGGGCACCAAGCACCATTGCCTCGCGACGGATCGTCCACGAGGAACTCCCGTCCAAGGAGGTCCAGGACATTGCAGGGAGCGTGGGGGCCAAGATATTTATCCACAGCCCGTATGACTGCATCGCCGCCCTGAAAAGGGACCTCACGGACCGCCTGGCGTGGTTAGACGCGCATGAGAAATACGAGGAAGCGTGGGCGCTTCTTCAGGAGCATCCCGAAGCAGCGGGTCCTGCAAATGACCTGAACGATCATACCCCTATAACTCCCACCCGGTCGCTGAGTAGTAGCGTTGGCGAATCCTTCATCGATGACGGGTCTTCAATCACCACTACCGGCCGGACCATTGGTTCTGCTGCCGAACAAGAAAAGCGCCGCATTGGCGAGCTATGGATCGAACAGCTCGTTGATGGAGACAAATGGAAGGAGGCCGCGGATGTTTGCGTGAAAGCCATAGACACCGCGCACAGGTGGGAACACTGGGCTTGGGCCTTCATCAAGAACGATAAGCTGGACGAGATCTCGTCTGTCATGCCTACCCATATGCGCCCCAGCCTCCCTGCGAACCTCTACGAAACCATCCTCGGACACTATGTCGCACACGACCGGTCCAAGTTCAGCGAGCTCGTCGACTCATGGCCGTTCGATTTGTTTGACGTCAACAACATTGCGACCGAAGTGGAGGAGCAGCTGCAAGATGAAGCAACAGCCCCGGAGAACGATGACTGGCAAGTCTTGACCAAGTGTCTTGCTAAAATATACCTTGCGGGAGGCCACTACGGCAAAGCGTTGCACTGCTACATCCGCCTCCAAGACGCAGAGACGGCGATGGCCCTGATCAAGGACCACCGTCTGTTGGATACGCTCACGGATGACATCCCCGCGTTCATCCTGATCCGCGTCTCCAAAGAACAGCTGAAATCGGCGCCTGTCTCCGAGCTCGACGAGCTCACAGCAGAACCCATCAGACTCCTCGTCAGCGAAGCCTACACGGGTATTGTCCGACCGGATCTCGTAGTCGATCAGCTGCAAGCAGCGAATAAACTCCTCTACCTATACTTCTACATCCGGGCTCTCTGGCGAGGGGAGTCCCTTCCCCATGGTGCCGCAAAACCCCGTAGGGGTCACTTCGCTCACGTTCGAGACGCAGCCAGCAAACTCGCCGCGGATGAAGGGAAAGCCCTGGTCGACAATTTCGCCGACACGGCGGTGGAACTCTTCGCCGACTACGACCGTCCCCTGCTCATGGAATTCCTCCAAACCAGCACGTCCTATTCCTTCGACATGGCCGTCAGCATCTGCGAGGGACGCCACTTCACCCCGGAGCTCATCTACCTGCTCTCGAAGACCGGCCAGACCAAACGCGCCCTGAACCTCATCCTCTCCGACCTGAAGGACGTCTCGCAGGCCATCCAGTTCGCCAAGTCCCAGAACGAACCCGACCTCTGGGAAGACCTCCTCGACTACTCGATGGACAAACCGCGTTTCATCCACGGACTCCTCGTCGAAGCAGGCACCTCCATTGACCCCATCAAACTCGTCCGGCGCATCCCCAGCGGCCTCGAAATCGAAGGCCTCCGCGAAGGCCTCACGCGCATGATCCGCGAACACGACCTTCAAGCCAGCATCAGCCAGGGAGCCGCCAAAGTCCTCCAAAGCGAAGTCGCCGTCGGCATGGACACCCTCCGACAGGGCCAACGCCGCGGAATCAAATTTAACATCATCGAAGAGGACAAGTCCATCCCCGGAACCCCCACCACACAAGCAACCACCACGCCCGAACTGGCCAACAACTACAGAGCTAAGAGTGACCTCGGCGCCGAAAACGCCTCCACCACAACAACAAGAACGGCAACATCATCTGCCGCCCCGGCAGGACGATGCGCAGGCTGTCATCGGCCTTTCCGTGCAAATGGTAAGAACAACCCCCCCTCCTCCTTCTCCCCCCAAATCCCATCCTATCATAATTAAACCCGCTAATCAAAAAACGTACCTACACAGAGAAGGAAATCCTTGTCGGTTTCGCCTGCGGTCACGTCTTCCACTTATCGCACGTTCATTCATCGGAATCCTCCGCTAGCACTCCTGGCAGTCGCTCCGCTGTTCAAACTCCCCGTCCTTTCTCGCCAACCCAGACCTATACTCCCATGATGGATGAGCTGTCACTGTCTACATCCCGGACGGTTGGCCCCAAGGTGACGACGGCTCGATTGCTAAGAGACCGGATCGGCGATGGATGTCGCATCTGTGCTTTGGCTAAGGAGCTGGAGACTATCGGGGATTCTGATGCGTAAAGCTCGCGCGTCTCCTGCGCGGTGAAATGCGGGCGGAGATGTAGGCTGTCACGTGCTATTTATGGGGTCTATGGTGATGACTACAGCATTCTCGTCATCTGCTTCCTCTTTTGACTTCAACATTCGAACTTCTTTCCTCCGGAACAGCGACCTCGGCGATGGGCTCAACTCCATGGGGGTAAGAGGGATGGGGATAGAGGCTACCTGCTCATGTGGTATATAGGTATCAACTGGGTAACGTCGGCTTGGTGATAACTCAGCGTGCCAGTGTGGGTAGTTGGTGACGGATGGGCTTCCCGCTACATGTTCCATAGTATAACTGGACAGGTGTATGTTTATTCTTTAGGAGATACCCATGGTAGCAACGATTTACTGCGCAAATGAGATCAAGGCATTTAAGGTCCGTAAGACTTTGATTAGATTAGGCGGTGACCGGCCGCTTTAACTAGAAACAATCAACGGGATATTAAGGGAGCCAGGTGTAGTCACGCATTGCGTCCCGAACTTTCATGAAAACAAAGGAAATCGTCACAACGTCGACTCATAATGAAACTTTTCAGCAAATGAAGAAATAATCAATTGCTCCAGGTCACCGAGCACACCCCTTCAACGGGAGAGCATGCAAGGCTGAGCATCAAATCGAAACTTAGATGCCGAAGCCAACAAGAATACCAGCAAATGCCAGCAGACCAGAGCGCATACCTCCATAGCCACGAGCGGCGTTGGCGGTAGGAGCCGCAGACGTGTGAGTGCTGCTGGGAGCTGTGGTGCTGACAGACAAGGTGGTGTGAGAGGCAACAGTGTGGTTGCTGCTAGTCTGCTCACCCGAGGACACGGTCGAAGTAGAATTACCGGTCTCGGTGGTGGGGGCACTAGCTGTCTCCGAGGAAGAGGGAGGCTGCACCGTGGTACCAGGGGCACCCTGAGTCACAGAAGTGACAGGAGCAGCTCCAGTTCCGGAAGTAGCAGGCTGTGCAGTAACCCCAGTGCCAGCGGTAGGGGCAGCAGTGGTTCCAGGCACAACGGGAGGAATCACGGTGGTAGCACCAGTAGCGACAGTAGTGAGAGCCACAGGAGGAATCACAGTACCAGTAGCACCAGTGTGAGGCAGAGTAGTTCCAGTAGCTGCGGTATTGACAGGACCAGGCTGGGGGACCGTAGTGAAGGTAGAAGCCACCGAGGTCTCGGTCTCACAGATAGTCTTGATGATGGTAACTAAGGTAAAAGTATTAGCAACAGTGACCTTCATCATTGTTGATACGCAAGACAGATAAGACAGTATGGAATCAAGGCAGATTTACCATCCCGAGGGAGAACGTCGTTGATCGCGTGGAAAAACGCGTCACGGGCTGCAATGTCGCGTCAGAACAGACAGTTTGTTATGGTACGAGGGGGCTCAAGGAAATTACCAATGGGAGCCTTCATGATAGACTCATCATTGTAGGCAACTCCGGTGTCTTCAAAAGCATCTGGTTGAGGTTAGCGGACGGAGGATCAACGAGGAGACTATACTTACCAAAGGCAGCGCCGAAGGCCGCGAAGGCAAAGACAGCCACGAGGACTGCAAACTTGATGGTGAGCTTCATGATCATTTTAACGATTGTCAGATCAGAAGAACAAGTAAACGAAGGTGAAAGTAACGAGCGAGGGAGTCAGGGAGATGAGTTCTTTGACTGAACAGGATGAGTGGAACGAGCGAACGTCAAAGATGGATGAGAGGAGATGGCAGAGGATGGGATGAAGAGGGGGATGAGGGGAAGAAGAAGACAAAAGAGAGGACGAGGAGGAAGAAAAGGAAGAGGGGGGGGAGAGTCAAGTCAGGTGTCACCCAGGCGAGTGTGCGTTCAAGGAAAGTGCGACAACAACGTCCCAACTAGGCAAGGGCAAGACAAACGAGTCGAGGTGAATGGAGGGAGTTACACCGCGACAACTGTACGGAGTACTTCACGTTCACTCCAACAGCAGAGCAGAGACTGAATACTTCGGAGGGGGGGGGGGGGGGGGGGTGGTTCTTGCGGTGACATGATATCCATCGAGATGATGTCTTATATCGCTGCACGCAAAAGCAAGGAGTGGCAGTGTTTCGGCTTCGAGTGCGCACTGGCTCCCATAGCAGGAACTATGTATAGTAGCTTGTCTTAGAATCTACCCCGCGAGATGGTCAGGGAGGCTGGTAGGTAGCACTACATGCTACCTGGGTTCATCCCAGTATACCTACAGATGTGAAGTGAAACCTCGATGAAAACACCAACAACCCCCCAAGTCCACTCGATAAACAATGCGATCGCCCTAAACTCATCATCATCTCATCACTCTCTTGATCTACAGCCATCCCCCCTTCAGAACGATGTCGATATCAATATCCAGATGCCACCTCAACCCTTCACCCCGCAGTCAAGGACCCTACTTGCCAAACAAAGTAGAGCAGTAGTAGTACCTTACCTTACAAGCGACATCAGCAAAACTGTCAACCAAACAACCCGAGGCAGATCGACCAATCAATCCTCGCCGAGGAGCCCAAAAAAACTGGATCCAGCTCGGGAGCGAGATCTCAGTGGCAAATAACACGGTTCTCCCCTGGATACGACAGGCACGTTTGAGCAAAAAAAAACAACCAACCTTAAATGTTGAATTGCGATCCTGCAGCCTCCTTTTTTTTTTTTTTTTTTTTTTTTTCCCAACGGCCGTTAGGCTAAATAGACCCTTGCGCCGTGCAAAACGTGCTAGTGATGGGGTCGATTTGACATCATGGAAGTAAATAGGTAGGGTAAGTATAGTATATGCTACGAAACCACGAACCACGAACTACACTACCCACCCGCAACCAAATCTCACGGCCTGATCGTCGACTCGATCGATCTCGATCGATTCTCTAAGGTAAGAGTAACTAGTAGTAGTGTAGTACCTAGTTAGGTGGGCATACATAACAGTACAAAGTCCATCCATGTCTCGATGTTAACTAATTGTTCCTGCGTCCCCGAGCGAAATCTGTATACTAACCTTCTCACCTCATCTCACTACTATAGTACCTAGTACCTTCCCTCTCACCCATAACCAACCAACCCACTTGAGCCTAGGCAAGTATACATACAGCCACTCCATACATGTATCTTACGGTTCAGGTTTCCATCGTCCAGCCCCGTCTGTCCGCCCGTGTTGCCCGTACGCCCATACAAACGGTACAGGTAAGTAACTCGGTACGGAACGCTAGCGAAAAATACCGCGCACCGCCAGACGACCGAAACCAAAGACCAGGAGCAGAGCAGAGCTTGGGATCCCCACCCCGGCACGACCCGCGTGGAGGCGCCATACAGCAGAATTTGACCTGATGAAGGCCGCTGTTCCAAGGAAATTGACAGGCACTAGCCAGGCTATGACGACATGGCAAGGTACAAGTCAGATCCAGATCCCAAAGCCCTGGGTACAATGACATCATGGGTGTTTGTGGCGCCGGCGCTGGGCCCGATTCGGCGGGCTCCGTCGGTGTCCTCGCGGGCGGGAGGAGAGGGGGGGGAGGGGAGGGGGGAGCGTTGGGATTATGGTTACTACTAACTATCTGGATAGGTACTAGGGAGTAGGTTCTAAGGAAGAAATAAATGATGGGGTTTTCGTCTCGTGTCTGTGGGAGTCGGTTTGGTTAATTTAGGTGTGGAGTGGCTGGTTGGGTGAGGGGTGGTGTGCTACTCCGTACTAATATATGTACTAGTAGTAGTACTACATAGAAAGTTGTGTGTCTAGGCCACTTTACCTACCTAGGTAGATATGGGAATTGGAAATATCGTAATTACTTCCCCCCCCCCTTTTTTTATTTTTTCTTCTTCTTCGTCTTCATGCTGTCTCAATCATTCCACAAATAGTAAGAGAACCACATATCGGTACTCAGTACTCCGTAGATACTCAATACTATCTACCCACCACTTCCCCTCCCCCCCGCCCAATCCCCAAAATAAGACAAGTGATACAGAATTTGTCACCTCACACACCAGAAAGGAACCAAACAAAGAAAGTGAGAGGGAAGAAAAAACAAATTTAGAAAACCCCGACCGGACCAAAAAAAAAAAAAAAAAACCACCCGAAACGAACCACCAAACAGAGAATCAACTCAACTCCCAAATGGCGGAATTTCCCCACTCCCCACGAGATCGGCAGGTGCAGTCCCGACCCAATCGACGATCTCGGATGGATGAGGAATTTCGAATCATCCAGGCCGGGATCCGTGGTTCCTATTGTTCTCCAGACTCCAACTCCAGATAGATAGCGACCAAACGGCGTGCACGATAAGCCTAAAGTCTAAATGTCTACGTAGGCCGAGGAATCTGGAACCTAACTACCTACCCATGAGTTATTATTATTATTATTCCGTAACCGATTTAGTACCTTCTCGCACTAAGCACAAGAGGGGGGGAGGGGGGAGGGCGGAAGAGGGGCGGAGAGGAGAAACGAAAGAGGAGAAGAGAAGAGAGGAGACAAGAGGGGGAGACATCCATGCCGCCAACTCAATTCAGGAAGGTGAGAATGATTGTCCCGAGTTGCGAGTCGCCGAGACAGGCCATTTATCTTAGTGATAGTAGTAAGTAGTAGGTACCTAGTCTAGACTCTAGATAGACCTCGGTGGCCACGTTGTCGCACAGTAGTACGACCGGGTGGATGAAACGGGCGATCATCATCTGAGGTGGTTTTATCTTTGGGTACCTACTACTAAAGTAGGTAGGTAGGTGGGTGGTATGTATGTATGGGTGCAGCAGTGCAGCAGTGCAGCAGACTAGCAGTTGCAGCGAGTAGTACAGAGTATCGTTTCGTATTCTGTCCATCCATCCGTCCATCCAGATTTGATACGGAAGCATCTCCCCCCTTTCCGTGTCTTAAAAACCGGTTGGTTGGTTGGTTGGTTGAACCTGCAGCAGCACACGGAACAGATAGACATCACTGCATGGGTATCCATTATTGAGCATGGACTTGCTGTTAAGGAGAGAGCCGACGCACTGCAGACTGCAGAGATCTCGCTACCGGACTTGTTCCATAAGCAAGCCCTGCCCGTGCGCTTTCTGTAGTGTGTAAACACGCGCACTTATTAGCCAAATGAAGTTAGAGACAGCCACCGGCTAGATATCTAAGACGGTGTAGGTTTAGGTTAGGTACTGGTAGTAGCGCCCAGTACTCTACCCAGGTACCTGTGGTACGAGGTCCGTACGGGAGTATTTCCGAGGACGCCAAACACCAATTATACCTGAGATACGGAGTACGGAGTACCCTTGGGGAAGGTATGGTACCTATAAAGCGTAATCCCATGTACGGTATGGTATGCCTGTAGGTACTGTACTACCTTACCTTATGAATGTACCTTATGTACATAGAACGGGACTGCTCGGAGATCTACAACCATTGCCTTACCTAGGCAGTGCCTACATAGGTAAGTACCAAAACAACCACCATACCGAGCCTCATGCTATCGACGGTCCGGGAGAATGAATGTCCCCCCAAGGGCTGAAGAATTTGACAGAGGGTCCCAGGGGTAGCGAGGGAGGGGGGGAACATGGTTCGAGAGAGACGGAGTAGAAATAGGAGACCGTTCGGGGCTGACTCGGGGACTGACTCGTCTCGAAGGGCGAACCTCCCAGGGTTGCAAAGTTCAATGCGGTGGTGGTGGGTGACGAACGGTACGGCGCCCACCGCTGAACGGAATGGAAGCTTTCCCGACAGTTTGACGGAACGGACACCCGCCATTCAGATTGCTTTCTGCTGTCGCGCTATTCCCCTTCCGATCGGGCGGATTCCAGGCTAAGAGATCGGCAAGCGCCACGGCGACGTCCCTACCGTCGATGGCTTGTCGAGATACGCCTACCACAACACGCTACGCTACAGATGTCCCACCGATGCAAAAAAAAAAAAAAAAAAAAAAAGAGTACGTATGTTTGTTATGATGTCATTTCATCGTGGGACGGTTTTTTTTTTCCAATCGCAACTACTGGGTCTCGACGAGGTGGTCCGGACATTTGGGAGTCGGAAGGTTCGATATCAAGCAATTACCAGAATTACCAGACTACACGAATCGCTAAGCAACCCAAGATGAAGCTGTAGAATTGTGGACTGTACGTTCGTATATCACAGAAAATTTTAGAGCTCAGATCTTCATACGAGAAGCCAAAACCACTGCTGTACCAAAGAACGGGAACAGCCAGGTATCCAGGAGGGGGGAAAGCCGCCCAACAAGGGCCACAAAAGACAAAATGACAGCAGACCAGGTATTTCTGACAAGAATGGACAGGGTATCTTTATCGTGTTCCTCGTACCTCAACCAGATCCTCGAAATTAAAAACCACATAAGAGAAAAAAAAAAAGTATTCGAGGTCGTGTATCCCCAGAAAGCCCAAATAGCGTTGCAGACAATAGCGGATGTAGGAAGGATATCGTCGGAACATATACCCCAAGGAGATTCAAAAGAAAATAAAATGAAGATAAAAACAGCAAGAAACAGTAAATATGCATGCATATGGCGACAGGGTATCATTGCTCGGGAACTCGTGTATTATTCCCTATCCAACGAACGCCCCGCAGGATCGTTGCAAACAGAACCGAAACTCCGAATGAAATAAAGATATCGGCTTGAGTAATGGATTTGACCAAGTGTACCTTGAAATCACGCACCAGGCGCCAATTAGATTGAAAAAGTCTCACCCGAAAAGGGCCCCTTCTGCTTGGGCGGCAGATGTCAGCGAAAGGTAAATAATTTGAAGTGAAAATTTACGGTTTGGCGAAAAGAGAGGAAGGCAGAGGGAATCGTATATTGGCTGAGCTATCAATAGCTCAATTTGACCTCGACAGCTGAGTTGAGGTTAGCAGCTCCTGTAGCTGCTGCACTCTCGAGAGACGCAGTTTCGGAAATCTCGACGACCATGTCTTGGCCATCGGGGAGCTCACGGACGACGTCGTCGTCGACCATGATCTTGAGGCCATTCTGCTTGACATGGAGAACCCGTACTATACGCTGAGGATCGATTCGCTGTTTCACGGAGATCTTCTCCATCAGATCTTGAACAGTCCGTTCGGTCAGGTAAACGGCCCGGTAGTAATCATCCTGCGGTTGATCATTGCGCGGAAATCGGACGTAGAAACAGGCGACTAGAGTTCTGTTAGCTCAGAGGTCTCACACCTCAAGTGACGCGGGGGCAACTTACTCGGCTTGGCAGGTCGATCCACGGGTGGCCTGTATGTCGGGTCGATATCCACTGCTTCAATGAATCCCATTGGGGCCTGGCTGTTACTTGAACCGACTTTGTGGACTTTGACGGGATGCTTAAGGGACATCTTGTCGCCTAAGGCTTCGGAGCCGGTGCGTGAGTTCTCCCGCGAAGTGCTCAATGATCCATGGTATGCCGAGTCGTAGAAGGTGTTGGACTGCGTGTTGGTTGGATGGGATGGCGAGTTGATCGAGATATTACTACTGGTTGGTGAAGCGCCGTGCAGGGATGCATCAACGCTGAAGCGGGGCCCGCGGCTATTCTCGCGCTTGACGAATTCGCGCGACTCTGGAAGCACCACAGGGAACAGGTCCGGGTCGTCTTCTTCTTCACCCCGTAAGCCTAGAACGCTTACCGACCGCGTCGACGTGAACATGTCCTGCATCAATGCTAGCTTCGCATGAAGGTCATCTTCCAAAGACATCTTGCCAGGGCCATCCTGGGAGCCCATGGACCATGTGCGTTTGTGTTTTGAGATTTTGGCAGGGCGCGGGTCAGCGCTCTTGAGAGCGATTGAGCCACCGCTACGCTTGCGCTTTCCATAATTTCCAGCGCCGATCTCAGCCTGGGATATCTGTTGACGGAGTTTCTCAATGGTTTTCTTAACATGGGCAATGTCGTTAGACAGCTTCCGCTCGGCTCCATGGTCACGGAACAGTTTGACTCTGCAGTAACACACTTCGTGCTCTCCAACTGAGCTGGGACTGATTTCATCTGGGGCAACTAGCTCAGTCTTCGCACACAGACGGACCGGAATGCCCTTCACGCCCTTGGAATGACTGAAATCCGTCGACAGGAAGTTGAACCGGACCGGGATAGCACAGTCCGACGTCCCCGTCGCGGGATTCACAGTCCATGTGACGCAGAACCCATCGAACGATGAGCTCTCAAGTTTAATCTGGCGGTTCTTCGTGTCTTCGATGCCGCCTTGAACGGGATCGACATACTCGACGGCTTGAAGCTTACCGCCTCGCTGATGCGCTTCATTGGATCCTCGACCTTCTTTCCACAATTGCCAGCAAGTAGCCGGCTTTGCCCGTTGCTCCTCTTCTTGGAATGATACACGGATGAAGGTACGGTACTTGAGAGGTTGTCCAGTCCTGGGAGGCGGGGTAGAATCGATGACAGACAAAGAGTATGCTTGGCCTTTGTTGAGATATGTTACAGGAATTTCAGTCTGGTGATTGATCATTGCCGTCGGTGCGCGTAGAGTGGCATGGTAACGAAAACTGAATCCTTCGTTAAATATAGATGTCAGACACAGGGAAAGGGGACGTTGCAAGCTTACGTTTCACCAGTATTTTGGACGCTCATTTGATCGTCTTGGATCGTCTGTGCAACCAGATGAGAAGACGGGTGGCCCTGCATATCAACATCATTTAGAGACAATTCCTCGCCAGACTCGTCCATGGCATCATAACCTGTATCACTCTGAATAAAAGCGCTAGGCGCGAACGACCCTTGCTGCGTAAACGGGTGTTGATTATTAAAGGGCGGTGGAAGATACTGTTCATCGAACTGATCAAGACTTAAGGCCACAGGGTCGGCGTTGATGGTAGGTGCAGGAAGCTGCTGGGCTAGAGAAAGCGGGGTGATCATGTTCATAGCCATGCCAGGAGTATGTAGGTCTCCAGCCTGGTTGTGATACACTGCACTTAACCCGCCCGAGTTTGGAGTATAGTAGCCAGGAGGCGGTAACGGATTGAAGACCGGGTCCATATATTGCGCTGCGTAGCGGAAGTCGTGTGATGCGCGGGAAGTCGGTTCATTGAGCTTCATATCACTGCCCATGCTGAGTCTGACGGGGGAGAGTCGAGTTAGCTTTCCTCTACAGAGAATCCACGGGGCGAGCGAAAGTCGGGTTGGGCGCAGTTCTTGGTAGCGGATGAATGTATTTACCTGGCAGGAGTGATAGGTCCGATGCCAGGCATCTGACCGAACCGCGGGTCTTTGCGGTGAGAGACCGTTGAGGGCATGACGTCCGAGAAGGTCTTTTGAAATTTCTGAATGAGCTCATCGTCAGGCTTCTGGGAGTTTTGTCTGTGTGGGTGATGAATCCGGTAAGCAGCAGAACGGCAGGCGACTTGCGAGTCGCAGCATCCGATCGGGACACGGCAGCATACCTGTTACGGAGCATGATGTTGGCGGTTGGAAGGATTTAAGCCTCCAGGTATCGTGTTCGTGGGCGCCCGGGCCGATTAGGCGCAGAACGAGACCACAGAAGAGAAAGAGGGGGTGACTGAAGACAGAGGTGGCATCCAACTCCCGCGGTGTTATCCGAAAGCGTATAGATCGTACGTATTATACAGGCTCTCCGGTTCGGTTCTCGTGTACTTGCTGTGGGCACAGGGGTAAAGTTTCACATCACAAGCCACTGTAGATGGATAATAACTGCGATCGCACGGTCTATCACCGGGGAGAACAGGTGTATTGGAATCGGATCGTAAAGAGCGGAGAAGAGGAGTGATGTATTTCAGTATTGTGAGAAGGGGGAGGGGGAGTAGTCGGCGTGGGTGTCGAGGAGAAACGGGATCGGGACGGTACTTGGTTTATAGCAGAGGTACCCCTTACTCGGCGATCAGATGAGCGAGAGGCGGTGGTGGTGGAAAGAAGAGAGAGAGAGAGAGAGATGGCGAGAGAGGGAAGGGGAGGAGGGGAGGAGGGGAGGGGGGGGGGGGGGTGTTGGAGGAGGGTGAGAAGGAGCGCACGGGAGGGCCAGGAAAGGAAGTACAATCTGTGCGCAGGAAGAATGGCGGGGGAAGAGGGAGAAGAAGTACTTGGGGGAGGGCCCAAAGGAGGGGAGAGCGCGACAGGCAGTAGATGAGGAATGGATGTTGGGGGAAAGCACTGGGACCAGACGGTAAGACAAGCCCCCAATAATAGTAGTTCGGAGGTAGAGTGTGGATAAGGACGCTGCCTGCTGCTCTGAGAGTGTTCTTTGGTTCTTTGGCCACTGCTGGCTGCTGAAGAACTCGGGCCTAACAAAAAGCAATCACCCCCCAAGAGCAGATGATTTTTCGAAATAGGAATTTCTGCTCGGAGGTTTTGTGGAAAGAATGTGATAGTTATTAATAAGAGTCGAGAAAGGGGGCCACATGGGAGAGGCGTCCTTGACGTGCAAGACGAATAAATAATAACGGCCGTTGGTTGAGTGATAAAACAACGCAATGAGGTATGAGGGAAACCTTCCAGAAACCTACCTAGGTACTACGTAGGTAGGTAGGTAAATATTCGGTCCCTTTCGCTCCTGCTCTTTCTTTCTCTGACACTCTTTCCCGAGTAGTAAAAAAAAAAAGTCGTCCTCTTTTGTTATGCCTTTTTTTATTTTTTCGGGATTAGATTAAATCTCTGGGTCAGTCTCCGAGATGATTTTCTGGGTCGGACTCAAAACAGACGAAGAAGACCCAGGATCAGTGGGGAGGTGTGAGGGGGGTGGGGTGGATCCCGGTAAATAGTAATATCCCGTGGTAATACTGCCGTACAGTACTCCACGTATCTCGCACTGTAACTTACCATTTCAGTATCTATACCGGTGATGGTACTATACCTGCCCTATACCTCAGTAACCACCTCCATCGTATATACGCCAGCTACTCGACTAACTACCTACAGGTGCCTACCACTGTACTAGAAACAGTAGCCGCTCAATAGACTGCAGGCAGAGAGATTCCGACGGCCATGCATCCCTGTTCCCCGAGACGGGGATATCCGGATATTCTGCTGGATGATGATCGAGATCAAGCGGACTCAGCCTACTCCGTACTATGGAGACTTTTGGTCCTATACTACCGTAGATCATCTGTATAAGTATTAGGTTACGGTATGTTGAAGCCGGCACCAGCACAGCAAGCGTCAGGTACTGGTGGTACCTGGTCACAATCATACATACTACCGTCAAAGCCCGGGCCTGACTGTGGATTCGAGTCGATTTCCGATGTCCCAATTAACAAGCACGGATACTCAGCTCCATCTACGTCATTTCGCCCAAGCATTCCCAAGGCTCCAATTGTCGTTGAGGGTGCGTCCCTACCCGCCTACCCTGGTTCGCATGGCGGTACCTTAGCGGTCAGGTTCAGCCACACTCACAAGCCATCTCACGGCGGTACTTACCTCAGGCGGATATCCATACAGATTATAGAGGGTGGTGGGATTTTAATTGAGTTGGGCGAGCACCTAGATAGACGCCATATATCCTCCTCCGTCCTTTCTGGGCAGTGCTTATGGCTCAATCATCAACCGTGGTCGGCTATAAGTTACAATGCCGCGTATGTACGTCTGGATTATACACCCGAACCATACAGGGGGGGGACAACAACAAGCGAATGGAACATTCTGGAGATCACTCACTCGGCTCCCGATTGGGGAGAGACACCGGGCGAACCTGGGCGAAAGGGGACGAGCTGTCCCCAGCCTCATGGGACATCTCATGGGACATGGGCTATCTTTCCACTACCTTGACTGTGCAGAAGGAGCGAGCGATATCATCATCCACCTCAACTCTCAAGACATCACCTCCGACCCCCCCCCAAATTAACGTCCCCGGCAGTGGAGCATCGACTGACATTTTAATTTGGAAGAGTCGGACTACTGCCGAAGTAGGCATATGGTTGGACCGACTCAGCCTGTCGATCTGCAATTTCCATCACATGGGGCGATGACATTATATGATTTATGTGTCCACGGGAGCATGCCTTGTAGGCTTCTGCAGTCTTTCTCTGCCCCCGGTGTCCTGTCCATAAACAGACAGGAGTAGTCTGTCTACCACTGCCATCAGATAGGTGGGCTACTATGTCGATGATGGGACAGCGGAAACGGGTGCTGGGGACGCCATGCCGCTCGGGTTCGTATCGAGATCGATCACAGATGCAGCCAATCGAATCATATGGACCTGCAACGACTCTTCGGGTGGGGAGGGAAGGAGGGAAGCCACATCGGGAAAGAAGCGAAGTGGATGAAACTATACAAGCGCGAGCCTGGTTCCGAATGAAACACCCGGACGGCGGACGACCTTAACAGTTAAACAGTTATCTTTGGGCGGAAATCTGGACCGGGAGCTTATTCTCCAGCGGTGCACGGGGCCTCTAGTGAGCACCAACCCATAAAAGCGGTTATGTCGTACTAAATAATACTAGGTAGATAATGATAGGTGGTGCTACTATAATAGTAGGTAGAGTTAAGATTCCACTTTACCGTGGAATTTAGCAGCCATGACACAATGGGTGCCAAGCCCCAACATGCAGGAGTTCTCATGGCTCTGGATGTAGGGCAGAAGCTGATTAACTTCCAGTCAGTGCATACGTTTTTTTAAACCCCTTTTCTTAAACAGAACTATCTCTTTTTCTCACCGAGAAGATATGTCGGATACTGGAGGTTTTTCGAACGGTCGAGGGCCGATACTGTACCATACTGCATACACAAATCGTACGGGGGCTGTATCTGGCTGTAGGGCTAGACCGGCGCCGATTGCCTGGGAAGACTTCCCGCCAATCAAAAGCATGGGATGTCGCGCTCCGGGTCACATCGGACGGCACTCCTAAGAACCTTATTACCTAGACAGCGGCGTTCTGGTATGGGGAACCAAGATGTGACAGTACTACTACCCGCAGAAACGATAAAACTGGCAGCAGGAAAAGGAACCGGTCGAGGTACAGCAATTATCAACCTACCACAGTTCAGAGTCGATAATTTATTTACTTTGCCGACCAGTGGACACACAAAATTTTAAATTGGGACTGTTTCCCTTTTAAGATAAGAGCCAGGGCCTCGTAATCTGTCTCAGTGGTGGGTAGCCTTTACTAGATACTGTGTACCTGGACTGACAGTTCATGCCCGCCATTTCAGAGAATTATTTCCAGCTGACAAGAGTAACAATAATAATAATAATAATAATCGGCCCTAGATAGGTGAGTGGAGATGACAATTCACCCAAAGGGTCGTAGTGTGATGGGGGTGTCCATTGCAATGGTCAGCTCTCATTTGTGGGTGATTGGTCCGAACAAGGGGGAAGATGGAGCCGCCCCGTTTTGCCTATCAGGGGCCGGAATTAACGCCATGGGTGATGTCATTGTATTCATTGGAATTCTGAGGAGCCCTGTTAACAACAATTCGACTCTCATAGCTCCCCTCCAAAGCTGTCCCACAATGCGGATACTTTAAAGACCTTTGGCATCGTCATTTGGAAGAATTGGGGTACTTTTTTTACCCCCATCTGGCGGGTCCGATCTAGACGCGGGTACCTGGGATATCAAAAAAAAAAAAAAAAAAAAAAAAACACAGATGCCGTACAGTACATATTCCGGTACCTTGATACTTCTTTCCAATATTCTATTCCGTGTGGTTTGCATAGAACTGTGTAAAAGTGGTTCCAAGGTATCTCTCCCAGAATAAGCATGTAATAGATATAACTTTTGTTTTTCTCTTGCGACCATTTTGGTCCGCCGGGGGAGTGAGGGGAGATCTTCAATCATATTTCAATGGGGGAGAGAGATGGATGGCTGCTCTAGTCCGTTTGAGCCTTATCGTGGGCACCCCTGTCAAGCTGCTCTTATCATGCTCCTTCATTCCTTCAATTTAAGCTAAGCTAAGCTACTATGCGTCCATAGATAGCAGCCCAAGCTTTGAGCAGCGATAGATAGAAGAACGTGTCCTTCACAATAAGTAATAATAGAGTCCCTCCTGTCAACTATGTAGTAGCAACAGTAAAATGAAACAAACATCCAAGACAGCTGATAAACCAGTAGACTAAGCAGTATAAATAGACTTCTCCCTTGTCGCCAACTAACTACAAGGTACATACTTACTAGTAAAGTAGACTACACCGTACCCATGTAAGTAGGTACCTAACCCTTGACTCCTATAAGCAACAGCCGGAGCAACATTACTGCCAGTGCCTACTTATTTACCCAGCGCTGACGTATTGGCCGGAAGACAGTCGCGCAGTCTAAGACCTATCAGTCAAGGTGCATAGCGCATTGCAGTTTGTACTGTATGTGAACTCGGGATTTGGTCTGCTGAGACAACGTTGTCCGTTGCGGCATTGTCTGATGGAAACGAATATCATTAACGGATCGAGAAGGTAACTAGCCCTACGCTCCCCTACGGTACGTACCCTACTTGCCGGAATGAGGAGGAGACCCTTCGCATTTATTTCCGCATCTCCGTGCCACTAAGTACTAGCACTGCCACATAAGCGACAACAACGGGTCGGGTCATCTATCTATCTATCTAGATGACGATGATGCCACCCATGGGGAGAGGGAACTGGAACCACAGTTTACTTTTCAATCGGACCCTGCAAAATGAATCCGTGAGGCGCTGATTCGCTGGGCCGCATTCCGTAGGTTACCTCGGCCAAAAAGTCACCTACTTAAATAGGAGTAGAGAAGGGATATTATTAATAATGGATGTATGGGTTCTGTGGTTCTTTCTTTCTGACTAACAACGGTAGGTACCTTATTACTAAGTTAAGTACGTAGTACGGTGTTAGGAGATGAGGGGAGGAGGGAGGAGGGAGGGGAAAGTCTAGCTGGCGATGATTCATAGTTACCCCGTAGAGCAAAGATCAGATTTCAAACCCCGACAGACATATCCTTTGTTTTTTTTTTTTTTTTTTTTCTATTGTACAAAGTATGTATATGGTGTACTTGGTGGGTGGGTGGCCCTCTGGGTTTCTAATTTCGATGCTGAAACTGCCATTCATCGCATGCAGCCCGCATAAATTCTCCGGGGGGTGAAAAGGGGGGGGGGAGTTGGTACTGCGCCACATCAGTCAGAGGGTGGGAGGGTCGATCGATGGTTAACTACTATCCGTACTCCGTACCTCGTACCTATCTACATATATACCAATCGGCATATTTATTATAATTACTCTGGATATTAATGTTGCCTTGGGGGGGGGGGGAGGACGGGAGGTGAAGTCTGGACTTTTGTACGGTCGGACTTGGCCTGATCTGGTTGGGTAGATATATACTAGCCCATCGGTCGTACTTCGTCGCCATTGCACGGGGAAACGGACGGACATCTAGATATGTACAAAGCATGAAAGCATAATCTGAAAGAAAGGTTGCGATAACCACTCTCGACTCTTGACTCAACACCCTCGCCTTGAGGCGATGAGTGACTGACTGACTGGCTGGCTGACGATCTCGCCAAGCCCAATCCGGCAATGGGGTGATCGTATTACGTGCGCACGACATGGTTTCCCCGGTTTCCCGAGACACTGCCTACCACTATATACTGTGTACTCCGTGCTACACTGGAGAAATAATATACAGTAGTTTAGTGGTAGATACGGAGTGTACGGAGTATTAGTATCTTTCTAGTGGGTGTGACAGTTTCGGATCACCGGCCATCCGGTGCTAGCAGCAGCTGGGATTTTGAGGTTGGTTGACCCCCCTCCCTTCCTTCTTAGCCTGAGGCTTTGACCTACGGTTCCGATCGAATGAAAGGAAGTCACGTTCTCCCGCCCTGCCGTCCGACACGGCAGAGAAGGAGGGCGGCAGGGATCAGATCGGTGGCGAGTGTACCACCACCACCACCACCACCACCACCACCACAGTGTGTAGTATGTGTACCGTGTCTCCTGGTCGCGAGGGGGAAGGTGCTGATATTATTATTCGATCTAAGCGATGCAGATCGGATCGGATTCGCTGCATTGATGGATGGGCAGGTGGATGACCTTATCATTACGTATGTGTTATGTGTTATGTGTTGGGGGGAAACCATGCGGGCGGAGCTGATCAGATCCCATCCGTCTTATTGATTGATTGATTGATTGATTGATTGCTTACTCTCTCGGCATCCCGGGGCGGCCGCGTGTGTGTGCGTGGGTTTCGTGTCGGTTTGTGGGTTGAGTGGCAGGTAGGGGAGATCGGCAGTAGTGGGCAGGTAGCGAACGGAGAGGAGTAGATAGTACGGGAGGCGAATTGGATCCTCTGCGTACGATGTATGTAGATAGTAAGTAGGTAGGCGGTGCTCCTCCATACCATACCCATTGACTGACTGACTGACCGACCGATCGCATGCCACACACATCCACACCACGCTGCTCGGAGTATGTGGAATAATCATATCTATGGAGTAAGTACCGACTACCGAAGGCACGCACCATCGTGCAGTGGGTTGAAGAATGGACCTCAAAGAGGAAATACCTATTGCCACCGGTAGGTAGGTAGGTAGGTAGGTAAGTAGGTAAGTAGGTAGGTAACTACTATGTATGCCGGACCAGCATAACCTAAACGACCACCACGCAGCCCATGTGGCATGCAGGAGCAGAAAGCTCGCAGCAATCCATCGCCAGCACTATTGTTCCATGGTTCATTGCATCTTGGATTCCATGTACTCCATCAGGTAGCAACGCATGTGACTGAAGAAGTCGAAGGCTCGAAGCGCCATGGCTTTCCGAATTGGGCAACAGCCTGAGAGTTCCGGGAGGAGATGGGAGATACGGTACGGAGTAGATAGATGGATAGATTGGGGGGGGGCTTGCGCGACTGGCAAGTCTGGCGAAACGGGGCAGTGAGAGAGACAGACAGACAGACAGAGGGAAAGGGAAAAGAGCCTAAGTACTCCGTAGGTAGTTAAGAGGGAATAATTCCACTGTGGCGTAGATAGTGACCGAACTAGTTCCCCTTGGCTCTCTTCTGGGCCAGTATACGGAGTTACTACTTAACCTACCTAACACTTATGTACAAAAAAGGTACGTGTAGTGATGGCCCCTTGCGTGGAATGGGTATGGAATCTTCGAAAGGCTGTCGCCGCCGCTGCTGCTGCTGCTGCTGCTGCTGCTGATGCTGATGCTTGTCATTCATCCCATTGTCATGGTCCCAGTGGCGCATCCAATCAATCCATACTCAACTGCATGGCGTTTTTCCTTCTCTTCGCTCGTCCTGATCTGGCCCATCGAGCTCTGGAGCTGGATGGGAGTCAGATGGTTGCTCGATCGAGAACCTACTGACTCAGAACCACCGCCTCCCGTCGTATCGCTGGCGGAACGTTGCTTACCGAAGTATCGGGTCCTGTCATCCTGTCCCGCGAGGGCAATTCATTACATGGATCCATTACATTCGATACATACTCGCGGTAAGATTACTCCTCGGTTATAGTATTACCACATGGTAATCAGATACAGGCAGACTTACACACTCCAAAGAATGGAACTGGAGGCACGCAACCCTTCTCGGTAACCACCATCAGCAATCACTGCCCTAGGTGTAAGTAGAGTATGTTGTATGTAGGTTAACATCCCAAGTTCACAATCCCCAAAAGCTTGGAAAGCTACCACTACCAGCCAGTACATTACCATCTAATGCCCGAAGCTTGCTCCCTCGCACGGACGCCGTACCACAGATCGGTCCACTACTACCTTAGTATACACTATACCTCCTACTCAGAGGAGACATCGATCATCGATCATCCTCATCCTCATCCTCACCCAACGTTCGCCTCGCCTGAAGAAACAAGGACAAGGACATGGGATGGTAAAGAGGAGGGGGCTGTGCTCCGTAACGAAGGTTAATGGATTCCGACATGGGGAAGGGAAGGGCGGCAGGTGACGACGGTCGCAGCAGCCTTCAGCGGTAGATATGTGAGTAGGTACAAAGTCGCAGACTTGTACTCCGTAGATAGGCACTACTAGTACTCGGCAAGTACCTTACTCAATAGGACAGGACAGGATAAGGATATGATAGGACAGAATAGGTAATGTAAACTGCCTTTTCTCATCCCAAATATTTAACCGGGCTGGCGCCACCGACGAGCAAACCTTCGGCTGACTGGATGGCGGCGGTATGGCTGACACGGGTCACATCCATTGGCTGTGCGGGTGACTAGGCAGGTAGGTACCTGACGCCGTGGCTGAACCATAAGGCTGATGCTGATCGGGTCCAGGATGTGGTGTGGTGTGTATGTGCCTCCTTGAAACGGGTTGATCGACATGCAAGAGTCCAGAATGAGGGGGTGTGGTACTACTAAAGGCTGGATGCAATGCAGCTGCAGCTGGAAAAAGCAAGAGACCTGCCTGCGAGGAGACTACCGGGGGAGAGTTGGAGAGTTGGAGAGAGAGACAGAGACGGACAGAAAGAGAGTTTCGGGTTGAGCGAGATGGCCCCCGAGGCTGGGCTGGATCTACCGTACCAAGCTGGAGTAAACTTTCAGCTTTCTAGAATGGAGTTTCTGAAGTCGAGAGCGAGATAGCCCCGAGGCTGGACCTACCGAGCTTGAACAAGCTTTCCACAAGCTCGTGGGTGCCCTAGTATTCATGAAAGGGAACAGGGTTGGCTGTCATCTTTGGTAGATGGTGCCAGGGCATTGCCCCTTTCAGAAGGGATTCATGTCACCGCTACTGGGACCCATGGGAGGGCCAACCTTGCATACAATCCGCATGTCCTGATCAAGGGAGCGCGCCGAGGACGCACCTAGACAGACCCCGGTGAAGGAGTACTCTCGGCTGCCAAAGCGACAGGATTAACCTAGCGGGGAGAGACGTCAATGAAAGTGCCAACAAATGGCGATGCAGTGCATGTGCAATTATCTATAAGCCGTCAGGCCAACTATCAATTATGTTCCCTAAACAAGTATGTCCCAGTATGAATCGCCATGATTCTATAAGTCCCGCTTATCTCATGGCATGCATGCACCACGTACTGACCCACCCCGTATCTTCAGTAACAGTCCCTCAGCACAATGCTCCAAAAGGGGGAAGGAGAAGGAAAAACACTCGACAAAGGAAAAAGGAAGCAATGTAGGTCACCGTAACTCCTGGGCGCCGCCCAATGTAGAAAGGTCAACAACACTCAAAAGAAAAACCAGACAAGAAGGAACAAGAAAGGTAATGACGTATAGACACTTGCGCGCTCCGGCGCAGGCAACATGCTGCAACACTCGAGGTCGAGAATAGAGTTCGCTGGGTAAATGGCCTTTGGACAGCATACTTGCTGCCGCTCAACAGAAGTCGATGGGCTTCAGTCAAGCTGCAAAGGACGTCAAAAATGAGATTTGAATGGGTATCATAGAGGTCCATTCGGCGATGAACATTAAAGTGCGTCGTCCCGCTCCAGCCTCGGAGGTGACGGCGCGGACAACGTTGAGGGTAGACCCTGCTTATGACATCTAGGCACTGCTATAGCAAGTCAAGTTTGCTCAGTCGGGGAAGGCGATGACTTGGATGGCTCGGATAGCTCGCCAGACTGCGAGCGTTATAGACATGGCTGTCACCTTGCAATAGGAGCTCAATGCATGATAATCAACGAAAAACCATCGAGCCAAGCGCCGCTGGATCCGGAGATACCAGCAATCTTGTATCCAAGAGGGGGAATCACAGTATACCTAGAGACATCATGTTAGAATGGACGCCCAGGTAGTGGTGAAACGTTCAACTTTGGGGCGTTCATACCCTGTGCCTCCTTGGGCATTTCCAAACAGTCCGGATTTCCTTCCCTGGCTGGTCAGAATCTCGATACCTTCAATCCATTGCCCGGCTCGGATAAAGAAGCCAAGCAGAATCTCCCCTCTGCGAGTATCTATTTCAACTTGTCAGAAATGATTCAGTAACAAGGTCCATCTGAGAAAACATACCGATAACGAAATCGTCACCTCCGGGCTTTCCTCCCCGGTTGCCGAAGAGCTGACTTGTCGCATCTTCATAGAAGAATTCCAGCCCGTGAACAGCGTTTTCATGGTAGATCCGGACGGAGGTCAGGAGCTTGGTTGTTGCGGCGTAGTCCAACAACATCTGTTCGGGTTGACTACCCTCCAACTGCGAGAATCCCAACTTACTGCCCTTATACCCAGTCTGGCTCTTGGGGAGCTTCACCAAAGACTGCTTCGATTTCAGGTCGTTGACCGATTCGACGATATGGCTCCCAAGGCCGCCAGAGAAAACGGCCAACCTGATGTTCTTCTTCTTCTCCTTTTCAGTGCCAAAAACGCGCTGCCGAAGCTCGCTCTCCGTCAACGTCACCTGCTTGGGCAGTCCGTTGTTGCTGGACTCGCTGTTAAGATACTCGATGAAGTTGTGACATACGTTGTCACCCTCAGCGTACAGTTCGATGAACGCTATACCAGTCGGGGCAGTGAACAAGATCTTGCCGTTCTCGACGGGCCAGACCTGGATGCTCTCGTCCGAACCGATGGGAGCATCACCGGGAAGCCGGAAGCAAGGGTGGAACCGGAAGCGCAAAGCGTCGAGCCGATGCCAGCTACACTCATCCTGAGGTAGACACAGCTTAAGGCCCTGGGTCTTTGTCCGGGTCGCAAAGGGTTCGCGGGTGAGGAATGTCCGGTTGAAACGGACGTAGTCTCGAAGCATGATGCCCGACTCTTGATGCGGGCATCCGAAGAGATGGCCGACTTCATGCAGATGGGCACCGATACCAATATTGGCAGCTTCCCAGCTGGATCCGCCCTCGCCAGAATCGTTCGCAACAAACTCCATGTTTGTCCTGGTGCAGTCCGAAAAGGCGTCCACGACGTCCTCGAGACTGGTGGGGTAGCTCTGCAAGCTGTGGGAGCCAAAGATCGCCATTTTCAGATCCCCCGAGCTCGAACCCAGGGCAGCGTGACCGGTGATAGTCTCAGAGCTCGTGTCCCAGTGGGAATCTAGCAGTAAGACCGAGACATACTGCTTCTGTCCCGGTTGAAGGTGGAAATAGTCCTTCACGGCGTCTCGTGCGATCCGGAACAGCTCATCCTTGTGGGTGGCAGAATCATTCTGCTGGGCGAGGTCGAGGTCCCGGAGTTCTGCGACTGTCTTGTCAGTCCGGATGACATGCACCTTGGCCTCGTTCCGCATCACGCCGTTGGCTGCGTCACGGCGACTCAAGGTGCCCGTCTGCCACTCTTCTTCGAATCGGAAACAGCGACGTCCGAAATTGTTCCGGAACATTTGTTCGCCGGTAAATGCCTGCCAGAGGTACGCCGCCATACGGTACTTCTGGATGGCCGTTTCGAGACCGTTTCCTTCCCGCTGCTGCCTCTCCGGAACAGCGTCAAACGTCCCATCGGAGTCCTTGCCTTGGAGGATCACGAGATGCAAAGGCGGGGCGTTGACCAAGGGGAGATAGTTGATGCAGACATAGGAAGAATGAGAGCTCGGGTGGGAAGTACCGGATGAACTCTTGGCCGAGACAAATTCGAAGCGCAGTCGATTCGGACCCGGAACGAGATGCACCAAGGTCTTGAAGTGTGACGATGTGACCGGCCATGACGCCGACGGAAAGCTGTCTTGATGGTGATAGACTGTTACAGTCCCGTCCATCGGGTGCTGCCTTGGGTCCCCTATTTGGCCGTACACTAGCAGCACCTTTTGGTGTACCTGCGAGAAGAATCCAGCGGCGTCAGCTTCAGTCCAACACACAAACACTATCTGAAACCCGCACAAGCCAGAATGGGGGCACCAACCCAAGAGTTATCCGAGACGGAAACCAGCCGAGGAGCGTAAGGGGAAGTGGGTGTAGGTGACCGCGAAGCACCATTGACGGACATATTACTGCCGAACTGTTCCACGAATCAAACGGTCGGTTAGTTGAGGAAGCCAGCACAACGTCGTGGACAACACTTACGTAGGCGCTGTTCCGGTTCGATGAGGGGGCCGTGAGGAGACCTGGGCGCTGGAGAGGCGCAGAGACCGGGGAAACCGCGGTGTTGTTAGAGGCCCCGTTGCTCTCGCTGAGCGACGGGAGGTTGGGGGAGGATTGGTTTGGCTTGATAGAAGAAGGCGGGGTGAGAGAACTGTAGGAGGCCGTTTCAAGCGTGGATGATGATTTTCCCGAAGTCATGTCCCCATTGGACTGGGATTCGGTGGACTTGGCCTCAGGAGACTTGCTCCGGTTGATATTGGCCTTGGAGCGACGGCGAAGGTTGAACAACGGCATGATGGAATGGGGGTGACAGCGGTTGCTGCTGCTGTTGTTGGAGAAGGGGGGGGAGGAGGAGGAAGCAGTAAGTATACCGGAGAGGGAAAGAGCCTTGCCTCCGTTCGTTGCCTCGATGGATTCCCAATGGGCGCGAAGTGACCTGCCAGGGATAAACGAGTGACTGTACTGTCTCTTGCTTGCTTGCTTTTTTTTCTTTTGTGTTTGTGCCCTTTAATCGGGTTGGATTCTTATTTTAGTTTCAACCACGGCTCTGTGGACAACTCGGCGCGGATGTTGGCGAGGAGAGCGACCGTTTGCGGTAGTGAGTGACGAACGAATGGCTCAGGCACACCCCGCAATTCAGGCACCGGGGCGAGGAGGGAAACGAGAGCGATGGACTGGGGGGGGAGGACAATTGGTTCAGCGGGTGTCCATTGAGAGAGCTGAGGCGGATAAACGAAAGAAAGAAGAGTCCCAGGGAGAGGAAGGAGGGACTTTGGGGGGGAGGGAGGGAGAGGGAGGGAGAGAGGAGAGGAGAGGAGAGGAGAAGGGAGGGGGAGGAGGCAGAGGAGGCAGAAAGAAGAGGGGGCCGGAGAAGAAAGGCCGAAATAAAAAAGGGAAAAGGGAAAAGGGAATTGGCAAGCTGGAAGGTATCTAACCCAGTTAGCTAGCTGGACTGCTGGAGAGGAGCAGATAATAATAATATGGAGACTGGAGAGGAACAGCCAGATGGGGCCGATTAGTGCCTGGGCGGCGAGCTAATCGCGAACAATAATGTCATTGGGATGTGAGACAGAGACTACACCACATAGCATTTTGTTGCCCCCCTCCCGGCGAAGCTTGTTCTGGCTCTGGTGTTGCAGCTTGAACTCTTAGGTTCTGTCTATCTTCTATCTTCTCTCTTCTATTTTTTGTTCTTTTCTTATTCTTTTTTCTTTTTTTTTCTTTTTCTTGTCTTCCTCTCTCTATCTCCCCCCTCTCCCCCGATGATTGGAGCAAATCCTGAACTGACCCTGATTGATCGATCCCCACGCCCTGCCCCGACCCAGTAATAATCATCATCATCATCATCATAATAATAATCGCAATAATCCCCTTTCCCAATCCGAGCGTGAGAAACAGCAACTGCCACCCCGAGTGGGGCGCCGACCAACCTGCAAGCTTCTTGTTCGTTGCGAATAGACAAGGGCGCGTTACGTAGGCCGGCGGCCACTGGCCAACGGGCGGGAAGAGATAGCCTTCCTGTTTCACCGTCTCACCATCCGAGACGGTGGAGCCCGCGAGCCGGTGGGAGTCTGGGAGCCACAAGGCGATCGCTTCTGCTTCTCAATTGCTATATTTGTCTGCTGGTTGCTGGTAGGCTCGGCTGCAGGCATCGGACGCTTTAGCTCCGTCCCTGCCATCCTATCTCTCTCTCTCCAGAGTCCAGTCTCCAGTTCCTGACGCGGTCGTAATCATCTTCTGACCTGACCTGACCTGACCCGACCCTTCCCTTGACCCTTGACCCTTGACCCTTGACCCTGGCGGGCTTTTTTAGTGCCCAAGGTGCCCACGCCCACGGAGTATCCCAACTCCCAGGTCCTCTCAAATTTCAGGGTGGCTAAGGAAGCTAGTCCGGGCCTGTGCGAGGGATGGCGAAAGCGGGCAAAAACTTGGATATGGCGCAGTATCTAGTGGTTAGTGTCTGCCGATTGCTGAGGTGGAAGTGCAAGTGCAAGTGGAAGCGGAAGTGTGGAAGTGGGAAAAAAAGAGGACACGGCTCAACTCACCCACCCCCTTCGGTCTCACCAGCGCCAACCCAGAAATTCAACCACTGGTTATCCTACTTTAGACTACCACTACTACTGACGACTACCATGCTTAACCGGGGACCTCGATCGGTATTAGTAGCTGGTTCCTCAGCATGTCCTGCAAAGTACATACGTACCTCCCACTCCATAAGGTACTTAAGTAGAGGTAGTAGTAGTTAGGTAGTACATCCTGTACGCCCATGCGGCGTCCTGCGTGGCAGGCAGTAGTAAGTAGCACAGCATGTGTACTCCCTCCGTACTGTATGCCATTGCCCCTCCCTCCCCCTCCCCCCCCTCTCCCCCTCTGGGTTCTATCTACTATCTAGGTGAGGGTTGATATCTGCTCCTTACCCAGTTACCCTGGCGCTATCTTCGTTCCAAAGAAAGTTCAAACCCCCCAACGACTAACTACTGCTCACGATGGATACAATGGATACCTCCAAGTTAGAGACCTGCCTATCCAAGTACGCTATACGAAGATAGATACTCGATAAAACCGAATTCGAGTCAAGTCCATCCATCCATCCATCCATCCCCTCTCATCCCCCTCTCCCCCCTCCCCTTTCTTTATCAACCGCCGCAACGCACGTCCTACCAGTCTCTATCTCTATCTCACTAGTATTACCGCCAAGTTGCCCAAGGCTTTTGCTGCCGACTAACCCCATTCAGGCGTAGTGGCTGGTCCGGGCCAGTCCCGATGGGGACAAAGGGGCCTTGGCGGGCAGGTGCGCGCCTCTTCCATCCCAGCTCCAGCCCTTATTTTTTTTTTTTTTTGACCCTTTTCCCTGAACCCAGAATGGATCCTGCTAATTTATTACAATTTACCATACCCCTTTCCTGCTAGCGTCGCACTTGCGGCGCCTTCCAGGTAAGTTCGTTCCTTGAAATCCGTCCTTGACTCCTTAGGCGTTAGGCTGGCTTTGGGGGGCCTGCTTGGCTTTGCCGGTGCGGGTGTGAGTGGCCGGCCAGCTTGCTTGCAACCTTGGGCTTGGAGAGCTGAGGGACGACACACGTCCCTTTTCCTTATCACGGTCCGGTGGCGGTGTTGGCCCGCGCATCTGACTCTGATAGGGTCAGAGGGCAGTATAATAGTATAATCGATTCAGATATACCCGGCTAGATATATCTGATGGACTATTTTCTGGATATAGTTTATATATATGTATATATATATATATATATAGGCAAGCTTCGAGCTCTGAATCCATCACTCCTGAATTATAGGTTTATTGTTTATCAGTGAGAGCTTATCTACAATAATCATCAACTTTGTATTCTCTAACTACTACATAGTAGGACGTATAAGAAGCTAAACAGTAGTTAGGTAAGTAGATGCAAGATCTACGGCAACACGAGCCGATTGACCAACCGCCCCCCATACTACTTTTGATAGGTCCAGAGCCTTACAGGCATAAAAGCAACACATACCCAAGGTAACCTGCATGACCGCACATGCCGGTCAAGAAGTAGATAAGTAGGTGATGCTGCGGTAGGTAGATAGCTAGTCCTGTTGGGAACGAACCTGAGCCAACCATCGACCCATCCAACTGACGTGTCAGGATTTCAGGGTAGCTTGACGATACGATTGGAATACCGAGAAGAAGCGGGGAAGCTCCCTCCCCTCGTCAGTCGCCACAGGCGCAATCCGGAGGAGTTGTCGGTCCGGATACCAACCAGGGCTCCGAGTATAGTATCTTGGCATGATTATTTCTAACTTTGCTGCAATGATGTAGTGATAGTGAAGTCGGTTGGGATTTCACATGGAGGATTTCTGTATTATTTGCGTTTGGCTCTTAGACCATATTGTGCGGTGTTTATAAGCAACTAGAGGCCTATTGGCTCAATGGTAGAGCGTCGGACTCCTAATCCGAAGGTTGTGGGTTCGAGTCCCATGTAGGTCGATTCTGACTGATTTCTTTTTGTTCCCCTCATCGGATTGTTTGCTATGGTGTGTTTCTATTTTGCTCATCCCATTTGGACAAATGACTGGTGGATAAGGGGGATGAATGGATGGTAGAGATTTCGTTGGTGACGAAACATCCCCAGTGTTGTAGTCACCATGTACGTAGTATATCCCCATACCCATGGAACATTTGTGGAAGATCCATATTTGCGGGAGTTTGGCCTGATCTATTAACGCAGAAAAGACCAAATGTACAGGCAATTATTTTTTATTTATTAATTTTTTTTTTTGTTCCCCGAGGCAAATGTTGTTCTAATGATGACGGTAATTAGACCTGGCTCACGGCAACCGCATGGCAGGCCGCGCAGGAACCGAAGCCAATACTGGCCGGCGAACCGGCCTTCTAGGGCTGGCGTCCAGTTCGCCCAGCATCTCTTTTCCGCTGAATAATCGCTTCAATGAACGAACCGACCAGCCAATGATAAATAGTTACTGCTACTTACCTATGCACCTACTCCGTAACGAGGTGCCATGCAGCTAATTGACCAACCCAGTTAAAAGGGAGCTGACCAGTACAGCGCACTCCCACTAGATAAGACGAGTAAGCAAGCCTGCCTCAAAGACACCATCGACAGGTGAGCCAGAGGAAGCAAGCAAGCAAGCAAGCAAGCAAGCAAGCAATGACGGGACGATTCAGAATGTCAGGTATCACTCCTCGGGACCCTACATGCCAGGCATCGTCGCACCGTCGGCCCATTGGCAACTCCCTCCCTACATACATGCACCCGACCAACTTGCTCGGACGCCCCTTGGATTGTCACAGCCGTCGGAAAGGGATGCGCATCCACTGTTGGCCAGCATCCATTGGGAATCGACCCCGATGCCACTGACATCGCGATCGGTTACCGTTGCGACGACTGCCACATGTAAGCGATCACACCATCGACCCGTAAGTACTTGACTGCTGTAGGGACGGCAGAGGGCCCGGGGGGTGGGTGTGTTGTCAGATCATGGGTGTGGCTGCGGCCAGAGGCCCAGAACACCACGGCGGACAAAGCCTTCCATCTCCGCGAGGATACGAGGAACGCAGTAAGCACTGGTATCTATCTAGGTAGCGAGAGTTACCTCGGGTGATACCAGGTACGGGTGGGTGGATTGCCACCGTGTCCATGTTCATATCCCTCAATTGAAACAACAATCCTTCCGCACGGATTGTTATTTGAACAAGTCGAAGGAAACGAAGAGAGGGGCAGGAATGAACGGATCGGAGATTTCGGAGGCATCCTGGCCAGTGGTTTGCCGTGCGCAGGAGCATTCCGAGTTGATCGCAGGAATCATTGGCTCCGAGTTGACGAAAGCCATCTGGCTGCTGCTTGAGAGATCGCGTCGAAGCTTTGGATGTGCATACTGTTTTGTACATATAGTTACCGTGCAGGTGTAGCATGGAAGGTGATGACGGTGTTGACCAGTAGACGTCTAGACAGAGTATGGAAGTTCCTCCCGGTCGTGAGAACCCATAGGCACAAGCTCCGACAGCATTCCCAGTAGTATCGAGTACTAGTAATGTACTCCGTATGGAAGAGAGTCTACAGCAGTTGCAGTGGGTGGTTTCCGTGGCAGATTTCAGCTTCCCCGGAGTTCCTGGCTGCCTGGGGCTTCCCTTCCCTTGGCCTGCCCCGAAAAAAGCCCAAAACCCAACCGCTAAACCTCAACTAACCTCACTAACCTCCCCGACTAACCTGCCGAACTAACTTCCAATTGGATTGATCGATCGACTGCCCTTCGCGTTCGCTGTCCCTCTCTGCCAGCTAGCTGCCTCTGCCTCTCCTCCCTCCTCAGCCCTCTCGTTTCAGTCGCCCCGGATCCATCCCTTCCTGACTTGGTCTCAGCCCTTCTTTCACGGGCCCGCATCTCGTCATCCTCCACCCTCGGTTGATGACCACCGTCAGTCGTCGTCCTCCCCCCCCCCCCGGGTGAATAGCACACTCCTGCAGTCGACACCACCGAACAATGGCCCTTATCCAACCGTCAACCTCGGAGAAGACGATCCGTAAAATAGACATTGCCCAGGTATGTGTTAATCTCCTCTTTTCGACCCGTTGGAGCGGTCTGAAATTTTCTGTCCCCCGGTCCGTCTGTCGAACAAGTCTAATCAATGGCTTTCTTTCCGGTTAGGTGTCCCTCAGCCTCCAGGACCGTCTAGGCCTCGCCAAAGTCAAATACCAGAACGGCCGTCTACATGCCCTTGAACCGAACCACACTGGCGGCATCCAGGTCGCCCTGGGAAGTGACCGGCCGTCTGATTCCTCATCCGAGATCTCCCACAGCCGGAGTGAGACCCCATTGACGCCGCCGCCCTTGCCAAACTCATCATACTCAAAAGAGCTGCCCCGATCGTCCCGGAATAGACATGCGGCAACCTTCGATTCCAAGGTGATGCAGCCTATGTTGTCGGCAAGCCGGAAACGGTTGCGGTCGGATTCGATCACCGACCGCACGGTCAAGGCTCCCCGGGTCTCATGGAAAAGCTCCTATCAGCTACCGGAGTCGTCTCCGGGCTTCAACCGACAGCACACGAACCGGCATCTCCCGCTTCCGTTCATGGCAGAGATTCCCGAATACTCGTCTCCGGCATACCCCCCGCACTCCGAGGACGACAACGACCCTGACCTCCCTGTCCACAGCTTCCAGCACGTTAGCTCCATGACCGGTTCCTCCCCCCCTCGTACCCCTCCTCCGAAGCACGCTCGTCTATCTCGGAACGACCGAAATCTGCGGCATGAGAATGGGGCCGATCTGCTTCTGTACCTAGCCAATTCCCCCACGCCCGCCAAGGTCACGACCAAACCCCCCGCGCGAGACTTCCCACCCTCGACCCCCCCTAGCCAGCATGCTGCTCTACCATCACTGACCCCGACCCCTGGCGGCGGCGGCGTGTTCCCCAACTTCGGCACTCCGAACCAACAGTTCAATTTTGCAGATTTCGTGAACGTGACGCCCAGTCCAGCCCAGCCAGCTTGGGGTGGTCGCACGCCTGGAGGGCCCTCAAGAACGCCCCTTGCCAACAAGGAGCGAAAGAGGTCCAACCTCGACGGCCTGCTGCCCCCGAGTACGGACAGCCCCGGACTCCGCGATAAGTTGCCCACCAGGGTGCTCCAACTCGGTGAAGAACTGCGGCCCGAAAACCGTAAATGAGCCAAGGGCACTCCGTACAGACTCGTCATCAACTTCTTTTTCTTCTTGTTCATGCATTCCCATCCCGTTGCTTACTTACGACTCCTAACGACTGTTATGTGCATCCCATTTCGACCCCCCCTGTCACCTCCGTCTTCATACCCCGCCGCTGTAACCGGTGTTTACCATATTCCCCTTGAATTGTACAGCCACGTCTCCCCGTTGTGGCTGGTGTCTAAAATAATGTACACGTCATTGTCCATATCATACATACCCTTTCTTATGTCGGGTGTTCCAAATGTCTAGCTTTTGGAAACCGTTTCCTTTGTGTGCAAGCATTGTGTGATCCCACACCATCATCATCACCACCACCACTACTGTTCGGCTAATGTTCGATGTCTTTTTTTGTCTGTTGTACTATTTCCTGGTTCATGTTTTCTTGCTCCGAGAATGAGAACCATGTATGTATGTATTTACACGATTTCTCCGGGTCTTTATTACTTCTTCGGAGAAAAGGCCACTCGATCAGAGGATTAAAGTAATTACCACCACCACCATCTCTTTAAAAACACACCGACATTTACTCCCACCAAACCACACCATACCACCATACCACCACACCACCACATCACCACTATCTACCCCGATGACGTACCCCCCAACAAACAAACCCCCAAATCACCAAAATATATAAAGAAAAAGAAAAAAAAAAAAAAACCTGCTCCCACCAACCCACCCCCACTATAACACTAACACTAACACTAACACTAACACCCAAAAAAGCTAAAACCTTTACCCGCCATCCCAACTTCCAACAACCAAAGTGGATATGTATCTACTTAGGTACCAAGTACAAGTACAGTACTTAGATAGTAGGTAGGTAGGTAGGTAGGTCGCACCAAACGAATGCGGAAAAAGTCAACAACAAATCCACGTCCCACCCACACTGAGCGCAAAAAATAAAAATAAAAGAGGGGACCACGCGACGCGTCAGATTCCCCAGTTCCGTGGTTATTTCGCGTTCGGGCTAGACGGGATTGGGTTTAGCGGGGAGAGAAAGAGATGGAGAGATGGAGGGGGGGGGGGCGTCGGTCGTCGGGTCGGGGAATTAGCTGCTTTGGGGTTAGTGTGTGTTGTTAGGCGGAGATCTTGATTTGAGATCGCATTACGGATGAGTTTGGTTGGGCACGTGATGATGATGATGATGATGATGATGGTGATCGGGGAAGTCAACTTATCTATCTATCTGTCTATTTACTGTAATTTTAGTACTTGTGGGGAGAGGGTGGGGTTTAGTGAGGTGGATGGGAAGAGTTCTGCTCATATTATTGATTGATTCGTTAGGAGAGGAAGTTTTGGAACTAGGCTAGTATATATTAATATATATAGGTCGTAGAAAAGTAAGTTGCATTCAATGAACCAATGGGGTGTTTCGTCTAATACAGCGAGTAAAGAATTGTTCCTGGATCAAGAGAACATGGTGTTGTGTTTAGGGTTTTTAGAAACCCGTGCTTTGACTCCATGGTTGCATAATCCAGACCAGGAACAGGGGATTTTATAGACCTTATTTACAAGGTAAATCTCGCCAAGAATGTCATCTATCGGTAGTCCAATGCCCCCTCAAGCCTACTCTCTGGCTTCGGAATCACCTATAGAAGAGGAAAGTCTCTAGCTAGTAGATGGGGCTCCCACTGCCCTTGTACTTGGCCTGCTGAGGGAAGGAACAGATGGGACGCTGGAGGCGGTGCCGTTGTTGTCTACGTGGGTTTGGAAGTAAATACTGCTCTCGATGGGGAGCGTAGGATCAGATCGACCGTGGTGGATGAGCTTGCCTCTGCAAGAATGGAAGGGATGATGTCGAAGTCGTCGACCGTGGAGTTGCCCGGATCTAGATTGTCGGCGAAGTCGACGCTTGTTTGGGTAAATCCAATTGGATCCGAGCTTCAGGATGGATTGGGAAAACTCGAATTGGTTCTTGATGGAGGAGAAAGCCGGTGGCGGTGGCGATGTTCCCCGAGGTTTCAGTGCCGCACAGGCAGTGTGGGAGGACGGAGATATCAACGAGATATCAACTAACCAACTTCCACAGATAATTCCTCCTGCCATCCCAGCTGCGTCTCAGCTGGGCGATCTCCGTCCAGCTTGGTCCGTTCAGACTGCTTTCTCCAGAGATAGGCGAGATAATCAGAAGTAGTAGCCTCATCGATCGACTTGTCCTCGCGGACTTTGAGGAATCGAGGGAACCGGAGACTGAGACCCCGTTCATCGCTCACCAATCCAATGGCGGCCGTGTACGTCGGACTGAGCGTGATATCTGCAAACGCCATTTCCCAGACTTCCTGCGGCTCGAACCAGACATCCGGCTCGCCGTAGTATTCGACGTAGCTGGGACGGGAGATCACGTTGGGGGTGCCCTCGGCGTACTTGTCCTTGTTGGCCTGGTAGAATTTATCGGTGAACCCGGACATGCATTTGGTCACTGCTTCCAGACTTCCTGTCTCGGGGTTGCGAGCGGCGAGGAGGATCGGCGACCACCATTTGGCCTTGCGGCCTTGGCCGTGCCATCCAGCCACTGGAATGAGATCGAGGGTTTCGGATGACGTGCTGTAGTCTTTCTTGACCTTTAGCCAGGATTCGAGTCGCTTGTCGGGCTCGTAGGTAGATAGCAGAGCCTTTCGTCGGCTGCCTTTGGCGTTCTTCGACTCGGACTTTTCGCCTGTCCTGGGTGGTTGCTCCGGTGTATCGGTGGTGTCGACAGCCGGTGTCCCATTCGGTTCAAGGTCAGACCTGGATACATTGTCGAGGACTTTGACCATGATTCCTTCGCACTTGGCGTCTGTGGCACTCTTGAAGAAGTCTAATACCACTTCTGAATCGGCAGATGTGGCGTCCAGGCTCTTCACCCACGTGAATCGGTTGGGGATTTCCACGAAGAGGCTCCGCAGTAGCTCCCTGCGTTCGCGGAGTGATCGATCTAACAGTGGCAAGCCGTTGAGGTACATCAGATCAAACGCGAAGAGACAAACGCTGACTCTGATAGCTCCGATATCGACATTCTTCTTCGCGCGGTTGGTTAGAATCTGGAAGGTCTGCAACTCTCCGGTTTCTTGATCTACGGCGACTACCTCCCCTTCCAAAATGAAGCTGGACACCCCCTCTCCTCTGATCTCGGGAACGAGAGACACGACGTCCGGGTATTTCTCTGTCATGTTTTCCAGGTGGCGGGAGAAGACCGACACTTTCCCTTCCACGTCACAGTGTACCTGCGCACGCTGCCCGTCGTACTTGTACTCGCAGCTGAAATCGCGCCCTTGCAGCTTCGTCAGCATGTCCGACAGATCTCGTGTAATACTTCCCAGCATGGGTCTCAACGGGATATGCAATTGTAAACCGCAGCGGACGAGCAGTTCTTCTGTAACGCCGACTTCGAGTAAGCATGGAACGAGATCGCCATAATTTGGATGCCTGGCATAGGAGGCCTTGACGATTTCTTCGGCGTTGCTGTAGATTCCAGCCAGCTCCTCTTTCTTCAACCGCGCCATGTCACGCTGAGGATGAACCGAGAATTCGGCCCCCTCCGGCTTCGAATACAGGAATGCTCGAGCCAGCGCAATGAGCAAGGTGGTTTTGACGGCTCCAATACGTAGATTCTGGACCAGTGTTCTAACAATATACCGACTTTCTTCCGCACCACGAGCATCCTGCAACAATTTCTCGACGATTCTTTGCTTCGCCTCCTGACTTCCACTTCCTTTACTCATAGCTATCTTCTTGAGGGACTGGTAAACCCCCTTTATCCTCAGCGGCTTAGGCTTGATTAAAGTGAAACTCTGTCTCTTCTTGGCCTCGAATGCCACATCACCAGCGTCTCCATGCTTGTCATAGAGGCTCTTGAGGCCCTGGCTGTTCAGCCCGTAAACCTTCTTGAGCGCCTTCGATATCGAGGACCCGCCAAGCCCGAGCTCCGATTCGTCGTACGGCGGCGATATCGAGTTCGTTGCTAGCCATACCGCGGGAAGCACGCTGGAAGGGTCGCCTTCGATCAACACGCGGAGGAAGTTAACCAGCGTATCCACAATTCTGATGCGACTGGTGGTGGCATTGGCAAGCACAAACGCCCGGGTAAGAAGGGCATATGAGGCATCGCCACCTTCAGCAACCCAGTGCCCCTTCAGCTCTCCAACATATTTTGCTATGTCGAATGTGGTGGGATTCTGATCGAAGGGTACGGCCAGAGAAACAGTATCCTCGGTGCCAGTGGATGATTGCAGTGAAAGAATGCCTTTCCTCTGCACCTTGGTCGGTTCCCGATCGTTATCCCCGGTCTCCAACGGTGTCGCGATAGGTCCAGTGCTGGAGGTGCCATCCGTCTGGGCAGCTGACGCCGCATCTTCCTGGTTCCATTCGGCCTGCAGCTTGCGAGCGAGCGCTTCATCGGATAGAGTCTGTTCTGAGGGAGCTTCGGGTGTCTTCTCGGCCTGCCTGCTTGCCTGGCCCTGGAAGAATGAGGCTATGCTCCGGGTGCGCTGCGAGGAAGTTCCCGGATCGTCCCTCTTGCGCTTCTTGGCCGGACTGGACATTTCGGAGACTCATGTGAAGGGGGGTTTGTGCGCCATGGCCGTCGGGGGGTAACGGTGGGACGGCTGTGGACGGCGGAAGTGACGTTGTTGCGGAGGCGGAGAGAGTTGGAGTTGGAGTTGGCGGAGTTGGCGGAGTTGGCGACACCTCGTCTTCTTCCCCGCCAACCCTCCTGCGCCCCAAACACCCAAGCAATGGCCACTCCCCTGCCTGTCCTGTCGTCGCATGAGAGGACTCGGGTTGAGGACTACCTGAACGACAAGCTGCAGGTCTCCGCCGACTTCGAGAGTCTCGACTCATTGTTGACGAGTCTTCGGGCCCAGCATGATCTCCAACGCAAGCAGGTACCGCGCTCCCCTCCTCGTCGGGCTTCACAATGGGCTTTCGCCAAACACTCGCTGACAACTAGCTCTTATAGTTAGCGGAAGCGCAAGAAGCCCTCTCCAATGCCTCGAAAGCCTCCGACGACCATGCCGAAGCCACTCGGAAGCGGGCCGAAGCGTTCAACGAGCAGCAGGCGGACATCGACCGGCGCCTGAAAGCTCTCACGGGATCGGACTCCAGCGACGAGGCAGCAAAACGCTTCGAAGCGAGCATTGAGAAGCTACGGAGGCTCGAGATCTCCAGGAACTATATGACTTTGCTCAAGGAGGCGGAGCAGTTGAGGTATGGAAACACAAGAGGTTCTTGGGAAGACTACGGTCGCTGAGATCGCATACAGCAAGGAAGCCGTGAACAACATCAAAGACCAGCCCCACGTCGCGATCAAATCCTATACCCGACTGCGGAACATCTCTCGATCCCTAATCGAAGCTCAACCGGCAGCAGAAGGAGCGGCTCCTCACCTGGTCGACTATGTGGAAAAGCTGGCGTCCGCTCTCAGGGAACAGATGAAGGCAGAATTTACTCGACGACTCCAAGGGACGATGGAGGAGATGAAATGGCCATCGAAGGATCTAAATTTCCCAGAAGAGCTACAGGCACAGTGGACGGAAAACATCAAGTTACTTCTTGGCCTGCAGAAACCGTACGTACCCCGGAGAACAACATGAATGTTTAGTTCTAACCCCTTTGCAGGGAGCTTCAGGACCGGGCGTCTGCCTCGGCTCATAGCAGTACTGAACCCCCAGTCCTGCTGCCATTGGAGGCGATGGTACATCCGCTCGAGCTTCGCTTCAAATACCATTTCAGCGGAGACAAGCCGACAAATAGGCTAGACAAGGTATGTGTTTTAGTTGAAGCCAGAATTGATCGAATTCTAACGCGACGCAGCCCGAATACTTCTTAGCCCATATCATGGACCTAATCAACAACTTCGGTGGGTTCTTCGCTTCATACCTGCAGCCCATCTTCGATGAAGAGGCGCAAAGCGTTGGTGCCGACCTAAAGTGGAATTTCTACAATGCCTCCCACGCCTACATCACGGCACTCATCCCCGTGCTGAGATACAAGATCTCCACGTTCCTCCCTCAGATATCGACTCACCCGCAACTCCTCAGTCACTTTGTGCATGAACTGATGAACTTCGACAACGAAGTTCGCGAGTCATGGAACTACCTCCCCGATCCGTCTTCCAACGAGGACTGGAGGGGAATGACCTGGGATGTTTTGACCAAGCAAGGCTGGTTCGACCGCTGGCTGCAGGTTGAAAAGGACTTTGCCCTGGCCCGTTACAAGGAAATTGTCGACACACCAGAGAGTGGCCACATCGACTACGAAGGCGTCGATCTCTCGTCAACCAAGCCGACCAAAGCTGCGATCCGTGTGAACGACCTTCTCGAGACCATAACTGAGCGCTACCAGCCCTTGTCGTCATTCAGCCAGAAGCTCCGCTTCCTGATCGACATCCAAATTACCATCTTCGACCATTTCCATGAACGTCTCCACTCAGCACTGGAAGCCTACCTCGCCATGACTTCGACGATCGGACGGACCGTGCAAGGCGCCGACGGCGCCAGCATCGAAGGCGTTGCAGGATTGGAGCGGCTCTCCCGGGTCTTCGGAAGCGCCGAGTACCTCGAGAAGAAGATGGAGGACTGGAGCAACGAAGTTTTCTTCGTGGAGCTGTGGACCGAGCTCCAAGAGCGCGTCCGCCTGAACAAGGACGGAGGCAAGAACGTTGCGGGCAATATGTCCATCGCCGACGTTGCCTCCCGGACCTCCCAAGCCGTCAACAACAACAGCAGCAGCCACGGCCCCGGCACCGCCTCCGATGGCGCGCTCTTCGATGAGACAGCCTCCGCCTATCGCCAGCTTCGCCTCCGATCCGAATCCATCATCACCTCGACTCTAACCTCGAACGCGCGCTCCGCTCTGAAGCCCTACTCCCGCGTATCAACCTGGGCCAGCATCTCCGCGACCACATCCGCCACTCCTCTCCCCCCCACCTCGGACCTCGCCCCAGTCATGCGCACCATTTCCGGGGAGATCTCGTTCCTCGCCCGCGTGCTGGGCGTCGCTCCCCTGCGCCGCATCATCCGTCAAGTCCTCCTCGCCATCCAGACCTATATCTGGGGCAATATCCTCACGAGGAACACCTTCTCCGCGGCCGGCGCAACCCAGTTCATCAGCGACATGGAGCATCTCTGCAGCGTCGTCGATATTGCGCTCGGACCGGCCGGCCAGACAAGCGGTTCCATGAAGGTGATGAGGAAGCTAGGCGAGGGCCTTGTTCTTCTCGGGCTCGACAGCGCCGACCAGAAGGTCGAGAGCGGCGGTGACGCCACACAACAGACCGAAGATGGTTCCGAGCAAGATACCCGTGCCGGGCTGTGGGAGGTCGAGAAGCGGCTGTTCAAGGACAACGAAAGCGCCCGAGTTGTCCTCGCGGAGCTGGGTATCGAGACCCTGACGGAGGCGGAGGCGAGAAGCGTGCTGGAGCGACGAGTCGAGATCGGGAATTAGCCCGAAAGATGATCGTTGTATATAGCATGATATTGATGCCTTTACTACACAGCTGCTTAAGATATCCATTGCGACCTTCTTCATTGCGATTCCAAATTTGCCTCGCGGCTCCTGTTTATCCGTGTCTTATATACCTCTATAGATGATTCCGAACTTTTCTCTAATCCTTGTGACCGATCACTCATCCGTCCGTCTATCATCCGTCCAACCAACCAACCAACCAATAAATACTATATCCAACCCGTAACCGTAGATGTACAAAATTCCAAAGAACTCACCAAGCTGGTCCCTATCTAGGACCGACGCTCCGCCGTCAACGTCTCCACAACCACCGGCCCCACCTCCTCAATGGCCCTCACCAACGCCTCGACCGTCTCCCTCGAAGTCTGCACATTGACCACGCAGCGGAAGAACTTTCCATTCCCCACGGCATCGTCATCGCCACTCGGCGGGGCGAAGTCCACCATGAACCCCTTCTTCACGATGGCATGCGTGACCTGCTCCGTGATCTTACTGTTCGCTTTCCCGCGCTGCGTCTCATCCGCCACGCCACCGGCCCCTTCTCCCCTCCGGTAAACGAACTCCCTGCCCGGCGCGTAATAGAAGCAGACCTGCAGACACGGCGGCGGGTTCTCGCTGACCAGGATGAAGTTGGGGTTCTTCTGGACCAGGGTGGCCAGATGGATGGCGACGTCGCAGGCGGAGTCGATCTGGCGCTCGTACCCGGCTGTGCCGTAGTAGGTCCATCCGAGGAAGAGTTTCAGGGAGTCGGCGCGACGGCCGCACTGGAGGGTGAGGTCGGCGAGGTCCCAGACTTCTGGGGAGTCGATCTGGAGTTCGGTTTCGCCGTTGAGGGTGTCCGGGTCGGTGTCTTCGTTGTGGAAGAGGTAGCCGGCGGGGAGGGTGTTGGCGAGATGGAAACGGCGGAGGTCGGCGGCGAGGAGGAATGAGCAGGTGACGGGGACGCCGAGCATCTTGTGCGGATTGATGGCGATGCTGTCGGCTTTTTCGGCGCCGGAGAGCTTGGGGCGCTGGCGGTCGGAGAAGACGAACGAGCCGCCCCAGGAGCCGTCGATGTGGAACCACAGGTTGTATTTCTTGCAGATGGCGGCGATGGCGTGGAAGGGGTCGAACGAGCCCATGACGGTGGTGCCGGCCGTGGCGTTGACGTAGAAGGGCGTGCGGTCTTCGGCGAGGGCTTTCTGGACGAGGGACTCGAGGGCGGAGGGGATCATCCGGCCCTGCGCGTCGATGGGGACCAGCCAGACGGAGCTGCTGCCGAGTCCCAGCATCTGCGCGGCCTTCTCGATGCTGTAGTGCCCGTGGGCGCTGGTGAAGAGCACGAAGCGGTAGTTGCCGTTGCCGTCTTTCTTGGTGCTGGGGAAGAGGTTGTTGCGCGCGATGACGATGGAGGTTGTGTTGGAGGCCGATCCACCCTGTACGGAGATGCCGCCAGCGCGGGGCCCCGAGAGGCCGAAGAGTGAGGCCAGTTGCTTTCCAGTGTGTTTCTCGATGATAGTCAGCGCGGGCGAGACCTGGTAGACGTGGACGTTGGTGTTGAGTGCCGCGAGGATCAGCTCTGATGCGACTCCCGGGGCGTTGGTCGAGGCGTACAGCTTGTCGAGGAAGCCCTGGTGCCAGGTGTTGACCGAGTAGCGGAGCACTTTGCGCAGAACCTCCACGAGACCGTCTTGTCCGGTGCCTTGATCGGGGAGGCTCAATTGTAGTAGCTTTTGCAGCTCCTCGGGTTTCTTGTGCTCGACGAGCGAGGCGCCTTGGATGTCGCCATTGGGGGTGCCGTTCTGCTGCAGCGATTTCGGGCCGAGAGAGTCCTCGTCGGCGCTTCGGATGAAGGGGATCAGGAGGTCTTGGACGGCAGTGAGAAGCTGGTGTGAGAGAGGGGGTCAGTTTTTCTGCTGGTGTAGGGTTTGAAAGGGCAGGAGGAGGCGTGACTCACTTTTTGTACTTCTTCTGCACGACTGGATGGCGGAGAGGCGGCCATGATGCGGGACGGACGGAAGGGAAGGGAATGAGGTGTATGTACAGGGTCCAAAGGTTGGATGAGGAAGGAAATGCACTCGGAGGGGGGGGGGGATTGAAGGTTATTTCAATGGCATTGTGGAAGGTTTCGACCGATCCCGATGGCGGAGAGGATGTTGAACCCTTTGGCGGAGGGGATCCACTGGGGATGATGACATTTTCCGGGTATTCGACATCATGGGCCCCGACGCCGATCAGGGCTCGTCGGGGGGCATCGAGAGCTTCAGGGAGAGGGCGGAGGTCATCTGGGGGTGTTTCTGAGTGGTCCTGGCAGGGAGTTGGGTGATGGTTCGGGGGTTGGGGAGTTGGGGAGTTGAAGTGGTTTGAGGTTATCGCGATGCAAGTTGACTGCCGGTCAATCCCCGCATTCGGCATTTATGGAGGGGTCCGTGGAGGGGCAACCACACAGGAACAACCATCAAGATCAACATCAACAACAACAACAACAGGAATAGTATATTGGGCGTGGAGGGTGGAATGGAGAATATAATGCCACAAATAATATTACAACCCTGGCTCAGGACTTTTACCCACTCAACGCTGACACACCCCAAAGAGAGATAGAGATAGCTAATATACATGCCCAAATAGTAGTGATCATAATACATCCCAGAACAGCAGAAGAAACATTACACTGCGGAGTAGATGGCCGACACATGTCGTCCGCACTCCACCCGCTGCTCCATGCTCACGGTCCGCCCTTCCACCTTGCCCTTGTGCCGGGGCATGATCTGGAGTCGGGCTTCCTGCTGGTCGGTGCTCTCCAGAGGCGCGTGGATGTAACTCGGCTTCGACAGGTTGCTGCGCTTGCCCGTACCCAGCTGGTGGTTCTCATTGCCTCCCCACCAGAGTGCATCAAAGCCCCAGTCCTTGTTTTCATCCAAGGATGCCGTGGGAGCCGCGTCCACGTGGGTCTGGTTGGCCATCACCGCCGACACGTGTGTCGTGCCGACGGAGATATCGTGGATTCGGATGGGCGACAGGCCGTTGGCGCGTTCATCGTATTCAAACAGACCGCTCAATGTCTTAACCTTGGTCGGGGCATCCTGGACGTGAGTCCATTTCCCATTACCGAGAGCGCCCCAGATTCCTCTTCCGCAGGTCCAGGTATCGGCGGTTATGCGGCCTAGGTCACGGACGGTGGAAAGGTTCTCATCGGGACCGAGTGCCCGTTGTGCATCCACAGCAAAGAAGCTGTTGGCACCTCCAGCTGCAATCCGGGTGGTTTTGGTCAGCCAAGGACCCCGGTAAAGGTTCCTGATAGGCACCCGAGTGGGAGCGTCGCGGAAGGGCGACGCTGGGTTGAATGTCATTCCCAGCTGTCCAAAGGAGTTGTCGCCAAACGCGAAGACATTGCCGTCTTTGTCAAGCGCTAGAGAGTGGTAATCACCCGCGGCAATCTGGACGATCTTAGAGCCCTTGAGGGCTGTGACCTCGTGGAGGGTGTCCACGGGTCCTTTAGGGCGAGTGGCCCAGGTCAAGCCTGGAACACCGAGCTGTCCAAAGGAGGGATAGTTTTCGGTGGAAGACGCGACGGAGAAGACCCGACCAGAGCTTGTCAACAGAAGGGCATGGTCCAATCCACCGCGGAGTGCAGTCACCCGCTCGCCCAGCTTCAGACTGGGCTGGAGGACGCGATAGCTGACGTCGGCCGTCCCAGACCAGTAAGGCACCCAGGATCCCTCCTTCAGCTTGCGGCCGGATAGCTGATCCTCCTTGGCAATCGGCAGAGAGTAGATCTTGCCGTCGGAGGACAAGGCAAGGATACGATCATTAGACGTGCACAGCGAAGTCAGGTTCTTGCCGGTCAGAGTCTTGACAGGCTTGAATTCCTTCTCCGAATAGCCTTTGCCCCATTGCACCAAGTCGCCATTCGACGTGATCGCAGCACCCGAGCGCTCCTCGATCTTGAGATCCCTGAGCACTTGGCCTTCGAAATAAGTGAAGTTCCGGGGGGTCTTGACGACGGACTCCTTCGAGTTGGGGTCGGCCACACGATAGGCGTTGTTGCCCCATACAAAGACGCCGGGGCTCTTCAAGCTTCTCTTGTGCTGCACGAATTCAGAGCTCAGATCGCCCGCGGACTTGGAGAGATCTTGGACTTTCTCCAGGGGGCTCTCGACCGGGTGGTTTCGGTTGGACGTCGCATATTCGTAGATCAGAAATGCAGCCGTACCTGCACCGGCCACGCCCAAGGAATTCCGGAGCCAGTGCGAGTCGGCTGGTTGTGGGGATCCCTTGAAGCCACCGCTGGCGTAACGTCTCCGCGACGGGGTGGCGGCAGGCCGATTGCCTGTAGCAAGGCGACGCGATGAGTGGGTGACGATGGAGGCCACCGATTGTCGGCCCCGATATGTCCACATGATGTTGGAAGATTCTCGGCCCGTCCTATGGCATGTTCTGGGGCCAATTTTGGCAGTCAACGCGAGTCACTCACGTAACTTGACACGAGGAAAGCCCGAGAGCAGCTGCGAATGCGAAAGCGTTGCGTCAAATAGCGTGGGCGGCGACAGGCGGCAGAATAGCGCATTGAAGCCACGGAGGAGGCACCGCTTCCTCTTCCTCTTCCTCTTCCTCCCGGGGCCTGATCGAGGGTTGCTTGCCTGTTATGCTCGAGGTCTAGCCACAGGGGCAGTCGCGTCCGTTTCCTTTCCGCCGGATTTCCCCTCACAATGCGCCAACAAGCTGCCGGCCAGCGAAGTCGACGCCAGACTGCTCCGTCGGGTCCGGCCCTGGAGCTGCAGATCAAGCAGATCAATGAACTCGAGGCCATCCCAGATAGCTTGGAATCGATTACCGACATTCACAATGAACTGGACTTTGCGCAATGGTATGGCGAAGTGGAGGAGAGCCTGCTGGAAGCCAGCTACGATGAGTACCAGTAAGCGGCGCCGACTGCGGCCAGCCCCCGCGAGGAAGCCCCTGGTGGATGCTAACCACTCTTGCTGCTAGAGCCTGTCTCCAGGAGCTTCAAATGTCTAAATCCCATCTCGACTCGCTCCTCGCCGATACCTCGTCCACCCTCAACCTGTTGACTAGCCTGTCGAACGACTTCGGAGCGGTGGAATCGCAGACGTCCAACTTCCAGAAGCAATGCGAAGGGCTGCTCTCGGCACAGAAGCATGACTCGGATCTTGCGGCGGATATCCAGGAAAACCTCCAGAACTACGACTTCCTCGACCCGGCTTCGCGGAGACTGAATGCCCCGGGGGCTGGGAACACCGTGCGAGGGAAGGACTTCTCGGATATGCTCAGACGGCTCGATGAATGTTTGGACTATATGGAGGTTCATGTCAGTGATTTCGGACCGCTCCACCTGCATCTAGGCTAATGAGACTCTACCCTGCAGCCCGACCAGAAAGAGGCCGGTGTATACCGCTCCAGATACCGATTGCTCATGACCCGCGCCCTCACTCTTATCCGGACGCACTTCGTTTCCTCCCTCCGAGACGTCTACGCCGATGCGTCGAAGAAAATCGCCGACAAGCAACTGAACGATACCACCATGTCTACCTTGCTCTACGCGAAGTTCCGAGTCGGCGCACCAGAACTGAAACAGATCGGGCTCGAGATCCAGAAGCGAGCTGTCCCTCCGTTGGATCCGGACCAAGGCACAGAAGCCGAATACCAAAGCTTACTCAACGAGCTGCACGCGAACTACGCAGCCACGCGCGGCAAACTCATCATCCCGCTGGTCCAGAAGAATCTCAGCGACATCGCTCTGTCGCCAACGTCATCACAAGATCTCGTTTCGTTTGCCCGTGCGAGTATCAGCTACATCCGTGGCGTGTGCTTGGACGAGTTCGAGCTCTGGGGCGAGTGGTTCCACGGCCACGGGGGGCTGTATGACTTCCTAGAGACGATCTGCGAGCCCCTCTACGACCACCTCCGGCCACGAATCATCCACGAGGACAAGATCATCAAACTGTGCCAACTCTGCACTCTTCTCCAAACCCGCTACCTGCTCGACCAAGACGAGGAGATCGAGCAAGTCGACGCCAACCAACTCGACTTCCCCACTTTGATCCAACCCGCCCTCGAAGATGTGCAAACCCGTCTGGTTTTCCGCGCGCAGGCTTTCCTCCGCGACGAAATCGAGCGCTACAAGCCCCGTCCCGAAGACCTGGACTACCCGGCACGCAACAACCAGGTCTCGATATCCGTGACCGAGGGCCAGATCACCGGCCGTAAGATCGCCGCCACAGACGCACTGGCGAATCTCCCCAAGCCCACAAAATCAAACGAAGATGGCGGCAACGGCAACGGCAACGGCGACTCATCCGTCGACCAAGACTCCAAATGGGATCTCGATTCCCAAAGCGCACTCAGCGGATGGTATCCCACCCTCCGCAAAGCTATCTGGCTCCTCAGTCGAATCTACCGTCTCGTAAACGTACATCCCCCTCCCCCAATCCCTCCCCAAAACAAACCCACACCACTAACCCCAACCCGAATACATATAGTCCACCGTCTTCGACGACCTCGCCCACCAAATCGTCCACCAAACCACGACCTCCCTGCACCACGCCAGCACCCTCCTAGCACCGAAATCCACCACCGACGCCCAACTCTTCCTAATGAGCCACCTCCTCATCCTCAAACAACAAATCGTCGCCTTCGACATCGAATACGTCGCCCCAGAAGTCTCCTTCGACTTCTCCAGCCTAACCAACACCTTCTGGGAACTGCGCGAACGCGGCGGCCTCTTCAACCCCCGCAACCTGATGCTGCTGGTCGGCCACGGCCTCCTCCCGCGGGTCGTGGAGAACATGCTCGACGCGAAAGTGGAGCTCGACGGGCGTCTCCGCACCGTCATCAACGACTTCATCAATGGTTTCGCGACGCGGATGACCGCCTCCTTACCCGCTAAATTCGTCGATGTGCGGACGCTGGGCAATCAGCACCAGCACCAGCGAGAGGGGGCGGTTGTGTTTCCGATGTGCGCGAATATCGAGAAGGAGGTCCCCGAGTTGAGGAGGGTGTTGGGACTGTATCTGGATGATGGACGGATGAGGGAGACGCTGGTGGGCGCGGTGCAGGATCGCGTCATTCAGGTTTATGAGGATTTCTTTGATATGTATACTTCTGTTGAGAGAAGTAAGGGGAATCCGGTTAGTGTTAGTAGGAAGGGCAAGGGGAGGGAGGATACCGTGTGGGATGTGGATACGTTCGCAGAGTGGTGTGAGGGCATTTTTCGCGTGGGGTTCGTTAGGTCTAGTTCTGGTCAGGGGGGTGGTGGTGGTGGTGATGGTGATGATGATGCTATGAGTCGGGGTGCGAGTCCGGAGTCTTAGATCGGGGGATTTTTTTTCGTTACGTTTTTTTCTGTTTTTACTCCTGTGAAGGGAGGGATGGAAGGTCTGGTGATGATCATGATGATGAAGAGCGGTAGATATATTTTATTCTTCTTCCAATGTATATACAAAGTAGCGAATCTTCATAGCAGTAGCAAGAGAAGGATAGAGAGAGGGGGGGGGGGGGAGAGCATGACATTCATCACGTCTCATAAACAAAACACGATGCAAAGCAAAGCAAGCAAAACTAAGAATATCCAGATTGCCATATTCAATTCAAGTAGGGAATCCCAACCAAACGTCGACGAACAAACTATGCACACCGAATGCGAAATGCTGCGTGAGCTGGGTATGATGCAGGGGAAGAGAGAACAAATGCATGGCCGAAACGCTGGAAGATAGAGACGCTTGAAGCTTTTGTTATTGACGAAATCTGGGTCTTGGTCTTAGAGGACGTGGCGGATCTTGGCGTAGAGCTCGGTATCCAGGAAGTTGTACTTGGGGTCGGGTTCACAGAAGGGATGGCGGGTGAGTAGGGTCTCGGCTGTGGGGCGATCGAGCGAGTCCCTGGGGAGTGGGTTAGTATTGTCAAAGATTTCGAAAAGGAAGGGGGAGGTAACATACACTGTGAAGCAATCGTACATAAAGGCGAGTGCTGCTGGGCTGATGTTCATGGAAACATCTTCAGGAATGGGAGGGGCTTGACTCAGACTGCCGAGTTTGAAGATGGCCCCGATTGCTTCTTCCTTGCTCCACGGCCGACGGCCAGCAAACATCTCCAGCACCACACATCCGAGAGACCAGATGTCCACCTTGGCACTGTAGCCCTGTCCCTGGGACTGGATGACCTCCGGCGCCATCCAGAAGACGGAGCCCTGCATGGAGTTGGTCGAATCATTTCCGTAGATGTTGTCCGTCTTCTTGGAGATACCGAAATCGGAGATCTTGCAAGTGCCATCCAGATCCAAGAGGATGTTGTCTGCCTTCAGATCACGATGCAGAATCCCCTGATCGTGAAGGTACGCCAACCCTCCCAGAGTCTGGTGCGTGAGCGACTTCACGACGCTCTCCTCAAACTTGCCATGCTTGCGAAGACAACTGCCAATGGAGCCACCAGAAATATATTCGAGGTAGATCGAAATGGACAGATCGCCTCGTTCGCAACCCAGATACTGTACAATGTTGGGATGCTCGAGATGTTGCATGGTGTCGATTTCCTGGTCCATGGCCGCAACCATCTCCTTGATGCGGTCTGTATCTGTCCCGGCAATCCGAGGGTTGATCTCCACCTGTTTCACAGCCAAGACCTCACCATTGTCAGCGTTCATGCCCAGGTACACTCGGCCATAAGTTCCCTTGCCGATAAGCTGACCGCGGATGATGCGGAAAGTGGGTTGTCTCTGGGGTATATTCCCTGGGGGGGCCTGGTTCTGAGGGATAGGATCAAGCTGGCTCAAGCGGCTGCCACGCTTCGGACTGATTTGCATAATCTTTGCGCCAAACATCTTCGTGCTCTTGCGACGCAGAATATCTCCCGACCTCGGGTTGCCAGTGGAAGAATGCACACTCCGATTTCTACTGGCCTGGTTGGCACCCTTTGCCACTTCTCGAATGGACTTCATTCGCGTGAGTCCGCCCCCGGAGCGGCTGATGTTGCGGCGGGCAACGACGCCTGGTTCTTGGGGCTTCATGGTTGGCTCGCTAGAGCCGACATTATTGTCACCCGGGGGAGTGGGGTGTGGCGTGGTGTACGGCAGACCCTCCGGCTTTTGTTTATGGACTACATCGTTCTCAGCCGCAACCTTACTTGCTGGCGAGGAGGGAGGCGACATGCCCATTCCCTGCCCCTCCAAGTAAGGTGTGTCAAGGTCGATATCAGGGAAGAAGTCGTCCAGGTGGTCAATGACGCCCTCCACGGGGGGTCTGCTTGCCCACACATCGCCTCTGGCAAACGAATCCCTGCGAGGCGGCCTCTCTTCCTCAGGGGAAGTTGTCATGTCAAGGAAGGACCCGTTCCTGGCGTGCCCTTCCCCACCAGAGCTGGCAAAAGTCTCGCGTGTAGCGCTCGGGGACCTAAAGCTAACGGAAAGTCCCTTTCGCAGCCTGTTTTCCGTATTCAAAGTAAGGGACGGCTTCCCGGCCCTCCTTTGCGACTCTGGTGAGAGGCTCATCGGTGGCTTTTCTTTGACCGGGGTCTTAGTATTTACCAAGGGAATGGCGAAGAGACCATCATCCGAATCGTCATCGGAGTCATCCTGGGGCACCGGGGAGCGTTGGAAGGAAACCTTGGTCTCCTCAAAATCGAACTCGGGCCCAAATGACTTGCGAGATTGGAGGGTTGGTTTAGGCTCTTGAGGGGTTGCAGAGGAACCGTTTGCGGAAGACTGGCTGGAATGCACCGTTGGGGTAGTTTGATTGTCCTGCTCCGTAGTCGATGGTGAGGGTTCCATCTGTTCCTGACCAGGCGAGGCCGCCGGTACCGACGGAGCCGGCGTTCCAATGGCGCTGGTCATTCTACCCACGCTAGCCAACACGGCTCCCAGGCCGTGAGTTTGGGTTGCTGTAGGCTGAACACGAGGACGGTCGCTGTCTCTCCTTCGCAATGAATTGACCTTTGTGAGTGTGCTTGACTCGTGAGGTGCTGTTGGGGGTTTGCGAAGTGGCACCAATGTTTCGGACTTCTTGTCTTCGTAAGGCGATATACGGGGAGAATCGAAGTCAATCACCCCTTCGCGCCTATAACCGGTTTCGCCATACGCGTCCTTTCTTGGCTGTGACATAGGCGGAACCTTCGAGATGCGATACGCCCGTTGCTTCCGTTCAACCTCCCGCAAATGCTCTTCGTGACGAGCTAGCAAGTCTGCCTTTTCTGCATTAGCAGGAAGTCCTGCTTCCACGGTGCCATCCACGGGGGATGCTCCGAGGGAAGTCTGTGAGATTTCCCGTGGGGGGAGTTTAGCAGCAGGAGCCTTCAGCTGCGGTCGCGAAGTAACCTGGGGAGATGTGGGCTTAGCTGGGTTGTGGGGCGAGATCCTGCTAAGCGCTTCATCGTCCAGTGGCTTCCTGTGTACATGATGAGCGGACGTCGGCGAGGCAGTGCTCTTGTCAGGAATCGAAACACCCAGACCGGCAAAGTGAGAGGAGCTGGTGGCACCAAAATGCATGTGTGAGCCCCGTACGAACAACTTCAACGAACCAACAGAATCCGACTTCGTTCTCCGGCAGAGGGCCAGACTAGTGTCGTTCAGCGCCTCGTCATGTTCAGTCTGACCAGGCTCCGTCAGGAAAATTTGCGCGCCTGTCCAGTCCGCAATCCCAAGACTTTGGCATATGGCAGAGCGCAGTGTTTCCACCGAGTCCATTTCGGTTATGTCCACCAAGCGAAAGTTCCAACCATCCAAGGTTACGAAGGACCATTTCTTGCCCTTCGGCGCTGGTTTCGCCCGCAATGTCAAACGTTCATGATCGGACATGGACGAAGAGGATGGGCGCTCACCCAACGACATGTCGCTGGCATTGAAGGCTGCCCTCGCGTAAGGGAGGTGGGAACCGTTCTGGCGCGTGTTCACTGGACTTGTGGGAGATTCCAAAAATTGCTCCTCGGGAGACGGGTGGTTCGAATCACCCGTTCTGGTTCGCTTCTTGAAAAAGTTCAAAAGCCCCGTACGGTGGTCCTTTGGGTAGGAGGAGGGGGTTTCTCCCCCGGGTTGGCGGTTGTAGAATTCCTGTGGCGAAGGGCGCGCTCCGTCTTGCTTAATGGACTCATAGTATCGGCGCCCTGTGGTGGAATCGGAGCTGTTGCCACGCGAGTGCTCGAGCTTGACTCCCAAATCACCCGCGGACGACGAAGGGTCCATTTGCGCAAGAAGAGCATGCTGCAGAGCCGGACTACCACTCTTTGGACTGTCTTCATACTGCCGGATGGGGGCCTGGAAGGTCCCGCCCTCACTGGAAACCGAGGGGCTCTGCCTTTGATGGTCACCGCCGATGGTAGACAAAACGGCTCGCGAATAGTCGGATCGAGGCCACATTGTACTGCCATCATTGGCAGTAAACTCAGAGGGCGCATGGTCGTGGTTCATGGACATAGGCGCTGTGAAGGAACGCATCTGCATGCTCTGCCTTTGACTGAAGGCCGGCTGGGGTGCTTTGAGGTTGGGGCTGTTCGCGACATTTCCTGAGCTTGGGCCTGCAGATCGGGGCTCGTATGTGAATTTCGGTGAAGCTTCGGGCCCGGCCTCGGGAGCGCTGTTCGGGTGGGAGTCGCGACGCTTCTGGATAGCTATCTCGGCATCATAGCTCCCGTCATCATGGATCTGGCGGATCAACCTGCGCATGCGCTTCCCCTCTTCTCGTTCCCGGATGGGGTCCCAGCCAGTGCCACTTGCCTCACATGCTTTCGCAAGCTGGGGGTACACAACGTTGTGCATTTTCCCCAGGTTTGGCCGACCATTGAACCCGTGTCCGAGCTCAAGGAAGTCCGCCCCCTCAATTTCCAGGGCTCCGAATGTCTCTTGCCAGTCTTTGGAAAACCCGTTGTTTGCAAGCCACATTTGGACGCGATCGAGGGGCCACTGAACTGCAGCCTCGCTGGGCGACATACCGCCCAGCAAGGTGCTATTATTATGTCGATGGCTGGGAGATTTTGTGAGTTCGGCAGGCTGCGCCGTGATCTGTTGGACTGCATTTTGAGCGCTTGCGGAATAGCCCGCTGAGGCTATGTCATGAGCACCGTCATTGACGGCTAGCGAGGAAGGGAGAGTGCGACCCGATGGCGTAGGAGGAATGTTCGCATCCCGTTTATATGTGGACGAGTCTGTGGTAGGATATTCATAGGCTTGCGCAGACGCGAGCCGTTGTCTGTCACTGGACTGCATGGTCCCCATATTTTCGTACATCGGAGGGGCATGTACGTCGAACGGAGGTATCCCAACCCCCGGCCCAAAGGTACCCGGCTGCGGCACATAGGTTGCAGATGTTCGAGACTCGGCAGAGGGAATCGACAGAGCCGCCGGACGGCCGTACGGGGATTGGTTTGTAGGGACCATGGGAGGAGGCGGAGGAGGCGGAAGGTACCCTTGAGACAGTGCCTGCCGCGCCCAGCTCTGTTGTTGCCACCCAAGGGTATTCTGATGTTGGAGTTGAGGGTTGGTGAGCTTCGGAGCACCGTATGCGGTTCCTGGAGGTGGTCCAGGGGGAGGAGGAAGCATGACGCCTTGGGATTGCGTCGGGGCGTATCGGGGCGGCGGCGGCGGTAAAGGCATGATGTGCGATTGCGAGGATTGTGTCGCCGAGGAAGGCGGGGTACCGGTATGTATTGCTGCGGCCGCTGACCGTCCATGTTGGCGATGTCTGCGATGTCTCCAAGCAAGTGGTGTAAGGTGACACGAGGAGGTAAACAGACAAACGGTCGCCGTGGGGAGAGGGGGGCGAGAAGAATCTGCCCTTATATACCTCACTGCGTGCGCAATCAAGCACGTCCCTTCTGTGGGGGGATATAGACCATGGACGCTTAGAAGGCCAGGAGATTTCGCATTCTCGGTGCTGCGAAGACGCGGGCGGCGGCAGGAGATGGGCTCTGGTGGTACGGAGAGGCCGAGGGAGAGGATTATTCTCAAAGCACGTTGATCAGGCACAGATAGTAGTAGCCTCGCAATCGGCGCGGGCGACAGGAGGAGGAGGTAGTAAGCAGGATCGGAGGGTGCAGACTGCAGCCATCGGCGGGCATCCAAGTGATCGGGGGAGGCTGGAGATGTCACACGCAGTCGCGCTGCAGATAGATACGGGAAAGGAGCGCAGGATCGGAGGGGGACGGAGGGGGTCTCTGGGCGTGTCTAAGTCTAAGATAGCGAGATGGATCTCGGATGTCAGCCCAATCTCCTGGAAAATTGCAGTAATCAACCCCTGATAGAGTAGTGGGCAGGCTGTCCCCTAGAGAGTCCCTAGTGGAAGGGGAAGCAGCCGCGGAAGGCTCGACGGGAAGCTAAAACATACCAGTAGACCCGTCGCTAGATTGGTCGCGGTCGGTCGTAAATTAGCAGCCCACCGCGATAGATTAATTAATTATGGGGTTCACTGGAAGACTGGCAAGACTGGCAAGACTGGCAAGACTGGCAGTCTGGCAGTCTGGCAAAATCGTATTATTCCAAATCTGGTTTATGATTTAATCCGTCCCCCAAACGAGGGAAGAGCTTTGATGCGCTGGCCGCCTTGGCGCCTTAACGTCCCGCCCGATCACGTGGTGCCTGCCCCCGATAAAAACAGTCCAAGCAGTCCAAGCAGTCCGAGTCCCTGGCTTGGCGGTACCCTGTACTCCTCCTACCTTAGTCCCTTATATACCCCACCCGAGGATACGGAAGTACCCGGTACCATCGTCTTCTCGCCCGCTCTATTGAAGCCATCCGGGCCCGACATACGTACGTCCCTACGTATCCCTGGCGTCCTCTATCGCTTTGCTTTCGAATTCGTCCCCCTTTGAGCTAGCGATTCCCATTCTCCCCTGATCAGAAAACGGACTACATGTGACAATGTTGTCTCCTTGGAAGGATTGCGTTACGGAGTATGCCAGGGTAAGCAAGAGTACGCAGTGAGGAGTGTTTAAACAGCATAGGATAGGTTTGATATACGCGCTGTCTCCGCAACGCCCATTGAGGCTGAAGACACAAAGATTGTGACACATGATCATATTCGGTATTATTATTTGGAATCATTACACGTCATTATCTCCATCCAGACCACTTCTGAGAGTGACGTCTGCGCTCCTGCAGGGAGTTACAATCGAAATGCATCAGATACCACCCTCATTACTTGTTGCGAGTGGCCGCCGCCTCAGCGGTGATCTTCAAAGCGGCCGGGGCATCATCACGAGGCATGTGAAGTTCCACCAACTGGGTTGTCTTGGTCAGCGCTGCTGGATGCTATTTCAAGGGAAGGGAAGGGAACTTTTGTCTTACCTGCAAGCATGGCGCCGAGGCGAATTCCTCGTTGGCAAAGAGTTCCAGGAGCTCATTTCTCGTGGTCACCTTGTAGCCCTTGTACTTGTCCTTGGCTCCGAAGACGGTGGGAAGGGCCTTGATATCCCATGGCTGGATGTCGTTGTAGCTCTCATCCCATCCGTGGATGTATCGCTCGATGGTGTATCCGTTGTTGCAGATTGCAAAGCTTCGTCAACGTCAGCACCCGTCCGCGATGACAGTGACAGCAGAGATGACTTACATAATGGGGTTGAGCTCGTTCTTGATCATGGTGCTCAGCTCCTGCACGGTGAGTTGAAGACTTCCATCGCCGACAAACAGGACGGTCCGATGCTTGCCCAGCTCCTTTGCTGCCAGTGCGGCACCCTGACAGGCTCCAACCGAGTAGCCGATACTGCCCCAAAGGACCTGGCTGATGGCCGTGACGTTCGCCGGGAACCGGGTTTCCCAGATGCCGAAGTTTGCAGTACCGGTTTCGGTGATGACAACATCGTCCTCCTTCAGCCATTGTCCAACATTCGGCCAAAGCCAGTCGTGGGTGATTTCCTGGTTGCTTGAAGTCTTCTCGTTCTCGGAGAGCGCGTTCGAGAGATGCGGGACTGGCTCGGCGTTGACCTTACCCATCTTCTGGACAACCTTTCGCAGAACGCCCTTCATGTTGATATCCGGGTATTCGGAGTATCTCACGCGCACGAAAGTGCTGTGGAAGTCGATGGTGTTGAGCTGTCCAATATGGTACGAGAACCCGCTCGTGTTGAAATCAGATTTGATAGCACCGATGCTCAGAATCAAATCCGACGACTCGACTTGCTCGCGAACACCAGCATTCGATCCAGTTCCTGCATACACGCCTCCGTAGTTCGGACGGGTCTCATCCACAGCTCCTTTGCCCATCGGGGCCACGAAAGTGGGCAGTCCGGAAACCTCCATCAAATCGTGAACCTCATCAAGCGCCCGATGGCGGATCGCACACGCATCAACGAGGATGACGGGCTTCTTTGCGGCATGCAGATATTTCAAAACGACATCCACCACGTAGTCTTCTTTCTCGGGGTCATTGGGCGGCAGCGAGAGATCCAGGGGCTTGTCAAGTCGGTCTCCCTCGATCTGCTGCGTGATCATGTCCGTGGGCAGGCTGATATAGACCGGTCGACTGCGGACCCAGCATTCGCGGATGGCATTGTCGATGAGCGTCGCCGCCTGGAGAGTGTCATTGAGCTGTCCAAGGGTGCAGGAGATGCCTGCGCTCATTTTCGCAAAGACATTGAAGTCGCCATTTCCCAGGGTGTGGTGCAGCAGCATTCCGTCCTTCTGCGACTTGGTGTTGGGCTGGCCAACAATATGAACGATAGGCACGAACTCCGAGTATGCACCGGCGATGGCATTGAGCGCCGACAGCTCTCCTACACCGAAGGTAGTGATCAGGGCACCCATGCCATTGACACGCGCATATCCATCTGCGGCGTAACCTGTAGTTTCCCGCGTCAGACACCCATGACTCCTTCCAATCCGGGGGGGAAGGGGGGGTCAATTGCTCGCAAAGGGTTGAGGCATACCGGCATTGAGTTCGTTGCAGTTCCCTACCCAGTGGAGACCGCACTTGGGCAAGTAATCCAAAGCAGCAAGGTTGTAGTCGCCTAGTCCAATCCACAGGAATTAGCAGGAGTGGCCATAAGCCAGTCATCGTCCAAGACGCGCTCACCGGGGACACCGTGCACCGAGCGAACGCCGACCTCGTACAGGCGACGGAAGAGGTACTCGGAGACAGTGATGGGCTTCCGAAGCTCCCGCGTAGCGATGTCAACGTTCGCCATCACGACAGTTCAGGTAATAGGAGGTAGAGTGAGTTGGATTCCAGGTAAGCTGGTAGTGGTAAAAAGCAGGGTGAACTTGGGAGAGAGGAAATGGGAATGTTTACACCAGGTGAAGAGGGGAAGGTTATAAATAGGCGCCGCGAGTGCGACAACCGGAAGACAGAGACCCAGTTGTGGCCGTACGTCATGAAGGCGTGATGTCATTTGCGCGCCGTTGGGGATACAGGCAGTTACCATACAACCACCACCACCTCACCTCACCCCTCACCTTGCAATCGCATGCTTGAGTGAATGAGAATGGGGTGGACTTGAGATTACAGAGACCAACCCTACTGGATAGAATCGCCTTCGGTGATTGAATTGCGGACAAGAGTTCTCCGGGCAATGATAGCAGAAGGGGGTGGTTCGATGGATTTGCCGGACCAAATAAGCTATATCGGGAACCCTGGGAAAAAGGTGCCGCAAAACGGTTGATCTTCTGTGTACTACTCCGTACGGAGTAGTTTAGTAGATACTTTGTAGATGTCCACGCAATCAAGGGACGCTCCGGCCGAAAGGGCCAGTGTTCAGTGACAGTCCATGGCATTCACGCCAATCACTCCACCCGGTGGGATGATGGGCGATTCCCGGCCGCCCCGCTAGTCCTCATGTGGAATTTTAAACCCCTCCACGCCTTGCCTTTCCGGTTCTTTCGTCCTGCGCGTGTCACCCTGTAGCGCATCTAGAACTTCAAGGCCCGCTCTCTCCTCTCCCGAGTCAGACGTGCATGCCTTGATCTGTCTGGAATACTAGTCTGCCGCCCAAGTGATCCGATCCCGACAGATCCCGACAGACACCGACAGACACCGTATTGTCGTCGTCGTCTCATCCCACGCATTGAATTCCTGCCCATGGCCGGATCGGGGAAGAGAACCATGCCTAGTAATTCATCCGTTGGGCCCGCGAAGAAGAGAAAGGTTCGCTCCTTCTCCCCCTGAGATGCTGGAATGATGCTTGCCCCCCTCCCCCCCCCAAGCATCACCCCATCGATTTCTCTTACCACCTTGCGGATAGTTGTCTCATTGTGATACAGGGTGGCAGCCAATGGCACAAACAACAAGGCAAAGGCAACATCGAGGGCGGTGATTGGGGAGTGTTTGTTTCCTGCGATATGGGAAAAGAAGGAAAGTGCATGCCAGAGGCAGTGGATCTTTTCTCTCAGGTTGGTACAGTGAATGCAATCCTCAGCATAACCATCATCTACTGTCTTGTCGAGTGTGTGTGGTGTGTGGTTTTCATCCCTCTGACATATGCTGCTGCTTAGAGCGTGGAATCCACCGACGGTGATGACCACGATGACAAGTCCAACTCAGATGACGATGACGAGGACATCGAGGCTCAAATCAGAAGGGAGGTGGAGGGGCTGAAGCCCAGCGCGGGCAAGTCCCGTCCGTTTCGTGCTATCCGGATGGATCTCCCCTGTCGTGCGTGGGCACCTTCTCTCTCATGCAAGATCTACGTTCTACCGATGCTAATCTTCTGCAGTCTCATTCATACGATTCGACAAGTCCATCGACCCCGAGAAATTGGTGTATCAACTTTGCACCGAGGCTGCTGCCAACCCAGATAAGAAACGATCCCGATGGATTCAGCGCATGACCCCTGCAAGATCCGTTCGAAAGACTCTTAGCGTCGACCTAGAAGCTTTTGCGCGGGAGATCCTCAAGCCTCACTTCCATTCTGGAGGGCCCCCGAAAAAGGTTAGTCTTGATTCGGAGTGGGAGAGGGACGACGTCGTGGGCATCTGCTAACAAGATCGGTCCAGTATGCCATCCGACCCATGGTGAGGAGTAACAAGAAGTTCAACAGGGACTTCGTCATCAAGACTATTGCGGGTGTCGTCGGGCCCGAACATCCGGTTGATCTGAAGAACTACGACCTGATCATCCTTGTCGTTGTCATCCAGGTGAGATTCCGTCGCTGCTGGGTCCTTGCATCCTTTAGTACTGACAGCAAACTCGCAGAACATCATCAGCATTAGTGTTGCCGGGAGCGACTATGACCGTCTGAAGGGGTACAACTTGGCTGAGCTATACAATCCCACACCGGCGCCGGCGCCGGCACCGGCACCCGAGCCTGCAGTCAAGCCTGCAGCCGAGCCTACTACTGTCGAGCCTACTGTCGCTACCACCGAGCCTACTGTCGAGCCCACTGTCGAGCCCACTATCGAGCCCACAGAATCTTAAACATATGCCTGACTAGATACCTAGCTTTGAAAATATCTTCATTTCTTGATTTGGACCTGACATGTGGCTGGATCCCCCCCCCCTCCCCCCGCGCTTTCCGGCGACAAAAAGCAAGAAAAGTTGTGTATATAGAGTTCGTGGGACCCTCGCGGCTACCATCCGGGCTGAGAGCCACATAGGTTCTAGAGCATTTTTATGCAGATGTAAAGTTTTGGACCGGAGATGACCGACCAGAGTGCTTACTATTTTCAACATGACCGTCCGGATGGATGAAAGAGGGGTGTCAGAACAAGGATGTTCCAAACCTTCCTTGACCTAGCACTTTGATGTTAGTTCGGCGGATGGCGGAGACTGGACGGACGACTGAGGCAGGTGTAGCGACGGCCGCCTACAGCCTACAGCCTACAGCCTACTATACTGCCCACTCCGTACCTACGTAAATATCTATCGAGACCTTGAAGGCTTGAACCTATAATAGCAGGCATTAAGCGTCTCCAAGGTCTCAGACTCCGAGTCATTGTCTTCGGTAACAGGGGCATCCGATTGGACCGGTGCGGTTTCACCTGCATGGCGCCTTTCTCAGAGCGGGAGCCTTAGGCGAGCCCGCAGTTCCGAGACGAACTCGGATTGATCTCATCGGGCTCCCTCAACCAGCAAACGCAAACCAGCTCCTCCCCGCTTGGGCACTGGCAAGTCTGGCACTGGCGACTGTGGAGATCTCGGACGGAGATCTCCCTCTTCGGTCAAGATTTGACAATGCCGCCCCCTCCCTTCCCCCCCTCCCCGTCCCCGGATATCCTTATGGGGCCCGCCCCTTCGCTTAATGTCATCACATCAGGCATATGCTCCATATTACATCTTCGCCGTTCGCTGCATCCTTTACTCAAATCATCTGACCCCCCGAAAACGAAGACACGATTGCGACCAGTTAGTTCGGTTTGCTGGGTCGAACAATGCAATCCGCCTTCATTGGTTTCGGGGCGAGTGACTTGCATCGCGCCTACCTACTAGTAGGTACTTTATGCCCCAGGCTAGGTCCAGGTTCCATGGGCTCGCTATACCCGGGGAGGGAGAGAGAGAGAGAGAGCGAGAGAAGAGAGAGTTTCGTTCTTGCTTGACCCTGTCCCTGACTCCCCTCGGGCCCCTTCTCGAGGCTGCCATGTTCGCGCGAGCGGAAAAGGCTTATATTCCTGGCTCTTCCACCGTCTGATCATTCACCATGTCCGGCGATTGTGCAAACGTGGGCTCTCCCTCGACCACCGACTGTTCTCTCGTCATGCCGTTTCTATCACCTCCCGACCCCCAACCCTCTGACCCCATTGGTGCGGTCCTTCAGCGACACTTCTCTCCCTCGGTGCAGGTCAAAGGGGTCTACTCCTTACGGGGCCATCTACATTCCATCAATCGGATCGTGTTATCGAATGGCGATCAACTACTCCTGAAGTGCTCCCCGGGGCCAACGACCCCCCTCTTGCGGCGGGAGCAGCTGTTGCTGGAGACTGAGGCTCGCGCCCTTTCCATCCTGAAGCAAAGTGAAACCCCATACATCCCCTCCTTTGTTCACTATGGTCTCCAGGGAGGCTCGATGGGGTCGGCCTTCCTCATGCGGCACTATGTTACCGGTTCCACGTTACAGGAGATGGAGCCCCGGCTTACTATCCAGGACCGGGACGGGATCGACCGAGCTCTGGGGTCATTAGCTTACAGGATCGGACAACATGCTTCTGACTCCTTTGGGTCCCTGGAACAGGTAGCCTGCGGGTCTGGCAAACGATCCTGGCGGGAGGCGTTCGTGACGCTGTTAGAAGGCATTCTTCGAGATTCGGAGGACGCCTTTGTCCATCTTCCCTATGCTGAAATCCGACACCAAGTTCGCCGGTTGTCACCTGCACTTGAGGAAGTGACGTCGCCGCGGCTCGTAGTTGTTGGCTTGGGTCAACCGTCGCAGGTGCTCCTTAATCCCGAGTCTAAGCAACTGTCCGGGCTCATCGGGCTGGAGTATGCCCTCTGGGGGGATGTTCAGATGGCGGAAATTTTTGGGGAGCCGTCCCCGGCTGTGCTGGAAGGCTTTGGCTCACGATTGACGGAAGGCAGGTCCCATGTGGCCCGGCAGCTATTGTGCGTAATCACCAAACACCCCCGGGCGAACGGTTGACGTGGATGAAGCTAATCACCAACCCCCAGATATGCCTGCTACCGCTCTGTTCACAAAGTCACGATCCATTACTACCGTGACCAGGGGATGACCACCGAGATGGACGCCAGGAGGCAGCTAACGTCTGTACTCGCAGAGATGGCTACGATCCGCGGGGACTGAAGGTGGAACATTTGGGCGCAACACCTTCCTGGGAGGCGAGAGGTTGACACTCCGATTGATATGTCAGGAACATAGCCCCAACCGGACTATCGATTAGTCCATCCCCAAGGTCTCGCGTGCCATCATGCAGTCCGACGTACTGGAAGCTTCGGACTGGGCGATCGTATCCGTTCGATGATGTATGTCTAGCTAGCGCCGGGCGGTCCTCGATGGAGTGCCGGTGCCATGCGTGCGTGAAAGAAATGCGATCTTGGCAAGCCCATGAAAATCGTTGCTGCCTAGGAGCAGCTGATATCCACTGGCTGTAGGGTTCTTGGCGACAAGGGGAGAAGATCCTGAAGCTTTGGGGGGAGGGGGGAGGGGGGAGGGGAAGTAGTACAAAGCGTAGTAAGCTGAGGGCAACTGGCAGGGATATGTGCTCACTGTGTACGGAGTAGTGGGTAGAGTAGGTAGTAGTGTGCCAGACCAGACCCTTTGATGTCACTGAAATGGTAGAAAGTCGTCCCAATACGAGGGCGCAAGGGAGGAGGATCCTAGAGGGACCACCAACCCAGCCCGAGCGGGGCAGATCGGCCGCCCTGCAAATCAGGCCAACACCAACCGCTTCCGCTTCCGCTTCCACTGCCACTTCCACTTCATGGCGTCAACCTTTCTTCTTCCCGCGGAGTAGATCGAGATCAATCCTCTCTCAAACATCCTCCTCCCCTGGGGTCACCGCTCCCCAATCCGAGTGTTTGTTCTTGTTATCCTTGTCCATCCCCAACTCCCTTTCTTATCCGCTCCCTTCTGGCCATCCCTCCGTCCCGTCCCGTCCCGCAAGAATGGCGCATTTCCTGCGGGGAAAGCAAGCCGGCATCCAGAAGGACTTCTCCGAGAACTTGTCGCCGGACCTATTCAACCTGGAAGATGTACGTCTTCACGCCCCCCCTCCCCAGCATCCAACCGAACCTACCGCTCCTTCGGGCTAAACACCACCATACTGACTTGCCTTTCATGCTTGCCCTATAGTTCGCACGATGCGGCATCAACTCCCAGATTAGCGCTATCGCCTACGATCCCGTGCAGTCGCTCCTCGCCGTCGGAACCAGTGACACCCAGTTCGGTCAGGGTCAGATCTACATCTTCGGTCAACGGCGGGTGGCGGCCGTTTTCGCCTTGCCCCGGAAGGCGTCCGCCAAGTTCATCCAGTTCTGTGCCGACAAGCTGGTCAGCGTCGACTCCAAGAGCGAAATCACCATCTACTCCCTCGCGACCCGACAGACCCTGGTCTCCTACGCTCCTCCGACCCATGCTAGCGCGTTGTTGACGGACCCCAGCCTTGATTATGCGTTCATCGGGCTACAAAATGGTATGGGAATGAATACTGGGGCGCGGGATGGCGGATGCCGCGGGTGTTTGGGACGATGATGATGATGATGATGATGATGATGATGATGAGATCGTGTTGCTAACGACGCTCAGGCGATATCATTGCCTACGATCTAGACCGTGAGACCCTCACCCCGTTCCGAGTGCCCAACCTGTGGGCTCAGCGCAACCCCCGAGCCCGGCTCTGTCCCGTCGTCAGTCTCAGCTTTTCGCCTCGTGATATCGGTAAAATCTTGGTCGGGTATCCGGAAGGTGCGGTGACGTTTTCATTCAAGCAAAACGTGGCTCAGAAATACTTCGAATATGAGGTCCCGCCGGGTGCACTGGGGGGTAATGGTGACGTCCCGTCGCCAGATTTGCGCAGACCCCGGCTGACTAGGGCTCTTTGGCATCCGAATGGCATATTCGTGTTGACGGTGCATGATGATAATAGCCTGGTGTTCTGGGATTCCAAGGATGGTCGCAAGATTATGGCCAGGTCGATTCAGAATCCCAATGTTGATCAGCCGGGTGTAGGCCCCGAACAACCGCCTTCGCCGGGTACAAGTGGGATGAAGGATCCGATCACTAATGTGGTATGGTGTGTCAAGGACAATGGTGATGATAGTGGACTGTTGATTGCGGGTGGCCGGCCCAAGGCTGAGACCACCAAGGGACTCTCCTTCATCGACCTGGGCCCGTCACCAAACTACCAGACTTCTTCATGGGCGATCATCTCGAAGCATTTTGAGTCCCCCAAACGCAACATTGTCCTTCCTACTCCCCCGGGTGCGCAGGTTGTCGACTTCTGTGCTATCCCTCGCAGCACTCCCTACTATGGCGGAGCTCATGATCCTATTGCGTTGATCGCCCTCCTGTCTTCTGGAGAAGTGATCACGATGAGTTTCCCCAGTGGACACCCGATTACGCCTACCAACATGGTTCATCCCTATCTCTCGTTTGTGCAGCCTTTCGTGAACAAGGCTATCCTGACTCCGGTCGATCGTTCTGCATGGTTGGGCCTGAAGGAGCGCAGATCCCAGGGACCCAAGTTCTTGCTCGGAGGTGCAGAGGCAAACAAGTCGCTCAAGCGGTTCGAGGATCGCAATGTCCTGACAACGGCCCACGCGGATGGAACCATTCGCATTTGGGATGCCGGTAACGACGACGAGATTGAGAACGGCGAGGTCGTCCAAGTGGATTTGGCTCGGGCTGTTGGCCGTGTTGGCAACATCGAAGTGACCGAGATGTCGCTTGGCGGCTCGACTGGTGAGCTTTCCGTCGGCCTGAAGACCGGCGAGCTTGTGGTTTTCCGCTGGGGAACCAACCAAAGCTATGGTCGTGAGGAGCCTCCGGGTGCCAATGAGGGGCCTGGGAAGTTGACCAAGATCAGCCACAGGGTCGACCCTGGACTAGAAAAGGGTGTTCTTCCACTGACGCTCCTGAACATGCAGCAGGGCCCGGTCACTGCCTTGAAACACAGTCAAGTGGGCTTTGTTGCAGTTGGGTTTGAGGGTGGTGGTCTGGCGATCATTGATTTGCGCGGGCCTGCCATTATCCACACTGCTCATTTCTCAGAACTGCTCAAGGTAAACAAGAGAAGCAGCATCTTTAACAAACGCAGCTCCTCGATTCCCGCCCCGGAATGGCCTACCAAGATTGAGTTTGGCGTGCTAAGTTTGGAAGGCGAAGGTAAGAGCGGTTGACTGAAAGCTTCAAAGGGTAAACTGACGTTCTTGAAGACTACTCTAGCATCTGCTGCTTTGTGGGCACCAACCGAGGAAACCTGGCGACTTTCAAGATCTTGCCTTCGGAGAATGGCAAATACATGGCCACGTTTGTCGGTACGAATATGCTGGACGACAAGGTCATCAGCATCATCCCGGTCAACGCAGATGACGGCAGTCTCGCATTGGCCACGCCCAACCTGGTCGGAGGCCTACGGAACGGGAATCGTGTGAACGGCGTCGTCATTGCGGTGACTGTTTCTGGCTGCCGGATCTTCAAGCCCGCGACTTCCAAGGGCGCGCATCGGTCCTGGGACGATTACCTGTGCGACTCGGCCGCGGTGGTCAAGACTGAGGCCCGTGGCTACAGTCTCGTCGGGCTGTTTGGCGACGGACACACCCGTGCCTTCTCCATCCCCGGTCTGAAAGAGATTGGCTCCCGTCCGATCAACCAGATCGCTGATATGAGACGTCTTTCGGATGCGACCATCTCCTCCAATGGAACCGTCTTGGTCTGGACAAGTCCTTCCGAAGTGGGACTGTTCAGCGTCTGGGGAACGGGACATGGACTGTACGCAGCACTCGAGACTCCACCCACCTCGCCAAAAGCTAACAGTTCCTACAGACGACCGTCGGAAGACCAGCTCTACAACCCACAAGCAGTCATTCCCCCGCGACCTACCATCACCAACATCCAGTGGATCTCCGGTACCCAATACATCTCCCCAGCGGACATGGACATTCTCAGTAAGCCACCCCCCTTTGCGTTACCACCAATCCAATAAACTAACACACCACCCTCAAGTCGGCGGCCCCGACCGGCCCCCCTCCAAGCGCATGCAGGAGCAGATGCGGCAGGAAGACGAAGAGCGCCGGAGAGCTTTCCGCGAAGGCCGCACCCCGACCACCTCATCCACGCAGTCAGGCAGCCAGGAAGGCTACTGGTCCTACATGCAGCGGCAGGTGCAGGAACGCACCGAGAAACTCAGCTTCGCGGGCGATAACATGGATCGGCTGGAGGAGAGCAGCAGTAACTGGGCGAAAGACGTGAATAAGTTCGTTCAGAATCAGAAGAAGAAGGCGGTTCTTGGCGGTGAGTAATACATCTATCACTATTTATTACCTTTTCCTTGGGTCTTGACGTGGGCTAATTGGATATACAGCGCTGGGTTCGAAGTTCGGTATTTGAGGGGACTATTACTACGAGGTAGGGAGGGTAGTTGGAGGAATGGAGTGCTGTTGTAGGGAGACTTGGGGAAGAGGAAGAAGGAAGTCATTAGAACATTTGTTCTTATACATACCCGGAATCGGTTGGCGTTTTTTTTTTCTTTCTTTCTTTCTCTTTCGGGTTTCTTCGTTTGTTATGCATTTGGTTTATTAGGTATGTCATGAATGAATTCAAGAATTATGGTCGTCTTTTTCTTACTATAGCTAGATATGTCCGTCCGTGTATGCCATCCAATTTCGATATTCCATGTTGACGAACTGAACCTAGGTTATTACATAGATAGTATCCCAGAAATCGACTTGTCTTCCAAATCCCCTACTAGACAATCACTCCCTATCGTAGATGGAAATTAATAATAGTAGTAGTAGTAGTAGTAGTAGTAGTAGTAGTAGTAGTAGTAGTAGTAGTAGTAGTAGTAGTAGTAGTAGTAGTAGTAGTAGTAGTAGTAGTAGTAGTATGGGCTATGTGGTTGGAGCTTGACCTACTAATTATACTATACTAGTAACTACTACTAAGTATAGTACATATACATATAGCGTCCCTTAAGTAACCCCATCCCTCAGTTAATACTATTCACCACCAACTCAACTCAACTCACCAACTTACAACACCTGGACACCAGCAAGACACTTACTTACCTACAATCAGCATTATGTACTGTACTCCGCACGAACCCTCGAATAATGCAGTTCCCTTGCTTTCAGTACTTGCTACCTACTAAGTAGGTACGGGTTCACCGCAGGTTGCTGTTGTAAATATAGTAGTACTATGTACGGAGTGGTCGACACTTACCATACCTACTACTACTACTACTACTACTACTACTATGGGCACCGAGCAGAAGTTCAGGGGGGTTCGGAGGTAATCAAGGCCAGTCAGGTAAAGGTAAAGGTAAAGGCAAGGGTTACAATCGGTTAATTAACTTTGTTATCTACCTACTTACCTACCTACATACCTATTCTTAGCTAGTTATCCTCAGCTATTCTCACCTAGTACTATTGCTACACCATATTATATGATAATATCCCACCATTCTCACCCCCTTTCATCCTCCCTATTCCATATTCCCACTTCCCAATTTCCATTCCACCCCGAATCAACCAACCAACTATATCGACTGCCCACCGGTATACCATCTATCTACTCTCCACGGACACAACAGAAATGCTACTGCAATGGAACTCCACCGATGAATGTAAAAGCAAAAGCCTAGCGACGTGCAGTGCAGTGCTGGATCATTGAATTTGAACTTGAAATAGTGAACTGTTAATGGTGGACTGGTCGTAGTACCATACATATCCATAGCAATAAGCAATAGTCCCAGTGAAAGGAAGGGAAGGGATTAATTGCTTATGTTGGTAAAGGAATGAATGGATGGACGGATGGATGGATGGACGGTGGCGTTGTGCAAGTTACACTGCAGTGCAGGAGCGGAGCGGGAAGATATTACTACGTAGTAACTACCTAAGTGACGGAGACTGAGGTGAACAGTAAGTACTATTTAAATGAGCACTACTAGTACAGAGTACAGAGTAGAGTAGTGGATGGTCGGTCTGGCTGGGCCTTGCGTTGGGATGATGTGCGCGGTTAGGGATAAGGCAGTTGCTATGGCATCGGAGGTCCTTGCGTTCTCCAGTTTTGAACGGTGAGGAATGTACCTAGTCTGTCTAACAGTAGGAAGGTAGGTAGTAGTAAGTACTCCGTACTATTGCATCCTAATGGCAATGGCTGGACATGGGTGTTACGGAGTCATGGGAAAGAGGACGGATGGAGAGAGATGGTATTCAAGCGGTTTGATTATGTTGGTTCTATGCCATATACTAAGTACTGCAAAGCCTGAAGATATGATAGATGATATGTCATGAAACGTTGCAACCCAATCATAAAATCATTCGACGGATGGATCAAAAGAGTAAGAGAAGAGAAGAGAAGAGAAGAGAAGAAGATAACCAGATCCCAGCGTGTGGAGGCAGTTTAGTGGACCATCAGTTCCGGCTGATGTTGGGTCGTGGGGTTGTTGTTGTCCTTCTGTTCGGCGTCATCGCCCATCTCGACGTCCTCGTCGCCATCGTCGCCGTCCTCCTCATCAAGCTCCTCCTCGTCGTCGTCACTCTCGTCCTCAATGTCCTCACTCTCCGCATCTGAGATGTCCTCCTCTTCCTCCTCCTTCGGGGCAGGACCATCGTTGCCCTCGACTTCCATGTCGTGATCTTCGCCCTTGGCGGGCTCGGACTCCTGCAGCTCTTTGATAAGAGCAGCTTCGAGTTCTGTTTCCTCCGCACCATACGTAGCACTGTCGTCCACCAGATCGGCCTCGGGCTGGTCGGGCGGGTATTCAGCGGGGGCAGATTCCTCCGAGTCCCTAGCAACGACACATGTTAGCCCATCAAGATCACACACAAAAATAAAGCGTAGTACGAGGCACTCACCACTTGATCGCAAACCGGGTGACTCTGGGCTTCTCTGCCAGGATGTTGCGGCGGATGCGCTCGATGATCGGCTTCGCGGGCGGTTGGAGGGTTAGCTCCTCCGAGTCGTACTCGTTGTTGACATAGTATCCCACGCGCACAAACTCGCGGCCATCGTAGCTGCAGGTGAGGAGGATCACGGTGACGCCCAGGATCTCGGACGTGGGGATGCGCTTGAGGTCCGGGGGGTCGGCCTCGAAGATGAACTTGTTGACCCCGACGGGGATGGGCCCCACTAGCAGGGAGTCGAGTTCCTGGTCATACTCGGAGCTGAGTCGGTCAGTACAGAAGATCTCTGGTCGCTATGGTGATCGGTTTCAACTTACGATGTGGCGGAACCAACGTAGGTGAGCTTCCACTCCAGATCTGGCAGACGGTCAGCGTTGGCGAGGTTGGCTGGGAGATGACGCTCAGCTTACCCTTCTGGAGCTGTTCCAGGCATTCAAAAGTGATCTCGAATTGATAAGAGTCGAGGAAAGACGCCGGGTTGTTGACGATTTTGACCCCGAGGAGAGAGACGACGGACATGGTTGTAGAGGGGGCGTTACGCCGATGAAGGAGGTATCGAACCAAGTAGTGCGGGGTGTAGAGTAGTAGACGGTGTAGAGGGTTGTAGAGTCAAGTAGAGGTGGTGTAGGTAAAGGAAGCTCTAGTCAGTAGGGAGGAGAAGACAGAGAGGGTATTGAGAAGAGAAAGGAAGGAGAAGTCTGGACTGAAGGGGGAGACCGGAGAAGAGAGGAGAGAGAGAGAGAGAGAGAGAGAGAGGAGGGGATGCGGCCAGCAGGTGCCAACCACAAACCACAAACAGACCGACGGGGCAATTAAAACATGCGAGCCTGAGAAACGATCGCCGACGCGCCGCGTGTGCGAGACGCATCTTTCGCGCCCGCTGCCCACCGCCTTCCGTCTTGGTAACACATCACGTGCGCCGTGCCGCCCGCCGCAGCTTCTGCCTCAGTCCGCCAGGCAGGCAGGCTCCGTGACTTCGTCAGAGTCAGACAGAGCCAGCCGACTGACTGCAAAGGCCTTTCCCTTGTTCCCTACTCTCGTCCCTCCTCGTCCCTCCTCGTCCCTCCCCTCTCATCCCCCCTCTTCTTCTCTCTCCCACCTCACTCATCCACATTTATTCACCTCCCCCCCCCCCCCCCCCATTCCATCCTTCGCGCCCTCTCGACCGGTCATCCCCCCCCCCCCAAGTTCCTTCCAGCAGTGTTCGCTCGGTCACGCATTCGGCGGCTCCCTGCACAGAGCCCCCGACGCTAACAAGACTCGACTCGCGCAGACTCAGATTGACGCAGACTCCTGATACCCACCCCCCTCGTCAACACAGGTGTCGCAAGCGACACCTCATCCCTTGGTCATGGCCGAAGATGATGCTGAGCAGGCCTTTTTCCAGGCACAGGCGATGAATGTGGAGTCTGTGGACTACAAGGCTGTTGAAGAGCAGGGTGCAGATAGTTCAGATTCAGATGATTATGATCCTTCAAACACACTGCCAGATCAGTATTCTGTTCCCTTCACAGACTCCAAGCAAACTGAAAACCTTCCTTCCGAGACTCCTTCCGATTCCAACCCCCCTGAACAGGCTACTACCACGGCCGCTGCCACTACCACTACCACCACCAACACCAACACCACTACCTCTGCCCCCCCTCCCCCTGAATCAGACCCTAGTCCGCCTGCTGGCGATGGCTCCCCTTCCCAATCACCTTCACGAGCTGAGTCTCAGGCATCCGCGTCGGGCCTCGCTACCGGGGCCGCAGCGCCGCCAAAGACCAGGACAATCGGGGGCTTTGTGGTCGAGGATGAGGATGAGGATGATGCGGGTGATGCAGATTATGAGCCACCAGCTGTACTAGGTGTCGAAGACATGAATACTATACCTTCGCAACCCATTTCAGGCAATGCAAATGAAGCTACTTCTACCCCTGATGTATCTGTGGATGAAGCTGCGCAGGTGTCTGCCAGCACGAAGAATGTCCCTAATAGTTCTCTCCCTGCTGCTTCTAAAAATGATGCGTCTGTGACTTCGGGCCAGGATCTGTACAGTGCGCCTCCCCAGCAGCCGGACAGTGCGCAGGAGGCGGCCACGGCCACGCCAGAGTCCCCGTCCGCCGCCAGAGGCCGGCTGCCTCACGACCGGGTCGGTATCCTGGAGGACCGCATCCAGGAAGACCCCCGAGGTGACATTCCCGCCTGGCTGGAGTTGATTAACGAGCACAGAAGTCGCAATAGGATTGATAACGCCCGCGACGTGTATGAGCGTTTCCTGAGGGTCTTCCCTTTTTCTGTAAGTGCCCCATCATGTCTCGGCGGGAGAAAGAAGATGGACTCACTGTGTGCAGGCCGAGCAATGGGTGGCGTACGCGAGCATGGAGTCCGAGCTCAATGAGCTCTTCCGCCTGGAGCAGATCTTCAATCGCATTCTGCTGACCATCGCCGACGTCCAACTCTGGACCGTCTACCTGGACTACGTCCGTCGCCGCAATCCCCTCACCACAGACACCACGGGGCAAGCCAGGAGAATCATCTCGTCAGCCTACGAGCTGGCTCTCACGCACATTGGGATCGACAAGGACTCCGGCTCCATCTGGTCGGATTACGTCCAGTTCATCCGCTCCGGCCCCGGGAACGTGGGAGGCTCGGGATGGCAGGACCAGCAAAAGATGGATCTCCTCCGCAAGGTCTATCAAAGGGCGATCGGCGTCCCGACGCAGGCGGTCAATACTCTGTGGAAGGAGTACGATCAGTTTGAGATGGGCTTGAACAAGCTGACGGTATGTACTGAAAGACGCCTTTTTTGAGCTCTGCTAACATTGCCTTTTTGTTTCAAATAGGGGCGGAAGTTCCTGCAGGAGCAATCGCCGGCCTATATGACCGCCCGCAGCTCCTTCACCGAACTCCAGAACATCACACGAGACCTGAACCGGACGTCATTGCCGCGGCTGCCTCCCGTACCCGGTTCGGACGGTGACATCGAGTTCCTACAGCAGGTCGAGACCTGGAAACGCTGGGTCAAATGGGAGAAGGGTGACCCGCTGGTCTTGAAGGATGAGGACATGGGCGCCTACAAGACGCGAGTGGTTTACGTCTACAAACAAGCTCTCATGGCCTTGAGATTCATTCCCGAGATGTGGTTTGAAGCGGCCGAGTTCTGCTTGCACAACGACATGGAGACGGAAGGAAGCGATTTCCTGAAGCACGGAATCGACGCCAACCCGGAAAGCTGCTTGCTTGCGTTCAAGCTGGCTGACTGGCTGGAACTCAATACAGAGTCTGAGCAGGACCCCGTCAAACGGGGCGCTAAGGTTCGGGAACCCTACGACAAGCTTCTGGATTCGCTCTACGATTTGATTGCGAAGGCCCGTACCCGGGAGGCGCAGGACGTCGCTCATCTGGAGGGCAACTTCGCGAAGATGAACACCAGCAACCCACCGGCCAAGAATGAGGATGACGACGATGATCAGAGTGAAAGCAAGGCGCGGGACTCTGTCAAGAATGCCCAGATTGAAGCGGTCCGGCATGCCCATGCGATTCAGATCGGGATCCTGTCCAGGACCGTCTCCTTCGGCTGGATCGCCCTCATGCGCTCGATGCGCCGCATTCAGGGCAAAGGCAAGCCTGGTGAGATGCCCGGGTCAAGGCAGATCTTTGCGGATGCCCGCAAGAGGGGTCGGATCACGAGTGATGTCTATATAGCCAGTGCTCTCATTGAATATCATTGCTATAAAGACCCCGCCGCGACCAAGATCTTTGAGCGCGGTGCGAAGCTGTTCCCTGACGATGAAAACTTCGCGCTGGAATACCTGAAGCATCTCATTGACATCAATGATGTTATCAGTAAGTTGATGGTTTAACTTGTGACTTGGTGAACAATGCTAATAACTCTTCAGACGCGAGGGCCGTGTTCGAGATGACCGTGAGGAAGCTGGCAGCAAACCCCGAGAATGTCCACAAGACAAAGCCGATCTTTGCATTCCTTCACGAGTACGAGTCGCGGTACGGGGACCTGGTGCAGGTGATCAACCTCGAAAGCCGCATGCGCGAGTTGTTCCCTGAGGACCCAACCCTGGAGCAATTTGCCCACCGTTACTCCATCCCTAATTTCGACCCTACCGCCGTACGACCCATCATCTCCCCCTCTCAGACCAGACCCAAGATGGCATACCCCACGGAACCAATGATGTCCCGTCATGACACCCCTACTTCGAGATACCAGGATGCCTCCGCGACCAACTCGCCCAAGCGGCAGCTGGAGGACTTCGACGATGACATGGGCCGGCCGCGCAAGTTCGTCCGCGCAGAATCTCCTCTCAAAACGACGCAGCGACGCCAGATGGATCAGAAACGCACGCAACAGACTCAGAACTCCCAGTTCCGGCCCCAGGGATCGCCTGCTCCCCTGCCCCGCGACATCGTCTATCTGCTGAGCATCATCCCGTCGGCCTCGGCATACAACGCCGGGCGATTCTCGCCGGAGAAGATGGTCGATCTCATCCGGAGGATCGATATACCCAGTTCGATCTCACATATCCCGCTTCCCCGTGGGCTGGGAGGCGGACAAGCACCGCAGTCATTTCCCGGTAAGTCTTCCTTGCTTACTACCTACCCAGCAGCACGAGTGACCCAGCTAACCCTTTGCTCCCCGACAGGTATCTACCGTTCGTAACTTCTTGATGATATAGACCTTCCGTCACGCAGCTCTTGACGCATAAACGCTCACCTTCGAGCCTATGCCCGTATCCTTTATTCCCCACGCTGGTCTCGATGGCATGCCGCCGCGGCGTGGCTCCTGGAGTGTATAGTTGTTGGATGTCGTTTGCATTTGATGAATCGGCGTTTTTCCCTTGGTTTGGTATCACGATGAGAACTTTGGCGGCTGGGCCTTGAGTGGAACATGATTATTCGACATTGATTGATATTGGTTGATTCCTTGCACTGGGTGGGGTCTTGTACAGTCTTACAGTCTTTATGGTGCAGTTCAGCATGGAATGGAGAGATTGTAGTTGATAGTTTTTCCCCCCTTCTTTTAATCATGCCTGCTTTACATATTAATGGATAGCGTTATCTTTATTCTTATTTCTCGTGTATTTCAACTGGAGACTACAATGCTCCGGCTGTAGGAGTATACTCGTGATAGACAAGGTGGTAGTTAGGCAGTACTACTAGTATGGTATGTCCTCCTGTGATACGTTCAACACCCTCAATCCTGATTTGTCCGATCTGCGGAGATCGTCCCAACAGACTAACCCATTCCGGCTAGTTGTATCCCATTCACCGCCTCCGCGCGGTCAACTTTTTCTGCCGCGAAATTTGGAAGAAAATCGCGGCGAAGATTCGATTCGACATCAGCAACTCCAATCAACCAGGCAACATGGCGCCCTCACTTTCCCCGGAACCCGCGGTGGACGAAGTCCAAGACCACTCGTCCTCCGACTCGGAGGTCGAACAAACCGACCTGCAAACCCGCACGCCCAAGAGGAGACGTCTCTCGGAGTCCTCCACGGACTCGTACGTCGCGCCGGCGCCGCTCCCCACCCTCTCCCGTATCAAAAAGAAGGGAGCCAAGGACGAGCAGCCCGCCGCGGCAGAGAAGGACGAGCCGGTCCTGATCAAAGATGCGCTGGAGATCGGGCTTCAGGACGCCCAGTCGTCATTCACATCTCTCAAGGTGGCGCCGTGGCTGATCGGCGCGCTCACCACCATGGCCGTCCGCAAACCAACCGCCATTCAAAAGGCCTGTATCCCGGAGATCCTCAACGGCCGCGACTGCATTGGAGGAAGCCGCACCGGTTCCGGTAAAACGATCGCTTTTGCCGTGCCCATGCTGCAGAAGTGGGCGGAGGATCCGTTCGGTATCTTTGGCCTCGTCCTCACCCCGACCAGGTACACATGCCCCTCCCCCCCCCCCCGAGGCCCAAACTCCCCCTCTCACGACAACAACCATCTAACCCCCCCCAACAGAGAACTCGCGCTCCAAATCTACGAGCAAATGAAAGCCATCTCCGCGCCCCAGAGCATGAAACCCCTCCTCATAACCGGCGGCACGGACATGCGTCCACAAGCAATTGCACTCTCACAACGACCGCACATTGTGATCGCGACCCCCGGCCGTCTCGCCGACCACATCAACACGTCCGGCAGCGACACGATCGCCGGCCTGAAGCGCATCCGAATGGTCGTCCTGGACGAAGCCGATCGCCTCCTCTCCCCCGGAGCCGGCAGCATGCTCCCGGACGTCGAAACCTGCCTCGGCGCGCTCCCCGCCTCCAGCGAGCGACAGACCCTCCTCTTCACCGCAACGCTCACCCCGGAAGTGCGCGCCCTGAAATCGCTCCCCCGGCCCTCCAACTCCCCCAAACCCCCCATCTTCGTCACCGAAATCTCCAGCGAAAACACCGGCTCCATCCCCCCGACCCTCAAACAAACCTACCTCAAAGTCCCCATGACCCACCGCGAAGCCTTCCTGCACGTCCTGCTCTCCACGGAAGCCAACGCCAAAAAACCTGTCATCATCTTCTGCAACCATACCAAGACCGCTGATCTCCTGGAACGCATGCTCCGTCGGCTGGATCATCGCGTCACCTCCCTGCACAGTCTGCTGCCGCAGTCGGAGCGAAACTCCAATCTGGCGCGGTTCAGAGCGTCGGCGGCACGCCTGCTCGTCGCCACGGACGTCGCGTCCCGTGGTCTGGATATCCCGTCCGTCGGTCTGGTGGTGAACTTCGATGTCCCTCGGAATCCGGATGATTATGTGCATCGGGTTGGGCGAACGGCGCGTGCGGGGAGGGAGGGTGAGGCGGTGACGTTGGTCGGGCAGAGGGATGTGGGGTTGGTGTTGGCGATTGAGGAGAGGGTGGGGAGACAGATGGAGGAGTTTGCGGAGGAGGGCGTGAGTGTTGAGGGACGGGTGGTCAGGACAGGCGTGTTGAAGGAGGTGGGTGAGGCGAAGAGGGAGGCCATGGGCGAAATTGAGGAGGGGAGGGATGTCTTGGGCAGGAAGAGGAATAAGTTGAAGAAGGTGAGGTAGATGGAATACATAGATGGATGGATGGTTATAAGTTGTACATAATGATTTTGTTTGAGTCGTTAGATGTTGAATCTGCTATACAATGGTGGTGTGGTGTATCCTATCAAACAAGACAATAGTGGTATCATTGACTCTATCTAACATTGCAATGGCAATGAATCTGATCCTATGTATGTATGTATGTATGTATGTATGTATGTATGCATGTATGCATGTATGTACCTCCCTAAGGTATGTAGGTCGGACATGTATGACAGCCAGCCAGCCACCAACCAACCATCCAAGTAGTCGGCAGCGCGATATCATCCCCATATGTAGACAAACCAAGCCATCAATTATCACCTTACCGCACCAATTCTAAACCAAATCCAGAACAAACACGCTAACCAACCAACCACCAAGATAGCAAAAACAAAACAATAATCCTCCTTTTTTTTTTTTTTTTTTCTTTGTTGACAAAATCAACCACTCCAAACCTCCAAGTTCTCCACAGTATGCTGATCGGCCGTCTTCATCAACTTGAGCAACCCATCCACGGCATCCCCTTTCTGCGATAACCGCCGTTGTCTCTCGGGCTGCGACATTTGCATCTCGTCCTCGTCCATGTCCCCCTGCATCTCCATCTCCATGTCTTCCTCTCTCTCCATCTCCATCTCCATCCCCTCGTCGTCGTGTTCTTGTTCCTCCCGGGCCCCGAACTCCACAGTCCGCCGTCTGGACACCGTCGCGGGCGGACTGCTCAGCTGCATGGGCGAGCCGGTGGTTGTCCTCTGGCTACTGTTGTGGTTGTGGCTCTTCTGGGTGGGGGTCTTCATGGGGTCGTCTTCTGCCGCTGGGGCGGAGAGAGGCGGCGAGGAGAGGCCGGAGACGGTGATGGTGGGTTGTTGTACTTGTTGGGGCTGCGAGGGGGCGGGGCGTGGGGTGGTGGTGTTGGAGGTGAAGTTGGCGTTGGGGAGGGCTTTTGTTTGCGTGGGGGTGGTTTGGTCGGCACGGTTGTAGGTGGTGGTCGTGGTGGAGGGGAGCGATAGGCGGGGGTGTTTGCGGCTGTGGGCTTCGAGTTCGGATACGCGGCGATCGAATTGGGGGTCGCGGACGTGGCGCATGGCGGTTTGGAGGCGCGTGCGGAGGAGGGTGGCTTTCTGGGGGGTGTTGGTATGGAATTGATGGAGCATAGAGTATGGAGGATGAAGTATGAATGGGTGGGGGGTATGTGTAGGGTAGGTTATATGGGGGTGATTTGGATGGCACATACCTCTTGGATGAAGCGTTTGCGCGTCGCTGGATCTTCAGGGACAGCAGGTGTACACTGGGGAGTAGTGTCTTGTTGTGTTGGTTCGGGGTGGGCAGGCGATTGTTGTTCTTGTGATTGTTGTTGTTTATCTGAGTCTAGAACCGGCACGTCGGATCCCGTGGCGCGTGGTTGAACCTGGCGTTCCTCGGAGTCAATTCCCAGTCCAGCAGATTGGTCGAATGGCGACCTGTACGACTTACCTGGGGATGGGCCAGCGTGGAATGTGTCTGGGGGGTGTCATCCTGGGAATCGGGCGCGGCGTGTGGCCGGCCGTCGCTGGAGGGTGTCGGCGCGCGGTGGTCCTGGCCGTCGGTGGCGTCTTCTACCTGGTCGATGGAACGCTTCTGGCCGGCGAACAGGGGCGAGGGTAGGAGTTTCTTGGGAGAGGAGGAGGAGTCCAGGAAAGGGCGTTTGAGGGGGGAGGCAGAGGCGTGGCGATGGGGATGGCGGGCGGGTGACAGGCACGCGTTGGCGGGCTTTTCCCCGAGCACTCGCCGCCCGTCTTTGACAGGGCTGGTATGTGAGGACATTGTGGAATGCATGTCTATTGTCTTGAGGGGAGGAAGGAAGAGGGGGTTTATAGGAGGAGAAAAGACGTAGAGAAGTTGGGGGTGGAGGAGGAGGAAGGTAGAGTAGAAAGTCGCGGAGGAAGTACTAGTAGTAAAGTAGTGTAGCGTAGTGTAGTGTCACGATGCCACACACATACAACACGCGCGCGCACACGTCGTCAGGACTCCGGGTCACGAGGAGCTGCAGCCACGTCCAGAGAGTTGGAAGCAAGGAAGCAAGGACACAGACAAAGACAGAGGTTCCCGTCAGGAGACTCAATGGCGCGGTGTTGGGGAGCGATGGGGACGGAGAGCGAGAGGGTCAGGCGCGTGGGCATCCGCGTCGAGTCGGCGGTGGTCCCTTGCGGTGAAACTAAGCGTCGCCGGCCTCATCGCGTGTCCGGCCCTCCACGCGTCGGCCCAATTCAACCATCTTCAACCAGCTTCACTCTCGGGGGAGGGAGTTGTCCCATTTCTGATCTGATCAGTCACATATATTTCCAACAATGGTGTGATGTTTGGATGTTTTCTTCCAGTCGAAGCGATTGAGGTATCCAGTTTGTACTCGGACAGCCAAGGTCCACGATCCTCCAACATTTGATCCATGGCTGGCTGCAGCACAGGCATAAATCTCCCTCCTGCTTCCAACATGAGCAGCTGCGCGTCAGAAGTTCAGAACACCCTTTCTTTGCTGCATTTCACACAAGATGTGGAGTGCCTCGATTGTCAGGCTCTCAGGTTCTCAGGCTGTCAATCGCTCTGCCCATCGCTGGGGGAGACTAGAGACTATAGTAGCAGTATGGACTATCAAATGAATACTAGATTCTCGAGGCTGTCGCAGTACTATCAGGCCAGCATCGGAATAGCCAGCATCTTTCAATTCCTTTGAATGCAGGACGAAGTACATCCAACTGCCCATCCCCATGTCCCAGATATATCAGGGACATGTTTTTTCTTTTTTTAGATATTTGTCTCGCGATAGTCCACAGAACCCACATCGAGAGATTCATTAACATGATGTAAGCAATAATGCTGGGCCTTTAACACCTGAACAACACTCATTGTTCTTTCAATGAGGGTGACTTCGACGGAGCCTCAGGAAACCACCCCGAATGTAGGGCCAGACACGCGCGGGGTGATTAGACCGAAGGGGGTTAGGGCCCATTCTCTGGCCCAGGCCAGCCCCTGATTGGAGGCACCATGAAGTGGCATGTAAAGAAAGTCTTAGGAATATCTAGTAACCGTTAAGCATCGGTCTACCTGCACGCCGAAGTTTCTTTTATTTTATCGCCTCTCAATACCGATGCTTAACGGTTACTTTCTAGTTGAGAGGCGATACACTACCTACCAGTAGCCTATTGCCTATAAATAGGATACGACCACCCTCGATCGTCCTTGTTCGTCTCAGAAAGACACTCGCGGTAACGATCAGTGCCCATCACAGCTCTCACACACCACCTCCATGGCTGGCTTGAAAGGCGAGAAGCAAGCAGGCGGGATTGCAACCCTGTTATCCTCATTCGGCTCATATGTCCGCTCGTTGCATGAACTGGAGAGAGGGCCAGGCTTGCCGTGCAGAGGAGACGGGGATATGCTGGGTGCAGACGCTTTGAATCCCCAAGAATCAACTTCGTACGCAACTGATGTCCGGACTGGTCTTCTACTGCCAATACTGCCAACACAGTCCCCAGATGGCCAGAAAATGGGATGATGGATGGTGTTGGTGAGGGATTAGCTCAGCCCCCCCGACGCGCCATCCCCAGCTTTCCCCGCATTTCCGCCTGCTGCTGCCACTGTTGCTACGCAAGTTGACCAAGTTCTGCGCCATTGCGTGGTAACTATCGTCCTATCAATGACTTTGCTTGGAACAATATCCCAAGGGATCAATTGGTGTCAATTTCACCACGGCCCAGCCTGGTTGATCGTGGGCCTGAAACCCGACGACGATCCACCGATTGATTGCATCATCATCATCCGCAGGCATGCTGATCCCTGGCCGGCCTTCCCTTGGCTTCTCCGACCTCTCCTCCGGCTCTCGGACTCTCCCTCTCTCCTTCATCCATCAGCCAGACTCATGGCATTGCTCTCCCCATCCCCTCCATCATCAGCGTTCCTCTAATTCTTCCCCTCCATCCTCTCCGCCGGTCGGATCTACCTGATTGACCGCAATGCGCCCGTCCCTTGCGCTGCTGGCAGCCGCCCTTCAGGCGACCGCTGGTATTGCTTCCTCCTTGACGCCGCCGGTCCTGCCCCTGATCGTGCGGAATCCCTACCTGAGCACCTGGCTGGGAAATGCCCGCGACGTGCCATGGTCCAAATGGCCCATTTTCTACACTGGAGAGGAAGTGGGCCTTTCCCTGATGGCCCACGTCCCCAGCACGGGCACCGTCTATCCGCTGCTGGGCAAGCCTCATGAATCCCTGTCCGGGTATGCAGCTGTACAGAACCCAACATCAGCACCCCTCCTCTAATCCCCCTGCCAGGTCCTCGCAGGTCGATTATCCCACCTACCTCGGAGCCAACTATGACGCGTCGACCACCAACCTGACCTACCGCCTCGACTCTGCCACCGCTGCCTCGCCTCCGCTGGAGATCACCGTTTCGTTCCTGTCCCCCATCACCCCCACATCGACTCTGCGGCAGTCGATTCCCGCGTCCTACGTCACGATCCATGTTCACGGTGGGGTCAGCGTGAACGTCTACATGGACATCAACGGCGGCTGGGTGAGCGGAGACACCGGAAGCCATATCAACTGGCAGTATGACGGGTTCGATGTGAAGGACAACAAGCCGACTCTGCGAAGATGGCGATTCCAGAGGCAGAACGAGCTTCTGCTCTCGGAGATCCGTGATCGCGCGGAATGGGGCACCCTCCATTTCACTGCACCTGGCGTGCGTATACCTTTTGCCGATGCTAGGCTGGTCAATCGCTAACCTGTCGATGCAGGATGTCCAATATCAGTCTGGAGAGGCTTCGGCAGTAAGGAAGACATTCTTGACCCAAGGTGTCCTGGACAATGTGAATGATGAGGCCTTCCGTGCGATTGGAGACCGGGAGCCGGTCTTTGCGTTCTCCAAGTCCTTCGTGCTCGCCCGGAAGGGTGGTCCGACCAGTGCCAGCGTGACCTTCAGTATTGCCCTGATCCAGGATCCTGTCGTCCAGTATGCCTCAGCGCGCGGGTTGACCCTGATGCGTCCGCTCTGGAGATCGTGGTTCCCCAGCGAGGAGTCGCTACTGAGCTGGCACTACCACGATTTCTCGCATGCGGGCGTGCTGGCCTCAAACTACTCTGAGCAGTTGGCTAAGGACGCGTACCAGTCAGGCGCACACGATTATGTTGACATCGTCGCGCTCTCTGCACGCCAAGTCATGGGAGCGACCACCTTTTCAGGGACACCAGATGACCCGATCTTGTTTCTGAAAGAGATCTCGTCTAACGGGAACTTCCAGACGATCGATGTCATCTTCCCTTCGTTCCCATTTTTCTTATACACCAACCCGCGGTGGCTGGCGTACCTCCTGGAGCCACTGATCGAGCATATGTTGAGCGGACAGTACCCGAACACGTATGCTATGCATGACTTGGGAACTCACTTCCCCAACGCCACGGGCCACCCCGATGGAAACGATGAGTATATGCCAGTGGAGGAGTGCGGAAATATCCTCATCATGGGCTTGGCCATCGTCAACTCGCTGCGCTACTCCGAAGACTCAGCTGCGTCATCAGTATGGTCGACACAGGGCGAATCTCCCGTGTCCGACGACCATCCCGGTTTCTTCCCTCTGGTTGACCTCCAGGTGCAGGGCGGTATTGACAAGCAGGATGGAAGATGGGGTGGTGGCGCACAAGGCAAGCGCGAGGCCGAGCAATGGCTTCAGCGCAGCTACCGACTCTGGAAACAGTGGACTGGCTACCTGGTGGAGTTCTCCCTGGAGCCGGAGAATCAACGTAAGGATAGCCATACAGCACGACTGATCCCAGCTAACAAGAAGCAGTGTCTACCGATGATTTCGCCGGTTGGCTCGCGCTCCAAACGAACCTGGCGCTCAAGGGCATCATCGGGATCAATGCCATGAGCAAGCTAGCCGAAGTCGCTGGAGATCAAGAAGACGTCTCCTACTACAAGGTAAGTCCCCATTGAAATCTCAACCCCAGCACCACTAACCGCCGCAGAACATCTCGGACACCTACATCGCCAAATGGGAGAAGCTAGGCATGTCTCGCGACCAAACGCACGCCAAACTCGCATACGACTGGTACGGGTCGTGGACCACGATCTACAACCTGTACGCCGATGCCCTGCTCTGCTTTCACCTCGAGAGCACCGACATCCCTCCCCACGCCTCCCAGCAGGAACCTCTCCACCCCCCACCCTACAAGAGCAAGAAGACCGGCTTCGTCCCCCGCCACATCTACCAGCGCCAGTCCATCTGGTACCACAACGTGCGGCAGAAATACGGTCTCCCCCTGGACAGCCGCCACCTATACACCAAGACGGACTGGGAATTCTTCTCCATGGCAGTCGCCAGCGAGAATGTCCGCAGCGAAGTTCTCGAGTCCGTCGCCAAATGGGTCAACGAGACAGTCACCGACCTCCCGCTGACGGATCTCCACAACACCGAAGGCAAGGGCGAGTTCCCCGGCCCGAACTTCTACGCTCGCCCCGTCATCGGCGGCCACTTCGCCTTCCTGGCTCTCCAGCGCGCCTGTGGCGGACGGGCCATGGATGGCCTCGCCTATCTGGACCGCGGGAATAATGTATTCTCGACCAGCACGCTGTCGGACTGGGAACAGGCCGCCGCGGACGCCGTGCAGGAGTTCCAGGTGTCTTCTGACAGTGTCGATGAACAGCAGGATGACAGCGACGACAGTCATGGATATGGCTCTGAGAATTTGGAGTTGTGATTGGTTTATCACCTGCATGGCTGGGTCATGTAACACGAATGTCTGTGTCTGGGCCACGAACAATCTAGCTATCAACTATATATCTATTTATCTATATATATAGTTCAGTTGGATGAATACCTTTTGGCTAGAATTAGTCTACTCTGTCTATTTATAGCCAACATACGTCGGAAAGACCATCAGACACTGAACCATCTATTTATCAAGTATTGTGTGCGATTACCAATCCATCCTGGCCAATACCCCACCACCACCACCACCACCACCTCAGATTTGACCAACAGTAAGAGTAAGATTAAGATTTAAGCAAACCGCACTAGCACTTGACCCCATCTGTCCTGATCTGTCTGACTCTCTGACTCTGATTCTGACTCTGACTCTGACTCTGACTCTGACTCTGACTCTGACTCTGACTCTGACTCTGACTCTGACCGGGGGCTAGGGGACCAGACCAGGGGTAGATAGATACTTATCTAGCGAACCAACCAACCAACCAAGGAAGAAGAAGGATCGATTGCTTGATTGATTGCGTATCATGTCACCCCTACCTATCCTATCCTATCCTATCCTATCCTATCGATCTCGAGTCCAGATATAGATAGTCTAGAGTTCATGTCAGTGGACAGACAGACCCTATCTCATTAGTTCAATTCCCTGATCCTGATCCTGATCCTGATCCATCATACGTGATGAACCCTAGACCCTTAATCATTGATATGAACAATGATAAAATACATCAGGGTTCAGAGTTCAGAGGAGCAACACTACCCACTGACCATATAGTAGATATCTACTTAGGGGTGGGTATATGACTCCACACTTCATCTATCTATCTATCCACTTATCTACTTGTCTACAGTCTACAGTATACACATCTAGTATAGTACATACAGTATACAACGCACCCCATCCCCCCCATCCTCCAAATAACCAACTACTAATATACTAATGAATACAATACGGAAGTACAGTAGGTCAGTATGGAACATAGTAAGTTTTGTTTGTCACTTTCCTAATTTTTTGACATTCAAATCAAATTACATGGGAGTAACCACATTTTGAAATTCATTCATCGAGAGAGAAAAAAGGAAAACAGAGACAATAAAAAGAAAAGAAGCAAAAAAAGGCGACGAAAGAAACAACAAGGTCGATGAAAAGAATCCGGAGAAGAAGACGTTGGAGAAGTTGGCAAAAAAGAGTAAAGGTTTTAAAAAAAAAAAATAAAGGTGGTGGTGGTGTTAAGAAAAATGAAAAACAAGGGTGTTTCCTGTCCTTGTGTGGTAAAGACAAGAAGGAAGACACCCCCGGATACGTAAGATTGTTTTTTTTTGTCTCTTTTTTTTTGCTCGGTTTTTGTCCTGGCATCGGATATCCATACCATACCTAGACCTAGGGGGTGAATAGATAGATAGATAATTTGACTTGCATATGTTGTCTCCAGGGAAAGCAAGGAGGGGGTGGATTTGCTTGTGGAGGGTAGGGGCCATTTGCACACATAAAACCTTCATTCGTAGAATTTCTTTCTCTTAAGTATTTTTTTTCTTCTTTCTTTTTCTTTTTTGAGTTCTCCTTCTTCCCGTTTTCTTCATTTCCTCCTGGTTCTCCGCGCCTTTTCTTCTCTCTCTCTCTTTAAAATCCTGTTCTCGGATCATCCGGTCCCTAGGCGTGAACGGAAGGGATGGATGGTGCCATGCGGGGCGCATGCATGCATTTATTTACCACCGAGGGAGGGGAAGTTCTTCTCGTCGACGGTGACGGAGGCAGAGGCGGGGCCGCTGCGCTCGGCACGGGGAGCGGGACCGTCGCCGCGGCCGCCGCGGGGACCACCACGACCACCGCGGGGACCGCCACGGGCGCCACCACGGCCACCACGGGGGCCGGGGCACCACCGGTGCGGGGAGCCTCGACGAAGCGCATGTCGACATCGACGAAGTTCTTCTCCTTGCGCTGCTTCTCGCGCTTGGACTTCTCGTCCTTGCCCTTGAAGTAGGCACCCTCGTCACGGGGCTTGAGCTCGGTGGCGGCAGCCCACTTCTTGTCGAGCTTGCTGCCCTCGTTGGCGGAACGGATGGGCTTGGCGCTGAGGTCACCAGCGGCGGCCTTCTCGGCAAGGTAGTCGTCGTAGGACTTGCCCTTGGGCTCCTCGGGCTTCTCCTCAGCGGGGGTCTGGGGCTCAGCCTCGTCGGTGTGGGCAATCTTCTCGCCGGCCTTCTCATCGTCCAAGGTCTTCTCGCCGCTCTGGTTACCCCAGCCCTGGTTCACCTGCTTGCGGGTGTCGCTATCACATGTTAGGTCGGACGGCCTCATTCCCACGGGGTGTCTTCATATAGCTTACGTCTGGCCGGTGCGAGACTGGCGGTCGTGGCGACCACCCTCACGGCGGGGTCCACGCCGTTGGCCATCCTTGGCGTCCTCAACGGGCTTCTCACGGTTGTTGGAGCGGCCGGCGTTGCGGTCACGGAAAGCTAACCGAAGCAAAAGCGATCAGAGTCAGCCGGGAGATGTTTCCCTGGGGGGTGAGGGGACCAGAAGAGGCGGGGTCGTAGGTAGAATACGTACCGGCCTCGTTGCCAGTAGCACGGCCACCGCGGCGGGCGTTGTTGTTCTCACGGGGGGGCTGGCTGACGACTTCCTTGGGGGCGTCGCGCTTGCCAACACGGGCAGCGGGCCTGTCTACAGCCCTCGTGGGAGGCTCAGGGGCTCTGTTGGGGTCCAATTCAGGGTCATTGCCTGTAGCAGCGCAGCGCGAGCAACAGCGAGCACGAGGTTAGAGATGATATAATCCTTCAAACGATCGGGGTGGATGGATCTGCGAAGCGCGAAAGAAGCAAAGAGGAAACACGATGGGCATTGGAGCACGGGGCAGGACTCAGGCTGGCAGGGAGGGGAAGGGCGAGAATTACCAAGAAGCTCGTAGAGGTTCTATTCAAGAAGACGGGTTAGCTTGGCTGGTGCTCATTCAGGTGTTTGGTCCGCTGTGTGGGTGCGCTGGATGGGGTTCGTGGGTGGATGGACAGAATTGCAGCAGCAAGCTGCGTGCAGGTTCGTTCATTTTTTGCTCCAACCCCGCTCGACCGCTCGATCGCTTGATTCCATCAGAGTCACAGCCCGACTCGGTCCTGGACGGACGGGCAAGGCGACCCCTCCAGGACACCTCACGGACCAGTTGACTCCCCGTCTCACGACAATCCAGCAGCGACCGCACACAGGGAGCTCTCGAGGGCATGAAAACGCACCTTGGACCGGATCTCCGCCATGACGCCTGTTGTTATGCGGGGCCTTCCGGGGAAGGCTCTTTGTTATCGCGGCAATTCGGTCCGAACGGAGTGGCGCAGGAGAGTCGACACGGGCGAAAACCTCGACGACGGTAGGTATCCGGCCTCTCCTTTTTTTCGGGGGGATGGGATGGGATGGTGGTTGGAGTGAAGGGGTTGACTGACGGTGGATGGAGAGCGACGTTTGTGGTTGCACCCGCCCGATCCGGTAAGGCGCGGATTGCTGCTAAGCGAATCCGGCATCGCGGGCTGTGATTGGTCGTAGCCAGCTAGGGCTTAGGGTAAACGCTCGCGGATGACGCTGCGATGACTCTGGGTTTGTGCTGCTGGGTGCTGCTGGGTGCTGCTGGTTGCTGCTGGTGCTGCTGCTGGTGCTGCTGCTGGACCTACTCGGAGTACTGGGAGGTGTCCCGCTACGGCTCTCTCTCCCCCGGCAGTACTCCTACTTACTTACTACTACCACCACCTCGACTGCTACTTCCACACATCGACGTCACTACGCACTAACTCCCTCCTACAAACTATGCGCGCTTGGCTCGTGCTCGTAGATCTTCCATTCCATCCATACCCTCCCTCAGGAAGCCGCTCGCCGGTAGCTAATGACAGGCAAGTAGCTAGCTACAGCTACCAGCTCGAGGAGCTCCCCCAAGAAACATACTTCGCCACCACTAGCTCGGTCATAAAAGCATATGTGAAACACACATAATAATAATAAAAAATGAGAAAAACAATGAGAAGAAATAATACTAAAAAATATAATATATATATATATCTGAAAATATGAACGCAATGCCGCAGGAATGCTCCTTCACCATGCAAGCCACTGTTTCACCGCAGTCAAGAATCATCACCATAAACTGAGACACCGCTCATCCCCAGCCATAAATCAAATAAACATCAGAAACATATAATAATATGTCCACAAGAGCTGAGAGTCCGGCCCGAGGGCCTCAAACTGCACCGCAGTCGCCCTCGGGTCCATGAGACCAGTCATGCATGCATGTACAAGAACCAGTTCCCTCTTTTCGGCATTTTCCAGCGCCTCCCAAACAACCGACCGCTTTTCCGTTCCTTTTGGGGGAGGCAAACAAAACAACAACAACATCAGAAACTGAAACAAATGGTATCAACCGCAAAACGCCAGGCAATGCTTCACAAAGTTTTCAACTTTTGTCTTCCTGTCATAGAAGAAAGCTATGAAAGAGATGCCGCCATGCGAGTCGCCCCGTCGGCGGGGGACGTGACGAACGAAAACAGAGAGGGAAACAGAAGGTTAATGGCGGGTGGTATTATTCTGCTCGTAACTGAAAGGGGTCTGGAAATGCATGCTGGCGCTCAGCCCAAAGGGGTCGGCATCCAGCATCGGCTCGTAGTTCCCCATGAGGTGGTTCGTGTTGCCGTACGCTCCGTTGGCCCCCTCTCCCGTGTGGGTGTTGTACTGGTTGAGACCATGCGCCCCCATGGGGTGGGAGCCAGCGGCGACGGACGCGGGGTTGCTGTAGCCGGCGACATACGGGGACGCGCCCACCGTCGACGAGTCATGCTCATCGTCGATCATGTCGGCCTGGGCATCGTACTCCTGTTCTATGCGGGCATTAATGACAGGGTTCCCCTCCACGACGGATCTGCCACCGGCACCGTGGGACGGAGTCAGCTTACCCAGTTGGTCATAGTGCTTCTGGAAGGGCGATGGGTAGTACGCGGAGGGGACACGGGGAGCTCGAGGGTTGGTGCCACCCGGCATCGCGGACTTCGGGTCGGTCGAGTCCGGCTGGCCGATGCTGATCGGGGGCGTGGTCTGGCTGAGCGTCCGCGAGTGCGAGAGCATCTGCGAGCGCTGCGCCTGGGGGTCGACCCCGACAGGCGACATCGCCCCCTGGAAGGGGAAGCCGGGGGACTTGGCGTGGGACGGGGAGGAGACGTGAGAGGGCGGCGTGGCCTGGAACTGTGGTGATGGAATACCATACGCACCGTCGCGATGCTGCGACATGCCGAAGGGCTCCTTGGGCGCGATGCCGGGGTGTCTCTGGGCCGAGTTGCGGTTGGCAGCCGCGGCACGCTCCAGGCTGGAAGGCGGTTTGGCGGCCATGGGGTTGTTGGGCTTGCCCGCGCCAGCCCCGGGGGCCCCGGCCTTCAGTCGGAGTTCCGCCTGGACATCGATACCTACGACGGGTTAGCCTGGATGTAACCACGAGGATTGGCTGTGGGGAGACCCGGGGTATGGGGATGGAAGGTCGGCCTCCCCACCGGGGACGCGATAAGAACCCACCTTTTTCGAGTAAGATGCGTTCCAGAAGCGAGTTCTTGTAGCGCAGCATCAAGCACTCATCAGCAGCGGTGCGGTGACTCTGCTGCAGGGACTGCAGGGACTCCTCATTGCGCTTGATGGTGGACTCGAGCTGACGGATGTACTCTGTGCGACGCTCGCGGAAGGCGGCCTGGGCCTGGCGGTTGCGCTGCTTACGTTCCTCGGAGGTGGCATAGATCTGAGGGGGGGGGAGAGGGGGGCGGTTAGCGAAGGCACGAGTAGGCAGACAGCAGGAGATAAAATAAGAAAGATAAAGCGAAAGATAAAGGGGGACGGATAAGGCAGGAGGTGCAGGAGAAAGATAAAGCAAGGTGAAGGAATGGAAGGGAAGGAATATGAGAGGACGATAAGGGGGAGGGGAGGCAGGATTATTGGGAGGGGGATGATCAATCGCAATGATAAATGATAATCAACACCACGCAGTGCGGGGCCCCGGACTGCACGCAGGAACAAATGGCAGGGGATCAGGAGATAAGGGAAAAGCAATAAGAAATAAAAATAGGGTATAAAGGGCAGGGCAGATCCGGGGAAAGACCAGACAGATCTTACGTACAGGTTTGCGGCCTCCCTTTCGCTTTTGTGTCTGGGCCACATCTGGCGTCAACACATCCCCTTCGGGGTCCGGCGTTGACACGGCGGAACTGATCGAGCCCTCCGGCAGGGGCTCGGTCTTAGGGACGACCGGGTCCAGGGCCGGGTCATTGTGCGTGGGTTGGGCGGTCTCAACCATAGAGACCATTGGGTTGAATCTATTCGAATGGGTGGGTGTGAATCCCGGGGAACAGCACCCCTTGCGTGCTTGGGGAGGTGGATGATGACACGCCGGACGGTCCGGGGGATTGGGGTTGAGGGAGGGGAGAGACACGCAGTATAAACCGGAGATATCAATCAAGACGGCGGACGGCGGACGGCGGACTTAGTTTCCCCCAGACACCCTGAAGCCAGAGTCACCGACAGACGCGGCGAGTGATGAACTGACCAAAGGGCTGGCTGGCTGGCTATACGCGATAGGAAAATTTCTAGCCGGCGGGGTAAGAGCACGAAGTATGAGGTGAGTAGTTAGTATGGGATCGGATGGTTCAGACGCAGAAGGCGCGCGGCTGGGCGGCAGAAAGGGACGTGCGAGCAGCAATAGTGACAGCAGCAATGAAGGCAGCGACCAAGGACAATGACATAAAGGAAACTGGTCGAGGGGATAAAGAGATAGCCAGCAGGAGGAAGTGGAAGGGCAGAGAGGGAGGGAAGGAGGCGGGGGGAGGAAAGATGTGAGGTAAAATTATTGACTAAAAAGAACGGGATGTTATTAAAGAGAAGAAGGACGAACAGGGAGCAAGAAAAATACACTGGCGTGGGAGATTTTCTTTTCCTTTTTTTTTTTTTTTTTTTTTTTTTTTAACCCTTTCTCGTGGCCTTTCCCTTTGGGTCAAGGGCAGAGACTTTCCAGGGGAAAAATCCAGTCTATCCCAATTATTCCCAACTGATGCTAACCCACACCCAGAGAGGGGGCGGGCGTTTGTTACTGACGGGGACGGACACTCGCCGCTGAAACTTACTGGTTGCCCTCGAACGGCACACGCCTTCCGTCCATGCTCGAGAACATCACCCTCGAACATTCAACCTCGATTCTCGAATGCTTTTTAAACACCTGGACCCGTCCCGGAACGGAACGTTGGACTACTGTTTGACTTCTATCTATCTGCTACGAACTCTCCCTTAACTCTTACTCTCCTTCTCCCTAACTCTTTCTCTCCCTCTCCCTCTCCCTCTCCCTCTTCCTCTCCCTCTCCAACTCCAACTCCAACTCCCATGACTCCACCCCTCCCTCCCCCCCTCCCTTCCAGCCCTTCCCGCCCTCATGAGTGTCAAAGAAGAAAAAGGCCCAAGACCGCCGTACCAAGACCGGGAACCACCAGAACCGCCATCCTCCTCCACTTGGTTCTCGACTGCCGAGACGCAGGCTCAGCATCGCCCTCCTTGCTAGCCTTTCTCCTCTCGGCCACTCGTCAACCCTTGACGCAGGACTAGGTACCTCCTCCGTCCGTCAGTCGACTGACGAGATCCACCGCAAGGTCAGACCCAGCCGAAGATCCGCCCAGGGCAGGGCGAAGAGTCGTCACGGCCTCCGTGGGCGGCGGGCGCCCTGGTCAGACCGTCAATGGTCGGTCACTCTACTTTACTTTACTCCCTACAGTTGCCCTATTCGATGGTCTTACGGGGTGGCCCGTCCGCGTCCGCCTGGGTGGCCATGCAGCCATGCAGATTTGCACTTTAGCAGGTGCAGTCTCCGAAACGGGTGGAGAGCAGCGAACGTGGTAACGTGTTTCCGTCCGGCGCCGCCCCAGTGGGCGGGCAGCCCAGCACAGCAAAGCCATTGTGGTTGAGGGGAGGCAGGCTAGCCTAGCCAGGGGAAGGGTATTGAAAAAAAAAACAGGCCAGCGTAGTTAAATAGGGCGGTGGTGGCAGGGTCGTATTTGCTGCCAGCCAGCCGTAGAGGGTTCCGCATCAGGCGGAACCGGGCCTCCCATGCTAATATTCTCATCATCCCGCGGAGATGTTCCGGCAGGTTGCGACAAAGTTTTCCGTGGTTCAGCTGGGGCGGATTCCTTGTCCCTGTGGTCGTACGGTGGACGGGGGAAAGAGACGAGAGGGGAGAGACCGGAGGAAGTTCCTTCTACAGCTGCTGTTGAGGATTATCCTGAACATCCGAGTCTGTCCACTGTCTGTCCACTGCCTGTTTATTGCGGTGTCTGCTCCATTTTTCGCCAGACTGAGCAGTGATACGGACTGGCGGGCGTGAAAAATCACGCAAACTTGCCCGAACAGGGCAATACGCGGAGCTGCCATCTCGTGGGGGAGATTACACGGTGAGCTGACGGCGGTCTTACCGTACCGTACCAGACCAGACCCTCCCGTCATCATCGCATCAGCAACAGCATCAGCATCATCATCATCATCATCATCATCATCATCATCATCAGCATTCCTCTTCCCAGTTCCTCCTCCGGTCGGTCAGTCAGCGGGATCTCAAACTGCAAGAACCAACAATCCCTGCCCGCACGAGCACCTGATCTGACAGCCGACATCCGGGCTTCCCTCGAACAAATCTGACTGCATATGATCCTGATCTAGGAAACCTCCGATGAAGGAGGGAGCTCTCCGCTAGTCAGGCACTTCGCTGACGGAGGCGTTGCTCCAATGCTCCTAGCATCGGCTCGAGGCAAAGCAACGGTGGTCGGACATCACGAGGTCCCGCCACGGGATCGCCTGAGAACAATGGTCTGATCGATCGAGTTAAGTACAGTACACAGTACACTTACAGTACTTCCTGACTAGCAGCAGCAACTATCGACAGACGTCTTGGCGGGGGGGGGGGGAAGGGGGGAGTGGGATGTTGAGCAGTATGCATGTAGATACTATGTAGATGTCTCTCTAGTATCCCCCTGAATGATCGATCTGCTGGGCGGCCCGTCAGTAAGACCATTGGCACACCGCAAGCACCGGACTGGCGTTGGGGGCCGAACTAGAAGCATCGTCGCCTTCTTCCAGATGCCGCCCGTCTGTCTGCGAGTGACGTTGGTGGTGGCCCTTATGTCATCCTCATCCTCCACCAAGAATACTGCAGTGAACTGTACACCAGACAAGATAGATATATCTACATCCCAAATAGCATAATTCCCAAATCCATATCCCAATCCATTCCCCATGGCGACAAACCCAACAGCCGCGGTGCGAAGGGCCAGCAGCCAGCAGCCAGCAGCCAGCAGCCCGCTCGCCAGTCGGCAGATGGACTGAACGGAACTGATTATTCATTCATTCGGTCCTTTCCATGCAGTTGACTATCTTTTCACATGCTCTCTCTCTCTCTCTCCACCACCACCACAACCACCATCAGCAGCTTCTTCTCTAGACATCAATCACCTCCTTCTTCCCTCTCTCTTCCTCCGCAGCACCTGAACGCGTCTATGCGATCAACCCCCGCCAACCCCCACTAACATAACCTGCAACCACCCATCTTCCCCCCTCCGTCCCCTCATCCCCCACCTCGGCTATCAGTTCTCAGTTGAGATGGCCTCTCCATCGGCCTCCCCCGCCACCACCCCAGGCGCAAACCCCAACTCCCAATCTGCATCATCGTCATCGCAGTTCGAAAAGCCCTCTGCTACATCCAGCGACGCCCAACCAGCCTCCCCGAATGCGCCCTCCGAGACCCCTGCGCCGTCGCGCGGGGCGAATGTCGCCAGCGCCGAGGATGATGATGATGACTCCGATTTCGATGATCTAGATGGTATACTCTTCCCCTCCCTCCTCTTCTCTTCTTTTCTAGACACTCTTCTCTTTTACAATCTACACCCTACACTTGCACTACACGATAAACAAAACTAACCCACCCCCCAGAAGTCCTCGACGACTTCAAACCCACCCCGAAACCCGCCTCCGCCTCCGCCACCGCCCCCGATGCCTCCCCCGCAGCCGACGACTTCGACGAAGAAGCCTTCCTGAAACAACTGGAACAAGACATGGCCAGCATGATGGGCGGCGCAGGAGGAAAGAAAGACTCCTCAGCGTCCGGCTCAGCCGACCAGCCCCCTCTCGACGCCGACGCCGAGACCTTCGCCAAGTATTTCGAGGAAAGCGGCATCAATGCCTCGGATTTCTTGAAGCAGCTTGTCGGCGATGTGATTATGAAGGGAGACGATGGGGCGTCGTCTAGTGGCGCGGGCGCGGGTGCAGGTGCAGGAGCGGGGTCTTCAACGACGGCAGCAGCAGCTTCAACAGGGTCAGGATCAGGATCAGCAGCAGCAGGCGGCGCGCCCGAAACCTTTAACGACACAATCCAACGCACGATCAACCGGATGAAAGAATCCGGCGACAAAGCCACGGCCGCAGCCTCGGAGGACGAAATATCCGATGACCTTGTCGCGCAGCTCCTGAAAGCCATTGAGGCTGGTGGCGGCGCCGGCGAGGATGGCGGGGACGAGGGCGATCTCACGAAGATGTTCATGGGGATGATGGAGCAGTTGTCCAACAAGGAGATCCTGTATGAGCCGATGAAGGAGCTGGATGAGAAGTTCGGGCCGTGGTTGGAGGAGAATCGCAAGAAGGGGACGGTGTCGGCAGAGGATCTGGAGCGGTTTGAGAGGCAGGCGGCCGTGGTGAAGGTTATCGTGGCGAAGTTTGAGGAGACTGGTTATTCCGATGAGGATCAGGCGTGTAGGGAGTTTGTGTGGGAGAAGATGCAGGAGGTGAGTTTTTTATTCTTCTTTTTCTTTCTTCCTCTTTCCTTTTCTTCTGCTTTCGCTCTTATTTATTGGAAGAGTATTGATGACTGACCTACTGACAATATTTGATACTACAGATGCAAGCAGCCGGCAACCCCCCCGACGAATTGATCTCTGCGCCGTGGATGGAGGGTCCTGGCGCTGCCGGTGCCGGTGCCGGTGCCGGTGCTGGACCTGGCGCCGGTGGAATCCCAGATTGTCCGCAGCAATGAGTCCAATAGATGTGGATGCATATCACAGAATCCATATAATATCGAATCTAATCAAATCAAATCACATCTACCCAGACATATTGAAAGCGTGCCGTGTCGTGCCCTGGTTGGTGGCTTTGTGGCTGTGTACATACATGCATATACTACTATTACTACTAATTATCTCTTGCTTAAGTAAGTTCCCTTACTACAATGGTGAAAGTCTTGTAGACATGGACCCAGTCTGAAGAAATGAAAGCCAGTATAATATAGATAAGATATACTACATAACTCACATTAGTAGGATATCAGGAAGATAGAGCTGTGTCCTGTATTAGTAAAAGCTTGTGGACAGCATGCAACTTGAATAATTAGCATCAATGAAAATATTAATAAAACAGTCAACGAAGTAACAGAGGCCTGTCGTTCGGACTCTGGATTCTTGCTTAAAGGCGCCGCAAAGGCGGTGACACAAAGGCGGTGACGTTCCGTGGCAGAATAGCTAAAGGCGGCGGAGGCGGCGACACAAAAGAGATGACGTTCGTTGGGGCAGAATATCTGCTTTCCTGATCGCACCTTCCACCTCCGCATACTACCTTGATGGTGTTCCGGATCTCCCACCTCCCAAGTTGATTCCTCTTCATCATGTCTTCACCTGCAGCAATGCCGACTCTAACCAAAGCTTCGAATTTCGTGACCCCTTTAGTCGGGGCGAGTCTTGACTCCATAATCAAACCAAGTGACAACAACCACGTGCTACCACCGGACGAACAAGAGCAGGATCAAGTGTTAAAGAAAATCAGATCATTCTGGGGTTCCGGCTCAGGGAAGTTACGAATACAAGTTAGCGACTCACTGAGGACTTCAAAAAAATTTAGGCAGGTTTTGAAAGAAACCCTCTTGCCTAATGCATACTGGTTCGAGCTAGATCTTTTGGTCATCCGGGATATGCGTCCCGTACACGGCAGTCTTGCTAGATTCGCTGGCGAATGTCATCAACGTTTGAAGCAGCAGATGCTCACGTCTGAGGAGAGGGATTGTGTTTATTTGGGCGGGAGCGACGTGACCTTTCTTCAGGGCATGATCCCCGGTCTGGGCAAAAAACCGCAAACGTATAGGAAAGCTCCTGATCAGTCGTATACCATGACTAACCCGCAGACTGGTGTACGGATACAAACCGTGATGTTCGAGGCAGGATTCTCAGAATCTTACCATGATTTGGCCCGCGATATGAAACACTGGCTGCTCAACAGCAGCGGCCGAGTACAGCTTGTCGTGTTGGCAAATATCCAGGAAGACAGGCGTACTCTCATAACACAGCAAAAGACCGAGGAGTTTAAGGATAATATGGCCAATCTTCTGATCGAATTCGGAAACACGTACGGCAAAGCCAATCATGCAGATCTCCTAGAACGAGCAACGAAGGCCTGTACCAAACAAGAGACGAATACCATGGCGGCTTACGAGAAATGCTATCAAGAAGTGAAAACTGATGATTGGGTTGGGCCAATTACTGCAGCACTCGAATTCTGGGAACTGGATGATAGCTCTGAACCCCACAAACGGGGGGAAACTGTTGTAAGTTCCTTAACTATAGCAACAGTACTGGGATCATGGACGCAACTGACAACAATCAATGTCTATAGCATGTGTTTCCTGGACCCGTCGTCGGAAGCCTGCCACCGATATATATTAGCGATATAATTCATCCGCGTTGCCATGAAAGTTTTCCGAGTTTTGATTCATCTCGGAGACTCGATTTAGACCCGTGTGGATTCGTCAAAGCGTTGACCGACGGAATCAAAGACCTTGCTGTCATACGCGCACACGATCTTATCTGGCCAGACCCGCCAGATAAAGGGGACTACGACTTTGAAGAGTAACTTCCCTCGATTCGATTATGCGAACGCTGAATCTTGCTGATGAAATAAAGGATGAGATATTCTTCCTCATGTCCACAACAGCAATATGGGAAGCTCATTCTGTGATCCTGTGGGTCACCGTGCTGCCGTGGCTTCTTTCTTCCTCAGTAATGTCTAGTTTAGCTCTTCAAGTGTATTATTACCTTGCTAGCCTGTCAAATTGAATCCGGTTAAAAGGCCTTTTTAAGGAATGCAACCAACAACCTACCACCTTGTCGCATATAAGGGCTAGATAGTCAACGTCGACTCGGTTTATTTAGTTTCATTTATTTTCACCAGCTAACCCGAACATTATTAGATATGTCTAGAAAAACAAAAGTGTACTATGTAAAGTTATGTATCGTCGTCCCGCGACAAGCCCTATCCCATCCCAGACAAGAGTAAGTAATCAACCAGCCCATCGACTTACCAACCAACTGTGATCCACCCGTCAATCCATCCAACGCCTGAACCAGAACAAGAAACATGAACAGTGTACTCCGTAGAGTATGCGATATGCAACATGGAATATGCAACTATATGCAACACGGAATCTGCACCACGCAGAGCCAAATCACGACATATCCATATCCTGACTATGGCTATGACTCTGACTCTGACTCGGCTCTCCCGCCAGATCCATGAACAAATCATCGTACTCCTCATCGCTGAACGACGCAGCAGCAGCAGCAGCGGCAGCAGGATCATAATACCCATGCCCATGGGACGGGTGGCCCGCACCCATCATGTGTCCCTGAGCCTGTGCTTGTTCCGCACTCATAGCCATATTCATACGTAGATCCAACGCGTCCTCTTCTTCCTGGATATACTGCATGTATTCGTTCAGAGCGTGCGGGTCGATGTTTTCTGTAATGGAGTCAGTCAGTTATCCGTTATCACTCACGCATATGCACTTGCACATGTACATGCATATCAGAAGAAAACGTATGACAGGATAGAAAGGAGATATACATACCCTCTTCATTCCAATTCCCCCCTCCTCACCCTCATCCTCATCCTCCTCACCCCCACCAACGCCAGCCTCTCCCCCCTCCTCCGCATACTCTCCCCCCACCGCTTCTCCTCCGCCACATGCTCCATCAGCACCAACTGCTCGCCGCGATTCTCGAACCGCCCGTCCTCGCGCTCGCGCTTCACGCGGTTCAGGAACAGGCTGCGTCGCGCAGACGGCGAGGTATGTTTGGCCATTGGGTTCGCGATGGTGGATGCATAGCGCTGCGCGTAGCTGGGGGAGCCGGAGGATTTGGAGCGGGAGGAGAAGGTGAACCCCCTTTGGTGTTCTTGTTGCTGGCGGGGGTGGTGTTCCGGGGAGCCGAAGGCAGAGACAGAGGGGTAGGTGGAGGTGTAGGGGGTGCGGAGGGGCGTGGTGCTGGTGAGTGGACTGGAGAAGTTGAATTGGGGGGTTTGGGGGTCTGCGGGGGGTTGTTGTTGGCGGCGGGGGGAGAGGGGGGAGGGGCGCGCGGGGGAGAAGGTTGGGAGCATTGTTGGTCCTGTTGTTGCTGTTGGTGCGGGTGCTGGGTGGTCTTGTTGGTGGTGGTGGATGGGGTGGGTTGCGAACATCATTGTGCTTGGTTGCTGGTCGAGGTGGCCTCGGTCGTCAGTCGTCAGTCGTATTGAAGTTGAGCGGTGAGGTTAATGGATCCCGTGTTGGGGACTGTGCTGTGGGGGGCCAATGGAGTAGTAAGTAGTAGTGCAGTGTAGTCTCAGACGTGCAGCTGGTTGATACTGCTACTGCCAGAGAGGAATAAGGAAATGGAGCCTCGACTGTATTTACAGTGGAGGGACCAAAGCCACCGGCGCGGGTTGAGGGCGGCTGGGATTCTCGCGCGCGTCCGTCCGACACGCCGCCACGTGCCGCTAGGCTGCTTCGGGGCATATCGCATTCCTTAGGCTGTAAGGCTGTTAGATTCCGAATCAGGCTGCAAGGCTGCAAGGCTGCAAGGCTGCTGTTTATTTGTATGCCTGGAGAATATGGCGGTTAACAACATTGTATAAAACCACAGAATCAAAAGAACGAATCTAAGCCATACAAAACGTATCCCACCCACTGCCTACGGTCATCCCCGAGTTACCCGTGTTCGTCACCTATGTGCATAGGTAGCGGCATCTCGTCAACCGAGGTAGTTTACCTCTGAACTCACAGCAGACTACTCCGTACCAATGAATCTCTACACCCGGTTAAAAGAGCCAACACCAGCCATCCAACAGCTCACATGCCCGCTATCCAATCTGATCCAACCACCAAGACAAACAACCCCATCAGCAATCCCATCTCCCATCCGGATCTACCATCTACACCGCCAACAACGCAAGACAAAGAAGAAAGACCGCCGAGAACGATAGCTAGAAATAGAGTTATGGCTTGAATATTAGCTTGGTAGTCGGTGAGGGAGGGAGGGAGGGTCTTGGATCTTGGCTGAAAGGAAGCGTGAGTCGGATACTCGGATCGATCAAGGATAAACACATACATAACTATCTACAGTAGGTAGATACTCCGTAAATATACGGAGTAAGTTAAGCTACAGACCACACCCCGGCGAGCACATAAGACACGGCGATATGAGGCGTCTCACGCGGCGGCTAACTGCAGGGACGTTGAAGGCACATAGATACATGGCCGGGTTATTGGCTACGGATATCACCCTGTGCGACTCTCCGCGGCAATGCAGAGGAACTACGGAGGACAAGGAAGAACTGGAATGCCCTGACGATCCTCGACTATTCGACTGGGGTGAGTGGCTGCTTAAGGTATGTACCGTGTATGATTTACTTGCTCGGATGTGCTCAAGTCATTTCTCAAATTAAATACATACAATCAAAAGCTTTTTGCGGCAAAGATCGAAGGACCTGTAATCCAGAGCAGAGATTGGAGACGACAGGCCGTGGCCCTCGTCTCACGAGAAAGAAAACAAATGCTCGAGGGGGGAATCAAAGTGAATCGACCAACCATGAATGCTAGAACAAAAATCGCTGTGCTAAGTAAAGGAGCGTGATATCGGAGAGCCGACAGTGGTCTATCAAGCGGGACAGAACGGGTGGGTTGGCAGGCAACGCAGACCAGAATGAGAGTAAGAGAAGAAAAAGACAGACCCGAGGATTTCCTCGCCGGAAGCGCCAACAATAACTGCGTCATAATCGTACAAATTTACAGTCTCGAGAGCGGTATCTAACCACAGACCACATGCTCTGCTTCATGACCGCAGGTGAACAGAGAAACGTGAATGTCATCGGACAAGAGCCCGAGCATCCGAGTCAGTCTAGAAGTTGGAGGCGGCATTGACGGGCCCGGGGTTGTGATATTGGTCGAGCGTAGACTTGAAAGGCGTGCCCCCACCGGGGCTGGGGGCCTTCTCGCGAGCACCCGCACCCACAGCCGTGCCGCTCATGAGATCCGCAGCCTCGTCCTGATCCTGCGCAGCGCGACGGGCGTGGATCCTCCAGCCCACGACTGCGAGGGCTCCGAGAATAATGGCACCACCCACACCCACAACGACACCGATGATGATCTTCTTCTGGGAGGACGACAGGCCGGAGCTGCTCTTGTTATCCGATGAGGTACCGCTTAGACTCGGAGAGCCGGTGGAGTCACTGCTGGCGGGGGTGGACGTGGTGGTAAGCGTAGTCTGGACGGGCGTTCCGCTGATGGTCTCGATGGTCGTGACCGTCTTCACAACGGGGGTGGCGGTGGTCTGCTGGGTGGTGCTGTCGGCCGTGGTCTTTCCATTCTTCTTGGTGGTAGCAGCCTCGGTCGTCTGTGCATCCGTCGTCGCCGCCTGCTGCTGGGTAGTCTTGGCTTGGGCTTCCGTCGTGGAAGAGGTGGTCTCCTCCGACTTGGACGACGATGTGCTGGTGGTCTCGGCTTCCTTGGTGGACGAGGTACTCTCCGTGGTGGAGGTCGAGGTCTCGGAAGTGGAGGTGGAGGTGGATGAGGATTCCGACGTGGTGGCAGCAGCCGCGGTGGTGGCCGCGGCGGCAGCAGAGGTGACGGCGTTACCTACGCTCGTGACCGCGGCGCTCTGACCAGCGACGACGGCCACGAGGGATAGGGAGTAGAGGAAGAACGAGAGACGGGCGGCTCGCATGGTGGGCAAGTCGGATGGATCAGGGTATGGTAAGGCGTTCTCAAGGCTGCCAGAGCCGGATGGGATGGACAGTGCGAGCGGACTGGAAGACCGAGACAGGAGTCAGACTTCAGACAGCGTAGATACTGTGGATAGCGATCGTACGTTAGACGTAGGGAGTCGAGGCGAGTATGGAGTAGTGGTTGTCAAGATGGGATGGATGGATGAGTTCGTTCGTTGTAGATGGTGGATGAGGGAAAAGGAGGGGTTAACGAGTGACTGCAGATATAACACGCACACAAAAGGCACACGATGATGGGTCAGGAAAGAGTGTAAGGAGGCGGGATGGAGATGAAAAGGACTGGAGATGAAAGAGGGCGAGGGAAGGGCACCGGGTCACTGGGGGGGCCCGGCGGGACTTCTGCGCAACACGGGTGGAGGAGATTCGCCGAGCAGGCAACACAAACCACCAATCCCGGCATCGCGCCCAGGAGGGGGCGCCCTCTAGCGCGCACACTAGGGGGCCCGCCGGCCATTCAGCGGCTGCAAGTTGAGACAGCCCGGCCAGGGGGACTCCCACTGGCCTGCAGGTCTGCATTTTCGGGCGCCTGACTTCGGGCTAGTGCCTGTCTTTGGGTCTGCCTGGTCTCGGACTCTCAGACTAAGGCATTTTAGCCGTCAATTGTATTCTGAAAAGGCTCTCAAGAGTCTCTAACACTGCTAGTTCGGGTGCTTAGTGCACCGGGATTTCGGCCTCGCGTGGTGGTAGTCTTCAGTCTACTGGAGGAGATCACGAACTAGGATCCTCCCATCGCTGCAAATTATGTCCTTCTTCGCCTTTTCTGGCACCGACTGCTATTTTAAGGTCCGTACCACGGCTGCCGGCGTACCGTTGGTGACCGTACCACAGGTCACTGGTCAGGTTCATTAACTAGTAGTTAGTTATCCTTCGCGTCTTATGTAAGACTCGGCACCACAACAACTAAACAAACCAACATTATTGTTGTGTGCCTGGCGAGGTTCGTCAGTCCACGCCGTCCGATCCCCATACTTACGACCCAGTGGAAACGTGGAAACAGCAGAAAAGGGAAAGAGAGAGAGAAAAAAAAAGTCTTCTCTCGGTCTCAGAGTCATCCGACGTTCCGTCCTTATGCAGTTGTACGCTAACACAGTACCTACTCCGGGGTTACTGGATACTGGATACTACTAGGGAGGGAGTCAGGGACGGGGACAGACAGGACAGGGAGACCCTCTTTTTGAAATCCTTCCCTGAGACCCATCGACGCGTGCCGGCTCAGCCGACTGCTGCAGTAGCGGCCCTCCGTGCGCCACTGCTGGCACTGGCAGCCTGCCTCGATAATAATTAGTGGCGGCAATTTACAGACACGGAGTACGCCGTCTCTCGGACTCTCCTTCTGGCTGAGGGAGGGTCGGGCTAACCAGGACCCTGCGTCGCCGGGACACACGCTCCCATTCGTAATGATTCATCCTTCATAAACCTTAGTGCGGTGCCACCATCTATCTCCATGCCCCGTGGCTTTCGACTTAGTCTAGTAGTCTCTACCGAGAGTAGAGTCTAGATATCTACACATACTACTGACTACTACCGTTACGACTTACGAGCACATCCAGTCGGGTGATCGGCAGCCCATGGGGGTTCTAGATCCCTCTCGCAATTAACCAGCTGCCTCGTCAGCAGGCTTCGCGGAGTGTCTGGAACGTTGGCACCCTTGGTCAGGTCGGTCTGTCTGCCGTGTCCCAGCATGCCTGGGGGGTCTTCTGGCGACTCTTAAAGGAATAAATGGACCGAGTATGGAGAAGTTTACGTGGACGGGGGGGCCCTCCGACTCCATCGACCGTCCTCACCCCGGACTCCCTGCGCATTCCAAGTTCCAACGCCATTAACCTGGAGGGCGGGACGACTCGGGACGTTTTAGCCACTGATGCTTAAGTTGCTCGTGTGACAGGACATACTCGGTATATGTCTTTTAATTGGGTGGTTGGCTACTAACTTCCTTCGATGCAATGCTGATTAGTCAAGTCCAGACATTAATTCACCAACTACGTACTTACTACTATGAAATCCAGTGCTGGCATATTTACCATCGACATAGGTTGCTAATTATGCAGGGAAATGACTCATCGAGTCTCGTATCCCAAGTCTGCCTTACCCTCTGCCTGGTGGGCGGTGGCACGTATCAACTCACCTGCATATGCAGGTTCCGCAGAATAAGGTAGCCCTGGCAGCGATGCGAACTCGTGCCATCGTCCCTGCGAGTGGCGTGAGACATACCGATCCTGCCACCCGATTTCCGATCTACACATCACATGGCTGATCCGCTCAGGGTTTGGTACGAGGCACCCATCCCAGGTGAGGTCCCCTGTGGTGATCATGGCACTGATAGATTTTCCGTGGTAGATGGAAACCTGGGCATTTTTTGAACTAAATAACTACGGAGATTCAACAGCATCTATGAGACCATATCTGTCCGTGCCTCCGTGTCACCTTGCGGAGTCCACTCCACCACACGGTCAAACAGCCGGACAAGGCGTACGAGGCGGCGTTTCCCCTCTGACGAAATAAGGATGCAGTTCAAGGGACATACGAACCACCTCAACCCAAGCCATATCCGATAGACCACGGGTTCATGACATGGGATACGAATGAAGACAATCGAAGAGCGAGAGGAGAGCAACGAAAGCACCATAATTGCTGGGTATAAAAAAGTAATGGATATCAAGCCCTACAAAAAACGCCGAAAAAGAGCAGAGCCTTCACTTACTTTTCCCTCCCCGTGAATCAATCCTTTTTGGACGGTTTCTTCCCCTTCATCTGATCCCTGATCTCTTCCATGAAGAACCGGAGGAATTTATTCGGGTCCGTATCTAGACAAGGAGCAGATTAACCACACCAGTCTCGACCACTTGGACGGGCATTCCTATGCGGGAGAACTCATACCAGACTGATCCCGCGGCGGGGGTGGGATGCCATTAAATCTGCGATAGGCGCTCCCGACCATCCTGTGAAACATTTGGCTTCGCAGCAGCTGTACGAACATGGCGAGGTCAGCGCCACGCCCCGGTTGAACATGGTGATGGTCAATATCATAAACAGAAACGTACCCGAGCTACAAGCCAAACCTACGCAAAGACGTTGTTAGCACCGATGCCCGTGTGTACGTACGGAGTAGTTTTATCGGGATAACGGGATAGGACAAGTCCGGTTCTGATACGCACCTCCATACTGTGAATTAAGAGCCCCCACGGTGCCATCTTGCAAAGAACCAGCCGTCGAGCCAAGGGATAGGGGTAATGTTGTACTCCGTACGTAGCTTGGACTCTTTCCCTGCGTGAGGGGAGGTCGGGGCTGGGAAGTGGAGAGGGCAACAAGGGAGAGACACTCGGATTCTTGAAGCCGAGGGGAGGAAAGGGCGTCGAAGCATCGATTCCTTACCAGTAAGTAAGTAATCGATTGACGTCTGAGCTTAATGGGGACTAGTGGCACCGCGGCTGGGTGGCAACGACAGGCGGCGGGCCAATCACCGCCCCCGATGAGGGTATCGGATGAAACGTTCCTCCGAGCGGCGGCAGGGATTGGGCGGCGAAGCTGGCGATGGCGGTGGACGGATCGGGATTTCTGAATCATGCCTCGTCCAAGTCGTTCCAAGTCTCTATCTACATCCAGAAGGGATCCCCTGATCCTCCCTCCAGCCAGCATTGCTCTGACATCACCGCCTGTGGCCCTGGATCAGCCCTGGATCAGCCCTTAATCAATCCTCCGTCCGTCGTAATGTAACTAATCTCTTCCCAGGGCGGTCTCCATACCGTCCTGAATAATCAATCAATCAATCAATCAATCAATCAATAATAATAATAATAAAAATCGTAATGGATATCCGGGACGCTGTTTGCCATCGTCGCGGTCGGGGGGCGCTTCTTTCTATTCCCCCCCCTCTCCCATCTGTCTATCCATCTCGAATGCTGCCCTCGCCTTCTCCGGTACAATCCTTGCCAGCTCCCACTCCTTACTCGGTGGCATTCCATGACTCGACTGATCTGATCGGACTGCTGGCCACGTCTGAAAGCGACGAGTGCGGGGAGAAGAACGAAGAACCACAGCATTGCGCGCCAGAAGTGTCGCGAGGGGCTCACATCCATTCATCCATCCATCCACTTCTCTCCTCTCCTCTTCTGCTGCGCGTTAGCCGCTCTCGCCTGCTGCTGCCCGAGTCACCTCTCGTTGAATCCTTCTGCTTCCTTCCTGCCTGCGCGTGACGGCTGTCGTGGGTTGTCGGATCCCATCCGGCATACAAGTCACCCTGCCTCTCCCTCGCCCTCTCCCCCGACCGCGCATGCTGCCCTTGAGAAACAAAACCCTGGCCAGGCATAATCTTACGTCGAGGGGCAGCTTCCACAGCTGTCCCGATCTGTCTACACTACAGATATCATCATCCTCCCTGCCGCACGCCCCCAACGGCGCGCACCCCGACGATCCGTCCGACACCACCACCACCACCCCCGAGGGGGAAGTCATCACAGCCCCAACCTCCCGCTCCCCTTCGCCCGATACCTTCAGCCTGCGCCCCGGTCCCCGAAAACTCACTTCGACTAGGAAGCGGGTCTCCAAGAAGGCGCGCGGCGTCCTGGGCAAGGTTCGGGCCTTCCACAGGATCGCTGCGGCCAAGATGGCGCATCCCACCATCAAGATCGACACCAGCGTGCAGGCGACCAAGCGGGCGCTCCCCGAGGACAACGACGATGGGTTCGAGATCGTAGAGGGGCCCGAAAATGACGACCCGGGGCTGGAGGCCCGCGATAATGAATCCGTTCCGCCGTTTTTGTGTCAGTCCGTACTAGGTTAGTTTGCGCCCGGTTGACTTTATCCCCGCTGACTGACGGGCGTCTCTCGCTCGTTTTGTCTTTTTTTGCGCGCGCCTACCGCAGTTCTTCTATTTTTCGTTTCAAGGATTCAGCTAATATGATGATGATGTGTCACGGCAGAAATCCACCAGAAATTCGAAGAACTCGAATGGATCCAGAGGGCCCGCATCCATGAGGGCATGCTCGCCAACGACCCCTCACATCGTTGGGCGCTAGAGGGAGACCCCGAGGTCAAGGCAAGAAATCGGTATATGAATGTGCAGGCCTGGGCGAACGCCCGCATCCACCTGCGGGTGCCGGAAGGCGAGTGCGATTTCATCAACGCATCGCCGATTGTTCTAAAGGACTCGGTGTCCCAGCACGCACGGCGGTTTATCGCGACACAGGTAGGCGCAAGTGTACATCTTGGATGGGGGGGACTGTTCTAATCCGTGACCGCGCAGGGACCCAAGCTCGGCCATCTCTCGCACTTCTGGCATATGGTGTTCCATGAGAGTCAGGAGGTCGGCGTCATCGTCATGCTTACGCAGACCTTCGAGGCAGGCAGAGAGAAATGCGCCCAGTATTTCCCGCTGGATGACGACAACGCGACGATGCCTCTGCGACGGGTCGAGTATGAACCCTACGTGAACGACGAACACCAGGAACCCGACGAGGACCTTCTGGGCCAGGTCACCCTCCTCGAAACGCAGTGGGATCCGACGTCGCGTTCCGAGATCCGCAAACTGCAGCTCACGCTGGGCACCGAGTCGAAGATCGTCTGGCACTTCCTCTTCGCCGGCTGGGCGGATTACTCCAAGCCCGAAGGCGAAGACCGCGATGCGCTGCTGCAGTTGATCCGAGTATCTGGTTCCAAATGCTCGCCCGACAGCCCCCGGATCGTCCACTGCAGTGCGGGTGTCGGCCGGACGGGCACCTTCATCGCACTCGACCACCTCCTGCAGGAACTCGAGTCGGGCCAGCTCCTAGACGCGAGTGACCCCGACCACGACCCCGTGTTCGAGGCAGTCAACCAGATGCGCGAGCAGCGCATGATGATGGTCTACAACGAAATGCAACTCCAATTCATCTACGAAGTCCTCCGCGAGCAGACCGACCTGAAACTCGGGAAGGCTGTCGATTCCAGCGGACGCCGGTCGGACGAGAGGTCCACGAAGATGGCCAAGCTGTCGTCGGACGACAATTACCTCCCATCCGCCAAACCTGAGCTCGAGGTCGAGCCCGAGCCCGTCGAAGATCGCCATTCTTCCACACCCACCAGGAGCTGGTCAGGGACCCCAGAGGTGTCTGACAACGAATGAGACAGCCCCAGAGACTACTACCTACTTTTTAACTTACCTTTCCACGTACATATAAGATTCTAATCACCTATTGATGCTTTTTTTTCCCCTTCTGGTCTACTCAACTTTGTCCTGTTCTGTTCTGTCTCTTGCCATGACTATGACTAGCCACGAGTTCTCTGATATGATCTGCATCTTCAACATGCATTGCCCGTTGCGCCATCTTGCATATCACCATCACCATCACCATACCACCACCATGATTATCACCAATACTACCACCACTACTCTTATTTACTATTTACTATTTTGAAGATACAACGACCATTCAACCCGCCCGTCACCTGTCGCGGTGTCCCTTTGGCACTCACGACCCTCATCGATTGATCGATTGATTGATTGATGCCCCCCTCCCCTAACTGGTTTTATTATTTGAGAGTGGAGGATGACACTCGTCCAGCTTTTTTGACTTGACCCCCTCGCATTAGAAATACTGGTGTACCATACTGGATTTGATTTGAATCGGCATGGAATGAATCATGTATCTGTGTGTACTGTGTCGTATCTTGAGTGGTTGTGTCTCGCATCACGTCACATATCATATCATAAGTGAGGCTGTCTTGGTATATATGATTCGTTGGTTGGTAGGTTGTATGGGTAGATGCTGTAAACCCTTAAACCCTATAATAGACAGATGAGGTACATCGTCTTGGGTACCTTGGGTAGAAGGGTAGAAGGGTAGATGGGTAGGTGGGTAGATGGGTAGGTGGGTAGTTGGGTACTGAGGTGGGTGTTGGTGAATCCATCCATCCATATATCCATCCATCCATATATCCATACATCCATATATCCATACATCCATACATCCATACATCCACCTATCGAGAAAGGAGAGGAGAGGTTACTATATCTCCGTCCCCAAAACCCAGTATTTACCTACCTACCTACCTACCTACCCTACTCCGCCAACCCATCAAAAACGAAAGTGGTATCTAGTACCTAGGTAGGCAAGACAAAGATTCATTCATATATTAATTAATTAATTAATATCCCCGTCCCGCTGTCCCGCCCTCCCGCACTCTCTCTCTCTCTCTCTTTCTTTCTCTTCCTCACATTCTTTCTTTCTTCCTTCCCTCCCCTCCCCTCAATCCAACTATATACACCAAATCAGATTCCATGGATTCAGGTCGTTTGCCCGCAGCGGGAGTATTGAGACAAAGAAAGAAGAGAACAGAACAGAACAGAATACCGCACCTCTCTCTCACACACACACACAGCACCTCAGACAAATAAACAAAAACAAAAACAGACATAGAAACAAAACGAAACATCATAACATAAAACAGACAAGGCAGAAAAAAAAATCAGGTATAGAAATCGACACCGAGGAAAAGAGAACTTCAAAAAAAAAAAAAAAAACAAGGAGCAAAAAAGCGGCAACTCGAAACTCCGGTCATGTCATGTCATGTCATGTCGGGCGTGTCATGTATGACAAGGGAAAGATAAGGCGAGGTAAGATCGTGGCAAGTGGATTAGGTAGATAGGTAGGTAGGTAGGTAGGTAGGTAAGGAATTACTTTTTGTTTCTTTTGCGTAGCGTAACGTAGCGTAGTAGACATCGTTGGAGTGGATTGGATGGGACAGGACCGCCAGTAATAGAGATTGTGGATTGAGGGTTGTGGGACAGGGTGAGATGCTAGATGAGAAGTTTGGAAGGAAGGAAGGAAGGGGGGTTGGATTGGAGAATATCGGATCAGTCGTGGAGGGGCGTGCGATTGTGGGTGGTGAGCGAGCGAGTAGGAGAAGATTGGAGGGGAGGTTGGTTATAATGGAGATGATGAGTGGGGGTTGGTTGGGGAATCGAGTACGTGGTGTGTGTGGCATGGCACAGCATGGCGTGTCTCTCGCCCTCATTCTGTCTCTCTCTCGTTCTCTCTCGGGGTATTCCCGCGTCCGCTTTGTGTAGCGGAGATGGAGAGTAGACATCCAAGAAAGACAGAAAGAAGAGAGACGACGGGTGGAGGTAACAGAGTGAGTATGTAGGGTGGGTAGATAGATAGATAGATAGATAGATAGAATGGACATCAATCATCGATCAATCAATCAATCAATCACTCCGCTTCTTCCCATCCGATCCATGAAGTCCCGCCTCACCCGGCGATGAGCGTTTCGAGTCCTCCGCCGCCGCCGCCCCAGCCAAATCATCCGGTCCATCCTCGGTATCCCAATTATCGACGGCATTTTCATCCCAATTATCGACCTCCTGTTCGAGATTCATGACACCCGACTCCTGCGGCCCGAGACCCTCCTCCTCGTCATCATGGAGATGGCCCAATTCGACATCGTTGTCGGCGCCGTCACCGCCGAGGGAGCCGAAGCGGGCCTTGCGGCGACGACTCAGCATGCGGCGGTGGTACCAGCTGCAGAGCCCAACGGCGCCGAGACTGCCGACGATGTTGGCGAGGAGGTCGAAGGGGTCGAAGGCGCGGCCGTTGGGGAGGATGCCCTGGACGATCTCGGAGCCGATGCCGAGGATCAGCGTGCAGACGAGCAGGGTGAGGTGCAGGGTGCGGCGGCGGGTGGTGTCGAAGACCCAGTAGAAGACCAGGGTCAGGAGGAAGAAGGTGACGACGTGGAGGAACTTGTCATTGGGTTGGAGTTGGGACGGGATGGTGGGTGATGTGCTGTGGGGGAGCAGCCCGATGTAGGCGGCGAGGATGAGGAGGAAGAGAAAGGCGCCTGGGGTGGGAGGTCAGTGGGTTCGATAGCGGGGGATGAGATGGATATGATTGATGGGTGAGAAGGGAAGGGGATGGTGGGTGGGGTGTAATGTGTGTCCTCGAGATTGAGGCCCAGTTCTCCGTTTTGTCTCACGATGCTTTCTTTCTTTGGGGATTGAGGCTGTTGGGATAGGATGGGGGCGGATCGGGGAGGAGAGGAAGACATACCCGCGAAAGGATATCGGATTCGCATGCTGGGCGAGTTGGTCGGAGGAAGACGGGGGGAGTTGGGGGGGGGGGGGGGGCGAGGGGTGGTTGAGGGAGGGCAAGAGGAGTGCTAGGAAGATGAAGCCATTGATGGACGATGGATGGATGGATGATGCCATGTCAGGTGTGGTGTGTATCGTATACGCGGATCTTACCGTACCGTCACGATCGAGGCCTGGGGCAGCCCGAGGCCTCAGGCTCCCCGGGCGTAGATCGAGTTGGTCGCGATGCCTTGATGCGATCGATGCCAGAACACCAACAACACCTCCCCGGTTTTGCAGCATTCCACCCCACGACGAGGAGCGTGGGAGGTTGAGTTGCCTGCTGTTCTTAGACGGTGCTATTCTCTCTTTTCCCCAGCCTCCCTCTTCCTCCACATTAGGTATTACTACCACTACTACAGTACGACTACTACAGTACTCCCGAACTGCGCGGTTGGTCTGAAACCTGCGGCCGGCGTTCCGCCTTCACGCTCGACTTCACCTCATCCGTTCGCGCTGCGACCCTCGTAAAGAAGCCCTCGCTTCTGCATCACTTTTCCACCCCCCCGCCATCACTTGGCTCCCTCAAATCATCGTCCCGCACTTCCTCCCGCCCTGCCCTTGGCCTCTATGTCTTTTTCCGCGCCCCAGATCCTCCCCGCGCGCTCCAGCTGGACCTGATCTCAACCGTGGAGGACGAGCCCCCCTCGCCCACCCCCAGAACCGGGGTTTTGGAGCGAGCATGTCGCTCGGACACCACCACGCCGGCCTCCCCCCCGGCCACCTGCGTCCTCCCGACGATCTCCACGACGCGCGGTCCATCAATGGCTATAGCAGGTTCCTGTCCGGCTCCCGAACCCCCCAGATGCGCGCCTCGGCCGATGCCGACGGATCTCACGCGGGCGGTCTGATATCAGATGCCGATATTGCAGGCGACGAGGACCCGCGCATCCCCATGTTCCGCGAACTGTACAAGCGCAGCGAGGCGCAGATTAATACCCTCTTTGCCAACCAGAAGTCCGCCGAGGACGCTCGCCGCGCGGCCGTCGCCGACTCCGAGGAGCCCCAGACAAAGACCCAACGCGCCGACGAACCCGCTCCGCCCCCGGCGCCCCCCAAAAAGCCCGCCAGGAAGCTGGACGATGACGACTATGACGAGTATGACGACGAGGACGAGGACGAGGAGGCTCCCTCCCCTCCCAAGCCCAAGTCCCTCGGCCCGTCCCAGGAAGCCAGTAGCTTCCCGTCGCCCAGTCGCCCGTTCGGCTCCATGTCGCAAGCGCCCGATGCGCAACGCGAGACCAAGAAGGAGACGTTGGAGGACATCCGCAAGAAACTAGAGGAAGACAAGAAGGCAACCGAAGAGGCCGCCCGAAGAAGCTTCCACACGCTCTTTTATACACTAGAGAACGATAGAGACGCCATGCTGGACCAGCAGCGGCTAGAGGAGTCAGAGCGACAGGTCGAGGCGGAGATGTCGGGCCAGGCGAACGCGGGCAACAATGCGAACCCCAATGCCACTGGCTATGGATCCCTGAGTAGCGCGAACCTGGGCGCCTCGAGCCTGACCCTGAAAAACCTGATCGCAAGAATCGACATGAAGCGGACGATGGTCCAGGCGTCCGATGCCGAGCTTCGCAGTTTGATGAGCGAGGTCCGCAAGAACCGGAGTAAATGGGCCAGCGAGGACAAGATCGGCCAGGAGGAGCTTTATGAAGCTGCGGAGAAGGTGCTCAGTGAGCTCAAGGCAATGACCGAGCATTCCACTGCGTTTTTGACTCGAGTCAACAAGCGCGACGCGCCCGATTACTATACAAGTGAGGCACCCTGACCCACGAGAGAGGAACGTGTCTGTTGTTGCTGACCCCCGCACTAGTCATCAAGCATCCCATGGACCTCGGAACCATGACCAAGAAGCTCAAGGCGCTGCAGTACAAGTCGAAGCAGGAATTCGTCGATGACATCAACCTCATCTGGTCCAATTGTTTCAAGTACAACACCAACCCGGAGCACTTTCTGCGCAAGCATGCCTTGTACATGAAGAAAGAGACGGAGAAACTCGTCCCCCTCATTCCGGAAATCGTCATCCGGGACCGCGCGGAAGTCGAGGCGGAGGAGCGAAGACTGCAGATGGCGGAACTCGACGGCGCGGAAGAGAGTGACGATGAGCCGATCATGTCGTCCCGAGGCCGAAAAGCCCCGGGCAAATCGTCCTCGAAGAAGGGGACCGCCCCCGTGCGCAACACCCCAAGTGGGTCTGAGCCTCCAGCTCCGGGAGGTCAGAGCCAGGCCTCCCAGCCTCCAGGCCCCGTGCGCTCCGACTCGGATGCTGCTCTGGAGGGGACTCAGAACGGGTTCGCAACGCCGCCTCCGGGCACGCAAACCCCATCCGACCCGGCTGGCGTCGGCGTCGGCGCGGGCCTGCCAGGAAGTCAAGGGGACGCGATGGAAATTGACGGGTTAATAACACCGAGCACTGCACTGAGTGCGTTGCCTGCGTCCGGGGTGGAATTCGAAGACCCCGAGTACAAGGTCTGGAAGCAAGTCACCAAGAAGGATCGCGCTGTCATTGCTGCGGAGAGGCACCGTCTCTTCAAAGGCGACAAGCTCAACTCAGACGAGCCCGCCTTGCTGCGGACCAAGGCCGGCATGCGGCGGTGGATCAGGAACCAGCAGCAGGGCAATGCCGAAGGCGACAAGACGCGTGAGCTGACGGCACAAGGCATGGGTCCGGGCACGGCTGGTGCGACCCTGGCGGAGGGGATCGAGGTGGACGAGGATCGAGTGATCCCCGACTACTACGATGTCATGTCGGCGGTGCCCGACCTGCCTGCCCAGCTGTTCTGGAAGGAAGACTCGGACGGCAACATTGTGGATGCCTCGGAAGAGTTTCTGAGAATCCTCCCCAAGGGCTCATTCACTCAGCCTGATAGCAAACTGGCGCGGAAGATGGATGCCAACATGCGGCAAATGCAGGAGACCCGGAAAGTGTGCTCCAAGGTCGGCATTGTCAAGCAGATGCAGCTGCAGTCCCAGGTAAGCCATCTCTCTCTCTCTCTCTCTCTCTCTCTCTCTCTCTCTCTCTGCTGGCAACATCTGTTGGCTAACCCTCCACAGATGTACCAGAATCAGTTCCAGAAATACCAGCCGGAGCCGTTTGTCGAGCTGGACGTGCCAGCCCATGTGATGAACGACGGGGGTCCTGTCATCGCTCCCTGGGTCTGCCGGGCGGCCTTGCAGCGATCCGTGGCGAAGATCTTCTACCACACCGGCTTTGAAGAGTATCAGCCGTCGGCGCTGGAGGCAGTCACGGACGTGGCCTCGGACTTCTTCCAGAAGATCGGCGAGACCTTGAAGTCATACATGGAGATCCCCAAAGTCCCCGCCACCGAGACGGCGGTCGAAGCTACAACTGCGCCGCAGTGGAAGCGGGCCTATACGGAGCCGGAAATCGTTCTGCACACCCTCGCGTCCGTGGGTATCGACGTCGAGGGGCTGGAATCCTACATCAAAGACGACGTGGAGCGGCTGGGCACGAAGCTGTCCACCGTCCACGACCGTCTGCGGTCGTTGCTTTCCGAGCTCCTGCGACCAGCCCTCGCCGACGGCGGCGAGGACGGGTCCAGCGCCTTCCACGACGGCAGCGAGCAGTTTGTCGGGGGCGATTTCGCCGAGGACATCGACGAGGACTTCTTCGGGTTCAAGGAGCTGGGGCTGGACCGCGAGTTTGGCCTGGCGACCCTCAGCGTGCCGCTCCATCTCCTGCAGAACCGCATGTACAACGCCGCCCAGGCCCAGAACACCAGGTATGTATTGCATCTACCCTCTGCCCGACCTCGACCCATACTGATGGATCCGCAGCGCTGCACAGACCGTCACTCTCTTCTCCCCGCCCGCTCCATACCCGCGCATCTCCGCCGAGACTCTCCCGTCGCAGATCGGCCTGGTCCAAGGCTTCTTCCACTCGAAGCTCCAGGCAAACAACAACGAGCCCCTGGTGGAAGACCTCGAGCTGCCGCCGAAGCAACGCCCCATGGCCACCCGGCCTCGTCTGCCCGCGTCCGGCAAGATCCCGCCCCCCTCGGCGCCCTCTGGCCCGACCACCAGCCCGCAGAAGCGACCCATGCCTGCCTCCGCGTCCGCCCCACAAGCGGGCAAGTCCGGCGGCGAGCCCAGCAAGAAGAAGCTCAAGAAGAACAGCGGCGTCGCCCAGGGCGCGGACGGCGAGGACGCGGCGGATGGCACGAAGGCCCCCCCAACCCGAAGGCCACCGCGGCCACCACTACGGCTGCCGACCCCTCAGCCGGCACGACCGGCGACGCGAGCATCAAAGTCGAAGGCGAAGGCGAGGGCGAGGGCGCGGCGGCGGACAGCAGCGCGGCTGCAGAGGCCTCCAAAAGTAACGACAGCGCCGCGGCCCTCCCGAACGGGATGGCGGACGAAGCGTGATGATGTGTATGTGTATGACCATCTTATCTTGCCTTGGTATATCGTTTTACAGCCGGTGGGACCTGGTACTGGGTCGGTGAGGAGCACAGCACACTTCGGAGGCTTGGTTTGGTTGGTTCTTTTGTATTATTGTAGCATTTTCTTTCCTTTTTCTCTTTTTTTCTTCCTTCTTTCTTCCTTCTTTCTTCCTTCTTGCTTCCCTTTTTCTTTCTTCCCTGATTTACTTTACACTATTCCCTTTCTTTCGTCATTGTCTTCTTTTCAGTATATTTATCCTTTTTTTTTTTTTTCTCTTTCTTTCTTTCTTTCTCTCGCCATCTTCCCCAAACACCTCATGTCTATCTACATTCCTCCGTATTTACCTATCTACCTCCCTCCCTCCCTCCCCTCCCCCTTTCCTCTTCTTTCTTCCGTCTGTCTTTTCTCCACCTCAAAAACAAACGAGATAGTGTGCGATACGCAGTCATCAGTCAGTCCCCAGGCCAAGCAGAGAGAACATTAAGTAAGTGAATGAGTGAGTGGTGTGTCTAGTCTAGTCTAGTCTAGTCTAGTCTAGTCTGTCCTGTCTACAGCAAGCGAAAGAATTGAATCATGATATTTTAGTTCCATTTAACCTTTTTTTTTTTTTTTTTTTTTTTTCTTTTCTTTGCCAGGTACGGAGTAGGTATAGCAGTTACTGTAGGTAAAGAGGGACAGACAGGAGATGGGATGGATGGTGTAAGGTGACACCCGTCGTCATATGCGCCGTCCTTCTGGGCCGAGGCGATGGGAAATTCTCCGAGGGTGGAGCGTATCGTATGCATGCATGCATGGATGCATGCATACATGGGCTGGATGGTTTGCTTGCTGTATCTATCTATCTATCTACCGTATGGGGTGGGGTGGGGTCGGTCAATCGGTGAGTATGGATGGATGGATGGATGCCATCGTTCCAAGGCAGGCCTGGCATCTCTCTCTCTCTCTCTCTCTCTGTCTTGGCTAGACACACCACCACCATCACCATCACTACTATCTACCAGCCAGCAAACGAGATCAGCCACCCGTCCACCATCAAACTAACAACTCTTTCACTCGTCCTTGCCAAGTCCCAGTCCCAGGCCAATCAATCAATCATCATCATCATCATCATCATCATCAAACTACTTTGTTTTTGTACGCAACAGACAAACGACCCTGTCCTTGCCTGTCTGTGCTTACCTGTACACCTGTACACGTCTTGTACCCCCCCTCCCCCCCCCGCATGTAATGTTTCAATGTGTCTGTCTATGCAAACAATGATGGAAAGATCTCTTCTAGTACTCTCCTCTATCGCGCATCCTGCAAACGGCCCCTTCCCACTCCTATACTTCCCACGCCCTGCATCCATACAGACCAAATACCTACTTACCCACTATCTGTCTAATATCTACTCCGTATGTATCATATACTTGACTTGTCTCGTCTGCCTGATGCCGCGTGCCGTCTGCATGGCTCCGCTACGGGGAGAGGGTGGGAGCATAGCATTTCTGTCGGTTTGGCTTCGTACGATATACTCGTCCTATTTTTTGGGTTCCTTCTTTCGGTTTGTCGGTCGGTAACGGACATCTCTCGGCTTGGGCTGGCCGTCTGTCCTACAGAATTGGTCTGGGGTCCCTTCGGGATCTACAAACGGGATGCTCACGTTTCCAAGTCGTCCCTGTCGCACGCTACGCTACTGTAAGCCGGGTAGGCTAACTAAAGCATCGATTCAACTAACTAAAGCTCAATTAATCTCAAATTGCAACTCGCACCCCACGGAAAGCCACCTCTGTTCTGGCCTGCACTGCCCTGTCGTCCAGATCCATCCGCCCCGGAGGCAGTCGGTTCCGGTCAACTAGGCTATGCTACCTGATCTGAGGACGTGCGATCCGTAGCTCGAGCCGGACTAGCAAGGAAAACATCGCAGGATAACATAGCAAGGAAAAAAAAGCCAGACTGGATGTACTGGACGTGACGGGATAGCAACAAAGGAAATACGCTCCAAGTTCTCTCCACCCTCCGCAGTCGCGCTGCCTAGATGAACCACATGGTGAACGGAAGGCGGTTGTGATTCTTGCCGAAAATGGGGAGCAGGGTAGGATCGACCGGACGGTTCTTCGGCTTGGGGTTGGTCAATTTGATGATGGCGCCGCTCTGGGGACCCGAGCTAGCAGGGACGTCCTCGTGCGAACGAGCGCGGTTGGAAATCAGGTGCGCATAGTAAATCGCCGGGTCTGCATCGTCCCGCAGGTTAGCCAAGTCACACTCAAACGAAAGACGGGCGATGGGAACTTACACAGGGAGACCGAAGTGGTCGAGCGCATGTACTGATAGCAGTGGTCATAGATCATATTCTGCAATTCATGCGGCTTGTGACCGATCTGGTCGAGGATGACATGGTAATGCACGGGACGTGCGGTACCCTGGAGAGCAATGTGAGAATAGAGAAGGAAATCCCAGTCATGCGGACTGGTTACATCCCGCTCGATCAGGATTCCAGGCACCGGGTTGCCATTCTTATCAGAACTCACGCGGTCTCCGACCTTGGGGAACGCTCGAATATGGTGACGCTTGTTCGCCACGACGACGGTGAACTTGCCCTTCCACTGATCCTTCGTCAGCTTCATGAAGATGGCCTTCATATCAAAGACCTCCTGCTCGAGCACGGCCTGGTGCTGGCCACCAGAAACCCCATCGCGGAAGTAATAGACATTGGTGGGGACTGCTCCCTGGTTGACGGTAGACATCCACTCACGAACGAGCGGAGTCAGCATGTGCTCGATGTTCGAGCGTGCAATAATCTCTTGCCTGTCTCCATTGGCCTCGCAAGCGCCCCAGTAAGCTCCACCAAACGAGTCCATGCAAACCGACATGGCCGCCATGGAAGGTGACCACACCCCCATGGGAGGATGGGTCACATCTGCACCGATAATCATTGACGCAGGTCGCAGGGCTGCACCGCTGGTCTTCGTCACCACACGAGAAGTGCATCCGCCAAGCTTTGCGTTCACCTTCATCAAAACGTTGGAGTGGTACTGCGGGTTGCCCTTGGCCACATGAGCCGACTGCAGCACCTGCGAAGGCACACCCCAGCGGCAGTCACACGACTTCTTGATACGCGTGTAAGTGAACGAATTCTTGTCCGGGACAATGACGAGGAGCAGCTGCGGCGCCGTGTGATGCTTGGCTCCGGCGGCGTTGAATAGCCTCTTGATCGCGTCGCCGATGTCTTCCTTCAGTTCCAGGATGATCGGGCGCTGAGTGACGGTACCGCCATGGCCGGTGTAAGTCTTCATGAACGTATCAGCAAAAGTCTGCACCTGCTTCAAGTTGATCGCATTGCGCTTTCCGGGGAAAAAACCGATACCCCAGAGCTCAAGTGCCCTCTTATTGGGCTGGTAGAATTTCTTGCCGCGCAGATCCCAGCGACCGGCAGTTCCAGGGGAAATGCGCTGGTTTCCACCAAACTGAATGTCAGGACTCGGGAGAAGGCGAGCCTTCGACTTGATCATGGTGTTATCGATTTGAAGACCGAAATTCTGCAGCACAGGGTCGTGGGCATGGTCGAGCAGTGCCTTTGACTTCATAATAGAGCTCAGTCTCTCGGCCGGACGAGACGCCGCAAATTTGATCATCAAAGAAGTTTGCCATTCGTTCAACTTCCAAGGATAACGCTGCATGCCCTCGATGTTGAGGACCTCCATGGGATAGACGACACCCTTCTTGGTCATCTCAACCATGGGGAGGGCCCAGTCGTTCAGGTGAACGTTGTATCTGCTCCTGAAGTATTCTTCGATGCTCATCTTGGTAACTTTGCCGGTAGCCTTGTCCTTGTAATCGATCTTGTACTGGCGGGCATTGCCGTTGATGAGACCCTTGACGGTAAAAATGGTACCCATGACAGGGCAACCGCGATAGTAGGGTGTCACAGTCAGCTTGCGCAGGCGCTTGTGGACTTCATAGAAGGTGTCGGACTCGGTCACTCCACCATAGCCGTCATCCTTAGCCCTGAGGAGGGAGACAAGATGCTGATGGTCTCTAGCATCCGTGACGGCCATTGCGGCTCCGGTCAAGCTGGTGCGAGCCCAGAAGCAGGTGTTCGAGACGTCAACATTGACGATCAGGCCGCGTTTCTGCAGCAGTGGTTAGATTAGGCTGCCAACAGGAGAGGAAAGACTCACAAGGGCGGGTCGAATGGCCTGGTACACGCCCTTGAAGGCGAGCACACCATTGCCAATGTCCGCCTGATCGGCCTTCAGATCAAAGTATGAACGTTTGATAGCATGGAACTTGGACGACGGATGCTCCCGCAGAACGTGGTCCAAGAAGTCTATAGCCGTTGGCTCATATCTTGCACTTTGGACAAAGGAAGCACTCACTTAGGGCCTCCAGGACAGGGTCTTCGAAGGAAGTGCGCCCCTGGAGCCACGAATTGAGAACTGCCAAGTTGACCTGTCGAGTGGGGCGAACCACCAGGCGGAAGACATTTGTGACCTTGCCATCCTTGTCGACTCTGCCGCCCTCACGTCCCGCTTCAATGTCAAGATCGACAAACTGGTTGAACTCCGGGTACGAGATCATCGACCTGCCCTGGGTCAGTAATGGTTTCTTCGAGATGCACACTGCGGGACTTACCATGCAAGCTTCTGGCCGTCGTACACAATGCTCTTGAGCGCCTTCTTTCGAACCTTCGAGTCCCAGACCTTCTTGTGGACAATAGCCTTCTCCGTACCCTGTCCAATCAAGACCTATGCACCATGTCAGCGAACAGGTACGTCCATGCTGGGGGGTTGGGGGGTCACTCACATCATACTGATAGATGATGCGGTTGGGGAACTTGGTGATCGGATAGGCATTCAACTGCATGTCAACCTCCTTTCCGGTGGTGTTAAAACCCGGGCGAGGGACAGTCTCGACGGGGATATTGTACTTGACCAGCTCGTCAGCATCCCGCAAACGAAGGTGGCGGAGCCCCCCCTCCAACTTGTGAATCTGTTCTATATTTTCCATGATAAAAGAACAGACGCAACAGGAAAGCCTTGAATGGATTTGTGTGAAATTGGGTAGCAGAAATCAGATAGTGGGAAAAAGGAAATGGGTGGTGGGGGAAGAAGAGGAAGAGGGAGGATGGAAGAGGAGGAGGGGGTTTAAATAATTGATAAAGCTGAGGGATTTGCATGCTGTGAAGCATGCCCATGGTGCCAGTGATAGTCCAACAAGGAGATGAATATCGGCTTCCAACATCAATGGTCGATTGGAAGAGGTGAATCGCTGCAACCTGGTGGCGGAGCGCGTTTGATTCATAGGCAGGGTGAATATTTTCGGTGGAAATGATGAAGAGGCCACCGGTGAAGAAGCATCTTGAGGATGTAATACAAAGAAGACAAGGGATTGTGTCCGGTGAAGCCATCCAAGAAGTAGTTAATGGAGTGGGGGGGGATCAATGACTGGACGATAGCGCAGGAGAGGGGAGGAGGGGGGCAAGTCGAGGGAATACATGAACTCGGATGGGCCTTAATCCCCGAAGGGAGCGCAGGGTCCAGACCATTACACAACATGATGCAGGGCGAACGACGGCGGCCGAAGTCGCCAGCTCGAAGATCCAATCCGGAGAGCACACTTACCAGGTGGTTTATGTTAAATGCCGAAAATGGCAGATCGACATTCCGACACATGTCGGTTTTCAGTTTCGGCCGATCCAAGGCTGGGTCCCTCAGGGGAGCCTCATCCTTGCTGGTCATGTTGACGGTTCCAGACTCGTCTGCGTGGATTATGGGTTTAAAACGGGATTGTGGTTGCTTAGTGGTGTTGTCTCCCGGGAGACGACAGCTGGTGAAGAGAGTTAAGAGGAAGACGCGTGGGTGTGTGGGTGTTTAGGTGGAGGAGTGTGAAGGAGGGTGGGAGAGGAGAGGTAGGAAGAGGATGAGAGAGTAGAGAGGAGAGGTTAAATAGGTGGAGAGAGGCGAGAACGCCTAGGGAGAGGTGAGAGGGCGATGAGAAGGGATTGAACGCGGGCGAAGGCGAGGTGAGATCTGATATGATGGAGGAGGAAATAAAAATGAGAGGAGGAGGAGGAGGGGACGCGCCGGGGGAGGGGGGGGGGGGGGGAGGAGGAGGAGGAGGGGGCAGTAACACGTCCGGGTCAACAGGTCAACAACGCGCGTGGTTGTCCAGAAGAGGAAGGCGCGAGGGACAACGGCCTCTCGTTCCTTCCCAATTCGGTGGGTGCGTCGGCTGGGGGTTCCATGCGGGGATTGAACTGATTGGCGAGGATGGTTGGAGGAGGAAGTGAGGCTATACGGAATGGATGGGAGGAGAGATACGACTCGGAGGGTGGTGTTGACCCTCAGATCAACTTGCCGGTTCGTATCAGCTGCAAGTCTTTTCCGCGCAAGCCATCCGATGAGCCCTCGAAGCTCTCCATACGCCGCTACTCTCAGTCTTGGATGATCTGTATTGCTTCATCTATCTACTTCAATGCCTCGGGCATGTCAAGACGGGCAGACAGTATGCGACTACGATATCCGATTCTATCAGGATGTGTGGAGTATACCGGACGACCGGCCTGCTTTCCCGTGGTTTGTTTTGATCCCTGCGAAGCAACCAGCGGTGTCTTCATTTCTGGTGGATGGAACCATCTGGACCGCAACGTCAACATGCCCGGTGGCTCTGGGACGGAACCAGGTGCACTGGGGGGGGGGATGTCGATCCCCCATTCCCCCATGCAGGCAATGAGCCCCCAGGAGATGGGGTATAACAGAACAATCTAGACAAAATTTCAAGGCCGGGGAGGCTACGAATCCAATCCCTACAGGTTCATTCTATACAGATGACACCATGCAACCCAACCATCCAACCCATGGATTGAACCAGAGCAAGTTCCAAGGCAAAAATATACGCCAACGCACAAACGATCGGCATAGATTCATCGGTATATACCAGACCCATGAGTGCCACATCCCAGGATGAACATGAACCTAGATGATTCCCTTTCTTTATTCCCTACCTGCGATGAGTCCACCCAGAAGTAACCTCGAGCAGCAATTTGCCACCCCGGCGTGAAGGATCCCAAGACTGAGTGATGGAAAGTCTCCTTCACGGAAGAACTTGGCCAAGTTCATTGGTTTCCGGATCCTGCAGCGTAAAGCGCCTCCAATTGCCCCCTCCTCCTCTCTTCCTCTCCCCCACTCCTCTCCTCCTCTCGGATTCCATTGCAGTCCTCTTCTATCTTCCTGACAGCTCCAGACCGTGATTTGCGCCTTCAAACTACCCCAATGGGTAACCCAAGCTCGCTATATCAAGCGCCCGCTAGGTCATGACCTTCCAATTGGAGGGTCGATCAAGATATCAGTATGATATTCTCTCTCTCTCTGTTGCCTGTCTCCTTCCACAGCTACTGATATGTGTCTTGTTCCATCTAGATCGTCTCCAGCCAGGCTGAATAATATCCACCAAGCGTTCCGAAATAGACCTGACCATAATGAACCAAAAAGCCCTGGATATAGTCAGAGAACTCTGCTTGCATGAAGAAGAGAAACCACCATGGCGACACACTCCGCCAAACCACGTATCCCACCCGCAAAACGCAAAACGCAAGACGCAAGACGCAAGACGCAAGACGCAAGACGCATCCCCGAAGCCATAACCACAACTTGGTAAAGAACCAAGCCGACAACATGGCCATCCTCGCCAAGAAATGGGAGACCCGGCAGTCGCGGTGGATTATCTGGGCCTCGGCCCGTTTATTCGACTTCCTACGAGTCAGCGATTACGCTCTTTTCCTAGTGAACACTATCCTACCAGTTAGCCCGTCATGTCTAACTTCGAGAGGTAATCTGGGGGGTTAATGCTTCCTCCTCGCGGCGAGGAGTGTATGCATGTTCCAGTTTGCAGTATGCCATCCTGGGATGTTGGGACAGAAGTGCAATAACTGCTTCTATCATGGAGATATCATTGTCTATAGCCTATCTGCAGTGTTGAGATACAACGGACAGGAAAGCGTCAAGTAGAAGACAAAAGACGCATCTGCGAAGCCATAACCGGTCTTCCGGGGCAAGAACCATGCGACAACTCCAGCTATGGACAGAAAGCCTATCTGTCGGCCTATCAACCTGAGTCCCAATCTTCTGAGCACTGCCGGCGCTCGCTCCTGGTAGAGAAACCAGCACCACACGGCATCAGAATGTTTCCGTGCAGGGTATTTCCAGAATATAAATAAAAAACGCCACTCCCAATCCACAGGAGATACCGGGTCCTCTTCTGGACTGCATCAGAGAATGCGTCCAGGAAGCCAAGACCAGGCCAGGCCAAGCCGGCGTGCATCAACGGTGATGTCGTGAACGATAACCACCCAACGAGCCATGTTCAAACTGCGCAGAACAATGATCCTCTGGTATGCGTATCGAGTCGAGATTGCTGTCTGCGGAATGGAGTCGACTCGCACTGCCTCGGGCTGTATAGGGTCGGCCCGGACAAAAGCTGCTACTTTGACGATTTTCTGAGGCACGTCCAGCGAACCGGACGGACGGTTCACACCTTCGATTCCGATATGTGGTGTTGAACACTGTCATCGGGACATTAGAGTGTTCAGATTGGTCGCTGGAAGGTATCATCTCTTCATCAAACACTCCACTTTCCTCTTCTACTGGTCCGTTGCGACTGGAACACCGAATTCCAAAAGAGCTACCGGTTAAATCTGAAGTCTTCGGCACGATCTATCCATCCTCATTTGAAGCACCACTCCGACATGCTTGCGCAGGCAGGCAGACCTCCAACCTCGAGTAATTAGCTTTGCCAGGGAAGCGCCGGACCGGGCCAGGCCTGGCACTCTAGTTGTACTAGACTTTGAGTCTTTCTTAACCCACCACACAGCGATGGAGCGTGGCGTTGGTTTTTACCATCTACCATCTCCATCTCCACCTACACAGAGTCCAGAAATGAACAGACTTGTACTTTTGCTTTGCTGGCGATGGGATGGATGGGATGGGATTTATCGTTGTATCACTATTGCGCTATCTAGCTGGTGTCGTGAGACTACTTATTATTATTTAAGATCTAGGATCTAAAACGTATTTTATATTATATGTTTATAAACTCTACATCATGAGAGTTGACTAACTGTCCTCGTATCTGTCCTACAGACCTACTTCTCTCTCTCTCTCTCTCTCTCTCTCTCATCTATAGCCTTGGTCTATAACCCATATATAGTAGCCAACATGGTGTATAACCCCTATATAGTAGCCAACATGATGTATAACCCCAAGATTGACAGACAGACAGACAGACAGACAGACAGAAAGAAAGAAAGAGGGATAGACATTCTCATCTCCACCATTAAATCAAACCAACCCATCCATCCATCCGTCCATCATCTATCCCAAAAGGGTTAAATAAGAATCTTATCTAGATGAATCATATCTACATCTCCAGGTTCAGATCGCGGACAGTAACACCTAAGCACTCAGTCAATCAATCAGTCACTATAGTTATACCAGTACCACCCACAGAACCAAAAAAAATAAAAATAAAAAAAAATAAAAAAGATATACACACCTAACTTAACCCGACCATATCCAAATCCAATATATCCTATATCCAGGCTGGATTATTACTCCCCACTGACCACACTTCGTCTCCTCACACCAGTACCAGTACCAGTATCAGCCCCGCCCCCCCGCCCCATCCTCTGCATATCATATGCATCTCCCCTCTCCAGATCATCATCGACCACATCACCTTCACTATCGTCTCTCCGGCCAAGAACCTCCCCTCCAATCCCATGCTCATCCCCATTTTCATCCGTACCACTCCCACTCCCACTCTCACTCCCCCCATGCGCCCCCCCCACACTCCGCATAACAAACTCCCCGGCAGTCGGCGCATCCAACACCCCCAACTCCTCCCTGCCAAACCACCCCGGAAAAAGGAGGACCCGAACGGGGACCAACGCCAGAATGATGACGGGGAAACCAATCGCCGCAATCGTCTGCGTGATGGCAAAGGTCGCGCCGAAGCCGACCAACTCCACGACAACAAAGGCCCAGACGGCCCGGCGGCGTTTGAGGCGTTTGAGCGGGTTGGAGATGGGGGTGAGGGCGCGGTCTTGGGCGAGGAAGAGGAGTTTGTGGGTGATGCCGTTGGATTGCAGGGCTTGGACGCCCATGATGAAGAAGAGGCCGGCGAGGACGGATTGGGGGATGAGGTGGAGGACGAGGAGGAGGGGGCCGGTCATGGTGCCGAGGGTGAGGAGGCCCTGGGTGAAGTTGGAGAGGCGTTGTTCGACGACGTGCGAGGTTGTTCGCACCGTTTTGCCTTTGTTGGTGTCGGCGGTGTCGGGGAGGTCGAGGGTCACGCAGAGAGCGGAGGTGTGGAAGGGGGCTTGCGGGATGAGGCCGTTGGGGAAGGGGATGCCCAGCAGGCCCGAGACGAAGGTTGTTAGGCCCAGGAGGAAGAAGTCCCAGTGGAAGCCCGCGGGTTTGCGCAAGGGGAATTCGGTACCTTGGGCGATCAGGGAGGATACTTTGTCTGGTTAGTGATGTTTTTTTTTTCTTCCTATAGGGGGGCAGGTAATACCGTTATGATCGAAATAGAACAGAATCGTCAACAGCACGGCGAACGGAATCGCCAAAAACACATCCCCCACACTGATATCCCAGAACTGCACCAACCAGCCCCGATCGGCCGTCGGAAAGAAGGCCTTGCTGGTCGGCAGGCGCGCGACCTCGACCTCCCGCATATGGCCGATATGGACGAAGCCCGTGAAGAAGATGATGGTCAGCGGGGTGCCGTAGTCCTCGAGGAACTTGCGGATCTGACGCGTGAACAGACTGCTGTTGCCCAGCTCGCCGCAGATCCAGCCGCCCATGAGCACCAGCAGGGCGACCATGATGCTGAGATAGGCGGAGGTCTCGCCGGCGGAGCCCCACTGGCGGGTGAGGACCTGGATGCCCTTCTGCAGGTAGATGAAGGCGACGTAGAAGCCGAAGATGTCGCAGGAGAAGCGGGTGACGTAGGTGAGGCCGTTGCAGGCGTTGGTGATGGCGAGGAGCCAGTGCATGATGAGGGACCATCTGTCTGGTCAGCGTAGTTTCTTTGATTCGAGAAAGCCGCAGCATCAGAGAGAGAAACAAAAAAAGATACAGCAAACTTACATCCCGATCCAACACATAAACGCCAAATAATTCGTGCCGCGACTCGCAATGATATCATAGACGGTATAATTAAACACGGTAATCGGGCCGGTGACGCCCACAATGACCAAGGGCTGGGCAGCAAAGAGCGAGAAGACGACGGCGGCCAACACCGAGGCCAGGAGGACTTCGTTGACGCCGTAGCTCTGGTTGGTTTTCTCGAACATGTCGAGGGAGAAGGCCAGTGCGGGGAGGATACTACACGCGATGCAACCCAACCCATGTAATGTCAGTGGACCTAGTATTTCGGAGGCATCTCTTTCTCTTCCAGGCATAACCGAAGGAAAGCCAGCCTGAAAAGAAGCGAAGGGAAACGGGAAACGGGAAACGAAACTCACTTGGCAAAATACATATACACCGTGGCCGGCACGACGCGATAATCCCAGGCATCGGTCCAATCACTCCAGTAGTAGGGGATGCGGCGCTGGACGTCCCTTCGCATGCCGCGGAAGAGATGGACTTTGTACCATTTTTCTGCTTGACCAGGACCGGAACCGGAACCAGAGGACTGTTCTCTCTGCATATTGGGGTTCGATCTGTTTCTGCTCCTTATGCTTCGTAAACCACCCCTGCTATCTGCCCGGGAAGGGATATTTTGCTCTTTGTGTTCGTGGTGCTGTGGTTGAACCCGAGAGAGATCTCCGTAATTCTGCTGGACCGCATTTCCACTTCCCTGCGTATCATCCCTACCCCCATCCCCAACGGAAAGGGAGGAGAGGGAAGCGGGTGGCTGCATAGTCTATAATCTATGGTGCAGGGGAAATCAAGAAAAGCAAACACGGATGTCGATGTCAGATTGGAAGGGGGGAAAGTAAAAAGGCAAACTGCCGAAGGGCTCGGCGGAGCAGCCGAGCCGGAGTGACTGAACTCTGGGGAAATAATGATGGAAGGTGGAGCCGGACACTAACCAACAGTACCAGAGAATATTATTCTTCAAGAAAAATAAAAAAAAAGTGAGAAGAGGAGAGGAGAGGAAAGAAATAAAATAAATAAAATAAATCCATGATGGGTGTTCTGATTATCCGACTTTCTATATTTCTTACGGGAAATAAGAATCTGTCTGACTCATTGACTCTACAGTGTAACTACAGTCCACTCTACATTCTACATCAGTCGCAGGGCAGCCATGCAGATACCCCTGCAGCGCCCGGATGCTCATACCCACGCCCATACCAAGATCAAGTCTACTCGACTCGACTCATACGCAAGCAAGGCCATAGCCATAGCCATAGTCATATCCATAGCCAAGTAAGAACTAACTAATACATAGAGAATTCCAGATTCGCCGGCAGACCCGACAATTCCACCCCCAGGCAGACGCATCCCATCATCAATTTACCGGACCATTCCACCGGCCTTCGTTAAGGATCGATTAGTAACATGCACAACTTTTCCGACCGTCGCCTCTAAGCCGGGGGAGGAGGGGGAGGGGGCTGGTCGCTGGGAGGCTGTATCCAGTTCGTTAGCAGTGGTTTCGGTTTTAAGATGCAAAGAAAAATACATACCGGAGGCGGGGGTCCCTCGCCAGGAGGAGGGGGAGGAGGACTGCCCGAGCCGTAGTACGAGGGCATGCCCGGGGGCGGCGGAGGCGCTCCCAGACCCGGAGGAGCTCCCGGCGCGCCCATGCCAGGGTACGAGGCATATCCTCCGTATCCGTACGCCTGCCCACCAGGCGGCGGCGGCGGGGCCTGCTGCTGCTGGTGCCAGGGAGCAGCCGCTCCGGGAGCACCCCCAGGAGCACCGTAGCCACCGCCGTAGCCACCGTGCGAACCGTAGCCGTAGTCGCCGCCGCCGCCACCGCGGGGGCCCTGCGCCGCCCATGGAGGGGGACCGCCGTGGTCGCGGGAGCCGTAGTCGTCCCGGCGGTCGCGGCCGCGCTGTTGCCAGGGGGCGACGTCGCTGGGAGGAGGTCCGCGCTGCCAGGGCTTCGCATCCCGGTCGTCGTACCCTTGGTCGGGGCCAGCCTCGATCCGACGAGGGACGTGACCGTCTTCGCCGGGGGCGCCGCCAGACAGTTCATTCATGAGTTGCTATCGAGGTTAGTGTCACATTCGACAGACCCTACCAGACAAAGACTTACCTCCATCTCGCGGTCAACGGCGTCACCACCGCCAATGGCCCGGGGCCCGCGCTGGCCGAAGCCGCCGTTGTTGTTGCGCCAGTCGGAGCCGCGCTGGCGGTCGGGACAATCGCGAGCCATGTGGCCGGCGTTGCCACAGACACGACAGATGATGTTGGCGGTGAAGTTGCGCTGCTCGGGGCAGTCGTACTTGCGGTGACCGATTTGGCCGCCTGAAGTTATTAGCCACGTATATTAGAAGGGGGGAGAAAGAAAGAGAAAACTCACAGTTCTGGCAAGCCTGGTTCTCGTCGTCACGGAGAGTACCGTTCAGCGCAGCCAGCTCACGCAGCTGGTTCCGCTTGAGCTCGTTCTGACCCTCGGGGATGGAGGCGGCCTGTCTGCGGTTAGCACGGATCGCTCAGCGAAGAAGTTCCAGCCGACATACCGTCTCGATGACATTGTGCACCAGCTTCTTCGCCTTGTTAACCTTCTCCTCGGTATCTGCCATGATCAAACAGTGAAGATCCTCCTCCTGGTTGCTGGCGTGGGCGGCGTCAGAGCGACCCTTTCCTTCCTTGACGGAGCCCTTGCCACGGATCGCGATCTTCGCGCCGGACTCGGTCTCCATCTTCTTGAGGGTGTTTCCACGGGGTCCTATGAGTAAGCCAACTTGAAAAGGTAGCAGAGAGCTAAGTGTTAGTGCACGCTGTTTCAGAAGGATTTGAGAGTGAGTGAGCGGGGGAAGGAGAGCAAAACGGAGCAATGTGCAATGCAACATCAAGCAGCAAGGGTTAGCAAGAAGCGAGCTGGAGAAGGACGACGCGAGACGTCTTCATCAGAAGCCCGGCTCGAGCAACAGAGTAGGAATACAGAAGAACAACGGTTAGGAGTTAGAGGGTTAGTTATCATACTGAAGTTAATCTCTGGATAGTCATTCACAGGCACGTAGACCTTCTCCTGGGTCTTAGTAGGGCGCCTGTAGTCAGAGGGCGGGTGGTAGTTAGGGATGGTCTTCATGGCCTTCTCGACGAGCTTGTGGCGCTCATCCTCGAGGCGCTTCCGATACCGGTACTCTCTAGTGTTTACACGTCTGCCAAAGTTATCGTACTGGGGGGGAGGAGAGGGAGATCTGTCCGAGTTAGCGGTGAGCTCATGGCATCATAAAAAAAGAAAAAGAAAAAGAAAAGGAGCAGCCTACCTATCGCCATCCGCCGGAACCACATCATTGATTCTCAGCTTCTGACTGATCTCCTCGATGCGCAGATGCAAGGTATACGCCTCCAGCTGTTCATTGGTGAAGTTTGCCATGATCATGGTGGGCAAGCCCATGAGACCAGCGGCCTTATTCTCCTGCGCATCGCCCCAGCGGTTGCGCTTCTTGCGCTTCTTGACGCCATCGACGGGGGGTTCAGCTAGAGATGATTAAATATCAGCAGAGTCCACTGTGTAGAGACGTCCTCCCTCTGAGTACGAACGAAAGAAAGAAAGACTCACCACGAACAGGGCTCCTCCCACGCTTGTAGCCGCTATCGCCGGCCGCGGAGGCGGGTGTCGCGGTGCGGCTGTCGTCGTCCGGACCGTCATCGCCTCCAAACCGTCTCCGGCCCAGAGGGATGTTGTTGGAGCCGGTGATACCCTGGTTCCGCCAGGCCATGATGACGGGGAGGACTGTGAGTTGTTAATGGGGTTGATGGGCGAGCGAGCAAGCAAGATGGTCTCGGGTCGGGATGAGGAGAGGCGACGGCAGCGACAAAAGCGAGGGCGGCGAGGTGGCAAGCTTTTAGGACGCACGTGGGATGACTAAGCAGTCGGGTTTTAGAGTGAAGCAAGTCAACATGATATTATTGTATGATTTTCAGAAGACAATTCCTGACACTTGACAGTCACCACGTCACTTGGCCGTCACCTTGCCATCACATCACATACTAACTATTTACAAGACACAGACAGACAGACAGACAGAAACAATCCAACCTAATCTAATGCTTCGCATCCGCCTTCATCCCCTCCTGAATCCAAGCCCTCGCCTTCTCCGCAGCCTCCTCCGCGGCCTTCTTATCCTTGATCAACTCCTTCATCGTATCAGGCGTGGGCACATGTCTCCCCTTCTCGACGCCCTCCCTCGCCGCCATTCGCTCCTCCCAGGCCTTCAGATTCGGAAACTCGTCGATATCGACGCCGGCCCACCCGGCGGCGGCCACCCACCCCCAATGCGAGATATCGGCGATACTGACATGATCGCCAACGAGATAGCCGGACTGCGACTTGGCGAGATGGGCGTCCAGCACGCCGTACAGCCGGCGGGTCTCGTTGACGTAGCGCTTGACGCCGTACTCGATGCGTTCGGGCGCGTAGCGCGAGAAGTGGTTCGCTTGGCCTTGCATGGGCCCGACGCCCGCGTTCTGGAAGTACAGCCAGCTGTTGACGTCGTAGGCTTCGCGGGTTCCCGCCGGGTAGGAGATCTTGTGCGTCGGGTCGTATCGTTCCGCGAGGTAGGTGAGGATGCTGCCGGATTCGAACAGCGCGATTTGTTTCCCGTCCGAGAAGGTATCGGTTATGGCGGGGATGCGGCCGTTGGGGTTGATGGCGAGGAACCAGCTGGGTTTTTTCGGTTGAGGTTAGTGGGGGATATCATGATGAATGAGAGAGGGTGGGGATAAGTGTTTTGGGGGGGATGGGGATGGAAACATACTCCTCCTTCTGAACATTCTTGCTAATATCAATTCTCTCGACTTTGTACGGGAGGCTGTTAACACAATCATCAGTTCCTGGTGCAGCAATTACCCAACTTCCCAGCCCATTCGCTGACAAGAGAGAAAGACAGAGAGACAGAAAGACAAGACATACCCCAATTCCTCCAACGCAATCGAGATCTTAATCCCATTGGGCGTCTGGGCCGTGTAGAGGGTGATATCCGGGGTAGCCATTGTATCAGACCGACGGGGCGACGAAGAAGAAGCAGCAGCAGCAGCAAAAGATCGAGATCGAGTTTGTGTATTAATCTGGGTCCGGGTCTGGACCTGGGTGTGTAGACACAATGTCGAAGACAAGAAACGAACAGGAACAGGAGGGGCAATGCCAGAAACTCCAACCCTGGGGATGCGACAGAGGTTATATACCCTGGCCGCACGAACCCCGCTCATAGTAGTGATAGCGCCAATGGTAATTAAGTCGGTACGGGTACTATCTAAGTATCTAAGGGACGATGAATCATAGGATACAGAATACGGGAGGGGAGCGAGCAGATGATGCCATCTGGAAAGTTGTCGTCTCCGTCAGCGGCGCCCCACCCAGTCTGGATTTGATTTCTAAGCTGGGGGGTTTATTCAGCGTCGATTGCCTTCCATGGCGTATCTCCGGTGGGTGGATGGGTGGTACGTAGTTCAGAGATAATTAATTAATAAATGGAGAATGGATGGGATAGGTTAGGTTGGGTATGAGGATGACTTATTTGGTGGTAAGCTGTGAGTCATGCCATCTATGCGGTCTTTCGGTTTCTTCATGGCCGTGCATCCTGTGTAATGGTAGTCTAGATGTTAACTAGTTATGTAGATTGATGGATTGATAAGCTTTGACTCTTTCGGTTAGCTGGATGGAGCTTAGACTAGTAGTACCAGCTACTCCTAGTCGCTACTAGCCCCAGCTTGCTGAAGCAACAAATCTATCATGGATAACTATGAACGGCGAAGAACAACATCAAATCTACAATGAAATCACATCCCCATCAAAAAATAAAAATAGTCAAATAAATGCTTGATATGTGCAGCCGAAAGCCAAGTAAGTAAATAATAAAGTAGATACTTCCAGAACAGGACGACTAGGTATATACCCGAAACCCAAACACCAGCTCGTCGCACAAAACCAAATCAAAGAGAGGAAGTGATACCTCGTGTCATTGGCAGCTACGAGCCCAGGGAGAGAGATGGTCCAAGAGTAAGACTAATATCCCAGTCCAGCCAGCTAGCACAAGCGCGACGATGGCGTCGTGGCTGAATGGGGGCCAACCCGGCGACCACTCTTAAACCAACACCCTCCCTCGGACCGTTTGCAAAACAATCTACTTTACCTCACCAGGTAAAACTCTCCTCGATGAAATCGACCTGCGAACGATCCTGTCTCTTGCGACAGACGCGTCGGACATCATCGCTCAGACCCCCATTACCGCACACGAGCACGCCCATGGCCCCGATCTGGTTCTCGACCTCCATGCCAATCAGGGTGTCGATGTTCGGACGGCCCGGGAACATCTGCACGGTGGCACTGGGGCTCTGGATCTCCTTGGTATTGCGCGGGCGGGTGATGAACAGCATGACGCGGAGGACTTCCCTTCTGCGGTCCATGGACAGGATGCTGGTCATCCAGGGACGGATCCATTCGAGGTGTTCGGGCGACTGGATGGTCCAGATGAGGGTGACGCGGCGGGCGGCGACGGTGCCGTCGGCGTGGCCCTGGACGAGGTGGCGGACGAAGGGGACCTGGTGGGTGATGCCGACGCCGCCGGCGAAGAGCATGACGGTGCCGTACGAGTCCATGGAGTGGATGTTGCCGTAGGGGCCCTCGGCGAAGGCGCGCAGCGAGATGCGGCCCCCCATGGCGTTCTGCGCGCGCTGGAAGAGCTTGTCGGTGAAGCCGGTGCGGCGGCGGACGAGGAGGGAGATGGTGGTTTTTTGCAGCGCCAGGAGGTCTTGCTGCGTCATCGGGATGCCTTTCTCGCAGGCGGGGAACTCTTCCGCGTCGCTCCAGCCGACTGAGAAGGGGTGGCTTGTCCACCAACCGACCGCCGGGATGTAGAGGTAGATGTGCTGGCCCGGGTGGAAGGTCCACGGACGCGCCATTTTCAGGGTGATGCGCATGGCGTCGCCGGGGAGGGCCTCGACGTGCGCGGTTGTGGACTCTCGGCCGCAGTTGCGGTAGAGGAGAGTGAAGATACGGGCAGCACGCTGGATGGATGGTTAGTGGGTGGGGTTTGGACGGTCTGGGGCTGACGTACCTCGAACGCCCAGAAGATGATGGCCACCAGCAGGTAGCTCTGAGAGATCATGCCGTTCAGGTGGATCCACAGGAAGGCGAACGAGACCACGATCATTATGATGTGGAGGTGGAGGAAAGTCTCATAGAAAGCATGGCGGATAGGCGAGGGAGAATGGGCCAGGAGACCAACAAAGGCACAGGCAGCCTGGATATCAAGTTAGCAAACGCTCAATCGTTGCAATCGCGGATACTTACGACCAGTCCGCTGAGCATGAAACTGCTCTCTCCAAACACCTTCCCAACGACACTCCAACCTTCTATAGGAGCATTAGCATTTGAATGCCGACTATCCGCTCAGGATTACAACTCACCATCCTGAACCTTCGGGATACACCAGGCGACCACATGCGCAATGGCCTCCAGGACCACAATGCGGGCGAGCCAGCGATGCATCAGGTTGAAGGTATCAAACGACACCTGCAGCAGGGGGATCAAGGGATTATTGCGGCCGGCAAACAGCACGACGGGGATCAGGTTGACCGTGGCCATCGTGCCGGTGCGGTTGCGGACGAGACCCGCGACGGTGTCCTCCTGGGACCCGTAGGGCACGGTGACGACACACAAAACCACGTTCATGACGACGATGCCCAGCAGCAGGAACGAGTGGAAGCGGCTGGGGAGGGTGCCCATGTTGACGGCGCGCGAGAGCTGGAACTCGCGGTTGTGTCGGTTGCGGAACAGGGGGGCGTAGGTGATGTGGTTCTTGACCTTGGCCAGCGTCTCGTGGGGGGCGGCGAAGTATCGTTGATGCTCGTTGTTGAAGCTGGCCAGCCGTCGCATGTGGCTCGCCAGTCGGTGCGACGTCTTCCACACGTAGATGGCAACGGCCATCAGCCCCAGCACCAGCAGACTGAGTCGCGCGAGGTCGTCGTTGAGCATCTCGTATATCGAGGAGCCGCCGCCATGACGCTTCTCGAGGTCGGCTGCGGACGCCAGTCCAGCCAGGGACCAGCAGAGAAGAAGAGAATGCGAATACATGGTGAATATCGAAAAGAAGGATCGTTTCTTGTACAAGAGACCAGCTCTGTCTGTCCACGCAATCTGCACCGAAAACAGACGAAGAAGAAGAAGAAGAAGCCGAGAGACCCCTGTCAATCAGGCTCGCGAGGGATTGTCTATCGAATCTTGCGGTTTATTTTTTTTTCTGGGCAGCCCGGGGTAGAAAAGCAATACGCGACCTCCAGCAGAGCAAGGCTGGGCCGGGAATCACCAACAATGGTGTTGTTCGGGGGCGCTTTGTTTCTCAGTGTCTGCAGGAGATGAATGATGCTATCCAACAAAGAAGTCCAACAACAAGAACCAACAACAAAGAACAAAGCTAGGTCCGTGGAGTGAGCGCAGGGAATGCTCCAGGATCCGGACAGGAGGGATTTGTCGCGGGGCCAGCAGCGGGCAACGAAAGGAATGGATGGAATGGAATGTGAGATCTGAGGGAGTGAGCCAGTCACTCGCTTGCTCTGGGCCAAAGGAATGAAGAGAAGGTCCCAACAGGCAACAGAAGTAAAAGTTGGACACGGGGGGGGGGGGGGGCGAATGAAGACTACCAGCAGTCAGATGAAGAAAAGAGAGAGAGAGAGAGAGAGAGGAAGAGGAAGAGGAAGGGAAGAAGGAGAGGAGAAGGGATGCAGAAGTGTGCCTGAAGAAGAAGAAGAGGAAGAGGGAGGGAGTACAGCGTCCCTGTCGTACTCCTGCTACTGCTACTGCTGCTACCACCACCACCACCACCACCACTAACTACAGCTACAGCTACAGCTACATAGGTAGGAACTAACAATGTCCTCCATCCTTCCATTCGTCCTCGAAAAGACCCAACAAGCCCAAGCCCAAGTCCAAGAGACCCGACCCATCCACGGCTGACCAGCTCCAATCCCCAATCTCGAAAGTCGAAACTCGAATCCTCGACTCGGACAGCGGCCAGGGAGGGGATGGATTCACCCAGACCCATCCCAGCCGAGTCGAGTCAGTCAATAAGAATGGCGGCATGGCCCAAGCACTGGGTCTCGCCCAGACCTTTTGTCAACCCCATTATTGGGCCGTTCCTGTCCAAATTGCCTCACGCCAAGCCACCAGACACCCACCAGACCGATGAGGCCATTGGCAGGCGGGCGGGAAAGCAGTGAGGGTGAAACAAAGTGAGCGGAGGCCCGGCAGAAGAATCGATCGCGGCTTGGCTGCCTTGACTCTGCAGAGGATAGAGGATTGAGGATGGCGGATTGCAGGACGCACCCTTGCGTTTTCTCTCGACTAGCGAGCCAATCTCAGCGGAAGGGCGGAGAAGGGCGGGACTGGGTGGGTTCGGGGTTTTCTGGCTGAAGCTGTCAGCAGTCAGCATTTCGATCGGCGAGTGTGCTGCAAGGAGGGGGGGGGAGGCTGAAGAGGAGGGCGCTTAAGTAGGATGATGATTATGTAGGTACTGAACTGGTAGTTAGTTAGATAACTAGGAGGATTTGGATGCTGACTGTTGGATCTACCACTAAGTAGATAACTAACTGACTAGTTACTATGAAGGTATTTGTAGTACCGCATAGTACGGCGTACAGGCAAGGGAGTGAGTATTATCTATAGTACTCCGTACAAAAATAAAAATAGCACATATCTATCCATCTATCTAAGTATCTACCTGGCTATTCTCTTTTCCAGCCGGGCCAAGATCCATCCATCCAGCTAATAATCAAATAAATGAAAAGGACGGACGGACCTGACCGTTTGTCTCCTCCTGTCTCCATCAAAGTGACAACACGGCCCACGCCTTGGTTTAGGTCTGCACTAGTCACCGATCTGATACACCGGGTCTCGCCAGAACCAAGTTCACCCTGAATGACTGTTGACTGTTGACAGTTGACACCGCTGTCACGCGGCTGTCACTTAATCTCTAAGCCAGTTTCATTGTGAGTCTTTTCGAAGTTCAGAAAAAAAAAAAAAAACACACAAGTAAAAGCGCCCGAGATGGAAGGATGCAGGATGAGAGGGCGCATAAGAAGTACTACAAGATAAGTAACTTCGTACTCGATCCGATCCAATCCGATCCGATTATCTATCCAAGTACCGTGTATCTAACTACCATGCATGCATTGACAAAAACCCTAAAACGCCAACTTAATCTATCTCACTAACCAGTAGTATCTCACCAGTAATCACTCGATAACTAACTAACTAACTAACTAACTACCGAATCCAATCCAAATTCGGGCCAGAATAATAATGCCGGCGGGTATCATCCAGAACCAATGATCCTAATCCTCAACCCTGTCCCCAATAAGCCAAGCCCAGACCCCAGGGACCAAGACCAAATCCAAATCCAAATCCAAATACTCTAATCAATAAGATCCCAGATTCCCAAGGGACACACACCCCCAAAGCTAAACCAGACCCGCCCCAAAAATTGCAAACGCCAACACCAAGCACCCAAGCCAGCCACGAACCCTCAACTCCAACCAACGCAACCCCCGCTTACAGAAAACTCAACTCATCCTCGCTATCGTCCTGCGAACAAGGAATCTCACGCCGCACCTGCACGGCTGGCGTGCGCGTGCGAGTCACCCGGGGCAGATCAAGCTTTGGGTCTGGGAGACTGGTGGGCAGCGGAGGGGGCTTCAGGTTCAGGCGGTTGGCTGGGGGCCGCCCGCGCCCGCGCGCATTCCGGGGCCGGCACACCGTCAACGGGGCGGGCAGATCCATCGTGGAGGGAGAGAGGCCAGAGGCAGAGGGGCTGCGATTGATGATGACCACCTCGATCTGGGGTGCCACTTTCCTAGAGGCCATGGCAGTGGCACGATGCTGCTGCACCTGCACCACACGGTTCTTGGCCTGGGGCAGATCGCGAAGCGCCGTGCGTGTGCGGGCGGCTACGGGGGAGCCCGAGCGGGTGGACTCGTCGCTGGGCGACATCACAGCGACGGCGGCGGCATTCGTCCTCGCGCTCGAGCGAAGCCTTAGTCTTTTCGGGGACGGCGATGGCAACGGTGGCGTCCAATCGGCCTGCGCGCATCCTCGTCCTCGTTTCCCCGACACCGAGGGCGCAGACGAAGTCACGCTCGACGCGACCGTCTCCGACGGTGCTGGGCTCGGGGACCGGCTACTGGTCGAGCAGGATTCCGTCGATACGCGGTCGGTGCTGGTAGACGTCTTGGGGGGTTGAGGGGCTTTAGGGGCTGGGGTGCTGGCTACCCATTCCCCGATGCTGTCCTCCCACCGGTACAGGTCGAGCGCCGTCTGTGAGGATGGCTGATGCGTCGAGGCGAGCGACTCAGACTCAGACTCATACTCATACTCGTCGGCGGGCCTCTCCTGCTGGGAGGAGATGGCCTGTCCTTGGGTTTCCAGCGCCCACGCGTGGTCGTCCTCGTCCAACGTAATCTCTGCCAGGGCCATGGCCGTTTCCGCGGCCACTTTCCCGAGTAGAGGCATTCTTCCCGTCCTCGTCGTCAGCTGAGCGAGCCGGGAGACAATCGTCCGCACCTCGCGGGGGGTCCGGGTGGGATCGCCCTTGCGTGCGTGCCCGCAGCAGTGAAACACCTGTTGGACGAACTCGGCGAGCTGTTTGACCCATTCCTGTTGGTTGGCTAACGAGAGGCAGAACGATTCCACGTTCTTGGGCGAAATCAAGTTGGACTGGCTGATGACCTCCGGCGTAGATGTTTCATGGCACTGGAGCAACCACTCGCCCAGCAAGACATAGCCCCGGCGCAGGCCGTGGAAACTGAGGCCCTCCATCTCCCGCAGCGACAAGACCAGCCCGATGGCCCGTTGCACGGTGAAGGACAGCGACCCCACGACAAACCTGACCTTCCGGCCCGTCGATCGCTCGTCGGCGTCCGGGGCCTGCGACCGCGCGATGCTCATCCCGCAGAGTGCGGTGACGAGACTCGAGGAGAGGTTGGTAAGCGCGTCTTGGATCGGGATAGGGCACGGAGACAGGTCTTGAGGGAGAGTCGACGAATTCGCGACGGAGGCCCTAGTATCTTTCGCGCGCGTATCTTTCGCAGGCATCGCATTTTTCCCTCTCCCTCTCCCTCTCCCTCTTCCCTTCCCCTTTCCCTTCGCCCGGACGACAGGTGAATCCGTGACCGGGAAGACGCCCGCAGACGACAGGACAATAGCTTCAATAGCCCGGGTGGCAGCCGCGGAATCGCCATCGCCAGTCGACAGCGACCGGATGGCGCCATCCACGCACTTCTTCCACCGGGCCGTGACCATCCACTCGGGCGGGAATGCACGGCGCGACAGCAGTTTGGCCACCTCATCGAAGACAAAGTACCTCCGTCCAGGCGCCCGTGTGTAGTACACGCGTAGTATGTGAATCGGGTCATCGCCGCGCGCTCGAGGGCCGGGGGGGTCGAACGCGGGCGGGTAATCGTATGTTCGGATAGTGGTGAGATATCGAGATAATAGGGTTTCAAAGGCGTCCAACTCTCCCTGGTTGAGGCACTCCTCCAAAAGACGACAGGTCGCCAACCGCGGGACCCAACCTTTCAACATCATCTCCGAGATCAGGTGGATCCCCTGGGCGCGCACCGCATCACGGAGGGGCTGCCATCCCCGACCACCAGGGGCATAATGGGCCTCCAGTTCCGTAAAGTAGGCATCGCACATATCGACCTCGCCATCCTCCTCCGCCTCATCTTGCAGCCTCTGCTCATCAGCAATAAACTCGGGAAGCCGTCTTGCCGCCATCGCCAGCAACGACCGAGCCCCCCGGCCCCCCTCCTCCCGCTGCGCGCCCGCCCGCGTATTATTCAAAAACTTCATAAACATGCGATCCAAAAACCGCGCGACATCCACGACACCCGCATCGCCCGAGAAATCCAACGCCTCCTTCCACGAGCCCTGGTAGGCCGGGAAGTTGGCATTGTTCGTCCGCGACGCTCTGCGATTCTCGCCCTGTCCCGTCCCGGCAGCCTCACCCGCAGCCGACGGTAGCGTCACATTGCGAAATAATTGTTTCCGGATCGACGCGGACGTGGATGCCTCCGACGCGCCCCCTAGTGTCCTTCCCGTGATCAACGGGGTCGCGATCTCAATGGCGCCAGGGAGCGTGCGCTGCACTTCCGGGCTCTTGATCAAGAGCCGACTGCGTCTCCGCGCCCCGTTCCTCTGCCCGCGGCTTGAGTAGTTGTGTCTGATGCGCCGATTCGGTTTTCCCGGGATCCAGGCCGGGTCGTCGGGTTCTTCGTCCGAGAAGGTCGTGCAGTCTGCTGCGTCGGCGGTGGCGGTCGGGACCCGCGCATTCTCGTCGGTCTCGCTGGCGGAGTCTTTCTCTTTCGATCTCGCGTCGGCGATGCTCTTGCGAATCTCGTGGTGTTTCTCGAGGCGGTGGTGGATGGATGTCAAGGGGCGCAACATGCGGTTTGCCCATTTCGCAGTCGGTCGGATCTCCTCCATGTTGCGCCGATGAGGTCGCGGTCTATCGGGGGAGTGTGAGTTTCGCGTCCGTGATGGCTTGTCAGTTCCGGTCGAAGCGCAGGGGTACCGACCTGGTCTTAAGTGCTGCTGCTCATAGATAGTCCATGTTCTGCGGACTTGCGACCGGATACGAGGTACGTTCTGATAATCACGCTGCTTGCGGATGCACGCCAAAAGGCCAATGTGATGCAGGGCTCCAAGGTAAACCTGCTGCCGATATGATACAGCGATTAATGCTTAACCAAAAGTATACAAGGGGGTAAACGCGAAAAGTAAGATGCGGTGGATGGATGGAGGGAGGATGTTGTGCCCGCCGAAGACGTAAAAACCGGTCGTCGCCGGAAGCGGCCTAGCGCGTCCCTTAGTCAGATCGGCACTGCAGCCGTGATTACTCATCCATCGGCCATGAAGAGTCTAATCTCTTAACTAGGCAGGTACGGGGTAGTGTTGGTACTACTGGAGTGGTATAGCGTCATGAAACATTATCCTACTAGGTAACAAAACACATAGCATCATTACAAGCTCTCATGGGGAACTCCCCGATCATGGTATATAATACACAGCATGCGAATCGCCCCCTGGCTCTGTATGCACGGGTGCGGCCAACATCTCACGCCAAAGAAAACTTGTGCACATCACAAGGAACAGAGGAAAGCAGTATAAAAACGAGAAACAGAAGCACCAACAGCGGTGCGAGAGTAGAGAGGTTTCTACAGGATAGGCAAACGTCCCGCTCATCCAAAATATCAACTCTTTGCAGGGATATATAGAGCCAAATCATATCTTCAAGTGTTAAGACAGGTATAGTATAGTCCGAGAAAATGGAACCAAAACAATTTTGAGCCTGGCCACGGGCCATGCGAGAAAGGGGAGAGAAAAGAAAAGCTTAGGCCGAAGACTTCTTCGATCCACGAAGCTTGGGGTTGCTGGCGGCAGCACGCTTCTTCTGCTTGGCCTTGGAAGAGCCGGCGTCACCGCCCTCGATGAACTTCAGCAACTCATCGACGCTACGAGAGTCCAACGAGGAGCCCGAGCCGCGGGCTCCAGCCACTCCGGAGGCGGTCTGGCCGACCTGGGGCTGGATCTTGGTGCCGAGAGAACGGGGGTTCATGTTGACCCGGCGCAGGCGGCGAGCCTGGATGTCCTTGGCGTGCTTCGCGATGGAAACCGCGTTCTGGGTGAGCTGCTCCAGCCAGGTCTCGGCCTCCTTGGTGTTGCGGTCGTTGGGGCCCAACTGGCTGAGGAAGATGTTGTAGGCATCGCGCATCTTGGCAACGGCACCCTTCGAGTCCTGGTCCAGAGCCAGAGCCTGCGCCAGCTGGAACAGGATCGTGGCGGTGTTGATGGACTGCTTGCCGAAGAGCGACTCGCAGACCAGCAACGAGGCCTCGAACCACTTGCGGGAGTCCCCGTACTGCTTGAGGTGCTGCAGCATCACCGCGGCGTTGTTCATCGTGGTGATGGAGTCGGGGTGGTTGGGGCCATAGATGATCTTCCACAGGTCCATGGCGTGCTTGATGTAGGCCAGAGCGGTCTTGGTGTTGCCCGAGGCGTGCTCGAACAGACTGAGGTTGAGGTAGCTCAGGATGGTGTCGGCAGAGTCAACACCCAGGGTACGCTCGGTGACGATAACAGCCTTGCGAGCCAGCTCAACCGCAGCCTCCTTCTCGTCGGTCTGGTAGTAGAGCATGGACAGCTGGTGGTACAGCTTGGCAACCTCGGGGTGGAGGATGCCGTAGATCTGCTCGTGCAGAGACAGGGACTCGAGAATGAGCTCCTGGCCCAGCTGCTTCTGGTTCTGCATGAGAGAGATGCGACCGGCCTCCAGGGCCTCCTCGGCAAGAGAGCTTCTGGGGGAGGCGTCCTTGACCATGGGCACGATGTTGAGGATATCGTCGGCCACGATGGAAAGGATAGGCTTCTCTTCCACGGGGGCGCGGGAGGGAGAGTTGTCGCCACCCTTCTTCTTCTTCTTCTTGTTGCCCTCATCCTGGCCAGCGCCGTTGGTACCGTTGGTGACAGGAGCCTTGGCAGGGATCTGAGCCTTGTCGAAGATGAACTCACGGGCTCCAAGCTGGAGACCCAGCTTGATCGAAAGATCACGCAGGAGCTGCAAGTGTCTCAGGGAGTTGAACCACTCGGGCTCCAGAGAGAAGCGGTAGCGGATGGTGACCTGCTTCTCGAGCTCGGCCCGGAGAGAGGCCGGAGTGACCTTCTCGAAGGAGAAGTCACCCTCGGGGAAGATCGCCCGGAGAGAGCTGTCGATCTCCGCACGGGGGTTGGGGCTGACATCAGCGCCCAGCAGGCAGTTGAGCAGGTGAGCAACGCAGGGGGCGACAAACGGCGCCGGCACGCTGCGGAGGTACTGGTTGGCAACGTGCTTGAAGGCACGAGCAATCATCTCCTGAACGAGGAGGGTGGACAGGGCATCGAGACGAGCGCCCCTCTCCTTGGACAGCTGAGCGAGCTTACCGAGGTAGCGGATGTTGATACCGCGCTTGTGCAGGAGCTGGCTGAGAGACTGGCCGTCCATGGGGAAACCGACGTCGCCGTCGTGCAGGTCCTGGATCAGCTCGGGCATGACCTTGGTGCGCAGGAAGTCACAGGTCTCGCGCACTTCCTTCTCATCCTGAGCCCACTGTTCCTTTTCTTCGTCGGTCTGGGGGACCTGGCCGCTGCAGACATCGGGGTTCAGGGCCAGGGTGAATCCGGAAATGTCGACCCGCTCCTGCTCCTGGACCTCCTCGGTCTTTTCCTCGGTCTTCTCCTCAGACTTCTCCTCGGAGCCCTCCTCCTTGGATTCAGCCTCGGCGGACTTCTTAGCAGCTTCCTCTTCAGCCTTGACGCTGCGACGACGCTCAACCTCGGCCTTGACGTACTGGCTCATCTTGTTCCTCCAGTACGACTCGACGAGCTCCAGACGGAGGGAGGACATGCGGTGGGGGTAGACATCGCTGCCCTCCTCCTCCTGCCACGCAACATCCAGGGGAGTCACGCGGTAGAGGTCAAGCACGTACTTGCGGCCGTCAGTGCCCAGCAGACCCTTGGTCTCAACACTACCCTCAAGCTCGTGGCGAGCACCCTCCTTGTCCCAGACGGCATGCTTCTTGATCCGGAGAGCCTTGGACAGCTTCTCGAAGACGGGCACAAAGTCGGGGTGGGTGGCCACCACGTCCTTGCCCTCAACACCACCGTAGTCGATCTGGTGCTCACCGGGCTCACGCTGCTTGAAGATACCAGGGACGATACTCTGACCGACAATACGCTTGCCAAGGTAGTCCACAACGACAGTTCCCGGGGTGAACAGACCGTTGATGTCGAGCTGGTTGACAGCCTTGATACCGAGGACGTCCTTGCCGACGGCGACACGGGCGGCCTCATCACCACCCTCGGAGGCGAAAGTGCCAACGCCGTCAGCACCGAAGGAGTAGAAGATGTTGTTGTAGACGAAGATCTGAGCATCCCGGCCCTCGGTGGGGTTCAGGGGGGCGACCTCACCACGGGCGACGAGAACGGCACCGCGGGCGGCAGCCTCGTTGTAGTCCGCGAAGAGCTTGGAGGTCAGGCGTTCCCGGAAAACGCGATCCTGGACGGTCTCGCGGGGGAGCTCCCGGGTGGTCTGGAACTCCTCGTTCCAGTCACGCAGAGTCTCAGCGTTGTCGACGCCGGAGATCAGGTAGTTCTCCTGGGAGCGGGTGATGTCCGCCTGGTGAACATTGGCGGTGGGGGAGACGAGCCACGGGTTGTTGGGGATGGCGTTCTGGAAGGGGAAGGTGGTCAGGAGGTCCTTCTGGTTGTTAGACTCCTGGAGAGCCTCGAAGGAGGCGTTGAAGGACGGCGACAGATGAGCGATCAAGCTGAGCAGCGAGTGCGCGCGGCCGTTCTTGGGGATGGTCTTCGGGGAGGGGTCGAACTTCATGTTCGAGCACTTGTTCACGTAGAAGCCAGAGATGTGGGAGGTGATCTGGAACTGCTCGCCCTCGTTGGTGGTGACCTGGAGGTAGAGCAGGTGACCCTTCTGGCGGAGGTTGTAGGGAACCGGGTTCCACGGCGAGAGCGAGATGGCCTTGACGGTCTTGGGAAGGGGAGTCTCGGCGCGGGGGAGGATGGTGTCGAGAGATGGGGAGCTAGCGATGTCGTACTTAGACAGGGAGTGGTCCTTCTCGGCCGCCTCGGACACCTCCGCGGAGATGGAGTCGTGCAGCGACAGACCGGCGCTGAGACCGTGCAGGTTGTCGACCCGGTCACCAGCGGCTCCGACGAGCTCCCGCATGCGCACCACGTGCATGCGAGCCTCCTTCTCGTTGTAGGGGTCCTCCACGAGGGTGATCTCGGAGTCCGCCGTCAGGTCGGGCACCTCGGACAATTCGATGAAGTCGTTGATACGCTGGCCGTTGAATTCGAGGTGGAAGCAGGTATACTGGAAGGTGCTGGGCAGCTCAACGATCGATTGGCGGACATCTTGGACCTGTTCTTGGCTCGACACCTATGGATACGGGTTAGAGGCTTGCAATGCTTCCTCCAGTCGCATGACACTGTTGTGAACACCCACCATCACCTGGATCTTGTAGGGCTCGTGAGGCAGCTTCACGGAGATCTGGAAAAGGCCTTGGATCGGTCAGTAACCGTGTGCAATTCGAGCGAGTTGACCGGGGAGCGACATACCACCGTTGACCTCCTCTTCCTGGACCTCCTCGGTGTTGTTGCCGTTGGTCAGCTGTTCGGGAGTCTCTGCAGCGACGATTAGCTATGGACGCCGGGACGCCGGGACGCCGGGGACTGCGGACGGCGGGTGCGAGCGAACCTTTCGAGTGCTCCATGTCGCCATTGGTCTGGGCCATTGTGACGGTCGGATAGGTAGTGTATTGGATGAGAGAAAGATGTTATGGTGGCACTAATGCACACAGTCTAGAACCGACCCTAGCGAAAGAGATCGGGGTAGCGGTGGCAAGGGAAGGGAAGGGAAAGGTAGAAGTAGAAAAACAGAAGTCAAGGATATGTATGGTACAAGGATAGAGGCAATTGAAGCAAAAGCAACCCGACCCCGGACCCAGGACAAGAAAGGGAACCCAAAAAGACACGAAGGAGAAAGGAATTGAAGTGGCAGGAGGGAGGAGAGAGAAGAGTTGAAGCCGGAGAAAGCACACGGGGAAGCCGGGCAGATGAAAATTTCGCGGATGCGGCGTACCCTCGGAAGGGCTCGGGCGGTGGGAATTGACTAGGGCGGTTGGCTGCTCTCCCCGGCGACCAGGCCAGTAGTACTATAGTTATAGATAGTGGATACGGGACGCTCCTTAGCATCAGCCCAGTGGGCTCTGGCAAGTTTGAGACTCGGCGCTGTGTCGTCGATAGAGTGCTGACCACGCCCGCCGACGCGTGTCCATCCTCCTTGGGGCTGTATCTAGTCTATCTGTTGTTGGGTTGCTGCCATTGCAGACGATCATGCCTTCAGTGGCACCCCGATCTGCCCGTGTATAAATATAGTTAGTATCCTGCTTACAATAATGGAGGCTGCTCTCCATCTACTCTCTGCTCTCTTTCGGAGAGACAATAATGGCCTGAATCACAGCTCTGAAGGCTTTCAGATGAAGCAGTTGGGCTATACGTTCATCCGGATCGACGGAGAATATATATGTCGGAGGAGAGACCACGTCACGGGCTGGCTGCAGTGACCACGTCCACTTTATTGCCATCCCTATCCCTATCCCATCCACCCATATCGCATTAACTACTATAGGGGAGGGAGGACCCTAGCAGATAAAGCTTACTTCATTGTTCACATCCACAATAATCACCCCTATCTGATTCTAGAAGGTTACCCCCACTGTCCGGGCAGATGGGCTGAATCCGAGGTGGAGAGATGGAAATGAAGTTGAGGATGTACTCAGACTTGAGTGGAGATGCAAGTAATCCAGGCTGTCACAGCAGATGTGTCTACGTATCAACATAGGACAGATCACTTTTGTACCCGATTAGGCAGGTAAGGTACTGCTAAAGAGGTAACTACTCCGTACAGTACGGTATCTCATCAGCCACACCAACACCAACACCAACGCACCAACGCACCAGCCACATCACCGCTCAGCCAAGCAGATGCCAAGCAGATGCCAAGCGGTGGATCCATTCGGATCGGAGGCGCAGCATCCGGAGATTTGGCAACCAATCCGCGCTCGCAGCGTTGCGGTGTCCCCGTACGGAGTACCCGACTTTGACTTTTTGGTAACAATCGTTGGCCCCAAAGTTGCTCACTTCTTTTGCGCGCTGCGTCTGTCTGACAGTCTCCGACTTCCCACTCTCTTTCCCGCTGCATTCTGTATTCTGTCTGGGAGCTTGGTGGTGGCCATTGACCCCGTGCTCGACTGCTACCCTGTTGTCCGACTACCCAGCAGTACCTTAGTACCTCACTAGATGTACCCCGTATAGATACGCCGTCGATTCTCATCTATCTAGACCGGGCGGTTGCGACTCGCCGGTCTCTCACAATCCCTGTTCGCTCCTTTAGCTGGTCCACTTTGCTGCAGGCTTGACGTGCCATCGATATTAACCGTTCGGCGATCGGCACTTGTCTAATTACCTACTATTGTTACTGGCACCGTCGAGATTCTTGATCCAGATATCTATCCACGTCGAGGGAATTCCTCTGCCAGAGGACAATGGTGTATCAACATGCGTATCAACATGTGCAGCGGTCCATGATATCTCTCGCCCGGGCTGGTCCACGGCGCCCTCTCCGGACGAACCGCTCAGTCACCCCCTATCTGGGACGGAGCTTCTCGCGGGGCCCGGCCCGGGCAGCCTCAGACGCTGCGGATCAAGACTCCACGAAACAGGGGAAGAGCCGGGAGAATGGTGAACCGGAACCCACTCTGCGGTCGACAGTGCTGAAGATGATGGAGACGGCCGCGACGACTTTCGCGTCCATTGCGGTTCTCGGGTGAGTGGTCCCGGTCGCGATGTTCCTTCAATTTGCTGATGTCTCGGAGGCTGGCGGGATACGCGTACCACCGGTACTACAAGTATCTGATTCTGGAGAAGATGGAGAACGCCTTCAAGCCCGGAGACCCGGCGCTGGAGCTGGCGGGGGTCGAGGATGGGAAGCATCAGTACAATCACGAGGAGCATTGGGTGCCCCGTGATGAGCAGAAGCGCATGGATGATATCATCAATGGCAAGATAGGGAAAGGCCGGTATTATCTGCTGGTTGGGGAGAAGGGCACGGGCAAGACGTCGATGCTTCTGGAAGCGATGCGCAAGATTGACGGAGAGGGCTGTGCCATGTTCGAGGCTCACGCTGATCTCGAGATCTTCCGGATCCGTCTCGGGAAGGCCCTGGACTATGAGTACCACGAGGAGTAGGTTCCCGGCATCTTTTATTGTATTCTCACGAATTTTACTGACGTCAATCCAGCTACATCGGAAGTCTCTTCAGCATCAAGGGTCCTCGAGATACCACCGCGCTCTTGGATATCGAGCGTGCCTTCAACAAGCTGGAAAAGGTTGCTCTGACGAGGAGACGCAGTAACAAGTCCCCCTTGGTCTTGATCGTCAACAGCGCGCACTTGATCAGAGATGACCACGATGGTCAGGATCTCCTCGAGGCCATCCAACAACGGGCGGAGCAGTGGGCGGCCAGCGGTCTGGTGACGACAGGTAAGTCTAGTGCTTTCCGAGGGCATTCAGAACTGAAGACTAACGGAAACAGTGCTGAACAGTGATGAGTACTGGGTGTATGAACGCCTGAAGAAGTACGCCACGAGGATGGAAGTCATTCCGATCCGCGACCTGCCGAAAGAGCGGGCGATGGAGGCCCTGAGGAAGTACCGCAAGCAGTACTTTAACGAGGAATTGTCACACGAGAAGCTTGAGACGGTGTACAATCTCGTCGGGGGGCGATTGTCATACTTGAACCGCGTCGCAAAGGCCCTCGACTACATGAAGCTCTGCGAAAACATCTGCACGGCCGAGAAGACATGGTTCCTCAACAAGTGCTGGATCCTGGGTCCCGAGATGGACGACGACGTGATGGACCAGCAGAAATACGCGGTAAGTCGGGCTGCCCGCCAGTGCACACGAACCCACCTCGTGCTAACAGAGACAGTCTGCTGCGATGGTGCTGGCCAAGGCACTGGTGGAACGGAAAAAGGAGATGAAGCGTACATATGATGCGGAGCTGGGCCACATCCTCCCGGAGATTCCTCTCCACGAGGCCCGGCAGATAATGACCCGCGCGGACTTCATCCAGGACTACGACCACGAGAACATCTTCACGATCGACTCTCGAGCCATGGTGCGCGCCGACTCGGTCCCCATGCAGAACGCGTTCGAGGAGATCTGTTCCCAGGAAGGCTTCGACGAGCATCTGGAGGGCACGCTCACGCGCATCAACGACATCGAAAGCTTGGGCCGTACCCGTGAGCTGACGATCAAGGATCTCTGGAACCAGGGCAAGTACCAGCTGGTCATGCAGGATGCCTGGGGCCGGAAACGCGCTGCGGAGTTTTCTGTTGTCGAGCGTGAGGAGGACCAGGCGGACGAGGACAAGAAGGATGACTGAGTTGATGCTGGGGAGCATCGGCTGTACTATATTGGCATGCTACTTGGTCGGGACGGGTGGTCCGCTACTGTACTTACTATTTAGATACTCGGCTCGACATCTTGATGAACATAGATATAGAGTTATTCACTCTTCCTGGCTGTCTGCAATGTCCTTTTCTCTCTCACCGCCCTGGTATAGAGCATCTGGTGTTCTGCGCGCCTGGTTCCTGGGGGTGCCCGTAGCTCCGTCGCAGCCACTCTCCCTTACGTAGCTATGATAGCTTCGATCGATCGATCCCTCTTGATTTCATCCCAACTTCCACCTCCCACTTCCCACCTCCCAACCAACCTACACGCACCCGCTCCGAGCTAAAAGGGTGTGCACACCCGGACCGCAACCGAAATCCAAAGCTAAACCAAACGCGCAAAACCATGTCTCCCCGCAAGAAAGACCTGCTGTCCGCGGTCGCAGCAGCGGCGGAATCCAGCGCCGACACAGCCAAGACCTCCGCGCATCAGCTGCACGAGAAGACGCGACTGGAGCGCATCCCCCCGGCCGTGCGCTTTGCCCTGGCCGTCTTCAGCAGCCTCGTCCTCAGCTCGACGCTCTTCACCCTCACCACGGGCATCACGCTGGGCGATCTCGGTCGCGTGAGCAAACACCTCGAGACATGGTGGGAGGTGGGCGGGTTGATGGCCTGGAAGGCCGTCGAGGTCGGTCTGGCCTGGGTCTTGGGATATGACGGTACTTCCCTCCCCTCCCCTCATCCTAACCCACAAACCCATATACATTCATCCCCAAGTCCCCAGCCCAAGATCACCAAACAAACTAACACACCCATCTTAAACAATCTAGCCCGCGACGTCCTAACCCTAACCCTCCTCACGCACCTCCCAACCTACACCCTCCTCTCAACATTCTACACCGTCCGCCCCACCACCACCATAACCAGCTACCTGATCACGCTCATCTCCACCACTCTCCCCTTCTACCTCCTCCGCCCCTCCTCTTCGCTCTCCTCCCCGGGCCCCAAGAACCGCTCCATCCTCCAGGACCGCCCCACAACCATCTACACCACCGTCGCCGCCACCGCCATCTTCGCCGTCGCTCTGTACACCAGCTACGCCACGCCCTGGCTGCCCCGCCTCCTGGTCGTACATTTCGCCAACCTCCCCGATATTTCGGCCGTGCATGCGGGGCCTGCTGGTCTGCCCGGCTTGTTTTTGGGGCTCCTCCCGGCAGGTGCGGCTGTTAGGGACTTTTTGTTTGTGAGTTCGGCGGGGGTGGATGATGAGGTGACCTCAGAGGAGAAGAAGAAGAAGAAGAAGCAGAATGGTGGTGAGGGCGAGAGTGAGGGCGAAGGTGAGAGCAAGGGAGAAGGAGAAGGAGAAGGAGAAGGAGAAGGAAAGTCTTTCCTCTGCGCACTGTATCAGAAGACGTGGGGCTCCCTGACCCGGAAGACCCAGGTGCTGGTGTCCCGCACGGTCGTGCTGGCCGGCTTGTTGCTGGGTAACACGGTGGTGCAGGTTGCGGGGACCGTCAACGGGGTTGATGTGACCGGCGCTGCGGCTTGGGGATCGGTCTGGGCCGCCGCGGCCGTTGTTACGGGGGCGTTGTTTGGGTGGGTGGAGGCTGTGGATGGGGTTTGAACTTTCCGGCTTGTCTGTCTGACGTTGATTGATCATGATGATTTGGTTCGGGGTCAGTTGCCTCTTTACTTTTCCTCTTCTCTTCTCTTCTCTTCTCTTCTCATCTTAAACTCAAATTCTTGAATCCTGGATCCGGTTCAGATCATGTGTGTGGAGTGCGAAGCAAGAGAGAGTGTGTGAGAGTAGAGTCACAACCTCTGACCTCTGACCTCTGACATCCGACGTCTGGACTGGAAAGTGCGTTTCTGGCCTGTTTTGGGTGAAATGATTGATTGAATACGCGTGGCGTCACCGCAAGTCAAGACTCATCTCGACGAGAGAAAAATGAAAAAAAACAAAGCAGGAAGAAAGTCCGGTTAATTAACTAATTAATCGCTTGATCGACTCGATAATCCATCCCTCTTCTGTTTCGGCGCGACTGGTTTTGCAACTGATTCGTTTCAGTTACTCTGGTTCTGCGAGTTGCGAGTTTGATTGTTATTTCGGCCGTTTGGTGCGTTCTGATGCGTGAGTTGTATTGTATTGTGTTGTGGTGCGTTGTGGTGCGTTGTGCGGGCGAATTAACCTGGACGGTATGATGGGATGGGTAGTAGTTATTGGTATGGGTATGGGTATGGGTATGTTCTATCTACCACCTTTGTGCTCTATTCTGTTAGCCGTGGAGCGAGATACCTTTTCTTTCTTTCATTTTTCTTGTTTCGATCGGGTTGGCTGGTTTTTTTTTTTTCGGTCTTCTGCTGCTGCTTCTGCGCGACTAATCTCGGGATCCTCTTGCTCTTACTGCTGTTTCTGTTTGTGTCCAGCGATGGTGTGGTGTCTGTCTACATGTACAGATGGATGAGAACATAATGCACGTGAAGGGGAAATTGATGAATGTCATTATCTATCTATTGTCCAACAACCAGATCGAAGCAAGCCAAACCACAACCGAATCTATCAATGAATGAATCAATCAAGCCAACGCTGCGTTGATATCAAATACACTCCATCAATCAGCCGATCAGTCAATGAGACACGGGCCCTACCCTACCCTACGGCCCCGCCGTCCTGAAACCCGAAACATGGAAATCGAGGAAGAAGGGGGTGTGATTGTGGGGCAAACGAAGATCGGGATATATTATATGACCAGAGAAAAGGAAACAGACAGAGGGGGGGAAAGGGTCTAGAATCTAGATAAACTGCATCTCCGTAGCGCCGGGGGAGTGAATCTGTTCGTGAAACGGTTTCACGGTAGACTTGGGCAGCAGCCAGCCCGGGTGGAAGACGTTGAAGATGCCGACGGCGAGGACCATCATGGCGCCGTCGAGGACGATGAAGTAGACCTGGTGGGTGATCAGGTAGCCGGACCAGCCCTGCGACAGCTCGATGGTTCGGTAGATGCTGCGGACGTAGATGCAGAGGATGGAGAAGATCATGGCGCAGAGGAGCGGGACGACGGTCGTGGTCATGGTCTGCAGGACGCGCATGCGCAGGGTGCGGCGGACGAAGTCGGCGGCGAAAAAGACGAAGACGGTGATGGAGACCAGCTGGAAGACGATACCGGCGACCATGGTGTGGGTGCCTGGAGCGGTGTTGCCGTTGACCTTGTTGACCTCGATGGAGGCCATGCCGCCGCCCACGGCCTGGACGACCAATGAGACGACGTCGCAGGTCACGAAGATCCAGAGATAGAGTTTGGGGCTCAAAATTGAGGTTTCCGGGCCCAAAAGATGGATGAAACGGCCCAGGATCACGTAAATACCCGCCGTGAAGAAGGTCGGGGCTGGATTGAGGGGTTAGTGTCTGGTTTTTTGTTGTTTCAGACTTTCAGGGATGTTGGATGGATGGATAGATGCTCGTACCGATGATCAGCGTGGAAATCTGCATGAGAAAGGCGTTCCCGTTGTAGGGACATTCAGCAGACCAGGTGCGCGCTCCCCAGCCCAGGAGTTCCGCTGTAGGCGCATCCAGTCAGTTCGGGGTCTTTTGCATGCAGGACGCAGAAAGCTGCAGTCGTAGGGTTCACGTACTGATGCATCCTAGGATAAACACGATGCACCACCACTGCCTCTTCCACACCATCTGTGCGAAGTGGATGAGCATCGAGACTCCGAAGAGGGAGCAGAAAACAATGCCCGCGGCCAGCGAGGGCGTGTAGCCGTAGGACGTGCCATATCCGTCGACGAGAGCATGGCAGCCCTCTCCAAGCTGCTGCTTGAACTTATATTCGGCATCATTGTTGACGCCGGACATGGTGAGACAAGAGGCGACGCCGAAGATCTAGATCCTAGAGTCGGAGCTAGTGCGCGAGTGAGTCTGCGTGTCGACGAAGAAATGAGCAAGATGAGATCGAGTCACCGCTCGGAGGTAGATATATGGGATGGAGAGCGATTTGACACCGCGACGAAGCGATTAGGGCCCTAAGAGTGGCGGGGCTAGTATGCTCTTGCAGGGGAAATCACCACGACAGTGCCAATCAGCGACAGGAGGAAGGAAAAGACGAGACGAGACAGTCCCGCCGACGGATATAAGAGGGATTGAACGATAGACGGGCAGGCAGCCTTCGCGATCCCTCCAAAATCTCGCTCCCACACCCCGGGGCCTATCTCCGCCACTATTGAACCTCCGTAACCCCGTCTCCCTGACTGCCTGGCCGTGGGCATCAGTGGTACGGCGGGGACATCCGTTGCACGGGGCCATCTGATTGAGCGCCCAGGCAGAGGCAGAGGCCGTTCTGCATTAATAATTCGGCACGCGCGAATGCTGCGACATCATTCGACGAGGTGGTTGCGAGGCCCAAAAAAAGAGTTGGCGATGCCGATGAGGGCTCGCAAGGTGCGCCCAATGGGGTTTAGGGCGACTCGCAGGCCTGCCGGGGGTCCCGAGGGTGCCGCGGAAGGGGGACATAGTAGGGAACATAAGACGGAATTATTAAGGATAAGTGGTCCCTGGTTCTGACAGTAAGGTACATGATCGGGCCCGGAGAGCAGTAACTCCGTCGCCGCTAGATGGTTAGACCACACAGGCCAGCAGCTCGGTCATCAGTAGTTAGTAGTAGGCATGTACGGAGTAGATAACTGGATAATTGTCGTGAATAATCAGGGTTCCGCTAGAGACGAGCGGCAGGATCCGACTATAGTAGAGAGAGAGTATAACAGGTGAGAAGAGGAGAAGAGAAGATCGGAAAAGACAAGCGACGGAAGGATGGATGACCCCGCCCCGCCTCGCCTCAGGCAGCATCGTCTTCCTTCCTACTTGAACTCGACTCCGCCCCTCGCCAGTCGCAACCACCACAACTCTCGCTACTGCGTACCCTCGCAAGCACCGACCCTTTCGGCAAAGCTCGGCAAGGCAGGATCTGGCTCGTCTAAGCGTCTAAGTAGTCGGTCAGATCCTCCGTATCTACTCCCCATGTCGCTCCTGTCTCTGCCCACTCGACCCCCGCCAACACGAACACAATGAATCAACAAACCCTTGAATTCTAGGTATATGGCTAATGATACATTCTCCTTCCGCGCGTCAGACTTGGCTCATGTCACATTCGACTCATTCAATCAAACGAAGGCGTCTCATACGTGTCATCGGGATCTATCGCCTGTCAGCATGAGGAATCCGACTCATCGGGATTGGAGGATTGGGGGGCCTTACCCGTGCGGTTGGCGAGGATGTACTTCCGCGTCTCGACAATATTATGGTTCAGCTCCGTGACCAGCTCATGCTGTCGGGCTTGAACCCGCTCGTTCCGTCGAGATGCCCCGATCACTGCAGCCTGCGCCACGTGGAACCGAGATACCTGGTTCGAAAGCATCATGTCGAATGGCGTGGTGGTGCTGCCCTCCTCCATGTACCCTTCAACGCTCACCCGGTCCAGATTGGGGCGTCCAAAGAGCAGTCCCTTCAGCTCGCTCGGGTATCCGTGGTAGTTGAAGTGAATCGGCCGGTCCGTGCCAAACAGGCTGTTGAAGGCGTCGGGGGTCAGAGCATGGGGGTGCAGCCCCTGGTTCTCCAGGATCATCAAGTCTGTCACGTTGACCACCCGAACCCGAAGTTCTGGACAGCGCTTGCGCAGGAGGGCCGCCGCATAGATGACCTCGAACATCACCTCCACGCCGATTCCAACGAGAACAACGTCTGGGTCCAGCCCGTCGTCGGTACTGCAGAACCGCCAGATCGATGCGCCCGCTCGACAATGGCTCTCGGCCTCCTCTGGGGTCAAGTACACCGGGGTCGGCTGTTTCGCTCCGACCATGAGGTTGATGTAGTTCGTCGACTTGAGACAATGATGGAGCGTAGTCAAGAACGTGTTCGCGTCCGGGGGGAGGTAAACTCGGGCGGCTTTTGGTTTCAGCTTGAGGACGGCCCCGATGAAGGACGGGTTCTGGTGAGAAAAGCCGTTGTGCTCCTGGCGGGCCCACGTGCTCGTTTCGATATAGTTGATGCTGCTGACCGGCTTGTGCCAGCTCGTCTCCTGAGCCTGCAGCTTGGTCAGTGACGAGCTCACGGAATAGCGTCAGGAACCAACCATTTTGTTGAACTTGGCATATTGCACCATCATGGTGTGGACGATGCCCAAGAAGCTTTCATACGACGGAAACATGCCCACACGACCGGTCAAGGTGTACCCTTGAAGGAATCCCTGGCACAGATGCTCACTGAGAACTTCAATGACACGGCCACCTTGAGCATTCGAGAACTGGTCCCACTGGAAGTTTCTTCCCGTGTGGGCTAGAGCTGCATCCAACTTGTTACTCTCCAGCTCGTCTGGGGAGAAGATGCGAACACTGTGGGGGTTCTGGGTGAAGACCTGGTCGATGAAATTTCCGATTGCCTTCATGGCGCTCTCCTGCGCGCCCTTTTCCACGCAAAAGTTCCTCCAGTCCGGAAGATTTGGTGGAACATAGCCCTTGTAGGACTCGGCGCGTTGTCCCAGCTTCTTGGAGTCATCAGGTGGGATCACAGCCTTCACCTCGTCGATAATATCCCCGGTTTCGGTGAAGAGTTCATGAGGGCTATACGACGCCAGCCACTTCTGCAGCGCCTGGAGCTCCTCCTGATCCTTCTTTGCGTTGGGCAGAGGAACCTGGTGCGAATGAAAAGAACCCTCGATGAACTGCCCGTGCAACTCCTTGGGCCCGGACCAACCCTGTGAAGCAGTTAGCGAGAACAGAGTCCAGTGGGCATGTCATACACACCTTTGGCGTTCGCAAAACGAGCATTGGCCATCTAGGCTTCATGATCGGCCTGCCGGAACGCGCTGCTTTCTGGATCTTGCGGATTTCGCCAACCGCCCACATCATCGAGCTGTGGAGATCTGCGTCGATATCCTTCAAGTTCTCGACAATGCGCACCTGGTAGCCATAACCAGTGAAGAGGGAGACCAGCTCCTTGTTGTCCATACAGCCGAAGATGGTGCGCTCGCTGATCTTGAAGCCGTTGACATGGAGGATCGGCAAGACGGCGCCTGATTCTGCGGGGTCGATGTACTTGATCGCATGCCAGGACCTGTCATTGTCAGCTAATGTTTCGTAACAGGGCCAGTTAGAGCTAACGCTGCTGTCGGGCCAGATTCTGCTTCTCCGTCACCAACCACGCAAGTGGCAATCAGGTCGGGGTTGTCCATGACCGCGCCAAAAGAGACGGCCAGAGCGTAGCCCAGCTCACCACCCTCGTGAATCGCACCTGGGGTTTCCGCATTGATGTGGCTTGGCAGACCCGCGCTGGTGCTGAAGGTCGAGATGAGCTGGTACAGACCATCCATATCTCGTGAGTAACTGGGGTAGAATCTTCCTAACGAGCCCTCGAGCCACAGGGCAGCCAGGATGGCTGGTGCGCCATGGCCCGGTCCGACCACATAGATCATGTCCAGATCATGCTTTGTTATGATGTGGTTCAGATGGGAGTATACCAGGATCAACCCGGGGCAGGTTCCCCAGTGGCCTGTGGACGGTGAGCGGAGGCATGCGGGGCCGACCAGTGATACTCACCTAGAAGCCTGGGCTTGATGTCCTCTGGTTTTAGGTCTTGCTTCAGCAGCACATTATCCTGTAGGAAGATCATGGCTGCGACCATTAGCCCGAGAAGTGGAATGGCGAGGGATAACTCTTACCAGCAGCGATATACGTCGCAGCCTGACGGAACTTCCGCAAGGCATTGTAGTCGGTTTCCTCCAGAGCCGTTTCCGCCAGCTGGACCTGTAATTGCTCAACAATGTCGGGGATGTGTGACGGCTCCGCCTTGGGGTTTGGTCTGTCGATGACTTCGCCAGGCATGGTGGTTGATCGATCGATCGATCGAAATTCGAATGGAAACAGATCTGCGGCTTATAGTTCGTTATGCGAGATATAGTCTATCCGGTGCGTCCGAGATCTCAGGTCTGTACGAATGAATAAATAAGCTCGCGGGATCGGAGATGAAGTGCACAATGTTTAATTGCCTGGGAGAAGAGAAATTGAGCAGATGGTTGAAATAGAAACAGGCGTGAGTAGTGGTGAGTCCGACTGCCTAGTACTACTACGTCACCTGCCAGGAAGGCCGGTGACATCACCCGCCGTCGCAACCGGGAACCCGCCAGAGCAACACAACAACATCTTCCAGCTGTCACCTCCTCAATTCCTCTCTGATCAGTACCAGTCCTGTGCGCGCATCCCCTGCTTCGCTCACAATGGCGGGCAAGTCCATCCTCTCCGTCAACGCCGGATCCTCCTCCGTCAAGATCACCTTCTATACCTTCGAGAAGACCCCCAAGGAGATCGCCGCCGCCCAGATCTCCGGCATCACAGCCCCGCCTGCGAAGCTGCAGTACAGCAGCGGCTCGGCCCAGCACAAGGAGGAGCTGAAGGAAAGCCTCAGCACCCCGCAAGACGCCTTCAAGTGCCTCCTGCAGCGCTGCTTCTCCGATCCCGAGCTCTCCGAAGTCGCCAGCCCGGATGATCTGGCCTACATCTGCCACCGGGTGGTCCACGGAGGCGATTATCAGTCCTCGGTGGTGATCACCAACGAGACATACCACCATCTGGAGAAGCTGGAGGACCTGGCTCCGCTGTGCGTGAGCCCCTGGCAATCGGACCCGAGCTGCCTCTGACAGCCAGACACAGACATAACTACTCCGCGTTGGAAATCATCCGTCACTGCAGGAAGGAGATCCCCTCCGTCAAGAGCGTCACCTTCTTCGACTCTGCCTTCCACCAGACCCTTCCCGAGCATGTCAGGACGTACCCGATCGACCCGGAGACCGCCAAAGCCAACGGGCTGCGCAAGTACGGCTTCCACGGCATCAGCTACTCGTTTATTCTGCGGTCTGTGGCCGAGTTCCTCCAGAAGCCCGTCGAGAAGACCAGCGTGATCGCGATGCATATTGGCAGTGGGGCTTCTATCTGCGCGATCAAGGAGGGCAAATCAGTTGATACCACGTGGGCTTCACTTGCGTTCAAACCATCGATAAATGAACCTATACTGACAACTCGCGCACAGGATGGGCCTCACACCCTTGGCCGGACTGCCGGGTGCCACTCGAAGCGGTGATATTGATCCCTCGTGAGGACTTCCTCTCTCGTTTCCAGAACCCCGGATTAACCTTCCCCTTCAGACTGGTTTTCCACTACACCAATGATGCCGGCAAGCTCAGTCCGGCCAGCACCAAAGAAATGCACATCAGCACGGTACGTTTCACCCCTCCTCCGTCTCCTCCTCCGTCTCCTCCTCCTTCTCCTTTTCGCCCCCACTGTCGCCGTCGTCGCCGTTGTCATCATCGGCACCGTTACCATTGTCACCGCCATCGTCATCACCATCCCCGCCACTAGCACCACCATCGTCACATCCATAATCATTTCCACAATCACAGTCATAATCATCACGCAAGACGAGTCAAATGCCTCTAAGTTCTAACACCCGCTAGGCCGAAGAAATCCTCAACAAGAAATCCGGCTGGAAAGCCCTAACCGGCACCACCGACTTCTCGCAAATAGCGGTCGCGGACCCGCCCACCCCGCAGCACAAACTCGCGTTCGATATCGTCGTCGACCGGATTGCGGGCTACCTGGGGAATTACTTCGTCAAGCTGGATGGGAAGGTCGACGCGCTGGTTTTCGCGGGCGGGATTGGCGAGAAGAGTGGCCTGCTGAGGAAGGCGGTTGTGGAAAAGTGTCGCTGTTTGGGGGTGGGGGTTGATGGGGGGAGGAATGAGAGGGGGGCTGGTGGGGAGACAGTGGTGGATGTTTCACTTTCCGGGGAGGGGGAGGGGAGTGGAAAGACAAGGGTGTTGATCTGTCAGACGGATGAACAGGTGAGTTCTTGCTTTACTTTTGACTCTATGGGGTAGGGGTTTTGTAGATGCGCTGACTGGGTATAGTTCGAGATGGCGTTTGGGTGTGTGAGGAAGTATGGGGAGGATTTTGCTGCGGAGTAAGATGGATGTCATCATGGATGATTCAGGCTATGGTCAGGTTCTAATAATGAAATGTCATGGGACTCTTGTTCGATCTATGTGTCTGGATTGGATATCGCCAGTAAGTACGCATATGCAACCATGTCTCAGTTAGTTATATAATGATCATGAAGTTACGTCAACCCAACCCTCTACTCGGTTTCTGAGTACAAAGCCCGCATGTATATACGTATACGTATACCGAACCCAATGGGAATCGCCAACAAGAACCAAACCAGCCATCACCATCATCATCATCACTACCACCGTCCAAAACATCATATCCAACACTAGCCTACCAGAAAGCAGCACATAGAAACAACACCTACCCCGAGTAAAGCATAAACAACTCCGTAACCCCGCCTACTAAATCTCCTCCAACCTAACCTACTTACCTACATACCTACATACATACCTCGGTACTATACTATACCATAGCCAAATGACCTCAAAATACAGAATACATACACAGCAACAGGGAAAAGCAGCCAATCACCACCAACCAACCAACTACATACACCTACATACTTGGGTAGATACCTAAGGCTTACTCTGACTCTAAGCCTCAGCCTAATACCACCCCAGGGTCATCACACCAAACACCATCACATCACATCACATCACATCACATCGCATCACACCACACCACCGCCCGATCTAGACCCCCCCCCCCCAACAAAGAACAGTTAAGATTAATCCCTGCCTTAGTTATACCATCCATTGCTAGGTAATCCTAATCCTAATCCCAGTCCTAATCATAGTGCCCGGGCCCCTTTCCCTCCTTCCCCTCCCTCACCTGGTGATCTGTCATTGGTAGGTAGGTAGGTACTAGGTACTAGGTAGGGGCCTATGTACTAGGTAAATAGCAGTTGTGATAGGCGCATAGCAACGGGTGTACTTACCCCTACCCCAACCCGAACCCCTGTCCGTTGTGTTAGGTTGTCTTGTCTTGTCTTGTCCGGATGGAACCCCTATCTAAACTTTGAACCTTGATGGTGATGGGGGTATATGCATGCATGCACGCATGTATGTATGTAGGTATGTATGTATGTATCCAGGTCCTAAGATCTACTCTGTGCTACAATGTATGTATGTACATCCGGTAGAGGCACGCACGTACGCCGTTGGTTAGAGCTGAAAAGGATGTACATGTATGTAGTTACATGCATCTACCCTAGTTACCTACATGATGCTTGTCATTTGTTTCATGGTTGGGGTCTAACGTTTACTTAGGTAGGTAGGTAGGTAGGTAGGTAGGTAGCTAGCTAACTAACTAACTAACTAACTAACTAACTAACTACAGTAGGAATACAGTCTCTATCTGTGTCTGTCTAATAGAGAGTAAGTAAGTAAGTAAGTAAGTAAGAAAGAAAGAAAGATAAACCCCGGCCGGGGAACCCACCCAGAAACAGAGACCCCGAAGAAAGAGCAGGAAGACTCTTTGTTCCAACTCCCAACTTCCACCTAACCTAACCTTACCCTCCACCCCAGTATCTATCCCAACTACCCGGTTCCAGATCCCTTAGATCCGGGATAGTTTTGATCGCCGGGTAGTTGCTTTTAGAAAATAGGATTAGGCAGCTGCCCGGGAGACATCCGGGTCGACCCACACTTTTACTACTATGTAAGTAGTAAGTACTGCGTACTGAGTGTTGATGTTGAGTAACCTATGGATGAAGGGGTGGAATGTGAACGGGGTCTATCTACTAGTGGGGGAAGGGGGGGGGGTAGTAGGTCCGAGAAAGGCTTAATTATCAGACATGGTTTTGGTTTGTTCTCCTTGCGTGGTTTAGATGATTTGGACGGGTGGCTGACTGACTGATTGATTGATGTACTGAGTGATTGATTTACTGAGTGAGTGAGTGAGTGCGAAGGGAAGAAAGGAGTAAGTACAGAACATTATACAGAATACTGTAGAAAGGAGGTCCGAGATATCTACAGGTTGTATTCCGTATGTAAGTAAGTAAGTAAGTAAGTATGTATGTTTGTTAACTTCTCAAACAGTAAGCACTGGGGGTGACACTGTGACAAGAGGTTCGCGGAGTTGGAGGTCCGCTCCGGCAGGTAAGTAGGTAGGTAAGCACCTAGTACTTTTGATAATGACAGTGCTAAAAATCAAGAGAATGCATGATTATCGGTGGGGAGGCGCTGGGTCATGTGCATGCAATGCAGCCAGAGGCATGGTTGGAATTGGTCTAGAGCGAGCTAGACAGCTAGCTAGCTATACCCAGTACCCAGACTCCAGAGACAACTGGGTAGGTGGGTATCAGCATGGAAGTAAGTGGCTGTGGCTGTCTAACCTAGGACAGGTACTTTGTTCTTATTCTACCGAATCTATTTATTCTCTTCGCAATCTCCCCAACGATCAAGCAGCATGGTGCATGGTGCACGATAAATAGAAAGAAGGATCCATAGACCTCGCGCCCAGCATATGCCATTTCAGGAACCCGTCTCAAGCCACCCAGAAAGACGGTGTTAGAGCAGGTTGGCGGCGGCGACGGCGTTTTCTGGAAACTTCTCGCTGAGATGATCCGTGTCCCAGAACAAAGGACTGGGTCTGGGTCTGGCTCTGGGTCTGGCTCCTGATTCTCTGCAGCGTCCGTGACCTCCTCCGCAGCCTGCGTGGCATGGTGATGTATCTCATCCATTCATGCATGTATTCATTTATTCCTTTCGTCAGATTAAACAAGCCGAACTACCGTCCGTAGTTTGTACCTATTTCCGACATTGAGGCGAGAGGAGAGGACAGCGGACGAAGATCATTGGCGTCGAAATGGGGCAAACCCGTCGCATCGGCGCGTCTTATTCGACGGGGCCCAGACTAGGTATGGATGTATGGATGTATAGTATGTACCTACTTACCTACCGGACCTAATCCAATGTAATGTACCGGTAGGAGGCACTTACTTAAATGATGAGGCTGAGGGCGATCCTGCATCAACCCGGTTGGTCGACCAAGACTTATCTCCCTATCCACCTACCAGACATGTACCGGAAGTGATAGATACTAGGTTACGGAGTACTAGTAGATTGATAGATGGATGCATCGTCCGGCACGTATCTGATATTCTGATAGGCCTGGCTGGCTCGAGGATACCCAAAAAGGGGAAACTGGAGTTTGGGGTTTGGAGTTTTGGAGCAGCGTGGCGGGTGGATGCGTTGTGTTCAACAGGAAAAAGAAAAGAAAAGAAAAGAAAAAAAAAAAAGAGCCGAAGGCGATTGACTGACTGACTGACTTATCAGGATGGATCATATCATGCATTGGAGATGATGATAATGCCCAAACCTAAATAATATTGGGATTGGGAATGGGAATCCGCCGACAACGCCAAGGGATGCGCAGGCGATCCGATCAGTTCCCCCTTCTAGAAGACTAGAACGCCATCCCGTGGCCGGCTGGCTTTCCGCGGCTCTAGTCCGGTCGACTGCTTCTGTTACTTTCTTACTCGGTGCAGTAGTGGATCAGGGGCCGCGAACATCGCTGCCTGCCTCGCTCGTCCCGGTTACCGGGGGGAGGAAATTGCAAATTACAAATTACACAGTACAAGTATCTAACATGAATATACTAGATACTCTATACCTAGGTAAGGAAGGTACCTGGTGTCTAGACAGCCTGGGCTTCCGTCATGCTCGCGTGGTCGATGAAGTGTCCACCTGCGATCACGGTAATTGGTTGTTGTGTGGATGCCTCCAGCCTCGGTAGTCAGTCAGTAAGGATTAGACATACTTACTATCTGTGTAGAGGATGTATGTGTTGTACTTGGACCTACATAGACACCTAGTTAATACTTATGTTGTTGGAGTGGTAGTAGTAGCTGTAAGCAGAACAAAACCACCCTGTACTCCGTAAATAATCTCTCCCCAAGGAACAGCCAGCAGATCATCCGTTTCTTCAGGGACCACCCTCGACTAGCCATGCAGCCTCCCTGCGTCGGTTGCATCGCATCGCATCGCATCGCATCGCATCCCGCCGATAGTCCCGCAAGGTTGACCGACCGACCAACCAACCAACCAACCAACCAGCCAGCCAGCCAGCCAGCCAGTCAGCAAATGGCGAAGTCGCGAACAGACCTCTTCAGCGGTTCAGCCCTGGTTTCACAGCCGATCGGGGAGATCTGACATGAGGATTTCCAGCAGGATGAGGAAGAACGAAAAGGATCTGCTGCAGACACAGTACACAGTACACAGTACACAGACACACAAGGCCAAACACAGACAAACACAGACACAGACACAGCCGACCGGACCGACAACCTTGTTTCAACTCTACGGGGACAACGTTAACAAACAACAAACCGTCGGGTTGACTGTGGTGGTTGGTGGCTAACTAATGCATGGAGCCGAGCCGGGTTGAATCATGTAAATTGCATTCGCTCGGTCGTGTCCGGCGTACGTCGGATTTATCTCCATTCTCCAGTAGTCTTTATTCTTCTTCTGGCTTGAGTTTTGTTTGTTCCTCACCGTCGGAATTATTTTTTTTTATCTGTTGAAGAAGTGATACATCAGATCGGATTATTGGGGAGTTATTATTTGATTGATTGACAGCTGATGCTTGATTGATTGATTGATTGATTGATCGTGAAACTTCCCAATCACATGGCATGATCGGCCAGGGAATAATTGTCCCAGTACTCCGTAGACCAGTCACTCTATCTGCCAGGGACCTACCTACCTACCTAAACAAAGACATCCATGCGATGATGGAACAGAGTACCTATCACAATCCAATCTATCCCCAACATCACACTTCCTATTATTACTCTTTACCCAGTACGGAGTACCTCCATACACCATATCCCGAGGCAAATAACCCGAGACGAATCATTAATTGTTCGAACCATTAGTTATTGGCACTCGGAAGGATTCCTCCTCCGGAATGAATCCTCAGGATCAAGCCACTCCCACTCCAGCCCAGTGCCCAGTGCCCCGGGCAGTGGGCACTGGGCAGTGGGCAGACGATCTAGCCCCCCGGCCGGCCACCCGCCAAACAATGAAAAACCCATGTCTAGCGTCTGCGGAAGTGGATTGGCACTTCCCACTTTCCACTTCCCAATCAATCCTAGATATACGGAGTACCTAGTTAGGTAGTTAGTTCGATAGACAATCCCAGCCCTTTTTTGCCCCATCCCATCGCCAACGGTTCTTCGCAGTTCGCATGTCTGTGGACCAACACCAACTTGGTCTAGCATTTTATCTTAGTAAGTAAGTACATAGGTAAACTAAGTACCGAATACGGAGTGACTACTCCTACCTGAGTAAGTAAGTAAGTAAGTAGCTAGCTAAGTAGTGACTTACTCTAAGCCTACGGTAGAAGTCTTCCGGTCCCGTTCCTCTGGTTTCTAGCGCTGTTCTAGTCTATACGAGTAGCTGATACACGGGTTACACGATAACTACTTTGGGAGTATGCAATTTACCCTACTACTTACTCCGTTTGTAGTAGATACTATACTTACTGGTATTGTTGTCTATCTGCTATAGTACTGCGTACTAAGTAAATAATTAGTATATCTTACTAGTTCCTGTAACTAGATAGTAGATACTGTGTATGAAATATAGGTATGGGTATGGATAGGAGACCCCGGGGTCCTAAGGTAGGTAGGTATATAGGTATAGCCCAATCTGACCCAATACCTACGGTAAGGTAGTAGGTTAAGTATGGGTCACGACTGTTGAGAGCCCCGGTCGTATTTGCAGTTTGCGCTGTATTACAAGCTGCCTGCCCAAGTTGCTCATCTTTACCATTTCGGTTTACATGTTGTTTTGGATAATGGGTGGATGGGTGGTTATTGGTTATTGCTATTTACAGATATAGATAGAGTTTCACCAGTGCAGAATCTGTCTATCTATCCTAAGGTTCCGCTCTTTCATCCTCACCCGGGAACCTGGGACGGCGGGAATCGAACCCGGATGGTAGAAGGATAGAACGTTGGATGGAAGGGTGGAAGGGAAAAAAGGGTGCCGGTGGATGGATGGTACGGTCCGCGCGAGCGAACCATGGTTACAGAGTGCCTTACTTAGTACCTTAGGGACCTACATCTCTCTTTCTGGAACTGGGACCGTGGGACGGTCCTGAGTTTGATCTAGTCTAGATTCTAGATACCGGTCCAAACTATCTACAATCAATCTATCTGACTTTGGTAGTTGGTAGTTGGGCCATGTGGATGGATGGGTTCTAGGTACTCCGTAGTGGTTCTTCTAGAATCATTTTGGTCCTTCTGGAAGGTTGAGGGGCGGTGGGTGGGTGGGTTGTGGGTTGTTGTTTGGTCTTGGTGACTGAGCCCCGTTGCGGGCGGGTGGGTTTGTTTCGTTCCTTTTCTGACAGTCTTTCTTTCCCTTCTTGTTGGGTTTGCCGTTTGAGAGAGGAGACGAAGTGGTGGATGGGCTGTGGGTTGTGGAGGTGTCGGTGTCGGCCTGACGTACACGGTAGTGTCAGGCTGAGAGGTGATTATTTCCTAGATAGTTAGTCGGTGGGATAGCTTCTTTTTTTTTTTTTTTTTTTGCTATCTATGATGATCTTCATAGTATTGTGTAGTTAGTATAGTGTACCGTAGTGGTGGTGGTGATGGCTATGGTGATGGTGATGTTTGTGGGCGTTTGTCTAAGACTGAAAACATGTTATCACATGAGTCGGACCTGGGTAAAGTAAAGTAAAGTAAAGAAAAGTACCTACCCAAATAGGTAAGCCAGCGGAAGTCCAGCCGAGAAAAAAAATATACATGTCATGTCATGTCATGCCATCCATCCATCCAAAGCGCCATTCCATTGGACGGTGGTATCATGTCTCGGAATCTGATGCTATCACCACAAAACAAACCGATCCTATTCGACCACCCATTCCCCAGAAGAAGAGGCCAACTATACTTACTCACTTTACTTCATGCCCAGTACTATGTAGTGTATAGTTAGTGTATACAGTCTTACACACTACTTACTGTACGACTGTAAGTACAAAGTAGGTAGTAGTGGTACTCCGTACTCCGCAGACCCTAACTACCCTACCCTACCTTACCTTATCATTGGTCGCCGGCCAAAGTACGAAACCCTCCGCGATAAAGGGACCCAACCCAAAGTCCCAGCAGTCCCAAAACCCAAACACAAACACACATCTTAAAACACAGATAAAGCACCTATCACAGCTTTCTACTATCTAGCTAGTACGTAGCTCCCTTCCTTCCTTCCTTCCTTCCACCACCATTTGTTTGGATTGAAACAGAAACACGCGTTCCGCGTCGGTCTAGCAGGGTTTCCCATGCTATATTTTTTTTAATTGCTTAGATGAGATTGGGTCGGTCATTGTTTGATATCTGCAGGTACACCATGTAAATATATGTAAATATATGTATATGTATGTATATATTCGGCTGGTGAATGTGGATGTGGATGTGGATGTGGATGTATCCATTAAAAAGGGTCATCAGGTACCGACGTCAGTAGCGAAGAAAAGAAATAGAAAAAAAAAAGGGAAAAAATTGGACCACCATGCCCCATGGTCGGCAATAGTAGTGACACCAGTATCTATCTAGCTTTGCGCGATTCAGTCTAGATTCCATCCAGAATCCCATGTTATTATTACTAAGTAAATAGGTATGGGGTACATTCGTCTCGTCTCGCTTGCTTCGCCCCATTGTGGCGAATGTCAGGAATAGCAGTGTAAGAATGATGTAGGTACGGAGACATAGTGAGTGGGTGAGGACTCCGTATGTAGGTAGGTAGGGTGGAGTCTGAAGTAATTTAGGCCTGACTACTAGGTACGTACGGAGTACGGAGTAGGTACCTCTGGTATACGACTCGTACGCGACCAGTAATTTGTACTTTCAGGTACCTAAACTACCGACCTTACCTCCATAGGCCCACTGTTCACTGTCCATACATAGTAAGGTGGTGTCTAGAGATGTCACCCCCAGGAACCAAACCCGCACAGGGCTGGAGTCCCGTCGGGGGGGAGGAGGAGGAGAAGAACTTCGGAGCCATGGGATTGGGATTGGAATTGGACCGGACCCAACCTATCATTTACCAGACTGGGGGTAGGCTGCGATCGTAGGACGGACGGGAAGCGTGCGCGAACTTGCTGGAGAAAGGTCAGGAACAATGTGACCGAACACTAACACTAACACTACAGACAGGGCGAGAGGCGCTAGAAGGACTAGAAGCGCGCGAGAAGAATGCAGGTCGCACATAATCAATCCTACGTAACGGAGGCGGGTAGCGGTGGATATTTGCCGGATCATTGATCATTATTAGGTGCCCCACTGCCCCTTTCACCATTGAACCATTCAGCCTGTCGATGTTACCGACCGGTGGAGAGAGAGGGACTGCGAACTGAGTGAGGACCGAGTGAGGGTTGAGGATGTGATGTGGATTATGTTCAGACTCTCTATCTATGGGAGAAGTAAGCAAACAGACAAGAGAGAGAATTTAAATATGAGACCTCAGGGTAGTTAGTAGAAACGCGGCTTAATCTCTCTGTCGCGGCGATGAATCAACCAGGCGAAGGGTGGGCCGAGGGAGCTGCCACTAGCCAGTGAGCCATCGAATCAATCAACAGTATGATCTTGGTCGCGATAGTCTCCCGAGACTACTATCTATCGACCATGTAACTACCGGGCGGAAAGCTCCTGGATTGGTTCTGCCCTGCTGGAGGGGCCCTGGTCCTCCGTATCCCCGGAGGCTGTCCACTTGGTAGGTAGGGAGAGAGGGTTGAGCAGGACATCCCAAACAAAGGACAGAAAGTACGGAAAGAACGGAAACATACCTAGGTACGGAGTACTGGGGAGGAGATCCCGGATGGCAAAGTGACATGCCGACGCCTGGCTACCCTTGTTTGCGCGATCAGAGTTCGATCCTCTCGATCGGACGCAGTAGAGATAGAGAGATAGAGAGGAAAGTAAGTCGTACTAAGTTGGAGCGGCTATGCAGGTACTCCAAGGTGTCTAGCCGTGTTGGGGGGAACTACTTAGCCACTTTCCGGATAGTACTGTACCTCCTAGTAATACTGGGTCCCGACCAGGGTAGCTCTCTCGCCGCCACCACTCGCAGAAAAAGAGATAGACCAGGCCCAGCCCGGAATTGAGAACCCAGGTTTCATTGAGCAATGCGTGGGAGGAACGAGTATGAGAGACAGAGGCCAAAACATCTGGCTGAGGTCGCACACGGGGAGCAGAGAATACGGTCGGTAGATACCAACCAGGTAGGGTTTTCCGGAAGACACGCTCCCCGTCCCCTTCCAGGGGCCCCTGACTCTTGGTCCTTCCCTCAATTCCCCAACACCACGCGAGCGAGCATCAAGACAAGCCCCAGCGGATCCAGTGGTGCTGGATTCGGATCCATCCGCGGGATCCTGTGAGCGGCGGTTTTCCCCACCTCCCTGCACCCAACTTGCCCGTCGTGTCCGAGAAGTCGGTTCCTATCTAGCTTCTTCCCAGCTCCAGTTGATTTCCTTTTTCCTTCCTTTTTCCGGTTTGAGCTGGTCGTTGGTGATTGAGGCTAGTTTCCAGAACAAACCAGTCGGTCCCTCCTCCCTAGGCCCGTTGGGTAAGGCAAAGCGACCTTTTCTTTCTTTCTTGCTTTTTTTCCCCCCCCCCTCTCTCTTTCTGTCTTTTCAGAACCCGTCTAGGTAGGTCACCTCCGTAACGGACCGGACGAGCTCATCCTGTGGTTTTCCCTACAATTTCCGAGACGAACCCGTGTCTGGGATCAGCCCTCGTCGGGAGGTTTCCCAGTGGCCGAGAGGAAGTCATTGAGCGACCGGAGGCCACCAGGAGGCCACTCAGACAAAGAAGCAGGGGAAAGACCAGCCTCAGCTATACGGTCTCCCATCGGATGCGTCTAGAGTGTTGACTGGGTGAGGACCGACCGAGCCGTCAGGACCACGACGTTTGGCGACTGGGGCCAGAAATCCCTAAGAAGGCGAAAAGAAAGGGGGAAATAATGGATCGCACCCACCGCTTTCGCGTACTACGTCTGGTACCTTACCTTCGGGACGGGAGGGAGAGCCGCCTAGCCTAGCTAGTATGGTAGCTAGCTACTACTCCGTAGCTATGCTCGCTTTGCGATTACTATTATTACCCTCCTCGCTGGGCCATCCATGCCGTAATTGCGTTTTGGTTTTCTTTCTCGAATTTCAGTGTTGGTATTGCACTGTCTAGAGCAGCCTGTCATCGGTTTTTTCATTTCCCTTCTTTTTTATCTACCCTGCCGAGTTTGGGTTAATTCCTTATTGCCTTTTTTTTTTTTTAATTTTAATTTTAAACTTCCAAACTTTAGGTTCCTTTCTGTGTTTACTGTTTACTGCTTGGTCAGATCAACCCCAATCTTGAAAATAAACCCCCCCCCCCAAAAAAAATAAAAAATAAAAAAAACCCAAGACCGTGTGAGAGTGTACTGAGTAAGGTAAAATCGTAGGTCCCCAAGTATCTATCTAGTCAGTTGAAGAAGAAAAGGCCTAGTCACTAGTATATATCTACTGTGATGGGCCCCCTTCAACCATCTGGCTACTAAATTCTTCATCCACCCATTCCTTAATCCGATTAAACTCACCCTGCCTGCTCCTCTCCTACCTACCTACCTACCTACCTACCTGCTGCTGCTCCTCCCTACGTACTTGCGCCCATTCCCTCGCCCTCGGCTCTATTCCCGATCCTCCTCCTCGCCCGTGACGTTACCAGGCCCGCGTTCCATCCTCCCTTGCGATACGTCCACTCGGGCGTGTTTTCTTTTTCTCATTTGATTTTACCGGATTCGACGGGCTCACTTCCGTGGCACTCCTTTCCAGGATCACCTCCCTTGCGGGCTGCATTAGTCGCCTCCGTGTCCTTGGTCTCTGGTTCTTGATCAGATCGCGCTTGATCTCCCAATAGTACCGCCCTGCACGTCTGCGTACTTTGCCCGCCGGTTTGCTACAGGGCCAGAAGCAACGACGACGTTCGATCTGGAAAGATCGAAAGGGGAAAACGAAAGTCAACATCCTCGAACGACCGCCCCGGAAAGAACCGCAGGAGCGCCTGATTATTGCAAAACAAAATAAAAAGCGACCTGTCGACTTGGGTTTGAGGGACCCTCGCCCTTCCTCATTCTTCCAAGCCAATTTCTTGGTACCCTCGACGTCGCATTCCTGCCCTACAGATCTACTGGCGCCGCTACATCACCCTGTCTGCTCGTCCACCCAGCGTCAGACTTGTGCTCCTTAATAAGGATCGCACTTCCGATCTCACCTGCAGCTGCAGCATCTGTCGTCTCGTCTGCATCGTTACCGCCTCTTCTTGCCGGGAATATTGTTGGGTACCTCGCCTCGCGAGACTCGCTACACACGATCTATCAACCAGGACGCACAGTCTCCTTTTATTTATTAATATTTTCTTTTGGGGCGTCGCCCTGTCGTTTATTTAATCTTCCTGTGAGTACTCCTTCATGCTTGAAACATTTCCTTCAAACACCCTCCCCCACTCCATCTATCCATCTACTTCTACCTGCCACCTTCCATCGTCCGTCTTCCATCTTCCATCTTCCATCTTCCATCTTCCATCCTCCAGCTCTCCCAACTCCAACTCCCCTCCACTTCGCTCCACATCCTCCCTCCAAGACCACCGCTCTAACAATGGCCATCCGCTCAGAGTCTGAGATGATCCTTCGAGATCTGTCGGCCTTCAACATGGGACGCGGAGCTTACGATACCACCGGGGTGAAGAAGCCGGGTGCGCCGCCGCCGCCGCCCAAATAAACCCCCGGACACCTCTGCCAACCACATGCTGCTGTTCTGCTGTTCTCTCGAGCGAAAAGTTATTTGTGACTTGCAACTGGCGCATGGCTCCTGGAGTTTGACGTGACTGCTATGAGTCGAGCTTGTAAGTTGCCTGCGCGCCGCGGCCCGGTGCCTGACTGCATCACTAACGGCGAGCCATAGTTCCCTGTACCACTACCACCATTACCACTACTACTGCTACTATTTCCTGGCGTCCTCACGGTGATCCTTGGCCACCACATCGGGTTTCGGTTTCTTATATCTTTTCTAATCACGCTGTTTCCGCCGTCGCGTTTTATCATGGAACGACACGGCCACCACCACCTTTCCTTCTGATCGACACTTTTGCTCCTACCACCATACATCATACTACACCTTTAATCCGCCGACACGAACCAGCGCAGGTCCACGATCTGTGCCCTCAAAAGTGATTTGTCGAGATGTGTTGCTTTTTCTTTGGTCTGCTTTAATACCGGCGTTTGGCATAGACGGATGGGGTTTTGCTTTTTTTGGGGATACATGGATTGATACCAAGACAGACTAGAATTTCCGACCTCGCGGTCAATTACCTCTTTTTTTTATTTACCCGATTTGTTTTCTGTTTCTCATCACTACAGTTGTTTTCAGCCATCGTGTTGCTCTTTAATACATCTACATCTATCTGCGCTTGAATCTGGAATCTTCGAGTTGATTTTTTTTTTGGTGCTGTTCGTTTGTGTAGGTGTTTGCGTATGAGTATGTGTACAATACTGGCCACCAAAAACAAAGCACCTATTTAACCTCCAAAATCTTTTTTATTGCTGTCATATTTATTTATTTTTTTTTTTCGAGGCTGGGACGAAGACCGAGCCCTCCCTCGGGGAAAAGGGCCCACAAAAAAGCAGAGGTTAACCTCGCTGGGAGAGGGCCGGATTGGAATACTAGGGAAGGGAGCCAGCGCGGATGACATCTAACAGTGATTGTCTTCAGGGTTGTTTGACGGGTGCCCACAGCCGGGGACCAATGTGATTTGCCGGGGCATCGCATTATCTGGGTGGATCCTGGTCGAGAATCAGGAAGTTCGAACGGCGTGCATGTGCTTCTTTTTTTGGGCAGCCACCGGGTCTGCACAAATCATGTCGTGCAACGTTGGCTCCGTGACAACGACCCGATGCCATTGGGGAGGGCCTTCCACCTGTCTGGCGGCGATCATGGGCCGTTGGGGGCCCATTGGCACGTCATGCTCAGACGCCATGGCATGCTGTCGGTCTTTGTTGTTGTTTTGTTGCTGCTGCTGCTGCTGCTGCTGTTGTTGTTGTTGCTGTTTCTGTTTCCCCGTGCCCTCTACATACATACAGTCTACACAGCGACACCGCGAGTCCTTAGCCCGTGGGAACCCCGGTCGAGTTGGGCCAGATCGCTTGCCTTGCCAATCACGGCCAGAGAATGATTTTCTCGAGGTGTTTTGGAGTGTTCTATCGAAGGTGATCTGTCGATTGGATTGTGCGCGCGAGGGATGGTGAGGCCTAACAGAGACAGACAGACTAGACGGCCTGCCTGCCTGTCTGTCTGTCTGTCTGTCTGTCTGTCTGTCTGTCTGTCTGTCGGTCTGTCTGCCTGTCTGCCTGCTAGTGTTTCCCACACCACTGTTTCGGGGTCTGGTTTCTTGCTGCTGCGCTGGGACCGGTTGATGGGTATCGACAGGAGGTGTCACGGAAGACCACCACCTATCTAGTGCCTATGTACGGGGCACATACCTACATACCGGATAGATTGATGGGGCATTCTGGAGTCCATTGCTGTGTCATTGCTGTGCCTCTCCGCCGTACCCGCAAAGCCACAGAGACGGGTTGGAATTAGGACCAGCTCCCGACGTCGGGAGAGTACATGACTGACTGTCAGGTACCTAATTGACTTAGGTAGGAGCTACTAGCCCGTAGTATGAGGCCATTGGGTACAGAGCAAGTAGCCAGTACCCCATCCGGCAGCAGCAGCACCTCGACCGTTCCTTCCGGACGGGGAACTTTCGCTTCGTTCAACCACGAAGGCGGGAACGTCCCGTGACCGTCTCCCACCCCCGGTCCTGGCCGCGCTAAACCCCCTTGGGCCTGGTGCCATCATCTACTTCACCTCCTCCTCCGCCTCACTGGGTATCTATCGCCTGAGCATCCTCTCTGTCTCGTCTCTCCCCCCCCCCTCATCCGCATCTCTCTCTTTCTCTGTCCACCGCCATTTCCTCTCTCGCTCCCGGTGCGTACGATCCATCCCTCTCATTTGCTCGTTTTTCTCTCCAGCTTCCCCCCTCCCTCCCTCTACCCCTGCTCGAAAACCCGGACCCCTCTCCACGAGTCTCTCGTGTTTCTCTGCTTACGTCGTCGTTTAGGCTACCTCCCGAGCATTGCCCTCTGTATCGCCCTTCCCCTCCCACCCCCCCGACCGCACCATACCGGCCTGAGCCGCCGCTCGCGAGCTGAAATCATCGCCCGGATTGATAATCCCCGCTGGCGTCCGGCCTTCTGCAAGACGACCTGACCTGACCCTGATCACGGACCGTGATCGTACCGTTGGGCTCACCAGCCATGTCTGAATCAACTAGCACAAATACTCCCAAGCCGAGTAGCAGCGTCAAGCTGGTACTTTTGGGCGAAGCCGCTGTGGGCAAGGTACGGACGACCTCGGCAGTTTCATTCTGCTCCCTGCTCCTCTCCGGGCCTCCGGTGGGACATGCGTAACCAGAGGAACTGACAACGACCGCACAGTCATCGCTGGTGTTGCGATTTGTCAACAACGATTTCCAAGAGAACAAAGAGCCGACCATTGGAGGTAAGCATCCGAGCGTGTGGCGATGACGGATGCGTCCCCCTCTCGCTCTCCGGGGGGCACGCATTCCGGCCGTCCGCCTGTTTCCCGAATGTGACCGGATCTCCGATGCTGATGTCATGGGTCTTCCGGTGCAGCTGCCTTCCTTACCCAAAAATGTTCCCTGCCGACGCGCACGATCAAGTTCGAAATCTGGGATACCGCGGGCCAGGAGCGGTTCGCCTCGCTCGCTCCCATGTACTACCGTAACGCCCAGGCGGCGCTGGTGGTCTACGATGTCACCAAGCCGTCCTCTCTCACCAAGGCGAAGCACTGGGTCGCCGAGCTCCAGCGACAGGCCAGCCCCGGGATCGTGATCGCCCTGGTGGGCAATAAGCTGGACTTGACCAACGACGGGATCGACACGGCCGGGGAGGCGCCCGCGGAGGCGGACGGCGAGTCTGCGGCCGACGGCGAGGAGGCTGCGGGGGAGAACCAGGAGGAGCAGGATGTGGCCTCTGGGGATGCCCGCAAGGTTCCGACGCGGGAGGCCAGCAGCTACGCGGAGGAAGAGGGCCTGCTGTTTTTCGAGACCAGTGCCAAGACCGGGGTGAACGTCGTGGATGTGTTTACTGCGATTGCGAACGCGATCCCGGAGAGCAGCCTGAAGAGTGGCCGCGGCGCTGGGGCGGGCACGGGCCAGACGAGCCTGGGCAGTGGGCGTCCGGCGGATGACTCGCGAGTCAACCTGGGGGAGCGCGGGCCTGCGACGGCGAAGGAAGGGTGTGCCTGCTAGTTTCGGATTGTTTTGCAGCGCGTTATGGCCTTTGATTGTGCATGCGTTTTTTTCTTTTTTTCTTTTTTTCTTTTTACCTTAATTGTTCGATACAATATCAAGTTGATTACACAGTCGGGTCTACGGCGGTGGAACAGCCGCCGGTATGAGATTGATTCGCGGCTTGAGCTATCATTTCTGGCGTCTCGAGAGTTTGTTGCGTTGTGTTGTGCTGTGCTGATATTGCGCGATTACGGATGTTTTTTACTGGCTTGGGGGGGGAGGCTGTGAGGGTAATGGCGGTTGGCAGGTTGTACAGAGGAGAGCCGAGGTATAAGAATTCTGAGAACATCCACACACCCAGCGATAGAGCCGTAGTAGATTCACGTACCTAGTATCATTTCTCCAGTATAGTAAGTAGTACTCCGTAGTTGATAGAGATACGCGGGCCGAGGGCAGGGCAGTCACGGGACCAAGCCACCCCTAACTAGACCCGAAGGGGCCTAGGCGACGGCGGGCTAAGCGAGGCGCCGAGCCTCCGATCCCACAGCCGACGGCCGCGCAAATTGGAGGAGGTTCGTTCAGTTCAGTTGTGTGATCTCCGTCCAACCACCAACCTCGACAACCACCTCACGACAGAAGGCAGCATCCCGCAGCACAGCCAGCTACCCGTCGCTCGTCTGCAATCATGGCTGCTATCAACAAGATCGCCGTTAACTCGCCGTCGAGGCAGAACCCCTCCGAGCTGGAGACCGCGATCGCCGGTGCTCTGTTCGACCTCGAGAGCAACACACAGGACCTGAAGGCCACCCTTCGGCCCCTGCAGTTTGTCTCTGCCCGTGAGGTAAGATGCCTTTTTCTCTTCTTCTTTGTTTGTTGCAGAGCGGAGCAGAGCAGAGCATAGCAGAGCAAAGCAGATTGGGACATGTTGTGCGAGGGGAATCGATCGAATCAAGTCTGGGAAATATAAACACGGCGGACGCCGGACTGGGGGTATTTTACTTGTTGAAAGTTCAATTGGATATGGGGAATGGATTGAATGAGAGAAGAGAAAGAGAAGCAACGGGAAGAGACAAACATCGATCTTGATCTGCTACACTGCTATGCTGCATGCGCAATTTTTTTTTTCGATACGATTTTGATATTGACACATTTTTTTTTCTTCTTCTCCAGGTCGAGGTCGGCCACGGCAAGAAGGCCGTCATCATCTTCGTGCCTGTCCCTCTCCTCCAGAGCTTCCACAAGATCCAGCAGCGGTACGACCTCCAGCATTTACTCCTGATTGATTGATTGATTCTTTCATTCTGCATTCCCCGGACACCACGCACAAACCCACAAACAACCCCACAGACTACACCACACTACACCCACAACCACCACCACCACCAATTACCCAGAACCACAACACAGAAGAATAGAATAGGATAAAAGAATACTGACAAGAAAAAAAAACAACAGCCTGACCCGTGAGCTCGAGAAGAAGTTCTCGGACCGCCACGTCCTCTTCGTGGCCCAGCGCCGCATCCTGCCCCGCCCCAAGCGCTCCGCGACCTCCCGCTCCAACCAGAAGCAGAAGCGCCCCCGTTCCCGCACCCTGACTGCCGTCCACGACGCCATCCTCTCCGACCTCGTCTACCCCGTCGAGATCGTCGGCAAGCGCACCCGCACCAAGGAGGACGGCTCCAAGACCCTCAAGGTCATCCTCGATGAGAAGGAGCGCGGCGGTGTCGACCACCGTCTCGACGCCTACGGCGAGGTCTACCGTCGGTTGACGGGCCGTGCTGTCGTCTTTGATTTCCCTCAGGGTGGCGCTGCTGATTACTAGATCCTTGTCATCTAGATCTAGCTTCCTTCTTCATAACATGGATTACTTCTTCTTCTTCTCCTTCTTCCTCTTCTTCTGCCTACCTACCTAACTACCTACATATTGACTTTTTTTTTCTTCTCTGTGTGAGTGAGTGAGTAAGGTAGGGGAGGGGGAGGGGAAGGGGAGGAGAGACGTTATGATGATTGTGATGTGGATGTGGATGTGATGTGGTTCTGGTTGTGATGTGATGTGCTGTTGATCTTGATCTTGAAGATTAAAAAAAAAAATTTGATTTGAAATTTCCCCCTTACTTTTCTAATCCAATTTTTTTTTTACAAATCTTCACTTCCCATGTCTTTTATGTCTGTCTGTCTGTCTGTCTGTCTGTCTGTCTGTCTGCTTGGTTTGGTTTCTGCCCCCCCTTCCCCCATGGTCAGGTCATTTTTTTTTTTTTTACCTGCCATGATGTCAAGATGAGTGATGTGATGTGATGTGATGTGATGTGATGACCATCCCGTTACCCATGCCATGCGCTGTGCTGTGCTGTGCTGTGGTTGGTTTGATAACAGTGAGGTTCGGGTCGGGATGTCGGTCATCAGTCAGTCAGTCGGTCATTTTGGGGGACATGAGTCCGCGGACAAGCAGAGCAGGGAAGTAGGGAGGGAGGGTTGATCTGGTCATGGCTGTCGGTAGTAGGGATCTAGGATCTAGGATCTAGAATCTATCTAGGATCTATCTAGAATCTAGGGGAAACCAAAAAATGTAACGAGAACAAATACCTTTTTCTCTTTTCTTTTTAAGAAGTTTTACGTATACGATGGGGTGGATGGATTGGTTTGTATGGGAGTATTCAATAGTATTCAATATTCGACATCAGATGGATGGATGGATGTAGTCTGGGTTTGGGTTAACTTGTAGGGGATGTTACTTGTGATACATAGTACTATTGATTGATAGCTGGGAATAAATACTGCTCGGTATACCTTACACCAACCGAATATCTACCTATTAGATGCCTGGGAGGGAGTAAGCAGTACTCTCCGTATACAAGCAGGTATATATATATGTGGGTACCTAGGTAGTAAACAATATGTACGTTTAATAGGTATCACATCACATCCCTCCCCCCCAAATACAAACACACTCTATACTACCAACTACAGTAACTACTGCACAATCCTCCCCACCCCCAAAACCATCCAATACGCCAACTCCCTCTTAACTGTATCCCCGCTGGACCTCCCAACCGCCTGCTCATTATCAATCTGATTCTCGGAATCCCACTCCATATGCACGAACACCGGGATCTCCAATACATCCTCGTCCGGCTGGAGCTTCTGTCCCGGGTCGTCTGCCTGGCCGGTCCAGTCCAGCGCGGGAAGATCTGCGCTGCTGTCGGAGTCGTTATCGTCTTCATCATCATCGTTATCGCTATCACTAGCATTGTGGGCTTTCTTCTTGTTATTGTTATTGTTCTTGTTAGTGTTGGTGGTGGTGGTGTCAGGCTCATTATCATGGACGGGATATTTCTTCGTCTTGGACGGCCTCACTCCGCCCGGCAACGTTCCCGGTACCACCTCCAATACCACGGTGGTCCAATTCCGCCCCTTGTCCCACACTTTGCCCGCCTCCGCGACTTTCTCGTACACACCGAGCCCGCCGGATCGGGAACCTCGCGGGTCTGTGCTAGGGGTGGTGGTGGCCGTGGCCGTGGCAGTGGCAGTGCCGGGGGCAGGGGTTGCCGCTGCGGCGCCCTGCAGGGCCTCGTCCCACACGTCACTGTTGGCGCCGATGTCGAACTGCGGACACAGAATGGTGACCTTGGAAGCCACGCGGCCTGGGGTGACGGACGGCGTGGCCAGAGTGACGCGGACGGGATCGAACATGTGATTCTTCAGGGTGAGGAGCAGCTGGATGGGGCGTAGCGGGGACAGGGCGTCCAGGTTTGTGAGGGTCGTGCTGGTGCTGGTGGTAGGGGCTGTGGAACCGGCCGGGGTCGGTAGGACGGCGGCCGCGTGCGGGCCGGGATTCAGCGGCCGTAACGTCGGCAGCGGGATGTAGCTGAGGGCGATGAGGCGGATGCGGAACCGCGTGGACTGCGGCTTCAGCTCCGGTTTCACCAGGATGTGCTTGCACGACTTGCAGCGTTTGGACCGCTTCGTGCGCAGTAGCACCGGCAGCGGGAGCAGGTCTTCCACGAACCGCGCGTCCGGCGACTGGAAGCTGCGCTGCTCCAGCGACGCGAGCCCGTCCCAGCCGCAGTCCGGGCCCGCGATGCGCTGGATCAGCGCCTCCTCGGCGTCCGGGGCGGGGATTTTCAGGCCCTCGCTGGCTGTGAGGGCCTCGCGCATCACGGGCGGTCGGGTCTTGGGCTTCTTGTTGGCCCCGCCGTAGAGGCTGCTGAGGCGCGAGGAAGAGGTGTATAGGGACATGATGCGGTTCAGGGCGCCGGGCGAGGAGAACCCGGCTCCGAAGTCCATCCCCAGGGGGTCGGTGGGGGAGGAGGATGTAGCGGAGATCTGGGTCTTGTAGAAGTTCTTGAGAGCGTTGAATCGCGCGTCGGAGTTGAGGGGGATGGTGGGCTGCTCGGGGGAGTCCTCTGGTTTGGTGTTGGTCTCGCCCGGCGGGGGGAAATGCTCGTCGATGGAGGAGTAGGTGGAGAGCGGGGATTTGAGCTCCCCGAATGTCCGGGACATCTGCCGCGAGCGAACGGGCGTCGCCTCGGTCAGCTTGGACAGCTGGGTGCGGATGTTGGTGGGCTTGTCGAACTTGATGCCGATGTCCAGGGTCGACCACATGCAGTAGCCGCAGGACAGCACCCAGGGGCCTTGCTGGCTGGTGCCGCCGACCACGACGTTCTCGAGGGTGCTGACGGAGAGGGGGGCGGTGCATGACGGGCAATTGAAGCAGTTGCGCGCGCATCTACCTGTATTAGCATGCCCCTATTATGCCAACATCTGGTTTCGCCTACCGGTTTCCCTCACTCCGGACCATACTGCTGGGCGTCTCGAACAGGCAGTTCGGGCAGTACCAGCAGACGATTTCCTCCGTGATGCATCGCGGGCATTTGATCTGGTGACAGTCCTCGCAGTAGAGCAGCTGTTCCGGGGGATACAGCGAGAAGTTGGCGCGGGGAGACCGGGGATCGAAGGCCTCGTCCTCGTCGTCAATCGGCACGAGAGGCTTGGGTTGGTCGGGATTGGACTTCTGGGGGGATTCCCTGGACCGGCGCTTCTTGGAGGGATCAGGCACGGGGGTATTGGCGCAGGGACAGGAGATATAGGTGTAAGGGAAAGGGCGCGACATGGTGAGGGCGTGTGTCTGTCTCGTCGCATGGTCAACCGTCAGTGGGGGGATGCATCAGGGGAATCAATCCCTCACTCACCAATTAGGAGACCACCGTAATGAACCGCAATGGCAATTGATATCCAAAACCAGCAGCACGCTGCATTCCACTGCGTCGAAACCAACACCCAACCAGTGGGAGGTTCTATCGACGCGGTGCAGAGGAACGCGACGAGAAGTCGAAGATGATGTTGGCGGAGGGAAAATGCGGAGAGCCGCTCGCCGATTGTATTGTCGGATGGATTCTCGCCCGCCCGACGTCACGGGCCGCCGCCACTTTTTCTCCTCCTCCTCCTCCTCCTCCTCACTTCAACACTCCCATCACACCCATACCACCCCAATCCTAATCCCCAGAGAACACCCCCCCCACAATGTCTCTGGCCCATCTCCTCCGTCCCGCGCTGCGTTCCCCGCGCTTCCACACCCCCCGCGCACTCCCCTCCACCACCTACACATGCCAATCGCGACGGACCTACGCGCTACAAACGCCGGGCAGCCCGGTGATGGAGATCTTCAACCGCCGCACAAAGCACCTGCAGAAGGACCGCGCGGCGCAGAACGTCGAGGAGAGCCGGAAGACAGACTACATCAAAGACGAGGTTGCCACGCGGCTATGTGAGCGATTGCTGGTCCGTCTCCCCCAGCACCAACCCCCCCCAAATCCATCCAGCCAGACCCATCCAATCCAATCCATCCACCCACACCCATCCAAACCTAACCACTGCAAAACCAAACAGGACATCAAACGCGACTTCCCCAACGTCCTCGACCTAGGCGCCAACAGCTGCAACATCGCGCGGGCCCTAACGCAACCAGACCCGGACCCCGACTCCCCAACGGGGAGCTCACCACCTCTCTCTCGACGAATCTCGCACCTAACATGCGTCGACACCTCCCCGGCGCTCCTGCACCGAGACGCGTCCCTCCCCTTCAACAGCGAAATGAACCTGACGCGCGAGATCATCCCGGACCTCGAAACGCTCCCGTACGCGGAGAACAGCTTCGACGCGGTGCTCTCGTCGCTCTCGATCCACTGGATCAACGACCTCCCGTCGCTGCTGGCGCAAGTCAACAAGATCCTGAAACCGGATTGTCCGTTCATCGCGGCCATGTTTGGCGGGGACACGCTGTTCGAGCTGCGCACGTCGCTGCAGCTGGCGGATCTGGAGCGGCGAGGGGGTGTCAGTCCGCATGTGTCGCCCTTGGCGGATGTCAGGGACGTGGGCGGACTGTTGAATAAGGCCGGGTTTAAGATGTTGACGGTCGATGTGGAGGATATTAGGGTGGAGTATCCGGATTCGTTTGCCTTGATGCGGGATTTGCAGGCCATGGGGGAGAGTAATGCGATTTTGCATAGGGAGCTGGGGCCCATCTCCAGGGATGTGTTGTTGGCGAATGAGGCTATTTATAGACAGTTGCATATGGAGGAGGGGGATAGGGGGTTGCCTGCGACGTTTCGGTTGATTTATATGATTGGGTGGAAGGAGGGGTTGGGGCAGAGTGAGCCGTTGCAGAGGGGCAGTGGGCAGTTGAATCTGAAGGATGTTTTGGGGGGTGGTGACTTTGAGGGGAGATGATGGTTGTCTTAAGTATACGGGGTAGGTAGGGTATACATGGATAGATATATGTATGATAGGGTCGTATAATATGGACGGAATAGAACAACACAAACAACAACAAGATACAAAGCATCACGACTAGGTACCACATCCCCTAATCGCCTTTCCTAATCTCCCACCAGACAAACTAAACCGTCCTCCGATCCGTCATCACCCGCACGATCGACCCCGTCCCCGTCACCTCCACCAGCTTCTCATGCCAGTTCAACAGCACACTCATCTGCTGACCACCGCCACCCTCACCCAGATTGCGGCCCTGAATCTGCGAGAACCCCCCGGTACTCTGCGGGGAGACGGACTTGGACCCGCTGGACGGAGCCGGCGACGCCATACCCTTGTACCTAGAACAGCCATCACAGTCAGCTTATCCCTACCCTATCTCCCCCCCCCCAAAAACCAGAAAAAGAAGGCTGTAAAAAGAGAAGGAGAAAGAAAGAAAAACATACAAATACTTCATCAAACAATCCGCCCTCTCCGACCCACCCTCACCCGCACAAACCCCCTCAAGCACCCGACTCATCTCCCCCTGCCGAATACCCTGAAGAACCTCAATGACGGTGGCCAGATGGACCTCCTTGGCGCGGTCGTCGCCGCCCAGCGGCGCCGAGTCCAGCACCGCCCGCAGCGCGCCCTCGGGGTCGCCGCCGCGCAGCAGCTGGCGGATCTGCGTGGCCGCGGAGGCCGCTTCGCTGGCGTTTGTGGCGGAGGGCAGCGTCGACGGCAGGAGGGAGTCCAGGGGGAAGTTTATGGAGGAGTCTGGGTCGAGCACGTCGATGTTTATGGTGCGGTAGTTGAGTTGGGACATTTTTGGTTTTGATTGTCGGGTTGGGTTGGTGGGTTGGTTGGTGGTGGTAGGTGTGGTGGTTAAGCTGGAGGGTTGGTTGGTTAGATAAATTAGTTACTTAGATGATTGTTGTTGGTTTGCTAGGTGTTGTTTTTTGGTGGTGGTGAGGGTGGTGAGGGTGAGGGTGAGAGTGAGGGTGGCAGGCAGCGTCATTACCTACCTGTCTGTCTGTCTGTCTGGCTTCCGCGGGGAAAGGAGATGACGGAGTGGACACCACGAGCTGGGCGTGCGGTGCGGTGCGGTGCGGTGCGGTTGCGTCCCAGAAGGAGGGATGAATTGCGGAAGTGAAAGGAACTTATCGTCGGAGACGAATTGAGGGAGCAATGGGGCCGATAGATATGAACAAGCAACAAGGAGGGGAGTGTTGACGAGGGGAGGAGCAGAAGTGGCGGGCGGAACAGGAGAGCAACAGTGGAGTACGGAGTACCTCAGTCACCAAGGCACAACTGCGGAGAGGCTGTCGGTGCCTGAGGCAGCCAAATCGCGAAGAAGTATACAGACAGATCCACAACTCATAGGCAATAGACACGGAAGACATTCATCACTCAATGATGATTATGATTATTAGGAACAGGGTATTATTCGTATCTCTTTTTTCGCGAACATATAATCTATAATACAATATCGTATCTTTAGTGCCAATCGCACCACCCACCGCATCGCTATGCAGAATACAATCAAATCAATCACATCAATCACATCGATCTATCAATCATCAAGATGTCGTAATAGTAATCGGAGGCACCGGAATCGAGACGGTCGGTTCCTCTGGTGTCTCTTCGCGCTTTATCTGGGGCAAATCATGCATATCGTGCGACGCCGCGGCGGCTTCCTCGTCCGGCAAGGCGGCAGCAACAGCAGCAGCAGGGACGTCGTTGTTTTCCCTCGCGCCGCGCTTCGTGGCGCGCTGGACAGTCCGCTTCACAGAGCGACACGCCCTGCTCATGGGGTCGAAGACGAGGTTCATGCCCCGGACGACAAACCCCAGAGCAGTCTCGCAGGGCCCGTCGGGGATCATACGCAAGACCACAGCCCAGGGAAGACAGCCGATGGCGCAGATGATGCAGATGGCCCATTGCAGGCCGTCGAGGCGGGTGACGCTGAAGGCGTCGCCGCCGACGAAGACGATCATGATCTGGCCGGCGACCATGATGCAGGTGATGCCCAGGAACCAGTAGTTGCGGAACATGCCCTCGAAGATGTTGAGGTGGTTGTCGAGGCGGCGGTTGTTGAACTCGTTGAAGATCTGCATCCACACGAACGTGTTGAAGACGATCGTGTCCAGCACTGTCTGCGGGTCCGTCATGCCCAGGGCCGATCCGATGATGCGGTGGCCGCCGAAGTAGAGCATGAATGTGATGGCGAGCTGGTACAGGGCCTGGCCGAGGATCATCTTCCACATGATCACGGTGAAGAGAGATGCGCTCTTGGGAACGGGCTTGCGCTGCAGGATCTTCTCCGTCGGCGCGTCGGTTGCGAGTGCGAGAGCAGCGAACGTGTCCATGATCAGGTTGACCCAGAGCAGCTGCACCGCGGAGAGTACACTCTGGTTCTTGCTGCTGTACAGGGACGAGACGAAGGTCAGGATCACCGCGGTGATGTTCACGGTGATTTGGAACTGTAGGAACTTGGCTACGGCGTCGTTGACGGCCCGGCCCCAGGCGATGGCCGTGACGATCGACTTGAAGTTGTCGTCGAGGAGGATGATCGAGCTGGCTTCTTTGGCCACCTCGGTGCCGGCGATTCCCATGGAGAAACCGACATCTGCAGTCCTCAGGGCCGGTCCGTCGTTGGTGCCGTCGCCGGTAACAGCCACGGTTTCGCCCAGCTTCTTGAGTCGCGCCACCAGGATCCGCTTGTCTTCTGGGGATGAACGCGCCAGCACCTGAAGACGAGGAATGACTCGGTCCATTTCCTCGTCCGAAAGCTGGCGAAACTTGGGGCCTTCCATGACGACGCCATCCTCGGTCTTGATCCCGCACGAGGAGGCTATGGCGCTGGCAGTGACGAGATTGTCACCGGTGACCATCTTCACCTGGACGCCGGCAGCATGGCACTTTTGAATAGCGGCGGGGACTTCAGGTCGAAGGGGGTCCTGGATACCCATCACCCCGATCCACGTCATGTCGTGGAAGAGATCGTCGAATCTGACTGCATCGGGGTCATCCTTCATGCGCCGAGCATCCAGTGGAGGCCAGCTTGGGAAGTCGCGGTACACCAGCCCAATCGTCCGCAGGGATTGACTCGCGTACGACTCGATTGTACCCAGCATCTTCTGCTTGTCCTCTTCGAGTAACAGATCCGCGACGAGGCTATCGTGAGAAGTGCCCGTCGCCAGCTTGCTCGTGCAAGCGCCAGCCATGATCTCGGCAGCTCCCTTGACAAGAAGGCGATACCCCGTTTTGGGCTCGTGGTAGACCACCCCCATGCACTTACGCGCGGAGTCAAAGGGGATCAGTTGGACGATGTCCGCGGAGGCCCGTTCGGTAGCGACGTCCATCCCGAGGTAGTCTTTGGCCAGCTGCAGCAACGCCACCTCTGTCTTACTACCAATAAACTCTCTGGATCCATCTTTCTCCTCCTCGAACGCGGTAGAGTTCAACGCAACGCTCTTGACAAGGAGGTCTCGCGTCTTGTCCGAGCATTGCTTGAACAGCTCCGCGGCGGTCGACACATCATAGGAGCGCTCCTCTCCCGGGCTTTGTCTGAAGCTGTTGGAGCCCAGAGTTCCAGCAACAACAGTCATCTTGTTTTGTGTCAGGGTGCCGGTCTTGTCGGAGCAGATGACCGTTGCGTTGCCCATGGTCTCACAAGCACGGAGGACACGAACGAGATTGTTCTCTTTGACCATGCGTGTCGTGGCAAACGCAAGGGCGAGGGTTACAGCGAGAGGCAGGCCCTCTGAGATACCAATCAGTAAGAATTATCAGGACAAAGTGGCCAGTGACCACTTACCAGGGATCGCAACAACAATGACCGTCACAGCAACAATAAGAATATCGACAAACTCCTTGCCCTTGACAGCAGGCGAGCCTGGGTTATGAGACAGGTCCGCAGCAAACCTAAACAGCAGGGCGAGGAACAAGATGATCGCAGCGCTATGAAACTGTTAGCAAGATCAAGGCTTGGGTGGAGTCTTCTTACCCTGAGCCCAGCCAGCCGATCCAATCGGCAAGTCGAGCCAACTTGACCTGGAGAGGAGTCGGATCGTTGGACTCCTGCAACGATAGCAAGATCCGGCCGTAGGTGGAGTACGGCCCGACACTGGTCACCAGATAGGTGCCGACGCCCTCGAGCACCTTACTGCCCGAGATCATGAACGGGTCGAGTTTCCTCGTGGCGATGCCATCCATGATCTGCCGCCCGACTTCGTGGCCATCGGTCTTCTTCATCTGGTCGGACTCTCCTGTAGCGGAGGACTCGTCGCACTTCACTCCGTGGCCCGAGATCAGGATGCCATCGGCGGGAATGGAGTCACCCGGCTCGATATGAAGGACGTCTCCAACCGTGATATCGAATATCGATATCATGGAGACCTTGCCGGAACGGACGGCCTTGACTTCGCGGTCATTGTTCTACATCGGTTAGCAGCCATCCCTTTGATAAAGGATCGCGGACACTTACTCGTTTATTCAGCTTCGCAAACTGCCTCTCCTTCTGCCAGTCATTCAGAGCAGTCACGGTGGTGACAATCAGGATGGCCACACAAATGGCCACCCCCTCGATCCAGTCGACCCCACTCCCTTCGCTGGTCGTCTCATAGATGCCTAGAGACAGCGACACGATGGCAGCTATTGTCAGCAGGATGATGATCTTGTCATTATAGGCAAGCCAGAACAGCTTCAGGAAGCCGGTTGACTTGCGGGCCGGCAGTCTGTTCTGACAGAAGATGCGTACGCGGTCTTCGAACTGTATGTTGCTGTCGGAGGTCGGCGGGCTAGCAGGCTCGACAGGAGCCTCCTTTGGATAGCCAGTCGACGTGGCTTCTGAAAAGCTGATCGATCCCTCCAGCGAGCTCTCATCGACCGATAAGCCGGACGTGAAGTCCGTCCGCAGGCCTCGCTCGAGCCCTCTCATCCCGCCGAGGGCGTGGAACGCAGAAAGAGACTTGGGGTTCTGCATCTTGTTCAGCTGGCCGGGCGAGAAGGCGAACTTGTTGTCGGTCACGATGAAGTCCTGCTCATTGCGAGGGTCGGGGTTCAAGGCATCCGACAAGGGGACATCATCGTATAGCTCCTTGACCGGGGCATTGGTGGCCTCCGAGTTGGCCCTCGACCTGACGGCCGTATATGCACTGGAGACATTCGAGTTGGCGCGCGGGCGTAACGTCTCACCGTCCAGCGAGCGAGACGTCCCGGCGTCACTGTGCACCCTCAGTCTATTGGGGGATAGCGACGACATATCCGACGGGGACGAAGGCCGGAGAACAGACGAATGCTCTGGGCTGGGGGAGAAAGGGCGCTGGAAGAGCGAGTGTGAACATCGAGTGCAAGCGCCATCTGACATGACCTGACATGACATACCTGTCGATCTGAAACCCCAAACGGGTTCAGGAGCTCGGTCTGACGAGGTTCGTCTGGGGTCTGCATTGATGCGACCGAAACAGACACTGATCGGGCGAGGACAAAGACGCGGGCATCCAATCCGGACGAGCAGAGGAACAATAATGTAGACAATAGTATCAAAGTCTCGTCGGATTAACCGCCCTTTGGCTTCCATCCATGCCGAGGGTGCGGGACCCTCTTCGATATTAGTACCAACCGTCGACCCTAAGGAAGGCAGTGCACACGCCAGAGGGGAGCCTAAAGCCAATAGTCTCGCACGATCTCATATCAGTCACCGTCTAAACGCCATCGCATCCTTGGGATCGAAAAATTTTCATTCTTTCATGGCAGCCCACCCTCCCAAGGGAATCGGGTCATGCCAAGGCATTCCGTTTGACCGTTTAGTCTAGTAGTCTAGTCAACGCAAGGCCCGGATGTAGCAGGCTTGCTCGTCTCGTCATGATCCAACGGATGAGGTGCGTGGGTGACCCAGTTAGACGGTTTCTTGGGTAACATGTCACTTTTGGATTTTTTTTTGCACAGCCTCCCTCGGCCGTCCTATCACCTGCGGTGGAGGGCGACAGACCCAGACCCATGCCCGCGACTAAAGGGCGGGGAAGGGCCGCAGTAATGCAGTTCCTATCGGTATCTCGAAGTTAACCCTCGAGCAATGCATGCATGTTAGATTGCGAGGTCTAGGCGCCCGACGGAGCTCCTGTTCATCTTATCTGGCGAGCTTCGCTTGGAAGGACGGACGGTCCGTCACCAGACGGGGAGGGGGTGTAGGTACTAGGTAGACGTGACATGATATGACATGATATGACATGACGCATCATTCTTCTAAAAACGACCTGCCCAACCTCTCGTCGTGCCGTGAATTCCAGGTTCCAGAAAGGAAGAAAGGGAGGAAGGGAGGAGGACTCCTCATGGAAATTGCCGCCGGGTCATCCTCCCTCCCTCCCTCGTCGGCGAATGACTATCGAGAAAGCAGGGGGCGGCTGCGCCTCGTTCGTTTCGGTTCGTTTACACTTCGGACGGGATTATCCATCCATGGCATCATCCACACCCAATGTGGGTGCGTAGAGTAAGAGAGTAGATAGATAACTCAGTGCATACTTTTGCCGCTGCGATTGTTCCAGCTCGACTAGCGCAGATCGGAGATCGGCATTTGATTGGCCGCTTTTTTCCATCCTGATTAATTCCCGAAGAATAACTAATAATGAGAGAATGTAAGTTAGTTAACTACCGACTGCTGACTGCTGGCTGCTGACTGTGTCACAGGTAATGCACGGCCACATTTGCGCCACATCGGTGGGGATGGCACTGTGGCTGAGGAGGCAAAGACGCTTTGGTGGTGCTGGTACGGAGTACTGGTTTCATGAAGATCAGATAACTAACATGCGGCGTAACCTCCCCGACCCCGACCTGACGTGGCTGAGGCGTCGTGGACCCGTGTGAGTATGATTGTCATGGAGGGAGTTGGAGTGCTGTGTACGACGGCGCACTCTTGCTGCGCGCGGATGGATGGATGATGCTGCCCTAACTCGCAACTGGAATTGTAGTTGCAACTGTGGCTGGTGAGTGAGTGAGTGAGTGAGTGGGTAGTAGTAATTAATATCAGGTAGCAGGAATCAGGAATCAGGAATCAGGAGGATGGCGAACTAGCTGGAGCTGGTCGATCGGTCAGTCAGTCAGTCAGCTACTCAGTCAGTCTGGGGGCTGTCTTGGATGTGGATGTGGATGCTGATGAGGCTTAGAAGTCTAATGATGTCTTGGCCCCGAGATGATGATGATACGGTGGAGACGATGGAATTGCCATCGGAGATGAGAAGAGAGGGGATTGTAGGCAGCAGCAGGTATCGAGAAGAGAAGAGAAGAGAAGAAAAGAAAAGAAAAAGAAGTAGAAGTAGGATTCAGCCTCGCCGTGTCCCGGTCGTACTTGCGTATGGGCTGCGTATTACGACTTACCATTCACTCTCACAGTAGGTAGCGCAATAGAGGTATTGTGGGTATGTCACTTACAGTGTAGCGTGATTACTTACGATATCAGCATCAGCCTGCAGCGAGTACATCATTATCACCAAAGCTCTATTCTTCAACACGGGATGACTCTACAGCCCCAAAGGAAAAAAAAGCCCTCGTCGAATCCAGTATCCTCTTCTCTACTCTCCTCTCCTCTCCTTTACTCCTCCCACCCATCTACATCCACATCCACGTCAGCCAGCTCAGCATACCGATTCCCCAAGCCACAGAAACACTCCTTCGAGCGTCCAGACCGCGTAGTATCGCCATCTTCCCGCCGACCCAAGACATCCTCCATGGCCCACGCAACACGCTCCGCACCCAGCCTCGCTCCCTCCAGGTTCGCCGCCCCGGGACCCAGCCTCAGCGACCCCAGCCGGCCCGTCAGGAAGAGAGGCACCCCGGACCGCCACATCAGGTCATCCGTGATGCACGGCAGCCCCTGCTTGGTCTCGATGGGATAGTCGCGGTTCATCTGGCGGAGCAGCGGCAGCTCGTGGACGTCCGCCTGCATGCCCGTCGCAAAGTAGATGTAGTCGATGCGAGGGAGATCCGGAATCGGGGGGTCGGTCGTCAGACGCCATGTGCGCGACGAGGCGCAGTACTTCCGGCCGCTGATGACCGTGCGTGGATGGATGGAGAGTCGGTGGCGCGCGACATGCTGCTTCAGGAGCTTCTGGTACCGGGGTGTGATGCTGCCGCCGTTGCGCGCGGCTTTGATCATCTCGAGGCGTTCCTCGTCCGTGTCCGCGGACCAGAAGGCTGCCTTTTCGAAGTTCTTGAACTTGCCCATCCAGTTTAGGGATAGGTCGAAGTGTTTGACTGCATTGCGTGTCAGTGTGTTGTCATATCGTATCGTATAGCTTCTGACAGTCCAGACCGACTGGTAGGCTGTGCAGCTGCGTACCTTTGAAATCAGACCTCAGGAGAAACCACACGCGCGTGACGCCTTTACGCAGCGCCATATCCACCACCTGAGCCGACGACAAGCCCCCCCAACAACGACCACATTCGTCTCCTGCCGCTGCCTGATCTTTGCCTTCACATTCGGGCTTGGGAACGCGCGAATCTCCGTACTATGACACGCCCCGTTCCTCTCCTCCGCGGTCAGCTGGAATGGGAGGATCTTCGTCCTCCCAGGCCCAATAGCCAACACCACGACCCGACTGTAGAACCGGGTCCCGTCTGCCGCTGTCACCGTGAAGATCTTGTCTGTTGGTGACATCTCCGGGTGGTAGTCGTACTTGATGTCCTCGACCTCGCACTGCCGGATCATGTCGGGCGAGTCAAGCCCATATCGCGATACAATGCTCCCGCAGTAGTCGGCGAATAGGCCCGTGGATGGAGAGAAGTAGTCCTTGCGGTCTCGCTCGTCGATCTCGACTTCTCCTACTGCTCTGTCGAGTTATGACATATCAGCATGCTGTCCAATAGGCACTATCACCCCTCTACCAACCATCTACCACCAACCACCAAACAAACATATCAAAAGCAAATCAAACCAACCCAAACCAGAGAAAAGACAAGAAAAACTCACTGTGCCCTCGACCTCCCCCACATCTTCTTCTTCTTATGTTTACTCAACTCCTTACCTACGCAGCCCGAAATCTCCCAGAGATCGGCCTCTCGGCCTCCCTCCTGCGTATACGCCAACATGCCATCGCGGTCCCGCGGGTCCACATGAAAGAACATCGGACTGCGAAGCTGCTCGATCTCTAGCGTCCGGAACGCCTGGTTCCATTTCTCCATCCAGCGGTTCCCTGAACTATCCAGGACGAGGGTCGAGATGCCGCTCTCTTCTTCTTCTTCTTTTTCTTTCCTGTTGTTGCTGCCATATTCTAGACTTATTTCTGGCGCGGAGGAAACTGATGACGACAAGGATGGCGTTGACGAGGATGTTGATGAGTGACTCCGTTGGCGCCGAGAAGAAGACGACGATGATGAAGAAGAAGAAGAAGGAGATGAAGAATCTCCAAACCCCCACCACTTCTCCGCACTCACGCCATGTAACTTCCCCCGGTGGGCCTGCACGAGCGCCATCCGGCCGCTATGCTTGTTGATCCAGTGGTAGCGCTGGTGCTCGTCGTCGGTGAACATGGCGGAGGGCGTTTCTTCGCGGAGACGGGCGGCGACGGCGAGGCCGCAGGGGCCTGCGCCGACGATGAGGACGTCGAGGAGGTCGGGGAAGGAGGAGGGGGGTGTATGTGCCTTGGTTCTGGACATTGTTGTGGTTTCTGTTGTTTGTGCTTGGTGTGTATGTATGTATGTAGTTCGATTGGGCTGGGTTGGGTTGGGTTGGGTTGGGTTAGGATGAGGTGAGGTGAGTGATCTAGGGGAGAGTAAAAGTAGTTGAGAAATCAGATGCTCTTCAATCGAGGTCTCTGTTCATCTTTGGATCTTGCTGGGTTATTGGGACTGCGACTCACTCCCCGGGTACTTGGATCCCAAGGTCCTTGGGACCGAAACGGGAAGGTCGGGGGACCATCGCGATGGGGTGACATCAGATTGGTATGAGGCTGGGGACCTTGTAGAAGGGATTGATGGGTCTGGCGTTCTGTTGTTTGAAGGCTAGTGAGTCAATTGGAAATATGGGGAGAATGCTGGTTGATGTTGGGTAAGGAAGGTTGTGCTTACCGTCATTAACCACCGCGCTGGCTGGCGAGAGAGACATCACCATCACTACTATGTACTACACATCTTCTCTGTACGATACTTATCTGCACATCCGAAATAAATTACATTAATATATCACAAAGCTATATGACAACCAGAAACAAATCTTCAGCAAAGAGCCTGTCTTTGAGTGCTCTGACTTAGCCTAAGCGAGCCAGCCCTATTTATGCCATTTCTTCGGCCGCGGTTCGAGAGTCATCGCCCGCGAACGCGGCGCTCCTCCCCCCTCCCGGCGATGCCAGGAATCCTGCGGCCAGACCCAGCCTCGCACGCGTTTGGCGTCCCGACGCTCCCCGATCTGCGGCTCGGGGATCCATTTATCTTTCCCCTCCGGTAGGATGCGCTGTCGCGTCAACGCTCCCGGTCCTCCCACGTTGAGGTGCGCAGACGGCTGCGAAGGCAAGGGGACAGACTTGGACAGCATCAGCAGGAAGTACAAAGCCATGCTGGCGGTCATGGGCACGTCTAGTTCATCCGGGCTTGACATGGGAAAGCTGTCCATCACGGGAGATTGGCTTGCCAGGGAGCTGTCGGTGGATGGCGTGGGCGAGTGCCGATAGCCATAGGTCCCTGGATACTGTCCGGGGGCGTTTCCGTGCTGGCCGACGGCGAGCTTGGTTGGGATCGGAGCAGAAAGCTCCAGGAAGCCGAAGTAGGGGACATCGTCGCCTTCGTCGCAGCCGGCCCGCACGCAGACCAGCTCGATTTCTGTGAGGATGAAGCCGTATCGACAGGAGTGCTCGCGCATGCAGCGTTGCAGGTGTGCCAGTCCGTTCAGATACTCCACCCGGTGGTGGGGTGTTTCGTTGCGCATCCCCGTGTTCCAACGGTCAAAGGTCTTGACAATACCCACGACCCGGCCTCGGGGGAGACCGGTACTTGTCCGCTCGGTGTCCGACGCGTAATTGGCAAGGAAATGCGGCCCGCCGTAGTTCTTGTTGGGGGAAGCGCGCGGAATAGGGACGGCGTAAAGGGTCAGATGCTCCGGGCCTTGGGAGACCGCCAGTGCTGCGTTCACCCGAGGTGCGTAGATTTCTCGGATGACACTGACCAGACCAGGCTCGGAGTCCGGGGACAAATAAGCGCTGGGGAGGATATTGAAAGGAGTCAGGTGCGAGGGGATCGCGGTCTTCAAAAGCTTTGGGAGCCCATTGATCGAGTTGAAAGTGGCCAAAGAGAACGAGGTCCAACTGCGCAGGTTTCGCACATCCCACCAAAAGTAGTCGTGCAGTCCCCGCGTGGGGATCACGCTCACATTGCGAACAAGGTTCACGGCTTGCGTCGGAGCGGTCAAATAAGAAAGCAAGGTGGTCGAGTTCGTCGCCTCGGCCGGGTGGACAAGACCGACAGGAGAGCATTGGGCGCTCGAGTGTACATATCCGTAGGGTGATCCAGGGAGCATGAGAGGCACCTGGAGCGGAGGCCACACCCTCGAGTAGGAGGGCTCAACGGGCGACTGTTGCGCGCAAGGCGGATATACTATGATATTTGGCGTGACCGGGGTCGTTGGTGCCGTGGGAGAGCACTGGGGCTGGGAGGCATATCTCAGGGCCTGCCGGTATGCGGGATTACCGCCCCGGCTCGGTCTTGAATTGTCAACCTGGGAGGCAGACACCGATCGAGAATGCCCGCTGGTGGTCTTGCGCTTCTGCGACGGTGTCACACTCACGGGCGAGGACAATGCCGAGCCATGGTGCGTGATATAGGTCGGCGAGGTAGATGCCGGAGACTCCAGGGCAATATACTCCGAGGCCTCATGGCGCTGGCTAGATCTGCGGCTGGAAAGAGGCGGCAGGAAACCTGGGGGGTTTCGAGTATTTGACAGCACTCGCCGTTGACGCTGTGAGCCGCTGGTGGGAGCAGGCTCAATGACAACATCCTGTGGTCTGATCTTTGGGAGCAGAGTAGGCCCATGGTGATGCCGGGGAGGCGAATCGATGATTGGGCTGGTGGCTGAGGTGATGGCCGACCAAGGCGATGAACTGCTGGAGTATGCGGAAGAATCGGAAGTGTTGCGGCTATGGCCCATCCCGATGAACTCTTGGAAGTGCATTGCAGGGGGGGTGGAAGGCCGATAGTAGGAGAATTCTAGGGACATATTGCAGGATCGAGTCACCGTGAAGCGTGAGATGATGAAATGGAATAGAATGATAGGCTTAGAACAAATACTTTTAGGAAGAACCAGCTTCCCACGAGGTGCAGCGGGCAATCTATGCCAATCGTCAAGCTGGAAATCGGATGAAGTAAAGGAAAGAGATGCAAGTGCGTCAAGCTCAGTTCATGGTCGTGGTGAGGATCACACTGAAACTTGCACATTCAGACGGAGAACGGTTGGATATTAAATGCTCATCGATCAGGGCCTACCAGTCCCTGATCCAAAAAAAGATACAGAATAGGACACCATGGCTGCAGGCCACTTGAAACATGGAGCTTGCTCCATGGCGACACATCGCTAGCCATTCTAGGTGTTCATGAGAGACGGTAGGGCAAGCGACGCAGGACGCTGTGCGGAGCAAACGATCCTAGGGCAAGCGACAGTGTTTCATCGGACAGTCGCGCGTCAAAATGTTTCTATATTTTGCATCTTCTGCAGTTCTTCAGATCTGAACCAGGCTGCTGGTAGACTTCGCAGAGTCTGGTTCGTCGAGTCCTGCAGGATATCTATATTCGGCAACACTGGTGTTTCGTCTATTCTAGGGAACTGTAGCTAGATTAATTGTGGTTCACGCAGTAGCAGCAGCGTCACGCCTGGCATATCACAGAGCCGGCGGCAAGTAGATGTTTAAGGATACAAATGAACGGCAACTGACTGGCATGCCTTCACGGCGCGTGCTGGAGGGGGAATCGTTGCAGCGCTAGGCGCCGAGGTCTGATAGAAGGGCCTGGGAGCCGCAGCCATTCCAACGGACATTGGCCGTGAGGGCCGAGGTTCTGGGTCACCATGCAATCAGTGCGATAGTTTCATTGCCAGTGGGAGTCTAAGAATACACCCGTCGGGGGAGGTTGATAAATCAGAGCTCTGGGCTGTCGTCGCAGTACGCGCCGGCCTCGGCCCAGCACGGCGTCAGAGCGCCTCAGTGGTTGTTCCCTGTCGAAAACCTGCAGCAGGTTTGTGTTTCTTGAAACAGACAAATCAGATACACTCTCGACGACGTTGCATGCTGGGCGTGTAATGGGATTGGGCGTCATGGATTAAAGATGGAAAAAGAGAGAAGACAAGCGACGTGAAGGAAGAGCGTCGGCGGGAAGTGAAACAATAACCCCAGGGCCCAGCCGGATTGCCTGCTCGTATTGCTATTCTTGGGCAGTGCTTGCTTGGTCTCGACTTTGTTGAACGACTTGCTTTTTGGGGGAGGGGGGGTGGAACAGCTCTATCTTTGTCTTGTCGTTTGGCGCCCGGAGGGTGCAGAAGTGAAGTTGTAGTCCGGAGGACGAAGCGCACGCGGACCGGGCCTCTTACAAGACTGCAGGCAGGCTACTAGTTACTGCCGGTCACATGACAAAGCACGTACAATCACATCTTCATGTCATATCTTGATTAACTATATTAATATCATTTCCCACGACTCTTGTCCGGGACTATCGGCCACTGCCTTGTATAACTGCGTCCTGCCCTCCCTAGGAGGACCCACGAACACGATATAGAACATTAAAGCACCAAGAAAAGGAGCAAGGAAAAACAGACCCGAAAACTCGGTCAGAGCAACCCGCTGTATCCGAGCTCTATGAAGGTGGAACAACACATTAAATCACACGCATGCTGAAGGGAATCTAGTAAACCGTCTAAAAGAAAATGGTCATGTCCAAAGAAACAGGGTCGAAAGCATGTCCATCATGGGCTCGTCATCATTTATGCCTTGACTTCGTACTTGCGGCGGAACATATCATCCACCTCGGTCAGGTAGTAGGTACCGGGGAAGAGAGTCTCGGTGCTGCCGGAGGGCTTGAAGTTCTTCTTCAGGTGAGCGTGCTTGCGGAGGTCGCACATCTGGAGACATCACGTCAGTAAATTGCGGTGAAGTGGAGAACGGGACGGGGATGCTTACATCAACGTAAGACTGGGGGGGCAGGACGGTTCTGCTGCTGAGGCGGTTCTTGAGGTCAACCTTCTCGACCATGTTGGAGACGTCACCGACGATCTTCACGCTGAGCAGTGAGCTGGCCAGACCACTGCCGTAGGAGAAGAGGCCGATGCGCTTGGGCTGGCTGGGGTCGAAGGTGACGTGGGAGATCAAGCTAGCCAGACCGGCCCAGACAGTGGCAGTGTACATGTTACCGCAGAGGGTGGCAACCTCCAGAGCGGGCTTCACGCGCTCAGCGAAGCGCTTCTTGGTCAGGGCCATGAAGGTCTTTTCGACGTTCTTGTCGGAGAGAGACTTCTCGTAGTCCAGGTCACGAAGCTCCGGGGCGACCTCGGCGAAAGCGGGGTGGGTGGGGCTGGTGAGGTAGTCGTTGTACAGCATACGAGCGTAAGACTTCTGCACCAGCTTGCAGGTGGGGGCGTGGTAGCAGAGGTAGTCGAAGCGGTCCAGAGCAGACTTGGTCTCGTCCTGAGAGACACCGTTGGTGCCGTTCTGGGCCTGCTCCTTCAGGGTCTTCTCGCGAGCGTTGTAGGCCTTGTAGCAGGCATCCACGGCCTCGGTGTAGCATCTGAGGGAGAAGTGGCCGTCGACGACGGGGTACTCGCTGGTCAGGTCGGGCTTGTAGAAGTCGTAGGCGTGGGTGACGTAGGAGGCACGAAGACCGGGCTCGAAGACAATAGGGGCGTCGGGGCCAATCAGCATGGCAACGCAGCCAGCACCACCGGTGGGGCGAGCAGCACCCTCGGCGTACAGAGCAATGTCACCGCAAACCACGACGGCGTCTCTGCCATCCCAGGCGGAGGACTCCAGCCAGTTGATGCTGTTGAAGACGGCGTTGGTACCTCCGTAGCAGGCGTTGACATTGTCGACACCCTCGACGTTGGTGTTTCCGTGGGGAGCCAAGAGCTGCATGAGAACGGACTTGACGGACTTGGACTTATCCAGGAGGGTCTCGGTACCGACCTCTAGGCGGCCAATGGACTTGGGGTCGATGTTGTACTTGCTCAGGAGGGAGGCGAAGGTGGTAAGGGAGATGGAGTAGATGTCTGCCAGCACACCAGAGTCAGCATTGTCCCCGGGTCTCGAGGAAACCGGTCTGCCCGGGGGTTGCATACCTTCACGGTCATCGCAGAAGCTCATCTTGGTCTGACCCAGACCAATTGTGTACTTGCCCTCACCCACGCCATCGAACTTCTCCAGCTCGGCCTGGTCGACGCACTGCAGGAGGTTGTTAGCATGCGACTTTCGCATGGGACGGGACAGAACCCGAGTAAAAGCATCGCGGAGGGGGGTGAGATATACCTGGCGAGGAAAGTAGACCTCAATGGCCTTGATACCGATGTTCTGGGGACGGGCAGCCATAGTGACGGTGTGAAGAGGAGAAGGAGGGGTAAGGATTGTTGATTTGAGGAAAGTGGGACAGAAACGGGAGAGTAGGATCACACGATCAGAAAGAGAGAGGGACAGAGGGAGAGATGGAGAGAGGGTGGTAGAGGGCTGGGATAAAGAGAGAGATCTCAAGGCGAGCAGATGAGAGAAGGGGGGGGAGTATAAGTAGTAGTAGTAGTTGGTTGAGTGGTGGTCGCAACGCCATTCACAGGACACTCCGTACAGGCCCGCAGTTGGAGCGGCCGAACGGTTTCCCAGGTGGTGGTCAGTATTTTTTTTTTTTTGGCTTCTCCCAAACCGGAGGCAAAAAAGGACTGACTGGGTTACTGACTGGGTCCCCCCCCGTTCAGATGCAGCACCGCTTTGGCTAGCGTGCGTTTAGTGCGTGGCCTTGGTGGGGCCGCGCCCGGCCGTCTCTGGCTGTGGTTGGCTGGCCGCCGGGAGGTGCCCTGACCTGGCCGGGGGGTGCCTGAGGCTGGCCGCACCGGTGCTCCGTCCCCTCACACAGCTGGTGGCCAGTATTTAGATAGTTAGTTACCTTAGTTATCTACGGGGAACTCGTGGCGGCATAGGGAGAAGTACAACAACTGCACCTCCTCCAACTTTGATCCTCACCAGGGGAGCAAAAGGGGCCGAAATTGCTGATGCGCTGATTGTCCGGACGGAGTCCAAGAAAAAAAAAGATCCACCGCCCAATTTCCACAATTGTTGGGAAGGGAGACAATCTGAAGGTGTCCAGGATCTGGTATACGCCGTACTCTTCATCCTATCTCCCGAAACGGGAGACACGATACGTTTCCTGGCTCCAACCACCGCCCTCGCAACGCATCATTGCACAACCTAGACAGCTAGCCCCGGTTTCCACTCGTCTTACCGACGGCTGCTGGCTCCGATGGAATCGCGTTTCGCCCTTGGCTGTCCTTTTCACCGACTCTCTGGGCGCGATGTCATCGGGCCTCTGTCCACTGTATACTTCCTCTCCCTTCCTCCTCTTCCGCACCCAACAGCGTCAACCTACATTCTCTCATGCACTCCTCCTCCGTTCGGTACGGCGAGCAGCAGATCTAGGGGCTGGGTAATAATAAGCTACAACGGATGCTGCATTCCGCCCCGCACACAGACGATGTGATCGGCCGTGGGTGGTCCGGTCAGGCGCATCTGAATCGTTCCACCTACCATGAGATATCCCTCGCTATCGACTCAGCATCCTGAGCATCGATGGGTCGACCATGACGACAGTTCCTAGACATACATCCTATGGCCTCGGAGTATCTTCATGCGGGTGTTTGATCTGACTGCGTAGCAGCCCGTGCATGGTCGCTGTCCAACAGTCCGGTGGTCCAGTGTCGTATAGTCCCTCCCTGGTCGTTGCCAGCCTGGTCTACGTACTTCCTATCGGATACACCTAGGTCGCGATATGGCCGTCAGTGCAGCTCCTACGAATCAATTCGAACCAACCCCCCCCCCTGTGGGAGCAGGCAAGGCTGTCAGCCAAACCCACTGCGACGCATGGAATCGCGGTGCGTCTGCCATTAATATCAATATGGCCTTGGAAGGATCCGAAGCATGTCAGCTTGAACTCGCGACATCGGCGGAAAACAATCAATCAAGCCACGACGACCCGACGGGACAAAAAAATAAATTTTAAAGTAATCAAAACCCCGTTGCTCCATGGACTAGACTATGGAGTACGGTGTAGACTTCATCCCAGTCCAATCAGACCATGGAGTACGGTGCAGACCTCATCCCAGTCTATCCACCCGAGTGTGGCCCAGCCTTGGCTTGAAACAGACTGAAGGAAGGATTCATCTTATCTTGTGGAGCTCTCGGGTCGAGCGTGTGTCCGGTGCTCCATCTGGCCGACATTCAGCATTCCAGAGCAGGGTTCCCGTGGGTTCACATGCGGAGACTGAAAGAATCAGGATCAAGTGGCCGAGTATGGCCCTTTGACCGTGCCTCCTTGAGCGCGAGATTGGTCGGCGGCTTTCCTTTGACGTCCTGAACAATCCCACCTTTTTTTCTCCCTGAAGATCCGACTGGTGCCAATGGCGACCCCGATCCACTGCCCCTCACGGGCTGTTTTGCAGGTTTTCTGGCTTCGAGAATCGAGGGGCATTCTAACCCACCGAACGGGTAGGTAGCCATTGTTCTGGCATCAATGGCTACCCGGAACAGCCGACTCGGAAACACGGGCGATGGAGAAATCAGCCGGGTGGCTTGGAGGAAATTGATTGTATCTGAACCCTTTGGTTCAAGTTGCTATGGGTGTGGCGGAGACTTGTGCAAGATCGACAGCACTTGCCATGGTCAGGCAATCAACATGCTGCCAGTGGATCGGCAGATATATAATTGCAGGGCTGTCTTCGTTATATGGGAAGAGATTGTAGAGATAGATTGGGGTCTCAGCAACAATGATCCTAGTTCGCACGTGGCCTACAGTCACGTTTCCTGGTGGACAACAAAATGGTTTGCACTCATTTTATTTCAAAAGCATAAGTGAAGACGATAATGCCAGAACGTCTCTAAATTCACAGTGACGATGAAGGTCCTACTATCATACTACCTAACCTACACATCTGGTACTGTGCTGTACTGTGTACTGCCGGGAGAGTACCGGACCGTACACAATACGGTCACAGTCCGGACAGGATCAATAATACCAGAGGTATGGAGGATCAAATGCCATCTCTGGGGAACAACTGTTTCTGTTTCTGCTTCTGCTTCTCCTCCTCCTCCTTCTTCTTCTTTATTTCTTAACTCTCACCATCCCAATGCAACCCAGCTCGACACCATGTTGGGGGCCATTCCCCCACTACAGAATCATCGGGAGAAGTCTGATCCATCGTCCAGAACCCGTCTGCCTACGGATGCCGAGCCGTGGGCCCCCCCCGGTGTTCGACTGCGCCACGCGTAGCCTCAAGCCCAGCTCGAACCTCGAGCGGACGGGCGGTCCGGGGAAAGACTTACGTGAGTTCTGCCTCTCTCTCCAGTCTGACGCTGCGATCGACTGACGACGTCCAAGTCCCCTTCTCCCCTTAGGATTCATTCCTCGCCCTCCCCTCACCCTCCACCCTCCCCCCCCCCCCTTACGCAACCCAACCCCTCTCAACCCCCCTCCCTCCTCTTCAACGTCTCCTGTCATTCGTTCTCACCCCTCCGATTCGGGAGCATGGCTGCACCTGTCACTCCTTTCCCATCCAGGTCATGATCCCGCTTAGCCCGGTATCTGTGATACTATCCAACTCGCACGGCTCCCGGGAGCCCCATACCTCCCGCCATGGGCAACGATAATAAGTTTGAATATGAATCCCTCCCGATCCCCTCCTACGAAGAGGCTATCGGTGCTCGCCCCAGTTCCTCCCGATCCCACCTCGATGCCGAAGAGACAACCGACCAGGCCGAACGACAAGGCCTCCTTCAGCGCGGCCCTGATCCCGCCGCCCGCGGAGATCGACGCCATGGATACCAGCCTCCCACCGTCGAGTCCGCTCGGAATAGCCTCGATGACCTCGAGTCGTCGGGCTCCGGGTCGGAAAGGGGCTCGCTCGAGGCGCTGCAGCGGGAGCTCGCTCAGATGGACGTGGAGGATGCGGATCACCAATCATCGTCTCGTCGCTCGCAGCTGCGCTCTCGCTTCTCCAAGCGATTCAACAACCTGACCCGGACCCTTTCGTCATTCAATCTCCCCTTCCGTCGCTTTCTACCGACTCTTCCCCGGTTCACCGTCCACGTCGACGAAGCCCGAGACGGCCTGAAGCAGAACGGGTGCATGATCCTGCTGCGTGTCTTCGGGCTGTTCCTGGTCGCCGCTATCGTTTACGTCTTCTTTATCTCCGATCTGTTCAACATGAACGCCAAGTTCATCATGGGACAATCCTACAGCGCGGCATCCGTCGAGAACTTCGTCCAGGGCCATATCAACGAAACCAACATCGCGGAAAACCTACGGAAGTTGACCGCCTATCCTCACATCGCCGGTACGGAAGGCAGTTTTGTTCTGGCAGAATGGATCGAAGCGGAGTTCAAACAGGCGGGTTTCGATGAGGCAGAGATGGAAGAGTTCCAGGTGTATCTGAACTACCCCAGGCCCGATGGCCGAAAGGTGGCGATCATCGACCCCCCGGAGTTGGCGTGGGAGGCCGCCCTGGAGGAAGATAGCGAGCAGACCCTGGTATTCCATGGGCATTCGAAGTCGGGGAATGTTACAGGCCACCTGGTCTACGCAAATTACGGCTCTCGGGAGGATTTCCAATACCTGGCAGACCAAGGCATTGATCTGAGCGGCTCCATAGCGCTGGTTCGTTATTATGGAACAGAGACCGATCGGGCCTTGAAGGTCAAAGCCGCTGAACTGGCCGGCGCAGTGGGGTGTATCATATATTCGGATCCGGCCCAGGACGGGTTTGTCCGAGGCCCCGCCTTTCCAGACGGACGCTATATGCCAGCGGACGGGACGCAAAGGGGTGCCGTCAGTCTGATGTCGTGGGTCGTTGGGGATGTCCTCTCCCCTGGTTTCGCATCAACTCCGCATGAGAAGGTCCGGCTCCGACCGGAGGACAGCGCGGGGTTGACGGCAATTCCCAGTATCCCTCTCGCCTGGCGTGATGCTCAGAGACTCTTGCAGGTTCTCAAGGGTCATGGGTCAAAGGTGCCGGCCAAGTGGGTTGGCGGTGTTCCGGACGTGGATCAGTGGTGGACCGGAGACGCGTCCTCTCCCACTGTCAACCTCATGAACCTCCAGGATGAGGAGACAAGACAGCCGATCTACAACGTGGTCGGTAGGATCATCGGGCTGGAGCAGCCGGAGAAGAAGATCATCATCGGCAACCACCGAGACTCGTGGTGTTTAGGAAGCGCCGATCCAGGCAGCGGCACGGCTGTGTTCTTGGAGCTTGCTCGGGTCTTCGGCGAATTGCTCACATTTGGCTGGCGTCCCTTGCGCACCATTGAGTTTATCAGCTGGGATGCAGAGGAATACAACCTTGTTGGGTCGACCGAGCACGTCGAGAAGGAAATCAAGGCCCTTCGTGAGCATGGGTTCGCATACATCAACGTCGACGTTGGCGTTAGCGGCAAGGAGTTCGAGGCCAGTGGAAGTCCGCTTTTCGAACGGGTTATCACGCAGATCCTAGCCCGCATCTCGGATCCCATCAGCAATGAAACGCTCAAGGATCTATGGGAGAAGAAGAAGAAGCGGCTTGGGCCTCTTGGCTCTGGAAGCGATTACGTCGCTTTCCAGGACATTGCGGGAACCTCGAGTGTTGACTTTGGATTCACCGGCGAACCGTTCCCCTACCACAGCTGCTATGAGAACTGGGACTGGATGACCAAATTCGGGGACCCCGGCTTCCAGTACCACAAGATCTTGGGCCAGTTCTGGGGACTGCTGATTCTTCAGATTGCAGACAGCCCGATTTTGCCCTTCGACCTGGAGGGATACGCGGATCATATGGCCGGCTACATTGCCGATCTGGAGAGCTACGCCAAGTCGAAGAATGTGCCCATCTCCGGTGGTGTTTCCGAGACCGCTGCGCGAGATGTTTCCGTGACCTTCACCCCCCTGCACCAGGCCGCCGCGAAGCTCAAGGCCGACACGGCGGAGTTCCAAGGCTGGGCTCAGGTCTGGCACGACAGCGTCTGGGGCTCAGGGGGGTACGAGAACAACGTGATTGCCATTCAGCGACTTAAACACAACGTCAAGCTGTCCCACTTCGAGACGCATCTTCTCGACGACCGGCCCGATGGCGGAGTAAGTGACCCGATACACCCATACACCCTTTCCGAAGGATATCAATCTAACAACACCCGTCTCAACAGGTCCCGAACCGCACGCAGTTCAAACATGTCATCTTCGGCCCAGAGCTTTGGTCCGGTTACGACCCGACCTTCTTCCCCGCCATCCGGGATAGTATCGATTCTGGCAACTGGAACCTGACCCAGGAATGGATCGACCGGGTGGCAGACATCCTCAGCTTCGCCGGCGACCAGCTCTTCATCCATACATGATCTAGTAATATCTTCTACCGCTTCCTTCCCTTCCCTTCCCTTCCTCTTCCTCGCACCATACCATACCATACCACCTCTACAGACTTCGACCCCCCAGCGCCAGTTATATACACCCCAATTCCAATTGCACAGTATTCATCTTCCTCCCTCTCTACCTCTGTGTATTTCCCTCTTGTTTGTCCAAAAGATTCCCTTTCCTTGGCAAATACTGTTTCCCTTGATAGACAGGCATTGACTTTCCCCTCCCTGTTGCTTCTCATCACCGCCCCCATCTCTCTCATGCAATGCCTTCCTGATCTTCATCTCCGTGTATGTAGTGGCTCCTAACCCGAGTTTCGTATCATCTATCTTCCTGACTGACTGACTGATTGATTGACCTACTTTCTGTCTGTCTATCTTTCGTCTCTGTATCTACGTACCTAGCCTTAACCGTGATGGGTTTGTTTGATCTTTTCTTCTTTTGTACCTCCCTCTTGTTCTCTCCTTGTGTGTGTGTATTTGTGTGTGTATTTGTGTGTGTATTTGTGTGTGTGTGTGTGTGTGTGTGTATTTGTGTGTGTATTTGTGTGTGTATTTGTGTGTGTGTGTGTGTGTGTGTGCGTGTGTATTCTGGCGAACCGGGCGTTTCAATCTATCTTATTTTACATGATCTTGTTCTACTTCATTTTCTCTTTTACCTCTTTTACACCCGTACCTACTACATATGTATGTATGTATGTACCTTGCTTGCCTACCTATCTATCCATCCATCCATCAATCAACCCCTATCTTACCTACCTACTATACTATATATTAGTGAGTGAATATAAGGTAATTAATTTTCTCTCTCTTATAGTATCTCACTTGTATGTAAACATGTATTTATGGTACGTATATAACTAAAGTAACTCATGTTTTTATATAACTCTTACCTTTTCCTTCTTTCAGTTCTTTCTTTCCTTCTTCCTTTCAAGTACTTGACTCTCCGAAAAGGATGATTATTCGTTGACTCTAATACTACGCTCAACTAGTGAACTTGGGTAGGGAGGTAGGTAGGTAGGTAGGTAGGTAATAACCTCATAACCTATCATCCCCAGAAACTAGACAGATAGATATTCCGTAAATAAAATAAAGTAGTAAAGGTATTCGTCGATCGTTTATTACATAGTACATATCTAGATTAATTAAGTCCATGGAATGGACTGACTCACTAACTTAATCCAATCCACCCTTACCCCTGCCCAATAGTTATTCATCCATCCCTTACCACCCCCTATCCTTTCCCATCCTCATCCTCGTCCACATCCATAATCCATGATCCATTCACACTAACAACCTCAACACGAACACCAATAATAACACCAACAAAACAGACACAGACACAGAAACAACACAACACAACACAACACAACACAACACAATACAAAACAAACACATAAATAATCATATATTCAACACACTGCAAGCATATACATGAATGCATTGCATTGCATTGCATTGCCATTACAATTGTATCACAGCCATTCATCCATCCATCCATCCATCCAGCTATCCACTGCCCACTACCTACCTTTCCTAGCTAGCTAGCTACATCCCTACCAACAACGCCAACCATATAAAAAAGAAATTAAGAAAAAAGAGAAAAAAGAGAACCACGCACCCAACAACAAGAAGAATAAAAAAATAAAATAAAGAATACCCATTCATGAAAAATAAAATAAATAAATAAAAAAAAAAAATCCAAAGCCCCAGCCAGACCCCGCTTAGATGTAGTAGATTGATTTGACTGCAAAAAACAAAAAGGAGAGAAAACCCCCTCATCCCATCCATGCATGCGCCGTGTGTGTTATGTATCAGTCAAGTCAAGTCAAGTCAACCCAGGTTATGTTATATATACAGTACATGTCGTGGATGGAGACGACGGAACAAGGAGAGAGAAGATAAAAAAAAAGAAAAAGAAAAGTATTAAATATGCATTATCCCCGTTTTGTGCCTTTGTGCTATTGTGTGTGGTCGGATTGTTGGTTTTGATGAGTAGATAGATGGTGGGTTGTATGTATATGTATGGATGGATGGATGGATGGAGTGTAGTAATGTGGCTTAGGATGTGTAGTGGGGAATGGAACCGGGAATGATTCTGTTGTTGGCTCTATTGATCGCTGAAATGGAAATATGGAAAAGGTCATCTACCAGGGGTGGATGGTAGGTAAGGTGGTGGGGGAAGATTGAGTGAGTCCCTGTACGGCAGGATATCGCCGCCAGGGCAAGCTGAGCTGGTAGGATTCGCGTATACGTGTTTCGCCCTCGACTCTGTATGCTGGTGATGCCTACTTACGGAAACCCTCAACGCCCAGCGTCGGTGTTTCGACCAGGCGATCGCAGGGCACACCCTCGTCGCGTCTTCGGGCGAAGAAACTGTCGCATTCGGACACGATTTGCGCCCACTCCGCAAGCGCGCGACCTGCGTATTTGCTAGCGGCGACTTTGTCATTAATCACGAGCTTGATATCAAGCCCGCTGGACTGCTTTTCCGACTCGGTGGTGTTGTCTGTCGGTGCTTCGTCTTGTTCGTCCGACTCGAGCGTACCTTGGAGGTCGCTACTCGCGGCATCCTCGTCTTCCTCTTCCTCGGCGGCTGATACGTACTCTGACGCTGTATCATACTCGTCCTGCCTCGCCAGCGATTTCCGAAGCTGCAGATGCAGCTGCGAGCCCACGGGAAGACAGGGCGTAAAAAGACGCTTGTTCTTGCTAGGCCACTGGGGCCGGTCCATCCACTCCAGCGAGAATTTGAACGAGTAGGGCTGATGCGCGGTCCGGGGCCGGCTGAGCTCCCCGGATTCATTCTGAGGCCGAAAATGGCCGTCGAGAGATTTGTCCGCTGCCGCAATGGTTTCAGAGCTAGCGGAATCCGACTCATCGGAGCTGCTGGAAGAGGACGCCTCTCCGCTGGATTTCACGCTAGAAGAGCTACCGAACATGGCTTTCAGGATGCTCCATTTCCGTTTGGGCGGGGGCGGGGCCTCCGGCGTGTCCGTCTTCGAGGAACTGGTGCTACTGCTCGAGAATGCAGAAGCCTTCTCTTGTGGGGCGGGAGGGACGACCCGGTCAAAAGACACGAAAAAGCTCGAGGGTGACAGCTGATTGTCACAGCGGATGATGATGATTCTCCGCCCTGGCGCTGGCGTACACGGCGCCGAAGATAGCGGCGCAGTGAGTTCATCGTCGGCCTTGGCCTGGAAAGCAAGATAGTAGTCCCAGGTGCGCTGTAGTCGGCTCCAGAGCGTCTCGTAAATCGACGTGTCAAGAGGCGCAGGGTCATCACTAAATCTCCCCAGCCTCCAGCACAGAAGACGATGGAAATACGCACGAACCATAGGACTCCAATGGCTGAAGTAATGATAGAAGAGAGTTTCGTCTAAAAGAAAACCCAAACAGAGATCTGCCTTTCTTTCTTCGGAGCTAGTCCAAGTGCCCCAGACGCAGAATAGGAAGGAGAAGACCCGAACTTCAGTAAGGGAGTTGTGGCTTTGCATCATCTGACGACAAACTTCGAGCCAGAACTTCCAATCGAACAAATCGGTCCCCAGGGCCTGAGAGTAACGGGTGATGATCGGAAGAACCTCTTCCACAAAGTCACACAGAAGAAAGCATGCATTGTGATCGAACAGCGATGTTCTTTCCGCAGCCGCTCTCATGGTGGTACAGAAGGACTCGGCATAGAATAACCTGGCGTGATTCGGCTCGAGTGAGGACTCGGAGAGGAAATCTCGAAGTAGGATGATCAACCGATTTTCCGCCATCAGGCGATGGTTGTTCGCAGCTCCCAACGGGAGCGCCGAAACCGCGGCATCGGCGCCTTCAATGAAATCATCAAACGTGACCGCAGCCGCCGTGTGGTTGGTCTCCGACATTTGGGGCATAGACTGTTTGTACAGGGTATCCTCTAGAACAACAAGAAGCTGCGAATGAATCGGCAGCAGGCCAGGCGCCAAGATGCGCTTCGACTTTTCGAGCTCGAGTGGCAGCGCATCCGCGTATAAAACATGTATGTACTTGACGAAAACGAAAAAAAGGTCCGTATCCCGGCCACTCCACCGCGTAACCCACGGACTCTGCCACGGAATCTGAGCTGTGCTGAGGGGAACGTCAGGCTTCTGACGAAGGTACCGAACCAGGCTGGTATGGGCGTGGAAGGCTAGTGTCCGCAAGGCCGTGGGGAAGTTTTGGGCGAGCTCCTGGGTCAATGCGCGCGTACCACTACTCTTGTCAGAGCTTGACTGGGCAAGCACTCGTCGAAAGACGCTGGGAGGCGTGTTCCACAGTCGCACAAGGATATCGGCAACACCGGGACAGAAGAAGAAGGCATATGCGCAGGCCTTCCCGCAGAACGCGACCAAGCTGGCCGGTGCATGTCTCATAGACATCCGCTCAACGACAAAAGACATCTGAGACAGTAAGTTCTGCGTGAAGATGTTCCTTATGTTATGATGAATGGACTCCAGGAGAAAGTCAGACCCCGAGGAGCCTTCCGAGCTCTCCGATATCGAAGTCGACGCATGTTTCAGTGGCCTTGGGAAGCCGCCGCTGGATGACGGCAGCGGGAAAGGAACCCTCCATTCGGAGCGAGTCATGATGCCAACAATCGCCTCCAAGTACACTGGCCTATCCGTGCCGGATATGGACTGGTTGTTCTTGCCGTTGAGCATCTCCAGCAATCCTGTCCACCATTTGTTGAGGATGTTCACGCGGCGGTCTAGGTCCTCTGGCCTCAAATCTTTATAGCACTGATGTGAATGATTGCGGCTCAAGAATGGCAGTAGTGCCGAGCGAATGACATTAGCTTTTAGGGCACTAGACTTTGTCTGAAACCTGTAAAAGAGTTAGTCACACCGTTTTCCCTTGCACCAGTGGAACTCACTTCTGGAAGTCAGCCTCAAGGCCCCGGAAGACACCCCACAGTTCATCCTTCTTCCGCGGAACGTCCATACTGCCGGGTATATTTGCGGGGGTTGGTGGTTTGGGCACCGGGGGAAGGACCGGTGTTGATACATTCAGCGACGCGGCGAGCTTTTCCAGGGAATTCTTGGCCACCAATGATTGAGGCGAAGAATTGCTGCTCGGGCTATCTGCTCGACTCTGGGTCACTACCGCGACCATTGGGCGCCGTGGCCGTTTGTTCAGGAGAGTCCGCCGGCGGGCTGGAGCAGCCAGTTCTGATTCCGCCTCAAGCTCTGTTTGACCGCTAATCCTGGATGGTGGGATCGGTGGATTTAGGGACGATTGTTCCTCTGCACGCGAGGAACGGAGCCGAGAGCCTTTCCCGGACGGAGGAGAGTTGGATACCCAGGGTTTCCGGGCCAAGCTGACGAGGCGGCCAGACATTGAACGGGCCTTGGAGGGACGGGCAACGGGCGAGGGAGCCCTTGTTTCCGGGACGCTCGTCGGGGGCGCTGGGGGCTCGGAGGGGGCTGTATCGGACAGGTCTTCGGTGGACACGGTGAAACGAGAGACCGCAATGGTCGATTTATTTTTGGAGCGAAGGGAGGTCCGTCGCAAGATGTCCTTTCCCGCAGCCACATCCTCCTTTGACGGCGACTCCGCCTTGATGGGGTGTGTCAGATCCGAGAATGTCCTCCGCAGGCCCGGACGGCCTGCCTCGGCTGCCAGATCGGGAAGGTGGTTGTAGCTGGCGGCATGGGAGAGGTGGGCGTGTTCGTCATCGCGATGAGGATCTGTGAGGTCTGGAGAGGAGGAAGACATGGTCAAGGTTCAAGGATAGCCCGGTCTGACTAGAGAACCATGCGAAGGAAGAGCCCTGGCGAGGTGTACATCTCCCCCAGCCGAGGACGACTGCGCAGTATACTAGCTATCGCTCAAGCGGGCGTTGGGGAGACCAGCTCCTCCATGCACAACAGCAAATGCACGCCGAGGGCGATCAAATCATATGCAGGCGAGCTTCTTCCAGTAGCATTGAAACGCCTGGACACCGGTGGGGAGGGACGGAGGGCCCGGCAGGGAGGGAGGCTTGGAGAATTGGAGGGGGGTGGATTGGCGGCGGCGGTGCAGGCAGGCGGCGGAGGACAGGCAAGCGACCACGTCAAGCGGATGCGGCAGTAGGCGACAACAGCGCTCGGACGGCGACCGTCTCGGAAAAGCTAAACGGGGAAATAGTCGAGGAGGTATGTACACCGACTAAGGACGGAGTGTTAGCCAGCGCTGGGAGTGGAAAGAAGGGCGCGCGGGTTGATCGACGGACGGGAAGAATTCCGGGCGTAGACTTGGGGGGGGGGGGAGGAGGAAGCAAGTATAGCAGCGGATAAAGATGATAAACGATTGACGGTTCAACGAGGGGCAGGTGGGAGGTGGATGCAGGAGGTCTGGTCGCCGTGTCGTTTTAATTTTAATTTCTGGATTCAGGTTTTTTCCCCTTTTCCCCCTAATTCTTTATATGCGAGTAGGGACGCAGCGAAGGAAGCATGCAGGAAGCCGAAGAAACGAATGTCGGGAACAAAGAGAGGAAGGGAGGAGGAGGGGGGGGGGGGTGAAGGTAAAGGCGAAGAGGAAGATGAGGGAAGCGAGAGACAGACAGGGAGAAAGGAGCCAGAGGCAGACAAGGCAAGATGGATAGAGGGGGAGAGGGAGAGGGAGGGAGGAAGCAAGAGAGAGAGAGAGAGAATAGCGGATGGCGGATGGAGGATGGATGACAAGCAGCAGCAGGCCGAATGGGGCAGAAGGCAGGCTGGACACTGACCGGTTTCAACTTTCAATAATAATCTTCAATTCATTCATTCGCACTCATTACATACACCCGCAGCCTGCCGTTGCTGTGATCCAGCCTGGCCTCACTCAGCCCTTCAGGTTCCAAGCAACAAGCAGTTTGGAGACAAGCAAAATTAAACTAATGCCCTGGAAGGCTGATTGAGGCTGGTGGACGGGTGGAATCACCAGGTGTTCGGAAGCGGTGGTGATGCTGAGAGTGGGAGAGAGAGAGGGTGTGGAGGCCTGGAAGGGGAGAGAGCACCAGGACTGGGAATCTCACCACGTTTAAGATGTTAAGATGTGAATTTTTCCCGAGTAGTTCTTCATTATTTTATTCTCTTTGCTTTTTTGTTACTTTCTTTCTTTCTTTTTTTTTTTTTCTCTATTTCCCCTGTCGTTCTTTGCTGCCAGTCTCTCTGCCTGCCAGCCTGCCATGTACTTTCCAGTTGCCCCGTCCATACGGTATGTATCGCTGGCGGTACTCCATACGCGCCCCGTACTTTCTGTCCCCTTCCCCCCCCCTCAACACTCACTCACTGCCTTACGTACGTATCATCCCCATCCCCAGCGGAATTCCAGTCATCCGAACCGAGGACTCGTCCAGAATGAAATGGGAAATCCCTTCGGGTGATTCGAAGCGTCGACCATTTTAACAGTGGAAGCATCCTTCCCATCGCCCAGTTCTCATTGTGCGCTGCCCTCGCTCTCTCTCGGACGGAGGATTGTGCTCAAGCCTCGAAACCCAATACATGGGCCCCCCCCCAATGCAAGGCTGGGAAGGGAAATTCAATAATTGCGTCATGGCGAATCATTCGACCGGGCGCAATTGCTATGAATAACCACACGCCTTCTTGGCCCTGTGGGAAGCGAGCTGGTTACTGTGCGGAGTATACGAAGTCGCATACTCCGGACTATGGGAGCCAGGAAAGTATCGGATCGCTAGGCTGGGACTATTAATGGGGCACCGCTGTACCATGACGGTACCGTACGTCCACCTTGGGAGTACCACCTATCTACTTTGTAGATATGTCGGGTTCTTTCTCCTCTCTCTCTCTCTCTTCCTCCCTCTTTCTCTATCTTTCGGTTATCTCTGCCCTCCGGTGTCAGACTTCGCTGCATGTGCGTCCAACAGAGGCTTGCAGGCACAGGCTGGCTAGCGGTAGCGTTCAACCCTCGTCGATACCCGCTGACTCGATGAAGGGAGAGGAGGACATTCTTCCGCGATATTGTTAGTGACTAGTGCTCTATTTCGTACAGGAGGGAATGGTCCTTGGCAGGACCCTGATGTTAGACCCTTTCTGGTTACTGTATGGGGTAATCGTGAAACACGATGAGTAATGCGGTGCGTGTTCGACTTGGCATGGTTAGTGAGTGAGCTAGGGTTCCAACGAGGAGTTTGGCTGAGGCCTTCTTCTTCGTCACCGTCCCGATCTCCCATCTTCAGTGCTCCGTAATCCGTAAGTATATCGAACGGGGTACGGAGTAGATACGGGGTGCACACCCTCAGTACCACTGCAGGAGACCCGCCCCGAGTCCTCTTCAGACAGTCAGGTCGCCATTCGAATCTTAATCACGATCGTTATGGCGCATCAGACAGTGGCGTAATGCCCGCCAATCCGATTCCCCGAGGAATGTGGTACAGTTAGAAACTGTCCACCTGGAGAATACCGCTGCATTCCTTCCAGCCAACAACGTCACTCGCGGAATAATAACCTTGATGATGAACTGCCCCCCCCCCCCCCCCCCTAGCCATTTCATCCCTGCCACGGTGCCCTGATCCGTGCCAGGATACCTGGAGTATCAGAACAAGAACAAGGTATCTAACCGTCTGACTGTCTATCACCTCCATCAATCGGTCCATGGATCGACCCTGCAGTCGGGATGTACGAACCATATGTTTGCTGCTGAGATGTCGTAGACAGATAGACAGACATACTTACATGCATACAGACCCATCCACACAGACTCGGGATGAGTCAAGTACCTAGGCATCTCCCAGTCCCAGGGCAGCAGTTTAGCGGTCTGAGGGCCGTCCTGGAGCTGTCATATCGCCCTCTGCAGCCGCGCGAGAACAACAAGGCCTCTGCGTACCCTCCCCTGCAGCCACTCCCATTCGACCGATCTGGTCTGCAATTCAAACGGGGATCCGTCCTGTCCTTCACAGTTCACACCCGATGAAGAAGTACACGTTATTGATCGACTCTCAGCCTGAAGTAAGGTAGCTCGGTAAGGTAGATAGATAGTCAGTCCTACCCAGGTACGGAGTACAGCGTACCTAGGTAGTAAACAAGCAAGTCCGCGCCCATGTGCACTGCACCGACAGAGACCAGGTGGGTTCGTAACTTTCACACGTCGCACACGGGGGTCATCATTGCAGGATGCGATTTGCATCCCGTTCGGTTTGTAACTTTGGATCAAGGCTGGAGTGGTCGGGGACAGTGCTGCGACTTATCAATCAGTGCGAGCTCGGTGTTGGGTGGACGGGATATATCCATCCCGCCTGCCGCCACGGTCGCCTGAGGCCAATCTCTGCACTCTGGGGGACCCGCCCAGCCTCTCTCCCCCTTCCGTTCGCCCAAGGGCTGATTGATATCTAGATTGATACTATCCTCACCGGCTCCCTCCCTCCCTTCTCGCCATTGGGACCAACTACAACGTCCGGATTACCTTCCGACCACGGAAATGCATGCCATGTTCCAGAGAGGGCTTAAGGGGGAAAAAAAGAAACTTCATGTGCTCCAAGGTAGGTTTAATTTACAACGTCACTGCAGGACTCGAGCAACAGGTGATATCAACGTCAGTCCATCCCCATTGTCTATTAGCCCGGACTTTCCCTAAATCTTTGTCGTCGAGACAAGAAAAAACCTAGTGGGCAGCGGGGGTCTCCTCCTCCTCCTCCACAAACCAGCTCTCCTCGACGGGGGCGGCCTCGCCGGCGGCGGCCTGGCCCTCAACCTCGACCTCCTGGCTCTCGTAGTCCTTCAGCTCATTGGCGAGGCTGGCCTCCTCGGGGGACTGGGGGGCCGCGGGGGGAGAGAACTTCTGGACGTGAGCGTCGGCGTCGCTGGCCTTGATGGGGGTGGGCTTGTAGGCACGGAGTTCACGGAGGTAGAGCTCCTGGACGGCGTCGGCTGCAAGATGTTAGATTCCGTAGATGCCTCAGATGCATGTAGAGGGTGCCAATGGACGGCGCCCATGGCTGATGGAGCGTGGTGGCATGTTTATAAGGGAGTGACATACCCTGACGGACAGCGGAGGTCAGGAAAGTGCGGCGAGACACAGAAGAAACCTGTTGCCGAGAGACGCGGGCGAAGAGGGAGCGCTGTCAAACCGGGTCAGTCACAAGGGGCCCGGTCGATGTCACGGAGGAGATCTCCAGCTCCTTGAATACTCACGGAAGCTCTGAGGGACTGGGACATCATCGCGGCGGTGGGAGGGGGGGATGGCTGAGGGGGGCACGGATAAGTGGGATTCTGCGAGGAGAGCGAGTGCTGGTGTTTGAAGCCGATGTTGGAAGTTCAACGTTTGTTCGGGCGGCTTCGGCTTGGCGGCTGACTCAGCTGCGGCTGCGGCTCCCGGCTTTTCGCTGTCTGAATAATCAATTGCCGCCCCTCAACCTCGCCTTCTCCTCTCTTCTTCTTTCTCTTGCTCTCTTCTTCTCGCGTCCTTCTTTGTCCCCCTCCCCCTCTCCCTCCTCCCCCTTCGGACAACCCCCCTCCAGCCACCTTCTTACACGGCCTCTCTTGTCTGGGAATCCGACATCTCACGTTGCTCTGCTCGTCTCGATCACTTAGATCTCCACTTGCAGCGGCTACCTGTCAGGTTCTGCGGCCCTTTTTCCGTGAGATCAACACCCTCACGGAGACCTTGACTGGTTCATTGCGGTCGGGCAAGTTTGGTTTCGAGGCTTCCGGGGAATACGCCGGAGTAGGAGTTCCACCGAGTACGCCAGTGCTTTACTCTGGGAACTTTGGCAGGACCAAGAGTCCTTTACCTGCCCGGAAAGGTAAAGCTTTAGCTCATAGAACCTGAATCCCTCCTGGAGGTTTCGCAGCATGTCGGGGGGAACCAGTCGTGCTCGACCGGGTTGTTCCTCGTCAGGTCCTTTTCCCTCGGGGAATTCCTGCATCTTCACCAGCGGAGTGGCTAGATCTAAGATTTCTTGGGGCATTCAGGCTAACATGAGTTACCCAAGGCAGTGACGCAGAGACGTAACTTGCCTATCAATTTGAGCCGTTTGCCTCGCTGCTGTCCCGTCCTTTTTCGCTCCTTCTCTTGAGAGCCCGTTCACTTAAGGCCTATCACTCGTTCCTCCACTCGCGAACACCAGCTTCTCGACTTCCCTCCACGACGATCGCAAATAGACTGCAGCAGATATCCGATTTCACTAGATCATCCGAAAAGTATGGCCGCTGTTTCAGCCGCAGCGAGAGCCGACCCGGCCCAGTGGAAGAAGAACCTTTCGGCCCACGTCATTTGCCCCGAGTGCAAGGAAGTGCCACCGAACCTGGAGTTTCCTGGCTCTCACGAAACCGTTTGTGGATCATGTGGGCTGGTGCTTGCTGATCGTGAAATTGATATGCATTCCGAGTGGCGTACTTTTTCGAACGATGACCAGAACAACGACGACCCGTCGCGTGTGGGAGATGCTACGAACCCGCTCTTGAATGGTGATCAGCTGGAAACCCAGATTGCCAGCGGTGGTTCCGGTCGAGTCCGCGATCTGTACCGTGCTCAGAACAAGCAGTCGAGCGAGAAGGCGAACAAGGCTCTTTTGGCGGCTTACAAGGAAATCGGTGCTCTCTGCGATGGTTTCAACATCCAGAAGAACGTGGCGGATACCGCCAAGTATCTCTTCAAGGTTGTCGATGACGCGAAGGCCTTCAAGGGAAAATCTCAGGATGTGATAATTGCGGGCTGTATCTTCATTGCCTGCCGTCAATGCAAGGTGCCCCGTACCTTCACGGAGATATTTGCAGTCACCAAGGTCACCCGCAAGGAAATCGGACGTATATACAAGGCTCTGGAGAAGTTCTTCACGGCCCAGAACCTGGAGCGGATCAACGCTGTGGTCTCGAGCGGAGGCGTGCCTGACCCCAACGACACCTACACCGCGACCACCTCCACCAAACCCAGCGATCTCTGCAACCGTTTCTGTAACCTGCTTGATCTGCCCTTCCAGGTCACCAGTGTGTCCTCTTCTCTTTCGGATCGCGTGACCACGATGGGAGATCTGGCTGGTCGGTCCCCCCTGTCCATCGTGGCCGCTTGCATCTACATGGCGTCGTATTTGATGGGTCAAGGCAAATCCGCCAAGGAGATATCACAGGTGGCGCACGTCAGCGACGGGACGATCCGCGGTGCTTACAAGCAGCTTTACGCCGAACGTGAGCGCCTGATCGACCCCGCATGGATCAAGGACGGGAAAGGTGATCTGAAGAATCTCCCTGCTAGCTAGATTGCTGGGCCTGGGCCTGGGCCTGGGCCTGGACTGAACTGGACCGGACCGGACCCTTTCCCTCACAAACAGACAGTTGATTCCCTTTGTCAACTTGTCTCTCTCTCCCCTTCTAGTCAGATATATACCACCTACCTACCTACCGACCAACCCTACCACCTAGCTACTTTACTACCCAGAATAAACATGATACCCCCCGACCACATAGACAAAGACCAAAAAAAAAAAACCAAAAAAGAGAGGAAGAAAAAAAGAGATATCCAATAGACCAATCTCGCTCCATTTCCTTGCAGATGCAGACTTCTGTCCCCTGGTACTATCTATCTCTACGGGGAAATGGGCAAGTGGTCCGGATGTGCTTGATGGTTGGTTGATTGATTGCTATTGCCAGTTTCAAGAATGCACCCATTCACCCATCGACATTACTTTTTATTCTCGTGCCTTTTTTTTTTTTTTTCTTTTGTCCCTCGTATGCATCACCGCTCTAGGTATTAGTCCTTCCATCTCTGCGTTTGTTTATATTGAACTGAAACAAAAAAAAAAGAAAAAAAAGAAAAAGAAAATTAGGTTGATTTTGATCTACTTACTCCCCTCCCCCTTCCCCCCCCTCCCCTTCTCTTTCTATTTCATATCTCAGTGCTGGTTCGGTTTCATTCGGTTTGGTTTGATTTGATTGATTCACTTGATTGCACATTCCTGCGTGCGGCATTTTGTGATTTTCCTCTGATTGTTTATCGATCTATCTATCCTGGACGAAAATGTTTCTGTCTTTCTCTTCTTTTGTTTTTTTTTTCTGCTTTGTTTTCTTACTTTTTAGTGCAATTGCGATTGCGGAGCACAGCATGCAGTATGCAGCATGCAGCATTTTGATACCTTGCCTGCCTACCTAAATTCGTACATTTGATTAAGCTATTAACAGATTGACAATCGAAAGAAAGCGTTTGCATAGATATCCCCACCCATCTACAATGGTCTTATGCCTGTAAGGAGTATGCAGTGCGGTAGAGTACCAAGAAAACACAAGCAGTAGTATATTCGTCATAACACAATTCAAATGAATGTACAGTGATTACGGCGAGTACATGTACCCAAGCTTAGTAGACTAGCTACTCTACCATGTCGGACGCTCTGATGATCCGATCCACCACTGCGCAGCAACAAGAGGTAGATAGATTAGTAGGTAGGGGACATTGTATGTGCTATCCATCGGTGAATGAGGGAAAGTATGATTCGGGCACAGAACGCGAAGAAAGAAAACAAAAAGCACGAGTACAGGCCACATTCATGACCATTTAGAAGCAAGCCACTTCACTCGGCTTCTTCAATGCTGCCTGTTGAGAGCCGTTTGCCATCGGCAGAAGCCGCTAGGCGTTCGGCGACATCGTCCAGGACTTGCTCGGGAGATTGCGGGGTCTCAACGTCGGCAGGCACGTCTTCCTTGACGACGGGTTCGACAGCGAGACTGGGTTCAGTCGGGCTGTCGTTGGTTGATATCGAGTGGGTGGCGTCTGTGAAAGTAGGCTCCTGGGTCTCGATCACTTTCGCGTCTCCTGGCGAGACAGGGGAGTCTTCTTGCTCCACTGGAGGTGATGGCAGTGGGTCAACGGATTCCCCAGCAGCGTTCTTTGCTAGTGCTGGGGCCATGGGTTGAGGAGTTGTGGTCTCGGGAGCCGGGGCCTTAACCTCAGCAGCCCCCACGACCAGGTTGCCATCTTCGCCGACCTCGAAGACATTCCACGTGGTGGTGATCTTGATCTCGGGGATTGTTGGCAGTCTCGTGGTGGTTTTCTCAACGGCAGGCTTTCTCCGGGCGGGTCCACGGGCTCTTCCTTTCCGGGCGTCGCTCAACGGCTGCTTTTCCGCCGGGGGTTCTTCCTTCTCTTGCGGCTTCGGTGGCGGACCTTGCGGGCCGAGCTGCAACCGCGAGTTCAGGTCTGACAGGAACCCGGCCTTCAAAGCGGCGATCTTGCTGCCGCCGGGACGAGCTGGCACGGCGGGCTTTGGCTTGGCGGCTACGTCTTTGGGTTCGGAGATGGGTTTGGCAGGCCGGTTCGGGATCTGTGGCTTGGGCCTATCCGGGATAAGAGGTGGTTGACGCTTCTCAATTGGCGAGGTGACGGGCTTTGTGGAAGCATCCACTGCAGGAGCTTGTTGAGGGCGTTTCTGGGGCCGAGCCGGAATACTTGGCTTTGAGGGCACCTCCGGACTCTTCACTTCCTCTTCCGACGGCTCGATTGTGGTCACCAGGTTGTGACTTTCAGGTGCATCCTCCCAGATGTCGCGACTAGGGAACCTCTGCTTGCCCACTCCCGGGCGGATGGGTGGCTTGCTGCCACGGTCTTCTGACTCCAAGATCTGCGTCGCGACTTGATGAGCGTCAAGATGAGGCGCCTGGCTTCTGCGGAACGATTCTTCCTCCGGAGTTTCAAAGGTCTCCTCCTTGGGAATGTCCGGTGTAGACACGGTAGTGTGCAGCTGCAAACTATTTGGCGAGTCTTCCCAGATGTCTTGACTAGGGAATCGATGCTTCAAATCCGGACGCTGTTTAAAGCGCTCTGCGGTCGAGACGGCCTTCTTATTCTTTGAATCTTCCTCTGGAAACAAGGGTTCGTATTCTTCAACATCTTCGAGAGGTGTGTATGTACCCGCGTGCTCCTCGCGCGAGTCGTATCTTGTCAGAGATGGCATGCCGCCATGATTGCTAGCGGTCCTGCTGTTAGAGCGGCTATGGTTCACGCTTGGTGTGCGACTCCTGCCCTCGTGGTCAATACTACCGCTCCTGCCAAATGTAGGCGAGATTGCAGGGTGCTGGAAGGCAGATTCAGGGCGCACTTCATCGGCAGCCAGGATGGCGTCGTCTTCGGCGACATCTCCTTCACCGGCTCCGTGAGTGAGCTGTTCCGGACCCGGGGTTTGAGCAAACCCATCGGGATGGTGCAGATGATGATACGGCTCGTCAACGTGGATCACTCGAGGGGCTTCCTTCTTGGGAGAGGGGTTCTGTTCAACGGTATCATCCTGCTGGTTCGATCCGGCGGCGGATACGCTCGAATTGCGGAGGGGCGATTCAAAAGTCGGGCGGGAGTACTCGTCGGAGGCAATGTAACCGACCTCCTCTTCTGGAGTTCCTACCACAGCAGGCGAGGTGCCTAGGTATCCATGTTAGCACTAGCCTCCTCCCTGCAGATAGTGTACTAGAGACCTACCGTATCCAGAACCAGTCACGGCAGAGCTTCGGACGATTTTGTTCAAGTCATCACTGCTCAAAGCCCAGGTGGGTCTTGGCCTGCCAACACCAGGGCCATACTGGCCTTTTTCTTCCCGGACGTATTCGTCGGGGTGCTTATCATACCAAGCTTTTTCGAACTTGTCGTTTGTAGGCACACCGTGTCCATGCAGGCCATAACTTCCAGGAGGCAGAGAAGCCTCACGGCCACTGCGAGTGCGTTGATGATTGCGTCCCGGACGCTGGTTCTGGTTCTGGTGCTGGTGCTGGTGCTCTACGACGTAGGGACTAGGTGAGGGAGCTTGGACATCACCCGCGTTGGGGTACATCGGGACTCTCTGTCCGATTTCCGGGATGCCATGCTCATCCCCGTGAAACGATTGTCGGCGATCGACGGAGCCAGTTGACTCGGCCCGTGACACTGAACGGGTATGCCGTTCAGATTGATCGTCATGGAGGGGAGACGCGGCGCGACCCAGACCTGCTGCGGCAGCTTGACGGGAATCCGTACGTGTAACGGTCTGCATTTTGGCCTCAGCACTATACTGGGGCAGCGACGGTCTTGGCGCATGAAGCTTGAGATCGCTTCCCACGTTCCGTGTCTCTGCGGGGGTCGGCTGGTGACCATCCGAGGCATTGCCGACATCCAGGTCGGCGTACTCGATGCCCTCTTCGCCCAAAGATGGTATTGTCACACTCGGAGGGCGCCGAGGCAGATCACTCGCAGAGAGGCGCTTCATACTCGACCCGTTGGGCAGTTCGTTCAATGGGGATGGCGCATAGCTATCGCGATAAGGAGACACGGAGCGCTCGATGCGCTGGGTGGGACGAGGAGGGATTCTGGGCATGTCTGCTGATGTCGGTGCAAGGCCCTGTTGGGGTGATCTTGACGGCCGGGGAGGAATGACGGGAGCTGTTTGTGTAGTCATGGTCGGTCTCGTGATGGTAATTAGATATGTGCTGAAATTCAATTCTATCATGTGTTAGCTTCCAGGGAGTCCAAGAACCACAGGATTGGGCCACATGGGTATTCGTGCAGGTGGGAATGGTTGGGCGTGGGATGAAGCTAGAGCAGGGCAGCTGTGCATAGGTGACTGGATTGGAATGGGGGGGAACTAAGGGAGTGAAATTTGGCCTGACGGCCTGAGCTCTCTGGTCCAAGCGTAAGGTTCCAATGAGGGGGACAAATGACGAGGGCAACAGGCTAAAATCTCGTGCAGGGATTGTACATAGCCCGCAGCAGTTCGATAAGATAGGTGCCATGCGAAGCCGATCCCCTCTCACATTCTTCCCTGTCTTGGCTCCTCTCCGCCCGATCTTGACGAGGGGAGTGGGAGTTCCAAGCATTGGAGCAATGGAGATGAAAAGCATGCCAGCGATGCTGATAAGGGGGGAGGGGTGGATTCGCTTACCTTGAGAGATGAGTGGTGGTCGGTGTAGATGGTGGTTTGAGGGAGAGAGACAAAGGTTGGATTGATCAATTGGATGGCCGAGTGAAGACAGAGAAAGGCCAACGAAGAATATGCAGGATGGAAGTAAACGATATGAAGGTATACACAAGGCAGTTGGAGAAGGGGAGGGGCAGGAGGGGAGGGGCAGGAGGGGAGGGGAGAAGAGGAGAGGAGAGGAAAGGAAGAAAGAAGAGCAAAAGTTGAGAGCGACAGACAAGAGTAACTAGAGTTACCGCCAGGGCCGAAAGATATGAACGAAGCAGCAGCAGGATGATGTATGACTATGACTCTCGACTCCGTAAAGTGGCCGTACCGCCAGCCTAACCGCTTTCTTGCTGCCACGGCCCACCGCCCCGTCGCGTGACGTGCTCTGACGGCATTTGGGGATTCTGCCCTTCGGGGGCTGTACGGTACGGGTATCCGGGCTGTCGCAATTACGGCGTCCCAACTTGCCCCAGTCGGACCCGTTGGGGAAAGGAGTCATTTTTAGGTTTCCTACTTTTTGCCCTTTGGTATCACCACGCGTGGTCGCCATTGGATTCTCCGGCCTGCCTGACCCTGATTGTATGAATAATGGTAAGACAGTCAGTCAGTCACAGCTGACTATGTACTGGTGGAGGGGAAGGGAGTAATAGATCGATCTATGATAATACTTACTTACTTGTAAGTAAGTACTGCCTGAATATGTGGATCTTATTGCTGCAACTATCTTTTCTTTTCTTTTCTTTTATTTTCCCCTTCATTTTTTGTAACCTCTTGCATTGCATTATTTGAGGCATTTTCCCCCCTCTGGCATGCATTTGTTCAACCTTCCAAGCCGACTAAGTTACAGAGCGTTTCCGGCCCATCGGCCTAGACGCCCTTAGCAGCTCGACAACAATTTAGTGTGCTCGGGGAGGTCGCGAATTGGCAGCATCCCAAAGCCTAAAGGTCGAGAATAGCTCGGGCCCAAGAAATCCCGCCTCTAACAGAGTAGAAACTTGGTAGTATCAAATTGGCGGCCTCTGGTTGATGATCCGGTCGATCCATTTTTGACCGTCGCTGCCCCTAAGAATTAAAATCCCTCCCCCTATCGTATCTCGATGGTATTACTGGTAAATCCCTCTGCATCAGGGACCACCCCGTGTTGAAAAATGTGTCGGGCCAGACCATGGTCCAGAAGTATTCTTAGCCACAGCGCCACGAGGGGGTTAACCAGGCTCTCTGATCCTGGAGGAGCAACTGACATGGCAGCAGTCGTGAATCGATTTGCGTTGAATCAAGTCTGACTGAGTAATGCGATCTATTTTCTTTTCTTTTATTTGACCACGACGTTGCCATGATCTTCCTCATTTCTTTTCCCGCCGCAAATCCCCCCCCCTCCTGTGGCGGTGCCGGCCATTCGATTGCAGGCTCGGATCTACAGTCGTACAGCAGCTGTTGCTAACCAGATGCACCCATCATCCATCCTCCGTATATCCCTCATGGTCCTGTGGGAGCAACTGTGATATTCCCTCGTAAAGTTGAAGATCGAGCAGGTGGGAACTCCGCGTGCTGCTCTTATACCAACAACCAACCCATTCATATGATCGCTGCATGTGCTACTATCTATCTCTCTAGTTCAAGCGGTACCATTGAGAAGGAGGTGATTGTAACGGCGCGTATCTGACTGGCCCCCTCACCCCCTCACCCATCGGGGCTTCTGACTGGCCAGAACAGCCGAGGCGGTGAGCAGACTTGAACTTCATCTTTATTGCATCATGAATGGGTTGCCGCCTTCAACCATCACCCATCGGCCATCAAAATACGATGCAGCGAGCACTGAGGCTGGGATTCGAACCTGTCATTCCCCCCTCTCAAACCGGACATCCCTCTCCTCGAATATTATCAACCACGAACCACAGAACAAGAGTTCCTTGTCTTGCCCAAGGAACTTTTCCTTTTCTTCCAGGGGGGGTCCCGTCCCTCCATTACGGTCAGGCGGCCCCCCCACTTCGAGCCAGCTTCAGCCTTGTATGATGATTGTATCGGCTTGTTCGAAAAGATCCAAACAGCGACGATAACCGCCACATTGTGGACCCCCCTTTTGTTACCGGTATGAGGCATACATCCATTCATTGTCAACACTACCTTACCTAGCCGTGGCTGAGCCGGGGTACGTACATAGTAGATAAGTACCTGAGCAGTGGCTATCAGCCATCCACAATTACGGTCTTCCCACGTCATGCACGTTACAATGCGATGTCTTACATCAGGCATCTATCTATCCGGGTTCTGATCCTGCCAGCGCCTTGCTATACACTAACTGAAATGGTTTCTTGCGAGCCCCGTCAGCTTGCCCGAAGCAGGTGCCCGCTGCTTTTGTCAGAGTAACACGTGAGCGCTCCATAACACCGGCTGCCCTGGGAACCGTTTCATGTGAAAGAGTTATACAAAGTAGGGCCAGGGTCCAACCTATAATCTTCAATAGGCAACTATGGGAGTCAAATTTTGCATCCAATTTTAGTGATAGGATCTTTAGATCACTGGGCTAAAATGATCTTGCTTTAGTTTATTCCAGTCATGGTTCTAATCTACGGCACTATTCAGCTCGTCCATAGAGCAATTGAATCCTGATTATAGCTATCTGGTCTTCGCAAGAACGCAGTGCGCAGGAGGGGAATATATATACAAGAACAGACAAACTTCTTCAGAGAAGGAGAGACATCTACTTGTTATCCAAAGAGGACGTCATTATTGGAATTTTAATTGTGGCAGTACCAAAAAGCCAAAAAAAAAAGCCAAGAAGGAAAGAAAATCAAAAAGCCGAGTTAAAAGCTTGCATCCCCTTTTGTTCCAAGCTCCCAGACTATCTTCGTTTAGGGGGGCTTTTATATCTGAATTTCAGCATGAGCATAAAGTGTAATGGCAAGGAGTATCGGGCTCAACTCGACCATGTCAGAGAAAGATTGCGTGTTCCAAGGCCCGTATTGACGCATAGTTAGGAATGATAAAGCCGATCCTTTTGATGGTTTATCCTGAAGATATGCAAGATAGTCATCATCATAATCAGCAAATGTCAGAAATATCTCATGCCGATTCTGTGAGATATGGATTCCCCTGTAGACAACTGTTAGGGATATCTTAAGCATCAAAGGTATGAACCTTACGGTTTGTTGTTTATATTTACATTGGTGTTGTTCATAAGCCATCCGACCATCTGGGCACTTTCCTGCATCTGGATAAGATTTTGTTTTTCATGACGTATCACCGGCTTGACCTCAACAAGCGCATAAGCATTCGCTTGGCCGTCATCTAAATACCCATCTGTTCGAGCTTCGAAACTGGTTTCCTGAAACTTGGCAATAAACCCTTTTCTGTGCATCGTCCATTCACATGGTTGACAGAAGTTGATAGTAAGCGCATTAAGAAAGAGTACAAGAGCAGCGTTTACAATGTTCTCGTCTTTTGTTGGCTGAAACATTTGCTTTTGAAGATCCTCAGAGACATGGGCAGCTGGAGTAATAGCTTCAACGGAATCCTGATAATCATCTGTTATGAGATTATCGTCATCGTCGTCATCATCAGAGTCTGGTAATCCAGGTGTCTGTGGCGGCTTTGTTGGCTTCCTGGACGGTGTCTTGGGTACTATTTGAAGTCTAGAAATATCGAAGGCCTTTTCCTTGAGCTTGTTGCGAGTGCGTAGTGCAATTGGTGTATCGAAAGTGGCATCAGGTCTGGTATTTCCTGTGCTGTTTGCAGCTGCCTTTTGGTGATAGCGAGCAAGAGTAAAATCCCCTTCGGTGGTCGTAGAGTTGCCGCCGAGAGCATCGCAGTATATCTTCCGTGAAGAGTATAGCCCGCCAACATTTTCGTGGCATCAAGGAGCAGTTTCTGGATTCCCTCTGGGAGTGATATAGCTCGCCTTTTGTCTATCCACAGAACGCGTAGGAGTAGGAATTGATGGTAGCCCATCTTTGATGCAGAGGCCAACTCGATTCCATGAATATCTTTTTCAATCAGCTTCTGTTGGTTGATCTGTCTTTTCCACTGTGTGCGATTGGAAGGTAATTTCTGAGGCGGAATGCGATGGAATGTGATTCATTTTTCAGATTCTATCCGATTTTGTATAGTTGAGGCAAAAAATCAAAGTAAACAGTAACAGACTCCTTTGGATTGATCAATATGCAGTATGGTTATCTTATTTATATCGAAGACCCTTTCCTTGAGCTTGCTCTGCGTTTCTCTATCATTTAATTATGCAACAAATATTTTGCTTTATTTATTTATCTTTTTGTTTTGGGAAGCCCCGTGCCCGTACAAGTCCAAGAACACAATTGAAATGTAACAACCACGCCCCAAGCGCGGGGTAAGCCCTTCCCCGGAGGGGCAGGCAGGGCGCGGTATTCATCCGTGCAAGGCAGCAAAACCAGTTACAATGTAAGATCCCCCTCCTACACGGTCACCATGATATCACCAATCCATCTAGGTACATAGTACTTTTTCCACGGACAAAGCGATTCCCAATTCCTAATTCCCAATTCCCGGTCCCGAAGGAAATACTCGAAGAGGGGGTTGTCGGCGATCGTCAATACTACCTACCACCTAGGTACCTACCTAGAAGGGGAAAAAAGAAAGAAAGAAAGAAAGACAAGTCTTCTCATTGATGGATACCCGGGCTGGGGTCATCGTCTGCTCAGAAATTCATTGGCGCTGGCTTGGCTTTGGCACTGGCCCCTGGGGGTTGTTGGGATTGATAATGACGATAATGACATTTAGATACTTGCCCGTTAAGGTCCGAACAGCCCGCCCGATATGGGCGCTTATGTACGTGCATGTGTGATGGGGATGCATGAGGCACATATGTACACCACATGAACACTTCTGCTGCCCCCGGTCCCGAGTGGCGATTACTAGAATCCAAAAGAATCCGTTGCTGCGTTGGTGGAAACAGTTCCAGTTCATTCATCGCCAGGATGCTAACAGGGTATTCGCTGGTGTTGAAACGGGTAAATGGTACAGGATCTCTTCTAAAACTCATCGCGACACTCTCGAGCACGGCACACACACATAAAACAGGAAGAAAAAAGAGAAACATTAAAACTGGTCAGCGCGGCGCAAGGAATTTGAAAAATAGGATGAACAGTTGTTAACAGCTTCAACATCCCGAGTCCCGGCCAGAACCTGTTCCTTTTATCAAAACAGTGCGCTGCTTTAGGAGTACAAGAGTCTGCTTCGCAGCGTCAAGAACAGCAAAGTCGGTTCGTAATCATGGAGCATTCAACACAGAGACGGCTCTTCCATCTTTTTTTATATTTTCGGCACCCTGCAGACGAAGAGCGTTAGTACAGATGCTTCTAGCGCGCGCATACTGGAAGCACGGCTGCTACGATGGCTGCAAGACAAGCGGCATACCTCAAGCTTCATTGCTCACGCCCTAAGCTCGAAAACCTTAGACGATCATCTGCGCAAGACCTTGGCCACCCAAAGTCTTGCTGCCGACGAACTCTTGGCTCTTCAGGCCCGCCAGTCCGTAGAACAGAGCGGCGACGAGCAGGAAAACGGCAGCGGCGATCAGACTGGTGGCGGCGTGGATGAGACTCAGCCATTGCACCACGCTCATGACCAGGTACATCCCAGCGCGCATCCAGTTGGTCGTGAAGCGGCGGATGAATTCGTCGAATTTGGGGGAGGTCGGGCATATTCTGAGCAAGAAAGGAACCTCGGCGAAGATGAGAATCAGGCCCGAGATACTGCGTGTGTGAGCTTCTAAGATCGATATCGAGGATGCGGATATGATCGACCTACAGGCACAGGACACTGAAGATGATGGTAATGGCGTTAAACGAGAAGATGTTGGCGATGCCGAGAGCCAGGCACAAGACGATGCAGATCACGCCGGTCCTGGATAGAAAGCCAGTCAGCAAATATGCCCTCCCAAGTCTAGATCCATGTCCTCGGAAGCTGTCGGTTTGTCCGGAATATATGCGCAATGCTGGGGGGTATGCGGAATCTCAACAGCTATCACGGTATGTCGTCTAGCAACAGCGCCAAGCGCCTTGTTGGGAGATCCAGGCAGCCATGTTATATTTTCGCAATTGTTTTATAAAGGCGCATAATCGGACAGCGAGCGCAAAGAAGGGAAGTGGAAGAGCAGATCACAAACCATTGTCCGTAGATACCTAAGTGATGAGGGGTTAGCTTTTCCTTGCTGTTTATGGTTGGTAAAGTGTACTGGTAAACAAGGCAGGGCCGTACTGAAGTTTCTCGAGCGGAATTCCTCGGCGATAGTCATGGTGGGCGATAAAGCTGGGTATTGTTCTCTCAGAAACAATGTCGTCTATCGGGAGGGTCCGATCCAAGCGTACGAGAGAAGCGTGGAGTGATGGCGTGACGTTGACGGTGGTGTGTATATAGAGCAGGCAGTATGGCAGGGTGATGATCTGGAGAAGCTTCCAGGCCGGAGTAGACGGCGGCTGACGGAGGATGGGGCCAGTTTGCCTCCGCCCGCCTCCCTCACCGCCCGCGGCAGAATCATCCCGCTTTATTGATGGCGGAGTATCTACTCTCCGTACTAGACTAGACTCGCATCACTCGCATTACTCGCATTGTCTGCATTGTCTGCTCGTTTGCTCGTCTGAAGGTCATTTATAGACCAGTATCCAAGACCTCCGCGATCATAATCATGGAGGCCCCAACGTCCAAGCATACCCGCAATATCTCGAGATGTAAGAAGCATTGCTGCTTACCGTATCAACCAACCATGGGTCCTGGGCTGATTCGTTCTAGCGTCACGGCCTCGTAGCACGACGAAAGGCCCTCTAGACCAGCCAGATGAGTGAGCGTCACTGCTCCTTCATTCAGAGGTGTGCTAACAGGTCAGCCCCTTCAGCGCTGAGATCTTGAATACGTCCACGTCACCTACATGGGGTACAGCAGAGCGTGGCTTCTCGGGTGCCTCCTTTAGCAAACTGGACCCTTTGGCGCCCGACGAGCTCCCCCCAACGGTGGAGAAGGATCTATCGTATCTGCTCCGCTACGATGTCTATCACTCGCTCTCGCAGATAGAGATACCTCCTGCTCTGCGTTCTGAGTTTATTGCCCCGACGTCGGATGAGTCCCTGTCTTCTAGCCTAACCACTCTCGAGAGACTCCTAGCCGAAGGTCACTTCCTGCTTGCAGCTTACTTATGTGGCACCATCCTGACATCGTCTTTGATTTCGCCCACTGACATTAAGCGGATCTTTTCTCTTTTCTACACCCGACTAGCATGTCTGCAGCTGTCGGGAAACACGATTCTCGCTGCGCAAGAATCAAAGGCACTTGAGGACCTGAGTTCCGCATTTTACTATGTGGAGCCAATCCCCGACAAGTTGGAGAAGCAACCAGAGTACCCACGTCACATTGTGCCATGGCCCTTGCGAGTCCAAGCCGTCAGGCTGCAGAGTATTGGGTTTGGTGACTCGCGCAGGGGCATTGGCGGTCTGTATGAGATTGGCTTAGAAGCGCGAAGGGAGATCTTACGGCCAGACTTGACTCCGGAGGAGCGGGTAATATGGAGGGGCCGGCTGTCGGATCTTGGAATGAGGATCGTGAACGCGCTGATTGAGATGGGGGATGTCAATGCAGCCAGGCGGTCACTTAACAACCTGCGCACGTCGGAGCCCGAGAACGAGACGGACAAGTTGAGGAAAGCACTCCTTCTTCTCATTATCGGCGATCTTGACGCTGCAAAGGAGGTGTGCGGGGGACCAAGTGATGCGGGAAATGCTTTGTTTAGCCCACTCCTTAGCATGGCGGAGGGGAACTACGACGACGCAGCGCAAGAATGGCGCGCCTTACTTGACCAAGACACCCCAAGACCCGATGCAGCCATGATATCGCAGAACCTAGCAGTGTGTTTACTGTACACTGGCCGGCTGAATGAGGTAATTCGTCTTCCCACCACTTGTCAGTATTTGCTAAGACCATCGCAGGCCCGGGAGGTTCTCGAGTCGTTGGTGCAGGCACACCACTCGTTCTCGAGCCTAGTGTTTAATCTCTCAACGGTTTACGAGCTGTGCTCTGACAAGTCCGCCAAGTTGAAGACCGATCTTACAGAAACTGTGGCCAGACAGCCGGTCACTGGATTCACTAATCTAGATCGATCCAATGCGGATTTCAAGCTGTGATGGAATGAACAATAAACGCCGAAAACTCACGTACCCGTCTCCAAGAATAGACTTGTTTCAAGAACCGATATGCTATCTAAGAATGTTCGTCGGGTCGACATGCTCTCATATCATCCCATTTACCCAGAAACGAACGCCATGCTCCCCCAATGCCATTCATACGCCAGATGACAACATAACGATAATCAATCGACCGGAGCTCTTTATGGATTCTCCTTGATAGGTGCAAGGCTCGTCTGAGGCTTTTTCTTCGGCCTCTTGATGATGATTTTGTCGCCGTCTTTCTCCCAACCGAGGTTCTCCGCGGCGGCCAACTTCTCCCACGTCCAATTCCTGTCACCGGTGCAACCCTCGGTAATCCATCTGGCGTCGGTGCTGAGATAGGCTTTGCTGACTGCTTTGAGAGCGAGTCTTCTAACGCGGTCTTCCGCCCAGTTCATGACTGCGCGCATACTGGAGTCCACCTCTTTGCGGACCCGCCAGAATTCAACCCAGTTGTCATGTGCCAGTGCAGTCAAAACGCGGTCTATTATTGACGACTGAAACCCGTATTCTCTGCGGGCACGTGCACGCAGCTGATAAGCGGCAGCCATGTCCTCCTGTCGACAGGCGTAATCGAGGAGCAAGTATGAAACGACGTCTCTCAGGTCGGAGTCCGGGAGAGGGTGGGACGCGGAGTGTAATTCCTCTAGAAGACGGCGCAGGGAAGGATAGTATGACGGCGGATGCCGGGCTTGGATGGATATTTTGATCGAGAGAATGTATACATGCTGGGAGAAGGCGATGGGGACTGTGGAAGCGGTGGCCACAACGGCCTCGCGCAGCTTGCGGAGGGAAAGCAGGATCGTTGATAGCTCCGTGGACGCTGCAGGATTGTGGGGGGCGGTCGGTTTTTCACCGGAGGAGGGAAGAGAAGCCGGCGGGTTGCTGGTCGCATCGCTTGACGCGCTGCTGGGGAGGGACGCCCATGCTGCGTCCAGGCCTTTCTGGTGGCGGGCACAGAACTCCATATATCGGGCTACAATCCTTTCATAGTAGAGTTTCTGATCCTTATGATCTAGCAATCTGCGAACGTCAGCTCTGCTGCCGGTGACCACACCCTTGTTCCGACGCAGGTGCCAGAAGGCCGTGGGCATACTTTCGATCCCCCTTCGACACAAACCCCACCATCTCTAGAGGGTCCGCCTTGATGGGCTTTAAGCGAGACCCCGACGCTTTACCCAATTGCGCATGGCCAGCCATGACGAACGGATCACGAGTTGAAGGAGATGGAATGACGGTGGTTGCATGCTGAGGGAGGAAAGCGGGGGGGGGGAAGGACGAGATGAAGCTATCCAAAGCGATCGCCGCGGGGGAGCCCGTCGGGGCAAGTGCCGCCTGTTTGCGTGGTTTGCACTGTTTGCGTGGTTTGCGTGGTTTCCCCGTTGGGGAAGTCCGACGATCCGCGGAATCCCAACATTTGAACATTCATTGCTTTCCTCTTCCACCGGTTCGGTCGACCGGTGTTCGTTTGGGAGGTCGATTACTTCTGGTCTGGTCATTCAGGGGGTCAATCCGCTCTCCAATTCCCCCAATCCCCCCAAGTCCAGTCAGTCCCAAGAACCTCTCCCTCTCACCGGAGATCCGATATCTGTCACTCCCATCTGCATACTGCATGTGAGGAATATGTCCACTCGCCAGCGTCGCCCCACTCCAGGCCATGAGAAGAACCCGGGTGCCAGTCAGCCGGCTACGGTGGCAGCGGCTGTGCTGGAGCAGCCTTCCAAAGCCATCAGGAAGCTTCTTCACTGGGACGACCTCCCCCATTGGCAGCGCGACAACCAGCACATCCACACCGGGTACCGGCCGGCGTCGGCCTCGCTCCTAGTCTCCCTGCAGTCCCTGACCTACCTGCACAATGAAACGGTGAACATCTACACGCATCTGCTGCCCTCCCTGCTGGCCGTCCCGGCGGCAGGGCTGCTCTATCGGGCACTAGCCCCGCGATATGAGAACGCGACCCAGGCGGATCTGGTTGCCTTTGGCTGCTTCTTCGCCGGGGCGGCCTTCTGCCTGGGCATGTCGGCCACCTACCATACCATCTCCAACCATTCCCCCGTGGTGGCCCGCGTCGGCAACGCGTTCGACTACGTTGGGATCGTAGGGCTTATCGTGGGCAGCTTTGTGCCTAGCGTCTACTTTGGATTCTACTGCCTGCCCGATCTGCAACGGTTGTATTGGACGATGATCTGCACCATTGGTCTTGGCTGCACCCTGGTTTCGATCTTCCCTCATTTCCGGACTCCTCGGTGGCGGCCATTCCGTGCCGCGATGTTTGTCGGCATGGGTCTGTCAGCGGTGTTCCCCGTGATCCACGGCTTACGCCTGTACGGCCTGGAGCAGATGACCCGCCAAATCGGGCTCGGCTGGCTTCTCCTTCAAGGTTTTCTGTACATCTTGGGGGCCTCGATTTATGCGGCCCGCCTCCCCGAGCGGCTTCGACCAGGCCAGTTCGATCTTTGGGGGAGCTCGCACCAGATCTTTCATGTGCTGGTGGTCTGCGCAGCCGTGGCTCATCTGACCGGGCTGCTTAAGGCGTTTGATTACAGACACAGCGGGATTGCAGCTGGCTGTCTCGGGGGCGCGCAGTGATTCGCTAGAGCGAGGGGGTTGAGATCGCACAGGCGAGACGTCCGGGGGTGGGTCCCCGTCTTCCCAGCACTACATGTAGCCAGAATCCAACGTTTACAGTACTAGAGATGACAGGATGATGATGCTGACGCCTCCCGGCTGATACGAGACATGTCTAACCCTCGATTCCACATGCTGACCGTCGCAACATGGGAGGGAAGCGGCTGGCGGATGGATATACCTGGGGGGGGGATGGGGGAGGGAGGGAAGAGAGAGGGGAGGGGAGGGGGGAGGAAGAAACGCGCCCACGAAAAAAAAAAAAATAGGGGGATTTCCAGGATAATCACAATAATAGAGCCGGTCTTGCGACAGCATGAATGTTCACCGCTTGCCTGGGCATTTCAAACTGGGCAGGCGAATAAGGGTGCGTTCCCGCATCGGTTTACAGCTCACATGGTGTGCTGGCCTGCATACCGATAGAACGACCCTAGATGGCGGGTTGGCGACCTTATTGGATGCTACGTCAGACACAATGGCCTTGCAGCGCGGTGGCTCATTCGAGAGCATTAGAGTTATGCGGCCTGCTGGTCCCCACTGGGCTCGACGACGATGTTGCACCTGAGCTTGTTCCACCAGCCCTCTTACGCTGAAGAGTCCTGCGGAGCTGGCGGTCGTGGGCAGCCCCTATCAGAGGCAGTTGGGCGGTAGCCAAGCAATCTGGCATTTGCCCTTTCTGACAAGTAAGATGAGGTCAGTTGAACTATGCTGAAAGCATCTCCCGTAGGCGACTGGCCACGGCTCCCATGCGAGGTGGATCAGATGAAATCTTAGGGTTTCACAACGGCTGACTTCATCTGCACTTCCCGTCGGTTGATGAATCCCGATACGAGTCCTGCAATGCCAACGCGGCCGCTTGGTATATATAAGAATGCGCTGGTCGATGGGCTTCGACCACGGGGGGCGGTTGGTATATGTTTTCCCTTCTGATCTCCCTTGGTTGCTCGAGACTCTTGTGGCCGTGAATCCCCTTTGCCCTGAATCCCGCGGCCGTTGCCCCCCCCTTGATGGTCCTCCAAGGTCGTCGATCCGGCCTCCCACCTCATCGTCCCCCGTCAGATCAGGATCCATGCTGGCAGAATCCGAACCGGCCGTCAGCAACGGAGATGCCCCCAAGCTCCGGGCTGCCTGCGAAAATTGCAGGCAGTCGAAGGTCAAATGTAACCTGTCGGGGAAGGACACCTGCATTCGGTGTCTCCGCCACGGGCTGCCCTGTCGATATCGCGTCGCCAACCGCTCGGGGAAGCCCAAGGGGAGCAAGAACCGGGCGACCCTGCGGAAGCTGGGGCAGTTGCAGGACGAGAAGAAGCCCAGCATCTCTGCCAACGGATGGGCGGAGCCCGTCAGTGTCAGTCGCAGCCAACCGCCTCGTGTTGGCTATGACGTCGAAATCGGGGTCGATGAAACGGTATGTCTCAGCCATGCAGTCCATTCAGGAGCCTTGTCTGACGCGGCGCCCAGAGTCCACAGGACACGAGCCAGGCCAGTCCATCAGACAGCCCCGACAGCCACGGAATGAACCTGGCCGACCCGGGCATGCTGCACGACCATGGGGTGGAGTATCCGTCCTCCCTGGGCGACCCCCTCTCTTCGGTGGCCCCGATCTTCAGCCCGACGTCGATGTCGCCAACCTTCCTCCAGAAGGAGTTCATCACCAAGGGGCTGACCAGCTGCCCGCTGGCAGTGCACATACCCAACGCGCTACAGGGGTGCGAATGCGCAGGGGCACTCATGTTCCACACGAACCGGCTCCGCCACATGGTGATCGATAGCATCCACCTCCGGGTGGACCAGATCCTGCAGGGCATCCAGACGGCGCTGACAGTGTGCCGGGGGTTCCTGCAGTGCCTGCACTGCCCCAAGGACAACACAAACCTGCTGTACTCGGTGTCGATGATGGATTTCACGCTGCAGCTGTTCGAGTTCTGGGTGCCGTACGGGCTGTCACTGTCGTCGCCGTCCGGCGGCGATCACAACAGCATGATGGTCGTCGGGTACGGCGAGTACGAGATGAGCGCGGACGAGACGCGGCGCATGCGGCGCTTCCTGCTCCGCGGGCGCCTGCTGCAGTGCAAAGAGGCGCTGGGGCTGCTGAAGGAGGCGGTCGAGATGAGCCGGCGGATGAGCCCCGAGCTGCGCGATATCAGCGCCAGCGAGGGCGTGGAGAGCGAGTGGCTGCAGCATATCCTGGGGGGGTATGAGGCGACGGTGGAGACGCTCTTGCAGGCCATGTCGGGGTGTGTGTGCAGCACCTCGTAGCTACTACCTAGGTTAGGGTGTGGTGTGATGTGGTGTGTGTATAATTGTTCGTACAGGGGTGTCGCAAGATGATATCTATCTTTTATGATTATGATGAGATGACATGACTATACCCATGTTTTCTGAGTAGTTGCGTGGTCATCAAGACCGAATATTGAGCAACTACTTTTAAGGTAGTTGAGCCGAACGACAGCGGGCCTCGGCACAATCCTTCTTCTTCTTCTTCTCAGTCTCCACTCCACTCCACTCTCTTCCCCTCTCCTTCTCCTTCTCCTCTCCTCTCCTCTCCACCTCCGCATCTCCAACTTCCCTTTCCCTGTCTGGTCTGTATCTCGACAGTCCCTCTATCTTCATACGCACAACCCATCCAAATCATCCAAAATGGACCGCCTCACCCAACTAACCTCCCACCTCACCTTTCCCCACGGTCTCCTGGCCAACCAAGTCGCCATCATCACCGGCGCAGGCCAAGGCATCGGCGCCGAGACCGCCCGGTTGTTCGCCAATGAAGGCGCCAAGGTGGTTGTTGCCGATATTGATGCGGGTATTTCCTTCCTTCCTTTCTTTTTCTTGCCTTGTCCTTGCCTTGCCTGTATGAGTACATTTTTGCCTTTGTATACAAGTACATACCTATACCCTTATACATACACATACACATACACATACACATACGCATACCCTTACACATACACACCTCCCTCCAGACACATACACTCCAAGACAAAATCAAAAACAACCAAATCCAAACCCAAATCCTAAAGCAACCGGGTATTAACCAACATTGAGGACAACAGAAAAAGCAACCGCCACAGCAGCCAGCATCAACGCCGTCTTCTCGACGGACCGCGCGCTCGCCGTGCCGGGCGATATCCTGGATGATGGGTACATCGAGGACCTGGTGGCTCGGGCGGCGGCGTTCGGGGGAGGCAAGATTCATATTTTGGTGAATAATGCCGGGTTTACCTGGGATGGGGTTATACATAAGGTATTTTATTCTACATTCTCTTTTTTTATTTTTTTATTTTTTTTTTCATTTTTTTATGATGGTGATGACTATGATTATGATGGGAATGGTCATAATCATGATCATGATCATGATCATGCAAACCAGAAGTATATACCCATAAGAATGAGAATGAGGTCAATAACTCAGAATTACGATCCTCATGCTGAATAGTTATATGTTACTACAGATGACAGACAAACAATGGGAAGCAATGCTCGCTATCCACAACACCGCCCCATTCAAACTGGTCCGTGCCTTGGCGAAGTATTTCCGCGTGAAGGACGGGGAGGCCCGCGTGGTGATTAATATCAGTAGTACCAGTGGGGTGCATGGGAATGCGTATGTCTTTTTTCTTCTTCTTCTTCTTCTCCTCCTCCTCTTCCTCCTCCTTCGTCTTCTTCCTTTCCCCTGCTCTGCTCTAAATTCCACTCTTATCTTACTCTACTCTACTCCACCCTTAATTCACATACTCCATACTCCATACTCCATATCCCCCCCCCCAAACACCTCTACCAACAATTCACCAACAACCCACTAACAATACAATCCACTACCCAATCCACGCAGCGGCCAAGCCAACTACGCCGTCGCCAAAGCAGGCATAATCGGGCTAACCAAAACCATCACCAAAGAATGGGGCCCATCGTTCGGGGTGCGCGCCAACACCATCGCCTTCGGGTTCGTGACCACCCGACTCACGGCCGCCAAGGAGGACGGGGCCTACATCACCACGCCCGACGGCACCCGGGTCGCCCTGGGCATCCCCGGCAAGCAGCTGGCCGCGCGCCAGGGCGACGCAGACACCGAGACCAAGACCAAGTATCCTGATATTCCGCTGGGACGGCCGGCAAGTGCGCTCGAGGCGGCGAGGGCGGTGTTGGGGGTGGCCAGTCCGTTGTTTTCGTATGTGAGTGGGGAGACGATTCGGGTGACGGGGGGGAGGAATACTTAGTTAATTGGGTTTGGGTTTGGGTTTGGTTTTGGTTATTTTTGGGGGGTGGGGATTGGGGGATGGGGGATGGGGACTGGCTAGTGTTGTTACCAATAACGGAGAAGGGGAGGGAAAAGAGGACTACGTACGGATTGGAAGAAAGAAAGAAAGGAAGGAAGGAAGTGTTGAGTATGATTGGGAATGCGATATCTGAAGTCGCATTCCCGCCAGCAGAAGTGGTTGGTTGGGATTTGTGTAGTAAATGTTTAGTGTACATGATATAGGGTTGTTGTGGTTGTTGTGGTTGTTGTTGTACAGGAGAAGGAACATGTTCATCATCATCATCAATGACCCGCATCGCATGCAACAAGACAAGAACAAAAAAAAAAAAAAAAAAAAAAAAAAAAAACAAGGCTGCTAATCAGATGGCACGAGATCGGCCTCCTGGCCTGGCCAGGTCAGGCCATGCAACAGCAACACACAGAGGAAAAGACAAGTCGGGCATCGCCTGCTGGCTGGGGTTTGCTGCCTCATTGTTGGTCGGAGCCTCTGACTGACATGACATGACATGACATGACAGGCTGCCGGCCCAGAGTGGAATCGCCGTAAGCGCGCGGACGGTTGCACACGCTTCCAGCCAGTCAGTCCAGCCCCGTCCGGTGGAGCTGAATGCTGACGCTGACAGACAGACAGACAGACAGACAATAGACTGCGAGACGGGGATTTCTCCCTTGCCTTACTGGACAAGCGTGGCAATCGCACCCCAGTCAGTATACCAGCAGAGAAGGAAAGAAAGGGAAAAACATCATCATCATCGTCTAGTCCTCGTCTCTATTGCAGATATCGGGTCCCTCTTCGCCCCCGACCCAGCCAGACTTTCTTCTTCCTTCCAGCAGATCCAGTCCGAAATCAAGAAACTATTTACCCACAGATTATGTAAAAGGTAAAAAAATGATAAAAAAAAAAAAAAAAGAGAGCAGCAGCAGCAGAAACGTCCTCCAACTCAGGTATCATCCCAGAAAAAGAGCGACCATCGTGCCATCCAACTCCAGAGGGGGTAAACAACTGAAAAAAAATAATGCGTCGTCGGGTATGTCTTTTCTTCTTTCCATGCCAGTGGCCGAAGCGGAAACGCCAGAAAACTCCCCCCGTATCATGAACATTCCCAAGGTTCCTCCCAAAGGTGGTAACATATTAATAACTAATAACAGCTCCACGGTTTCTGCCGGTCCCACGCTCGCGGTGAGCGGGCAGAACCCCGTTTCCAGAAGGGCAATTTATGCCCACGGCTGAGCTCCAGTGTGGACTTTGATCCGGGTATAATATCCAAACTCCAGGGAATGGAAAGCCAAATGTAAACACAAAAATAAAAGAAGGGGCGTATGTCCAGAAAGAAATCGATCTCCAGGGTTCCTCCTGCGGAAATAATACAAAATGTCGCTGGGATTATGCAAGGCGGAGATGATCCAAAAATAGGCGGTGTATGAAAAGATCCAGTTCCAGTGGTGTAAAAGCGAAAGAGATGCCGTTAATCGTGACCTGCGTTAAACTGTGGGGTTTGTGTTGCTTTTTTGCTTTTTCTTTTGCGCGGTTGTCCCGGTCACTTCAGCAAGCCGGGATGGGGATGTGGAAGGGGATATGGGGGATGATGTGAGGCTCCAGGATATCACCGGCGGTGAATTCATCCTTGCAGTCCAGCTCGGGCTCCAGTCCAAGAGATGACATCGACGAGACGCTATCCACATCAGGATAGCCCTCCGTGAAGGAGGAGGCGTCCGAGACCGCGGAGTCCGAGAAATCCGAGTACTGAGAGGACCCCGAGGAGACAGAGGACTGGGTGTAGATGTCGCCGGGGATCGACACTGGGACTGAGTGGTTGACGTAGTCAACCGGCACGGGCCCAGCGGCCCAGGGCTGCACCGGGTTCAGGGTAAACTGGGGGCACTCCAGGATCAGCTGGCGCAGCTCCGTAATGGTGATCCTCTTGGAAGGGTCGCACTCGAAGATGCGGTTCAGGATGCAGATCATCTCATCCGAGAGGGGGAGGATAGACTTCAGGAAGTAAGGGTCCTTGAGGTACGCCCGGAACGTTGAGTCCTCGATTGAGGCCCGTTTCCAAGGGTTGCGACCGCAGGTCAGATTGACCAGGATCACGCCGAGACTCCAGACGTCATTGGGCGCGGACTCATAGCACGACATGGGGCGCGGGTTCGGCTGCTGGCACTCTTTGTGGTTTCATCAGTGTAAGCCAAGTTTGGTCAATCAACGAGGGAACAGGGGGGGGAGTCCAACGGGGCGCACGTACCTGGTGACATGTAGAACGTCGATCCGCAGCCAAAATCCGAGGTAAGGTAATCCGTAGTGGCAAGGCCAAAATCCGCGAGCTTGACGGTCAAGCCCTGGTCGGTGACCAGGATGTTTTCAGGCTTGAGATCCCGATGGTAGATTCCCAGGGAGTGGCAGAAGTGGACCGCATCCAGGATTTGGAGGAAGACACGCTTGACCAGGGGATCATTACCCACGAAATTGCCCTTTTCGGTGATGCTGGAGAACAGGTCGCCCTCGGGACAGAACTCAATGACCACATAGGTGCAGTCGACGGAATCCATAATGCGGACCAGGGAAACCACATTGGGGTGCTGGCTGGCCAGATGGTGCAGCTTGATCTCCCGCTGCTGGAACTTGAGCTGGCGGGAGTCCAGCCCAGTCTTGTTGAGGGCCTTGACAGCATACAGAACATTGGTATGGATGTCGACGGCCGTGTACACCACTCCGTAGGCTCCGACGCCCAGGATGCTGGTGAGTTCCAGGCGGTTGGCCAAGAGGAGTCCCAGGCGGTCCTCCGGAGCATAGCAGCGGGCCATGGGCGGAGATGGAGGCGGAGTGGGGGGCATGGGGGGATACATGCCGAACAAGGGCGAAGGGGGTAGCATGAGCATGAGGGCGGACGGAGTGGGAGGAGGGCAAGACTCAAGCGCGCACCGGCACCGAGTCACCTGGAGAACGGATGGGGGGGGAGGGGGGAGAGATGGGAGGTTCTTCTGGTCAACGGCTGTAAGGGGTTGATATAAATCCTGGGGGAGTTCCAAAATCCGGTGGCGGGTTTCAGGACATCCAAAGCAAGTGCGGGAAGGAGAGAGTCGCTTGATTTTCCTGTTCACTGTTCAGGGAGCCATTGAAGGAATGCAGTCAGGCAAGCAATCAAATCCTAGGGAGTGTCCAACGGGAAGGGGGTGGTTTGTGGGGAATTTTGGTGATTGTTTATTGTTGTTGTTTATGGTAGTGGTGAAGGTTGTATTATGGTTGAGATGGGGGAGATCCAGGGAAGTTGCACAGCCAGGGATGGGGGGATGCAGTCCAGGGAGTAGTCAGATGGGGGCCAGCGGGCGGTTAATATGGCCGTGGGCGGTATAAAGGGGTTGTGGTGTGGTTTGTGCAGTGAATGGAAAGGGGGTTGCCGAATAGTATATATGCAAGAGAAGTGACTATACAAGAGGCACACCAAGAAGAAAGGAAGACGATCGGTCGGTCGGAAAGAGGAAATAAAGAGGAAAGCTTCTGAATAATCAAAACAACAACAGCCGGACCGGACAACGTTCGAGGGATAGACGGAAAAGGAGACACAAGACGAGAGGAGGAGGAGGAGGGGGAGAGGAAAGGTGATGGTGGTGGTAGGTAAAAGGTAGGTAAGTAAGTAGGGTAAAGTAGGTAAAGTATAGGGGGAGGTAAAATAAGTAAAAATAAGATTAATATGGCGATGATGGCCGGGCGGGCGATAAGGGCGAAGGCGAAAGGCGAATAATAGGGACCCGGAAAATCACCAGCTCCAAAAACGAACAACAGCAGCAGTCGCAGCAGTCGCAGCGACCGCCATGATAATCCTTCCCTAATAATAATAAATCAAATAAATAATAATTATTATAATAATAATATCCGTAATGATCAATGTAATACCCACTGCCGCTAAGCCTGGGACCACTCGTGGCCAGAGCCACCCTCCCTCTGGCCGTCTTCTCTTACCTCAGAGGCGGCCGCCGCCCAAGACGAATCATCGCCTCGAAGCGCCCCGGCCATTCAGCAACCGCAGCCGACCCCCAATCGGCCACAGGAGTCATAACCCCCCCCCCTTATGTAACTCCCCCGTTACATCTTCAGCATGCAGTGGGCAACGCCACTGGATTGGCCGAGGTGAGACCAGGTGGGGGCAAACCCCACCAGACTAACATGTATGATGCTTAGACTAGTTTAGGGTCCAGCTACAAATAGGAAAGGGAGGGAACGGGCCAACCCCCACTCCACCGACAAGGCCGCGGCCTCAACAAACCAAGCAAGCGCCGGGGGAGGCGAATCTGAGAACAAGACCAGACAGGTTGAAGCAGGACACTCGAGGGCTCGGAAGCAGATGGGAGCCTGGGAGGATCCCCGGTTCCATGATTCAGAATCGTCCGTCCCCTGGTCCTGACTAAGAAGCGGCGACCTGCGACACTTACACTTTGCGGGCGCAAGTTGCCTTTCTGCTCCCACCGACCGCTGGACGCTGAGGGCCCGGGTTGGAAGGGCGAAACCTCCTTACGACGACTAGTCGGGTGGATCTTCGCGACGGACACTCGAGGGAGGGAGTCAAATGGGCACGAGTGCGTGGACTGGGAAACTCTAGCTTGGGGACGAGGGGGGTCACAAGGCCGGCAGACTTCTTATGTTGCTGAGTACGCGGTGGTGGTGGTGGTGGTGTTGATAGTAGGATCTATCTAGTATTATCCTCCTCAAAGGAAGAGTCGCCCTTTCATCCATCCATCCATCATCCATCATCCATCATCCGTCATCCGTCATCCGTCATTCATCAATGGATCAATGGATCAATGGATCAATAATGGATCGAGGGAGAGGCAGGAATAATGCTCCGCGTAAACCCGATGGCGACAGCGACGACGACAAGACAAGACAAGACAACGACGGCACTGGCCGCCCGCGGTGGCTGTACAGTTTAGGGTGTCGCCTCTCTCCAGTTTTCCGGACCGACCAGGGCAACGAAACGGGGACGGGCGACTTGAGGATCGACGATCACGGACGAGGGTGATGATGAATGAGGAGGAGAAGGAGGAGGAGGGAAGGCGGCGCAGACCGCAACCGCGGGCGACGATTGGCAGCCTCCAGGTTTCCCACCGACTTACGTAGGGGGTGGTGGTGGTGGGTGTGGGTGTTATTTGCCAGGATCCAGGAGGCGGTGTGGGTGTGACAGGTCTTTCGGGTGCAGAGGCCCCACCCACACTGCGTCCCAGGCTGGCCCGGGCGGACCTGCCCTCATTGGCCGGTCGCGGGCGCGCAGGGAAGATAAATCCGCCCCCCGTGGGTGTGATTGGAGAGTCATCTGAGCAGGAACGCAGAGCGCTGGCCGGGCGGCATTTTCGCCCTCGGCCTGTGGACGGTTCGAGCTGCTCGAACAGCCCCGATAGGTCCTGGGCTGGGTTCCAGCCTCCCCAGCACAAATGAGCTCATGGCACACAACCCCAGTCCATCCAGCGCCACTAGTCCGGGCTAATTCGCTGCTGTGTGGTAGGAATGAGGCTGGGTGGATGGATGAGGGAGGGGCCTGCCCCACCGTCCGTGTCTGAACTCTGAACTACTTTTAACAACTTGACTTGAGACTTAGACTTGGGACGGACTTGCCCTGGAGGCCGGGCGACGGACTGAATGCAGGACGGGACGGGGACCCCCCCATTGCGGATTGTCTCGCGTTGTTGACAGGGCACGACCGATCTCAGGATCTGGGCGGGTGCTCGCCCGTGTATCAAGTCTCAACCGTGGACACACCCTGAAGGACTGACACAGTTTGGGGTGCTGGAGGGCTGGGAGGGCCGGAGTCCTGGAACGCTACCCTCGGGGGTGCCGTGCAACCTGAGGACAGCCTCCTGGCTCCCGGATGGGGTTCCTCCCATCTGCTGGTGGTGCTTGCCAGGCTGCCAGCTCACGACTCCACCACTAACTACCTTTGCCCTGTCTCTATGCTTACTTGCTGGGAGCCTGGGACAAGGTTTGGAGGCACGATTGTTAATCGGACCATCGAGGCCAGGGCCTCATGGACCGGTGATTCTGACTAAAGGGCTAACGGGATGGAGCCTTCCAGGTCGAAACGGATTGGAGTCTATACGAAACATCGAACCAAACGGAGTTGGCTGGATGGGGCGCCTTTCCCCTTCCCGCTGCGTCTTGGATGACGGGCATGCCACCACCACCACCACCACCACCACCATCACTACCATCACCACTGACCACACAGTACGGAGTATCTAGCTAGATATGGGGTATCGATTATTGCGTTCAGGGAGACAACGGTGCGACTTTTTGGACTTGTTGTTCTTGTACCTACCAGATACCTACGGGACCACCCTCTGTAGTCCGTCCAAGTGTCCCGAACACACCGTCTTTTTCTGCTGGGCCAGACCGGTGTGTGACAAACCCGGTGATGGCGATGGTCATCGAGATGTTGGTGTTGTGTTGTGTTGATGATTCTCTTCCAACACACAGCACGGAATCCAACGACTAAATTTAAAAAGGATCGAGTAGGTTACTAGTAAGTAGTTCCAGCAGGCGCCTTCTGAATCAACCCGACGCGACCGACCAAAACGACGCCCGTGTCATCTCTACTATCTACTGTGCACACAGTACACACACCCTGAATGCTGATGCCAGGCAGGCAGGCAGGCAGGCAGGCCAGTGCAACCGAACTCAATAAAGTGAGGCAAGGGCGACAGGGCCAATGACGGCCCAGTTCGTCCGCTTCGAGAATATCGGATGACGGCCATGGCGCGTGTTGATTGGCTGCTTTGCTGCCACGTTTGCTGTCCGAGAGTTTCTGGGGCGTGGGCGGTGATGCGGATTGGCTGACGGGGCGCATTGTTCATGCTGCCGTGCATGGATGGGCAAGTTGAGCTGACGGCTGTGGAGTGCACAGACCATCCATGTTTGCCCATCGGCATCTTTAGCCTCTATGTAGCCTCCTAGTATTGACTGTCGAGAATCCAGCTACTCGAGTCTACACTCGATGATTTGAATATCTACAGTATACCTACTCCAAACTACTATCTAGGTATACTACTCTGGCCAGACCCCTCATGCATCTCAGCCATGCACTATATAAAGCACACCGATCCACCAGACGACCTCGACCATCTCCACAGTCCACAGTCCAGAGTCCAGAGTCCATCTTCCACCACCCTCAATCCCGAGATTGAGTCTCAGACCATAGTCCGGAGACAGTAGGGAGAGGTACAAGCCAATCCCCACCGATAAACAATCTGAGCCAACCCCTTTCATCATCATCATCATCATCATCATCACCACCACCACCACAACAAATAGGTACCCCGAGTACTCCGTAGATACATAGATACATAGATAGATGGACAGATCTCCGTCCCACCTCGGAGAATTCTCAATTGGCCTACCCTCCCTACCGGTAAGTACCTACCTACTTACGTACCTAGCCTAGCCTAGCCTACTCACTAGGTAACCACTTAGGTAAGTGAGTGAGTGAATCATCGCCTCGATCTCGCCTTACACCCAAAAAAGAGTCGCGGGAAATGATTGACGGAGTGAGCTTTGCTTTTGGCGCCGCCCCCCTTCCCCCCTTCCCCCTGATTGATCCTGGTTCCGGCCCCTACATAAGCGCCGGGTTTACGGTGTCTGTGTCTGTGACTGTGACTGTGACTGTGTCTAACTACTACTAACTACTAGGAAACTAAAACTAGCCAGAGCTAGTTATACTTAGGTATGCGGATGGGCAGAACGGGGTGTTTGGCAATCCTACCAAGGACTGACTTACTAGATATCATATATACCTAGGTACGGAGTAAGTACTTAGGTACTAGTCTCTGGTTACGAGGCTGAGATTGGGATCTACATCCATCTACCTACTCACGGGTATGACATGGTATCTATGTATCCTGTATGTACTTTTACACGCAGGAGGTACATACACAGGATACGTACTTAACCCCTGTTCATGTACACGGAACTCACATCATCCTGCATAGCACTGACAGATGTAAAGGTAGTAACTACTACCTACAGACAGAGGGTCCTGCCTAATATGACCTGCCTGCCTGCTGTACCGTAGGCATGCATGTCTGTCTGTCTGTCTGTCTGTCTGTCTGTGCCTACAGGATGTACTTAGGCTACCTGCCTGTGGGCGGTGCTTGCTGTATGGAGTATGGAGTACATGCCTACAAAGTATAAAAGCATATGTAGGTGATGGGATGCATATTTGCCTTCTTCATGCTTGGAGGTGCTAGGCTACTTCCGTTAGTAGGTATATAGTACGTACCTACCTATCTATATACAGAGCCTTAGACTGTGACTGTGCAGTTCCTCGGTCTGAGTAACTACTAGTAGGTACTTGATATCATGTCTACTTTTGACTCATTTTTCGCAGTTTACACATACATATCAAGTACATCTCGCCATCTGTGGTACTCTAGTATCTAGATCTTCAGATACTACCTATCATAACTCCCTAACTCCCTACAAAATAGACAGCAACTAACTACAGTGAAATAGAGCAGTAAATCCCGAAAATCTCCCAATGATCCCCCCCCCGAAGATCCCCAATAATTAAACTCTACCAGTACTATCAGTACTAACTACCAGCACACATTACATCATCTCAACAAGAACTACCTACCTACCTACCTACCGTACCTAAGTGGGTGTAGCTAGATAAACACAAGAGTATATACTCCGTACAGGATAAGTGCAACAGATACTCGAAACAATTAAACACTCAAAAAGAACAATTAATTAACCTGTAGGTAGGTAGGTAGATAGGTAGGTAGTATGACTCTCTACAAAGGATTAGCCTGGGCGGGGTTATGACAGATCAAGCGCCGAGCCGACGAAGAAGAAGAAGAAAAGAAGAAAAGAAAAAAAGAATGGATGGGTGTCGATCCCGGGGATTAATTGTTTGCCTTGGGAGCCTGAATGCTGACTACCTATCTATCTATCTATCTATCTATCTATCTATCTATCGCCCACATAGAATTCGACCTATTATCTGGGTACGGAGTTGATATCCACCAAAATACAAGTAATTGCTGTTGGACTGGGGGCGAATCTGCTCATCATCATCATCATCATCATCATCATTATGGAAACGGTCACATCACAGGTCTCCACCATGTACCATGTACAATGATGAAAACGAATTGACAAATAATAATGCAGACATAGTTACTAACTAGTTAGTGTAGGGCTGGCTGGCTGACTGGCCTGGCCGGGCTATGCCGATAAACTGAGCCAGCCTGAACCAGAACCAGAAGAACCAAACCGCTCCTCGGAACAAAAAGAAGCGACATCATACCTACCTACCCAGGCTTGTGAAGATCTTCTAGAAATTACCATTTTCTACTGCTAGCTAGCTATTGCTACCGTATCTACTGGAGAAAAGGAACGAACCACGGCCCCCTTCGGATTCCCGGATCCGGGCAGCACCGGATCCAATCCGATCCGATCTAAAGTACATATGTATAGTATATAGTATCTATCTCTCTGTCAGGTGAAAGTAAATTCATTGCCTCCCGGCGATCTCTTTCCATTGATTGCCGGACTCCGTATGGAATATGGAATGCGAATGGATTATTCGAGGTATATTCTATGGGCCAGCGTGATCATTATCGCTGGGTGGAAAGGAATGAATGAAGGAAGGAAGGCGTTTTGTGCCCCGGTTTTGCCACTCCCGTGCCCCCAACCCAAGGCACTATCATTCAATTCCCTCTTTGTTACATTTTTTTTTTCACAGGTTTTTTTTGTTTTTTTTTGTTGGTCCCGGGAGAGACCGTGACCTGATGGAGTCATCCTGTCATACACTCGCGTCTTCAGTGGCGATTTGGATCCTTCCTCACCTCACCTCACCTTTCATAGATTGGGTTGGGTGGCTGTGGCGGCTGGGGTGGCGACGGCGAACCCCGATTCATATTGTGAGATGGTGATATCTGGTATTCATTCATTGTGGTATAGCTGGTAAGGGCGGGGGGGGGGGGGGGGAATTGCCGTGCTACTATGACATAATATGTACAACAACAGGGCCGAAAAAAAAATGAAGAAAAAGGGATGGAAGGATGGATGAGATATTACTTACGCCTTGGGACGGGAAGCCAGGAAGGGATGCTTCAACGCCTCGGCGGGCGTGCAGCGTTTCTCCGGGTTCAGGCTCAGGCAGCGGTCCAACAGATCCACAAACGAAGCCAGCTCCCTTGCCTCACTGTCCGTCATGCCTCGTGTTTCCTTGCCGCCCATCAGCCGCGTCTTCAGATCCCGCTTCGGCTTCTTGAAGTCCAGCACCCGCGTGACCGGCCGGCCGGTGATCTTGTCCTCCTCCAGGCTGAGGAAGTTCAGCATGTCATCGAAGTGCATATGCGTCAGCGATCCCCGCCGCAGGAGCTTCGGCGGGTATTTGCCCCGGCACTCCATGATCGATCGTAGCATGCCGTTGTTGTTGCGACCCGTAAACAGTATCTTGCCCGTGTACAGCTCAAACAGCGTGCACCCGATGGACCACACGTCGATCGCGTGGTCGTACGGGATCCCCAGCACGATCTCCGGCGCCCGGTAGAACCGACTGACGAGATACGGCGTGATCTCGTTCTCCGTCGCCGGAGACGCCGACCCCAGGTCGCACACCTTGAGGATGTTGCGTTGCTCGTTGACCAGCAGGTTGTCCGGCTTCAGGTCCGCATGGAGGATGTTGCATTTCCGCATCAGGCTGAGCCCCAGGAAGATCTGCTGAGCGTAGGCCCGGATCGCCCGCAGGTTCAGGCCGACGTCGCGGCCGAATTTCTTCAGCACCTCGCGCAGGTTCATGCTGAGGTTCTCAAACACCATGCACAGGTGCCCCTTGTGGTCGAAGTGTCGCTCAAACTTGATGACGTGCTTCTTGTCCTCCGGATCGGCTTCGTGGAGTTGCTCCAAGATGCCAATCTCCTTCATACCCGCCTTCTTCATCGTGTCGTTCTGGCGGATGATCTTGATCGCAACCAACCCGCCCGTCTTGGAGTCTGTGGCGCGCACCACCGATGAAAACATGCCCTTCCCGAGGTTCTGCTGCACGTGGTATCGCCCGTTAATCAACTCACCAAGCCGGACATTGTAGTACCCTTCCGGGTCATCCCAGTTGTCCATCATGCTGATGTCAAGCTCCTTCGCCTGGGGGACAGCCGACCTGGCCGAAGCGTGCGTCGGGTGTGCTGTCTCCTGCGTCTCTTCAGCGAACATGTCATCGTCGTCGTCGGCAAACATATCATATGGATCCGTCGCCTTGGGCGGGGCTGCCGGTTGGACAGCGTCGGGGAGCAGAACATCCTGCTTCGTGGTCTGCGTCTCATCGTAAGATGCCGCGGAGACCTCATTCGAACCGCCCGAGCCGTGCTTCTCCCTCTCCGCCTTCATGTCCAAGGTGGGATCATAGTCGGCTGCAGAAGGTTCGTCTTTGTCCACACCGTTCATCGGTGTGTCATTCATTAAATCAGAATCCTGTGCAACCTTAAAGTCGGGGAATGACTCCCCTGGACTATCTACAGGTGTCTGAGGAGCTGAGACCGGCGCTGCATCTGGGACAATGTCACTGTTAGCTACCAGAACTGTAATGCGCAATTCCTGTGTGTTTTCATACGGACAAGATGCTCACCTGACATAGTGGATACAGCTGCATCTGCGCCGGGGGTAGACGAATCCCTGCTACTAGCGGTGTGAAGCGCTTGGACGCGCAATGGGGTGGCTTGGCCTCGGTACTTCGCGCGGATGGCTTCACGTCGTTTACGACGAGCCTCTAATTCAGCTGCCTCGTCGACGGGTGGTTGTTCCACCGGTGTCTCGGCTACTGGTTCATTCACACTGAAGCGCAGTTAGCATCTGTAAAGAATTGAAAGAGCGGTAAGAGAGAGAGGCATACCTATCAAGACGGGGATTAGAGGCTTCAGAAGCGTGCTGCACCTGAGGTTTCTGAGTTTCAGCATCTTGTTTAACACGTGGAGCGACGACTAGAGTATTCCCTCGCTCGCTCACTGACTGTTCAATAGAAGGCCTCCGCCTGCGATTCCGCGAGGCGGCGCTCTCATCTTTCTGAGCCTCCCACTCATCCCCCGAATACTGCTTGGGCTTGCGGACTTCGCGATACGGCGAGCGGCTCCGGGTGCGAGCGCGTTTCTCCCTGCGGCGATCGGAGTCGTCACTGTACCGGAGGCCATCGCCGTAGTGCTCCTCGCGATCATAGTCGTAGTAGGGCCGTCTGTTGGGCTGGCCTCCTCGCCCGGAGTAGCGGGTATTGTCATCGTATCGGGACGCGACGCGCCGGGGCGGTGGTGGTGGGTCGTGTCGGTATTGCCGGTCGTCATGGTCATAATTATATTCGCGGTCGCGGTCGCGGTCGCGTTCACGTTCACGGTCATAGTCATAGTCATCGTCCCGGCGACGCTTGTAGCCTCTGTCTCTGTGGTCGCGGTAGGGAGAGCGGGACCGCGTGCGGGATGTCGACCTGGTCCTTGTCCTCGATCTCGATCTCCGGTGGCGAGGCGATCTGCTCAACGAAGCTGGAGACCGGGGCGCGGATGAAGTACTAGCTCTGGTGGGACGGTCAACGCTGGTGCCATTAAGAGGAAGTTGCGACGTAGTTGCCTTCGTCTCTGAGCCTGATTCGATGATCTCACCCTCAGAAGGGGTCGATGGAGACCTCGACCTGCGTGATGCCATGGTTGCGCGATTCGGCTTGTTTTGCTATTTCCGGAGTCTTGAACGGGAGATACACGGCCGCTTCAGAGACAGAACAACAGATGCCCGGTTAGCAAGAACGGATTCCAGCGACGCGTGATGTGGGAGAGTGTATTGAGAAAGTCCAACCGGCTGAGATGCCACGGCTCGTGCCCGGATTATAGTCTCCCAAGGTACATGAGACGGCTCTTGTGGTTTCTGAGGGGGAGGGGAGGGGGTTTGTTCTCCCCGAGGCTCAAATACCAGGTACCAGGTACCAGGACCCTGAGAAGAATAGACCGAAGGGGGGGGGGGGGGGGTGTGTGACACGTGAACCAGGATAGTGAATGGGAGATGGAGGCGGATGGGCGATGAAGCGGATGAAGTGACGAGGAGGTGAGATGAGCTGGTGGCCGGGCGGTGAGCTGGGCCGCTGAGATTTCGCGCCTAACCCAGTCGGGCGTAGTGTCTCCGCGCGGGACAATCGCTGATAAGCAGCCGATTTTTGCGATGGTTTGTTTCTTCCCCTCCTCGACTCGACTTCCAGCGCCACTTCCACTCCCTCCCCCTCTAAACCCCTCACGTTTCATATCCAACTGCATCATGGGTGGTCAAAGCAGAGAAGGTCAGTTTTGATCTCGTTTATCCCTCGACCATCGTTTCTCGACCATGGATGGTCCGCTGACCCTCATCCCCATGCAGGTGGCAAGGTCAAGCCCCTCAAGCAGGCCAAGAAGGCCCAGAAGGATCTCGATGAGGACGAGCTTGCCTTCAAGGAGAAGCAGAGAGCTGGTACGCCCCCAGCGCTATCGCCTCGCTGTCGACGAGGTTACTAACCATCTCGATCTTGCACGTACAGATGCCAAGGCCAAGAAGGAGTTGATGGACAAGGCCAAGGGCAAGGGCCCCCTGAACACGGGCTCGCAGGGTATCAAGAAGTCGGGCAAGAAATAGTCGGACCACGGGATCTTTCGGAGCATACCTATCCCTCATGAAATACAACGAGCTACGACCCACGAGCGAGTGGAGGATTCGCATTGGCATTGAGCACTACTTCTTTGACTGAGCAACTACCTTCTTGATACATATTTCTCTCCAATGCGCCTCCTGTCTCCCCCAAAAACTTTTTCATAAATACAGTGGACGGAAGCGTGGGTGTCTTCCTCCCTGCAGCACTCCAGAATCATCCATATCATCAACCACCGGTATCAGCTTTAGGATTAATAGCCTCCCAACAAGCGGAAAGGGTATCACTGTGCACAGCACAGTCAGAGAGAAAGACAGACAGACGCCTTACCAGTATGACCAGAAAGAAAGAAGTAGACATGAACCGGCTGTATGCTGCGCAAGGGTATTTGCAACGCTGAAAAAACACGCCCCAACCAGCTATCCAGCGGCAGGACGTTTTGGCCAAGGATGATGCAAATAAACAAAACAACAATGAACGGACGGATGGAGGGATACCCAAATAAAGTTAAGAAGCAGCGCTGACGTTCAACTGGTGACTCGCTTGACCCATAGGCTGGAGCCTCCGTAGCCACCAATGTCGTCGCGCTTCTTCCAGGCCCTGAACAGCTTGAGGCCAATTTCGTGCTCTTCTCTCTTGATCTCAGCCAGCTCTGTTTCGAGACTGGCAACCGTCCGCTTGACCTCGTCCTTGGCAGCCATGTCGTAAGCAATGGAGCTCGGTTGGATCGCCTGAGTCAGCTCATAGATAATCGTATTGATGTTCGTCTTGCGGCGCGCAAGCGTGTCCTTGCGTGCCTCCAGCGCATCGATGCGACCTTGGATCTGCTGCTCTGGCGTGACTTGATCGGGCTCCTTGGGAGCCTCGGCATCTCCCAGGGCCTGAGACGGAGTGGGCTTCCG